>NC_143053.1:218212500-219462500 GCF_052426305.1 Pelodiscus sinensis
AGTTAAGAAAATGTTTGCATTTTGGTCAATAGAGCCATATGTTACCTCATATTTTTTCTGTTCAAACTCAGCATCCTGAAGAAAGCTGGCATTAAAGTTAAATATATACAGAACTGAGCACTGGTTGCAATTTTTTATTCTGCAGGATATAAAGTCAAACTTCCATGACTACCACAAGGAAAACCTTCTTGCATTTAAAATCAGCTCTGTTGTGAGAACAGAATAATCCTCTTCCTGAATCCTCTGAGGTGGACTTAGCAAATCTTTCTTATTCACCCAATTCTTGATGTTTGTTTTAGTCTCATTGTCTTCTCTTAATGGAATTTGTCTGCCAGAATCTACCCCAGGGATTGTGTGGGAGAATCATTCCACCCCTGTCATTGAATCGCTAGCTATCTTTCAACAAAGCTTGCCTTTTAAATGTTCTTGTCTGGATTTCACCACTTGCAATTTACCTGCTTGTAAGGGATTTAAACTTCAGATGTGACCCTCTTTTCCATCTAACTTGATTTAGAACACTGAATCTAAAATACATAAGCATTCCCAGTGTACCTTTCAAACTATCAAGGATCCTTACAAAAATCAAATCCACAAATATAAAATTGAGAGTAACTGGCTAAGCAGCTATTACTGCTGAAAAGGATCTGGCTTCTAATGGCTCACAAACTGAATATGAATCAACAATGTGATGCAGTTGTGAAAAAAGGCTAATATCACTCTTATGTGTATTAACAGAAATGTTGTGTAAAACATGGGAGATAATTGTTCCATTCTACTGGGCTGAGGGAAGACTTCAGCTGGAGTACTGTGTCCAGTTCTGGATGTAACAAGAAAGATGTAGACAAACTGGAGGTAGACCAGAGGAGAGCTACAAAAATGATAAAAGGTTTAGAAAAGATGACTTATGAGGAAAGATTAAGGAAAATAGATGTGTTTAATCTTGAGAAATGAAGGCTGAGGAGGCACCTGATAACAGTGTTATAGAAGTACATTAGAATGGGCATCCTGGGTCATCGTGACTAATAGCCATTGATGGACATATCCTACACGAATGTGGCTAATTCTTTCTTGAACTTAGTTACGCTTTTGGCCTTCACAACATTCCCTGACAATGAGTTCCACAGGTTGGCTGTGCATTGTCTTGTGTGAAGAATACTGACCTTTGTTTGGTCATTTTAAACCCGCTTCTTATTCATTTCATCAGGAGAGCCCTTGTTCTTGCATTATGTGAAGGGATTCATTTGCTCCACACAATTCATGATTTTATAGTTTTTTGACACATCCCCCTTCAGTTGTCTCTTCTCTAAACTGAACAGTGCCAGTCTTTTTATTCTCTCCTCGGATGGAAGCTGTTCCATCCCTCTTCTCATATATACCTTGTGTGAGTTGGGACAACCAGAACTGCACACAGGATTCATGATGTGGCCCCATCATGGATTTATATAGTTGCATTATGCTATTTTCTGTCTCAGGTGAGTATCATCTGGTCCTGGTAGCTTCTTACTGTTTCACTTATCAATGTGTTCCAAACTCTTTTCTATTGACACTTCAGTCTGGGATTGTTCCTCAGATTTGTTATCTGAAAGAATGACTGAGAGGTGGGTATCTGTGTCACACCCTCTTTTTGAAGACTGATGTTAAAAAATCATTAAGTTTCTCTGCAAATGCTTTGTCTTTCTAGAGTGCTCCGTTTGCATCTTTAGACTATGACTATGCTCCCAGGTTATTTCAAAACAATAACCTCAAAATAACTATTTTGAAATAAGCTTATTCCTCTTCACAAGCAGGAGTTATTATTTGGAAATAACAAGTCCATTATTTCAAAATCACGGGCTTAGTGGTGTGGATGCTCACCTTATTTTGAAATAAGAGGAGTTACAGTACAACTCCAATTGTCCAGCATCCAGTGGTCCGGCACTCCTGATAGTCCGGCATCAACTGGAACCCGGAAGTGCTTCGGCCAGCTGGACAATTGGAGCTGCTCTGGCCCCGGCTTCCCCAAGTCCGCTGCTGCTGAAACTGACCAGCGGCTGACTTAGGGAAGCCGAGGGCAGAGCAGCTGGAGTGTTGCCGGGTTGGTCCCGTAGCACCGCTCAGGTGAGGGGCGGTGCTGCGGGACCAACCTGGCAGCACCCCAGCTGCTCTGTCCCCGGCTTCCCCAAGTCAGCCGCTGCTGAAACTGGCCAGCGGCGGACTTGGGGAAGCTGGGGGCAGAGCAGCTGAAGTGCTGCCAGATTGGTCCTGCAGCGCCGCCCTCTCCCACGCTGCGTAGATCCCCGCTGACCCTCCTCCCCCAGACCCTTCAAAGTTCCCCTTCCGGTACTCTTGCATATCTGGTATTCCGGCACCCCCTGGGTCCTAAAGGTGCCAGATTATTGGAAGTTTACTGTATTTTGAAATACCCTCCCCCCCTCAGTATAGACATGCCTTTATTGTCCAGTGGCCCCAATGATTGCTAGGCAAGGCTTCCTGCTTCTGATGGACTTTAAAAATTTGCTGTTAGCTTCTGTGAATTTTTCTGGGTTGCTCTTCAAATTCTTTTTTAGCCTGCTTAATTATACTTTTACATTTAGATTCCCAGGCTTATATTTCTTCCTACTTTCCTCAGAACTGAATACCAATTTTAGAAAGATTTCTTTTTGTGTCTGACTACCTCATTTACTCCATTGTTTAGTCATACTGGGTTTTTGTGGTCTTTCTACAGGTTCTTTTTTCATAGTTATGGTACAGGTTGGACCTCTCTGGTCCAGCACCCTCTGGACCTGACTGGTCCTGAACAAGAGAATTTGCCAGACCAGGGGAGGTCCCCTGCTGCCAGCCCATGTTGACCCCCATTGCCAGGCTGCTGTGCTGCTGAGGCCCTGGCCGCCTGGACTGCCGCAGCTGCGTGTCCCTGGCTGTGGCCCTGCTAATGGGGCTGCCATAGTTGCAGTGTCCCTGGCCCCACCTCCACTACTAGGGCTGCCGCATCCCCAGCCCTGCTACTATGGCTGCTGGTGGCCCTGGCTGTGCTATTGGGGCTGCCAGCCCCCTTGCCCCTGGGGCTCCCAGCCAGGACTTTCTGGTCCAGAAACATCTGTGGTCCTGCCAGACCATGGATTTTGCCGGGTGAGGGAGTCCTGGTTTTTGGCAGTCCAACCTGTATACTTCTGGTTTCAGCTTCTATTTGTGTATTGTTTAAAAGTTTCCATGCCTCTTATGGGCATTTCACTCTTGTGACTATTCTTTTTCATTTCTGTTTCACTAGTCTCTCATTTTTGTGTATTTCCCTTTTTTGAAGTTAAATGCTACGATAATGGATTTCTTTAATATTTCCCCCCTCTACAGGAAGTTAAATTTAATTACATTATGGTTGCTAATACCTAGTGATTCAGCTATATTCACCTCTTGGACTAGATTCTGTTTGCCACGTAAGGACTAGCTGTTTCAAGAGGAAGTCATCAATTGTGTCCAGAAATTCTCTCTCAGCATCCCATTTTGAGGTGCCATGTTCTTCATGACTACAGGGATAGTTGAGATCCCTTATTATTTTGTAGCCTCTGTAATCTCCCTGAGCATTTCATAATCACTTTTCCTAGTCAGGTGGTTGTTAGTATATTCTTGTTAAATTTGACTCTCTGCTTTCTTTCATGTAAAGTGCCACTCTCCCATCAGTATGTTTATGAAGAATGGGTGAGAGGGTAGATTTTGAGTGTGCTAACTCATGTCTAATCTAATTATGCTAATAGTTTATTTGCACTCTAAATCACTGCAATCCGTGGAGATATTGGAATCTGATGAGATCATGCAATACTTCTGGAATCTAATGAGGTCAATCCTCTCCCACACTGAGAAGTTATTCTTCATGGCTGTGTCTAGACTTCATCCCTTTTCCATAAAAGGGATGCAAATTAGACACATCGCAATTGAAAATGAAGCGGGGGGGACTTAAATCCCCCCCGCTTCATTTGCATAAACATGGCTGCCGCTTTTTTCCAGCTCGGAGCTTTGCCGGAAAAAAGCGCCAGTCTAGATGCAGATCTTTCGGAAAATAAAGCCTTTTCCGAAAGATCCCTTATTCCTTATTTTAAGAGGAATTAAGGGATCTTTCGGAAAAGGCTTTATTTTCCGAAAGATCCGTGTCTAGACTGGCGCTTTTTTCCGGCAAAGCTCCAAGTTGGAAAAAAGCAGCAGCCATGTTTATGCAAATGAAGTGGGGGATTTAAATCCCCGCTTCATTTGCAATTGTGATGTGTCTAATTTGCATTCTTTTTACGGAAAAGGGATGCAGTCTAGACACAGCCCTTGAGTGCAAGTTCTGTGATGTTCTGAGCATTTCCCTCTTCTTTCAGCTGTGCAGCCTTATGTATACAGCTTAAAGTCCCCCTCTTCTCTTCTATTGGGTTCACATACCCTGTGAAAGCCTATGCACAAGGCCTTTTTAAAAATTGATTTTTACCAAAAAGCTTCCTGGGTTTTATAAAAATCATTATTAATATGTTACCTAATGTCCTAATCAGGAGTGCTGACCAACACCTGGTGACTAAGGGGTTAACTCTGTCCCTAGTCAGGTATCTGGTCAGACAATAACAATGCAGGCAGGAATTTCAAACTGGAAAAGAGGAGTTTTCCCCTCTGTTTCTTTGTTTGAGATTTAGATCAGTTTCTTCCAAGACTGAAAAATGACATGGGCAGTATATAGCAAATGTACTGTTGTCACGTGGAAGATGCTGAACTTAAAAAACACTCTCTAAAAGAGATGCTGTCAAATAATTTTGGCCTCATATATTTTACATATTGGCCTTTGATATTTGTTTTAGCAGCAAATATGATACCAATTTGATCTATTTATTCCTTTATAATAGTGATATTTCCAGCTCTGACTAAGCTTTTGCGCAAAAGGGCCAGTGTAGACAGCTCAGATTTGTTTTCCGCAAAAAAGCCCCGATAGTGAAAATGGCGATCGGGGCTTTTTTGCAGAAAAAGCGTGTCTAGATTGGCACGGACGCTTTTCTGCAAAAAGTGCTTTTGCAGAAAAGCGTCCGTGCCAATCTATACACTCTGTTCCGAAAATTCTTTTAACGGCAAACTTTTCCGTTAAAAGCATTTCCGGAAAATCATGCCAATCTAGACGCAGCCTGGTTGTATTAATAAACAAAATTGGTTTTATTAAGAATAAAGAGTAGGATTGGAAGTATTACAAGACAAATCAAAGTAAATTACTAAGCAAAATCAAGCACACCAGCTATACCTTAAGAAACTTTTACATGTAATTCCTTACCCTAACAGTAGTTCTAATCATCTTTTATCACATGTTGGGAGGTCTCCCAACTTGTGCCCGATACTGCTTAATTGTCAATTACAAGCGATTTCAGTAAACATCTTAGATAGTAAACTGGGTTCTCCTGGCATCTGGCAGCAACCTCAATTGTTTGGTTACTCACCTATATATAGATTTTGCCCAAAGCAGGAATTCTTTGTGTTCAGGTTAGTTTTCTCATCTTCAGTGGAAAAGTACAGCATCCAAAATGGATTCTAGTGTCAGCGGACCTAGCCACTTGTCTTGGCAAGATGAAACCATAGTCCAGGCTTGCCGGAAAAATAAGACTGTTCACAGATCTTTAACCCAAAGTACCAGGCCATTAAGGTCTTTGAGTACTACTAATGGCCCTCATTTAACACATCTAGATTGGTAAACATGTTTATACTTTGTATTTCTAACTTCAAATACAGGAATGATACATGTACACAAACAGACTAGACATTCAGAAGATTATAGCTTTTCCAATTATATGTTACAAGATATATTTTGCATAAAGCATCTTTCAGTTATGCATATACATAAGCATATTTCCATAAAGAATACAGAATAAAACCTGACAACTCCTCCCACTAAAAAGCCAATTGCTGCACCTATTGTAAACCCCCATGAAGAAAGTGCTGTGCTGTTTGCAGCTTGTTGCTCTGCAGTCACAAGCACCAGCTGTTTGTTTGTAGTTACTTGCATTCTGGATAAGTGCCTCATTCTGGATGTGTCAGTAGCAACTCCACCTTGAAATTTCTCATCAGAGATATGCATGAAGCAGGGATAAACTCCCAGTATTTTCACTTGTCCATAAGTGAACTTGGCTGCTCAGTCTAGATTGGGGCTCCTTCTGTGTCAAACCTTCCTCTCCTAGGAGGAGAACTGGAAATATTGTCCTTAATATCCCCTGGTAATGCTCTGACAGTGGTGCACAAACTTTTCCATTCACATTCTGCCTTACCAGTAATGAAAGCTGTCTATGCCTTCCCCACCATTATTGCATACCCAAGGGAGTCTCAGCTGCAGAATTTGGGCTGACGGTGGAGCTGGGGCAGAGCTGGGTATGGGGGAACAGCGGGGGTTAGAGCTCAGCTGGGCTGGGAGCAGAGAAGGAATGAGGGCAGAGCTGGGCTAGAGGTGGAGCAAGCAATGGAGTTGGTGCTGGGGGTGGAGTGGTATTGAAAGGGGAGCTAGTCTGGGTTTGGACCTGGCCTCGAGGTGGAGCAAGATGGGGAGCAGAATGGGGATAAAGGAGGCACATGACTGGAAGCATAGTGCTCCTTCCCTGCCCCTCTGGGGGATGTCCCATGGCATAGGTGGCGCACAACTTGACGCTGACCCTGCCTTTCTTGAAACTGGCTCTTTCCAGGCAGACAAAATGATGCTTTGCTACAGAGAATGCTAGTCTATATGGAAGGCAAGGAAAACCCTCCGCTCTTAAACTGATGGCTTGCAAGTCCATCAGTTCTCAATACACCACACAGGGAGCACAGAGACTGTCACAGAGGAGAGGTACTTGAGCAGCTGTGAACAATCAGTCCCCACATCTGGTGCAATATACATCTCCATAGAACAACTGAATTGTCCCAGGAGTGTTCAAATAATTTGAAAAAATTTTCTCTGAAAAAATAAGCAATGTTCATTTGGGTGTGGGACTTATTTCCCAGCTTCTTTTCTCTCCTCCCACCCATGATGCTCATCTTCCCTAATATTTCTAGCTTCCCCTGCTGCTCCTCAAGCAAAATCATCCCTCTCACAATTACCACAAACCCTCTATTGCCTGCTCAGCATCATCTTCCACTGCCATCCTATCCAGGGGTGAAAATAAGTATTGGGACTTACCAGCATGCAGCCTGGTGTGGCTGGGTTCCCGAGCAAGTCAAGGAGGCAGGTCTGGGATCTCAGAAGAGGTGGGACTGGGGCCACACTCCCTCAGCCAGCCCTTTATGGTCTCTGCTACTATGGCAACAAGAACCCCAGGGTCTCTGGCAGCAATTTGAAAGGCTGGGACTCTAGCTGGGGCTTCGACAGGGCCGCTTTACATTGTCAGGCCCCAGAAACTTGAATATAATTAATTCCATTTGACAGGCAGTAATTTTTTGTGCATCCAATTTTCTCCTTTTGTACCATAGTCACTCCATTGCCAGTAAGTACAACTTCCTATAGCTGTGTAATATAAATTATATGTACCAAAACCATATTTGTGCAAATCTTATACCCCTTGATGTTGCATACCACTAGGAAGGGTTATTTACTAAAAGCACAAACACTTAAAGAAACTACTTGGCAGTGAATATTCTACATAAATAACTTTTAAAGCATCTATGTACTGACCCTTAAAATGCTGACTTTACCATCAGCTCCAAGATCCTTAATGACTGGACTGATTAATAAATGGCTGAACTTTAGGTAACAACATAATAAGAAGACATCAGAATGAGCAAGTGTTATGGTCAAAGCTAGCCTACAATTTCATATCAAGAAAAAGAGCTGGGACACAGCAGTTTAAAGCTGGACCTTAAAAAGAAAGGGTATGGAGAAGTAGCACAAATATATGCCTAACAGTAAATGGAACGATTTATTTAGTGAACACTGCGAGAAATGCCCGGAAAGAGGAAAAAGCTTTTTAGATTGGTGGGAGGTGAGAGAAATGGAGCCAGAAGGCTCATGGTATTTCTTAAATGTAAGGAGAGTATGAATGAGCTCTCCCTTCACTTCTAGGCTACGTCTAGACTGGCATGATTTTTCAGAAATGCTTTTAACGGAAAAGTTTTCCGTTAAAAGCATTTTCGGAACAGAGCGTCTAGATTGGCATGGATGCTTTTCCACAAAAGCACTTTTTGCGGAAAAGCGTCCGTACCAATCTAAACGTGCTTTTCCACAAAAAAGCCCCGATCGCCATTTTCACAATCGGGGCTTTTTTTGCGGAAAACAAATCTGAGCTGTCTACACTGGCCCTTTTGTGCAAAAGTTTTGCGCAAAAGGACTTATTTCTGCAAGAACACTGACAATTTTACATGAGATCGTCAGAGCTTTTGCGGAAATTCAAGCGGCCAGTGTAGACAGCTGGCAAGTTTTTCCGGAAAAGTGGCTGATTTTCTGGAAAAACTGGCCAGTCTAGACACAGCCCTAGTGATAAACTGGGGAAGAGTTGCTCCTGTTTACATGAATGCACCCACTGTGTCCAGATGAATGGCATGACAGGGCTGCTTTGCCCCAATGACCACTCTTGGTGGATGTTTGATTGCACGTCACTTTGATACTGGGTGCAGGAGTAATAAAAGGTCGTTATCCTGGTGGTGTGAATCAAGGGCAGCAGAACTGTGCTTGGCATGCCCTGATTGAGGGGTTCGTCCTCAGCTGAACTACACTTGCTAAATTGGGATTTGAGGTGCTGAATCCCAGTAGAAAAGATGGGATGGGTGTTTTTATCTGGTTGTGTAAGCCTGGTCAAAGATTGCTAGAAGCCTTTTCACCTTTCCCCTCTCCACTGTAACAGCAAAGCTGATTAAGTCTCAACTGAGTCTTTTTATTTGCTGATCAATAGAGCTGAAATTATTAAAACCCAGGGCTAAGCATCAGAGCTGCTATAGGACAGTATTTCTGATGAGAGAGGCTTCCCAACTAACAGCAGAAATTACTAAAAGCTGTGTTAAAGTGGTGAGACCCTGAGCAGCTAGAGGAGAAGAGAGTGGCTGGAGGAATGAGCAAGTTGCCTTTTCTCCTCACCCAGGGTGGGAGGTGAACTCATGTAAAAGCACCTCTGAACTCTGGGTTTCCACTGAGCAGGGACACAATGGTGGGAGGATGGTGGAGGAAGGACAAGAGAGGGGGGCATTAAAGGAACTTATGGTTGTTGGACTTAAGAACCCAAGGCAAAAGACACTGCCCAGTGAACTCTTGAGTATTTTGCCAATGATGAACCCTGCTTGCAGTTTTTCCCCAAGTTCCTGTCAGGTTACTTTTTGTCTCTTTGTATTAAAAGTTGCTTTTCTACATACAGACTCTGTTTGTGAGAGGGAAAGAATTGCCTCTTACAGCTACCCAGGAGGTGTAATTTTCTCAAGTTACTGTGTTGGCGCTTGAGCCTGATTTGTGTTAAGAAGGAACCCCTAGATATTGCACCTGCCTCTTGTTACTGCCAAAGCCATTTGGCAAAAGGGCTACACAGAAGCAGAGCCTTTGACTTAGTCATCAGGCTCAATGCAGATAGGATCAATAGTGAATGAAAATAATTCCATCTTGGTGACTCATATGCACTATCTGAATAGTTATTTCAATTTCTAGCAGATAGATGTCTACACTATAGTCAGTATTGATCTGTCACTTGTGTAAACACAGTCTGAGTTCAGACCAAAGTTTAAGTGAACCAGAGACTGATCTACCCTAGTAACTGTGATCGCTCCAAGTGATAGTTATCTTAGATCAGATTCTTCTGTGCGATCAGAAGGGTAGTATTTTGACACCTGTGCAAAATACTATAACGATAAGGTTAGCTACAAGGCTATGCAGAATCCGTCTAGGGGGTGAGGTGGAGAAGCTATATTCTGTTTTGTAGCTAAAAAAAGCTTCAAAACTGCTTCAAAAAGATCCTGGATGCTATGTTATTCCAAATAATCAGTAATAATGGTGGTGACACTGATGATTCTTGAGATTAGGAGAGGAAAGTAGAGCAGCCTCCTCTTTCTTTGGCTGTTTGCATTTGCCTCTCTCTGTCTCCTAATGTAGATTCATTGTAAGTTAACTGCAGTTTCTCTCAAGGGCATTTTGACCCACTTGAGACATCAGTGCCAGTTCATGGATTTGGAGACAAAGAAGAGCCCATGTAGGCTCAAACACATGCCAGTTGAGCTTCATGGCTGTGCTAGTTGTTCTGAAACCCCATTTGTATGGGGCTATGGATTCTGAGGCTGGGGAAGTCGTCTGTACCCACATTTGGTTCTCTTTCCACTGAATGGTGACAACAAGCAAAATTGTGACCACAAGCAATTTCAGGGAGCAGGAGGATTAGTTTCAAGAAGGCTTGCTGATATTGGCGGGCAAAGAGGGCAAATGCCCTGAGGCCCAGGGCTCCTGGCCACTGCCTTTAAATCACAGCTGGAGCGCTGCACTGTGTACTCTGGGTGGCTCTGAGGGCTGCCTTGAGGTGGGGGAGGGCATAGCATGGAGCACTTTGGGTGGCACTGAGGGCTGCCTGGGTGCTGAGAACTGGTCCTTTCCATCCAAGGCTTCGTCCCTTCTAGGAGTGCAGAGCCACTCCTCCCATTTCACCCAGAGGCCTGGCAAGTCTCTCAATGCCTCTGGTTCCAAGGACACTTTCAAGTGGCTGGTTCACTTCCTTGGAGTTACTGCAGCAGCCAGTGGTTTGCTCTGCAGCCCCAGGGACAGGCACAAGCTAGCGCGTCTTAGGAAAAAGCCTGCTGTCATCTGGAGGTGGCCGTGAGTAAAATGTAAAGCACAGCTAAAGAGCAGCATTGGAGAAAAAAGATTGAGACCGAGCAAGAAAGGGCAAGCAATTAATTTAGCAGGGAGAGAAGAAGGGTTCAAAAGAACAATTACAATACAACTGGCTCTGATGCTGTCATATAAATCTGCCTCAATCAATCGCTAGCCAGTCAGCATTTTTTGTGTGTGATAAAACTATTAAGAGTCAGGACAGTTAATGTATTATTAGTGTCAGACTCTTTCTCATCCCAGTCAGTCTTTGTGGGTGTATGTAAGCCTCAGACCCAGAAAGGTATTGTTTTAGCTGGACTCAGCAGAGGAGCGAGGCAGGCGTTGATGGGATCATAGCTCTCTGCTGTGGAGTTTTTATTGTTGTAGCAGCAAAACTGAAACCAACACAAAAGTGAGGCTGGGCACTGTGACAGGGGGAATACTCAAATAGTCACAGGGACAGGACATCACATTTCCTCCTCCCTATATTAAAAGCATCCCAAATATACATATGGTAGGACTTATGTGTGCACCCTGTGTCAGGCCTAGCATCCTAGCTGGCCTTGGGAAGATAGGGCAGGGTTGATCCCTCCAGCCAGTCCTTCACGGCCAGTGGTCAGGAGTCCTCAGGCTGAAATGGTGGAAGTCAGGAGCCCCTTTTAAAGTGCTGGGCCCTAGGATGGCTGCCCCTTTTACTCCCCACTGTTGGTAGCCCTGCTGGCAGGGTCTGGCAGTGCTGCCATGGCTGCATTTTAACATCATTGCTTCCTTTGCCCCCAGGGCCAGTCCATTGCCCAGTTCTTACCAGTGTGCTGCTGCTGCTGAGGGAGAAGTGCCTCTCCCCCAGCCAGCCAGATCTCTGCACAGAGTATTGAACCCCTTTCACGGCTCTCAGTGGATGGGGGTGGGGAAGGAGTTTGGGTGAATGCAGGCGTGCAGGCTTTGGGCGTTCTGGTCACCACCAACATTTCTACAGACTTGCCACCCTTGTACATGCCTATTGATGGAACAGTGGACACCTCATGACAAACAAATAAGGCATGCACTAGGACTTTAAAAGAGAGGACACTTCTGAGAGGGAGTATCAGTATCTACCAACTCGCGTTGTAATAATGTGTTCAAATATGGTAACTATTTGATTTTCACTGAGAAAGCAAATGTGTGCATGTTATCAAAAGATTAGAATAATGATCCTAACAGTGTCTCTTCTGGTTAGTTGAAGAGCTTTGGCTTGATTCATTACTACATTGTTCACCATTAAACATTAGTTGCAAAAAGTCTAAAAAGCAATCATTGGTATGAATGGCAAAATTTGATCTGGCAGCATTTTGCACATATATAAATGACTACACAGGCTGCAAAGCAATGGGGAATCATGCCCAGTGCCTCTAGGCTAAATCTCTCTCTACTAAAATTACAGATTAACCCAAGGAGTATCTCTCTTACCCAAATACAATAAGCAATTCCTTTGCAAAGAGACATTAAGATACTATTCATATTCATCCCCAGAGACTACAGAGTCAGTGACTCATTGCATAACAAGAAATCATTTTATATGATCACATCTTTTGCTTCAAAATACACCAGAACCTCTGAAGAGGAGTAAATGTTGGTAAAAGTAGTTAGTTCTCATAGTTCTGCACAGAAATATCAAGACTATAATGCATGGACCATAAACACAGTAAATTAAAGAAATATATAATGGAGCATGTAAAGAAAGAGAGGAAGGGGGGTGTATATAGCTTTCGAAAGCTAATACAGTTATTAAATTCAAGAAATTTCTCTTTTATAGCATTGTAGTGAATTTGCAATAATTACTGTATATATCTGAATCCTTAGTCCATCTAAAAAGACAGTTTAAGTGTCCCTAATACCATTAATTACCCCATTTTAACTTCCAAATGATAGAAAGTAGTTTCACTTACTAATTTTATTTTTTAAATGTTTTGGGAGCGTGCTGGAGCTAGCACATTTGAATTATATGTGTGGCTCAGCATTTCTGCAGATTAATAATGTCCTGAAGGCTACAGACTTTCCTTTTCATTTCCAAAATTACATATGCATTATTGCAAATGAGTTCTGCCATAAAGGAATTCATAATGAAAACATCAGAGGGAATTAAAGTGCTTTGTATAATACTTGATCTTGCTCCATTAATCTGAGGGCAGAAAGAATTGAGTCATTACGTTCCCAGATGGGCATTTGGGATTGAATGGGCAGCCCCTTCTCAATGTAATGTTTTTTTCCTTAAAGCATTTTTACTAGGGGGTCAGATCCAGGGGCAGACAATCCATACTGGTTAATTGAAGTCCCCGAGTAATGTTTTAATTCAAGTTTAAATCTTCATGCACAGAGACAGCAGGTCATTGTTAAATAGCAAGAGAAGCAGAAAGATTAGAAACATACACAGTGAATTACTTTAAGATGAAAGTAGGAGAACATAAGCATTTTTTATTGTGAAATAATTTTGGCAAATTATTTTTTGACTTAACAGAATTCTGTCTTCAAATATCCACACACTTGACTTCTTTTCAAAAACTCATTAATGGAAAGGTATCTGAAACCAAAAGATGAAATAATATTTGTCATCGGGCCCAATCCTGCCACTGTTTTGTGCATGTTCCCTATTGAAGTCAATGGAAAGTTTACGTATTACTATTACAGATAGTGCTAGGGGCTATACTAATACAAATCAACAAAAGACAAAGAGCTTACAACCTAATTGTCACTGAGTATATGTCCGAAATGGGTTGCTTTCATTTGATCCTTTAACACTATCTCTTCTGCATATATCAAATATTTTTGGTGTGTGTTTCTGAGTTTTATTTCCATGAACTGAAATTTTCATTATTTAATGAAATTATTTAATGAAATTTTCATTATTTCAATGAGACTGATAGTGCTGATTGAGGACAGGTCACCAAATGGGCAGCAGTCCATAGAATCACAGAACTGGAAGGAATCTTGAGAGGTCATCAAGTCCAGCCCCCCCTGCACTCATGGCAGGACCAAGCACCATCTAGACCAGGGTTGGGAACCTACCATCCAAGGGTTGGATGCAGCCCCCAGCTTGCCTGGATCCAGCCCCTGAGGCTCAGGGCTCCTCTAAGGATTGGGGAACCCATGTTGTGAGGGCTGGGTTTTTTGTTTCTCATTTGTGTGCAGCCCCAACTGATTTTTTTGTGGGTCAGTGGCCCCTCGACCTAAAAAAGGTTCCCCACCCCTGATCTAGACCATCCCTGACACGTGTTAGTTTAACCCACTATTAAAGATCTCCAGTGATAGAGATTCTACAATCTACAACCTCTGTAGGCAATTTATTTCAGTGCTTGACAGGAAGTTTTTCCTAATGTCAAAAAATCCCAAACGTGCACCGTCCTTTGTGGGTGATGAATCTGAGGAACTGTCCTGGATTGAAGTGTCATTAGAGGAGGTTTTGGAACAAATAGAAAAACTTAATGTTAACAAATCTCCGGGACCGGATGGCATTCACCCAAGGGTTCTAAAAGAACTCAAATGGGAAATTGCTGAGCTATTATCTGTGGTTTGTAACCTATCCCTTAAATCGGCTTCCGTACCTAATGATCGGAAGGTAGCCAACGTGACACCAATATTTAAAAAGGGCTCTAGAGGCGATCCTGGCAATTACAGACCGGTAAGTCTAACTTCAGTACCAGGCAAATTAGTCGAAACAATAGTAAAGAATAAAATTGTGAAGCATGTAGAAGAACATAATTTGTTGGACAAAAGTCAACATGGTTTCTGTAAAGGGAAATCCTGTCTTACTAATCTATTAGAGTTCTTTGAAGGGGTTAACAAACATGTGGACAAGGGGGATCCAGTAGATATAGTATACTTAGATTTTCATAAAGCCTTTGACAAGATCCCTCACCAAAGGCTCTCGTGTAAATTACATGGCCATGGGATAAGAGGGAAGGTCCTTTCTTGGATTGAGAACTGGTTAAAAGACAGGAAACAAAGGGTAGGAATAAATGGTAAATTTTCAGAATGGAGAGGGGTAACTAGTGGTGTCCCCCAAGGGTCAGTCCTGGGACCAATCCTTTTCAACTTATTCATAAATGATCTGCAGAAAGGGGTAAGTAGTGAGGTTGTAAAGTTTGCAGATGATACCAAACTGTTTAGGATAGTCAAGACAGAAGCAGACTGTGAGGGATTGGCTATGACAAACCAGGAAAGAGATCTTGGAGTTATCGTGGACAGTTCTCTGAAACCCTTCACACAGTATGCAGCGGTGGTCAAAAAGGCAAATAGGATGCTAGGAATTATTAAGAAAGGGATAGAAAATAAGACCCAGAATATCTTACTGCCCCTGTATAAAACTATGGTACGCCCATATCTTGAATACTGTGTACAGATGTGGTCTCCTCACCTCAAAAAAGATATTTTGGCCTTAGAAAGGGTTCAGAAAAGGGCAACTAAAATGATTAGGGGTTTGGAACGGGTCCCATATGAGGAGAGGTTAAAGAGACTGGGACTTTTCAGTTTAGAAAAGAGGAGACTGAGGGGGGAGGGGTATGATAGAGGTATATAAAATCATGAGTGGTGTGGAGAGGGCCGATAAAAAAAAAGTTATTTATTAGTTCCCTAAATAGAAGAACTAGAAGATACCAAATTAAATTAATGGGTAGCAGGTTTAAAACTAATAAAAGAAAGTTCTTCTTCACACAGCGTGTAGTCAACCTGTGGAACTCCTTGCCAGAGGAGGCTGTGAAGGCTAGGACTATAACAGAGTTTAAAGAGAAGCTAGATAATTTCATGGAGGTTAGGTCCATAAAAGGCTATTAGCCAGGGGATAAAATAGTGTCCTTGGCCTCTGTTTGTCAGAGGCTGGAAAGGGATGGCAGGAGACAAATCGCTGAATCATTGTCTTCGGTCCACCCTCTCTGGGGCACCTGGTGCTGGCCACTGTCAGCAGACAGGATACTGGGCTAGATGAACCTTTGGTCTGACTCAGTACGGCCATTCTTATGTAAACCTAAATCTCCCTTGTCGAAATTTGAGCTCATTGCTTCTTGTCCTATCACCAGTTATTAAGGAGAATATTTCTTCTGCCTCCTCCCTGTAACACCCTTGAAACAACTATTTACTAGAGAGACTCTGATCTGATCCCTGGGTTAAAGCCTGAGATCATGGGACTATTGTGCTCTCTAGTACCATGCAAGTTCATTAATTAGTCTGATATTCCAGCAAATGGTAGTGGACTTGCAATAGCTGAGATTCCTAAGCACTTCAACCAAAATATACTGGTTTAAATAATATATATATATCACAGATTTATTAACTTCTGAAAGATAGTTTTCAAATGATTATAAGTAGCTGGGCATAGCAATCAAAGTTGGTTACATAAGAAATAAAAATGAAATCATAGTCTAAATTCTACACACTAAGCAAAATTTAAATTAAGCAGTTTCTCGCTTCCCTGGATGTTTCAGGCAGTTTACAGTTCTTATTACACAGTTGGAATTTTCTTCTCAGCCTGGGATCAGTCTCTCCACTTCAAGTTTTTGTCTCTTCTAAATGATCTTCCAGGTGTAGAGATGGGGGAGGAGACAGGCCAAATGGTGATACCATCAACCCTCATTTATATTTTCTCACCAGGTGCTGGCAAGATCCATCAACATCTGTCTGGATAGTGATAATTATCCTTAATTGCCACTGAATGCCTAACTGTTGGCGTCTCCCAAACTCACAACATATTTCCATCAAACATAACTTCAAATATAATGGTAATACCCATAATTCAACAGGACTGTAATGTTCACCAGAACAAAACTTTTAAAATGATACCTCACAAGGCATAAAGCCCATCATAATCATAATCACAGTGGTGAATATGGAGTTCCAGGGTGGTATTTTGAAGTACAGGGTGTCACAATGACCACTTGTTCCTTATTTTAAGAAATTGTCCCATAGTCATTGATATTTCTCTGAGGGTGACCACCCATCCCTTATTTTAAGAGGTATTTAAATGTATTAATACTGATCACTAGTATCATTTTAAACATTGCATTGAACTTTATGATAATTGAACTGTATATTTGAGGGCAGTAGAAATGTATGTGTGAGAGGCAAATACATAATAAGATAAAGGAAATGGAGTTCCCCTAAAATATCTCTTGAAGTAAAGTTTTAACCCTGACTTCTCATGTGGTTTTCCATTATTTCCATCCAACAAAGGTGGCCGCCCTACTATGCACATATCATTTCAAGGGCTGTCAGTGTGGGGTAATGATGGCCTACCAAATTACTACTTTTTTCAATAGCAGACCTTTATTGAGAGGAAGATTTTGTGTGATATAGACTCCAAAACTTTAAAATGGCAAAAATCATGTGTTAGGCTGCATGCACACACACACGCACACGTGCACACACACAGCAAATTGTGGGTTCTTTTTATTTGTATTTTAAAGGAGCCTTATTGAGGCTGCAGGAACAAACCCCATCCTGAAGTGAAGAAAGAATAGCAAATATGGTAAGTAAAATGCTTGGCTTAACCTTAGTCATCTCTGCTCCAAGCTGAAAAGTTGCAGTTTTATTAATCTCTCTTCCTACCGAAGCTGTTTCATACCCCTAATTATTTGTTGCCTTTTTCTAACCTTTTGTGAGCTTAAACACTGAAAGGAAGGTTACAAGAAGTGGAAACTTGGACAGATGACTTGGGAGGAATATAAAAACATTGCTTGAGCATGCAGGGGTATAATCAGGAAGGCCAAAGTACAACTGGAGCTGCAGCTACCAAAGGATGTGAAGGATAACAAGGATTCTGAAGTGTTTCTACAGGTGTGTTAACAGGGAAAGTGCTGAATGTGGGAGGGAACATAGTGAAGATGACGTGGAAAAAGCTGAAGTACTCAGTGCTTTTTCACCTCATTCTTCATAGATAAATTCAGCTCTGAGACTTCTGCACTGGGCAACACAGTATGGGGAAGAGGTGAGTAGCCCTTAATGGTGAAAGAACAGTTTAAGGACTATTTAGAAAAGATGGACATGCATAAGTCTATTTGGAGGGCCACAATGCAACTGTGTGTGCTTGAGGGAGTTGGCTGATGTGACATTAGAGACTTTTAAAAATTGTATATTATTTATAATAGCAAAGAAAATGTAAAGCTAAGTCAATGGGAAACCCAAACTTGAATTGTTCCTTTTCAATTTGGTAAACATGAAACATTTCAACTTTATTGAACTGCATGTGGATGTGGTTGGCCCATGTAAATAAAGATATATTGGAATTTTAAAAGGTTAGAAAAAGGCAACAAATAATGAGGGGTATGAAACAGCTTATGCAGGAGAAGAGATTAATAAGACTGCAAATTTTCAGTTTGAAGAAGAGATGACTAAGGATAGCTATGAAAGAAGTGTATAAAATCATGATGGGTGTAGAGAAAATGAATAATGAAATGTTATTTACTCCTTCTCATAACACAAAAACTAAGGATCACCAAAAGAAATGAATAGGTAGCAGATTTAAAACACACAAAAGGAAGTACTCCTTTACACAATGCACAGTCAACCGATGGAACTTTTTGCCAGAGGATGTTCTGAGGGCCAACACTATACCTATAACTTTTCATTCAAAAAGAACTAGAGGATAGGTCCATCAAAGGCTATTAGCCAGGATGGACAGGGATGGTGTCCATAGTCTCTGTTTGCCAGCAGCTGGGAATGGGTGACAACGGAGGGATCACTTGATGCTTTCTTGATCTGTTCATTCTCTCTGGGGGACCTGGCACTGGCCATAGTCAGAAGAAAGAGTCCTGGGTTAGAAGGAACTTTGGTCTGGCCCAGTATCACCATTCTCATGTTCTTATATGTTCTTAAAAATAGAATACAGCGATCATGGGATAGGCTAGCCTCTCAACTATGTACCTAGCATTTGTGATAGTATGCACTCAGGGGCTATGTCTAGACTGCAAGCCTTTTTCGAAAGAGGCTTTTTCAAAAGATACTTTCAAAAAAGCCTCTTTCGAAAAAAAGCGTCCAGACTACAACCAGTAATTTCGAAAAAGCAAGTCGCTTTTTCAAAAGAGAGCACCCAAGCAGTTTGGATGCTCTCGTTCAAAAAAGCACCGTTTGCATTACATAGCACCTTTTTTTGAAAGAGCACTTTCGAAAAAGGCGTTATTCCTCGTAAATCAAGGTTCTCCACGGTCAAAAAAACTGCCGCGTTCTTTCAATTTACTTTCGAAAGAACATGGTAGCAGTCTAGATACAGGGGAAGTTTTTTTTGAAAAAAGGCCATTTTTTTCGAAAAAACCCTGTAGTCTAGACACACCCTGGGTGGCTAGCCTCTCCCAACACTGCAGCTACATTCCCGATAACTAGCATGGGTAAGTCTCCTTGAACTACAAACCACTCTCCCCATCCCCCATCCCCGGAGCATGAGAGAGATGTACACATAGTGGTCCATTGAGAGAATGAGGAAAGTGAAGGGGATAGGTATTGCCTCTCAGGCACCTGCTAGCCAGTCATGTTGGAGGGTAAGTTGCAACCCTTTTCCTCCAGCAAAGGCATTCTACCTCTGGGTTCTGAGGTGTTCTGGCAAATATGAATCAGAATGACTTGTGCTGTTCCCTCAGGATTTGTGCAGCTCTGTAAGAACTTCTTATATAGACTGGGCCTAAATGGTACAACCAAACCCTTGGAATATATGATCAACCTACTGAGCATACAGACAGAGCTCATTATGGCATACTGCGCAGTGATGACTCAGGGCAGCTGCTCAGACTACTGGGATACTTCTTGACTTGATATTTTTATTTGGTTTTTTGGATGTCTGGTCTGAGCTAAATAACAAGTCAAAGCACAGAATCATCCAGGAAGTCCAGATGGTGGAGTCTGCTCATTAAGATGATAAGGGTCTTTCTATTGAATAGATTTTCCTCCCTCTGCTTGTTGCAAATGACTTCCTCAAAGTCGAGATGATCAAACAACGGTAAAGAAAATACATGTTTATTTTCTGCAAACAGTCCAGTGTTGAGGAGAATGAAACATTTTGTGCTGGGAGTACGCTGTTTGCCCTTCAATTAGTGTCTGTTGAACCACACTCCTGGCACTATAGCAGAAATAATTTATTTTTAATTTTAAGAAACAAGTGGGGAAAGACTAGAAGGAAAACATATTTTAACCAGCAACCGCCCACCACAGATTTAATCTGCAACAGCACTGTGCTTGGACAGGAACAAACCATCTTGTCTAATTGTTTTTCTTTTCCCTCCACATTACTTCTTTTTCCTCTTCATCTGCCCTGGTCTGTCTGTAGTTTTCTTTTAGCCCTTTTCTTGTGTTCTCTTCCTTTCTCTGTCTTCCCTTCTATTTTTCTCTCCCTAGTATTCATCCGGCTTCTCTCTCCTGTTCTATCTCTCTCTCTTCCTGCACACTCTCTCATACCTCTCTATAACCCATTTATTAATTTTTTTCCTTTCCCCACCCTAGACTGTACTCCAACCACCTGCACTGCTAATTCTTAGGGACATGGGGCTAGAAGGGGCATCCTGAGTCATCAGATCTGGTTTCTGCTCTCACAGGCAACCCCTCCATGCATTCCTGTCAATAAACTTACCAAACTCCATTTTCAGACAAGTTAGGTTGCTTGCCTTTATTCCTCTGGTTGTAAGGCTGTTCCAGAATCTCATTCCTCTGATGGTGAGACACCTTCTTCTAACACGAGCCTAAATATGTTCATGGTTATTAGAAGTGTGTGTATCACACTCCCACCCTTCCTGAATGGCACCGATCCCTCTTCTCTCTCACACAAGCAGGGAGCATGCTGTGGAGGGCCCTGCCTTGCAGTTCCGGAATGGAAAGGTAGCAGTGGCCTGGCAGTTTCTCACCTCGGAAATGGGCTCCATTATGTTGATCTTGGGTTCCCTGCCCACCTGTGTGTGTGTGTGTGAACATCTAGAAGGCTGACATAGTAGGATTAGATAGCTAACCATAGTAATTTTTGCATGTGTCCACAGACTTACAGTGATGCAAACTATTAGTAAAGATAGGGTTGGATACATTTTGTTCCAGGGACATTGGGAAGATTTTTCTACTGCCTTTTGGAGCATTGAGAAGGGAGATGTTGATCAAGAATGCAGTCCCATTGGTGGCCACATACCTTCTATTGCCTTTGAAGTTAACCAGGGTTGAGAGTACTCCGATCCTTTCAGTCAGTGCTCAGCACAGTGCAGGATTGAGTCCTGGACTGGATGGGTATGTCTAGACTACAAGCCTCTTTCTAAAGAGAGTGTCTAGACTGCAACCACTTCTTTTGAAAAAGCAAGCCGCTTTTTTGAAAGAGAGCACCCAGGCAGTCTAGATGCTCTCTTTCGAAAAAGCTCTGTTTGCATTCAAGAATGCCTTTTTTCGAAAGAGCAATTTCAAAAAAAGGCGTTCTTCCTCGTAAAATGAGGTTTACTATGGTCGAAAAAAACCACCGCATTCTTTTGATTTAATTTCGAAAGAATGCAGTGGCAGTCTAGACACAAGGGAAGTTTTTTTTTTTTAAAAGGCCACTTTTTTCGAAAAAACCCTGTAGTCTAGACACACCCGATGAGTATAACACTCACTGTTTTCCTGTGATTGCTCTAGGTTGGTGAATCTCGATTTTTCTCATGTACTTTTTCTGTGCTCTATTAATATGCACTGACAGCAAAGTACCTGGGAGAAGGTATGTGCATTTTCTGTTTTCCCTTTCACCAGTTACATCTCTGACTTTCCTGGAATAATATCAGCCTGCATGCGCTCTTAAATCTGGGTAGTGTCTGCAACTGCTAGCTGTTCTCCTGAACACTCTGAAAAACCCAGTTTTTCTTTCACACGAATCTATTACATAGATTCAAGACCCCTGAAAAAGATTCAAGATCTATTGTTTGGATGTTTATGTGAAATTTTGTGGGCAGGAATGAATGAGAATGATATGATGCTGTATGGAATCGGGAATTTACTTGGGGATACTATAAATATTAATATTGTAAAAGTGCAATGAGTGGTGCCAGATATTCAATGTAAGATATCTGCAAAAATGTTATCTTTCAATTGTGGTCATCTCATTTCTGTGTTTGTATCACCTTTGCACTTGGGATTATAGCTATGGATGAATACATATGTATGTGCTATGCTTCTGAGAGATACCTCCAGCCACATTGGCATCAGCACTGCCTCGCCTGCTTGGTGGACCATCAAGGGCCATCAGCTATACAACATTAGCTATATAACTGCGCTATGCAGAAACGCAGCTGCAGGGCTCCGTTTCTGTTTTAAAACTGGAGGGGACGAGGGAAGTTTTAGGAGTTGCTTCACCCCCAGCACATTCCCATTGGCCAGTTTCTGTCAGAAACTGGCCAATGGGAGCTGCTTGTTAGAATAACAGGCAGCTAAGAAGGTGCCCCCTCTCCTGGGCTCAGTTATTCATGAAGCACATGGCCAGGCAGGCTGGCTGGGAAACATTTTAAGTTGGCAGGCAGGCTCGTTTGGCAGCTGGCACGTAAATCTCTTGGCCACAGCCTGCTTCTGGCACCCCAGCCCTTTCCTGCCTCAACTCTCTGCCTCCCCCTACTCAACATACCCAAACCCTCTGTCCCCCTCTTACACCTATGCCCCCTCCCAGATCTGGCACCCCAATCTCCTGTCCCAGATCACAATACCCTCCTACCCTAGGTCACATCCCAAAGCCCTGCACCCCAGTCCCCTGCCCTAGGTCATAACTGCCTGCTTCATCCCATCTACCTCCTACACCCCAGTCCCTTACCCCAAGCTCCCTTCTGCACCCAATCTCCATTCCAGACCCCGCGTCTCCTCCATTAATATTATGGAAGAGTGCGGCCCTTGACCACTTTCCAAAATCTTGGAGTGGCCCCTCATCAAAAATTATTGCCCACCCCGGGCCCTTAGGCCTTGTTCACACTACCAAGCTTTTTTGACAAAACTTATGTCAACACCTGAAAGTCAACCAAACAAAAATCACTAGAGGGTCTTCAAACTTTCTCCCTCTGTGATAGATCATGTCCACAGTAGAGACACTATCATCAGCAGTGTGAGCAATGCACCATGGGTATGTATCCCACAGTGAAGTGTTGTGGGACGGCTGAGCTGATCTCTGCACAGCTTGGTATTCCCCCCATTCTTCCACAGCCTCCTCAGCTGCTGGAAGCATCATCATGAGTAGCTCTGTGATCTCTCTCTGCTGAGGAATGCCAAAACAGCTCAGTAATCTGTCCCCCTTCCCCTGCAGGGGCAATCTGCCTGCCACTGTGTTCCTAGCTCAGGGCAGAACAGTAGCATTCCAATGATTTGTTCCTTGTTTGTTCCCTAAAGTGAGAAGCACACTCAGCTGTCAGATACCTCCCAGAGCTTTGAAAGGAGAAGGGTTAATGACTGCAGAGTGATCAAAATACTAAGCAGAGCCATCAGCAAAGGCACTGTGGCAGAAGCCAGATCTGTTGACAAAACAAACAGCAATGTCTATACTGGCTCTTTATCAGTAATAAAGAGAGGGGAAAAAGAAAAAAAGTCTTTCATAGGGAAAGAAGATTTCTGTTGCTGAAACTGACCATTTTTCCTAACAAAAGTTACATTCTAGTGTGTATGCTCTCAGAGTTTTGTTGACAAATGGCAGTTTGTGGCAATATGTGCTGGGCAGCTTGTGTTTTGGACAAAGGAAGTATAAGTCACCCAGGGAAATGAAAATAAAAGGCAGCTGCATCTTCTCTATTTTGTCTACATTCCTACCTCTTGCCTTTGAAGTAACCTTTCTATAAATGTAGTCTTGAATGAAGGACTGTGCTGTGGATTTGTTCCAGAGAGACTTTCAAGCCACAAAATTCACCAATATTACTAAGAATCTGATATATTGACCTGGAATATTTGTTTGAATCTGACTGCTTTACCATTTAACATCTCTCTTTTTGTTCTTTTTTTCTTTGTGATAAACCTTTAGTTTTAGATGCTAAAGGATTGGCTGGCAGCATGGAACTTTGAGTAAGAGCCAAATCTATACTGACTTGGTAATGTGGCTGGCCATTTGGGGTCAGAGAAACATTTTGTATACATGAACAGAATTTTAAAACAACTTCTCACACTGTACTGGCTCTAAGTGATATGATAGAGGTCTATAAAATCAAAGCTGGTGTGGAGAAAAAAAATAAGGAAAAGTTATTTATTTGCTCCCATCACAAAAGAACTAGGAATTATCAAATGAAATTAATAGGTAGTAGGTATGTCAAAATGCATGCAATTGTGTAACTGTGTAACCGCTGAAAATTTTAGTGGTTACATGTAGGGCGGCAGCCAACTCCCCAGAAGCCAGTGAGAGTTGGAAGCTGGCTCTTTAGCCAGCTCCTGACATGCACTGGCTGCTGCCTTGTGTTGCTGCCTCTGTGTCAGAGACATCAGAATGGGGCAGTAGCCCAGTGCATGCTGGGAGCCCATTTAAAAGCCGGCTCCTGGAGTGCACCATTTCTTGCCTGCCACCCTGTTCCCAGATAGCTGGCTGCTGCCCTGCACTGCTGCTTCTGTTACCTATTAGGGATGTAAGAGTGTCACCATTTAAATGGGTATCAAGTTTAACACAAAAGGAATTATTTTTTCACACAATGTGGAACTCCTTGACAGAGGATGTTGTGAAGGCCCAGTCTTTAACAGGATTCCTAAAAGAACTACATACATTCATGGAGGATAGCTCCATCAATGGCTACTAGCTAGGAAGGACAAGAATGGTGTCTTTAGCCTCTGAAGGTAGGAATGGGCAATATGGATGGATCGTTCTGTTCATTCCTTCTGAGGCATCTGGTATTGGCCATTGTTGGAAGACAGGAAACTGGCTAGATGGACCTTTGGTTTGACCCAGTATGGCTGTACTTATGTTAAGTGCTGATAGGGAACCAGAGAACTAGAATGTAATAAAGAGGACTATGTGATTTTTTAAAAATGTATTAAAAATCTTTAAAAATTTATTTACTGATAACTAGTGAGGGGTATCAGAAACACCGTTTGTGACTGATTGGGAAGTTTAACTTCAGAGTTACTTATCAATCTTGGGAGTAATTGCTCTCCCTTTTTTGTAGCCCGTCCTGGCATTGAAATTTCCATTGAGGACAGCTCCCAGGCATGTGGGGGTCACAGACGAGAATCACTGAGTGTGTCCTCCTAACTGTTTGCACAAAATAAAGAGTAACAGATGAGATCCAGTCTGGGGATGGCAAAAAAATGCCGAGTCCGGTGGAAGGAAGTTGAGATAAGGCAGAAGGAATTGAGGCTTGACCCTACTGAGTCTCAATTGCAGGAAAATTTGGTTTGGAAGGAAGAAAGTGCACTAAGCCAAAAATGAAAAACGTAAACCATGTTGCACTGAAACAACCCAGAAAATGAGCTGTCTCAGTAATTTCCCCTTGAAGGTAGTGCCACTGTTGCTAAGCCATCCATTGCCAGAATATGCAACATGTAAGTCATCAGCAATCTGGAGGGTATTTTGTCCCTTGTATTGATCCAACAAATATAAGCCAGGCTGTTTGTACCATCTGTCACAGTGGAGTCAGCAGGAGGGTCTAAAGGTGGACAGATGGTACTCCCAGTTTTGAAATGCTTTTTTAGAGGAAAAATACCAGAACTTGTTTTGAGGGCCTTTTAGCACAAAGAGTCTCGGTGCTGAAAAGACTGAAACAAAAGCATTTCTTTTTAATCACACAGTTCCCACTTTATGGTTATTAGAAATGCATGCCTCAGAATGAAAAGGTTGTTGTGCATGTGAAAGAACATGGCCAGTCTTCTGCAGTGCAATTGGAAATAGGCTGGGTGCTCCAAGGAAAGTGGCTGTGTAAAATGGCTAATGCTACAATGCCAATATATAATGAATCTCTCAGGCCTGGAATAAACATGTAGCAAAAAAAGTTTCTAGAACTGCATTTTTTTTGTTTTGTTCTTGCCAGGCAAACATAGTTACCAGCGAAGCATTCATCAAATGGTGGCCGGCAGCTGACCTCCATTATTCTGCTCCTCCTTGCAGGTTTTTCTTTGGCAAAAAGCTATTTCACACTGTTATGAATATGTTGGCAGAAGAGTAATGCGTACCCCAAAGGGGTAAGGCTTGGAGAGATTTTTCACCTTTCTAAAGATAAATCCACCAATAGTCAACTACCTAGTATGTCAGCCAATCCATTGGGCAGCGTTTCAACCAGCCAGTTCAACAAATCTAATGAACTCTTCCTAAAGGAAATACATAGCACTGTGCATTAAAGGTTTTGGCAATTCTTTAATGCACTGTGCTGTATATTTTACTGTGACCATTCTGCTGTAGAAATTATAGTACTAATTTGAAATTTACATCAAGCTTCTGTCTGTTAGATTAAAAATTTTGCCAATATAACACATGCAGTGGAAGGTTGTAGCTATACATATGTGCTTGTTTTGTGAAGTGTTGAAGTATGGTTTTGACAGACATGAATGACTACTGCAGTGTTGAAAATAGCATCGTGGCTAATCAGAACTTGCTTACTTTGTCTGTTTGTTTCATTTAGCCCAGAGACACACAGAATAAACTTTAGCAAGAAATACCTTGTCAGTAATCTGCTCATCCAGGATACTCTGTCTCTTGATTTTAAAGATGATGTTGAATAAAAACATTTTTCAGAATAAATTTGTGCTGACTTCAGTTATTCTCACAGAAAGCTTTTGATTTCAATAAAATGGAATTTTGCAACCGAAAATCATTTCACTGGAAAATTTTTAATCAGTGGTAGAAATAACCTATATGGTAAATTCCAAAGGTATATAATATATATAGAATTATACCCAACCTTCAGAATGTATAAGATAGATAAGAGTATCCTGAGGTAGTGTGATTTGGGGATCTGTACAATTTATGAATTCTTTGTGAGATATGAACTATTTATGCACCTTTTGTGATGGGGTGCAGTTACAGAAGTCCCCTTGAGATTGTTCCTCAGTGTGCTGATCTTTCCCCAGTATGCTGATCATTCCACAGAAACCCACCTTCTTGCTCTCTGGGGCTCCCTCCCCCAACTCTGACCTTCTGGGCCAGATTCTCTGGTTTCCCCTAGAGAAGGCACAGAGTTGAAGATACTGTCTCCCCCCATCCCAATGGCAATGCAGACACTGAACCACTTCAGCTTTGGGAGGATGCATTCCTAGGGCACCCAGGAAGGCATTAAGACACAAGGCTAGCTTCTATACAGGAAAACTTGGTTTGCCAGAAAAGAGGTCTCTTCTTGGCAATGAAGTTACCTGGTGTGATCACCTGAGGAGGCTGATCAAGGAGTCACTTGACAGAAAGGTTATCAAAGGGCAGGAGCGGCTCTGTTTGGGGCCTGCAGAAACTGTCATCAGATCAATGAAAGAGAAGCTGCTGCAGGAGCCTAATGAGTTGGGAAACCCTTCATCCTTGAACAAAGAAGAGCTCCCATGGGAATGGTGAGCTAGAATCAGGGGCGATATGTTCAAGGTGTTTGTTGTCTTTAGATAAAGACTATTGATCATTAGAGGCCTGTGCGAAGCAGAGTCATGAATCCATGAAGGAGTAAAATGTGAAGCCACACCTTCCATGTTGCTGGAGTTCTGGGAGAGGATGTATTTAAGTATTTCCTTAGTCAGTTTTGTGTCACACCCTTGTGCTTGTTCAATGCTGTGAGTTATGGAGGATAGAAGTTCCTCATCTCACCTCTTTATACATTTCATTATTTTAGATATTTTTATCATGTGGAATTTGCATATCTTCTGATCTCACTTTTGAAAGAGGATCTTTCGTAAGTGAAAGTAGTTTGGACACGTTTTTTTCGGGGAAAAAACTGCGTAAACCTCCTTTTTTAAGGAAGAATCCCCTTTCAAAAATTCTACATAGTTTAGACATAGCCACAGTGTCTCTTTTTAAAGTCTTGGTCTTTGCTCTCTCTCTTTTCATCTAAAACTTTTGTCATGCATTTTATTACTTGTCACCCTTTCAACAATCTCTAATATCCCCTTTGAGATTGGGTACCCAGTGGTACACACAGTATTCTGGATGAGGCCACTTTTTATAAAGTCATTATTATATATTGTGGGTTATTCTTCACCTTGTTCCTTATGCATCCTAACACTGTTTGCTTACTTGTATATGGTGGCACACTGAAGCAGAGCTGTTCTCTGGAGCTATCTGTATACTACAGGGTTTTTCTGGGATACCTCTGGTATCCCGGAAAAGCTCTGCCACATCCAGGAAACATGTCTGCTCTTCCACTATTTATGCGAAAGATCAGACACGCTCTTTCGGAAGCCCTGTCTTCCTCCTCCCATGAGGAAGAAGGGCTCTTCCGAAAGAGGAGGGTTTTCTGAAATTTGGCCCAGTGTAGATGCGCCAAATTTTGGAAAAGCCTGTTCTGAAAAAACTTTCAGAAAAAGGTATGCAAATTGCAGAGCACTATTTGTGTACCTTTTCCCAATAAATCATTGTAGTATAGCTCTAGCTTGAGCTGTCTATAATGATACCCTTTTCCCTTTCCTGAGCTGATACACTAGTCAAATTTGGAGTCCTAATTGCTGAGGTCACATTTGCCATTAACCTCCAATCCTGTGAACTAAGCATGAGTGGAATCAAAGATCACCATTAATGTTTTTGCCCAGATCTAATTACAACTAACAAAATAGTGACTTACTGAAAATGTGGGGTGTTTTTTTTGGGTACAGTTTTTAATATTTCATTGTTATTTCACATGGATAATTTAGCTATGGAAAAGTCATTCAGTAATACTAGAACAACATGAAGCAGTACTAATTCAGGGAGATGTGTTATCTGGGAAGAATAAAGATACTATAGGAACCCAGATAAAAGCTTGCGTTTAACATCGTTCTCTAAATTATCTCTATGAATAGTTTAATTTATTCCAGCCATTGTGCATTATGTTGTATTTATTAACATTGAACTTCATTTGCGTTGTGTTGCCTATTCATTTTCTGATTCTGACTAACCTAAATAACTTTGTCACATGCAAAACTTTCTACCTTACTACTCATCCTTTCTCGATAATTAACAAAACATTAATGGACATCAGGCCTAGTACAAAACACAAAGGTATGCCATTGTAGTCCCATGATATTAGAAATACAAGGTAGGTGAGATAATACCTGTTATCTGACCAACTTCTGTTAGTGAGAGAGAGAAATTTATGAGCCACACAGAACTCCTTTGCTCTTTGATCCCCAACCTCTCCAAGTGTCTTGGATTAGTGCCACAGGGTACTACAATGTTTTTAATAAGAGAAATTGGGGGCAAATAAAATTACTCCAGACTTCTACCACTAACTCAGAATAGAATCTGACCCAATACCTTCTTAAAACTTATGTGCCAAGGGAAATAGTGCCATTAGTAGGAAAACTGTGAAAATGTATCAATGGTACTGATGATCCCGATAACAGTGGCAGTGACCATATACCTATATAACATCTAAGCGCCTTGGTGCTCAGGGATAGTTTACTTGTTTTCTCTTCCTGCTGAATTAGGGTAGGTCTACAGAGAGAAATGCAATCGGCTCCTCTAGCTGCACTTTTGTTTTCATTATATTGATGGCTTCTGTGACAGCGTGACTAGCAGACAAGGAAAGATTGGGAACAACCCCATGTAGTCACTTCCACAACTGAGCAATGAAAGTCCAACATTTACCTTTAGTTGCCATATGTGGTTTTAAACATTAAAAACTATATATATAGTAAGGCAGTGGTCTCCAACCTTTTTAATCACAAGATCACTTTTTCAATTTAAATGCAATGTAAGATCTACCTCAAGCCCAAATACCCTTGCCCCGCTTCCTTCTCACCCATTCTTTCTTCCCTTGCTCCACTCCTTCTCTGAGGCCTCTCCCTGCTCACTTACTAAACCCCCATCCTATGAGGATGCTCTTCCTCCCCCATCCTCACCAACTTGCACCAGGTTGGGGTGCAGGCTCTGGTCTTGGGCCAAAGAGTTCAGAGTGTGGGAGGGGCTCTGGGCTTAGTCCAGGGTTGGGGATTGGGGTCAAGGTAGCGTTTCAGGGTGCAAGCTCTGGGTAGAAGTTTGGGTGCAGTAGGACTCAGACCTGGGGCAGGAGGTTGGGTGCAGGAGGAGGTTCAGGGCCAGGACAGGGGTTCAGGAATCAGGCTCTGTCTGGACACCGTGTAACTGAGATGGCTTCTGGGTGGTGGAACAGTGAGATTAAGGCAGGCTCACTCCTGTCCTGGCCCTGCACCACTCCTGAAAGCAGCTGGCATGTACAGCAATGGCTTCATGTGCTGCCCCTCATCTATGGGCACTGAGCCCGCTCCTGGCCATGGTTCCCCATTACTAATCAATGGAGCGGCAGGAGTGGTGTCTGTAGACAGAGACAGCATGTGGACATCCCCTGCTCTGCCTTTCTCAAGGGCTGCAGGGACATGCCAGCCACGTCCAGGAGCAGCAATTACCACAGGGATAATTACTTCAGCCATGACAGGTTAGGCATTTTAGAACTCAATACCCACAGAATTAAATTTAAGCATAAGAGAGAAATTAAAATTATGAAATGCATGGACCAGTCAAAAAACAAAAATACCACACTTCACAAGCAGTAAAAGAAGTAACAACAACCCCCCACGCATCAGGCCACCGCTGCTTACCACCCAAGATGACTGCTGGAAACATCTAATGCTGAACAGGGAGAAGGATCAAGCCCAGACTGGGAGGCTGTCCAGTCTGTGAAATAAGCTTATAAGAATAACAGAGGACAAGATAGTCCATGTAACTAGTTACTTAGTGTATAAAGCTTAACTTGTATGTTCTGTTTTATTTTGTTTAGTAACCTACATTCTTTTGTCTGGTATCTCTTATGACCACTTAACGCCTACCTTTTAAACTTAATAAAATCACTTTTGTTTATTAATGAACCTTGTGTAACTCTCTGTTACCTGGAGGCAAGTTCTCTGTGCATAGCTCTCTTTACCCCCCAAGAAAGAGGGCAAACATAAACTTACCTTGTTTTAAACTTTATTCAGAATAAGACAGATTTATATGGGATGTGCATTTGGTTGTTGTGGCAAGTGTCTTTGACTGAGCCTTCCCAGAGCAGAACTGATCTCAGTGTCTGTTTTATATTGTAGAGGACTGTGACTCTATTTCTGTGTCACTGATGGAGGCTAGAGGACCTCGCTCAGCCGAACAGAGAGGAGGGGCAGCAGGAAGGTTGTCTCAGTAGCATTTCAGCACATGAAGGGGATCTCTGTGACCAAACCCATCACAAACTTCATCAAATATTTTGTTTCACACCTGTGATGGATAGGAGTTCTGTCCAGCACTTGGTGAATAATGGGTTAAACTCAGTTAGCTAGGGGATGATGGCAGGGAGACAGGAGAACCAATGGGATACAGTGCTGCAATTTGAATGGTAAGGATATACCTGTCTGCCGTTTCTCTTTTGTGTGAGTTTAAGCCAGGAGCTAGGAGAAGTAGGATGTTTTAAATCCAGGTAGGACTACCATGCCTCCAAAGAATACTGAGCATGGAAATGGACTGGACCTTTGAAGTAGTTCGTGAGTAATAGGGAAAATATATATTTAGTCGCATTCAGGTTATTTGTTTTGTTGTTTGGTTAACTTCTCTGTGCTAATCCAGGTGCACCTGCTCTCCCATTCATTGTATCTAAGCTGAAGCCCAGAGAGACTGTTTCTGTGTTTTAATTTGTTTTACTTAGCTGCTCTGTAACCAAGTATGCTTTATCAGTCTATCTTTTTTGTTTTTTTAATAAAATCACCTTTTTTTAAGGCGATGATTTGATTCTTGAGTCCTGGAAGGTAACAGGAGATCTGCATATATGCACATCTAGACTGAGAGGTCAGCTGTCAGAGATTGCTGCTTTTTTTTTTTTTTAATTCTTTTTAAGCCTTCTTGTGGTAAAAGAGCTTTGGGTACTCCTCTGGAAGAAGTTCAAGTGATTCTACCTGGGTTTCAGAAGAAGGAGTTTTTACACTTGATGGTGACAGCCTATCTCCCAGGGCCAGGGAATCTGTGACCTTGGGGAGTCTTTTAAGCAGAAGCCTACAGAGGCAAGATATTTTAAAGGTATCTTGTGGGCCCCACCTTCTGCACTCAGAGAGCCAGAGTGGGGAACAACCCTGACAACATCAAAAGGCGTGATCAAACTTATAAATACGTATCCTTTTTTAGAATTACTTTGCGAATATACTTCAAGTGAAAGACTGTTTTTGTAACAAAAAAACTATATTTTACTATATCACAATTTCATAGGAGGAGATAAAAGACAGGACTATGCAGCACTTTAAAGACTAACAAGTTGTTTTATTAGGTGATGAGCCAGACCCACTTCCTCAGATCAAATTGTGGAAGAAAATTGGCATGACAATAAACCATTTTGTTAGTCTTTAAAGTGCTGCATAGTCTTTTGTTTCAGCAAGACCAGACTACCCGTATATACTCGAGTATAAGCCGAGTTTTTCAGCACAGTTTTTGTGCTGAAAAATGCCCCCCTCGGCTTATACTCGAGTCAGAGAACTGAGGCGGGCAAAGCCTCAGAGGCGCGGGGACCCGCCGCTGCTGCCGCTTCAATCTGGGAGCCTGTGGTCTGCTGGGGACCGTCCCCAGCAGACCACAGGCTCCTGGACTGAAGCCGCAGCAGCGGTGGGTCCCCGCGCCTCTGAGGCTTTGCCTGAGCAAAGCCTCAGAGGCGTGGGGACCCGCCACTGCTGCGGCTTCAATCTGGGTGCCTGTGGTCTGCTGGGGACCGTCCCCAGCAGACCACAGGCTCCCGGACTGAAGCCGCAGCTGCGGGGGGTCCCGCGCCTCTGAGGCTTTGCTCTGGCAAAGCCTCAGAAGCGCGGGAACCCGCCCGGTGCCCCTGGTCTGCTGGAGACGGTCTCCAGCAGACCAGGGGCATCGGAGCAGCTTTCGCCCCGACTTCCGGGGCTAGACCCGGTATCTATCTTCATTTTTTACATTTACCAGTAGCTGCCTCATTTCCTACCCTAGGCTTATACTCGAGTCAATACTTTTTCCCAGTTTTTTGGGGTAAAATTAGGTGCCTCGGCTTATATTCGGGTCGACTTATACTCGAGTATATACAGTAAATTATTTTGGCTTTCTGTTTAAAATGTAGATTGCAACTGAACCTTTAAGTAAGCAAGTTGGGGGAGTGCTAAGAAGCTAGCATTTTGTCATAAGGTAATTCTCTAATTTCCTCACAAAACTGGCTAACTGCTGGACACAACCACCACTTATGCAGGTTTGTTCCCCTTTCTCTGCAATCCTTCCAATAGAGTGCTTTCCTATGTTAGCAAAAATATGTTGGATTGTTATTGGAGTCAAATGTATTTGTCTAAATCCCTCTCCCATCTTTTCATCTGGATTGATTTATCAACATCTGTTTCAATCAATTATAACTTAAATTTAAATATATTTTTCCAGCTTGCTCTGGGTCAATTCCTCAAATATAGTTCAAGGTTTCAATAGAGCCATCTAGAATCCAGATTTCACAAGGCAATGTTTGATTTGTAGATAATATAAAGATCTCAGGTTTTCAATATTTACATTATTACATGATTTCAAATCAGGACACACACCTACATTCCAAATAGAATAATCTCAGCTCTTATCAACAACAAACAGTCATTATGATACTTCCCAAGAATGAATTCCTGATTAGGCATGAAAGAAGAGAGCTTAGTTGACAGGAAGTTAAAAAGATACTAAGATGGTCTGAATGAATGAGTGTTTTTATTTTCATTTTATTGTTGGTGACCTATCTGAACCCAACAATTACTCTGAGTAGCTATATCTGGGTACAGTCTTGTTTTGCATTTTATCCAGTGTTTGGGTGGTCTATTGTTGAACAATTGATCATGCATAACAGTGTTCTCTCTAATTTTTTCCATCCATGAGTGGAACAAATTTTGGCATGTGCACCAAGGCATGCGTAGATGTTTTCACCAGTAGAAACACATGCTACCGGCTTTGGGAACTGTGTTAATCAGCTGGGTAGCACCTGAAACTCTCCAGGGTGGCCACTCAAGTATTCACTTACAGGGAACACTGTACACTTACAGGGAACACTGATGTAATAAGCCAAATTAGTCGATCCTGATTTTGTAGGCTTAAACAGGGCTTTAGAACTCACCCTTTGTCTTCCCATGTTAATTTTAAGAGTGTATCCTGCTATGTTTTTAATGTTATGTCTATTTTGACAGGCAAAGTCCTGCCACCCCCACTTGGGTGCAAGGTTGCATAGGCTTTGGGGAATTATGGCTTCCTCATTCTAAAAAATGCTTTTGATGAGGAGAGTGTATGTCTACACTACCCCCCTAGTTCGAACTGGGGGGGTAATGTAGTCATACGGAGTTGCAAATGAAGCCCGGGATTTGAATTTCCCGGGCTTCATTTGCATAAAGCCGGTTGGCGCCATTTTTAAATGCCGGCTAGGTCGGACCCCGTGCTGCGCGGCTACACGCGGCACGAACTAGCTAGTTCGGATTAGGCTTCCTAATCCGAACTAGCTGTACACCTTGTTCCACGAGGTGTACAGCTAGTTCGGATAGGAAGCCTAATCGGAACTAGCTAGTCTGTGCCGCGTGTAGTCGCGCGGCACGGGGTCCGACCTAGCCGGCATTTAAAAATGGCGCCGGCCGGCTTTATGCAAATGAAGCCCAGGAAATTCAAATCCCGGGCTTCATTTGCAACTCCGTATGACTACATTACCCCCCCTAGCTTGAACTAGGGGGGTAGTGTAGACATACCCTAATATACCCTACAGTGTAGTGAGAGCAGAAAGTCTTTCCTTCTCTTCTTTGTTTTACCGAGGGGACAGCCCCTTTTGCATGTCCAGGGCAACTAGAGAATACAGGACATCCCCTGGACTCTGTAGAGCCAGTGGCAGCTTTTTGCTGTTCTTAGTAAAGTATGGATGTAACTTCTGTAGCCCAGCACCCTGGGGACCTGACAGGTGCCGAACCAGAGAATTTGCCAAACCATGGGAAGTCAGTATTGTAATGAGTGGGTCTCTTTATTTTTATTTCTCTGAGGTGAATAAATGAAACAGTGCTTGCACTGCTGCTTAACAATGTATGGCTGTACTAAGTAAGTCATATATAAGTCTATGGCTAGTCAAAGTTTATCAGTTCTTTTCATAACAAAGTGTTAGTGTTATTGCACAATTTTACTGTATTGGCACATGGAAACAAGTAGATAAAGCATAAAACTGTGTTTATGCTTAGCAGCATTACCAACACTTCCACTGCTTGCTGGTCTCTTAGTAGAAATTTAGAGGTAATTTAGAGTTAAATATCAGCACAGAACACTGGGAGTCAGGACTGGTGGCTGTAAACAAACTTTACTGAACTGTGGGAAACTTGGCCACACCCAAGAAAGGCAGACAACTGACTGACAAAAATTATGCCAGACCACAGGTGTTGCTGGATCAATGAGTGAGAAGTTCAACCTGTATATTATTTATGTGGTAGAAGAGAGTAGGTTTGTTTGAAAGATCCAGGATTGCTTTGAGTTTATAACATGTGACAAGCACTTGGTGTCAGATTTTAAAGCAAAATTTAGCATAGTTCCAGATGTGTTTTTACCTTTTGCTTTATATTTTGCTAGATGAGAATACATTGTCATTTGATAAATAGTGGTACTCTATTTATGTATTTATAGGATGGAAACCAAATAACACTGATATTAAGAAGTAATCCATCTCTAATGAACAGATTTTAACTAACAATCTTATTCTGCATTATGCCAACATTCAAATAAACTGGTATCTATTATTATTATTATTATTATTTAACAAAAATTACAATGGCTTTCTGCAGAGTTCCAGAATATAGTACATAAATAAATGTCATAGCTGTCAGTAAAGAAGTCACATTCTCTCTTGATAACTTAATGAAAAATCTAATTTTAAATAACACCTACACCAACATTACAAAGTACCCATAACTATTAGTTTATGCTAAACGGATTATTTAAAGTGGCAGTAGCCAGATGGAGAGTTGAGAATTGTCTGGTAAGCATTAAATAATGGGTTTAATTAGTAAAGTATTTAAATTAGGCAGAAAACTATGCTCAGTAATTGACAGGAAGCAGAGAACCACATAGATCAAATTCTTGTCAAATTATCTTCCTTCCAGAAAATCAAATGGAAGTGAAAGGTAAATTGAGCAGAAATATTGGCCAATGCTGCAGGAAAGATTATAGATTAGATCAAAGAAATAATAAATGGTATGGCAAAAGTTTACAAATATCTTTAAGTAGGTTAAATATACTAGCAGGCTGCGCCCCATGCTCACTACACTCGCCAAGCCCCCTCTCTCTGGCTGCTTTCGATTTGAGGCCAGAGAGAGGGTGCTGCGCCTGCTGTTCGCCATGCTCGCCAACCCCCTTCTCTCTGGTAGATTTTGCAGCCAGAGAGTGTGAGAGCATGATGACATCATTCTGTCGCCCAGGAGAAAAAACTTTCGTATATATACACAGAGAGAGATAATAGCTTAAAATATTATGGGAGCATTAGACTTTGTCCAAAACAACCTAGTATTAAATAAACTGCTTAATTACACTATTCATTGAAGGGCCAATAATGTGCTTGGCACAGTAGGGGACTCAGAAAACAATATCCCACCCTCAAAAGTATTTTAAGTTGTATATTGTTATTGCATAACCTCTCCTAGTTACATAATTGAAAATTCATCTCATATTCATCTTCTGTGGAGTACTTTGTCCTTTGGTGTATTAAAGAGCAAAATCTTTCCCAGGAATTGCAAGTCTGGGGCATGATCCTAATTTTATAGAAAGTGATTGACTTCAATTGGCACTAGGAACCGGAACCAAGGATCATGATTTAAGCCTAGGTCTTCAAAGGTGACCTTATAATGCTACTGAGCCACCTGAATCCCTCCCACCATGTCTTAAATCAGTTTATAAATACCAAACTAATTTTACCTTCAAGATTCTTGTTTTAGAGCCAGAAATGTGCACATGCACTGCAGGCTCCTATTGGAATACCATCAGTTATACTGGCGTTGAAGGGCAGAGCGTGCTGCTCAGACTCTGCAATACCAAATTTACTCATGTCATCTCAACTTTTCTAGTTAGAAATCATAATTTTTCACTGTGGCATGAAAGTTCATCATCACAGGCCATTAGCTTTGCTTCTAGCTTAGGATAAATTGTGAACTTTGCTCTGCATTTTCCACACCTGAAAAATATCTTGGATAAATGATTTTTTGGTATATAGAATTCAGCGGTAAAGCATCTTCTAAAGTTCAGGGGATTTTTTTTGGAGGAGGAGAGTAAAATATTGTAATACTTTGACTGTAAGTCTGAATATTTAAAGATCTGAATATTTTCCACTATACGTTGCTAACAGAATTGCATAATACAGTGAAACGCGTATATGAGCCCTCCCTTAGAAAGCAAAATCTTTTCTTAACAAAAACACCTTGAAGTTTCCCTAGTACTTTGACTAATGTTGTTCTACCCTTATTTAAAGACTAGCTCTGTTAAGCGACATTTTTTTGCTGGTTCACTGACTGACTGATTGTGACAGAGTTCATTGCAATTAGCTTTTGTTGAATTCTTCTAAAAGCATTGAAAAAAAAGCAGTCTGTTTAGCTGTCATGCCATGCCACTTTTGCTGAAGTAAGGATGTGGCCTGGTATCAATCAGGACAAGCATAGGAGAGAGATGTACATGAACTAACACCAAAATCTTGAGCTACTGCACTTCATTTCTGGCAAACCCAGTGAACATTCATATTATGCAGTCAAGTATCATTTTTAATATCAGACAATGGTTAAATCAGACAGTTTTCCATTACTGCCTTGAAAAGTAATGGTGTAATTGCCACCTGAGTCCAGTAAAATAGATTCTGCATTGCAATATTTAACACATACTAAACTAGTCAGCCAAGATCAATAAAATGCAGCCTGTAATGTTCTAGGCAACAATAAGAGAGAGGAGGTAAAGCAGAACAACTGGATAATTGATGTAAGCTTGGGCTCTTCACTCTGCTTGCATAACATTTCTCCATAAAAACTTTGAACTTCAATCAGGCTATAGAGTACACACTTGGAAAATGTTGAGATAGATTTGATCTTCTGATTTACCATATGCAGCAGTTTACTACAAATTTAACTTAGTCCCTCTAGGACACTTCTCCCAAAAGAAAATGATTGAAAAATTATTAATAAAATTAACTCACGAGCAATTGCTGAAAATATTAAATGCTTTTGATGCCTTTTGAAAATGCTTGCTCACTATATTGTCTCTGTCAAATATTAAAAAGTAAAAATGGATAGAAATATGCAAAGTGAAACCTCATGTAAAGCAGTAGTCTTCTTTAAAGTCAACATTCATGACAATTATCACATATGGATATACAAGATTCTACCGGTTTCCTCTTTACACAGAACATGAAATAAGTGTGGTGATTTTGTGTCAGTGTATATATTGAAGTTGGAAAGACATTTCACAACGAGGAGGTTGATTTATCTATTTCCTCTGCCATCGTTTGACTCTCTTGTCTATTTAGAAGGTAAGTTTTCTGGGTTATGTCCTGGTTCCATCAGACACCCAGAAGTAAATTCAGGTGGCGCTATGTAGAATACACTTCCCATGGTCCCTTGCAAGTTTTCTTCCTTCACCAAGAGTCAATACGGAAGGATTTAGGCTTTTTAAATCCCTCCTTCAAGACCAATCTCAATCTGTACTTCCTTTTTACCTCAGACCTGTAAATATTCCTCTGTGGTAGACAACCTGTAAATATTCATCCACAGTATTTATGGGTGATTGCCACTGCATAACGGTTAGTGATTGCTTCATTGTGAAGCTTATCACCATTGAAGCATCTCAATACAGTAAGTATTTATCTTTGAAATCCATCTCTGATTTAGTGGTGTCAGTATTTCACCCTTTGGTTATCTGTGCAGCATTTGGCACAATGGACCCCTGATTTTGGTCGGGACCTCTAGTTGCTCATGTAATAGAACTACAAATGACAATTACATTTATTTTTTCCTGAAATGGAGTTATCATTTAAAATTATACCTAAAATATTTTCTGTGAACTACGGTTTTTGGTTTTCATTTGTAAGAAATTTGTTTAAAGTATTTGATATTCAGAGTTTGAAATCTGAGATCTGTTGATGGGACAAGTGACTGGATACTCTCTCTTTCCTGACTGAATGAGTATCATTTTGCTTCCATCTTATGTCAAGGATCTGTACAGTCTCATATCTGGAATATAGAAATCAGAGGACAGGCGGAAGATATTGAAATTCATACCAAATATTTACAAAGCCCAAGTGGAGAAATAACTTAGAAAGTGATGCAAAGCAGAAATTATTGTGGGCATGGATGACAGTGAAATGACTCATAGACTTTAAGGTCAGAAAGGACCATTATGATCATCTAGTCTGACCCCCTGCACAGTGCAGGCCACAGAATCTCACCCACCCCTCCCAGAATAATCCTCTCACCTATATCTCAGATATTGAAGCCTTCAAATACTTTGAAGACCCCAAGATGCAGAGAATCCTCTAGCTGTGATCTGTGCCCCGTGCTACAGAGGAAGGTGAAAAACCTCCAGGGCCTCTGCCAATCTACCCTGGAGGAAAATTCCTTCCTGACCCCAAATATGGCGATCAGCTAAACCCTGAGCATGTGGGCAAGACTCATCAGCCAGACACCCAGAAATGAATGAGTAGTCATGTGACTCACCACCTGGGCACCTTTTGCTGGTCACTCTGGGAATTAGCTTCTTGGTGCTGGAGTGCCCCCTTCTGGCTGGTGTCTCCCCATGTCTCTGCACTCTAGAGTCCTTCCCCTATGCCATCCTTGCCTCAGTGACCCACCACCAGCCGTCATCTAGGGGCAACTGCAGTCTGAAATGGCCACTCATCATTGGCAAGGGGGTGTAGACCTGCTGCCTTTGCCTACCCTACCTGCCTCTCTGCAGCCCTAGTAGCCTTGTTTTAACCTTGCTTCAGGCCCTGCAGCCTGGGAGCTTGCCTGGCTAGATCTTCCCCAACTCTGCCTGCCTTCTCCCAGTCTTGCTTTAACTACAGCCCTGGTATTCTCTGGCCTTGTCTTAGGCCCTGCAGCCTGGGAATGAGATCAGGCCAGAGCTCCCCAGCACTGCCCTACAACTTCCCAGGCAGCCAGGTCCTTCCTGCTCCCCAGCCATGACAAGTGTGTCTGTCTCCACCCTGCCAGAAGCCTTTATTTATACAGCCATCTGCTGGGATGGCTGTATAAATAAATTGGATCTTACTGGCCACTGCTGCTGGTTCCTCAGCTTCTCTGCTCTAGCCCTCTCCCAGGGCTGGGTTTTAACCCTTAACAGGCCAATGTGGGGCAGACACCCCATCACAGGCACTTTAGAGATTAACTAAATATATATCTATATAGTATCAGGAGGCTCCTCAGTGTATAAAAGAATATCTTAGTTTTAGATTTCAGGAAAGCACATTTTGGAGGATTACAGTGAGTAACAGGAGGCTATATTAAATTTTACCTTTGAGGGTAATCCTGGAAAATCCTAAAAGAAAACAGAATTAAAGCACACAGACTAAAATTCCTCTGAAAAAGAACAAAAACAAAAAAAGGCAAACAATGTGGCTTCATGAGAGAATGCTCAAAGATCCCATGATTTTAAAAAAACCTCCAGTGGAAATGAAAACTAGAGAAGGCAAACAAATGCAAATATTCTATTAAGGCTTGGAGAAAAAAAAGAAAAATTAGCAGAACAGGAGAAAGAGTTCATAATCTCCAGAGGAGTTAAGGAAAATATTAAGAGGGGAAAGTACCATACAGAAAGCAGGCTGTTTGATTTAATAAATGGAAGACAAAATTAACATTAACTCAAAAATGGTTAAAATACTGAACTCTTTGTAAAAATATGTCTTCAAGAAGAAAAATAAAGGTAATAAGTGTTCATAATTTGACCCAAATCTTGGAAGATGCCAGAATATTATGTATATGGCGATATGTGCCCTCAATATCTGTTGAAGTCAGTAAAAAGGTATTGAGTAGGATCAGGCCATTAGGCAGTAAGGTCTGGCCTATACTAGACCAGGCAGGTCGACTTACAGTATGCTCTGGTCGGCTCCCTTACACTCAGAATGAGGAGTAGATGCTAGCGGGGTTGCCCTCAGCATTCGATTTACGGCTCTATATTAAACCTGCTAAATTGAACACTAGACGATTGACCTCTGGAGGGGCAGTCTTCTCGCAAGTGTAGACGTGCCCTAAGAAAGAATCTGTAATGGTAACAATTAATAAACCATCAGATAAAAGAATCGTTGAAAGAGACTAACACATGAATCTCCACTCATGCCTTTATGCCACATCACACCATTATGTATCTTACATACATGGAAAACAAAAACAGGCATTTGGAAAAAGTCTAGAGTTGATTCTAATCAGCTTTGACTCCATGGGCCTAATAAGACGACATTGTGCAGTTATTCACACTAGATTGACTTTCAGTAAGGAGAGACTAACAAATAATATTATTTAAGTGGAAAGGGTACGTTAGTACAATAATGTAAATATCTGTTTTCAAAAGATAATTTCAGTTACCATAAAAAGCTCATTTCAAAGGCAACATTATCTTTGAATTACCTGCTATGTGACATCACAGAAAGAAACCAAAACTGAACCTTATTTAAGATTTCAAAAACATTAAGCTAACTTTTTTCTTCTCCTGAGTAAAATTTAATTTCATTTTTGGTTTTCTCAGATTTTTCAGTCTAGTTTATTTTCTTGAGGGACTGAAAACAGAAATATCAAAATATCATAAAATCCGCTTGCAACAGTATTCTCAGGACAGCTTGTTACATGTAATAATAATTTAAGCAATAATAATTCAAGCAATGGCCTCAAGCAATGACCTGAAAACTGAAAGTCTGAGTGTGGATCCATACATGAAGGGCATTTTGATTTGGGTTTTTGGTTCACAGTACACAGATCTCACCCAAGATAAACTTCTCTCCTCAGATTCCCAGGCAAGTATTGCTGCCCTAAATGGTTTGGATAAGCATTCTGGGTGCTTAAAGGAAGTGAACCTTAGAGCTTTTAAAGTCTCCTCCCTCCCCATTTCTAGTTATAGGTCTTCCAAATAACAATAACAAACAAATAGTAAGTTTGTTTATTTTATAATACACTAGATGACAATGTCAGACATTTCACACTGGGTTCTAATGACATTTAAAAAAATACAGTATAGTAGAACTAATGTTTGAGCACATTAGCCCAAAGGCCACTGGAAGCCTTAAAAGCAAAATTAAAAAAACAAAATTACATCAAATATAGTAACCTGTCCATCAAAATCAAGTCTAGCAAAAGTCCCCACTGCAATCTACCCAGCAGCAAATAAACAAACACTGTAAAATCTACCAACCCAACTGGAATAAAGGGAAACAAAGTTGAGTTTTTCCTTGAAGAAACCCACAGATGTGTAAACCAGAGTAAAACAGATCCTTATTAGACAAAGTTGTAGGACCTCCTTCAGTAATCAGCAGGCCAAGCCGATTGGTCTCTGGTATCATTATTCAATCTAGAGGATCAATTCATAAAGAGTCATTTATTTGACACTTCATCTCCTTGTTGGTCACAAATTGCCTGTGAACAAGTAGCAAATTTTTGCAAAGTATTTATTACTTAAAATTTTTCATGCATTTCATCTGTGGTCTTTTGTTCATTCACGAACAATTTCTTGTATGTGCTCAATCCCTGAAATTCATAATCTGAGTTATTTATGTAAGCCATATTATTATTCCCATTTCTTGACTTGATTACTGACATACAGTTAACAGGAATGTGAATTTTCAATTGTATGTTTGGCCTATGATTTGTACTATGAAAGTTACACTTAAGTAGTGATTCCAAAATAACTTTTCAGTGCACAGTCAAACATTTGAGTATTGATGATAGTAAAGGTAATGTGCTATAATACATGCCAAGCAATGTAATGGAGGTGTTTTTACTCTGATTTCAGAATGAAGATCAAGAAGATTGGCCCATGCAATCTCAGAAGATGCTGAGCAGGTTTTCAATGATTTCACGAAAGTTAATATAAAAGCAGACTTCTGCAGGTTTGAAATTCTCCACAACAAAATGGCACTAAATTTCATGATATTTTAAAAAAAATTGCAGACATAAATGGAGCCCCACTAGTAGATGCACCAGTGATATTAGGTCAAAGCAAATTTCTACTGAAGTCAATAGAGACAGTCCCACTGGCTTCATTTACATTGTGATGTCTGTGTTGGGAACAGCCTACATTTAACTTGTAGATCATGAGACCTGTGCTGCAAAGTTCAGATCCATATCCAAACTTCCTGAAAGTTTAGAGGTATACAAATCCATGTTTTAATGGCAAGCTCACTTTGGGTACATCTACACTACAGAGGAAGATCGAAGCTGACGCTGTTGATCGTTCAGGTTTCGAATTAGTGGGTCTAGTGAAGATAGCTAATTTAAACCGAGAAGGGTACTTTGGTCAATGCCATAAACCCTGCTTTCATGAAGAGTAAGGGAAGTTGAAGGGAGAGTGTTCTCCCTTTGACTTCCTGCAGTGTAGACGGCTCTAAAAACCAAGTTAAGCTACTTCGACTTCAGCTATGCAATTAATGTAGCTGAAGTACCGTATCTTAATTTGACTTTCTCCCAGGCTACGTCTAGACTGGCCCCTTCTTTGGAAGAGGCATGCTAATTTCTAACTTTGGAATAGGGAAATCCGTGGGGGGTTTAAATATCCCCTGCGGGATTTAAATAAACATGGCCACCGCTTTTTTTCCGGCTTGGGGAAAAGCTGGAAAAGAGCGTCCAGACTGGCGCGATCCTCTGGAATAAAGCCCTTTTCCAGAGGATCTCTTATTCCTACTTGCAAGTGTAGACGTAGCCCCATAGTGTAGACATGCCCTTTGTCATAAACTGATGATGGAGTCTGGTATTTCCTTTTGATGAAGCCTTGATTATTTACAAGAAACATGCAAAATCTTGCTTCTGTGAACACACTTGGACTCAAGTCCAGGGGATAGCTTCTTTGTTTACAACCCAAAGTGTCCTTAGCAAGCAACATATGTAAAAGCTCTTTAAGGATCACGGTGTGATTACAAACTACTACCTGGCTTTCTTGATGCCATTGAATCTCTCTCCTTTCTGTTTCTTGTTTGGCTCCTTGCTAAACTATTTCTATATCCATATTGACACTTATTTGCCACACGGCAAACAATAGTATCTAGGCAGACTGTGTAATGTTTTGTTTTAGGTATCTGCCTATAACTGTGTCTTATAGCAATATTGAAAGAAAGGTACATAAGACATCAGATTAAATGAGGTTTTAACTCAACACATAACATAGTTTAAAACCCCCCATAACAATATAAACAACAGTTTTACAAGCAGCTGTGTGTTTGGTCTCTAACTAAAAAGGTGTTCTATAATATGGAGACACTAATAGTAAAACAGGGCTGGGAGAAACAGCTAAGTGACAATGCTGTTACGGTGAGCTGCAGGATTATGAAAGATTTCCTTTTGCAGTAATCAGCTGTATATTTTATAGGGTTGTCTTTTCTTCCACTGCCTCCTCATCCCTCTAACAGCAAGGAGTAGACAATACTATTAGGAAAATACTATATTGTGTATATATTTGATTTTAGTAAGGCTGCTGACACAATTCCACATGACTGTCTCCTAAACAAACTAGAGCAAAGTGATGAAATTGCCATAAAGTGGGCACACAACTGGTTGTAAGACTATACTCAACAAGGAGTTATCAATGACTTGTCAGACTGGAAGAATCTAGTTAGTGGAGTCCTATAGAGGTTAGCCCTGTGTCTTGTACTAGTCAGTGCTTTCACAAATGACTTGGATAATACAATGGAGAGTGTACCAGTCTCGACCGAGGGTACCCTCTGGCCTCCCCCCTATTTGGGGGGGGTCTTAATGTCGCTCGTGCGCCCTTGCTAGGGGTCGTTAGGACGATTCTCCAGCCTCAGCTATGACCCTCTCCTTGATGCATAACTACCAGCATCTCCCCCAAGGCCACGGGGCGGGGGAAAGGGGAGCCCGGGCCCACCCTCACTCACAGGTCCCAGCCCAGGGCCCTAAGGACACGGATCAGTCTAGATCCAGTCCGGCTGATAGGGCATCCTGCCGTAACGCATCAGCCCACCAGCCCAACTGGGCTCTGCCCTGGGCTGCTTCCTTTCCCCGCCCCCAGCTTCCCGGGGCTGGAAGGCTCCCCTTGCCTTTAGCGGACAGGCTGCCGGCGCACCGCAACAAAGGAGTCAGTGGACTGGGACCGCCGGTCTAGAGGCACCCTCTCTGGCCTCTCTCGTTCTCCAAGGTCTCTGCTGGTGGCATCTCCGAACCCTCCACCTAGACACTCACCCTCTATCTCTCCCCCACCAGGTTATGGCGGCGGCATTTTTAAATGGTGCGCCACTTCCGCCCTGCCTCACGTCATCAGCAGGGGGAGGGTGGAGCTGGCCTGCCCTGATGCCATTTCCCCGATGCGCTGGACTCCCAGGGCAGGGGAATGCCTCTGCGCCATCCCCACCCCTGCCTCTGCGCTTCCGGCCCGACGCTGGTGGGTCAGCCAGCTCCATCAGCCACGGCGCGGCACGGGAACACGCCGTGCACCACTGGGCTGCCTCCCTCCTGGTGCCGAGCAACGCCTGCTCGGCGGGAGTCGCCGTGCGGGGCGAGGCTGCCCCGTCACAGAGAGTGTTCTAATAAAATCTGTGAATGACCCTTTGGGGAGTTGCAAACGCTCTGGAAGACAGAATTAATACTCAAAATGATCTTGATAAATTGGCAAATTTGTCTGAAATCAACAAGATAAAATTCAATAAAGAGAAGTACAAAGTAGCTCACTGAAGAAAGCAAAATTAAATATACATTTATAAATGGGGAATAACTGGGTAGGTGTGATGTGCTATTTGCCCTACCCTAGTCCATAAGGGGGTAAAGCAACCCTCAGGAGGCAGCCAATCAGGCATGAACTTATAGGAATGCAGGAGGAGGCAATCAAGAGAGGAGCTGGAATTATAGGTATAGCCAGTCAGGGCTGGGCTGTGCCAGATGAAGAAGGAGGGAGATCAGGCTGCACAGAAGATAACCGCTGGGATAGGGCAGTGCTAGATAGGATCAGTAGAGTGGGAGCAAGTCCCAGCTGCTTGCTCACAGACTAAGGCTCTGAGAGGAGGGCAGAGAAGGTGCTAGCGCTGTGACCCATGGAAATAGACTGTGGGGTTGGAGGGAATGCAGCATGTGCCTGACAGCTATTGAGTCCCGGGGTCAGAACCTGGAGTCATGGGTGGGCCTAGTTCTGCGCCCTCCCCCGTCACTTGCTATTGAGGAGACAGTGGCAGGATAGAGGTTGCTAGCCCCCCAGAAAGGAGGAAAACCAAGTGGGGCAAAATTGGAGGGCTGCATTCAGAAGAGCATGCTGCAATCCTGGGAGTGACATGGGTCCATGAGCAGAGTGATGGTGGTGAGGTGTGACCACATGAAGGCACACTGGCATACAAAGCTAATTTGCAGAACAGCCAGCAGGATGCACAGTAACAGGGAGTTGAACCCAGTCACACTAAACAGCAGCACTGCAGAAAAGGACGTGGGAGTTACAATGGATCACAAATGTAATGTGAGCCAACAGTGTGATGCAGTTGTGAAAAAGGCTAATACCATCCTGTCACGTATTAGCAAGAGAGTTGTATATAAGATGTATGAGACAGATGTCCTGTTCTGCTTGGCACTGGTGAGGCCTCAGATGGAGTATTGAGTCCCATTCTGGATGTCATACTTTAGTAAAGATGTGAACAAATTGGAGAGGAGAGCAACAAAACTGATATAAGATTTAAATAATATGGCCAATCAAAAAGGTTAAAAAAACTGGGCACGTTGAAGACTGAGAAGGGGACTTGGTAACAGTCTTCGCAATCTTGTGTGTAAGAGCCCTTACGGTAGTTGATCGATTATTCTTCATGTCCTCTGAAGGTAGGATAGAAAGTAATGTATGCAACACAGATTTAGGTTCAGTAATAGAACAAACTTTCTAACTATTACTTAACATCAGGAATAGGCTTCCTAGGCAAGTTGTGAAACTCCCTGTAATTGGAGATTTTTACAAACAGGTTAAAAAAACACCAGCCAGAGATGGTGTTAGATATACTTGATCCTGCTCAGCACAGGGATTCAAAATAGCTTCTTGAGGTCCTTTCTATCTCTACATTTCTATGACTTTCTGTAGCAGAGTGAATAATGATAACAATATAGACCCCTGTGTATCTCTGAAAATTAGTATCTCCTTAAAACCCTTTAAGAAAGACAGAGTTTTAAAAATGAACAATTTAATAGATAAAACAGAACAATCTAAGGGCAGTCAGTGACATACCCTAAAGGAGCCACTCTCTTCAAAATGATAGTATCAGGTGTGTTAATCATAGAATCATAGAACCATAGAGCTGGAAGAGACCTCCATTGGTCATCAAGTCCAGCCCCTTGCTGTAGGCAGGACCAATCCCAACTAAATCAACCCGGCCAGGGCTTTGTCAAGCCAAAACTTAAACACCTCTAGGGATGGAGACTCCACTACTTCCCTAGGTAACCCATTCCAGTGCTTCATTACCCTCCTAGTGAAATAGTTTTTCCTAATATCCAACCTGGACCTCTCCCACCTCAACTTGAGACCATGGCTCCTTGTTCTGCCATCTGTCACTACTGAGAACAGCCTTTCTCCATCCTCTTTGGATCCTCCCTTCAGGTTGAATTCTAGCCAGTGATTTTATAGGCTAGCTGGCTGAAAATTCTTTAAGTGCTTTCTAATGGTAGTGACTTACAGAGCAAATTATACACATTTTAAAGTTTAAAAATAAATCTTTCAACACTTTCTGTATCTAAACTTCTACTGCTGAAGTTTTGAAGAGCTCTGTTCATCATCATTTTGTTTCCAATAGCAGCAGCCTGTTCAATATAGAAACATCCAAATGCAATTCAGAATACTATCAAAATACCGTGCTTGGTAAAAGATACATAATAATAATCTAAATATTGCAACACATTTTTCTAGCTTGCTTAATAATTTCAACCACTATATTACAATGATATTATAAATAATAAACAGTGTTTTGTTTGATTTTGTTGCAGCTGGAAGAATAAGTGGTACAGCAAATATCTCTCTGAATGATGCTCCCTCTCTTATCTCTCTAGATACGTGCTTTTTGCCAATGCAGAGATTGAATAGCATACAGATGTATCGTGTTGGGGTAATGGTCCAAATGATACAATTTCAGTCAAGCCAGAATTTCACTCATTGAATCTTGTATGCAATTGTCTTGGTCAAGAAGTCTGAGCTGCTGGGGATTTGACAGACAAAGAAAAGTGTTCTGGAATATTTATACATGAAGCCTGCATCTAGATTGGCATGATTTTCCGGAAATGCTTTTAACGGAAAAGTTTTCCGTTAAAAGCATTTTCGGAACAGAGCATCTAGATTGGCACGGACGCTTTTCCACAAAAGCACTTTTTGCAGAAAAGTGTCCATGCCAATATAGACACGCTTTTTCGCAAAAAAGCCCCGATCGCCATTTTCGCGATTGGGGCTTTTTTGCGGAAAACAAATCTGAGCTGTCTACACTGATTTCTTACAGTAGGAAGTCAGTGCTTTTGCGGAAATTCAAGCAGCCAGTGTAGACAGCTGGCAAGTTTTTCCGGAAAAGCAGCTGATTTTCCGGAAAAACTGGCCAGTCTAGACACAGTCCAGATGTCTATCCTTGAAAGACAGGAAGTCTGTGACCTGCAATGGCTGTTATACTGAACCAATATAGAAGATTTACGAGGGTGCTTTGATTTCACTGTGAAATGCTCAAAGTCCAAGGCTGGCAACAGATTTCACTGAGCCCTGGCCAATGTCTGAGGGAAAGGGGGTGCTCCACCCCAGGCTGCCAGAAGGGGCAGGCCTTTAGTGGAAGAGGCAGGGTTAGGGCAGTCAGCCCTCAGTGCCACCTAGACTATGCTGTGACTCCCTCAGCCAATCCTCAGCATCACCCAGTCTGCACTGCAGGGAGCTCTGGTCTCCCCCTCTGTCAGCTGCCCTATCCAAATAGCCATTCTCTTACAAAGTAATTTCAGGAACCAACTGCAGAGAGAGAGACAGCGGAACTGGCCTTCATATGCAAATTTGACACCATCACTCAGGGACCGAACAAAGACATGAACTGGATGGGTCGTTATAGTCAACACCCAAATGATATGAAGCTAAGTATGGGACACTTACAACCCACTCTATTAGCCTCATTTAGTACAGACACTACAATTGACAACTTTTTTTCCCCTCCTCCTCTCCCCTCTTTTTCTGCTTTAAATTTGGGGTTTTGCTGTGTGTTTTGTGTGTTTTGCTCCATTCATCTGAAGAAGTGGGTTGTGCCCACAAAAGCTCATGTTACCATATATATTGTTAGTCTCTGAGTTGCTATAGGATCACTCGTTGTTTTTAAATTTTTTTAAGTTACAGACTAACACGGCTATCCCTCTGAGACTATCCAAGTCTGTTCATGTTCTGTTTTCACCATTTTAAAGCTTACTGTAAGATGCTGGGTACCTCAGTATTCTCCCTGATTCTAAATCAACCCTCTAGGCTTCTTACCTTGCTTTTCAACAACATAAGGGGTGTATCTAGACTACACCTCTCTGCTGACAGAGAGATGCAGATTAGGCACACTGAATTGCTAACGAAACAGGGATTTAAATATCCCACACTTCATTAGCATAAAAATGACTGCCACTTTTTTTCAGCATGGAGCTTTGGTGGAGAAAAGCGGCAGTCTAGAGGCTGATCTTTTGAAAAATAAACCCTTTTTCGAAATATCCTGTAAACCTCATTTCACACGGGATAAGGAATCTTTCAAAAAAGGGTTTATTTTTTGAAAGATCAGCCTCTATACTGCCGCTTTTCTCCGACAAAGCTCCATGCTAAAAAAAAAGCGGTGGCCATTTTTATGCTAATGAAGCACAGGATATTTAAATCCTCGCTTCATTAGCAATTTCAATGTGCCTAATCTACATGTCTCTGTCGGCCAAGAGGTGTAGTCTAGACACACCCCTTATGTTGTTGAAAAGCAAGGTAAGAAGCCTAGAGGGTTGATTTAGAATCAGGGAGAATACTTAGAATCAGGGAGAAGTTTAAAATGGAAAGAAAAAATGGGATATCTTTAATAGAATACATTATGATTCTACAAAGTGCAAAGGTTGATGTTCCATGCACCTTATAATGTGATCATTTTCAAAGTATATATGAATGGTCAGATGTGAAATACTTCTAGTCGTTAGGAATCTAACCTATTAGGAACTGAAAGTCCAGCTATGTCAATGGAAAAGCAATTTTCACTAGCTCTGAATTAACGTTTTGGTTTTGACCTATGCTATTGTCACAATCATTTTAACTTGCTCATTCTCTGAACAAGAACCCCCACAAGTTTATTTTAATTACTAAAAGAGAAGCAATTTTGAGAAACAGATGTTTCCTTTATGCTATGAATGAATGCTAAATTCTATGTGGTAATTATTTCCCCGCTAAATTCAATAAATATTAATCTTATGCCAGCTCTATTGTCAGATAGCACTTTTAGTATCTAACACTGGCTAAATTAAAATAGCCAAGAAAAGTAAGAATGCAAATACCATATATGAGTCCAGTAAAAGATTTTGCCTTGTGAAATTGCAAAGATGAACTGTGAATCTGAGAACAATAAAACAGAAATAATTTGTGGTCCATGCCCTACTAGTACAGGTGAGCTAGCGATGAGACCCAGAAAGCCATTTTCTCCTCTCAGTTAGACAACTTCATAGGGAGAGTAGCTGTAAATCCACTGCAGGCATGGGATTGGGAAGAGTTAGGCCAGTTCATAATACAAACTTGGTGTAGCACCCTTGAGAGACTCAGTTATACTGACCTCACCCTTGATGTAGATAGCACTATGTTGCTGGGAGAAATTTTCCCAGCAACATAGTTACTAGGAGAGGTAGATTAATTATGCCAATGGGAGAAAGCTCTCCCATCAGTGTAGTACCATCTTCACTTAACAGCTACAGTGGCATAGCTGCATTTTTACCACTATGCCACTCTACATTTGGCAAGCCTTTAGGGTGATTGAAACAGTGCTGGAAGTGCTAGCTTTCCCACAGAGGGAGTGTGTGGATGAGAACTGCCAACCACGGCTCCAAAGCTCCCAAGAGAAGCGGGCATGTCTAGTCCCCGGGGAGAGAGGCAGCAGGGGTTTCTGCTCACTGCCCCAGCTCTGAGCACCGGTCTGTAGCTCCCATTGGTCATGAGCTGCAGCCATTTGGAGCAGCAAGCCCCGTGATCCCTCTGTGCTGGGGTGAGACCAGGGATGAGGGATTTGAGGTGCAGGAGGGGGTGCAGGCTCTGGGAGGAAGTTTGGGCATGGAAGGGGGCTCAGGGATAGGGGAGGAGGTTGGGGTGCAGGAGGTGCGCAGAGTGGAAGCTCTGGCTATGTCTACACTGCAGAGCTTTTCTAGAATACTGGAACAATTTCTGAAAAAGTGGATATATTCTTTTAGCATTCCTGTATTCCTCATTGTATGAGGAAGAAAGGGTGTTCCAAAGGAGGAGGTTTTTCCAAAATTTGGCCCAGTGTAGATGGGCCAAATTTTGGAAAAGCCTCTTCTGAAAAAAAAAGCGGAAAACTGTTCAGAATTTTCATATCTTTTTCCGACTTTTCTTTTCAGTCTAGTCATCACTTTTGGCTGGATGATGTTTTCCTCAGGCAGCTCTGGGTCGGCACTGCAGGGGATAAGGCAAGCTCCCAGTCTTTCCTGGTTCTGTGCGGCTTTCAGATTTGGTTTGCATATCTGACTCCTAGGCAGAGGGGCCAGGGGCTCTGGACACTGCCTATGTCTGCAGGTGTTACTTCCAGAACTCCTAGAGTGTGTCTAGGCTACAGGGTTTTGTCGACAACAGTGAACTTTTGTCAACAAAACTATACCTGCGTCTATACTACTGCCGAGTTCTGTCGACATAACGTTGACAGAACTCGGCAGTTTTTTCGATGGCGATTAACCTCAGTCTATGAAGAATAACATTACATCTACACTGTCCTTTGCGTCTACACTCTCATGTTGACAAAGCGGCTTGCTTTTTCGACAGAACTGGATGTAGTCTAGACGCTCTTTGTCGACAGAAGCTTTGTCAAAAGTATCTGTTGACAAAGCTTCTGTTGACAAAAGCTTGTAGCCTAGACATACCCCAAGAGGCTGCAGCTCCTGGCCACTGGCAGCTGTGGAGCTGTCACTCAAGGCTGTGGCGGCCGATGCCATATCAATTAGGCCACTGCTGCCGCTTCACCTAGGAGGCAGGCATGCTGGCTGCTTTTGGGAGCCATATGGAGCCAGAGCAGGCCGTGAGCTTACCTTAGCCCCACTACATCAGCAACTGAAGATTTTAATGGATTTTGACTGGAACCACAACAATCTTTTTTTGACCAGGCATTCCATTCTGAAGAGAATGAGGAAATGGTGGTGCTACCTATCATCTTGTTGCCAGGTGCAGCTTCCTGTCCTCCTGCAGTTGCTTCTGGGATCTGGTGAGCTTCAAACATTCTTTCAGATTATGGAGCTCAATCCTACTGAAGTTAGGAGTGAGAGGCAGAACTAAGTTTGGAGACAATTCTATTGGTCAAATGAAAAAGTCAGTCTTTACCAAAAGATAAACAGAGAGATCAGAGACCCCACTCTCCCCCCACATTTGGAACAGGATGTGGTTTGTAGTAAGTTGGGGAATGCTAACTTTGAATAGTACAAATAAATACAGAGTTATTATTTATTATTTCTGCATTACCAGTGATGTGCCAGTCTATTGAGTCCTGTAAGCTTTTCATTCCTTGAAGTTGGTAATAAAAAAAAAAAATAGTGCAGAGTTACTTAGAGTGTAAGGCTGCTGCTTAATAACCTGCTATATATTTGAAGGGCTGTCCTGTGTCCAGTGAAGGGGGAAAATTCTTCCTTAGAGATCTACTATTCTGTGATTCTGTAAAATGATATTAGTCATTTCATTTTTATGAAACTCCAGTAGTTGGAATTTGCTAAAACGCAGTCTTTAAAAACATAACCTTTAAAAGACTCGGTAGTAAAATAGCAATACAGAGCATTTGAGATACTTTCATTAAAAAACACTACAGTAATTAATCAGACACAACACTAATATTGAGTTGCTGTGTGTTGAAACACTACTATAGATTACTGTTGATTTTAAAACATGGAACATTGGGCCCAGTTGTCATTTTTGGACATGCCTTCCAAAACTCATTTTATCATTTTACTGAGGGAATCAGAAAAGTAGAGATGCCAGGTAAATTTTTCATTAGCAATCAAGTCCACTGGAACTTTGAACATTTCTGCCCACAAAATTAATAATGAAGAATCATGACATAAGGTAGAACACATTTTTACCCATTCCATTGCCCCTCTCTGTCCTGAAAAAAAGAAAATCACAGTTGTAGAATCTAATATAAGCATAAGAATGTTTCTGGTAACTTCCAGGTCTGTGCTTTTAAAAAAAATCTCTAAAATTCCTCACATACATTTTGCCTGTGAAATTGTTTGTATATAATTGAGTTAAAGAAAACTCATTTCCCCTCCAACATTTGGTTTGTCATGCTTTTATTAATTATTTAAAAATAGACTAAGGGGCTGCAGCTGCAGGAACATAGTTACAATGCTGTTCAATGTGGACCTGACCTTGAGAGCAGTCTGCCTTCATTTTGCCTTCATTTTGTTTATAGCCCACACTGCGAGCAATGCAAGGATGATCCTACAGTCCAAGTAAAGAAATTCTATAATTTAAACTTACTGAAAGCTGTTGCAGAGTTACAGGTTAGCATCTGTGCATAAATTCCACTTGGCTGTTGTTTAAGCTATGAGCTACTTTTTGTAGATCTAAGTTTCAACCGTAAATGGAAGCAAACTACTGTATTTAACAAAACATATTGTTAATTCATTTCCAAATAACAGCATAAAGTGCTTATTTATACATGCAACAGGGGAATCAAAAGCCTTTCTTGACCAAAAAATGGAGTTCCTCTCACTTGCCCTCCTGTCTCTGATACTACAGATCATTCCCAAATACAAATAATAGGGCAGAGCCGGTGCTAGCCATAAGCAGACAAAGCAATTGCTTAAGACCCTAAGCAGCTCAAGGGACCCCCCATTTTCTTTTTATTATGTGTTGTGTGGGAGGGCCCCCCAATGGGCTAGCAAAGTATTTACCTGGGATGACCTGACTCTTGCAAACTGCATCCAAATTAGAGCAACCAGAGAAAACTGTCATTTTTTTGCCACCAACAAAGATAAAATGTCTCTCCATATTATACAGCACTTCAAAAACTGCAGTCCCCTGGCTTTCATTCACAACATGCACATTCAAGAATAACAAGTTGCATATATATTTTTAGCGACTGCCTCAGAAGACTAGTAGCCAGAGAGAAAAACTAAATTGATCTAACTGCTATCAAACTTTCAAAATTTGATCCATCAAAAGTATTCTAAGATTTTAAAAAACCCCAAAGACTTTCTAAAGCTACATGCTCTTTTAGACACAGTGCAGCTTTCCCCTCTGCATTTCTATATTTTAATCAGCCTCATACAGTATGTTCAGTCCTCCATGAAGGCAATTGAATTCCCAAAGCCAATAGTTTTTCATATTTTTTCCAGCTAAAGAGCTCTGTCTAAAAAGAAACATTTCCAAATGTTGGCTGGAGGGGATTGAAAAACTGAAATTTATTTCCTTAAAATCTCCCATTGTTCACGAGACCTTCCCAATTATTTTAAAAGCAGCACAGGAATCTGTAACTGGGGTAGCTTGTTGAGGATCCTGGTGGATATAGGAGCTAAGATGTTTATAACACTGCTTGTTGTTGCCCGCTGAGGACCAGCTGTTTTAGTCTATCTGGGTACGTCTACACTACAGCGCTAATTCGAACTAACTTAGTTTGAATTAGTTAATTCGAACTAAGCTAATTCGAACTAACACATCTAGAACTAAAAACTAGTTCGAATTAGCGTTTTGCTAATTCGAACTAGCATGTCCACATTAAGTGGACCCTGAACCGGGCTTAAATATGGCCGGAAGCAGAGCCGGCAGGGCATCAGAGGAGGACTTAGAGCGTGGAGATGCTGTCTCAGGCTAGCTGAGGGCTGCACTTAAAGGGACCCGACCCCCACCCCAGACAGACAGTTCTCAGGGGTGCCCCACTTGCAAACCAGTCCTGGCTTGGGTTGCCCGGAGTGCCCACACTGGGCACATCACAGCACTCAGCCATCAGACCGGCTGCACTTGCCGCAGGCTGCCATCTGGGGAGAGGGGGCAATTGGGGGGCTGCAGGAGAGCTTCCACCCCCAGAAGCCCGCAGAGCCAGCCCAGTCCTCCCCATCGGGGGCTCGTACCCCATTCCTCCCTCACCTCCTTCCACTTACCCTTCCCTAGCCCCTCTTCCTGATGTACAAAATAAAGGACAATTGTGTTCAAAAATGGAATCGGTCTTTATTGAACAAAACTGGGGGAGTCGGGGAAAAGGAGGTGGGAGAGGGGAAGAGAGAGGGTGGGAGAGGGGAGGGCAACTTCAATGATGAGGGGTTGGGAACAGGTCCCATATGAAGAGAGGCTAAAGAGACTGGGACTTTTCAGCTTAGAAAAGAGGAGACAGAGGGGGGACAGGATAGAGGTCTCTAAAAGCAGGAGTTGGGTGGAGAGGGTGCATACAGAAAAGTTCTTCATTAGTTCCCATAAAGAAGGCCTAGAGGACACCAAAGGAAAGGAATGGGTAGCAGGCTTCAAACTAGTAACAGAAAGTTGTTCTTCAGAAAGCAAAGAGTCAACCTGTGGAACTCCTTGCTGCAGGAGGCTTTGTAGGCTAGAACTAGAACAGAGTTTAAAGGGACGTGAGATCAAGTGATGGAGGTTGGGTCCATGGAGTGCTATTAGCCAGGGAGTAGGAGTGGTGTCCCTGCCCAAGGTTTGTGAAAGGCTGGAGAGGGATGGCACGAGACAAATGGCTTGGTCACTGTCTTCGGTCCATCCCCTCAAGGGTCCCTAGGGTTGGCCGCTGTTGGCAGACAGGCTACTGGGCTAGATGGACCTTTGGTCTGACCCAGCACGGCCATTGTAAGCTCAGGGCTCAGGGTCGGGGGTCTCAGTGGACCCCCTTGATTTTCATGCACACCTGCTCCTGGGTGGCCAGGCTGGCAGCTCTCCTGCCCTAGACGGCCACTTTCCTGTGCCTAGTGCAGAGATCGTGGACGAGGTCCACGATATCCGCACTAGCCCAGGCGGGTGCCTGCCTCTTGCGGTCTCAGGCAAGCTCCCGGGAGCCGCCAGCCTGGTCCCGGGAAGAGGGGGAGGGCTGGGGGGCATCGGGTGGCTGGCTCGTGCCGTGCCAGGTGCAGGGTGTGCTGGCTGGGTGCTGGCAGGCTTGCACCTGGCACAGGCACCGTAGCCAGCCCATGCCCCTTTAAGGGGTCCGGGGCCGGGAGGGGGGCAATAGAGTTTCCCTGGTGTTGGCCAGAGTGGCCACCAGGGAAACCTGGGGAGGGCTAGCCTCCCACTAGTTCGAATTAAGGGGCTACACACCCCTTAATTCGAACTAGTAAGTTCGAACTAGGCTTAATCCTCGTAAAATGAGGTTTTCCTAGTTCGAACTAAGCGCTCTGCTAGTTCGAATTAAGTTCGAACTAGCGGAGCGCTAGTGTAGCACCTATGAAAGTTAGTTCGAACTAACGTCCGTTAGTTCGAACTAACTCTGTAGTGTAGACATACCCTCTCTGAGGTTCGCCAGACAATGGGCCATGTCTGATTTTTGTTACAAAGGTATAAATCCAGAATAACCACCCTGACTTTGATGAAGTTACCCCAGATATGTCCTGGTATAACAATAGGCCTGGGCTCACATGTCCAGTACATTACTACACCTGAGTCTCACAACAAAATTCCTGTGATAAGTAGCTTAAAGCAGTGGTTTTCAAACTCTTTTTCTCAGTTGAAGAAAATTGTTGATGCCACAGCCCCTAGTTTGAAAACCATTAGCTTAAAAGGAGCTGAAATCAGACTTTTTTCAGGCTTTTTTCTGATTGAGCCAGCAGACATGCTCATCTGAGATAGCCATAATTATTTATACATCTTACTCTCTCCTGATACATTTGGGGGTGTTCAGTAGCGAGCAAAACTACAAATGACTTAGAGTAACATTGCTAAAGTTATCAGACAAGCGAGCATCTTATGTGACTAAAAATGACGGTATTGCATAAAATTCTTGAATTCCTCCACCTCTTATCAGCAGTGTGTCTCTCCAGTTCTGCTGGATCTCATGTTAGCGCAGGGTAATAAGGACAATGTGTGCCTCTTTTTCCAGGAAATCCTTTTGTTTGCTATGAACACCCAGTGCCTTCATTTTTCCCAAAGGCATTCAAATGAATAGGTTTCCATGAGGCCCCAATTCAGCAAGATTCCTGAAGCAGTGGGTTGTAACCTTTTTATGTTTGCAGAACTCTTTGGAAAGTTAGAAGCAGGTCCTGCCTTTGGAAATCTATTGTCTGTATATATAGTTGAATTCTGTTCAGTTATTTTTCAGTCTAAGGGTGTATCTACACTGCAGGGCTTAACTTGAAATAAGCTACACAAATTGAGCTACATCAATTACGTATCTTATTTTGAAATAGCTTATTTAAAAACAGGGAGTATCTACACAGCACTTATTTTGAAACAGAGGACTCTTCGTCTGATTTCCCTTATTCCTTGTACAATGAGGGTTACAGGAGTCAGAATAAGAAATCCTCCAGCTTGATAGTATTTTGACACTATTTTGAAATAACTGCCTGCTGTGTAGACATGGACTAAGTTATTTTGGATTAGCGCTAGTTATTTTGAAATAGTGTTGCAGTATTGATGTACCCTAAGTCTTAGGCTGGAAATGGACTGATCAGAGATCAACTATAAATGTAGTACATGCTTGGCTGAGCATTTGTCACACTGAGAAAGGTGCTAAAATGCTGACTTCCATAGTAATGACAGCATTACTGGATTTTGACCTGTAGGTGGGGGTATTCACATACTTCTGATTGGTCAGAAAAACAGAATATCTTTTCTGGGACCTGAAACTTTATTTTTGTGACCACCTTTCACAGAACCCTTAGACATAGTCTGCAGACCCGCTGAGGTCCATGGACCAGAGATTGAAAGCCACTGCTGTTGTTAGTTGTTCCAGTTTGTTGAGGGCAAAGGACATTATTATCTGTTAGCAAGTTATAATTGATGTAAAGCTGAATTGTTATCAGCTTAGGTTCTGTAAATTCCCCTTACGATTCCCCCTTCCTGAATGAATGCATGGTGTGTGGGAAAGAGACATGGAGTGGGTGATGAACTTTTACTCACCTGAACTTGAGTGCACACGGCCCAGAGAGGACAGTGAGGAAGGCCTATAGACCCAGAAGCTGCACATGGCCTGTAACATCATTGATCCAACAAAGAGAGAGAGAACCTGAAAGAGGATCACCAAGCAGGACCTCCCGGGGATGCCCTCTGCTTGGATTGCCCGACCAGCGAACCGGTTCCAGATACCAACAGCATGAACCTCATCATGAACTCCTTCTGGTGCCTGGTGCTCAGCCTGCATTTCATAGGACTGTAAGTGTGATTGCAGATAGTGAGAGTGAGTTTTCCCCTTTCCCCTCCTTCCAGAGTTGATTAAAGCAATTAAAGCCATTTGTACTCATTACCTGGTGGTCCCAATCCTTGTTAGGCCAAGGTTAATTGCACACTTGCAACACAGTTCGGTTGTGAAGCTTCAGGGGGTAGCTGAGTTAGTCTGTTACAGAAAAAAACAACAAATGGTCTGGTAGCACTTGATAGACTAACAAAACATGTAGATGGTATCATAAGCTTTTGTGGGCACAGCCCATCTCTGTTCATGCTTAGAGCTGCGTCTTCAATGGAGTAGAATTCAATGAATCTGGGTCTATGCTTTCACTGATTGCTAGCTATCAGTGGGTTTGAATAAGCCTCAAACACCTAAAGATGATAAATCTCTGAAACTCATAACACAGAAACATGAGTTTTTGTCTGTGTAGCCACTAGACTTCACCGGACAACATGAAATTAGAAAGAAATAAAATGTGAAATACAGAGACCTGAAATAATCTTGAATAGAAGGCTAAATCATGATGGTAAAGAGTGTAACGGGGAGCTGGCTGCAGTCAGTGTAGCTGTGGAGAGAGCTGTAGAATCTGAAGGCCTCAAATTTTGCTTTCAGTGCTCAAGATTTTAAGAGATTTATTCAGATGGATTCTGGATTATAATAAGAAAAAGATATGAGGAATCAAATCTGAGAGATGAGTGAGGAAACGTGGTCAGGTCTTGTTTCTCCGAAGCCTGCCCCAAACTAGTGCTGTCAGTCTCTTTTCTGGAGACTGCTATGCTTGTTCTTAACGTCAACACAAATTGTTTTTTATGACAAGAAAGTTTAAAGCCTCAGAACATGATTTGTTTTATGTGACATGGTGCAGCTAACCATCAAATGATACCTTTCCATCTATGTTTTAAATCCAACCCTTCTAACTGACATGCTGAATGACACACATGGATGCAACCTCTGTCAAATGACTTCAATACACTTCCCACAGTGTGTGAGGTTACAGAATTTCTGATAAGCACGTCTAAAAATTATGAGACAACATAATAAGACTACAAAATTGAATCTTCAATTACCCAAACATGGGGCTGCTAATAAAATTTGCCCACTAATTTATTTTTTATTTTTTCACAGGCTAAAAATAAGCTTGATTAATGAAGAATTTTTGGAATCTTCAGAAGGCTTTTACTATACAACCTTGTTTTCTAGCAGAAGGAAACCAGCTGTAGTAAGTCTTCAACACTGTGCATATAAAGAAAACAACAAATGTCCATTTTTGTTTAATTATGCTATTTATTTTTTGACTTGTCGTTTAACAGTGGAAAAGGCTACAGATGAAAAGTCAGGAGAAAATGAAATATCTTATACGGCAAGTTTCTTGCTCTTTTGTTTGAACTTCTTAACTTTAACAAGTTTTGATTTGAAATGGTGTTTTGATGTCAAATGTGGCCTATTTTATTTTATTTTTTTAGATTTCGAAATATAACAGGCTCGTTATTCCAACGTCCCTGTAAACCTCATTCCAATAAGCTATTTTGAAATTAAATCTACTTAAGCTACACAATTTGCATAGCTCAAATTGTGTAGCTTATTTCAAGCTTCAGGTGCAGTGTAGTCGCACCATACAGCTGTCAGGTCCTAATTCAGAAAAAGGACATGTAAGCTAGAGGTACTGAGACCACTGACAAGGGAAAGTGAAGTCTTCTCTACAGTGTAAGGGTACGTCTAGACTACAAGCCTTTTTCAAAAAAGAGTGTCTAGACTACAAGCAGATATTTCGAAAAAGTGAAGCACTTTTTCAAAAGTGAGTCTAGATGCTCTCTTTCAAAAAAGCACAGTTTGCATTGTATAGCACCTTTTTTCGAAAGAGTACTTTCGAAAAAAGACGTTATTCCTCGTAAAATGAGGTTTACCATGATTGAAAAAAAACTACCGCATTCTATCGATTTACTTTTGAAAGAACATATCTGCAGTCTAGATGCAGGTGAAGTTTTTTTGAAAAAAGGCTACTTTTTTCAAAAAAACCTTGTAGTCTAGATACACCCTTTGGAATAGCACCCTTTGGAATAGATACACTTTGGAATAGCAAAATCCACGGGGGATTTAAATATCCCCCAAGGTATTTGCATTAACATGGCTGCCGCTTTTTTCCGGCTTGGGGATAAGCCAGAGAAAAGCGCCAGTCTAGATGTGATTCTCCGGAAAATAAGCCCTTTTCCGGAGGATCTCTTATTCCTACTTCAAAATATGAATAAGAGATCCTCCGGAAAAGGGCTTATTTTCCGGAGAATCACGTCTAGACTGGCGCTTTTCTCCGGCTTATCCTCAAGCCAGAAAAAAGCGGCAGCCATGTTAAATGTAAATACCTTGGGGGATATTTAAATCCCCCGCGGATTTTGCTATTCCAAAGTGTCTAATCTGCATCCCTTTTCCGGAAAAGGGGTGCAGTGTAGACACAGCCTTAGGGAAGAGACAGCTGGTTTATAGCTCATGAGGTAAAGGTATAACCTGCACAGCTTTGGGTTTGGTTCACTGTCTCATGGGTGTGGTTCACTGTCCCATGTAGTGGCACTTAGACTACATACAGTGAGAGATAAGAACAAGGGAGCTCTACAAACTTAGCTGAGAGCCAGCTGGTTTTATATCTCAAGCTGTTTAGAGGCTCCCACACTAAGTTCCTGAGATCCCAGGTTTTGAGGCACATGGCTTTAGCCCCTTAGGTTGCAGGCTCAGTCCCTTCTGCCAATGATCCATGTCTATCAGCTTTACAAATGTAATCATGTATTTAAGGCCCACTGAAACCCACGGGGCTTATAGGCATGCTTACTGTTAGCCATGTGCTTCAGTGTTTTGCTGAACTGTGGCAAAACAATGTTTTGCTGAATTGATTTCAATGGGATTTCTGGATGGTCGTCAACACTGCTACAATGTGTTTAGATTTAAGAACTAAGTTTAGGAAACCAGGTTTTAAATTTTTGGCTGAGGACCTTAAACAAATTCCATTGATTACAAAGGATATTTGGTTGAACCAGAGGAATTGTACATTTGTGTCTAAATCAGTGGTTCCCAAATTTTTCGGCATCACGCCCCCCTTTTTGATTTTTGAAAAACCCTCACGCCCCCCTGCCAAAAAAAAAAATAGCAGCAAAACTTGTTGAGAAAAAAGAAAAGGAACCGAGCGGGGCTGCAAAACTTGATGGGGGGGGGGGGGGGGAGGAAGGAGGCTGCGCACCCCCCCCTCAGAATTTTTTCACGCCCCCCAGTTTGGGAACCCATTGTATCAATAGAAATGACTTAAAAACTGAAATGAAGATCTATGCTGAGTCCTTTTTTACTATTTTAATCATGCTACAAAAGAGATATCAATGGCTTTTTAGCCTTTTCACTGCAGTATCTGGAGGCTTATAAATACACCCAAAGTAGGAATGTCAACCCAAACCTCCAATTAGTTTGGTGGTAAAATTTCAAGAAGAACCTCCCAACAGTACCTGGGATCTGTCCCCAGCACCTTCTTGCTGTCTTCTTTAGCTCCTAGCACAATGCAGGTTGTAGTAGCTCTGTTACTCTAATCTTTCGTATGATGAAGTTTTCAACCCAGGGGTGAGGATGGAGGTTTGGTTTGGATCTAGACTATCTGCAAGTGATACAGACTCTCTGGCCAATAAGGATCAGGGATCCTTCCAGCAAAAACTCTATCGACTTCAGCAATAGAGATGTCAGGGAAGTGGCTTTTTTATGTGCATGATTATATGTCATAACCACTATAAAGCGCTTAAGAAATATCCAGCCTGCCAGTCAGATAACTAGAGTGGTCAAATATTCCCTGCCCTATTATCTTGTAAATAAAAGGTATGTGTGGTTATTGAGTTAACTGCCACTAAATTGTTCTATTTCAAGTGTTGGACTTGTCCATGGTTTCCCCTCCCTTAAATCTTTTACTTTATTACCACTAAACTGTACCCCTGGAATAGGCTGTTAACTTTGGGGTCCATATCCTTACAATCAGCATGCAACATGCATCCAATACTAAGGCCAACATTTTCAAAAACGGACTGCAATGTGGTCTGGGCAATTCTGTGTCTGTAACTAAACACAAATTGAAAATCTCAGTTACAGTTATCAATGCCAGGCAATGCACCCATTTAAAAACAATAACTCAAAACTGCATGTGAACTTGAAACAATTATTTCAAGTTGGGACATTTTACTAGTTTGAGCTGTTTCCTCTATTTTCAGTGCAGGGAATTTCTGGTAATTTTACTGTCTCCAAAATGGGGATTAGACTTTTAAAATTAATTTACACAGAATTGTCAAACCCCAATAACACGTGAGCAGGATCTGAAGGAATGCTTCCATTACAGCTAGTTGGAATGGGAGAGAAACCCTGAGTGTGTCTATATAAACAGTTTGCTCCTGCTTTGCTTAGAGGTGCTAGATATTCAGCAGATGGAGTGGTATTTTGCTTATTGTAATCAACTTAATTTGTGACTCAACACCAGCTATGTTTATATTAAATGCAGAGGTAGCTAAAATATGGTTACCAATGTTCGTAATTTTGTGGGACTACAGAAAAGTAGGACCATGCTACATTGTTCCAAATGAAAGGGCTCAGTTGGCAGAAGAAATCTTGCAAATGCAGGGGCTCCTCTATAGAGGTAAGGGGTGAGGGAAGGTTATTCTGTTCTGGAGGCTATATGGCTTCTCATGCTTGGACTGGTTTAACTTGTTTCTCCCCACACTGCTCAAAGAACAGAACTAAATAGGCATCATTAGGTGCCTCTCTTCTTGTGCTAATTGTGTTGGAGTTGAGTTTTTGTATCCTGCTTTCTAAGAGTTGAAGTCTCTGGGAGTTGAAATCATTTGACACTGATGGGCAGAAGTCACAGCTAAGACATGGATGGCGACTGAGAGCCAACAGGGCAGTGACAGAGATATGCAATGAGTGGCCAGCAAAGTGGAGGCAGCACAATGAGCAACCAGCAGGGTGGTGACAGAAAGGCATAATGAGCAGCCAGCAGGGTGGTGGAGGTGGATAAGGTGAGGCAAATCATTCTTGAAATGTGGTGCCCAGAACTGGACAAAATACTCCAACTGAGGCCTAACTAGCGCAGAGTAGAGTGGAAGAATGACTTTTCGTGTCTTGCTAACAACACACCTGTTAATGCATCCCAGAATCATATAGAGGCAGGGAAAAGACCCAGATACCAGGGAAAAGACCCAGACCCAGGGAAAAGACCCATAAACAAATAGAGGCAGGAAAAAGACCCAGATGAAAATGTGGACCTAAATCTACACAGCTCAGGTTTTCCAGCTACACTTTTTATCAAAGATTTAACAGAAGGTAGTCCAGAAAAGTAGTGGCCAAACTTCGTTATTATCTAATGTGGCAAATCTTATTCCATGGGAGCTTGGAAGTTGAATAAATAAATCTGCTACCTTTTGTTGTCTTTTCTTTTTCAAAGCCAGAACACATGCGACCTTGAAATACAGAAATATTTGGATTTTAAAATCTGATTTACAGGATTCAAAACCTCCACTCAGCACCCAACTAAATCAGCCAGGCCAGATTCTAGAAACTTCTGGGGAGCCAGGAGAGTGAAAGTAAATTTTATTTCTCTAGGCTGCAGACTGGAAGTAAGTTCTGCAGCTCTAGCAAGCTCTTACCCTTCCAGCATCCACTCAATATGACCCTAGTGCATACAGCCAAAAAGGAGACCTTCAGCTAAGCTTTTAATTCTTCAGAGACATAAGAAGTTATGATCGGCCAGACTGGGTCAGACCAAAGGTCCATCTAGCCCAGTATCCTGTCTTCCAATGGTGGCCAAGGCCAGATGCCCAGAGGGAGTGAACAGAACAGGTAATCATCAAGTGATCCCTCTCCTGTCATCCATTTCCAGACCTGGACAAACAGAAGCTAGGGACACCATTCCTACTCATCTTGGCTAATAGCCACTGATGGACCTAACCTCCATGAATTTTTTGAACCCTGTTAAAGTCCTAATCTTCACAACATCCTCTGTCAAGGAGGTCCACAGGTTGATTGTGTGCTGCCTGAAGAAAATCTTCCTTTTGGTTGTTTAAATCCTGCTACCTATTGATTTCACTTGGTGACCCCTAGTTCTTATGATATGGGAACAAGTAAAAAACTTTTCCATATTCACTTTTTCCACACCAGTCATAATTTTATAGACCTCTATCATATCCCCCCTTAGTCTCCTCTTTTCTAAGTTGAATAGTCCCAGTCTTTTTAGTCTCTCTTCATATGGGACCTGTTCCAAACCCCTAATCATTTTTGTTGCCCTTTTCTGAATCATTTCCAATGCCAATATATCTTTTTTGAGGTGAGGCAACCACATCTGTACACAGTATTTAAGATATGGATGTACCATAGTTTTATATAGCGGCAATAAGATATTCTCTGTCTTATTCTCTATCTCTTTTTAATGATTCCTAACATTCTCTTTGCTTTTTTGACTGTAGCTACACATTGAGTGGATGTTTTTAGACAACTGTCCACAATGACTCCAAGATCTCTCTCTTGCGTAGTTATAGTTACATTAGTCCCCATCATACTGTATGTATAGTTGGGATTATATTTCCCAATATGCATTACTTTACATTTATCAACATTAAATTTAATTTGCCATTTTGTTGTCCAGTCACTTAGTTTTGGTTGATCTTTTTGAAGTGCTTCACAATCTGCTTTGGTCAGACTGTGGGAAAAAAATTCTCTCCATCTGGCATGGCACTGCAGTTGTGATTGTAGTAAGATAAAGGCCTGAAACATAGGCACTGCTCACAGAAATGGGCATGAACAGTGCTGATATTAAGTAACACTCATATCTAAGAGATTCTAGGCCATAATCAGAGCAGAGTAGAGCGGAAGAATGACTTCTTGTTTCTTGCTCCCAACACACGTGTTAATGCATCCTAGAATCATGCTGGCTTTTTTTGCAACAGTTTCACACTGTTGGCTCATATTTAGCTTGTGGTCCACTATAACCCCTAGATCTCTTTCTGCCGTACTCCTTCCTAGATAGTCGCTTCCCATTCTCTATGTGTGAAACTGATTGTTCCTTCCTAAGTGGAGCACTTTGCATTTGCCCTTATTAAAGTTCATCCTGTTTACCTCAGACCATTTCTCCAATTTGTCCAGATCATTTTGAATTATGACCCTATCCTTCAAAGCAGTCGCAACCCCTCCAAGCTTGGTATCATCTGCAAACTTAATAAGCATACTCTGCCTGCTGATATCTAAATAGTTGATGAAGATATTGAACAGAGCCAGTCCCAAAACAGACCCCTGTGGAACCCCACTTGTTACTCCTTTCCAGTAGGAATGTGATCCATTAATAACTACTCTCTGGGAACGGTTATCCAGCCAGTTATGAACCTACCTTATAGTAGTCCCATCTAAGTTGTATTTGCCTAGTTTATTGATAAGAATATCATGTGAGACCATATCAAATGCCTTACTAAAGTCTAGGTATACCACGTCTGCAGCTTCTCCCTTATCCACAAGACTTGTTATCCTATCAAAGAAAGCTATCAGATTGGTTTGACATGATTAGTTCTTTAAAAATCCATGTTGGCTGTTTCCTATCACCTTACTATCTTCCAAGTGTTTGCAGATGATTTCCTTAATTCATTGCTAAGTTTTTTGGAAAGTATCTTGGACTTATAGTGAGGATGGCTTATATGCTGACCAAGGTTGAGGACAGGGTCTAAACTGACAGCATAATACCATAAAACTCCAATAGTCCGGCATCCAATTGTACGGCACTCCCGATAGTCCTGCATCAAAATGGCAAGAGCCTAGTGAGTGAGCTTCAGCCAAAAATGAGTCACAAGGCAGCAGCAGCAGCAGCAGCTGAACTGAGTGAAAAGGGTAAAAAAGGGTTAACAAAACTAAAACATTACAGTATACTGTTTATAGTACATACAATAAAAAGGGTTACAAACACTTTATATACAGTATATACTGTACACTGTATATATATATATATAAAACCAATTTATAGTACCTCCTGATACTCTGGCATATCCAATAATCCGGCACCACCTAGGTCCCAAAGGTTCTGGATTATCGGAAGTCTACTGTAGATAGTAATCAAACCTCCACATACAAGGTCGCTGGTGGTCTAGGTATGTCATAGGATGGCAAATTGCTACATCAGGTGTGATGTCTAATTTGTTTGTACCTGTGTATAAAAATGTACCCCAAGGGAGTTATCTTTGTCCAGACAAGGATGCAGTGTTACATACCTGGCACTGACTGAGTTGGTCCATTGTCAGAGAACACATACGCATAGTGCTTGGTAGAGACTACTGAAAACTATTATTGTACTTTGACAATAAACCTGGCCTACTGCCTCTGAACCTTATCTGATTTTGTGGTCTTTGGGGGCTCCCCTGGAGTCTGCTGTGTTGTCTACTTGTGTAAAGTCAACACAGCACACAGGAGGAGGATAAGCACGCAGCCAAATGGTTATAATCATTGAAGGAGCAGGAGACCTGTCAGGGCACCAGAGTTTGGACTCTGGTATCTCAGACAGAAAGAGCCATTTTTGTCAAGGCTTCTTGACTTTGGAATTTGCTTCATATCCATTCAGAAAATACAATGGGGGTTGGTTTTTTAAAAAAAATAAATGAGAAAAGGTCATGAAAAGGGGAGCTCAGTGCAGCATGGAGAATTTTAAGTTCAAGGGACTTTCACCTCAGTTTATGCTCTTAGCTTGGAATTCACATTTCAGTTCCCAAAATCAATTGGATTTTTAAATCTATCACAGTACTGTAAAGTTTTAGCCTAGCTGACAGCCTCTCTTCATTATGGGTTAAAGCCACCTCTGTGCAGAAGGTCAGCAGAGATCAATGCACCATTACATTGGAGTCTAGGTGGATTTTGAGAACTGACTTGACTGGTGTGTTGGTTTTTGCTGGTTCTCTGCACAGCAGTGAATTTCTCTTTACATGAATAGCTCCATTAAAAATACTCCAGTAATCACTTGAACAACAGCTGGAGCACTTCTGTAACTTGTGGTGTCCCAGGGAAGGTACTGTAGCACTGTTGTTTGAGAGCTGTTGCAGATGGGAAGGCAGGACTTTAGGTTAAAGTCTCAGATGAAACACAACATCCCTAATAGCTAAGGGGTAGGCTCTAGTGCAAAGGGGTCATTTATAGCAAACAGACAGAGCAGCTGCTGATGCCCTAATCAAGGATGACAAAGTGGTTAGTGTTTTATGACGATGTGAGGGTGTGACAATTGCCAATGTTTCCAATGCCAGTTCAGCAGAAGAGCTGAAAGACAAGTACCTTCAACTCTCGTCTTGAGGTCATAATTAGTGTGGTAAGGCAGCAGTCAGCAAATATAAGTAGAATTGCACTATGAACACATAACACCAATGCTCCATGATCTGAACTGGCCTATTTCTAGGTGAAGTCTAAAGGGTTGATTTAACCTTTAAGGCTCCAAATGCCAAGAATTTGCTTACCTGAGAGACCAGTGTCTCTCCTTCTAGAGAGGGACTTGAGTTGGGTCTGTACTGGAATCTCAGAGACAGAGAACAGCCATTTTTGTCAATACATTTTTTACTCTGGAATTTTCTCCATCTCTTTTCTGTCCCCTCCACCTGCATCCCTCTGCTCCAAAATAGCTTGACTGTGTTGATCTGTGCATACTCAAAACCCCTCCTTTTGATCAGGTATTTGGAAAGGGTTGACATGCCTGGGAGAGAGATTTCTAATTTTTTATATTTATTCACTAGTGTTTAGATACTGAGGGACATTGGTTTTTCAAAGTGATTTCACCGTTTAAGACTCCAGTTCAGGAAAGCACCAATACACATGCAGTACTTAAAGTCCATCTCTATTGAGGTCTTTGATCTTGAGTCATGCTTAACTGTTTTCTTAAAGAGAGATGCTTTCTTGAATTGGGAAATAAAAAAATATTTCTAATTTATGGCAAAGAAACCTAGAGATTTGGAGGTATGTTCTTTTAAAGTATCTAAATCAAAATAACTACATAATGGAAAAATGAAGAGACAAAAAATATAAGTAACTTATTTAAAATGTTCTATTTCTGTCAGGATAAGCCTTACATCTTTATGAAAGTAAATACATTTTAATTTCCGAAGCACATAGGGAGTGCCAACAAGCATAGAAATCAGGGTCCTGCATTAACCAAAAATAGTAAAATGTTCAAAATACATAAAATTGGATCTGGACTGAGAGAATATCTGTCAAATTTCAGCCCCAGGCAAATTAAAATGAATACATTGTACAATGCTCCTTTACCGGGGTTTGTGCAACATAAATGCTGACAGATTAACTAGTGGCATAGCTTTATTATGACTTGTTCTGTACTCTACCTGTACCAGCATATCATAGTAGTGAGGTACATCCTTAAACGTGAAAAAAGAAATCCACTAATTTTTCTTTATTCTAATTCTCTTCATTTCAGCGGATTAGAAAACGGAAATTGTAAAAGTCAAGCTGGAGATGGTTCTGAGCTCAATTGCCTGCCAAGCTAAGTCTGACAAATGGCAAGTGTGTATAATTAATACTGTCATCTTTTCCTAGACCAAAGGATGACTGCCATAACTATAGATTGTAATTGTCATCGTTGTCACATAAAATGTGCTATTATTAAGTTCAGACGGAATTTTATTGCTGGGAATGCTCATAAATTGAATGGTCAGTCATTTAAATTACCAAGTACAGAGCTTTGTGGCTTGCTTTACAGCTACTTTCTAAGGCACTGTGTTTGACTTTAGCCCTCCAGACACTAATTGCATTTCTTTAAACAGACATTAGGTTGTAACCTACAAAGGAAGATGTTCTGACAGATGCACTGTATCCCACTCATGTTATAAACATCATTGCATTTTAATATCTAATGCTTTTTGTGAAAAGGCAAATAAATTATGTCCTCTACTGGCAATTTGTAAAACTGGATTTTTTGCATTGCTACAGGTGAGGGAAGAGACAGGTTTGAAGAGGTGACAAACAGGGTTTTTCCATCTAAGGCTAAAGGGAAGGATGGGAAATAAACATACACATAGAAAGGAGACACAGAGATGGGAGTGTGACATCAGTGCTAATTAAATCAGTATGGATGTGGCTTATCTCCAACAGTGGTGAGAAGGCCAGAGTACCTGAATGGGAAATTACCTATTAACTACTGCAGGGGTCGCCAACCTATGGCATACATGTCATTAGTGGCACACAAGCTGATTTTCAGTGGCACATGGGGTGGGAGCTCAGTCACACTCCTTCTCCCCCACACAGCAAGGAAGCTGCACTGCCACTTGAGCCTCGAAACCAGCACACAGTCTCTGCACCAGCTCTGGAGGGCAGGTGGGGAGGCTGCTGATTGGGCTGTGTACTAGCGGTGCTCTCCCCCTTCTCTGCCTGCCTAACTCCATTGCAGCTGTGAGCCAGTGGAAGCAGTGAGCTGCTGGTGCGTTGGTGGACACGTGGGGGCTTAGCCAGGCAAATTCCTTCTGTGGCTGAGGCTGGAGCCACGTGGGCTGCTCCTCGGGTAGTGGAGCCATGATAGTGGGACAGGAGCAGCCTGGCAACCCAGCTAGAACTGGGGGCAGCACATCTGTGCTGGCTCAGCAGCGGGGTTGTGCTGCAGCAGCCTGATGGCAGCTGTGTGCCAGCCACAGCCCAGCAGTGGGGAGAGAGCTGTGGCAGCCTGGCTGTGGCAGCCCCGCAAGGGAAGCCCTTTTGGGGCTGTAGTAGGAAAGCTGCGGCATCAGAGCTGGGGCTGCAGCAACCCAGCTGGGGCCAGGACAGGCTGCCAGCCTGAAGGGGGATGTGCGCCGGCAGGCAGTGGGGCCCGTGCCCCGGCAATGGAGCAGCAGTTATGACAGCAGAGCTGGGGCAATCGTTATCACCCAGCCAACAACAGGGCCAAAGGAGCTGGTGGCAGGGAAGCTGAGGGGGCCAGTGGCAGGCTGAGGGGGACAGTGGCAGGGGACCATAGTTCCAGTCCATGGCTGTGAGACCATACAGCTGTTTTCTGAGCTCTGCTGATCGGTGGGGGGCAGGGCATTATTTTGCTGAGCCCGCAGATAAACAGAGCTTCTCCGTACTTGACATGGAGCAGCTCCCAGAGCAGATAATAAACAGCAAGGTAAGGAGCCAATAAGCAGCTAGGCAAGGGGAGCAGGAGTGAGGAAGTGGGTAATTGGGATGGGCAGTCAGAGGGGAGTTGAGTTTGGAGAATCCCTTGTGTGCAGGAGAGAGGCAGAAACTTCAGCACTCTCAAGCCTCCTGGGAATGGGGAGGTAAGGGGCTGACTGCATGGAGTAGGAGGGGGAAAGAGGGGATGGGTGGGTGTTGGCATTGGGGTGAGGTGGAGACAGGGAGGTAGTCTGTATGTGCTGTGAGGTGGAGGAGGTGTGGAGAATTTGTTTGTGCTTTAGGTGGGAGTTAGGACAGGACAAACTGCTGGTGCCTGCTACTTTGAGAAGCAAGATTTTGTCCCAGCCTCTATCTGGGCTGAGGGGAGAAGATTGCACAAGGGTAGGTGGGGAAAAGACTATAACTGGCTTTTAAAAGTATTAACAGCACACAGACCCATAAACAGAAGTGAATAAGTTAAATCTCGGCATGCCACTTCTGAAAGTTTACTGACCCCTGATCTATTGGAATGCAAGAACCACTCTATGTGGTTCAGGGTGTGAAAATTGCATATGAATTCCAGCTCAGCAGTTCTCTCTGCAGTCTGTTTTTGAAGGTTTTCTGTTTGAGAATGGCAACTTGCAAGTCCAAAACTGAGTGCCAAGGGAGGTTAAAGTGCCCTCTCAATGGCTTTTGGATGTTGCTATTCTTAATGTCTGATTTGTATCCATGTATTCTTTTGCGTAGAGACAGTCCAGTTTTCCAATATACCTGGCAGAGGGGCATTGCTGGCACAGGATGGCATATATTACATTAGTAGATGTGCATGTGAATGAGCCTTTGATGGTATGGCTGGGGTTAGGTCCTTTTGATGGTGTCACTAGGTTAGATGTGTGGACAGAATTGGCAATGGGATGTGTTGCAGGGTTTGGTTCCTGGATTAATGAGGTGTGAAGTTGGTGGTGAGTATTTGTCTCCAGGTGGTGGGCTGTATGTACATGAGAACTGGGCTGCCTCCCAAGATCTGTGAGAGTGAGGGATCATTATCTATTATGGGCTGTAAACTCCTGATGATGTGTAGCATAACCAACCCCTGACCTTGCTTTAAGTTAAGATAAGCGGAAGCTGCGTACCAAATTTGGTTCTAGCTCTTACTATTTAGGAGAAGTTCTTGAACAAACAGACACACAGAGGGACAGACACACATTCAAATATATAGTAGATCAGTAAAAGTATTTAGTAGCTTAAGAGCAGCCAAGCAAACAAGAAAATAATTACCTGGCCAGGTATCAAACTACAATGATCATCTATGTGGTGGCATATAAGAGAAAAATATTACTTTAAAGCTGTATTTGTCTGTTATTTTTAATAAAAAGCAAACTTGCATTCAACTGCCAAAAGCAAGGCTATTCCAACAAGACAGCTAACTGATGTATCATGATTATCTATCTCATTAGCCATGTTTGCACAAAGTGATTATTCTGCCTTTATCCAAAGCTTGCTCTCAGATTTATAACACTAAATATCCCGATAGCCAAAGCGAAATTCCTTTCACATACTAGACTGGGGAGACAAACTAAAAGCATTAAATTGGATCCCCAGAGCTTCCCTCTCTTTCAGATACACAAAAGGATTTTAGAGTTTATCTTTTTCCTAGCAAAATCCCTCAGCAGTAGATAAGGAATTTTAGTGAATAACTACCCTCTTCAAGACATTAATTTTGCTTATTATACAAAGGTGCTGTAAGTCTCCATTTGAGTAATGGAACTGAATGGTGGCCAGTACAAACACACAATTTACTGTGAACAGCTTGCTAGATTTAGGTGATAGGATAATTTCCAAGTACAGAATTCAGAGTCTGCTTTGCTGTGTTTCTGCAGAAACCAACAGAGGCTCATGAAAGCTCTTATGATGCTAGCCAGCTCCAAAGGTTTCAATTTATGGAATCTTACAATAAAACTTTAAACCTCCCTGTTGTTTCCAACAATGTGGGTGTAAATCTTTTCTGAGACATCAGTGAAAGTACATACCTTTAGTCAGACAATGTTTTACAGTCAATTCCCCACGCTTCATGAGTCAACTGTAGCTTCAGTGCAAAAGTGGGTGAAACTCCCTTGTCATCAGTGGAGTTACATCTGTTAGCATTAGGGCTTGATTTGCCACTGTCAGGATTCTGTGGAGGTAATTCAGACCCCGGGAGAGTTGAGACACTGCTTGTCCTGTAATCCTTAGTGCTTTGGTTTCCAATCTTTATACTTTGTGCCACCCCTTATCCCTCTCCAGTCCTATGGACTTCAGGGGGCGGGGGAAGGGGGAAAGGACACAGACAAGGGTAAGGGAGCGGAGGCTGGGGTCACAGCAGCACATTGCTTTAACTGGCATTAATAATGACTTCAAGTCAAACATGGCACTGGGTTGAAGCAAAACAGGTTTATTTAATTACAAAAAGATAGGTTATACATGAGTGCAAGTACAAGTGCAAAAGACAAAAGTGGTTACAAGCAAATAAAAGTAAAAATACTCTCTCTAATGTTAGGTGTAAAGTCAGACCTCACTTGACAAGCTTCAGTCTTTGTTCAAAGTAATTTCTTACCAATTTTTTTCTAAGTTGGAATGTTCCACATAAATAAAAGATGCTGATTTCTCTGGTCTTCTGTGTGAAAGATCTTTGCCTAAGCTGGTTTCTCACCTATATTCTGTCCCCACAGACTTTAGCTCCTTTGACCCAAGGACCCATCCTTCTCAGCTTGCAAGAGTTCTGACCCCTTATGCCCGTCCAGAGATCAATACCAAGATGGCTGCTTTTCTCTCATATCTCTTGAAACTCAGCATAGTCTCATGCTGTTGTTCCCTTCCAGCAGGCTTCCCATCCCTCTGCCAGTTCATATATAAATAGTGCACTTTCAGGTTTTGTTCACCCTTTGTTTAATTTCATTGAAGACAGGCAAATAGCTGCCTTTCCTTGCTTCTAGGAGAAAAACAGTTTCTCCTTTTGTTTGGCCACATACTTTCAAACATAATATCAATGAGCATCCATAATTCATCATAGAATGTTAAGACATACATTCCCCAATTATATTAATCACCTCTGTGCATCAACAGCTTTCAGAAAAGAGCTTACTTGATAAAACTTTTATAATACAGGAATATTGTATACAGGCAGTTGTTTCAGTTATCATTTGAGGTTCAGATCCCCTATCTTTATAGTCCAGAAAACAATTGAAACGTATCCTCAGAAAAATTTTCTTATTTCCTTCTGGAAAGAGATGTCATGTAGTGTGCTGAAAATTCCATGCTGGTTCCTCGTTTGCTGGTCATAGATAAGTCATTAACTCTCCCTCTTGTTAGCTTGATTGCTTTATTTACCATTTATGTAAATGTGCCTTTATTGTCAGTGCCCAATGACCAGGCTGGTGAGAGAAACAAACATTCCCTTGTCTAGGGCAAATTGGGCTTATGCATTGTGCACTAAACACATTTTAAAAACATAATTCTAGCATATATCAATAACTCTTTGTACTCACCTTGTATATACACAAATAACAATACTCAGTTTTCCGATTATATGTTACCTGAAATCTTTTAGGGTATGTCTACACTTGCTCCCTATCTTGAGATAGGGATGCAAATGTAGTGTACCGAAATTGCTAAAGAAGTGCGGGATTTAAACCTCATTGTATGAGGAGTAAAAGTTATTTCAAGAGAAGGGTTTTCTCTTGAAATAACGCTGCTACTTGGGGTGTTTTATTTTGCAATAATGTGATTTCAAAATGGTGGCTGGATGCAATTATGCTAATTAAGTGTGGTATATTTAAATCCCACGCTTCATTAGCAATTTCGGTACACTACATTTGCATCCCTATCTTGAGATAGGGAGCAAGTGTAGACATACCGAAAGATATAGATGATGACAATAGTGTGTTAGGTGTATTGCATATGTCAGGCCTCACAAGAATTGCTGACAGAGTAATCAACCACTGTTGGGTCTCTGTGTCATAGCCACAATGATTTTTAACCTCAGGTAGTGTCTGCATGCAAGGGCTCAGAGGCATAAGTCTTTTCCACACTAGAAAAATTGGTTGATTGCAAGTGCAGAGTCACTCCATATTTAGCACCGTTTTAGAAACCATGAGTGAGCCCTAATGCTGCATTTCTCAAACTGTGGGTCCTGACAGTGAGCAACTTAGAGGGGGGTTGCGGTATCACAAAGTTTGAGAACCCTGCCCTAATGCAATCCTTGTTCCTCAAATGGTGTAGAACATTTGCTTTCACCTTTTCCATTTTAGTTCAGTAGCCCCGTTGTCTGACATCCAATAGGTACACACAATACACTCATTGCAATTCAGGCCTTACAATCAGATTACCTCACAGTAAATAATATTTCCTGAGAATTTACTGCTCACTCAATTATTCATTAGAAATAACAGTTTTTCACAGGAAGGAAATATTCATGCCTATTTTCCTTAATCCCAGATGAGTTATTGCTCTTGTCCCAATCTTGCTGTTCCTTTACTTATATAAAAGACACATTGAACTCAAAAGGGGTGTTCAAGAGAGTATAAAGAAGTATTTACATAGGTGTTTGCAGGATCAGGGCCTCCAGACATCAGAAAACACTTTGGAGTGTGTTCTGTTTAAAAGATTTTTTTTCCAAGGAAGGAGATGTAAGATGTTCTTTACCTTTCATTGCCTTAGCAGTTTTCAGCTGACATAAGCAATATAAAACACACCTTGTTCATAGAAATATGAGGCTTTTAAAAATGTGTTATTCTACTAGACTAGGAAAGCCCTTAGGAATCCTTTCAGGAATTAAAAAGAAAAATTAGTCCAGGGAAGCATATTATTTCTTATCTTTATTTTTTTAAATTCCAAAAGTAGAATTAACAGCAAATAGAAAACATAACAAGTCTTTGCCACTTATAAGCAATAGGACAGTATAGTGTACCATATAGCAGGGGTGGGCAAAAGCCACTCAGTAGGCCAGATCCAGCCTGACCAGGGCTTTGATCCACCCCTTAAGGCTGTTCCAGGCCCCGCCCCCTAGCATGTTGCCTGGGAGCTGGGGCCGCATGAGTCCTTTCAACTGCTTCTATTTAAAGGACTTGTGTCTTCCCCGCATCTGGCGGGCAACAGCCACAGGGAACCCGGAAGCCCTTTAAATAGAAGCCGTTGAAAGGGCTCGTGTGTTCCCGACTTCCAGGCAACATCCTAGCAGCGAGGCTGGGAGCAGTGAGCCCCTTAAATAGCAGGAGTTGAAAGGGCTTGCGGCTCCTGTCTCCGGCTAATGTGATGCCTGAGAGCCACAAGGGAGCTCCTTGCTACTTAAAGGCTCCACCCCTTCTGTTCAAGGCCATGCCCTTTCTGTTTGAGGTCCTGCCCCTTCTGGGGTGGCCGACCACTTCAAAATTTTTTGAAGTGTCCCCTGCTCAGAAATTATTGCCCGCCTTTGCCAAATAGACTTTCTAAGGCCGTGTCTTCACTCCGGGGAAAATCGACATTGCTGTGATTGATTTTCTGGAATTCTGTTTAGTAAAGACCTGTCAAATCAAACTCAGAGGGTGCCCCCATGCCCCTGCTCCTATGAGGAGCTCTTGTAGGCCTACCACTGTGGGGATGGAAGGAAAACTCAAATTAAGATACATCGACTCCAGCTATGTAATTAACGTAGCGGGAGTTGTGTACCTTGATTCAGTGTTCCCTTTTAATGTAGACCTAGCCTAAGTATCTTGTAAGCCTAAGTACCTTCTAAATGAGAACTGGTAGTACCATGGGGATTTACTTTCTCCTGTAGTCTTTGGATCAGGCCCGATTATAAGCTTCAGTTACATTCAAATTCTCTGACTTGGATGGTGCCCTAAACACGATAGTGGCTTTTTTCTATAATTAAATATTAACTTGTATATTTCCTATCAATATATAGAACTGTCAGTTGCTGCCTTCATTCCTGTGAGTCTATGTCCCCTCCCCCTGCCCCCAGCCATCCCTGACCCTGCTCCACTGAGCTATACATTTAGAAAAACAGGAAGCTTATCTAAATGCCCAAAGACATATATCTATCAGTGCAGGGAGACTCTGAAAAATAACACATCTGGCTAAGGTGATGATTAGAAGAAAACTTCTTGCCTAACCTTTAAAAAAGTGCTTGCCTAACATTTTTTTGAGTGACATGTTATTGTAATACTAATGGATAAATAGGAAGGAAAGTTTGAGTTAGTTGGATAATTTTGGGGGACACTTGGAGGGATGCCTCGAGGCCTCCTTGAGGACTCTTCACATCTGGATGCATCTTCGTCCCCATCAGCAGACAGAAGACTGACCATTGGAAGCCTGCCCGGTGTCACTTGAGAGCCATACTCAACATCAGTAATCATTGAGGGCGGGGGTGTTTTACTAACCTGTTGCAGATATGTGTAAGTGCTTTAGACTAAGTAAAGTTTAGATTTAAGTGAAAGTACTCTTGTGATGTCCTGTTTGTACCATCCATCTATCAGTCAGACAACCGTGTCTCCCCTGAATTATTTCCTGACATCACCTCGCAGAGAGTAAATGTCACTGAGACGTTTAGATTGAAAGAACCCTGGGTAAAAGCAGTGGATGGGCCCTAAAATGTTCTGCTGCCAGCTGGAGTAGGGACTACAGGAATGCATGATCCTGTTCCCTCTGTGCGTGCTCCCATTGCCTGTGTGGTCTCTTCACTCACAGGACTACCTGGTAAGAGCCCGAGCTTCCTTTCCTCTAAGAAAGCAGAACTGCTCTTCACTCCTACCTACACCAAGAAGCAGTCTTCCATTGGTGTTCTGCATCTGTTATTGTGGGGGAACCGGCTGTGCGGCAGTCTGGGTGTGGGTGGCTCAGTGGGAGATCTGGATGCACAGGGGCTCATTGCAGGGTTCTGGTGTAGGGGCAATAGGACTCTGGTTGAGCTCAGTGGAGGAGTCAGGGGGAGGTGGGGTTTGATATGCGGTCCAGGTGATTAGGAACTGGGACTTCATAGAATAGAGTGTCCAGGTGTAATTTACTGGGGCTCAGTGGGCTGGGGAGCTTGTTGGATGAGTCCAGATTTAGGAGAGCAGGGCTTGTCAGGGTGAGGGTTAGATGGGCCTGCTTAACCAGGGAGCCCCAGCTGGTGCTCAGGGGACGCTGCCTGCTCGACTCCTGTTCCCACCCCCTGCTGATTCCTCATCATTTTTTTCTCCACCCACCTCTACTCATTCCTCTCACTCCCTGTAACTTCCCCACTGCCTCTTCTCCTCACCGCCTGTCCCTCATTCCCACCCCACACCCAACTCCACTGCAGGACATGGGCAACAGGAAGCCTGTGGGGAGAGGATAAGAAGGGAAAGGGACCAGGCAGCTCTGTGGGGTTTGTTGGGCTAGGCCACTCCATACGCTAGCAACGGAGAGGTGGGACTATGGATAGCATGTATGGGGAAGGGACAAGGGGAGAAGAGTTCCTGGCAGCATGCTCAGTAGCAACTAGGCTGGGAAAGTGAAACCAAACCCAACACTCCACACACTAACAAATGGGGGTGGGAGGAGCCAACTGAGCAGGGAGAATGCAAAGGAGGAGGGGGGCAACAAGGAGGAACCCCACTTTGCCTACCATAGGCCAAGGTGCAGGGAGGGGAGCTGGATGGGTGAGGAGCAGAGCAGGAGACGAAGGGGCTGAGCAATGCTAGCAATCCTCTTGGAGCCAGTGAGATGAATGGAATTGCAGGCTGCAAAACAGCAGGGAAAGCCTTGTAAGCACAGCTTCACAGGTGATTAATTAGCCTGTCCAATCAGTCAGCTCCATGCACAGAGTCCTGAGCCTATGACTGGGTGGGGCTGATTAATCACCTGTGAAACTCTGCTGCCAAGCAGCTTAGAGGGAACATTGGTAGTGACTGTAATTGGAGCCTTGTGTATGCTCCATGCAGGTTCAGGGGCAGGCTGCTGAGGAGGCTCCCTGCTACTCTGTCTTCCCAGCCACCTGGAACCTGCCTGAACCACACTAACATTATCCCACAGCAACACCTCATGGCATTTGGAGGCAGGGAGGGGAGTGGAGGGATGGGGGCCAGCACAGCACCAGCTTTGTGCCTTGTTTGCCTTACAGACCAGACACCTATGCAACAAATTATTCCTTTTTTCTTTCCAACATAGGTGGGTCCACACGCAAGTCACCAATGACTTCGCCTCTGTATAGCTCCCAGGAAGGAAAGGTGTTGGGTTGGATGGGGCATCTTTTATCTCATGCATCTCATGAAACTATTCTTCCCCCACCCCCAGTGCCCTTTTAAAGCATGTCCTCCCTCCCATTTCTCTTCTCCCCCCCAACCAAACTATGTCTAGACAACACTAATCTATCGGAAAAAGGTATGCAAACTGCACTCCGTAATTTGCGTACCTTTGTCCGATAGTTTTTTCAGAAGAGGCCATTCTGAAATTAGGCCTGTCTACACTGGGCACAGATTTTCATGGCCTACACTATCACAATCAGGGCTAGCAGACAACATGCATTCACATAAGCGCTGAGACTGCTCATTAATAACTGATTACAGCTTTGGTTAAATGCTGCGGGGAGGAGGGAGAGAGGGTGGGATCATAGTAATCCCACTGCAAATTCCTGCAGTGCCTGTGAGTCCTCAGGCCCCTCTGGGAGAGCCTTCGTCTACCAGGTCTGCTGGGTAGAGGTACAGAATCACATACTCCTCTTCTGTGTCTAGATTCCTTCCTGGAGCAAGTATTAGTGTCCTTAACTCTCCGGGTACAGGAGCCTCAGGTGCTTAATGTGCTCCCAGCACTGGGGCACAGTCCAGTGAATGCCCATCTCCTCCAGCCTCCATGAAAATCTTCTGGTACAGGTGAACCTTCCTGCCACTATGGGTGAAGCTGTGGAGGAATGTGTACTCTGACTTCACACTGCACATAGCACAGGGGTGCTCCGAGGGCCAGGCTCCTTTTGGACCAGGATCTATGATGACCTGGACTGATCAACTGACTTCAGCAGAAAACTGCTCTGAACTGCTCAGCACAGGGTCACTGCTATCACTGAGAAGAGTGGGGTCAGAGACCTTCATACCTTTCTGTAAGGGTCAAGCAGCAAAGGGACCAATGTGTGGTAGGAATGGTCCTGGAGGACTATTGATGCCTTGCACCTTGTCCCTATCTACACCGCATTGTAGAACAGCTATGTACCCACACCCCTCAGGCATGATAGCTTTTACTCACTCGTCTATCCTTTAGGAACATTCTTCAGAGCTTCAGGAGTGGCTGTTAGGGGGTTATAGCATAATTACACACTTGCATCCAGTCAGGGCTGGATTACCCAATAGGCAGACTAAGCACGTGCTTAGGGCACCAGCAAAGCAGGGGCACACAAAAAAAGAAAAAAAAAAAAAAGAAAAAAGATTTTACGGTATAGTATTGTTTTTATTTTGAATTACATATGGGGCGAGGGGGCGGCACCATAATCTTTTCAGTGCTTAGGGCCTCTAAAGGTCTTAATCCAGCCCTGCATCCAGTGCAGTGACAAGTACAGATGTGCCCTTACTGAAGTCAACTATCTTGCTCTCCTTGCACTAGAGATTTACCAGAATTCTGTTGTGCTCCCCTGGTCTGGAAGCAGCATGCTTGCTGTAGGGCTTCTCCCTATAAGGTGGCCATGGTAATAGAGGAGACTGTTAAAAGTGTTTCCAACATGAAAAGGAATAGTTAAAGGCTGAGCTGCTTCATTTGAATTGTACTTGAACCAAATGGGTTACTTACATTTCCTGGGAAGTTTTAGGTAGAAAGAGTGAGAAACACAAAGCCAGGGTGGGATATGTGTTCCCCTGAGAATAAGACTTAGACCAAGAGTGGATAGGACTTAGGACTTGAGTCTTGGGGGCTTGTTGACCTGAGTCAGAAGAATTTTGGTGCAAACAATGGCAGTGGTGGTTGGGCTTAAACTTGACTCTGAGCTTGTGTGTACAGGGTCATGTAAACCTCTATGGGTTTCAGCTGCCCAAACCAGCTCTGCCTGGCTCATGAGATGCATTTTTCCTTCTTGTTTTTGTCTCTTCTTCACTTTTCCTTCTCATCTTCTGCCCTTTTATGTAGTTTCTCTTCCACAACTCACTCAGTACCATTGATAAAATTCTGTTCTGCATTTTGCATGCAAAATCATCTCTTCTAGTTCCGCTATAGACAATAAATCCCCTTTCCTTTCTATCCAACTTTCTATTAAGACACTAGCCCCCCCAAATACCATCATGTTCCCTTCCTCATTTCAGCTTCCCACCTTGCAAATGACTTTTCTGTTTGCTCAGTTAATTTTGTCTTCTGATGAAGTTCCCAGACTGTCTTACACATAAAGAACCAGTTTTGTGGATCTTCAAAAATGCCATGAGATGCTTGAGAAGGCAGATTGTGAACTGAGAAGATATGAATGATTCCTGTAGGAGCATAGATGAGCAGATGGAGTACACAATGGCAAGTATTTTGTGGGTAAGCAAGGAATGTGGCTGCAAATATTACCCAATCAGCATTAAACCGACTGCTAAGCATTTTTTATTTGGCTTCTTGTTCCAGTTGTCAGATTAACTGCTTTGTCACCATGTTAATTCTATGTAAATGCAAAATGCAGGCCTAGCCCTCACACATACTGATAGTGTCTTTAACACCAAATTCCTTTTAATTGAACAGTAGGTGACCTGAAGATTGGTCCTTATTTGTCCATATGGTAACTATTGGGCTGGGTTTATTATCATCAAAGAGCACAGTCTGATGATATTAGACCCAGCTGTTCTGTACACATCTAAATCTCTTTTATCCTCTGTGGTTTCCCTATCACAGCGGCTAAGAGTCTAATGATCATTGAGAATAATGAACTCTGGTAAAAGAGAATGCTTTAAATACATGAAGCAGATTGTATGCCACTAACAAGTAGCAAAGGTTCGGTGATGTTGTCAGCCTACCACTGTGTACTGTATTCCTTTAGTTACATAATACTAGGTTATAGGGAGTCTAATTCACCCACCATAGGATGCAAATATTCCTTAGAGCCTGTGGTGGAGAAATTGGGCCTGAGGACTCAAAATTGCTCTTTTTCTTTTTTGGGATCAGTAAGGGAAATTATTTCCCTCCAGAGCCTTTTTGGAATGTACTCATAAGGGGAACATTGTGTTTTTCTACATGATGCACAGATGTTAGGGTGTTTGTGTTTAAACAGAAGCACATCTGACAATGAATGAAAAGGTGTCATGACATTTACTTGAGTAGTGGAAAGCTGCTGCTGGATATGCTTAGTGAATGTCTACCTGCTAAGGATTTGAGCAGAGTCTAACGAGGCCCTTCTTCATTTGTAAAGTTTTATGAAGCTTGGCAAACTGATGCTGGGAGCACCGGCATAAAGGGCGCTAAAGTCTTGTTGGGAAATGAAGAAAAGTTATCAAAAAACCTGCAAAATTCAAGGACAAGTGAAAATTTTAGCTATGAAAAAATTGCAGATCTCCTGATTTAAAAGTGTCTCATTTTTTACTTCAGTCCACAGCTTTCCACAAATCCGAAACCATTGTCCTGAACCTTTTGGTTATTAGATCTGTACTCTCTTGAGGTGCATTAGGGAAGGGGGTGCTACCTATCATGTCTCCCTTTGTAACATGCCCCATTACAGTTCCAGCTATTACCTGTTTTGTCCATTTTTTTTGTTCTTTTTCTGTCTCACTCTGCTGGCCTCTTTCAACTTGATTTTTCTTCTCTCTCTCTCTCTTTATTCAGGTACTTATTTCACATTCATTTATCAAATATTTTTCTTGCTTCCTTAGTGGGCCTGTCCTTTTACTGTCCACTTGCTCATCCAAAATATTCTTCAGGTGTTTTTTCTGTGAAGTCACCAAGCTGCATTTACCCAGAGGCAGGGGTTCTGTGCAAAAAACAGCCTGTGAGTGTGCAATTAAAGATTATATCACCATGTATATGCACAAAGGGGCTGAATTAAAGCCACACAAAGAACTTTAATTCCACCTTTTCCTATTCTGAGTACTTGGCATTCTTTTAACAATCTTTTAATTTGATTGGGTTGATTTTGTTTATAAAAGTGTTTAAACCTATACACATGATGGCTACGTCTACACTGGCATGATTTTTCAGAAATGCTTTTAACGGAAAAGTTTTCTGTTAAAAGCATTTTCAGAAAAGAGCATCTAGATTGGCACGGACGCTTTTCCGCAAAAGCACTTTTTGCGGAAAAGCGTCCATGCCAATCTAGATGTGCTTTTGCGCAAAAAAGCCCCGATCGCCATTTTAGCCATTGGGGCTTTTTTGCGCAAAACAGTACTGTGCTGTCTACACTGGCCCTCGTGCGCAAATGATTTGCACAAGAGGGCTTTTGCCCAAATGGGAGCAGCATAGTATTTCTGCAAGAACACTGACAATCTTACATGAGATCGTCAGTGTTCTTGTGCAAATTCAAACGGCCAATGTAGGCAGCTGGCAAGTTTTTCCGCAAAAGCAGATGATTTTGCGGAAAAACTTGCCAATCTAGACACAGCCTGAGCATCTTTAAACAATAAGAACTTTTCAAAGAAAAACAAAACCATATAAAGATTTAACACAACTCAAAGCCATCACAATATGGTTTGATACATGATGCTTTTATTTTGCTGCCTTAAAATGTCTCCTTCCTGCCAAACCCATTTGTTACCTGTTTTCCTTGGGGAAATATGTGAAGACATGCAATTGCACTCAGTCCTCCCCACTGGAAGTTTTTATTTCAATCCTATCAGCCACTGTTCTCACCAATCATTTTTCTTTTGTTCTCAGAATCCATTGTATCCAGTAATTCACTCCAGCTACAATATCTGAGGAAGACTGAGACACATTGTGTTTTCAGGTCTGTACGCAGGGTGTGTGTGTGTGTGTACATGCAAAGGTAGTAAAAGCACCCCCTTATGGTCTCCCAAGTGAACATGCTCTGGCTGGCCTGGGGAAGGCAGGAGTGGTGTGCTGCCTGAGCCTCCCTCCCCCATGTTCTGACCAGCTGGGGGAAGGCTGGAGCTGAATTCCCCACTTACTTGTGGGATCATGAGGAGTGCCTTTACACTTTTGCTGTCCACATTTACAAAAAAGCACACACACACAGAAATTTCTGCGTACGGGCCTGGATTGAACAGAAAAAGATTTCTGAAAGCAGCTCTCTGTGAGCTTGGTTTGTTGCCTACAGATTAATGACATTGAGTAAAGTTTATCGCTAATTAAGCCATATGAAAATGTTTTTTCTTTTATCTTTGGTAGAAAGTAGCCTAAAAATGCCAGCTAATGTTGATTATAGCTAGTTGGAGAGTTACACTATGAGGTCCATGTAAGTAAGCACGTCATAGGGTGTGTCTACACAGCACCCTAAGCTTGAAATAAGCAAATTGCATATCTTAATTTGAATCTTTTTAGAAATAGCTTATTTTGAAATTTGGTGCATCGACACAGTGCCAAATTTTGAAATAACACACTATTTTCAGTTATCCCTTATCCCTCGTGCAACAAGGTTTATCAAGATGGCAAAACAGTGCTCCCATTATTTTGAAAAATATTTTGAAATAATGGGAGGCTTGTGTAGATGTGGGATAGCTATTTCGGCATACCTCTGGTATCCTGAAATAGCCATGCAGTGTAGACGACCCACAGTCACCTGTAGCAACTGGCAACAAAAACATCATGGGAGATGTGCCTCCACAGTTGACTAGAATGGGGCTAGGATTTCACCCCAGACTAGAATGCAAATGAGTATGACATACACAGTTGGCACCATGGGCTACATCTGCAAAGAAGGCTAAAAATCTGTTCTTTTGCTCTTCAATAGCCTTTCTAAAGTCTTGACTTCTGCGTCTGTCACAAATACAGGGCTAGATATTGAGCAAAACATGGAACAGTTATATGTAACTTGGGGTATGTCTACACTACCCCGCTAGTAGGAACGAGGTGTACCGGTAGTTCGGAATAGGAATCCTAGTCCGAACTACCTAGTTCGAGCCCCGTGTAGCCGCGCTACACGGGGTTCGAACCAGCGGGGATTTAAAAATGGCGGCTCCCCGCTTATGCAAATGAAGCCCGGGAAATTCAAATCCCGGGCTTCATTAGCAAGTGCGGTATGCCTACATTACCCTCCTAGTTCGAACTAGCGGGGTAGTGTAGACATACCCTTGTATATTTGTCCTCTCCTGTTCAACAATGAACTACATGTGTAAAATACATCAGGAGGGGACCAAGAAAAACAGGAGAACAGAGGCCACACTGTAAAAGTTCAATCATTATGATGTCCATATACATATTTTGACTATTTTGTAAATTTGTGTACTTGATTTCTTAATGTGTAGTTTTTTAATGTCTTGATTGCAACTGGCCTGCCTGCCAGTTATTTTTATGGGCATGTAAAATAAATTTTTTAATTTGCACAGAAATTTAATTTGCACACATAGCATATGTTTACACATCAGGGCTAAACTTGAAATAAGCTATGCAACTTGAACTATGCTAATTGTGTAGTTTAAGTTGAAATAGCTTGTTTTGAATTTGGGCACGTCTGAACAGCACTTATTTCGAAATAGAACACTCTTTCTCTGACTTCCCTTACTCCTCGTACAATGAGGGTTACAGGAGTCAGAATAAGAAGTCCTCCAGCTGGACATTGTGTCGACATTATGTCAAAATAACTGCTTGTGTGTAGACACACACTTTGTTATTTCGGAATAACGGCTATTATTCTGAAATAACACTGCGGTGTAGATGTAACCATAGTGTGCACAAGGCCATATAGATGGATTTTATTATATGTATTAAAATAGAACTTCATCACAATACCCATAAGCTGTATATTAGGCACATAACCAGTTTCTATAACATACATAACAAAACTCATAAAGGCGATAAAGCTTCCTCACAGTATTTCAGAAACTGTGTGCTGAGATATAAGAATACATTATAAAATGCATAATAATATTCCATTAAAAATATCCATGCGCTGCCCAGCACCCACAGATAGTGGGATGACTATGGTAACCTTAATACTTTTAGACAGACCTGCAAACTGATTCTTTGCTACCCCCACGTGTGACAAATCCTGTTTGTCATCATCACACCGTAAGAGACAAGGTGGGTGAGAAAATGCTTTTCATTGGACCAACTTCTCTTGGTGTAGACGACAAACTTCAGAGCCACTATGCTTGACTGTTCTTCAGGTCTGGCAAAGGAGCTCCTAGAGCCTAAGCAAAATTTCAGCATAAGCAGTTAGCTCAGATTATAAGGGACCATTCAAGGCAGCTTGGCCTGTTAACAGCTCTGCAGTCAGAGGACAAAAAGAGAGAGGTAGTGGGTTATAGATTGTTGTCATAATCCATAAATACAGTGTCTCTGTCCAATCCATCTGGACTTTGACTTCAGCTCTGACTGCTAGACCATGCTGCACATGTCTCACCCCAGACAGTGCGTCAACAGACTCCAGCTCCTGGGGCTTGACAGAAGGTGCTAAAATTAGCTGTGTTGGGGTTTGGACTCTGAAGCCCAATGAGTGGGAGCAGGGCACCGGAACAGGTAGCATTCAGGGGGCTGTGGACCTATCACTTTTTATTGTCAGTAAGGACAAGCAATGTGGGGCTGGTGGAGAGGCGCAAAGGTGGCAGGGCCTTGACGCAAGAAGCAGTACTGGGCATGGCCTCTGGGAGAAGGGGTGGTGCAAAGTGTGGGGCTTGCAGAGAAGGAGTGGCACAACGACAGGACCTCAGGAGAAGGGATGACAAGATGTGAGGCCACAATTTGGACACTGATGCCTCCCCTTCTTTTGGGCACTGATGTCCCCCCTTCTGCTACTCCTGCTAGGGAGGTAGGCAGGTTGGCTTCAGAGCTCAAACTCCAGCCCGAATCCAAACATCTACACAGCCAGTTGTAGCACCATAGTGTGAGCCTCATAAGCTTGAGTCTATAGACCTGGGTTGTGAGACTCACTACTATGGACCGTTGCTTCCTGTGTAGATGTACCCCAAGAGGAGAAGGACAAGTTATTTCTCTCAGTTTGCATTTGGGCTTATTACAGAAAGGAATTAGCATTATCTACACCTAGGCAGACCTAGTCAAAACATTTTTGAACGTTTTTATCAAAACTGAAACATGAGTAAGTAGCTCTCTGACAAAATTTTCTATAGAAAAATGACTTGTATGTTATGTATATATTTATATTAGTGTTTTGAAAATGTTTCCAAACTGACTTTTCCCGAATTTTCATTCCTTTGCAAATTTCAAATCTTTGACTTTTTGTTGTAATTTAGCATGAAAATAAATTTTGAAATATAGGGATTTCTCAGGGGATGTCAATTCTGTGCTCCAGCCACATCTATTCGTGTGTAAATACCATTTTTACACTAATATGCTCAGCTTTCATCTCTCTCAGGGCAAGTCTACACAGCAAAGTTATTTTGGAATAACGGATGTATTCAGAAATAACAAAGAGCATGTCACAGCAAGCCATTATTTCAAAATAATGGCGAGCCCGAGGACTTCCTACTTCAATTCCTGTAACCCTCATTTCATGAGGAGTAAGGGAAATCGAAGGAAGAGTGTTCTTCCTTCGACTTCCTGGTGTGTAGATAGCTCCAAAAGCTGAATTAAGCTATTTCGATGTCAGCTACACAATTGATGTAGCTGAAGTTGTGTAGATTAATTTGACTTTTGCCCCACTGTGTAAATGTCCCTGCATTGCATCCACTTCCTTGTTCATAGCTTCACTTCTTATATTTCTGTAGTTTGATCAGAGTTCTGCTGTTGGCTAATAAATGGCTTAAAGACCCAGAATTTGGGTGTGCAGCAACTAAACTGATAGTTGAACTCAGAATGAAGGAACAATAGGGTAATAGCAGAAGAAAGAAGATTTAAACAAATCTTCCTTGAAAAAATTAGAAAGAGATTTTTCCCATTTTTTATTCTTTCTCTCTTTGTGAGATTGTAGAAATAATGCTCTCTTGACATTTGCTGGGAAGTGGGAACTGAAATTCCCTGTGTGACCGGTTTGATCACAGAGGTCCCTCTGGGACTGTCACTCAATGTGATGATCATGCCACTGAGCCATCTAGCTACCCTCTGAGGTGTCCCACCACAATGTCCTGCTGGGCTAGAAGCTCTGGTCCAGCCAAGGCACAGAGCAACACAGACAATGAACCAGCCCACCCCTGGGATGGCTCAACTATAGGACGTCGACAGCACCCAGGAACCCAAAGAAGACCATAACCCCAAATAAATTTATCTTACTGTGTATAAAAGTTTTACCAGAGAAAGCTTATATGGTTAGTCCCCCTTATGAATGAAAGAGAGATATGCACAGCTGTCGCTCTCCCTGAAAGGACAATTATTTACACTTGGCTTGATAATAAACAAAAGTGATTTATTAAGTATACAAAGTAGGATTTAAGTGATTGCAAAAGAAAATAGAGTGAGTTACTAAGCCAAAACAAACAAAACATAGCCTATTAAGCCTCATACACTAATGAGAAATTGTTTGAAAGTATATTCCTCACCATAGCCCTTATTTCAGGAAAATGCTTCAAGACAAAGTTTATTTTTTCCCCTCTGGTCTGGGTCTACAGCTCTTTGCATCTTTACAGTTCTTTGTTTTCAGATTTCTTCATGTGTATCCTCTTTGGATGGGGTGGCAATTTTAAAAAACAGCTGAAAACAAAAGACTGATTGCTTTCCATTCTTTAAATAGACTTTTACCATGGAAAAATACCAGATTCAAGATGGATTCCAGCACCAGCTGGCTTATCACATGTCTTTCTGTGACCAACCACAATTATGGATTGCAGGAAAAACAAAATCATTCACAGATCGCTACTGGGCCATTATATTTCTGGTGTATCAGTAATGGCCCTCATTAGCATATTTAGAATTATAAACAAATTCTCACTTCATATTTCTAACTTCATATATAAGAATGATACATGCACAGAAATAGAATATGCACGTTCAGCAGATGGTAATTTTAAAAATGATATGTCACATGATGCATAACTCAAAGATTCTGTAGGCAAAATGTACTGTCATATTAATAAGATAATTTTTATTAAGCATGAGGGGGCCATGACATTCTATTTATCCATAAGCTGGGTAAGTCTCAAGAATATGACGAAGCCCCAGGGAAATTTCAAGAATACCAACATGTTTAAGTCTTTGTGCTTGCTCAGGCTATGTCTACACTACAGGGTTTTTTTTTTCCAATTGTTTTTTCAGAAAAGGCTTTTCCAAATTTTGGTCCATCTACACTGGGCCAAATTTTGGAAAAACCTCCTCTTTCAGAAGAGCCCTTCTTCCTCGTGAAACAATTAATTGCTGGGTGTACAGCAATTAAACTGATAGTTGAACTCAGAATGAAGGAACAATAGGGTAATAGCAGAAGAAAGAAGAGCTTTTTCTGCTCTTCTGCAAGAAATGATAGTGGGATGATAGTGGAGAGACTTTCGGTTCATGAATATTTTAGGGAGAGTGAAAATGGGATACTTGACTGGAAAAGAAGAGAATGAAATATAGAATTAAGTTTTTAAAAGATTCAGGATTTGGCGTGACTATAGGCTACATATGGAAATTATTACAGTGAAATGCTTGTTTTCAAGTTTTAAGTAATGGATGGAATGGTCAGTTAAAGATAAGGAAGAATAAGACTGTAGGATGAAATCCTGATATCCTCCTAGTCTGTTAATGAGCAGATGAGCCCTTTTACTGAGAAATAATCTCTGAGTATGTTCACATTTTGATTAGCTATTTTGGTTCACAACCCCAAGTTTGTGGAGATGAGTGAGCCTGATTCTTTTTCTCCCTGTGCTAGTTTTAAACCTATATTATTACTCTTTCTTGAGTAGAATTATGTCGGATCCTGGAATAAGCCAAAGTTTAAACCAAAGTTTCAGTTGCTCTGAAATTAAAGTTTGTGTTATTAACCCAGTTTTGATGACCTTGCTAATTTACATGAAACAGCTAATTTGCCTGAAATCCCCTACATCAGTGTAACCCAGTAAGGGTTACTAAGCTAGTAGGCCTATGAGTTATTACAGCCCCTAGTTATAAAGCCTAGGCTCATGGTTTGGTTATGAAATGTCTTAGTTGAACTGGTCTAAAGGGCAGCCAATCCACCACTCTTAGCTTATTGTATTTGGATAGGCTTTTACATCCAGGATATTTTCCTGTTGATCCAAAACAAGCAAACCAAAAGGTTTAGCTCTAAAACAGTTGGGCTTAGAAACTGCAAATTGCTTTGGATCAGATGATCCTGCTTTTTAGTAGTTTACTAGTTTTCCAAGTGAACAGCTAAAAATAGAAGAACGGAGGTTTGTGCATATATATAATAAACAGCATGGCAAATGTGTGCTTTATAAAGCACCCAAGGGCTATGCACTTTTTATAAAAAGTGGACTAGCAACTGTGTGTTAGGATAGATGTAGTCTAGAGAATACAGAGAAGAAAATTATACAGGCAAGTGGAAGGGATCTGAGGAGAAAAGTTGCAGACAAGACTATTTCAGTTAAGTGAACATTTTTCTTCTTGTTTTGCTTAGAAACTGAGATTCTCCTCTAAGTTTGGTTCATTGGCCCTGATTCCACTTTCAGACACGCAGATGTAGGTCAAGAGTAACTTAAGTTGTCATAGGATGGGAGGGTTTTCCTGTTGCAATTTCCTGACAGCAGGTGTTGGAGCCCTGCAGAAGCTACAGGTTAATTACTGCTGGTTCACTGAGAGCAAGTCTGGCTCATTAAACTGTATCATGAATATAAAGGAGATGGCAGTGGGCCATAATGGTTAGGATAGACAGCTTCTGAGATTCAGAACCTTGGGGAAGGACAAATATGAGGAAAGGTTATACTGGGATTGCTGAGATGTTAGAGTGAAGTTGTCTTTTTGTTAACCAGTCCCCTTGGGATGCCTGCTGAAATTTATAACATGCAGAGAAAGAACCCCTGCCTAAAGCCCTTGGGGTATGTCTACATTACCCTCCTAGTTCGAACTAGGGGGGTAATGTATGCATACCGAACTTGCTAATGAAGCCCGGGATTTGAATTTCCCGGGCTTCATTAGCATAAAGCCGGCGCCGCCATTTTTAAAAGCCGGCTAGTGCGAACCCCGTGCCGCGCGGCTACACGCGGCACGGGGTTCGCACTAGCCGGCTTTTAAAAATGGCGGCGCCGGCTTTATGCTAATGAAGCCCGGGAAATTCAAATCCCGGGCTTCATTAGCAAGTTCGGTATGCATACATTACCCCCCTAGTTCGAACTAGGGGGGTAGTGTAGACATACCCTTGTACTCTCACCATCACTGGAAAGTTACACTAACTCTACAAAAAGTGTATCACTTTTATTTACAACTAGATGGGCACTCTGCCAGCCTACAATGGTCTCAAACAGGCAGGAAAAAAGTGCAAGTGAGAATAAAATTAAGCCTGCTTCATTCTAGAGGTCTCTGTGAAGTAAAAGAGCTAGTTTACAGCTTCCACACAAGAAAACTGCGGTATAGTTAGCTGATAAGGTAAGATTTATCTGATCAAATTGTGTTTATCACATAAAATGATTGTTGCGCAACGTGACTTGCCATGTTATGAGAGAGAAAAGAATTAAAATGTTACCAGGGTCTCTCTCCATTGTTATATACTAGAAAAATGCAATATCCCAGATTGATTGAAACTGGTACAACACCTGAAATGGAAAAACTGGCTCAACAAAAAGAATAGGGGTGGGTGCATGGGGCTGAGCAACTGTAGATGGGTTTTAAAGATTTATTGGATTCGGAGCAATCTGCAGTCGAGTAAATTGGCATTTGTGGGGTGTCACAAACAATAATGTACTACATCTTGCACTACAACATACAGGTGTCCAAAAGCTATTACAATCCAACCAGAAAGTAATAGCACAGTCCGTATGTGAGTGGGAACCAGCAAACTTTTATTTTATTTTTCTATCTTTTTGTTACTAGTATCCAGTGAGGCCCCTACCCAATAAAACTCCAGCAAGTGGAGAAATTAAATGTTTCTCCTCCTGTTCCAGCAGCTCCTTTTGTCAATAATAACTCCAAGGGAAAATAATGGTATGCTGAGAGTGTATTCTGAAACTTTTTGTGGTTATGATTGCAAACACCGGCAGTAGATGGATGATCCTGTAAGAACCTGGTCGGTGGAATTACGGATGTGAAGATGATTTAAAAATGAAAATGTACCTTCTTTTCAGCCTAGTTATACCTGGGTTGGTTTGGTCTCTCTCAAAATGGCCATTTGTTACAATTTCCATGCCTGATTGAGACTGCCAACTATGGTTGTGTAGTTCTTATTTGTCTCTAGTAACTTGACTGCCTTAGGCATAATTCCTTAGCATACGCTGAAAGAAGGAGTCTTTCTGCTGGTTTAGGAGCACCACTTCTCCAAATGATGTTGTCTGTGTGACAGCAGTGCTCTTCTGCCAGTATGGATGCATCTACTTTGGAAGTTTTGTTGCATAGCTATGTTGGTGGCGGTTGGGGGTGGTTATTCAAACCTCTGATTCACATAGTTATGCCAGTATTAGTTTGAAGTATGGATCAGACCTTACCAGCTGAGTCCCTGCACTGACACAAGATGTAACTCATTCTCATGGAAATCATAGCACCATGTTCTCTTTAATGATTAAATCCAGTACAGTACTAGTGTTGTGCTAGACAATACTTTACAAAGAAGTTCCTACAAACATCCAACCACAAACATTAAAAACTAAACCCACCTGTGAATTATTATCATACAGTTAGGACCCTATAAATAATGAAATTTAAAACAAATATTTAAAAAAAGCCTTCCAATTTTTTTTGTTTCCTTTTGGATGTTGAGCCTATAGATTGAACCTGGGAACATTTTCGAGCTTTCTCTGCAATTGTTGAGGGGCGGGGAGGCTAGAAGCATCTGTCTTACAACATCCCTTCTTGTTAGGAGTTGGGGCATTATGTAAAACATCAAATATAGCAAGACTCATGATGAAATCTGAATCATGCAAGTTGACGCTGGCTCTATATTGACGCTGTTTCAAAGTCAGAGAACAAAAACATATCTGGCCTATGGTGTGAAGAGGCAGTGGTGCTGGGACCAGAACTGCTGGGGGTGCACCCTCTGATAAAGGCAGAGGGGTGGGGGTGGGGGCGGAACAGCACTGCAGAGACAGTGCTGCGGGGAACCAGCTTTTAAGTTGACTTTCCCCAGCACTGGCTCCTTCTCCCTGCCTCCCACTGCATCTCATAGGCTATGTCTAAAATACACCTCTATGTTGACAGAGGGATGTAAATTAGATGTATCAAAAGTGCAAATGAAGCTAGGAGTTAAATATCCCACGCTTCATTTCCATAATGGCGGACTCTGCTTTTTTTCGAAACGGGGCTTTTAGAAAAAAAGTCAGTTTAGACAGGGCATTTTTAACAGAAATGCCCCATTTTGAAAAATCCTGTACTCCTCAGAAAATGCCCCATCTAAACTGACATTTTTTTTTCGAAAAGCCCCATTTTGAAAAAAAAGCTGTGGCCACCATTATGCAAATGAAGCATGGGATATTTAAATCCCAGCTTCATTTGCACTTTCTATACGTCTAATTTACATCCTTCTGTCAACAGAGGGGTGCAGTTTAGACGTAGCCATAGAGGCAGCAAGGGGCAGGGGAAAGCGAGTAGTCGATACTCCAGTCGACTACTTGCTAACATCCCTACCATTCACACCTCACCCCGACAAAGAGAAATGAAGCTATATGTTTGAAGGGTGCTTGCAGCAATCCTTTGAAGAATGCCATGTCCGCTGTTCTTATTGAGAGTTTGGAAAAAGAATCCATTACAAAGGACTGACTGCTTTCTCACAACAGTAAGTTACTTTTAGCTTACTTTCATGTTATCCAGTCTGGATGCTCTCTTTCGAAAAAGCACAGTTTGCATTACATAGCGCCTTTTTTCAAAAGAGCACTTTTGAAAAAAGGCGTTAGTCCTTGTAAAACGAGGTTTTCCGCGGTTGAAAAAACTGCCATGTTCTTTCGATTTACTTTTGAAAGAACGCGGCAGCAATCTAGACTCAGGGGAAGTTTTTTTTTAAAAAGCCCGTAGTCTAGACACACCCTAAGGTGCCACAGAACTACTCGTTGTTACTAAAACATTGTTTAACAAAACATTCTCTTGACCAGCTGAACTACACTTGCTACAGGTTGGGGTGGGGATGAGGGAAAAGATGATACTAAGTTGTTGTGCACAGCACAAGTGAAGATGACCTGTCGAATGCTCTGTCAGCTGCCAAAACCACATTCCACAGCGGTCTTTGCACCAGCTAAGAATCAACCCGACACACTGTATCAACTAGTGGCCTTTTCCCTCCAACCAAACCCCTACACCAGAAGCTAGAAGGGGGGGTTATATAACAGCCATGATACAAACCCTATGCTGTTATATTCTCCTGTTTTTTTTCACCTGCCAATTATGTCAGGTGTGACTCAGCTTGTACTGCTGGAGCAGATTTGACAAGTCAGAGATTCTGGCTCTTGATATGTACATATATATTTTTTTATACTGGAGATTGCCTATCTCCTAGAACTGGAAGGGACCTTGAAAGGTCATTGAGTCCCCTTCTAGCTTCTTTCCATATTCCATATAAATACACACACATACACAAAGATACGATAGGCAATTCTGGTTGCCCTGTCTCATATATATATATATTAATTTGAATTGGAAAAGGTGCAGAAAGGGGCAACAAAAATCACTAGAGGTATGGAACAGCATCCATATGAAGAGAGATTAAAATGACAGGGACAGTTCAACTTTGAAAGGAGATGACTTAGAGAGTTCATGGTAAAGGTCTCTAAAACCATGAAAGATATGGTGACACTGAATAAGTGTTATTTACCCCTTCATATAACACAAGAATCAGGGATCACTCATGGAAATTAATAGGCTGCATGTTTAAAACAAACAAAATGAAATGTTTCTTCACAGGACACAATCAATCTGTGGATCTGGTTGCATGAGATGCGGTGAAGGCCAAAAGCGTAACACAGTTAAAAAAAGAATTAGATGAGCTCAGGAGAATAGGAATGCAACCAAATATGCTGGGTGTCCCTAAACCTCCTCCGACCAGAAGCTGGTACTGGGTGACAGGGGATGAATACTTTGAAATTGCCCCATTTTGTTAATTTCTTCTGAAGCATCTGATACTATGAAGAGGCAGCAGACCTGATACTGAGGTATATAGACCTGACTCACCGTGGTCAATCTTATGTTCTGCAAATACTTGTTCACAATTATTTGAATGTTTTAGACAAATAATTTTGAACTAATTGGCTTTTAGTGGGGTATTTGTAATGAGCACTCATTATTTTGCTGTGTGATTGGTTACTTAAGCCCTGTAAGATTGGCTTGTCTACCTGATTGGAAGTGGCAAATAGTGAAAACTCTTATTCATATACAAATACCTTTCTCATTTTTGAATATAAGTATTAGGACAGAAAATGGCAGTTTGCCAGAGCTAGGGCTCCCTGTGTTGGCTGTGTGCCTGTTCACCAGGAGTGCTTCCCAGGGGCGGATAAGAGTTTTGCAGGGCCCAGGGCGCAGGGCCTATTGAAGCGTACGGCCCGGGACAGCCACTCCACTCACGCTGCCCTATATCTGCTGCTGGTGCTTCCATTGATGCAGAGTGTAGTGCGGCCCCCCTTCTCCCGGCGAGGTATCCCTTTGTGTAACTTGCCTCCATCCAGTACAATGCTTGGGGAAAGTTTTGATAATGCATGAAATGGCCAAAACTAGTCACCCAGGGGTGACTGGGAGCATGAGGTCAACTTCCCAGTGGGCAGCAGTCTCCATCCCATTAGGTACATTTCACAATCACTTTGATCTGTACTAATGTGCAAGCAAATTGCCTTGGGGCTTTGGCATCAGTTGGTCTGCTATCATCGCACTGGCAACTGGGCATCTGGGTCTTGCACTAGCTAGCTAGTCACCCACAGGAAAGCCTAATGCTTTTTAATATTTCCAAAAGAAGAAATTTTACTAGCAATAAAACTTGAAAATTAACAAGCCTATTCATCTTCAAAAAAGACAGCACAGATACAACAATCCTCAAGCTGGAAGTGCAGAGTTTTGGTAGATTGCTTCCCTGCATCCTACTTTAGCTAGGAGATGCACTGGCTGAGCTGATAGAGTACATCTACACTAGCCCCCTAGCTCAAACTAGGGATGCTAATGAGGGCTACCGAAATTGCTAATGAAGCGTGGGATTTAAATACCCCACACTTGACTAGCATAATCCCAGCTGGTCGCCATTTTAGAAACTGACCAGCCCGAAGTACCTGCCCGCATCTACATGCGGCAGAGAAGTGGCATTCCGAGATAACCCCTTAGTTCGAATTAACTGTTACTCCTCATGGAATGAAGAAGGGCAGATGAAGCCTAAGAGGGCAGAGACAATAACTATAATGGAAGCAATTTCAAATCTAGTAGTTATAGAGAAGGCAGAAATATGATAGGGATGGCTGAGGAAAAGGAGAATTGGTCTCAAACTCATTCACTGCATTTGGAACAGAATTAATATGGGACAGAAAAATTACATTTTGGATAAAGTGAACTCCCATCCACTCCTGTTTGCTGTGTTATTCATTGGCTGCTATTTGAAACTGGATGGCGATGAGGAAGTCTTGACCTACAGATTAGTCAGACAGCTGTTAACTGAACATTTTTACATCTCTTCTGCAATCTGCTGTTGATTCACAGCTTCCTAAAGAAAGAAGGCCAAACTCAGTGACACTTCAAAACCATCTCAGCAGACCATGGTCAGTATTTTTCCAAATGTCAGAAGTTCAGATTCTAAATCCATATCTAGTTATGTAATAGAAACAGGGTGTTTAGAAGTCCTGAGTTCCCCCAAACAGGCCACTTCTTAGTCCAGAGGTCCCCAAACTGGGGGAAAGAGTGCTCCTGGCCTCGGCCCCTACCCCGACTGCCAGACTTGTGCTTATGCCCCTGCTCTCGCCCCTGATCCCTTGGCTGAGGCTTTGCTGCCAGCCTCCATCCCCATGTCCCAGTCTGTGGACCCTCTTCTAGGAGCCATATCCCAGCTCTGGGTTTAAGGGAGAGCATGAGGTAAAAAGATTGGGGACCACTGCTTTAGACACTTAGGGTATGTCTAAACTACACCCCTCTGCCAACAGAGGGAAGTAGATTAGGCACATCGCTATTGCAAATGAAGCGGGGATTTAAATATCCCACACTTCATTTGAATAGAAATGGCCACCGCTTTTTGCCGACACGGCTCTTTGCCGGCAAAAAGCAGCAGTCTAGACAGGGATCCGTCGACAAGGAAAGCCTTTTCCGACCAATCCCTTATGCCTCGTGCAACGAGGTTTACAGGATCGGTCGGAAAAGGCTTTCCTTATCAACTGATCCCCGTCTAGACTGCTACTTTTTGCCTGCAAAGTGCCTCAGCGGCAAAAAGCGGCGGCCATTTTTATTCAAATGAAGTGTGAGATATTTAAATCCCCGCTTCATTTGCAATAGCGATGTGCCTAATCTACTTCCTTTTGTCGGCAGAGGGGTGTAGTTTAGACACACCCTTGGACTTGAAAATACTCTTCCTGAAGGATGCGTTCTTTCATGCAACCACACATTCATTTAAGAAACCTGCATGATTTCTTGTCTAACCAGGAGTATTGTGTAGTTATGTTAGCTTGCATTTATTTATTTTTGCTCTCTGCAGTGTATTAATTAGCAGATGTGATAGACGTACTGTACACCTAAGTGCACCGTGTGTGCTAACATCTCTACCCTTGGACACTGTGGCTACGTCTAGACTGGCATGATTTTCCGCAAATGCTTTTAACGGAAATGTTTTTCTCTTAAAAGCATTTGCAGAAAAGAGCGTCTAGATTGGCATGGACGCTTTTCCGCAAAAACACTTTTTGCGGAAAAGCGTCCGTGCCAATCTAGACGTGGTTTTGCGCAAGAAAGCCCCAATCGCCATTTTCGTGATTGGGGCTTTTTTGCGCAAAACAATACTGTGCTGTCTGCACTGGCCCTCTTGAGCAAATGATTTGTGCAAGAGGGCTTTTGCCTGAATGGGAGCATAGTATTTCCTCAAGAAGCACTGATTTCTTACAGTAGGAAGTCAGTGTTCTTGCAGAAATTCAAGCGGCCAGTGTAGACAGCTGGCAAGTTTTTCCGCAAAAGCAGCTGATTTTGCGGAAAAACTTGCCAGTCTAGACACAGCCATTGTGTTCAGGGAAATATGACGTGTTTACTTACAAAGAATGCACAGGTTTGCATAAAAGAAATGCCGAACTTCATCCTCAATTTCTCCTGCTAACAGAAATATCTGAGGACACCCCACATTTTGGCTAACTGCTGAAGTCTAAAAACAATAACAATATATATTGTGTGGTGTGAGGAAAATGAATTGACCAGTTTTATACACTCTACTTGCTATAACTCTCTGCCCAAGGCAGCTGGATGAGCTGGAGATGGAAACAAATCTTAGTTACTCTGGGTTTTTAAGTGCATGTTCTGTCCCTTGTATTTGGCACAAACTCCTTCAGCACTCTTTCTTGGAGAAAGTGACAGCAACTAAACTATTTATGGATGAATTTCCTGTTGAGGTCCTTGCTTTAATACTTCAATGGGGTGCTTTCTAGCACATTTGCTTGGCCTTGGACCAGGGCCAGCAAATACTTAAAAGCTAGTGCTACCCATACAGATGGTGATGGGGAACAAGTCAGCTTCTGTTGGCTATATGTGAATCACAGGAGAGTTTTAATTCTCCTTTTTATTTAATTTTCTCTTCTGCCTTCTTTGAGTGTTTCCTTTTCCCTTTTAATGGTTCACAGCAGGGAATTAGAAAAATCCAGAGGTGTGTCCCCTGTGACCACAAACAAGATTAAGGCACAGAGGCCAAATTAGTATTACTTATATAGGTTGGACCTCTAGAGTCAAGACTTTCATAGTTCGGCAACATCTGTGGTCCTGCATCACCGTGGGTGCTCTTGGGCTAGAGCACAGAGGGGAAAACTGGGCCCTGCTCTCAGCAACACCGCGCATCCTTCCAGAGAACCACAGATAGCTCATCTGTGGCGCTTAAGCTCAGGGTTGGAGGAGGCAGATCAGGGATGGAGGGAACGCTCAGGGGAAGAGGTAGCGTGGCTACGGAGCCCTGTGGCTGGTGGCCAGGAGTTCAACCCCATGCCTGGCAGTAGGGGCTGGGAGTGTAGTCTGATGGCTGTGGGTCTTGATGTGCCCCCATGAGGCTGTGCTCCTGGGGCTCTGTACCCACCCAGCCTTTTCCCCGAGTGCCCCGTCCAGACATCACCAATCAATGCAGGCCCCTCTATCTTCTTCAGAGCATATCCCTGCAGCCAGCAGCAGCAGAGGGACCAGCACTGATCTCCCCTTCTCCAGCAGATTCCCTGGTTTGGGACCAGTAAGGACCTGAGAGTACTGAATCTGGAAGGTACAATCTGTACCCCAGTGTGACATCTGTCTCCTCTTGCTGACTGAGATCCATACTCTTTCATTCTCGGCTGGCTAGGAGAAAGGGTTTTTATTATATTCTTTTATTATATTTTCAGATGGGTATATGTGGGGCCACTCATTGCCAGTGTTGAATAGAGTTTGCTGTAGGCATGTGTACAAGTGTACCTGAGTGAGAGCAACAGAAGAAATTGTAGAGTGAAATATTTGCTGAAAATGTTAGTTTTGATTTGTCACTTGCCTGTGGCCATGTGGGTTATTCTCATTTGCATATACGATCCCACTGACTTCCATAAACCTATATGCATGAGTCAGGGCTGTGCATGTGAGCATGGATGTTTTCAGGATTAAACACACAGAACCAGATTCTGTTTCTCCCTCCTGCTCTAGTAGTGAAAGGGGCTGGAAAATTGGGTACTCAGCCGCACTGAATTTTCCCAATGTGTGTAAATCTCCATGTGGTATAAAGTTCCCAAACTGCTATGATGCCCCCTCCAACCCATCGCCCTGTGGAGTATCTTGCTTTGATGCTTTTCAGCTGCATAAGGGTCCCTGGGGGGCTCTTACCCAGCTGGACTAACTCAGAGAAGCCCTGAGGCTCTTTTTTAAGTGGTACAAGGGATCATACTAATCCGCTAAGCTGTGTCTACACTGGTGCGATCTTGCGCGAAAGCGGCTGCAAGATCGCACCAAGATCGCACTGGCTGCGTGTTCTTGTGCAAGTAAACTGACGTTCTAATGTATGAAATCAGGGCTTCTTGTGCCAGAACTCTGATGCTCCCACTCAGGAATAAGCCTTTTTGTGCAACTGTTCTTGCGCAAGAGGCCAGTGTAGACAGGCAACATGAATTTCTTGCGCAAGAAAGCCCTATGGTTAAAATGGCCATCAGAGCTTTCTTGCGCAAGAGAGCATCTACACTGGCATGGATGCTCTTGCACAAAAGCACATGCCAGTGTAGACGCTCTCTTCTGGAAGAGTTTTTACAGAAGAACTCTTCTGCAAAAGAGTTTTTGCATGAGAATGTGCCAGTGTAGATATAGCCCTACTGTTCCCAGCATTGAGGGAGAGTGGTAAGGTGGCATAATGCCATTCTGCCTCCTCCCCACTCCATTCCTTCTGGTCCTGTGCCAAACCCAGGGAGCCCGGAGCATCAGGACTATCACCTCTGTCTCTGGTGGCTATATGGGACATTATTGCCATTCCTATTTCATTATTACATTTTTCTATTTCATGCCTTCCTAGTAGGGTTAGAATAATTAAACGTGAAGCCAGCATGGTTGCAACTGAAATTACTGTGTGCTGCAAAGTGGTGTCACTAATTGCCATTACTCTTGCTAATGGCTGAAGAAATGTTGGTAAGCTCACAGTACACAAAGGAAATGGGATATTTTTAACCTATTGTAGATTAAAACACAACTAATGATCCTCATGTGAAAATTTAAATTGGGAGTGTCCCTTTTCTGCTGGAAATTAGCATTCCATTTAAAGGGCTGTTTGTTTGTGTCTTCTGTTAAGCACCCAGGGACTATATATTACATTATTCTTAACAATGGTGGGGCAAATGGAAAAAACACTTTAATGAAAGGCTATTTATTTACATTGGGTCTGCATCTTTATGTCTGTTACAGTTTTGCAGCTGATATAAAAATGTTTCTGCAATATAGAAAATTAAATGTGTCTATTGATTGTTTGTGAGTGGGCACAACTCAGCATTTTATTAGCAATTTTTATAGCTCCCCTATCCCCACACATAGATACATAGAAATAAGTGTCTATTAATTTGAATAGTGCACTTCACACTGTTTTGAAAGTGGTATGATAATTATTTTTTTGCTTGGAAGTGGTGTATTTTACTAACTATTAGCACTTCATTGCTTCTCTTCCATTTGTTTCCTGTGCATTAGGAACACATCAAAATGATAAGTTACAGGCGTTTCTTGCAGAATTCTGGAAACTAATTAATTTTACATCCCCAACGTGTGACTTTGGGGATGTCTAGACTGCACTTTAAAATTTAAATAAACTATGCAATTTGCGCTACGTAAAATTGCGAAGCTTATTTGGAGTCTATTTCGAAATAGGCTATTTCAAAATTTGGCGCATCTACACGGTGCCAAATTTTGAAATAAAGCACTATTTCAAGACATCCCTTATTCTTTGTGAAACAAGGTTTACAGGGATGCGAAAATAGCATGTCCATTATTTCGAAAATTATTTTGAAATAGCAATCGTGTTTATTGGACATGGTACCACTGGTATCCCAAAAGAGCCTTGCAGTCTAGACGTATGCTTAGACACGAGCTGGGAAGGAGGAAGAAACAAATCTTTCTAGTTTTTGGTAAAGATCTTTAAGAAAAGATCAACCGCCCCAAAGATTAAGCAATCATAGAGCTGTCTTTGCTAACTAACGGACGTTAGTTCGAATTAACTTTGATAGGCGCTACACTAGCGCTCCGCTAGTTCGAACTTAATTCAAACTAGCGGAGCGCTTAGTTCGAACTAGGTAAACCTCATTGTACGAGGACTAAGCCTAGTTCGAACTTACTAGTTCGAATTAAGGGGTGTGTAGCCTTTTAATTCGAACTAGTGGGAGGCTAACCCTCCCCAGCTTTCCCTGATGGCTATTCTGGCCAACACCAGGGAAACTCTATTGCCCCCCTCCCGGCCCTGGACCCCTTAAAGGGGCACAGGCTGGCCACGATGCCCGTGCCAGGTGCAAGCCTGCCAGCACCCAGCTAGCAAACCCTGCACTTGGCAAGGCTCGAGCCAGCCACCCGATGCCCCCCAGCCCTCCCCCTCTTCCCGGGACCAGGCTGGCGGCTCCCGGGAGCTTGCCCGGGACCGCAAGAGGCGGGCACCCGCCTGATCTAGTGCAGACATCGTGGACCTCATCCACGACCTCCGCACTAGGCACAGGAAAGTGGCCGGCTAGGGCAGGAGAGCTGCCAGCCTGGCCACCCAGGAGCAGGTGTGCATGAAAATCAAGGTGGTCCACAGAGACCCCAGACCCTGAGCCCTGAGCTTACAATGGCCGTCCTGGGTCAGACCAAAGGTCCATCTAGCCCAGTAGCCTGTCTGCCAACAGCGGCCAACCCTATGGACCCTGGAGGGGATGGACCGAAGACAGTGACCAAGCCATTTGTCTCGTGCCATCCCTCTCCAGCCTTCCACAAACCTTGGGCAGGGACACCATTCCTACCTCCTGGCTAATACCACTCCATAGACCCAACCTTCATCACTTTATCTCACTTCTCTTTAAACTCTGTTCTAGTTCTAGCCTTCACAGCCTCCTGAAGCAAGGAGTTCCACAGGTTGACTCTTTGCTTTGTGAAGAAGAACTTTCTGTTACTAGTTTGAAGCCTGCTATCCATTCCTTTCCTTTGGTGTCCTCTAGTCCTTCTATTATGGGAACTAATGAAGAACTTTTTTTATGCACCCTCTCCACCCCACTTGTGCTTTTATAGACCTCTATCCTATCCCCCCTCAGTCTCCTCTTTTCTAAACTGTAAAGTCCCAGTCTCTTTAGCCTCTCTTCATATGGGACCTGTGCCAAACCTCTGATCATTTTAGTTGCCCTCCCCTCTCCCACCCTCTCTCTTTCCCTCTCCCACCTCCTTTTCCCAGTCTCCCCCAGTTTTGTTCAATAAAGAGAGATTCTATTTTTGACCACACGTTTTCTTTATTTTGTACATCAGGAAGGGGGGCTAGGGAAGGGTAAGTGGAAGGAGGTGAGGGAGGAATGGGGTACGAGCCCCCAATGGGGAAGACTGGGCTGGTTTGGCGGGCTTCTGGGGGTGGAACCTCTCCTGCAGCCCCTCAATTGCCCCTCTTCCCATATGGCAGCCTGCGGCAAGTGCAGCCGGTCTGATGGCCAAGTGCTGTGATGTGCCCAGTGTGGGTACTCTGGGCATCCAAGCCAGGACTGCTTTGCAAGCGGGGCACCCCTGAGAACTGTCTGTCCAGGGTGGGGGTCGGGTCACTTTAAGCACAGCCCTCAGCTAGCCTGAGACAGCAGCTCCACGCTCTAAGTCCTCATCGGATGCCCTGCCGGCACTACTTCTAGCCATCCTTAACCCCGGTTCAGGGTCCACTCAGTGTGGACATGCTAGTTCGAATTAGCAAAACGCTAATTCGAACTAGTTTTTTAGTCTGGATGCGTTAGTTCGAATTAGCTTAGTTCGAATTAACTAATTCGAACTAAGTTAGTTCGAATTAACTAATTCGAACTAAGTTAGTTCGAATTAGCGCTGTAGTGTAGACATACCTATAGACTTTAAGGTCAGAAGGGACCATTATGATCATCTAGTCTGACCCCCTGCACAGTGCAGGCCACAGAATCTCACCCACCCCTCCCAGAATAATCCTCTCACTTATATCTCAGATATTGAAACCTTCAAATACTTTGAAGACCCCAAGATGCAGAGAATCCTCTAGCTGTGATCTGTACCCCATGCTACAGAGGAAGGCGAAAAACCTCCAGGGCCTCTGCCAATCTACCCTGGAGGAAAATTCCTTCCCGACCCCAAATATGGCGATCAGCTAAAGCCTGAGCATGTGGGCAAGACTCATCATCCAGACACCCAGAAAGTTCTCTATAGTAACTCCTATCATCCCTCCATTGACCTATTTCCCACTGATAATGAATGGACAATTAGTTACCAAGATCATGTTATCTCATCAAACCATCCCCTTCATAAACCCATCTAGTTTACTCTTGAAACCAGATAGATCTTTTGCCCCTACTACTTCCCTTGGAAGGCCGTTCCAGAACCTCACTCCTCTAATGGTTAGAAACCTTCGTCTAATCTCAAGTCTAAACTTCCTACTAGCCAGCTTATATCCATTTGTTCTTGTGTCCACATTGGTATTAAGCTTAAATAATTCCTCTCCCTCCCTGGTATTTATCCCTCTAATATATTTAAAAAGTGCAATCATGTCCCCTCTCAGCCTTCTTTTGGTTAAGGTAAACAAGCCAAGCTCCTTGAGTCTCCTTTCATAAGACAGGTTTTCCATTCCTCGGATCATCCTAGTGGCCCTTCTTTGTACCTGTTCCAGTTTGAATTCATCCTTCTTAAACATGGGAGACCAGAACTGCACACAGTATTCCAAATGGGGTCTCACCAATGCCTTGTATAATGGCACTAACACCTCCTTATCCCAACTGGAAATACCTTGCCTAATACATCCCAAGTTTGTCAGAGTTCCTCTTAATAGATTAATGGCTATGCTAAAGATTAATAGAATAAGACAGTTTAAAAGTGGTCAGTGTAAATTTGAGAAACATAACTACTTAAAAATGAGGCCCTACAATGTTAATCAAAGCATTAGCTGGCAGCGAACATACTCTTAAGGCATTTTGATTCTAAACTTTTTTTTAGTAGATGAGAATTATCTCACTCATATTTCCTTTAGTGTGTATGGAATAAATATGGTTTGGATTAGTCAGATAAAGATAGAGACATCCTCTCCTCTTCTGGATGTCGTCACTATCATGAAAAGGCTGGAAAGTGGGATGGAACTTCCCAGCTGACAGACATAGTCAGCTCCTTCATGCGTTTCCCTCATTGCCTAGAGTTCTCAGCACAGGGAGCATCTCAGGAGTAGGAGCAGGAAGTATTCTTAGGGTATTCTCTTTGGGAGCCATAGCATAACTTAGAGCTGCTCCAAGGCTGCTTTACACTCCACTGTGACCAGAAATATGTAGAACAAACCTCAGAAACAGTAAGGCTGAAACAGATCCTTTGTGCCAGCCATGTCCCTATCCCACCCTCCTCTTGAGGAATCGTAAGAAACTAGGACAGCACAGAGTTCAGTGGCAGATACTGAGGTTACGGGTGGTGCTAAAACTGGAGACTGAGAAGGCGTGAGGAGCAATGCAAACACATTCAAAAGCATTTTGCTTCTTAAGTGGTTGTGGCAATCTGCGGTAAAAATAAGTCAATATAAAGAAATGCAAAATAAGTCTGGAAGAGGAAGAATATCAATGAATACGACAATCCTCAGAATGGTTCCTAAGGAAAATGAGTGCAGTCATCTCTCCACTAAAAAACAATAGCAGAAAACTAAGACACTAGGTTGCAGTAAGAGGAAAACAGAATACAAAACAAAAGAGGTAAAGATAAAAGGCACTTCTTAGGGTGCATCTATACAGCAGGGCTTAACTTGAAATAATCTATGCAAATTGAGCTACATCAATTGTGTAGCTTATTTTGAAATAGCTTTTTTCAAAATTGGGAGTGTATACACAGCACTTATTTCAAAATAGAGCACTTTTCCTCAACTTCCATTACTCCTCGTACAATGAGGGTTACAGGAGGAGGAGTAAGAAGTCCTCCAGCTTGACAGTATTTCAACATTATTTCAAAATAACTGCATGCAGGGTAGACGCAAAATAAACAATTTCAAAATAAATTTGTGATTTTGAAATAACTTTGTTGTGTAGACGTACCTTTAGACTCCACTAGCAGAATTTTGTACAGTACCAATGACCTACCAAGGGCAAGAAATCATGATAAAAGTTCCAAAGACTCTAAGTTTTAAAAGAAAGAATAAGGGTATTTTTTTCCAGTGGAGAAAAGATGTTGAGATAGCTTAATAAAGCTCTTCAAACACATAGGAAAGATACTTTTCAAACTGTGATAAGAGGGAATACAATTTTAAAGTTAGAAATAACTAGAAATAACCATGTGAAAAGGTACCAATAAAAGCTGCTGAAGAGAATAATGAAAATTCCTACACTGGATTTGATTCCTGGGGAAAATAGGAATGAGTGAGATGGGGGTAATATAAATATTGGTGTTAAAATAAATGAAAATGAGGCCAGGTATGGCTCAAGGAAATGGTCATCACAACCCATAGAATTAGTTTTTAACATCAAATTATAAAAAACATTGATTAAAAATGACAAGAAAAGATCAGTCATTCTTACAAGAGACCTTAGAGTTCAAGATTTTGCAAATGTTGAAAGACATAATAGTGTCAACTTGTGGAACACATTGCCAGGGGATGCAGTGAAGGCCACATTATAACTGGGTTAAAAAAATGTAGATAATTCATGTAACACAGGTCCAACAATGGCTATTAACCAAGACAGTTAGGAACGCATCCCCATGTTCTAAGCCTCAACTGCCAGAAGCTGGGATTGGACAACAGGATAATTGCCCTGTTATGTTCATCCTCTTTGAGGGTACGTCTACACTACAGCGCTAATTCGAACTAACTTAGTTCGAATTAGTTAATTCGAACTAAGCTAATTCGAACTAACGCGTCTAGAACTAAAAACTAGTTCGAATTAGCGTTTTGCTAATTCGAACTAGCATGTCCACATTGAGTGGACCCTGAATAGGGCTTAAGGATGGCTGGAAGCAGTGCTGGCAGGGCATCAGAGGAGGACTTAGAGCGTGGAGATGCTGTCTCAGGCTAGCCGAGGGCTGCGCTTAAAGGGACCCGACCCCCACCCCGGACAGACAGTTCTCAGGGGTGCCCTGCTTGAAAACCAGTCCTGGCTTGGAGTGCCCGGAGTGCCCACACTGGGCACATCACAGCACTCGGCCATCAGACCGGCTGCACTTGCCGCAGGCTGCCATCTGGGGAGAGGGTGCAATTGGGGGGCTGCAGGAGAGCTTCCACCCCCAGAAGCACGCAGAGCCAGCCCAGTCCTCCCCATCGGGGGCTCGTACCCCATTCCTCCCTCACCTCCTTCCACTTATCCCTCCCTATCCCCCCTTCCTGATGTACAAAATAAAGATAACGTTTCTTCCAACATTGACTCTGTCTTTATTGAACAAAACTCGGGGAGACTGGGAAAAGGAGGTGGGAGAGGGGAAGAGAAAGGCTGGGAGAGGGGAGGGCAACTAACATGATCAGGGGTTGGGAACAGGTCCCAGATGAAGAAAGGCTACAGAGACTGGGACTGTTCAGCTTAGAAAAGAGGAGATGGAGCGGGGACAGGATAGAGGTCTCTAAAAGCAGGGGTTGGTGGAGAGGATGCATTCAGAAAAGTTCTTCCTGAGTTCCCATAAAGAAGGACTAGAGGACACCAAAGGAAAGGAATGGGTAGCAGGCTTCAAACTAGTAAGAGAAAGTTGTTCTTCTTGACAAAGCAAATAGTTAACCTGTGGAACTTCTTGCTGCAGGAGGCTGTGAAGGCTACAACTAGAACAGAGTTTAAAGGGAAGTGAGATCAAGTCATGGAGGTTGGGTCCATGGAGTAGTCTTAGCCAGGGGGTAGGAGTGGTGTCCCTGCCCAAAGTTTGTGGAAGACTGGAGAGGGATGGCACGAGACAAATGGCTTGGTCACTGTCTTCGGTCCATCCCCTCCAGGGCCTCTAGGGCTGGCTGCTGTCGGCAGACAGGCTACTGGGCTAGATGGACCTTTGGTCTGACCCAGGACGGCCATTGTAAGCTCAGGGCTCAGGGTCGGGGGTCTCAGTGGACCCTCTTGATTATCATGCACACCTGCTCCTGGGTGGCCAGGCTGGCAGCTCTCCTGCCCTAGCCGGCCACTTTCCTGTGCCTAGTGCGGAGGTCGTGGACAAGGTCCACGATGTCCGCACTAGCCCAGGAAGGTGCTCGCCTCTTGCGGTCCCGGGCAAGCTCCCGGGAGCCTCCAGCCTGGTCCCGGGATGAGGGGGTGGGCTGGGGGACATCGGGTGGGTGGCTCTGTGCCGTGCCAGGTGCAGGGTCTGCTTGCTGGGTGCTGGCAGGCTTGTACCTGGCACGGGCATCGTAGCCAGCCTGTGCCCCTTTAAGGGGTCCGGGGCCGGGAGGGGGGCAATAGAGTTTCCCTGGTGTTGGCCAGAGTGGCCACCAGGGAAACCTGGGGAGGGCTAGCCTCCCACTAGTTCGAATTAAGGGGCTACACACCCCTTAATTCGAACTAGTAAGTTCGAACTAGGCTTAATCCTCGTAAAATGAGGTTTTCCTAATTCGAACTAAGCGCTCCGCTAGTTCGATTCAAATTCGAACTAGCGGAGCGCTAGTGTAGCGCCTATGAATGTTAGTTCGAACTAACATCCGTTAGTTCGAACTAACATTGTAGTGTAGACATACCCCCAGTGGTGATGATGTTTAGTTGGGGAAAACCCTATCCACTCCCTTGCTGCTGTCTCTTGGTCAAAAAGAACATACAATGGCGGTGCCTCCACCTGGCTGGCCCTGTACACATTTAATGCTGTGTCTTGGGAGCCTCCAGGAATAAAATTATTCCAGCAATAATCTGGATCTAACTCCAGAACAACAGCTACAAATCATGAACATCTAATAGATTACATTAGAATGAACAACCTTTATTTAGCAAAGTAAAGACACAGGGGTTAACAGATTAACAGTGAATAACATTAACAAAGTACACAGCAATAAAAGGAAACTTATCTATCTGACATGTGCACTGTCACCATTTATCCCACTCCTCAGAACTCATAATACAATACACTTGCTTGCGTGGGTGCACTTGAAGATTTTGCAGCTGGAGTGGATGATTTTAGTCTCCTTCTGTGTGCTGGATGCAGGGTAGTACTTCTAGCCACAGGTACAGCCAAAGGGCAATCAGAAACAGCCTGCTAGATTCCAGTCCCACAGGCTCTTAGTCCAACTCTGTAGCTGCAACCTAACAGCTCCTGGATTGGATCTAACTCCTCCACAGAAGCCTGGCTCCTTTTTTTCCAAAAACAAAAGGAAGAGTCCACCGACTGCTGAGTTTCCCTCCATATACGTGGAGAGACCCAGAACCCAAACAAAGAGTCACTTCCTTCCTGGTTTCCTCCAGGGCTCATGGGAATTGTAGTCTCTGGGACTAGATTGCAGCACACAGGATCTTCCCAGAGAATAAGCAGAGGCACCTTTAGTAAGGGGACTACATATATATATATTTGTTAGCCTCTGAGGTGACATAGGACTTTGTTGTTTATATATTGGTTAGGACAGGCTGGAAAACAAGAACTCTGGCTTATGGAAAATGCTGAGGTTTCAGCATTTTGTTTTTGTTCTGCATTTGGAATTAAAATTAAGACCTTTTAAAATCATTCATGTAGAAAACACTCGAGTGAGACTGAGCCAATAGGCTAGGGCTTTCATTTAGGAGAGCTGGATTTAAGCCCCTGTTATAAATGAGGTAAGACTCAAACCTGAATCAGTCATACTCTAGGCCAACAGCCATCTGGCTACTTTTGATATTCTCACTGTTCTCCTTTCCCACCAGATTCTAACCGGATATCTTGTTGGAGAAGCCATTTTGGAGGAACATTCCTATCCAAAGTAATATGTTTCCATGAAAAGTGTCAGTTTTGATGAAGTGGCATTTTCTAGTGGAAATACGTTATGTAGAAAAACTCCTACCTAGCTCTATTATAAATGGTCTATTATAAAGCTCTACAGCCTGTTCCACACTCTTAATGGCCGCAGCACTAAACAAATCCCATAAAGGGCTGGCATTCTCCAGTTACTATAATGCTTTATGCCCTGGCTAAGGGCTGATAAACAACTCTGTTTTGTTTTTATATAAAACTGTGTCACTATTACAGGCCTCCTCCAGATTTGAAGTAATTTTGCAATCAACTGTCTTCATAGATCTTTTGTGGTTTTGTGTAATAGTTTCCTCCATAAAGATCTCGCATATTTGCTACTGTGGTGTCTCAATGAACCAGACTGTAAGGTGGAAGGTGCTTTTGTCTTCCTGGTTCTGTCTTTTCCCTGCAATTCAAATCAGAGTTCCTTCAACAGCAATTTATTGTTTATTGTCATTACCATCAAGTTGTTGCCCCGTGGTCCTGAGTGATTAGCCGTTATTCAGGACCTATGGTGGATATGAGCTGGATATTTCTTTGACACACTCCTGTTTAATTTTTAAAAGAATGTGCACAAATTCCCAAGCACCAAATAAAAACAATAACAGGTGACTTCTTTGCTGTCAGTTTTCAAGGCTGCCTTTCCAGCTGGTTCCATGCCCACACTAGCTGGCTACGTCTACATTGGCCCCTTTTCCGGAAGGGGCATGGTAATTTTTGAAATCGCAATAGGGAAATGCGCGGGGGATTTAAATATCCCCCGCGGCATTTAAATAAAAATGTCCACCGCTATTTTCCGGCTTTTAGAAAAGCCGGAAAACAGCGTCTACACTGGCCCCGATCCTCCGGAAAAAAAGCCCTTTTCTGGAGGATCTTATTCCTACTTCAAAGGGCTTTTTTTCCGGAGGATCGGGCCAGTGTAGACGCTGTTTTCCAGCTTTTCTAAAAGCCGGAAAAAAGCGGCGGACATTTTTATTTAAATGCCGCGGGGGATATTTAAATCCCCCGCGCATTTCCCTATTGCGATTTCAAAAATTACCATGCCCCTTCCGGAAAAGGGGCCAGTGTAGACGTAGCAGCTCTGTCTCTGTCCTACTACTCAGGGCCACGCTCATGACTGCTTTTATTACTTGGCTTCCTAGTGGCTTTCTGCCTCTTCCACATACAAACACATACAGCTGCAGCCAGTTATTCCCCTCCTCAGTCCAAGTGGTTTAGTTTCTGATGGGGCTTGCCCTGTGGCTCAGTGCCTAGGTGGTAGATTCATATTGTTTTCAGCTATTGTTACATAAAGGTGGATTTATTTCCTTATTCCATTGTCTAAAAGAAGGGTATGTCCGCTTTATGTGGGTAGTGATTGTGTAGAGCAAAGAAACCTTTTTCACAGCAGCTATTAAGTCGTTCTAGTCTACAAATTAAGTCTGCCTGTTATCCCAATGAAGATGAAAATGTTGACATCCTGAGAGACTTTCTCTCCAGACAGAGAGAAATAATTTAACATATCATGCAAACATCACTATTTACACATTTACAGTGTTTTTCCTTTCAGGACAGCTTCATATCACTAACACTACCAGTTTTATTCCCATTCAACTCTTTTTATGGAGCTTTCCTTTCTGTGCTTGATTTCCTTTTGGTGGCTTCCTGAGGAGTGTCTGTTAGCTGGGACAGACTTTCCCATTGTCATCTGTTGGGGAATACAGCAAGGGTGCAAATCTTTTAGCTTCACTTTGCATAGTTATTTTCTAAGTTTCTGGGGATAGCTAGGCTGAGATTCTGTTCCTCTGGTCCCTTGTCAGATGATGCCGTCAATCTGGAATAGCTAACATTTGTGTTCAGTATGAAAAGGGTTTTAAACAAGAGCAGCCTAAGGGCTAGTCCACACTAGAAGTGCAACGGAAGTTCAGCTGCACCAGTGTACGTGTACCAGTGTAGTGGAACTGCTCTATGCCAATGGAAGAATGCTCTCCTGTCAGCATAGTAACTCCACCTCCATGATAGGTGGTAAGTATGTCAGTGGAAGATACTCTCCTGCCAACACAGCACTGTCCACAGTGGTGTTTAAGTTGCTGTTACTTATGTTGCTCAGGGGAATGGATTATTCACATCCCTGAGTGGTGTAAATTATACTGAAGTAAGCTCTAGTATAGACCAAGCCCAAAACAGGAGCAGTTGCACGGGCCTTTCAACTCTGAAAATGCTAGGTAACACTCTGTTAACTCCTGAACTAATTTCCCTTTCTTGGCTAATCAGTCTATGCTTGGATTTCTAGTATTGGTAAATCTATGATAGGGATGTGAAAGATTAGACAACAGGCTAGTCGACTAGTCGCTCCCTCCCTCCTTCCTTCCTCTATCAGAGAAACGTCAAGGGAGGGAGAGAAGGGGATACTTCAAAGCAGCAGTGCTGTGTGGAGCCTGGGGCCAGACTCTGGGCTCCATGCAGTGCTGCCACTTTGAAATGCTGCATGTAGCCCCCGGGGCCAGCTGGGGTATCCCCAAGCTGCATGTGACGTTTCAAAGCAGCAGTGCCCTGTGGAGCCTGGGATCAGCTGGGGACCTCCTGCTGACACTGGGCTCCATGTGGTGCTGCTGCTTTGAAATTCCATGTGGAGCCTGCTGCTGGGCTCCCCATGGTGTTTCAAAGCAGCAGTGCCGCATGGAGCCCGGAGTCAGCGGGGAAGTCCCCAGCTAATCCCAGGCTCCACAGGGTAGTGCCACTTTGAAATGCCATGTTGAGCATGATGCCAGGCTCCCCATGGTGTTTCAAAGCGGCAGTGCCGCATGGAGCCTGGGATCAGTAGGGGAGTGACCCCAGGCTCCACGTGGCGCTTTCAGCTTTGAAGGGCTGTTGCTACGTTTCAAAGGCAGAGGTGCCCTATCAAATAATCAAATAGTTGATGCAAAATGCATTGACTATTCGATTATTCAGTTACTTGCATTTTAACAACCCTAATCTATGAGTAAATCTTCTGTGAAAGGATCAAAGACCTATAGAACTGCACATCAATGAGTGTCTGGGATTGGGTTTTGTTTGCTTTGTCACAGCTTCTTCTCTCTGGTTTCCAATTTCCTCCATAGTATTAGCCTTTGCACGGTCTTCTTTCCACAAGAATGATCCAGTTAATGATGTTGGTCTATCTGGGGAGATCTTGTTTCTTCCAATTCTGCTATCTGTTCCCCACACACACAAGCCATCCTTCCATCAATCTCTCTTTGTCAGTATCATCTTCTGTAGAGTTCTTGCATCTTGGCTGTATTTCCCCCTTATCCACAGCAGATGTATTTTTCTTTTCCTGTCTTGGTTTTTTGAGTTGTATTATCCAGGAGAGGAATTGTGCCATGAAGCGGCAAGCTGAGTATCTCTCTGTTTGCAGATACTACCGCCTACAACTTCTGCATGCCTTTTACAATTCAATTACATTGCTTCAGACTTGGTTATCAGGGATTACAGCTTTGTTTTCTGTGGTCAGTGCATGTGACACTCACTCCATAGCCCATTTAAAGTCTGAAAGCAGAGTTATCCTGTAAAGCTTAATTGATGAGCAATTTTGATTATCTTGTATTTTGATCTCATGTGAGTGCTAGGTAGCAAAATTGTTCACCTGTGATTCTTGTCTTGCTCACCCAAAGGCAAATATTTTAGACCCACCCTTTCTTTTGAGCCAGAGAAGTGGTCAGTCAGAACTCTAGGGACCTTTTAAAAGAGATATCTATCTGTCCCATGTAACGGGGTCCCCGCCTTCTCATTAATATGCATGAGCAGTGACACTGAATAAGCAATAACCACTATGAATATTTACACAGATGGTTCTAGCTTCTGCTGCACACGTCACCATGTGCTGCTGCACACAGCACGCAAGTAGCTGCACATGTCACCACGTGCTGCTGCACACAGTACACTCACCCCAGACAGTTAGAAGCTGTTTATTCAGACACCCAATCAGAGGCCCTTGTTTACCCAGACAAAGCCCAATGAGTTTAAAGCTACAGCTCATAAATATTCATGGCGAGAGACTACTTAGGTTCTGGTCAGCATTCCCTCTCGGTTCGCTTCTTTGCTATTTGCTCCTGTAGCATTCCACCCTGTCCTCTGTCCTTGTTCATTAGATAGCTAGGTTAGTTAGAGGTTCGTCATCGAGTCTGTTCGTTAGTATAGTGCGTCGGTTCTACGCTCAAGCGGCCGGGGTATTATATCGCAACAGGAGGCGTCGTGTTAGTTTAGTTAGGGATTTTGTGTATCCAGTCTGGGTACAGGAGTAGCTCGTCTATCGCCGGTTCCAGCTGAAGAGCGGAATCCACCTGAAGACAGCGCCAGGCAACTTACCAGCAGTGAATCCTGTGTCCAGGAGCGGAAGGCCCCGGAGGAGGACTTCACCACCTGCCTGCATCACACCCGTCCCCAGGGTCTACGAGGGACCGCCTCTCTGTTCCTCTCCAAGGGCTCGGAAGGAGCCTAAGGCTTGAGGTTGAGAGCACCGCAGAGGACATCACTGCGAGGGATCGCCTCCTAGTCTCTCGCTAGAGGCTTTAATTAGCCAAAGGCTTGAGAGACAGGTGCATCACCATCCATCGTTGATAACTAGAATTGTAATTATTGTCTGTGTAATACCTAGTGTTTGTGGGGTACTTTTCTATCCTCCTATTTCTTCTTGGGTTGGGATATTAAGAGTGTTTACCTATTTCCTTGTTGTACCTTTTAAATTCTTACAATATATGGTTTGGCCCCTTTAAACTGCGTAACGTTTTTATTTGTCTGAGGTATGTTAATCAACAAACACCTATGATAGATGAGGTTTGGTGATATCTGCAACTTCCACTGAGGTTTAATTAATTAATTAGTAGTAATCAGATTGCAAATGTAGGCTTAAGCATCCCTCAGTGTAACACCAAGGTGTTTTATTCTTGATAAATCATGAATACAATGTAGTTGTAACCATGTCCCAAGATATTAGAGATGCAAGTTTAGTAAAATAATATCTTTTATTGGACCAGCTTCTGCTGGTGAGAGAGACAAGCTTCTGAGGCATACAGAGCTTTTCTTCAAGTGTAGGAAACTTACTGGGAGTGTCACAACTAAATATAATAGAACAGACAGTTTAGCATAAATAGCACATCTTGGAAGAAACCATTCAAGGTAGAGTTGCCCGTTAGCACCTCCGCAGTTAGTGAAATATAGTTTATTGTAATAAGCCATAAATCCAATGTTTCTGAATCCTTTTTTGTCCTATGACTGAGTTGTTGGTAGGCCACTATGTGCTATCTATCTATGCTAAACAATTTATTCCACTGTAAACTTTACTTTGAACCTGGGCATTCCTTTCCCAGACTTGAAGGAGAGCTCTGTGTGGCAAGAAAGCTCGTCTCTCTCCTCCAATAAAAGATATTTCCTCCCCCATTTTGTCTTGATAAATCTTGAATGGCAGTTATGAGTGGCAGGACCCAAAGAGAAGGCAGTAGGGTTCCAGGTGTCCCGTATTGAACCAGACAGTTTGGTATTTTCGCCTCCTGTCCGGTAAAAAAATTCAGAAAATACCAGACACCTAAAATGTCCGGTACTTTCTAATTTTTTCCTGGCCAGGAGGCAAAAATCCCGGGCTGCCCAGCTCAGTACAGAGGCAGCCTGGCAACCCTGGTGCTTACTGAGTTCCTCAGGGGAGCTGTCTGGCCCAGCTCAGGGAGGCAAGATGACGGGTGGCTGCCAGCAACCTGTCAGGGCCAAAAGCCTCACCATGCAGTTTTTAAAGGGGCCAGAGTGGTTTTTTTCCCCACAGCAAACTTTTTCCTGGCGTGGTTTTTTTTGTTCTTCGGTATTTTTTCTAAAACCATCTGGCAACCCTAGAAAGCAGCCAGATATGGGGCTATCCAGGCTGCAGGAGTCTGGCCCGAATTCAAACAACTCACAGAACAGGATGTTCTTCATCAAAGCCAGGATTTTCAATTTACAATAGGGTGTCTTTAAAGAGTTGCATCATTCTGGCAATGTATGCCTTTACCTTCCTCACTTTGTCCCTTTGTTTGTTGTTGAAACAACATACCTTGAGAATGTAGTAGTATCTCAGAAAGTCATTGAAAGACATATTTTCCTTTTTTGCATACTACTGTCTTTGATGTTTACAAATATAGATCAATCCAAACATCATAATAAATACAAATGTACAGTGCACATCCATGTCCTATTTCTATAATCAAATGCAGATCTAATATTTCCATCCTGGTTAGGGGGAAGCTGCACCTATTTTATTCAGACTAAGTTTCTTTGGATCATATTTTATCCTTTGCTATCTACAGACCCAAGCAGGCTGTAGTAGGAGACTTGTGAATACCAGAGGAAGAGCTGGCCCTTTAAATTCAGTCGGCAGCCCATTTTAGCACATAAAATCTGAAGTGTCAGTGAAAATAAAGGTTTTAATTACAGTTAGCATTTCTGAGACTGCTGCTGGCAGTGGCCAGCTTGTTAAAATGAGCCATCATTTGTGTCACCGTAACGAAGGCAATGTAAGCAAACAGGACATATTCTCCTTTACCCACCTACCCACACATGCTGTTATTCAACCATGTATCCTCCCTCGCTCCCCAATCCACCCAGTTTTGTACTCGCCTAGTTGTACATGGTCTTCATGTCTTTTGTTATATCCTAAGTGACAGCTGTGGTCTCATGCCTCAACTCCGGATCTTTCCAGAAGAATAAATCTGAGTAGGTGGGCGGGATCCTCTTTAAAGCCCTCTGTACCCTATCACAGAGGACATGCAGGGAACTGTTACAGAGCAAAGTTAGTAATACCCAAACATTGGACTTAGGACCCTGAGTGACTGCTCTCTGGCGTTTCAGCCCAAGTAGTAGAGGTTGGTGGTTTTATATCCAGTAGTTCTAGTTACAGTTCTTACAAGGAAACCTGGGCCCAGATTGCTATAATGAAGTAATCCATTAAGGAGAGTATTCTAAATCAAGAAGGGACCACTGTGATCATCGTGTCTGGTCTCTTGTATAATACAGGCCATAGAACTCCCCCCCCCCCCCAAATTCCTAGAGTATATCTTTTAGAAAAACAGCTAATCTTGATTTAACAATTGTCAGGGAGGGAGATTCCACCACAACCGTTGGGAAAGTGCTCCACTGGCTAATTACTCTCACCGTTAAAAGATGACACCTTATTCCCAGCCTGAATTTGTGTAGCTTCAGCTTTGAGTCATTGGAGGATCCTGATCCAGTTCTCTAATAGAGGGGCAGGGAGCCTGCAGCCCCATGGCTAAATCTGGCCCGTTGCTAAATTTCCGTCTGGCCCGCGTCACTACTTGCCCCCCTGTGCAGCTGGAGCCACAAGCGCTGGTTTGTTCTGTCACAAGGGGGAAGCCCCAAGCTTTTGCAAAGAAGCAAGGGTGCCAACAACCTTGCCAGGCCCCTCGGCAAAGTGGAAGAGGCCTGCTCTGTGCTCCCAGAAGGGGTGGAGCCTCAGGCAAAAGGAGCAGGGCCACCCTACCCAGAACATACCAGGCCCCCACCTCCAGGCAGCCTTCATAGCCATTTGGAGCACATTGCGCAGTGCTCTGGTGGCAATTTAAAGGCTCTGGGGCTTCAGCTGACACTTCTCTTGCAGTAGGGGTGATGGTGGGTGGGAGCCTTGGGCCCCTTTGTATCGCTGGGCACTGGGGCAATTTCTCCCTTTGCTTGACCCTCCCCGTCGCTGGGCCTGCATAGAGGCACAGGAACTAAGGGTGTGGGAGAGTGCTGCAGCACCCCCAGGTTTTGAGCAGAGTCCCAGCTGCTGGCCCTGTGCCCTAGTGCTGGATCTCTGCCCAGGGCTTTGCTGCTGGCTGTGAACATGGTAGCCCCCTGAGAGAGCCCTGACTTCCCCTGGTTTGACAAACTCCCTTGTTTGGGACCAGTCACATCCTGAGGGTGTCAGACCAGGGCTGTCCAACCTGTATATGTACTGTGGGAATGTAGACTGCTGGAGCCCTGTTACTAGCAAAACATTAACTCCATACCTATGTCTGCCTCCTTTGCACCTGCCAGTCACATATGTCAGGCATGATTCACCATCTGTCAAGACACATGGAGTTCTCTGTCTCAATATTATGAAATGCTTTCCTTTGGGTATCTAATTTGGTCAGGTCTACCTTTGACTCCTTCAGAAAGGTTAAAACAAATAACTGTCTCCTCACTTCCCTTTTTCGGCATCTCTGTTATGAAATACTTTACACAATAATCAAACTGTGGGCTCTAACCAGCTCCTATTCACATCAATGACAAAACTCCTCCTGATTTCAGCAGGAACATGCCAGAGATGTTAATTTATCTTAGAACATATTGCAGCATCTCTCATGATGTACTGTGTATTCAATGGGGCCAACCAAATGCCACATAGAATGATAGGGTTGGGAGAGACTTTAGGAGGTCATCGAGTCTAGCCTCCTGCTAAAAGCAGGACCAACCCCAACTAAATCATCCCAGCCTGGGCTTAGTCAAGCTGGCACTTAAAAACCGCTGGGGATGGAGATTCCACCACCATGTAAAACCAATGGAAAGATTCCCATTTGACTTCAGTGCATCTAAGTTGATCCCAATCTGTAGAAAGTCTAAGAGGTATGTTCGCTAGTTTAATAGCAGTAAAAACTTCAATGATATTTTTGTTAGACAAATAAAGGACAAGAATCATGGTATGCTGAGTTTTTCCAGCTGTATTTAGTCCCAGGTAATTAGAGAGACAAGGTGGATGAGATAATGTTTTATTGGACCAACTTCTGTTGGGGAAAGAGACCAGCTTTGAGCTACACAGCTCTTTTTCATTCTGAGAAGTGTCTCAGAAGCTTCTGTCACTCACCAACAGAAGCTGGTCCAATAAAAAATATTATCTCACCCATCTTATCTCTTTAAGGGTCATGTAGACATAGGATAAGCTACTCCGAACTCAGGAAACAGGCAGATGGAATGATCTTCAATTGTAAATGTTGAATGGTGCTGGTAAAAATAATACTTGCCTTCAGAGAGGCCTGGTTGTTTTAGTAGCTACCAGGTCCACTTTCGGGGGAAGGGAGGCCAGGAAAGGGGGTAGTTGCCCTGGGGCCTACCACTTTGAAGGAACCTGGGGCTTCCAGCCACCCCTGCTATTGCATGAGCAGTACCAACTGGAATCCCAGACTCTCTAAATCACTGCCAGAGCATCACATGGTGCACTCCAGGCAGCTCTGAGGGCTGGGGATGTGGGAGAGAGTGCATTCTGGGAGATGTTGAGGATTAGCTGACCAATCTCTCCCCTTCTGCCCAAGGCCCCACCCTTTCTAGGAGTATGGAGCCAGCCTCCCCGCAAACTTTGCCAGTGACCCAGCAAGTCTGATGTCTCCGATAGCTGCCATATATTTAGGTGAATTGAGTTACTTTAATTAATTCAAGCTGTTTTCATGCGTGTTTAGAGTACTTCAGAATGCTTCACACAGTGTTTTATGGATCAGTACTAAAGGCTGTTGAACAACATTTGTAAGAGTGTTACATTATACCCTGACATTTGCGTGCTGTTTAAAAAATCGTCCTGTCGCAGAAGGACACTAATGACTTAACAACGTAAAGCTAGTCAGTATGGGAAACCTTGGTGCTTAATCAAGATAAATTTCCCAGTTTATAATTAATGTGTGCAGAAAAGTTATGTTTTTGCAGGCATTAGCTCTGCTTTACATAAATATTATGTTTTATCAGTGGACAAATGCATCATTTATACAGCAAGGTACCAAATGCAAAACATTAGAATTTTAAATAAGTATTTTCTACTGTGCTTTTTATGGCATATGGAGGGTTTATAGGATGTAGTAAAAGTTTGTCACACACCCTCATGAATCATTCTAGCAAGTCATTGATTTCATGCAAATGAAAAGATTATTTGGCTTGGGAAGATTTGATACTTCTCAGCCATTAGCTAGTTTGTTTACTCTCCTGACAAATATGGTGTCAACATTCTTAAAAATAGTAGTAGGTATGTGAGTGGTTTGTAAATTTGCCATATCATGTAAACATAAGCAACGGTTTAAAAACATCATTTTTCTTTGCATAGGCTATTGACATATGGGTACCGTGGCTATCTGTTGCTGCAATCTCCATGATATGATATTCACAAACAGGAACATAAATAAAAGACATGGATTTTTGAGACTGGTGTCTTAAAGTGTAAAGCAATATAATGTTCTGTGGAAACAAGTATAAGGTTGAAACTCTCTAGTCTGGCACTCTCTGGTCTGGCAACATCTATGATCCAGCATGATCTAAGTTCTTAATATGGGTGTGCCCAAGTTTCCTGGGGTTCCATAAAGATTTTTTTTATAACCAACTGTCCTGGCTCTCAGTGTTCTGTGCTTTATTTAGCTCTAATTTACCCCTATATGTTTTCTAAGAGCCCTGTAAGCAGTGCAAGTGTTGGCAATGCTGCTAGACAATATTGACCTCCCATGGTTCAGCAAATTCTCTGGTTCAGAATCAATCAGGTCCCCAGGGCACCAGGCTAGAGAGGGTCAACCTGTATTTCATCAGTATTTCTTCAATTTGAATTCATAATGTAAAAGGATAAATCACTTTTTGGACCAAAGAGTCTTTGCTGCTGGTATATAAAATCTATAGATCTATTTAAAAGCTTAAAGACATTGGGAATATAATTAATTGCAATGGAACAGAGTGAACTTTATAATATATCCTAACTTAAGTGGATGTTAATTTTACTTGATAAAATATCCCACAGGGAAAAACTTTGCTCCACTAAAGTTAAGGAGAGGTTTTGCAACAACTTCAGTGGGTTTAGAATTTCACCCCTATCTATGACCAATTATGTAGTGGCAATCCCTAGGGTGAGTGCATAGACTGTGATAATGGCTCTCTAGGGGAAATTGCAGCTTGTCCTTCTTGGGCAGGATTGAAATTGGGTCTTCGAGAATATGTGGGCTTAAATAAACAAACAAACAAAATATTGAGGTGGGAGGATGGAGAAACTCCAGGGCTCCATCATCATGTTCCGAAATGTAAGGGAAGAAGCATATCAGTGTGGTGAAGAGGAGGGACTGGGACGCAATGGAGTTGGTTGAGTGTGCATCCCCCTACCCTGCCTCTAGGCTAAGGAGCCGAGACTCCTAGACTAGAAAATGTATTCTGCACCAAGATAGGGTATGTCTACACTACCACCCTAGTTCGAACTAGGGTGGTTAATGTAGTCATTCGAAGTTGCAAATGTAGCCCGGGATTTAAATATCCCGGGCTTCATTTGCATCTTGCCGGGCGCCGCCATTTTTAAATCCCCGTTAGTGCGAACTCCGTGCCCGCGGCTATACGCGGCACGGAGTAGGTAGTTCGAATTAGGCTTTCGCTACGAGGAGTAATGGTAGTTCGAATTAGAAAGCCTAATTCGAACTACCTACTCCGTGCCGCGTGTAGCCACGGGCACGGAGTCCGCACTACCGGGGATTTAAAAATGGCGGCGCCTGGCAAGATGCAAATGAAGCCCGGGATATTTAAATCCCGGGCTTCATTTGCAACTTCAAATGACTACATTAACCACCCTAGTTCGAACTAGGGTGGTAGTGTAGACATACCCATAGAGTTTTGGCTGAAAAATGTCACCCAACTCTATGTGTATCATGAATCTGATTGGATGCTCATTCCCCTGGGCTTTCCAAAGTCAGCTTCTGCTTTTGAGCCACGTCTCTTCTTGGCCATGCTTCTAACTGTAAGCTAAGGTGCTAGGGAGGGCACGCCACACAGTCTGAAAAACTCTGTTTTAAATGGAAGACAGAAATTGAGGAGTAGAGGTATACAATCCTCCTTGCCACCTCATGTTGCCTCTAGCCTGGGGGTAATTACACATATAGTTGCTCTTAAACTCCACCTCTGATATTAGCAGTAAAAAGATACATGTGAGTTTGAGTTCTTCATTTATTGCCAAATACTTCATTTTTCCATGTAGGTTGATAAAATAATAGAGAATTAGCCAGACCTGGGAGAGAGTGACTGCTAGTTTGCTAGCATGAACACAGTTCAGCTGCCTATAGAAATAAAATGCTCAATTGGCAATCATGAGAGATGTCCAGCTGATCCCATTCTTTCTCTGTTAGTTTTTTGTTTTTGTTTCTCACAGTTTGTTTTTCTTGGTCTCTCTACTTTCTCTTAAGTTTCTTTCAAATGCTGCTCCGTCTTCATATATTCCCCCTTTCTTACGGTTTCTTCTTTAATTGGCAGATGGGATGTGAGATATTATTTGTGACACCGGCATTGAAAAAATGCCAGAAATATTCATGACACACTACACTTCTGCTGATGCTTCCAATCAAATGTAAGCAAGTGGCCCTGAAAATTTCAATGCTGTCTAACTACTATGAGAATTTCAGTTCTTCAGTCAATGGCAAAGGCGCCAATGTTGCCTGGCATAACCCATGTTTTCTAGTAGTCTTGTCAAAGAATTTTGTAATCAGAGAATAAAGCTGAGGATTTAGAATCTGAACTTTCTAAGTGGTATTATTTGCTGTTACATTCTTTGTAGAAAAAGAGATTATGAAATGGGAATGAACTAACACTCCAGAGATTAACCTGCTCATACTTTAGAAGGGTTCAGATGTTGGTAATTATCCAATTGTTTTCATTAAAAATATGTTGTGCACCAAACTTGGAGAACTGTCCATTTTTTTGTGCACAGTTTACATTATATGTAGGTTTTTTTTATATTCACAATTTGGAATCATACTTACAGAGTTTCATTTTCTGTGCAAATAGGTCATTTAGCCATTTACACAACTTGCACACATACATCAAGGTTTCTCTATTCATCCAGAACCATAAGTATTACAAGGTGCATGTACATAAATGTAGGCACAATACAACATTTTATCTGAAAATGCTTTGAAACTCTGATTCTGTATATTGTGGCAAACAAGCATATAGTATTTTTTTTCTCTTTTGTTTTGTTCAGAAGTTAATGTAACACATAATTTATATATTTTTCTTGCAACTGTATCTAGAATGCTGATTCAATGCTGATTGCTTACAAGAGGTTAAGAAATATTTTAAACACAAGTTATTTGTATTCAATGTCATGATCTCCATTCTCAAGACTCTGAAAATTCTGCCATTCTTGACACTTTTTTTGTTTGTTTTTTCATCCTCACATATTAGTAACATTCCTTTTCTGTCAATTAATTCTGACTCAACTTCTTTAATTGAACAGATAGAAAATTATTTGTGCAATTATCTTTGCTTATTATTTTGTGATTTGACAAATTGCAATCATAGTTGGACAATGTAGGCCACTTTAAATAATAATCTGTCCTTGAGATGTCTCTGTTTTTCATATCTGTTTTAATTTCAATGATAATGAGGATGGTAGAAAAGACGATAATCAAACACTATCCATCCTTATTTATTCAGTTTTAGAGTGGATCATGGCAGGACTGATTAATTACCTGAATAGTCACATAACCTTTTCAGTCCCTTAGGTAGGGTATGTCTAGACTGCATCCCTCTGTCGGGAAAGCCTGGAAGGAGGCATAAGGGATCTGTCAAAAAAGGCTTTCTTTCTCGACAGATCCCCCTCTAGACTGCCACTTTTTGCCAACAAAATGCTGAGTCAGCAAAACGCGGTGGCCATTTTTATGCAAATTAGAAACGGTATATTTAAATCCCTGCCTCATTTGCAGTGTCAACCTGCCTAACCTGCATCCCTCTGCCAAAAGAGGGATGCAGTCTAGACATACCCTCAGAGAAGACATGCATTAAAAAATAATGTCTTATAAAGCCAACTCATTGGGTCTGAAAAAGAAAAATCTTGAAAGAAGTCCTATTCTTTTGTATGACCATTGTTCAACTGTACCTAGCTTCCTCTAAAAATATATATTATACAGGGATTGAAATTTCAGCATTTTCCTTCCATAGTGTGATTGAAAAAACAAAATAAGAATTGCATTACCAGGCAAAGTTAAGATAAAACTTTGAGTGTGGGGATATTCAACTGGTTCTCAGGACTGCTTAATATTCCAAATGTGTAATCATTTCCAGACAGGACCACATCCATAAGCCACCTATGCTCCTATGGGCTTTAAAATCTGGCAATTCATGTGTAATGCTTATCTTTTTACACACAAATTAGTATTCAACAACTTGGCTTTCTTTTTGTGCAAGACAAGAAAAGGAAAATCAATGTATTAGGACAGCACTTCAGTTGGAATTAACCTCAGTGTTATCTAAGCCATTTAAAACAGATGACAGTCCAACTTATCATTTTCAAACTATACCAAATGGATTTTTTAGAGGATCCAGTTTAATAAATCTTGACTGCCATGTTCTTTATTTGGGTACTGTAATATGTTTCATTGAACCAACTTCTGTTGGTGAGAAAGACAAGCATTCTAGCTACCAAGGAGCTCTAGTTCTTCAGCAGACCTGAAAAAAAGCTCTAGGTAGCTTTAAGGCTTCTCCCTCTCACCACCAGAAGTTGTTCAAATGAAAGATATCAGCTCACCCACTTAGTTGTACTTATACCCAACACTTCTAGAGCAACACTGCATACATGTCCTTTAGTCAGTACTTTTATTGTTGTTGCATATGGATGGCGGGCATTATGGAAACTTACAACAGGCAGTCCCTGCTGCACAGAGCTTACAGGCTATGTCACACACAAGGGATCTAGAAGTCTAAACTTGCAAGGTGTCAGGTGTTTGTTGCAAAGTGCTGGGCATCCCCCTTCGAGTAACCTCCATTGACTTCAATAGAACTTGGGAGGGGCCACTCAGCATACTGCATGATAAAGCCTTCTCATGGATTACACGCTACACGGGTCATGAAAGTCTATCTCCTGCACACAAGGCATTCAAACAACTTTTTTTTTATATACCCTCCAGAACAGTTTCAGCAACAGGGACTGGCTCTTGTGGAGGATAAGCTTAGAAATCTGGGTGAGCCCACCACTCACCTCAGAGCTGATGGCAACCAGGGTTGAGGCGTTTATGCTGCTAGCAGTTTGCTAGTATCAGGGCTCTGAGACAAAGCTGTACAGCAGAGAAGCATCCAGGTAATAGGGAAGGTGGTGGCAGAACCACATACTGGTCTGGGCCAACCCCCAAAGCATCATTGAATAATTTTGTTCTGGAGTCCCTGTTGCAAGTGGGAAGGAATATATCCTTCACCTCCACTTGCTTCCCACATCTCTGGCTCTTCAGGGGTAGGACTGGCTGTGCTCAGTAGCCATTGGTAAACCCCAGAGGAGTGGTTTTACACAACATCAGAGAAATGAATGAGAATATCTCTTGTCTTTCCAATCAATCTTAATAATAAGTATGAGCAATGAGAAAGATTAAGTTTTTTTTTCTTATTTTGGAGTATTTTGGAGAAAAGGAAATATGCTGTTGAAGAAAATCAGGACATATAATACCAAACTTTTACAGACATGGAAGTACTCCAGGCCAAAACATACTAAATGACTAATGTGTAGGCAGGCCACTTCACTAAGATAGAACCTATTCTATGGGTTTCATTCACAGAATTCATAAAGTCATAATGGAGCTTAAAGAGGCATTAAAATTGCCCTTGTGAGAGACTTCTGGACAACACGGTTGATAGAGAAGTATTAGAACTGTAGCTTAAGAAAGTATAGTCATAACCCATGTATATGGTTTTAAATCCATGATCACTACTGCTCAAAGTTAGAGAAGAAAAGAGACAAATTATTTTCCAGAGTCACATAACAGAATCCCAAAGAGCCTCAGAAGCAAGTGAAGGCTAGATTGTGCTTAGATCTGCTTTTTCAGCCTAGATGTACTCTGTTTCTTTTGAGACATATCTGTCAGCATTGCTTGTGACAGGAGCATTTCAAAGAACGACATCTGTGTGTCAGATTGGCTGATTGGTAAATCTGGCTATTATAGACTAGGCAATCTAAATTTTTCACCAGTGACTGAAGGGCATTCCTATAAGATACCAGTAGCCATGATTTTCAGGGCCATAAACAAATTAGTATCAATATCTGCCTGCAAAAGTTGACATCAAATGCTACTGGCATTCATTGTTCTTCTTTAAGTTTGCTACTTCTTTTCCTTGGAAAAATCTTGATCTTGTTCTCTGCTAACACACTGCTAAAATAAGCCTGTAGACTGCACCACCATCACTCTCTTTTTCTTTTATAACTTGTTATACATTTTTATTTTAGTTATGTTTTTCATAACTGCTGTGCTGTGCCTTTACATTATTGTTTTCAGAATGAAGTGAATTCTGCTATAAACCCCACATATTTTAGGTTGTTCCATTTCTTTTTAATATATTGAATGGCTTGCTTTTCACCATAATGCTATATTTAATGCATATGAAAATTAGATGATGGATTTAATTTTAAGACAAGATTCCAGATGAATTTCTTTGTGTTTATGCAGTGTAGACATTTTTAGACAAAGCTTTATGTATCATTAAACAAATGTTCTAAGTATATAACATATATGTGGTTCATGCATGGGCCAGATTCTGTTCTCACTAAAGTCAGTGTATGTAATAGTGAGGACTTGTCTACACTGCCCACAGTAGCACTTCAGCCTAGACACTACCTATGCAGAAGGATTTTTTCCCCCATCAGTATAGGTAGTACACTTCCCTGGGAGATGGTAGCTAGCTTGATGGAAGAATTTGTCCATTGACCTAGCACTGTCAATATGGAGACTTAGATCAGCTTAACAGTGCAGCTCAGGGTGTGGATTTTTCACTCCCCCTTCTCCTCCTCGACCAACATAGTTAAACCAGTCTAATTTTCTAGTACAGACCACACCTCAGTAGTGTAATATTAACTCTCTGCTCTGAGCACTCGGCAAATGTTCCCACATAGGTCCAATTGAGAAGATACTTGTGTGATGGGTTGAATCACAGAGGTTCCTATGGATTGTGTCATCTGGTGCTAGTCATACCACTAAGCCCACCTACCAGCCCTGTGGAATACCTTGCCTTGCTGGACAAAAAGCTCTGGTCTCCCCCAGAAAAGGCACAGAGTTGGGGTAATCACCCTCTAGCAGAGTAACACAGACACTCAATCAGTTCAGGTGTGGGAGGACTCAGTTATAGGGACTTGACAGCACCCAAAAACACAGCCATCAAAAGGAACCAAACCCCCAGATAAATCCATCTTACTCTGTATAAAAGTTTTACACAGAGCAAGCTCCTAAAGATGTTCACCTCCTTTACTAATGAAAGAAATATGCAAAGCTGCCATTTCCCTCCTCTCCCTGATAATTATTTTGATAACTTGGTTTGATAATAAACAAAGGTATTTTTATTAAGTATAAAAAGTAGGAGTTAAGTGCTTGCAAGTGAAAACAGATCAAAATAAGTTACAAACAAAACACACCAGCTAAGCCTAATAAATTAAGAGAAAAGTATTTCACACCCTAGTCCTTATTCCAGGTAAAATCCTTAAAATCAGAGCTGATCTTCTCTCTGGCTTGGGTCTAGCAGCTTCTTGTCTGTTCTGTTTGGGTGGGGAGGCAGTTTTCAAAATCCAGCTGAAGATAATTGTTTATTGCTTTCCATCCCTTAAATAGAATTTCCCCAGGGCAGGAATCCTTTGTTTAACTCTCCCATTCCTATGGAAAAAATACCAGATTCAAGATGGACTCCACCACCAGGTGGCATGATCACATGTCTTTGTAGGATTAATCACAGTTTGAGCTTACAGGGGAAAAAATGTTTAAAGATTGATGCCTTGAGCACCAGGCAATTAAGTCCCTTACGTACCCTAATGGCTTTCACTAGAAATTCTAGATTAATAAGCAGGTTTACACTTCATACTTCTAATTTCACATACAAGAATGATACAAGCACACAGATAGAATATACACATTCAGGGAATCACGGGATCTTGAATGATAGGTTATTTGACCTGTTTTTATAAAGGATATGTGAATTATGGATATTCATATTGAAAAACATATTTCCATAAAAATATGGGGATAAAATGTTACAAATTGGTTAAGGACTGGATGACTAATTGATTCACAAGATGATTTAGCTCATCAGCTGAGGACAGTTAAAAGAGAGACAGGAAGAAGAAGAAGAGGGAGAAGGACAGCAGGATGGAACATAAAAGCCCAGGGTCACAGGGATGTGTGATCTCTCCCTTATCATTCTGTGCTTTGTGAGAAGGCAAAAGCCTTATGTTGTAGAGGCACAAGCACATTGTAAAGAAAGCCTTTCATGCTGAACTTGCCATAGGAGGCATGCAAGGACTGTTGAAGAGAAGAAAAGAGATGAGGAACCCAGGTCCTGCTACCATTTAAATCTAGGAAAATTTTCTCTGATTCCTCTGTATCTAAGTTGGCATAACTGTCATCAGAATCTGACCCCAAATGCACATAAGGGTTTGAAAAGCCCATTAGGATCTTTCTGGGCCAAAACTATTGTTTATACATTGATCTAATTCATCTAAAGATTCACCACTTTTTTAAAATCATAATTGCACACAGCATATGCACCAAAGCTGAAACTCCCCAGCAGAGCAAAGGAATTTTTGGCAGGGTGTTATTTAGGAAATAGCTTCCTTCCCTGGTCAGAGATAACCTGAATTTGTTATCTTCTAAGCATGCTGCAAAGACTATCTTCTCAGACATTTAGGCTGTGTCAACATTGGCATGATCTTGTGCCAAAGCGGCCGCTTTTGCGCAAAAACATGTTGCCTGTCTACACTGGCAGGGAGTTCTTGAGCAAGAACACTGATGTTCTAATGTGTGAAATCAGGGCTTCTTGCGCCAGAACTATGATGATCCCGCTCAGGAATAAGCCCTTTTGTGCAACTGTTCTTGTGCAAGAGGCCAGTGTAGACAGGCAACATGAATTTCTTGCGCAAGAAAGCCCAACGGCTAAAATGGCCATCAGAGCTTTCTTGCACAAGAGAGCATCTACACTGGCAAGGATGCTCTTGCGTAAAAGCACATTCTTTTGTGCAAAGGCACATTCCAGTGTAGACACTCTCTTGTGCAAATACTTTAATGCCAGAACTCTTGCGTTAAAGTGTATTTGCGCAAGATCATGTCAATGTAGACACAGCCTTAGCCTAGAATGACCGACTGCTGGCTAAGACAGAGTTCTGCTACTACAGCCTGACTGAAAAGGCCAAATGGAAGCCAGCTGAGCAAGCCCAGGCCTGAAGAGCTAATGGAAGCAGCTGTGGGCCTCATTAGCCAGAGGGCCAGATAAGGCAGCCAGAGGGGGGCAGTGAAAGGGGAGGAGCCAGGGTGTGCTCCCCAGGCAGAGGGAGAGGCTGGCTCAGTTTGCTGTGAACAAAAGCTCTGTAAATAGAAGGTGGTGGGAATGAGCACTGACAATAAAAGGCAAGGGTGACTGTACCTGAAAGGATCTCTGGTTGATTTGTGACCCAAGGCAAGAGACCTGGGAAAGGACCCTGGCTCAGTAGGTTTACCTAGACCAGACAGGTCAGCTTATGGTATGCCATCTGGCTACACAAATGCGAAGCTGGATTTGGCTTATCTTAAACTGAGCTGCCACAGATCTACACTATGGGAGACCGATGGGAGCATGAGCTCTCGTCGGCTTCAGTTACTCCTCACAGAATGAGAAATACAGGAGGTCAATGAGTGCTACCCTCAGCATTTGATTTGGGGATCTACACTAGACCTGCTAAATCTAAGGCTAGAAGATTGACTTCTGGAGGGTCGACGTACCCTCACAGTGGATGAGCTAAATCAACAGGGTTCGGAGAGCCAAGCGAAGTATTCATTAAGGGATTTCTTGAATTCAGGGGTATTGTGCACCAGTAGATATTAGTAATTTTTATTCTATATTTAAAAAGAAAATTAGGTGGCATTTAGGACATTTTTTTTATTGAGAGCATTGTGCATTTCTAGCTTAGCAAAAAGTACCTAGAACACTGATTAAGAGTTTTTAAAAATCAAATGTGAAGAAATAATCAAAAGAAAACACATAAATACACTATAAATAAAGCAGATGGGAGAGTGATGAAGGAGGTTTCCTATGCCATGCATGGTAGGGTGCAGCTGGAATAGTTGAGCTCTCAGATGGTGAAGGTCTTCTCAATGAGCTAGAGGTTGCGTTCCTGTAGCACAACAGATAGGGGCCATTTTGTGTCCAGTGGCTGGCAAGCTGACATGTCCGCAAGGAGAACCATAGCAATCAGAGAAAAGGCTTTGTTGTCACTCAGGCTATGTCTACACTACAAGGTTTTTGCGGCAGAGAGTATGCTAATGATGGACTCATTAGCATGAGTCGTGATGTCATTAGCATATTTTCTGCCAATACTTTTTGCGCAAGGGGTTTTTGCACAAAAAGAAGCAGTGTAGCCGCTCCTGTTTTGCACCAAACTCCCCTTTTGCCTCCCAGAGGGGCATAAGGATCTTGCTCGGGAGGATGGCATGGAGGTGGTGTACGTGCCTCACTCACAGCTGGTCCAGCTGTGAAGAAAAGTGAGAAGGACAGTGATCCCAGGAGATGCTGTACCTGAAGCCTAGCCCTCATTTCTGAGCTAACACTCAGAGAAAGGTCTTGGTTCAGACAATGTTGATGTGCTTTGAGCAAGGCCATCTCTAGCCTAGACAGCATGCACTGACCTGCAGGGTCACAGATGTCCCAGGGGAGCCTTGCTATCCCCACATCCCAGGGACAAGCAGGCATGGGAATGGGCCGGCCAGGACAGGAGCCTGCAGGTAGGAGAGGGGCGACTGGGCAGCTCGCCTTCCCTCTGTGTCACACACACACTGGGGCTAGCAGGGATGACATTCCACAGGGAGAGGACTTCTATCTCTGGCCCCTACGGGAATGGGTTGGAGATTGTTGCGGGATGTGTGTGTGAGTGGCAGATGCTGCTTGCTCGGGAGAATGCTACTGGAGTTCCCTCCTCGTCCTCCCCATGACAGGTTCTCATGAAGGGGCCCAGTGTCCTCCACCTGGCTGTGCTTGACCATGAGTGGATGCTGCCTCAAGAGTGCAGGCAGGAGCCTGTGCTGTGTGCAGCACTGCTGTATGTGTCCATGACCCCAGCCTCCTTTATGGTGGCTTGTGATGGGGAGGTGTCCCACCATGGAATAGGGAGTGAGGCAGGCCTCTCCAGAAACCCTGTGAGAAGGAACGACTGGTTCCTGTGTGGCAGCCTCATGTAGCTGACTGCTCTGGACAGGTGCTCCATATGCACCCATGTACACAGTTTGCTGGGTGATCCCCAGGCTGAGAAGGCTGAGCAAGGATAATGCAGCCTCTCGCCACTCACTGCCTCCCCCGATCTGTGTCTAGGGAAAGTAATGGAACTCACTGATGGGCCTTCACTGGGTGACATCCTGGGAGGGGGGTGCCAGCTCCAGAGACAGGATGACATCGTGGCTGGTGGGCATCATGTCCTGGCTGGCCTTATCTTCCTCTTCCACCTCCTCATACTCCTCCTTGTTCACAGCCCCACCCTCCAGGAGGCTCACGATGGGCATCTCCAGGCCAGAGTTCACGATGGGGATGGGGGAAAGGATCAACCCCCCCTCCCAGGACGCAGTGCAGCCGCTCATAAAAGTGGCTGGTCTGAGGTACTGCTCCTGAGTGGGAACTGTGTTCCCTGCCTTGGTGTAGGCCTGCCTAAATTCTTTGAGTTTCACGTGCACCTGCTCCTGGGTGTGCATGTTTCCCTTCTGGCCCAGGCTTGCAGCCATCCAGCCATAAACATCCACGTTCCCACTCCTGGTGCAGAGATCCTGGCGATTAGCCTCCTCTCCCCAACCCTCAATGAGATCCAGAATCTCTGCACCAGACCACGAAGGGGCCCTCTTCTTCTGCTCCTGGGCAGGGGCTGGTGGATTGCTAACAGACTTGGGGGGGGGGGGGGGCTCAGTGGGAGCACTGGGATCACTCATACAGTACAACAGGCTCTTGCTCTGTGGCATTGGTTGGTCAGGGCCTGCATGGTGCCACAAGCTGTTTCCCCTGTGGCTCAAGCTTTAAAGGCTGCAAGAGAAGGGAAACTATAGAGTTCTGAGGGGTGTGGACAAAGTGGCCACCAGGGCAGAGTGAAAATTACTGGGGGGGCCAATTATTTTGAAATAATCACAGCTGCGCCGTCCACACACACTGTATTTCAAAATAGTTATTTCAAAACAGCCATTATGCCTTGTGAAATTAGGGTTTATTATTCTGGAATAAGAAGCCTGTTATTTCAAAATAATGGGCTTGCTGTGTGGATGCTCACCTTTTTACTTTGAAATAGTGTGAGTTATTTTGAAATAATGCTTTAGTGTAGATGTGCCCTAAGTGTTAACAAAAGAAAAAAAAAAGAGAACTCTGAGCAATCTGCCCAAAATTGCTTAAGTACTATCTTGTGGTTCTTTGTGATCATTTGATTTGTTCACCAGTGACAGAAGTCTTCCAGGCTCTGAATTTCTAAACTTAAAAGGAGATGGGGACCCATATAAGTCCATCGTTCTTTAAATAAGGCTATGTCTACACTGGAGTGATCTTGCGCAAAAACTGTTTAGTGCAGGAGTTCTTGCGTTAAAGTAGTTGCGCAAGAGAGCGTCTGCACTGGCATGTGCTTTTGCACAAGAGCATCCATGCCAGTGTAGACACTCTCTTGCGCAAGAAAGCTCTGATGGCCATTTTAACCATAGGGCTTTCTTGCGCAAGAAATTCATGTTGCCTGTCTACACTGGCCTCTTGCGCAAGAACAGTTGCGCAAAAGGGCTTATTCCTGAGCGGGAGCAAGAGTTCTGGCGCAAGAAGCCCAGATTTCATACATTAGAACGTTAGTTTACTTGCGCAAGAACACGCGGCCAGTGTAGACAGGCAGCAAGTTTTTGCGCAATGTCAGTTTACTTGCGAAAGAACACGCGCCAGTGTAGACACAGCCTAAGGCTACGTCTACACTGGCCCCTTTTCCGGAAGGGGCATGTAAATTTCACTAGTCGTCGTAGGGAAATCCGCGGGGGATTTAAATATCCCCCGCGGCATTTAAATAAAAATGTCCGCCGCTTTTTTCCGGCTTTTAAAAAAGCCGGAAAAGAGCGTCTAGACTGGCCCCGATCCTCCGGAAAAAGTGCCCTTTTCCGGAGGCTCTTATTCTTACTTCAAAGCAAGTACTTACTTTGAAGTAAGAATAAGAGCCTCCGGAAAAGGGCACTTTTTCCGGAGGATCGGGGCCAGTCTAGATGCTCTTTTCCGGCTTTTTTAAAAGCAGGAAAAAAGCGGCGGACATTTTTATTTAAATGCCGCGGGGGATATTTAAATCCCCCGCGGATTTCCCTACGACGACTAGTGAAATTTACATGCCCCTTCCGGAAAAGGGGCCAGTGTAGACGTAGCCTACGTGTTTTAAGTGAGGGAGAGGCAGCTCCTTTTTGGGAGGGGGTCACTTCTAACATCTTTTGTGCATGCCTTCTTTGCTATGTACTACAGTATAGATTTTTTTCCACCTCATTGTAAATTCCATTTCTGACATCAGATCTTAACAGAACAATCTTTATGTTCATGCAGGAGAACATTAATACCTCCCATTGAAATCAGTAGGTTTCTGAATTGACTCAAGGGCCTGCTTGTATAGCTGTGACTGCAGCAGCCAGGATGAGGAACTGAAATCTAAGGTGGTCATCTCCTAACCTGGTTTAATTTTGAAAGTCATGAGACAAGACATTTTAAAAATTGTAAATCAAGACATAATTGAAAGCAAAAATTAAAGGCATAAGCACCTCTCAGGATCATCCTTAAAGCAGGCAAATGAAACTAGACAGGCTTCTGATTGTAAAAATGTTGATGGGATCAGGCATTTGGAATAGCTATGAAATGAGTCACAATGGACTGTTTCTTTATGCTTCAGGGGATAGCTGAGTTAGTCTACACAGGATAAACTTAAAAAACAACAAATAGTCTGGTAGCACTTTAAAGACTAACAAAACATGTAGATGGTATCATGAGCTTTCGTGGATACAGCCCACTTCTACTTATGGACAGTGCTCCTTTGCTTGCTGTTACAGTTTCCCTGTGATACCAGTGTTCTACAGAAGCAAACCACTACCATGAGATGGGATGATTTCATTTGATATTTCCATTGGATTGGGTTCTGGAAATGAAACAGATTTCTCTTTCTTTCCTTCACACACATACTCTGTCTTAAAAAGAAAGCAACACTACTCCAGACAGAATATTGCTTTGAGTGGATTATTCCAGAAGTGCTAAAATTGCTCCATTTTACAGTTTTTATTCAATTTCAAAGCTCATGTTTAAAAGGCTTCTCTGTACAAGATAGAATTATAACTGAAGCTGCCTTCTCCCTTTTAAAAGAAGATCCAATTGCGGAACAATGTATCCTATTCATAATGGGATATTACATTTTTCCTAAATAGCTTCCTTGGGAACATCTATTACCATTCAGCAGTGAATTAATTAAGTTGGAAACTATTTCAGGGTCTATATTTTGAATTTTCTGGCAAGTTGATAGGCCTATAAATCTTAAATCACTGGGGTTACATTACATATCTCTGGAGTAGAACCTGTTTCTTGAAAAGTTTTTTTTTGCTTCTATTTTTTTACTGCATATGAAACTGGTAAACTTTTAAAAGCTTTAAATATGATGAGAATAAATAATGGAGGCAGGGCTAGAAAATTTGTTGAGTTCACTCATTGTATGCAAATTCTTTCTGTCTTTTAACACTGAAGATTTACAGGGAAGGCTGCGATGTCATATTATATACAAACAGATATACAAACAACTATATATTTTGGCAGTGGATTCACCTCTAAAATCTTTATGATACTTGTAAATCCTAGCAACGATAACCTGAGAGACATTATTAGTAGATCCCAAATCATAAATTTTATGAAGCCACCCGTCAAGCAGTTTTTGCTGTCGAGTTTCATTGTTGGACTGTAAAATCTGGAGAAATGAACTGAATGATGGATATCTGGGAATGACCGAGGACAGCTAATTAAAAGACCATCAAAATTCTCTAAAACATGTACCAAAAAAAAAAAAATCATTACAAGTAGGAAGGGTGAGTGCCCAGAACCTTTAATTCCTCGTAAATTTTCTGTCGACAATATATTAGGCAACAGTCATCTTAGCTGAGAATGGAGAAAGAAATGGGATTTTGATAATGCAGCTTGTAACAGTGCTTGAAACCTCCAGTGGATTTAATACTTCTGGGAATCAATTCTGTGCTGGATTTGTAGATTCTAGTATCCAGTTTGTCCGATGATTGACAGTCATATCGATGAAAGCATTTCATGACTCATGCATGATTGATAGCCAGCCATCAGGAGGAAATAAAGCACAACCTTTCTGCAGCTGTAGAGCAAAAGAAAAAATATTTTTGTCTAATCACCATTAATTTTAGTCATTGATACGGTTTGCTTTCTCTTTTACAAAGGTTGATGGATTTACAAAGACTTACAGAGGAACTTAAACGAAACAAAGGAAAAAAAAAACCCTTTGTTCTATGAGGCTATGTTGTTTGTGTTCATGCCTCCCTGATCAGCAAGATAATAACGAACCAGAACAAAAGAGTAGAGGAGCAAGATAGAGAGAGCTCAGACCACTAAGCATTAAAATGATTCTTAAGCAAGTCTGAATTTCTCAAGGGTCTGGTAGTAGGATACACAGCTTTCATTAATAGATGGGGTTCAGGTTCTAGTCCAAATCAATAATGTCTGAAAAGTTGTTACCAGCTGACATTTACAATCGGTGCCTGTGAAGTGAATATTATAGTCTCATTTGAATTTCTATCCTACCCTAGGGAAAAAAAACCCTCCTCCATGATCCAACAGCACAACTGATATTGAGGCTTTGCCTACACTAGCATGTTTGTTGACACAACTTTTGATGGCCAAGGGGGTATGAAAAAACAGTCCCCTGAGGGACATAAGTTTCATCGACAAAAGCACCAGAGTGGACTGTTTTCCTGCTGACCTAACTACCCCCTCTCATTGGGGTTCGTTTGAATGAATCCATACTGCCTAAATCTCAAATGCTTCCATGGTTTAATTTGGTTCAGATAAGGTTCACTCAGGCCAGGTAAGCGGCCTCTCTAGAGAAGCCACAAAACTCATGACATTTTGAAGAAAGTAGCAGGGCCCAGTAAAGATTATTAGGTTTTCTAAGAAGTAAGCAGATTTTCAGCAAAGATAGAAAACTTTTTAGTAGCAAAGAGAGGTAATTTTCAGAACTTTATGAAACTCCCCAGTTGTTCTGCTTTGGTTAACTCTGTGGAATGTGTGGGCTCACTGAGCTTTTTCAGAGTTTCCTTTTTCCTAATTTACTGAGCATGGTTAATGTCTCTCTCATTGACATTCAGGATACGTTTGTACTGCTATAGAAAACCATATAGTGATGATGAGTCTTAAAGTCTGGCTCAATTGATTTGGACTCACAGGCCTTGCGCTGTGGGATTAAAATGTGCAGTATAAACCTGCAGGCTCAGAGTGGAGCCCAGGGTCTGAGTCCCAGTGTGTGGGGTGGGTCTCAGAGCTTGAACTTGAATGTCTATACTGCAAATTTTACCTTGGCAAGCCTAAGTAAGTTGACCCGAGCCTGCTGCCATCATGCTACTGGTCTTCTATTACAGATTCATCCTCTGACATGGACCCGGTAGTACTTTATAACTCCCCAGAGTAAAATACCTGGCAAAAAGACACTGCATGCAGACATATACTTTGTGGGTTGTTCTGAGAGGTCGGCAGAAGGAGTTATAATGGGATGCCTGTTTGTTTTTTGTTTTTTTTCCACCCAGGAATTATTTTTGAGCATAACAAAATGCTGTAACCTGGTTCACTTGTACAAAAAGTGTCTGGGAGGAAGGTTTGTCTTGGTCTTAAAGAAGGATCTTATACCATATGCAATCATTTAGACCCTGATTTAACTAAGAACTCTGTATATACTTCAATGTAATCACATAATTAAAAGCTATTGATGAGACATAGTGGGTGATGAGAGATGGTGGATGAGGTAATGTGGATTAAAGGCTTTAAGAACATATACTTAACTTCATTCAGCATTGTGCCTGAATGCTCTGCTGAATTAAGACCTTATTCCTGTGCAAAAAATGACTGACAATATTTCATGCTCACTATTCACATCACTATAGCAGCTTCTTTGTGGTGAGGAATCTTAGATTATATTCTTACCTTTCCTACATGACCTCTCTGTACCATAGTTTCTGACTCTGTAAAACGGGGATAGTACTTCTCATCCTCTTGGTAAGTTATAGTGGTTTGTTCATTAATGTTCATGAGGAGCTTTGAGATCCATAGATGGAAAGCACTGCATTGGGCAGAGTTTTATTAGTGGGTCAGAATCTTTACTATGTACTAGCTGCTTTTGTGCTGCTCCAAAAAGGAGCCACACACCCTATCTTACCTGGCTAGCTGTAGGGTGTTGCCAGAGTGCCACAAGGCAGCAAGAGCATACCTGTGACCAGTGTTCCCTCTCACATTTTCTGTCCTTGGGCAAGTTGGATTCTTTTTTGGCATTTTGAAGTTTCTTTTGTGCAACATCAATATTGATATAGTATGTGGATGTGCACCACCAATACAAACACACACACACACATATATATTCTTCCACACATATGGACTGCTTAAAATTATATATATATTATAAATTATAATTATATATATATATAATTTTGTTTGCAGACAGATGCATGTTTCAAAGAGCATGCAAATAAGGTTTTATCCTACAAAACAGCTAGCATCACACCTAGTATTTGCTACTTCTAACTCATAAGAGCCAGAACTCTACCACATAGCAAAGATCTGGCCTTAATGCAATACAATATACCATGTATTAATTAGTAACAGAGGATTTAAAAAACCCCCGTTAAGATCAGAGTTTTAGATATCTGCAACAATCCAAAAATTCTGTTAAAAGAATCTTTTTTCTTACTTATCTTAAGCCATTAACACCTATATAAATGTTGCTTGAAATGTCATCATGCAAATGTCCTCCTGGAACCCTCCCCCCACCCTTCATGCAGCCTGCTCCCTTCCTCCCAGCCCAGACAGAGAGGACTGCAGCAAGTGAATCAGGATACCCCAAACAAACCCCTGCCCATCTCCACCTCACTATACAGATGCCAGCACCCACCCACCCCTTTTCCCCTACCTATCCCTATGCAATCTGCTCCCCCAGCCCAACTGGGGAATGGAATAAAAGCCTGTTTCTCAAAGTAGCAGGCACCAGCAGTGTGTCTTGTCATAACTCCCAGCTAAAGCACAGACATATTATCCATACACCTCCTGCCTCCACCTTACCCCAATGCCAACACCCACTCACCTTTCTTTCTCCCTCTTACCCCATGCTGTCAGCCCCTTATCTCCCCCTTCCCTGGAGGCTTGAGTGTGGTGAGTTCCTGCCTCTCTCTCCTCATGTGAACTGATCACTAGAATGTGGCTCAGAAGATTTAGGTATGGCTGCACCAGTGGACTCTAAATGACCATAGGCAATGTGCTTCAACATTGTGCTTCAGTATCCCCCTCTAGAAATGACATTGGCTTTCTTTAGTAAAATGAATTGATATTTACTGGTGAGACGCATTCTATACAAAGTAGGTATTATTTATTATCTCCAGTTGAAATATGTAATAATCAAATCACTTACTGGTTCTGCTTCTTGTTAAAATTAAAGTAGGAGAGTGATCATGGTCACAGTTAGAAGGATCAATGCAAAGAGCTGGTGGAAAAATGCCAAATAATTGTAATGAGAATTAAAAAAAAACAAATGTCTGTTTATCAATGAAATACTGGAGTCCCCCTCCCCCCACTCACAGAAACTGGTATTTGTGGGTTTTTTAAAACTACACAGTGAAAATGTTATCAAAAAGTGGTTCAGTTTTTATTTTGTAATTACATTTCTATCAAAATAAAGAATTTCCATAAAAACTGTGACAATTTTGACCACTTCTAGTTACACAACCCATTGCACTGGTGTTAACAATTACTTTTGAGGCCTTTGATTTAAATCAGTGTTTCCCAAAGTGGAGCCACTCTGAGAGAGCTGCTACTGCACTGCTCTGGTTTGTTTACTTACCAGCTCTGCAGCCACGAAGCGTTGTGGCTCCCATTGGCTGTGGTTCACTGTTTGCAGCCAAGGGGAGCCGCAGGAAGCAGTCTGCTGAGTCATGCTGCTTCTTGCTACTCCCCTTGGCCCCAAGGGGGACCATGAAGCTCTATGGCTGTGGAACCAGTAAGTAAATAAACTGGAGCGGCCTGATAGCAGCTTTCTCTAAGTGGATCCATGGACCACTTTGAGAAATGCTAATTTAAAGGGTATCACTTAACTCTTCTTCTGTTTGCTTTTCTTTGGGAATGGTGTAGAGAATATAGTTTGGATGTACCCAGAGTCAGTGATGAATATTTTCATCTGTAAAGTTTCCTTATCTGATTTAGTTTTAAATTTACCTCACCATTTTCTCGGTCTCTGTTGAAAGGAGGGTCAGCGAATGTTTAAAATAAATCTTTCATTTTTTATGCCTCAGATCCACTCTTTCTTGATCATTCCACATCCTTTATTTATAAGTGTAGGTAGCAGTAAGTATTTAGAACATCGTTCTAGTTCATAGTATAAGGAGAGAAAAAAATGTAGGCAACTATTTGAGATAGGTTTGCATGGTTTTAGGAGGGGGAACTTACTTTGTGATTCATTTTTTAAGATGAAGAGCCTGTTTTATGGAAATGTGTGCTGAGATACAGAAATTATGCAAAGAAAGTTTTAAAAACAGATAATAAATGATCTCTTCTGAATTTTCATCCTTTTTCTCTCATACAAAGAAGGACTTGGTTGTCTCTTATTTATAGACCTTGAAGAAGAATATAAATCTCAAAAAAATGAAGTCATGAAGAAAGGAGATAGGAGAACAGCCCCACAAATGTGTTTTTGAACACAAAAAATTATAAAAATGAGTTTGTAATTTACTGTAGCTCAGGGGCAGAAATAACTAATACATGGGAAATTTACCCATTTTAGGCATCTATTTTGCGTCCTTTACTATTCTACTGTTCATAAAAAGAGCATTTATTTCAGCAACTGTCATGTCATTTGGCATTTATGTGATCTCTGAGCTAAGGGTGAAAATGCACATTTTTTCCAGTTTCCAATTTTTATAGGGAAGTTATTTATTTTATAAACTAATACCAATTTGATTTGTTCTGTATAACTTGTTTCATTGCCCTTTTTTTATTACTTTTATTCTTACAGCTTGAGATTCAGGATAATCAATCTTTTGTTTTTTATTTACTTTTAAAATCCTGTTTCCTACAATGGGATGTGTGATCCATCTTCTTTACATTGCCATCTTAATGCCATTTAATTATTAACTTGGAGATTGAAATCAGGCCTTTTCTTTAGCTGGTATATCATACTTTGGATTGTTCAATGTCTTTGGTAGGCATTACCTTATACACACAGATGCTGCACACTTGTTGTTTATAATGTCACCTGAAAGTGAGATCAGGCTTTCACATGGCACTGTGGTATTCAGGGTATGTCTACACTACAAAGTTAATTCGAACTAACAGACGTTAGTTTGAATTAACATTGATAGGCACTACACATGCAAACCGCTAGTTCGAACTTAATTCGAACTAGCGGAGTGCTTAATTCGAACTAGGTAAACCTCATTCCACGAGGACTAAGGCCTAGTTCGAATTAAAGGCTGTGTAGCCACTTAATTTGAACTAGTGGGAGGCTAGCCCTCCCCAGCTTTCCCTGGTGGCCACTCTGGGCACCACCAGGGATACTCTTCTGCCCCCCTCCCGGCCCCGGAGCCCTTAAAGGGGCATGGGCTGGCTATGGTGCCCGTGCTAGGTGCAAGCCTGCCAGCACCCAGCCAGCAGACCCTGCACCTGGCACGGCACGAGCCAGCCACCCGCTGCCACCCAGCCCTCTGCCTCTTCCCGGGACCAGGCTAGCGGCTCCCGGGAGCCTGCCCGGGGCTGCAAGAGGCGGGTGCCCGCCTGGTCTAGTGTGGACATCGTGGACCTCATCCACAACCTCCGCACTAGGCACAGGAAAGTGGCCATCTAGGGCAGGATAGCTGCCAGCCTGGCCACCCAGGAGCAGGTGTGCATGAAAATCAAGGTGGTTCACTGAGACCCCCGACCCTGAGCCCTGAGCTGAGAACGGCCATACTGGGTCAGAACAAAGGTCCATCTAGCCCAGTAGCCTGTCTGCCGACAGTGGCCAACACCAGCTATCCCAACACCAGCTAATTAAGTTTGAATTAGTGCTGTAGTGTAGACATTCCCTCAGAGATTCAAGATATATGGGGTTTACATATATCTGGTGAAACGAGGTTTACAGGATCGGTCAGCAAAGGCTTCCCCAGCTGACAGATCCGCATCTAGACTGCCGCGCTGTGCCGGATCAGCTGATCGTTGGGACAGCGCGGCGGCCATGTTTATTTTAATGAAGCAGGGATTATTTAAATCCCCACTTCTTTGACTATGCCGGGTAAACTAATTTACATGGCTCCATCGACGGAGCCATGTATTCTAGACATACCCTATATGTACCAGATTTAGTAAGGATTCACATATCCCTTCCTGGTTCAACCACCATTCCGGAGGACATGAGTATGCTGATGATGGATTCTGCTTGATAATGATTGCAAGCTGTGTGGACCAATGCATGTTTGTATTCATCATCTGACTCAGATGCCACCAGCAGAAGGTTGATTTTTCCTTTTTGGTAAATTGGGTTCTATAGTTTCTGGATTGTAGAGTTGCTTTATTAAGACTTCTAGAAGCATGCTCCACATCTCATCCCTCTCAGATTTTAGAGGGCACTTCAGATTCTTACAATTCTTCCCAAGGAGTCACACATTTAATTAATGCATTATTTTTTAACAAGCATCATTAGCATGGAAGCATATCCTCTGGAATGATGGCTGAAGCATGAAAGCGGAAAGGAAAGTTTAGCACATCTGACATGTAAATACCATGCAATGCTGGCTATAAAAGTGCCATGCAAGTGCTGCTTCTCTGTTTCAGATGACATTGTAAACAAGAAGTGGAACACATTAATCCCCATAAATGTAAACAAACGTATTTGTCTTAGCAATTGTCTGAACAAGAAACAGGACTGAGTGGACTTGTAGACTTGAAAGTTTTAGATTGTTCTGGTTTTGAGTGCATTTATATAACAATCTACATTTGTAAATTGCACTTTGACAATAGAGAAATAGTGCTACAGTCTTTGTAGGAGGTGAATCGAAAAATACTATTTCTTTTATCATTTTTACAGTGCAGATAAATTTAATCAGAAATGATAATAGAAAGTGAGCAATATACACTTAGACTGATTTCAGTTACAACACAGAATACAATCTGAAAATGTAGAAAAACATCCACATCAATTAAAACTTAAATGACTTGCAATTAATTTGAATCATGATTTTTTTATTAATTGCATGATTTAACTGTGATTGACAGCCCCCAATTAAAATAATTGCAATAATCTACAAGCTGTATTCACTAATGTCCCAATTTAAAGACAATACATCTCACTGTAGCTTTCTGGATAACTGTCAGCAATCTTTTTCCCACCTAGATCCCTGGCAGAGTCTTGATGCACAATAAAGACATCTACATTATTTAGTTGCATCTGTTCCATTGATGACTGAAAATAATTTTTTAGACTTCTGAAGCTGGAGAATGTGTGTTTTACAGTTCAGGATGAAACAGGCATAGTAAAAATAATTCTTATAAATTTGCACTGTGATTCCAGAGTACTGTAAATGACTCCAAGATCTACCTTTAATGGGTGACAGTTCATTTAGGCCCCAACATTTTGTATGTATAGTTGGGATTATATTTTGCATTTTACATTGAATTTTTTCTGCTATTGTACTGCCAAGTCACCCAGTTTTGTGTGTTCCCTTTGTAACATTTTGCAGTCAGCTTTGGACTTTACCTTTTGTATCATCGGTAAATGTTACCATTTCACTGTTTACCCCCTTTATACAGATAATTTATGAATATGTTGAACAGCTCACATCCCAGTAGAGGCCCCTGGGAGACATCATTATTTACATTCTGAAAATGAACCATTTATTCCTATCCTTTTCTCTTGTCTTTAATCAAAGTGCTTTCAGGGTCATGTCATATCCCAAGTTGGGAGCACAAACTTATCACATTCCATTCTCAAGCACTATTTGGGGGTATGACACACCCTGTTAGCAGGCCTCAGGTTCAAAACTATGGGTGCAGAGCACTTTTGATTTTTGTCCCTATGGATCTGTCTAGACTACATGGCTCTGTTGCCAGAGCCATGTAGATTAGTTTACTAGACATACCCAAATGAAGTGGTGATTTAAATAATTGCCACTTCATTTAAATTAAAATGGCTGCTGCGCTGAGCCGATCAGCTGTTTGTTGGCTCAGCGCACTAGTCTGGACGCTCTGTGGTCGACATCAAAGGTATTTGTCAACTATCCCGGTAAACCTCATCCCACGAGGCATCAATCTTCTCTTTTCTAAACTAAAAATCCAATTCTTTCAGACTTCCTTCATAGGTCATGTTCTCTAGACCTTTAATCATTCTTGTTGCTCTTCTCTGGACCCTCTCCAATTTCTCCACGTCTTTCCTGAAATGTGGTGCCCAGAACTGGACACGGTACTCCAACTGAGGCCTAACCAGTGCAGAGTAGAGCGGAAGAATGGCTTCTCATGTCTTGCTCACAACACACCTGTTAATGCATCCCAGAATTATGTTGGCTTTTTTTGCAACACAATCACACTGTTGACTCTTATTTAGCTTGTGGTCCACTCTAACACCTTGATCCCTTTCTGCCGTACTCCTTCCTAGACAGTCGCTTCCCATTCTGTATGTGTGAAACTGATTGTTCCTTCCTAAGTGGAGCACTTTTCATTTGTCTTTATTAAACTTCATCCTGTTTACCTCAGACCATTTCTCCAAAATGTCCAGATCATTTTGAATTATGACCCTAAAGCAGTTGCAACCCTTCCGAGCTTGGTATCATCTGGAAACTTAATAAGCATACTTTCTATGCCAACATCTAAATTGTGGATGAAGATATTGAACAGAGCTGGTCCCAAAACAGACCTCTGTGGAACCCCACTTTTTATACCTTTCCAGCAGGATTGAGAACCACTAATAACTACTCTCTGATATGGTTATCCAGCCAGCTATGCACCCGCTTTATTGTAGCCCCACCTAAGTTGTATTTGCCTAGTTTATTGATAAGGATATCATGCGAGACCTTATCAAATGCCTTACTAAAGTCTAGGTATACCACATCCACCATTTCTCCCTTATCCACAAGACTCGTTATCCTATCAAAGAAAGCTATCAGTTTGGTTTGACATGATTTGTTCTTTACAAATCCATGCTGGCTGTTCCCTATCAGCTTACTATCTTCCAAGTGTTTGCAGATGATTTCCTTAATTTCTTGCTCTATTATCTTCCCTGGCACAGAAGTTAAACTAACAGGTCTGTAGTTTCCTGGGTTGTTCTTGTTTCCCCTTTTTATAGATGGGCTTTATATTTGCCTTTTTCCAGTCTTCTGGAATCTCTCCAGTCTCCCATGATTTTCCAAAGATGATAGTTAGAGGCTGAGATACCTCCTCTATCAGCACCTTGAGTATTCTAGGATGCATTTCATCAGGCCCTGGTGACTTACAGGCATCTAACTTTTCTAGGTGATTTTTAACTTGTTCTTTTTTATTTTATCTTCTAAACCTACCCCCTTCCCACTAGCATTCACTATGTTGGGCATTCCTTAAGACTTCTTGGTGAAGACCAAAACAAAGAAGTCATTAAGCATCTCTGCCATTTCCAAGTTTCCTGTTACTTTTTTCTCCCTCCTCTCTGAGTGGGCCTTCCTTGTCCTTGGTCTTCCTCTTGCTTCTAATATATTTATAAAAATTTTTCTTGTTTCCCTTTATTCTCATAGCTAGTTTGAGTTCATTTTGTGCCTTCGCCTTTCTAGTCTTGCCCCTGAATTCCTGTGTTGTTTGTCTATATTCATTCTTTGTAATTTGTCCTACTTTCCATTTTTTATATGACTCCTTTTTTATTTTTAGATCATTCACGATCTTGTGGTTAAGCCACCTTCCCCAACTGCAATACACTGGGGAAGAGCATGGAGGATTAAATTTGGTACAAAGGATAATTGGAAGCCATCTTCAGAATGGAAAAGGGAGGGCAGAATGTGGGGTGATAGTAGTGATGTGAGGCAGTTATGGATAGGGGAGGTGGCAGGGAAGAATGTGTGTGGGGGTGGAGAGGAGAAGCAGTACTCTAGGCTCGGCTTGGTTTGGCAGTGCAGAGGGTGCTAGCACAGGACCTTGCCAATGATATCCTGACACCTAGCTCTATTATGCCTCCAGGACCATCCACATTCAATAAGGACCCTCCTCCTATTTTTCTCCTCAGCACTGTCCATCTGTAGTTTCAAGATGCAGGCAGCTTAAGTGGCCTTGTTTCTAGAGGATTGACCTAAAGCAATGCCTTTCATTGTTACTTCTGGGAACAACTGTGACAAGGCTGAATTATCTCTTCCAGCTCTCACCTGGACTAAGCACCAAATGGCTATTGATTGGGAAACCTTATTTGTTGCCTTGGCAGCTTCCAGTACATTTAGAATGTGAAAACTCAGTTGTGGGTTTTCACTGCTCCCAGTTTATGACCAGGAGAAACAATAGGGCCAGTCCGGTACCCTACCAGAGTCTAGTAAAAAATGTTCATGTCCTTTGCTTGCATGTGACAGTCCAGCCACAGTTATGTCTGCAGGCCTGTATGCAGGTAGTGTGTGAGGGGTGTGAAAGCACCCCCATTGTTCCCCAAGCAAGCATGCTCTGGCTGGCCAGGGGAAGGCAAGAGTGGCATGCTACCTGAGCCTCCCTCCCCCATGCTCTGCTCAATGGGAGGAAGTCTGGGGCTGATTTCCCTGCTTATTTGGAGGACCATAAGAGGTGAATTCACACCCTTGCAGTCCACATTTCCCAAAAAACCACACATACACCCAGAAATTCCTGCATACAGGCCTGGTCTATACCAGGCTCCCATGGCCTGCCCTACTAGATTATGGAACTTGTGCTAAACGGTGAAGTGAAATACAATTTAGTGACGTGAACAAAGATTACTGTCTCCCAGTATTTTTGCTAGTTAGTGGTGTGACAGCTTCTTGGTGAGGAAAGCTGATTCCTAGCCATGGTAGTTCTATAACAGCATTCCTATTCCTGTAGCAGAACCCTTTGAACTCATTTGCAGGACTGCATGGGAAGTCTTCACACTGCACGTTAATTGCTTTATGGTTTTTTTAATGTTCTATAATTATAACCTAGTAACTAGCCTGCAAAAGAAACAAACACAACTCTGGGACTATTGTAAATTCACAGAGGCTGCTCATTTGCAAAGCTAGACATACATTTACATGAAGCAAACCGTCTGACCCTAAAGTGAAGTTTTACACATGGGAGACTGCCTCCTTATAATTTAGTGATGATTATTGATGTTGAAAGATGGTAAAGTGCAGTTTTCAACACACTTAAGGTCATGCATCCCTTGTACATACCATTCTTCTTAATCCTTAATCCTTTTTTGCTTTCCTTGGCATTTAGACTATAAACTCAAGAGACAGTTTATAGTCTAGACGATAAACACGAGAGATCTAAGAATGCAACAACATCGGGTTTGCTAGATCAGAACACTGATTCATTGAATCTGGTATTCTGTAGCCAGCAGAGGCTCTTGCCTGATGTATCAAAGGAAAATCAAATACTTGAATTTGTGCAATGCAGTACACAGAGAAAATATTCCTTGCAGAGCCTGCAGCCATTGGCTTATTCCCTGCGGCATGAGATTTGATTATATGTTTGTTTCCTGGAGAGAAGAGCTCAGAGTAGTTAAGCCTTCCAGACTGCCGATCATGCATTAGATTAACCTGGAGGAATCTGGGTTCTGTGTGAAACAGATTGTGGGATTCCCCTGGCTGAAAAAAGCAAAGCATCCATTACTAAAGTGCTGTCATATTGCTAACTGGAGCCAAGTGACAAATTCATGGGAAATTTGACTCTATTCCTGTTCACGAGTTGTCCCTGGATAACTTGGGATTTGTTTTGTATGTAGTAGCAATTTTCACTGAACATTTTCTATTAATGTTTCTAGATTTGTCATTTGTTTGCAAACAGTTATATCTGCATCGCTGAAGCAAAACCAACAGTTTTGGTCCAATGTGGAGTCAAATGATGCCTATAATCTTGTCAGAGCAGATGTTCTCACAATATTTCAGGTAAGATGGTGGATATTCTGCAGGAAGAGCTGATCTCTTGAGATGTTCAAGATTTTGGAAATGAGCAGTTCAGGTACAAGCACAAAACCAGAACCTTTGATTAGCACAAAACCAGTAGCTGCCTTTTTGTTCACTCACTGCTATACAATAATGGAGCACAAAAGTGCTGAGGCAAGTCTGACTTTGTGAAAATATCATGATGCGTTTGCCTAGGGAATGCAGGGTGGTGAGTTCATATCCTGCCCACCCTGGGTGTGGCTGGACAGACAACATCTGCTGCCCCAGGGATGGATGTGGCTCTGACACTAGGAAAGCAGTATAAGAGATGCTCTGAAGGTGGGGTGAGTTCTTGCATGGCCACAGTGGAATTTACTAAACCCAAAGATTATTTTGCTTGACAATACTGAAACATTCATATCATGTTTAGTTAGTTTATTTCAACAGAATTGTTTTTGTATCTTATGTGTATTAAGTTCCTGTTGAGGGATTTTGGCATCACACCCAAATTAGTCCTGGCTGCTCATTTTATCTAACTATTTTAAAAACAGCTGAATTGTGCTTTTATGCTATATCCAGAAAGCAGCTAGAGCAGCAGTTCAGCTGCTGTGAAAAACCCTTTCTGTGATTGTAGAAAGATGAATTAGAAGGTGAATGAGCGATTCTTGTTCCACTTCCTGTCCTAAGAGAGCAGGGTTAGGGGGCCTGAGGCAAGAGTTGGGGGTAAGAGAAAAGAAAAAATCTGGGAGATATCCAGAGTTTAGCTGCACTAGTCTTTAAAAGCCTAAAATATTTGAAAAAGTAGCCAATATACCTGTGGTATAAAGTGAGATTGCATTTAAGAATGTGTGCTAAGATAAACCATGTCCCCCTCATTCCATTTTAAACTACTTCATATAAAAAACTGTTAATAGAAAAATACAATTTTAGATGCTGAGGACTCAGTTATGCTGCTTTAGTAACTGCAGCATAAAGGGTGTGTCTAAACTACATCTCTCTTTCGACAGAGGGATGTAAATTAGACACTTCGAAATTGCAAATGAAGCCGGGATTTGAATTTCCCATGCTTGATTTGCAAAATTGTGCCATGGCACTCTTTCGAAAAAGTGCTATTTCAAAAGTGAAACCACAATCTATATGTGGTTCTTTCAAAAACAGAAGCCTTTTTTGAAAGATCCTGTAAATCTCAGAGTGACCTCATTCAAGGGGCCTAACCAGCCCATCAGAATATAGATGTTGATCATCACTCTCCAGAGCTATCCTCCAATGATAGTCATGATTTAGTATGTTAGGACCCCTTTAATGGTGATAATGTTGTTTTACACTTTGAGAAACTCAAAGCTGCATAATAGAAGAAGGGATCAACGTGGCTACCTCCTGAACCCAAAATGGTGTCAAGCAAAAAAGAAATACTGTGTCCCTTCAAAGCAAACCTAAATATTGGAGGCTAGAAAACAATAATTAATTGTTGGATTGTTAGAGGAAAAGTCACAAAAGTTATGTTTGCATTTTGACTCCCTTTGACTAGGAGTTAGTCTAGCTTACAAGTGGAAAATCGCTTGAATTCACTGCATAAAAGGACATCAAATAATACAGTGACTGTTCCCCTAGATCTGCCACCTTCTGTCTCCTTAGCTCTAGCTACATGATGTTTATGACGAAGCGCTCCCATGGCATGAGGCAGTGTATATGAAACGCACCATATTGGCTCTATTCTCTTTGTTCTTCTTACTACTCACTCATTTGCTACTCTCCATTCCAGGCACTAGAGGGGGCACAATTTTGTTTGTACTGGAGAGAGCTAATAGTTATGTGGGGATCCATAGCATATAACATGTCAAAGGCCTGGACTACACTACAGAGCTAAATCAAACTAGATTACACAACTCCAGCTACATGAGGTAGTTTAGGTTGACTTATTGCAGTGTCTACATTGCACTGTGTTGACAGGACAAACTGTCCCATTGACTTACCTTACACTTCTTGTTTTGGTGGAGTATCGGACAATGGGAGAGTGAGAGTGATCTGTGCTAAATTGACCCCTAAGGTACGTCTAGACTACACACTTCTTTTGAAAGAAGCATTTTTGAAAGAAGCTTTTGAAAAAGCATCTTTCGAAAGAGATCGTCTAGACAGCCACAACTTTTTCGAAAAAGCGATCCGCTTTTTTGAAAGAGCGCACCCAGGCAATCTGGATGCTCTCTTTTGAAAAAGTCCTGTTTGCTGTCAAGGACGCCTTTTTTCAAAAGGGCTCTTTTGAAAAAAGGCATTCTTCCTTCTAAAATGAGGTTTACCTCTGTTGAAAAAAACACCACATTCTTTCGATTTTAATTTTGAAAGAACGCTGCAGCGGTCTAGACTCATGTGAAGTTTTTTCAAAAAAAGGCCACTTTTTTTCGAAAAAATGCTGTAGTCTAGACATAGCCCTAGTGGATCCATCACTTCAGATTTGATCTCTGATAAGTATAGACATACCCAAAGACTGCTCCACTAAAGGTTTTGGTCTGCCCCAAGTTTTGTGAAGGGACCAGCTGAGCTTTAGGCCATCATGCAGGAGAGTTTTGGGGGAAGAATGGGGAATGGTCTGACTCTATAATACCTTGGCTAGGCCTGGATGTTCATATAGCTGACCTGGGGGCACTGAAAGCAATACAAAGAGCTCTGAAGTTGGTCTGAGGGGTGGCAGAACACCCAGCTGACACAAATCCACCTTTGTTTGCACACAGTTCATATCCACACCGCTGAAGCCAAACCAAGCTCAGCTGGACATGACAATGGGGCACTTTGTTGTTTTAGTGTATAGTGTACAGCTAGGTTTGTTTAGTCATTATCAATACTCAGTTACATATCCCGGCAGTTAATTTAATACGATTAAATACATTAATTAAAGCAAACCATCCATAAAGCCAAAACAATCCAACAGTCTCTACAGCAGTGGTTCTCAACCTTTTTATACTGTGGACTGGCAAACCCAGTCACAAACTTTTGGTGGAGCAGTAACATCTTATTTGCATATTTGCATATTAATTTTAAGTGGTCACATGTTATTTTACATTGCATCTATGTGAACGCAATACATGTTGTAATGGATCAGCATTGCAGATATCTACATCACTAAAAAAATTCTGTTAAAATAATCCTTTCCTTATTTTAAGCCATTAACACCTATGTAAACTTTGTTTGAAATGTAATCATGCAAATGTCATGAGCTAGGCCTTTTGTACTCAAAAGCAGCCTAAAAGCTTTTAACCCACCTGAAATTTTGGCACCAACCCATACAACCTGCCCTAGCCCAGGAGAGAGTCCTATGTCTGCAGCCCAGCTAGGGCTGCTGTACTGAGACAGGTTTTGACTCTTGCTAATTGCAGGCCAGAGGGAAACAGGTTAAGACACCCCAGACTTCCCTCTGTCTTCACCTTACTGCACAGATGCCAGCACCTCCCCCCCCATTTTCCCTACCTACCCCATGCAGTCTGCTGCCTCTCTCCTCGACCAGGAAGCTGCTGTAATCAGAACACTGTAATCAAACCTCTCCTCTACCATGCTTGCTGCATGCTCCGAATTCTCCTTCCCTCTGGCTCCCTCACATCCCAGCCATGTACTTACTCCCTCCCTCTTTCCTCCTTACGTCCCTTTCCCTACCTGCATGCTCATTATCTGGAGTGCCCTCCCCAGCCAGGAAGCTCTCTGCATGGCAATCCTCAACCTCTGGGCGGCGCTCAATTAGCAGTGTATAGCCCCGCTACCGCACAGCTCTTAGATTCCCGCTGAGCTAATTATCAAGATGTGGGTGTGGCCTGGCAGTGTGCCATGGCCCGGCAGCCAGTGGTTTGTGGCCTAGCATTGGTCTGCAGACTGGTGGTTGGGAGCCACTGCTCTACATGATAAGCAGGGAGCTGAATATTTTTGTAGAAGCATTTTCATGGCTAATTCACTTCCTTGTGCTGTGCAAATGTTGAATATCAAAGTCTGCCTCAGAACTTTGCTGCAGGCAAAGGGTTCTTTATTTCATATTTTTGAAAAGGAAACAAATTTCCTCTTTCAGAGCACAACCATCAGACTGAAAAATGCATGAAAGTTTTGGAATATATTCTAGACATCTGGCTTGAAAGTTCAAAAACAGAGTGAAGAAATGTCACACTTATCTTTTTTGCAAGCTCTGTTTCCAAGAACAGCATTCACACGAGCTTGCTCTTTTACCCTTTTCCATTTTCTGCTCTGTGTGGGCTTGATCCTCTAAGATGCCAAGCACTTCCTCCAAAGGTGACAAAGGAGTTGAAGCTGCATAAAGGTTTCCTCAGCCTTTCAGAGAATATCTCACAGGACTGGGTCCTATGTGAGCTCTTTTACTGCTTCTAGCATTAAACAGGGACACAGAGGTTTGGAAAGCACCTTTATTTACATTCACCTGAATCCATCGCCAGGACTCCTGAAGGCAGAAGGAAGTTGTATCTTCCTGTGAGACAGGCAGGTCTGGTTGAAAACAGTGGCTCAGATCATGTCATCTAGTGTCATCTGCTTCTGGTGAGGACCTTTTGCATGTGAATATGTGCTCCCATTCCAGCAATGAAACTGAGCTCAGATGCCTCCACAGCATCATCCTTCCACCAGACCTTGTGAAGGCCTCTCCATTGTTCTCAGAGTTATACAGGAAAGGGTGAAGTCAGCACAGAGTGGGGAACAGCATGAGTGGAGTGAGGAATCATTACCCCAGGAAATTCTTTTGGGGGATAGGGAGGCTTTAGGAATTGCCAAAAAGTGATGAAAATCTAGTGGCAATACAGCAGCAGAAAATTAGGCTACATCTACTATAGGCTTCTCGCACAAGAAGCTTTTATCGGAAGAGATCATCCGCAAAAACTTCTTGTGCAAGAGTGCATCCACACTGCAAAAGTGCATTGAAAAAGTAATGCGCTTTTGTGGAAGAGAGTGTCCAGACTGAATGGATGCTCTCTCGGAAGTAAGTTCTGATTGGTATGCACAGAATGGCCACCAGGGCACCTGTGCTTTTCCTCTTTCCTCTTTTTGCACAAAAAACCCTCTTCCCTTTCCACACATGCCTTTTTGAGAAAGAACTCTTTCTCAAAAAGGCTGCTTCCTCGTAGAAAAAGGAATACCAATTGCACAACCCCCCCCCCCCCGTTCTTTCAATTTTTTGCGCAAAACACTCTTGAGTTGTGGATGCTCCGCGAGTTTTGTTAGAAAAACAGCGATTTTTCTGACAAAATGCTGTAACATAGACATAGCCTTAGTGTCTTCATTGGGTGACAAGGTAATGTGTAGGCTCAAGGCCTCCATGTGGATGATCCATGATTCATAATGCACCCCCATGTCTACAACAATCTCAAGAATCCATCCTAATAACTTCAGGAGGTTGGGGGCAGAACCCCCTTCCTCAACAAGCAGGTCTCATTGTGAAGGGTTTCTCATTGAGATTTCTTCCTCAGAACTTGTACAGCAGATTGCCACGGTTTGGGCCTGTAGGAGACCCAGAAGAGCTTCCAAGCAAGCCCATTCTTAATGACAAAAATAAATCAACATTTCCAGTTTCAGCAATAGGAAATATCAAAGAAAAGAAGCAGAAAATATATCATCTCCAAAGAAGCCCTTCTCCACTTTATTATAGCTTCATGAGGTGGCCATGATCTTGGTCTGTTTAGTCAACAGACTGTTTTGGTTGTTGTAAGCACTGGATATAATTATATCCTGATGAAGCTGGTCTGTAGAAATACATATACTAACAGAGTAAGAAGACACAGTAAAACTTTGTAAAATGTTTTTCTGCACAAAGCAATTACTTTTGTTCACAGCAGGACAGAAATTTACAACTGCAGGAACCCAGAAAAAATCAAATGTAGTGTTGGAAAAATGCAGTATGAACTCTGTGTAGATGAGACCACACTTCCAACACCATGTCATTTTTCATTTGTCCAACACTAAAGCATGTATTCAGATCTTACGTGTATGTTCCATCTACAGTTGCAAAACACAGAACAAAGATAGTGTATCAGAACCGTCTGTCAGCATGGATTTTGAACCTTCAATCAAAGTTCCTATGGAGATTTCTGTTACATTCATGAAAGGAGTGACATCAGATAACTCCAAATTTAAGTTCTCTTAAAAGGGCGGGATGAGTTTCAGAAAACCTAATATAAATAAAAATGCCTTCTTTTGAATTTTAATATAAAATTCAATCAAAGCAAAAAATTGCTTTCAAACAATGCACAGAAACATTTGTAACCCAAATGCAACAGCTCATGGAAGTTAAAAAGAGAAACTGACCTTTCATTAAAGTGAAACTGAGAAGTCTCTCTTCACTGAATGTACTAGAGGAAGATACATAAAAGTTTCAAAGCCACCTAAAAATATATGGGGACAAATTTTGCTCTCTGTTCACTGATGAATCTTAATTGATCCAGAGTTGCCAAACCGTGTGAAGAGTGTTTTTATGGACCATCTGGAGCTCCTGAAGACCACTATCTTCCATTACTTTCAATGACTCTGAAGACAGAGAGCAGTCTGGGGACATGGCTACCATAACACTTAAACTTTTCTTGTGGATAAATATTTTGTTATTTGGTAGGGTTGTGATGTAAATATAGCAAAATCTCAAAAATATTTCTCATGACTGCAGCCTTATTTTATTTAGGCTTATAAGAACCACCACAGAGAGGCACCTATGTGTCAGAACCCCCTGTCTAACTTATTGTTCTTGAATCACAACAGAAAGGCCCAGCCTCTGACAAGGTTATTTCTCAGTCATCATGATATACTCTGAAAACTAAACAAGCAGCTTGTGGTAACATCTTTAAGCCTCCTCTTCATCATCTTGTCTTCAACCTCTCCTGCCACTACTCAGTAGATTCCTGGAAGTTTTTTCTCTTCGATTATTTAAAGAAAGGTTAAAACAATGAATCATAAAGTCAACAATTATTTTGCAAAATGAAATCAAATCATGTTTTTCATGTGATATGTTTTGATTGGACAACTTTGAACCGCACATTTTTAGAATTCATTGGATGCTTTTGGCATGATTACAATTTGGTATCATAACCCCTGATAATTTAAAAATAATGAATAATGTTTCTGTTTTTAAATAAAGACAAATCAATGTGGTGACTTGATTCCAAATTAGAAAAAGAGCACAACAGTTTCCAACCAGAATTTGATAAGGATTATTTCATATTGTCATGACAACATCAAGCGCTAGTTGATTAGTCTTACTAGGTAGATATATTAGCTCTAGTACTAATATAATAATAAAAAGTGTTCATATAATAGGAGAATATAAATCTTGCTATTTTACTGAGTTTCAAGACATTCTCCCTCATGAGATGCTTGATATTATATGCACTCTATGTCCAGTATATCACATCTTTTAACTATATTTTTAGCAATTTAATATATGCTTTCATTTATGCTTGTCTTACAGTGACCAAAATAACACACAGATATTTATTATTGAAAGGTGGTATAGCTTTCAGGAGTTTAAAAACATTATCTGATGACCCAGTTGAAGAAAATTGTTGATGTCTGTGACCCAACAGAGGTTGGGATGGGGGTGTGAGGCCATGGGATGGGCTCTGGGCTGGGGGTGCCAGCTGTGGAGTGGGTCAGGCCTGAGATGTTTGGGGTATAAGAAGGGGCTCTGGATTTGGGGGGCTCAGGATGGGGGCTCAGAGCTAGGGTACCAGCTCTTGGTCAGTGGCACAGTGGGGGTTCAGAGCAGGCTTCCTTCTTGTCCTAGCACTGTGGCCATGCTGTGCCCTGGAAGCAGTCAGCAGTAGGTCTTGATCCTGGATGGAGTGTGTAAGTGGCTCCCGCCCACAGGCACCACACCTCTTGCTCCTTTTAGGTATAGGGTAGAGATGGGTGGCTGCCTTGGGAGGTGTCTTCCTGAGGAAATTCCCTTCCCCAAATGGGAATGGATTCCGCTGGTGGAAAATTCATAACCACAGTGTGGCCCAGCAGTCTTACTCTGCAAAGTCTGATTGTCTGGACATCAGTCAGTTTAAATGTGGTCTATGGTTGCTTACAGATCAAAGATACACTTGATGGCATCCTTCTAGCATTATAATATATTAAGGCTAATCTACCTCAGGAAGTTGGTTAACAAAGTTTCTGCCAAGCCACACCTCTCACATATCAGCAGTTTACTTCATCTTCGCATTGAGATAAAACAATCAGTAGTCTTGAGGCACCTTAGCGATTAATCAATAAATATAGTATCACGAGCTTTTATGGGCAAAACTCGCTTCATCAGATAAACCATTCCATCCATTGCAACTGAATGGGTTCTACCCAGTAGCAGATTACATCCCACTACTTCCATCTATTTCTGTTGCTATTGGGATGGCAATGCAATTATATATTATTTCTTGTCTTTCCAAAGCCAATAATCTAATAAAGATGTCAGATTTGTAAGAAAAGTATTTTAGCCTTGTAAAAGAGTAGTGTCTATGTGTATAGCCCTACTGTAGAAAGGTTGGCCATTTTAGACAAGAGAAAGTTAAGGGTAATTTCTGCTGATCTCATCTTTGGTTTTAGGAGCCTCAGGAGGAGGAACAAGTTACCGTAGCTTTAATGATATCCTGAAAAGATGATTACATAAATAAATGACCTTCTCCTAACATAGGATATTATGGCTGCTTTTTATGAATTGTTCAGCTAAACTGGATGGGGTGTTTTTGGATATAGGAATTAAAAATGAACACAGATAATTATGGGCTAGAATCAGCAAAACACACTTTATTCACACTGTCATTCCCTATTATGGCTCTGCTTCAGAAGTGCATCTCTATTCAGTAAGCATGTAAACCACATGTTTATTTCCTATTGACATGCCTAAGTTTAAACATGTGGTTAAGTGCTTTGCTGAAGAGGGATGTACTTAAGAACATCTTACAATAATTTGCCAAATTGAAGCTTATGTGGAAAATAAATTATATAATTTCAGGTGAAGAATGTTGGCAGAATCAAATACTGGATTATTTGACAATTATATTTGTGTTTATTATAAATATAGAGGAGAATTATTATTTGCAGCATTATTGAAGTCGTGTTGGTCCCAGGATATGAAAGACAAATATAGGTGAGGTAATATTTTTGTTGGACCAAATTCTGAGGGAGAAAGAGACAATCTAGCTCAAAAGTTTGTCTCACCCGCAGAAGTCAGTCCAATGAAAGATATTACCTCACACAACTTGTGTCTGAGAATTTCTGGCAGAATTTCCAAAGATAATCACCTCTCAGATTATTATAAGGAAGCATGTGAACTATTTGCATGCTCACATTTTAAATCCTCTTTGTGGCTGTATTGAAAGTTGCATTGTATAGAGCATCATGTTTCTCCAGAATCAATTACACTAGAATCAATGTTTGGAGTTTGTGGCTCATGATAATTATCAATCTATGCTTCTTGACCTTTCTTAGTATTATCCATTGATTTCTTCTACCATTCAGCTACTTTGACTCACAAACCACTTAATCACTAAAGATGTCGATAACCATTTGGTTTCACTGTCTGGGTTTCTCGTAAAAAAATAATCAAAACAATCTCCCTAAAACTGACAGCTGTGCGCACAGTGAGTGCAAATAATTCCTGTTCTGTCCTAAAGTACTTTTAAAGCCATTTTGCACTGATGGGTATTTTGATAAAAGATTCAACTAAGTGAAGAATCAGGCAGTGTTTTTCAAGGAGAAATTATTTATAAGGGTATTTTTCTTGGTTTATGTTCACAGATCTCTGCAAAACAGATCTCTTGCAAAAATAAAAACAGAAAATGTACTAACATTTTTATTGAGGCTATGCAGAAAAATAGAATGGAAACAATTAACAGTCTCATAAGTAAATATTTCACTCTCTTGGCTTCCTCATGATTGATGAGTGCTAGTCTGAATTAGCCTATGAAACCTCTAAAACTAAACCAGCAGAGTGAAGCCTCTTGGAATCCAGTTCAGATGATTCATAGTTCTTATTAACTTCCATGGTACTTATTTTTTTATGTAGCCAGATCCATATCACAAATGTCAATCCTGATCTAAATCTCATTCAAACCAGTCAAGCCTTTCCATTGACTTCAGTGAGTTTTGATCCGGCTCATTTTTAACCATTATATTATGGTAGTTCCTTGAGGCCCCAGATTGAGCTGGATATTGCTCTAGTTATTGCACAAACAAATAGTAGGAGACAGCCCCAGCCCTGAAGATCTTACATTCCATGTAGACAGGAGGTGAGAGAAGAAACTGGGGTAAAAAGAGATGAGTGATTTGCCCAAGATCACACAGCAAATCAGTGGCAGAACTGGGATTATAAACTAATAATCTGTGCTAATCTGGAGTGTGCTACCTTTTATTAGAGCTGGTTGATAAAATGATCAGAAGATCAACAGCTACTCGGTATGTTTGGGCAAATTGCTGACTGGTCCGGTTTGTCAGATCAGTTTTAATGAGACTTGGTTTAATAAGGGAATTAGCATTTTTTTTCTCATGGCATTGTAACTAATTGTGAAACCGCTCTCTGGAATGATTACTTATAATGAATATCTGTCAGAGGTTATTTGTGCTGATCCAGTTTTTAATTATGATAGAAGTCTTCATGTGAAAGTTGGGCATGTACTCAGGCCAGGATCTTCTTTAGTTATTGGCAATAATGCAAGACCTTCTCAATCTGACTCTTCTGTCTGGTGAATGCATTAGTTTGCATTCAAATTTTTTTTCCTGGTCATTGCAGACACAATTTGATCTCTCAGAGAAGAAATGCATTGGCATTTCGATTGCATGAAATAGAAATAAAGTGCTAGGTCGCTGTGATTTTATTTTATGGCATGCCTTTAATTCTTTTGGCTTCATTGTTCTATTGAGTTGCTTTTATGCAGTTCACATTATTATCTTTAGTCTCTTTTTGAAAAGCTTTTCTGTATTATAATTTGTAGTCACCTTCCAGAGTGAGTTTTTAGTTTGAAAATTTTATTCTGCTGAGTATTCTATTGGCTGAGAGAGATGTATGCTTCTGGTAGACTGGGGGTCAGCACATGTCAAGGTTCCTAGGCCTCCCCAAACACTGACAAATGCAGGATTAGAAACCAGTCTTACTTACCTGTGAGTTAACAGTATCAAAATAAATATGAAAGTTATAACAATGTGGTTAGTGTCAGACTTTCTAAAATTCTTTGAGGATGATGCATGTTTTCTTTCTACTTATAATGTAGTACCCTTGGAAGGTAATGTTTAAATGTTTGCTTTGTAACATTATTATTTATTTGTTAAGCCTGTAAATTCCCCACAGTCAAGGGAGAAGAATTACCAAGTGTGTGAAACATTAGTTTACCCAATGGATGTAATCTCCATCCCATCAAGAAGCACTATTGACTCCAAATGGGTCACTAGGGAACAAAGATTTAATCAGCTTGCTCTTCACCCATCCAAGAAGAGGTTATCTGCAGGAGTGCAGATCCCATCACTTGGATTCTGGCGTAAGGGGATGATAAAAATTCCTGACAAAGAAAACAGAATTTTACTTCTATCTAGACTTTGAAGGGCAAAGATTCCTAAATATAAGAAAGTGATTCCCTCAGCTGGTACCAGGTCAGCCCTAAAAAGATAAAAAGCTGCTTATTATAGAAATTTACATTACCTTATTAAATCTAAGATTGTAACTCATTTGTGTATGTAAAGTTTCCTATTTTAACCTTATAAATAACTTTTCTTTTCTTTTCTTTTCTTTTCTTTTCTTTTCTTTTCTTTTCTTTTCTTTTCTTTTCTTTTCTTTTCTTTTCTTTTCTTTTCTTTATTGGCTACAGAAGTTGTTTGGTTTGATATCTGAGTACAATTGATCTGGGGTAAATGACTAATTCTTTGGGACTGGGAGTAACCTGAATATTGTTGGCAAGTATCAGAGGAGTAGCTGTTTTAGTCTGAATCTGCATAAACATCAAGTCGGGTGGCACCTTAGACTAACAGATTTATTGGAGCATAAGCTTTTGTGGGCAAAGATCCACTTCATCAGATGCATGTAGTGACAAAGTCCATCTGACGAAGTGGGTCTTTGCCCACAAAAGCTTTTGCTCCAATAAATTTGTTAGTTTATAAGATGCCACAGGACTTCTTGTTGTTTATGCTGAATATTGTTGTAAATTTTGGTATGAAGGACCATCTGTCACATAGTCCAGCTTGCCAGGGTGGCAAAATCAACTGAGCTGCCCAAGGGAACTGTCTGTGACTCCATGGTAAGATTGTTATAGTACTTTAGGAGGTCACAGCTTTTGCTGGGTTGGTAAAGCCTAATTATAGAATACACACACAGACTGAGGTTTCTGCCCTGCCTTTTGACGGTCTGCCTGAGGCTGGCAGTCACAATCATGAGCCACTCTAGCCAGCATGACAACAGGTATGGAATTTCTATTTGTAAAATTAAAATGTATCATCTGGTATTAATTGGGAACAGAAAAGGAGGCTGGCTTAGATACTGTACCCACTAGCAGCAGTTCCCTATGTAAGAGCATCTCTGGTCATTATAAATACATGGTTATACTAGAGGATTTACCCACTATTGCTTGGGTCCTTGTGAGGGGATATGGGAAGAGGATGGAGAGTATAGGAGTCAGGGCTTTGGGCTGGGAGGTCTGAATGGGTTCACTGGGACCAACCATGGCAGTGAGAACAGTGCTGCTCTGGCGACAGTGGCTCCCTGAGGCACCTGGGGCCATGTTGCCTGGCCAGCAGCTCCTCTGCGTGGAGGGGGTAGGGCTGCACTGTCCAACCCTGTCTAGCAACTCCTCTCAGGGTGGCAGGGGGAGTTATGCTGCTCGGCTCTGGCCCATATCTCTTGTGGGGTGGGGGAGGAGAGGCAGGGGCTGTGCTGTCTAGCCCTGGCCCACACAGTTCCTTTGCAGGGTGGGGGTCAGGGCTGGCCAACATGGCTCCTCCATGGCCCATGCCATTCCTCCATGGATGGGAGGAAAGAACAGCCTATGCAGCTTTTGTGCCAGGGCGGGAGGGACCTTGCTGGCCCAGTCTCAGCCCGTGTGGTTCCTCCACTCCAACACTGTGGCTGAGGGCCAGGGAGAAGGGCTTGAGCTAGGGGGACCATCGTGGCAATAAGGAAAGCCCAGGCCCCTGCTGGCCACTCTCTTCTTGGTATGACTACCCCCTGTGATTGCTCTGCAATATAACTGTCCCTTGCATTCTCTGCCCCCTGTGGTCATTGCAGAGTATCACTGTCCCTGCTCTCAGACTCCTCCCTTTCCATATTATGGAAAACAATCCCATTCTAGGCACTTCCCATTCTCCTAGCACAAACAAACCCTGACCTTGCTTTAAGTTAGAATAAAAGGAAGCTACATAACAAATTTGGTGTTCCTCGTTCTTATAGTTTGGGAAGAGTACTTGAATGAACAGATTCACAGAAAGACAGATTCATGGACAATCAGACAGATGCACAAACTCTCTAATATATACAGCACCTGGTGTACGTTAGATTTATAGAGCCAAGCTCTCTGTGGGGTGCTGAAACCTACCTTCGTTCTACATTCTGCTGTAGCAGACAGGAAATTCTGCAATGGCTTAAATAAAAATTGGATCACAAAAAGAAAACAGATGAAGAAAGTGAAATAATTGTAGAACTACTGGAAATATACGTGTGTACTGTGTTCACTGATCAATCTGGATTTGACAGTCATAAAATAATCTACGATATTTGCAAATTAGCAAAAAGAAAAAAGTCCACATTCATTAACTTGTTACTTTAAAAATAGATCATCCATCATTACTCCAGGTTGTTCATTCTCCTCACATCATAAATGGTTATTTTAACAGTCATTTCTGGGTATGCTCAGAACGTAAATTGTAAATACAATCAAACTAGTGCACAGTGAGTGAGTCAGAAAATCTACCTGCTGAGAGAAGGAAAGTATGATTATAATTACTACTATGGATGATGGGATACCAGTAATATTTCTGTTACTTTAATGAAGGCTAGTCCTAGAAAGCTAAATTAAGCAGCCATTCAAAAGTCTTAGAAACTGTAAAAACTAACAACCCCATAAGGGAAAACAGAAGCAAGAATTTCTGCAACAAACATTAGAATAAGGTAGGGACATCCAGGCGCCTTTATCTATCTAGTGCAGTTGAAAAATAATGAGCTAAATTGGGTCTTAAAATTGAAACAAATATGTAGTATCAGCCACTAGATGTAGCAAATTAACAACAACCTCCCCCAGAAGAATAATTAGAGAAAGAATATTAGCAGCTAATATTTACAGCAACTGTGTGGCCTATGATATGCATGGTAAAGAGAAGATAAACTGATAGGGGAGAGTTTCACTGTTGACCAGAAGACCAGTCCGAAGTCCAATGCATCTCTTAAACTCCATATAAAACCTCAAAATAGGCTCTTAATTCAGGGGTAGAAAAAACAGGCTGTGCAGAACATTACGTGACAATTCACAAACTTCTTTCTCTAGGGCAAATGTTTCAAAGGTGCCTCCATCCCATTTTCAACAGTGACTTGGCACTTAGAAGTCTTACTCCCTCCTCCCCACTGCCAATTTGCTACGAAATGCCTAACTCACTTTTGAAAATGGATCTTAGGCTTCTACATTGTTTAGGTGCTTTTGAAAATTATGTTCCTACAAGGCACAGCTGATCTAGGTCTCTCTCAACTATGCCTAATGTCTGTACCCACTAATGCTTTCTTCTTCTAAGATCCTAATGTTCTTTGGTGCAGTAAGAGTGCCTGACATTATGGGCTAGGTTTTCTCTTACTGATGCAAGGAGATACTAATTACTCTTCATTGGGCCAGGCTTGTCTGATGTGTATCAAAGTGATTCACTTTCAGGACGTATGGGTGGCTGCCTTTTGCATAGTAGTGTCATCCTTCCTTGGGCTGGCAGCTTAAATCCCTATATAGGTTTTGGCCTCAGTCCATTTCCTAGCTGCTTTGACCACACTTATTCTTCTGCCACTTCTATAGGGCAATGTTGACTGAGGAGGAAATTGGCTAAACAGAGATCTATTCTGGGAAGGGCTCTGAATTTCAAAGGAATGTGAAAAGGCCAAATTCGCAGTGCTGGCATGAGTGGACATAGCTACACTGAAATCACTGAAACTCACAGGCTATGTCTAGACTGGCATGATTTTCCGCAAGTGCTTTTAACGGAAAAGTTTTTCCGTTAAAAGCATTTGCGGAAAAGAGCATCTAGATTGGCACAGACGCTTTTGTGCAAAAAAAGCACTTTTTGCAAAAAAGCGTCCGTGCCAATCTAGACACGGTTTTGCGCAAGAAAACCCCGATCACCATTTTCGCCATTGGGGCTTTTTTGTGCAAAACAGTTTTTAGCTATCTACACTGGCCCTCTTGAGCAAAAGCATTTGCGCAAGAGGGCTTTTTCCTGAGGGGAGCAGCATAGTATTTGCGCAAGAACACTGGCAATCTTACATTAGATCGTCAGTGTTCTTGTGCAAATTCAAGCTGCCAGTGTAGACAGCTGGCAAGATTTTCCGAAAAAGCGCCTGCTTTTGCGGAAAAACTTGCCAGACTAGACACAGCCACAGATTTGTACTAGAGCTGAATTTGGCCCAAACATCAACATATCACTAATTTATCTGGGAAACACAAGTTCATTCTAAATTACTGAAGACTCTGCTGTACAGATAAACCTCATCTTTCCCCAAACATTTTGAGCTAATAATGACCATCTTACTTCCACTATTCCATCAGAGTAAAGTTGGAGAATAAAGTGATGATGCTAAGTAGAATCAGCCACTGGATTTTACAGATCTTTAATATTTAAAATATTATTAGCTGATGTACATTTGCTTTGTCATGTCTTTGGTTTAAAAACCTATCTCCTCCAGCTCTGAATAATTTTAAACAAATCAGTCACAGCCTTTAATGAAATGTCTTTACATAAAACTATGTAGATAGATTGCGTGAGCTGCAGTGGTGTTTCTTGACAGTCTTGCGTCCGAGGCTAACTCCCTTGTAGCTTGCACAGAGGAACCATATACCTCGTCACACTGGAAAAAATCCACTTGGATTCCCAGTTTCAGACCTACACTGATTGACTGATTCAAGTCACTCTTCATCCACAAAGGATGAAATTCTGACCCCATTGAAGTTAACAAGGAATTTTGTCATTATCTGGGGACAAGATTTCATGCAGACTTCTTTACAAGGCTACGAGGATGGTGGAATTAATACTTGTTAAATGAAGCCTTGTTGTTATTACTTTGACCAGTGACAACTCTCTCTCTAATTGGCACAAGCTGAAACTTTTAATGTACAGACACATCATCCTGGTCAAACTTAGTAGCATCATTACAAGATGTATGGGCCAAGATGTGAGGTGAAAGTTAGGTGACTAAATACATGTTTTCAGGTAGTTACAGATAGTGAAATGAAAGGCTTCTACCAGAGTCAATAAGACCTGCAGGTTCTCAGCACATCTACCCCCTTTTTATTTAGATTCTTTGATGTGACAGTAGGTGCCTAACTTTAAGCACCCAAGTTTAAATATTGGTCATAGTTTATATCTGGGATCAACAATAAAAGCAGCAATTATTTTTGTTCATTTGTACAGTGAGAAATTGATTGAAAAGGGAAACCAACTGTTTCAATCAGGGGAACATTTGTGGCCAGAATATTTATATTTAAAGGAAAGTAAATAGTCTAAAGGCTACTCAGCAGTTTTGTCATTGAATCTTATTTTAGGTGCCCAGATGCCCCATGATGGGCACAGTGTAAGAACCTGAACTACAGAACTGAACGAAGTCTAACAAATTCCATGTATTTTAAGATATATTGTAAATGAGCGAATTTGTGTTTACAAAACAAAAACCTCAAAACAAAAACAAGTTCATTTCTCAGTTATAACAAAGTATGTCCGCCCATCTTATAGCTGTGTTATAATGATGGGATAGCAAGGCATTTATATATCTTGTTAACTTGTTCTCAATGTCAAGGACACCATATGTCTACCCAAATTCCTGCCAGTGACAGAGGAAATGAAATAGTGTTTGACTGGTAATATTCTGTAGCACAGTCTTGTTCATTTCTCCCACTGACACCTTCACAGCTAGAAGTTACTGAGCATTGCTCATTTGAGCTACCTCCTCAAAAGCCAATTAAAATAAATTCAAAAGCTCCTCAAGGTATCTATACAGTGGGCTGGTTGCTGGAGTGTTTAAGATTGATCTTCAGCTGGATTAAGTCCTCAGGCCTTCTTGAAATTCTGGATGAGAGCTAGATCACTGTCATTGTCAGGTGTAATACTGGGCTGCTTTTAGCTGACAGATGCTCAGATATCCAACTGAGGAGCACAGCAAAATGGATAGACAATGCAGTCAGATCCTCAGCTGGTGTAAATTAGTACGGATAAAATGTTCAGTAGTGTCTAAGTAGCTTGGGGTGGGAACCATGAAGAGAGTTAGGTGGTCAACTAACTTTTGGCATGTAGCAAATTGCCAGAGTGACACTATGATCTAATAAGCCGAGTCGGGCAACTAAGGCTCCATATACACTAATTAGGGTGAAACAGGCACCCTAATATGCCATCCCCCAAGCTAGCAAGTGAGAAGATGAGCTGCCTAAGCCACCCAGTGGAAGCAGCGGGTCTCCAGATTGTTTCTCAGACTGGTACAAGCCCAAACCCTACACTGATGATTATGCAAAACAATGTTTCCAGTGAAAGCACAAGGACATGTTTGTTTTCTCATAAACAATGCCACAGTGCAGAGTTTAGACAAATGAATTGTACTGCAAGGATACGCTTGGGAGATACCACCGCCTCTCTCACAATATACCACTTTCCCCTCCTCAGGACAGCACGCACCCAGCCCAGCTGCCACCGGGATTCTTTCCACACAGGTCACAGATGTGCTGGACAGTGAGATCAAAATTACCCTCTATACCAGCAGAAGAACATGTGATCTCATACATAGGGAGATGGGGGAGAAACCAAAGTAACAGGAGGAGGGAAGTAACTGGTGGGGAACTAATGTGAAGGGACCTGAGCTTTGCTGCCACATAAAATGCCATATCACTTTGTCATAGGCTCAATGAGTGACCCACCTCATGCCATCCAAGTCTTTCAGAGGTTTCCCCCAATTACCTCCCAGAGAATATAAAAATGCCCAGTATCTCATGGTTTCAGAGACCCCTGGCGCTATGCCATAGAGTAGTTCAAGGGGCTGGTTTCCCCAAACTCATTCATACATGGAAGGCCACAGGGCTAGGAACAGGGCTGCCCTCTCTCTGGGGCAGTTTTTAAGCCTAGATCTCATCCTCCAGAAATGTGCAAGGGTGTCAACAGCCCACTGGAGGAAAAATCAAATGCACCACATGATAAGATGTTTTGCTTCCTTAAGGGTTGTGGTATCTAGAGGTCAGCCCACCCAATTATCTGGGTCCTTTTAAGGTTTAATTTAAAATACACACACACACACACACACACACACATACATCATGGGGTTATTGATAGAGAGGAAGTGGCCTGAGAAATAAGTGGTGCTAGGGAAAAGATCCTGTCCCATATCTTTAAGAGCCCACAGCCAGGAGCCTTGCTGAGAACATAGGCCAAGGCTCACCTCTCACTGAAGGGAACCAGCATAAACACTGTCTCCTCTGTCCTACAGTTCAGTCACTTGCAGGGACATGCTCAGTCTGAGGATTGTGAGACCAGCTGAGAGAGGGACAGGTGGAAGTACAGCTTGCTCCAAGATATGAGCTGGGGACCTCTGGCTTGAAAAGAGAGCCGATAACTCCCTGGGTTACCTAAGCTCCAGAGGAGCAGTTCTGGGGCCTGGTATTAAGTGGAATTAAGCAAGTTGACCTAGCAGGGTGAAAGACATTTTGTGTTAATACGGCTGTTGTTAAAGGGTGTGCTTTTTTCGGTGTTCTCCTTTTAAGTGACTTGACTAGAGGGTTAGTCCTCAGAAAATTTACCTAGAGGAGGAGGTGACAAAGAGGAAGTTTCCAGCAAATCTGCATCCTGTTACAAGAGGATGCCAGCCAATTAATTGGTTTTGTGCATGTGATATCTGCTCTGTAAATATGTGCTGAAGAAATGCAATAGTAGAGTTCTCCGTTGTGTTACAAATAAAGGCCGAGAGCAGGCACTTGCTATGTTGATGACACTTGGTAAGGATGAGTGATGTGAAAGGAAAAGGGAAATAACAGGAAGGGACAGCAAGGGAAAAGACTTCTGTATGTCCATAGCTGTAATCCATCATCTAGCAAAGGGCTAGAAATACGAGCGGAAGTGCAAACAGTTCACACCAGCACAGCCAGACTGCTTGCAATCACAGAGACAAGCACCATTTCCATTAATAATACATTTTGGAAGGTGAGGATGATTGGAAAAAAAAGGACATGGAGGAGAGCTTACTGGTGATTAAGGAAAGAAAACATTTGTGAAACCTGGCTTTAGACCACAGAAGCAAGAAGAGGCCTTCATTACACTTTCTTTCACAGGAATTTTAAACTCGGACTAGCCTAGTTAACTTTCAATGCCAGATTTTTAAAGTAGCCTCAACTGGGCCTCTAATTTTTCAATGACACTCAATTTCAGGTGCAGATGACAGCACTTGAGCAATATAATGATCTGATTAGTGGGTAGAATTGCACCATTAGGCATTTAAAATGCTTACAGTTGTACCTGCAACTGATTACAGGCATGCATTTTAGAGGCTGGATTATATGTCCTTTGAAATTGTGACCTACTACTTATGATTAGGGAATATGTTTATCGATAACCAAATGAGAAGGAGATTACAACAAAAGCCAGTTATCAAACCTGATGTAATAACAAAATTACTAAACCAACAAGAGAGAATATTTGTATATGAACATTTTCAGATAGTCCTGGAACATGCTTTGCAATAACAGTTGATGTAAGAGGCACAGCTGAAATGACTGAGTGATTAAAAGAAAGTAGAATTAAATCAATATTTTTAAGAACAATCCCCTTCCTCCCCAAGGCTGTACATTATTTTGGCTAATATGCTACCAAACAAAACACCAGACAAAACAAACAGAAGCCAGCATCTCTGAAAACATGAAAGGTATTTTTATGAAGGGCCAAATTTAAAAGCAACAGAGATGCCTACATGGAATGATACCAAGAAATACAAGGCAGTATTTATCATAGCTTGCAATTGAGAAGTCATCCCAGAAACTGAATTCTTTGAATGTAGCATTGAAGGTACCATAAATCTATGTGACAGCATTTGGTTAGTACCAGCCACCAAAGGTTAACAGCTGAGTCTCAACTGTAATACGAGACATAGGTGTCAATACTGCTTGACAATCATGAGTCATGAGAGAAACTCAGAGACAAAACTCCACAGGGTCCTAAACCTAGTCTTTTTCTTTTACCGCTGCAGTTTTGTGTGGACACAGCTTCCTCTGGTTGGATACATCTGGGAAGGGATTTGAGTGCAAGAAATCCACATTCTTTTGAAAAACTGGCCACTAAATTCTGAGATACAGATCAAAAGTCATAAAGAAAACTTATGTTAAAAATATTGTTGATGCCTCAAAGTTTTTGGGAAATTTTCTTTTCTATTTTCTTAATCATTTTTTGTGTTTAATGTGCCAAAGAAGTGTACAGCTGATTGTAGAAACCCTCCAAGAGCCTGTAGATTATTGGATTAACAGCCTCCATGGTGAAAAGGATAACCAAATAAAAAACCTACCTCTGAGATAATTTCAGTCTTTATGGAGTCATATACCCATATGAATGCACTGAACAGCAATGGAGGGTTTATCATGAACATCAGAGGATGAGGGTGAAATCCTAGCAGTTCCAACAAGGATGTATTTATGTTGGAATTGTCAAGATTAGGCTTTCAAGGGAAATGGAACCTGTTTGTTTTGCTTCATGAAATGCCTGTATATACTTGAATAGTCCAGTCTTTGATTGATTTCCTCCCACTACTAATTGCTGTGAGGATTTATTTTTATCCTTTTCTCATAGTAGCCAGTCTCTCCGGCTTTGTGGATGGACATCAGCCTGTTATAAGTGGATCCAGTTTCTGAATCTTCTGTTCTTCCAAGCCCTGACTAGTTACTCTAACTAGTTACTAGTACTGGGCACTGACTAGTGTTCCTAGCTCTGGGTATATTGCCAGACATTCCTAGGTGCAGGCTCCCTGTCTGATAGCCTTCTGATAGTAGCATCCCACAGTTTTGACACTTTAGACCAAGCATAGAGGCCCTTCGCTAGCTTAATTAGATCCGGCCCATAGCAGGTCTCTGCACTGTGGTCTGAAGCAGGCATGAGATTCCATGGTGCTGGAGTGTGATGCACGCCGAGTTAAGTGTGAGCAAAGGTTTGGGGTCGTTTGGTTGGTTGGTTGGTTGGTCTTTTTGCTTCTCACTTGGGAGTAAGTGAGTAATGATTTTTCTCTGGATCAGTGGTCCCTGACCACAAAAAGGTTACCCCCCCCCCCCCCCGTTTTAGACCCTGAAAATTGTATTTCAGCCGTTCTGAGTCTAGTTACAGGTGTTTTTGCAGAGTTCTACCTTGCTGTGGGCAGTCAGAGCTTCTGAACTATGCCTAGTACAGATGGGCCTTGGATCGATATGGCTTTTTTTTTCAACATAAACAGGATATTTAAGCCCAGCCTGAAAGTTACAATAGAAAGAAAAGGTGGCAATGAAAATTACAATAAAAAACGGTATTCAGAAAACAAAATGGAGTTCACAGATTAACACAGATATATCCCCCAATCTATCAGTTCATACTCATCAGCAATACTTAGCACTTCTGATGCACTTTTCATCACCCAAGTGATTAGATCAATGATTTAGTGATGTAATGTGATGGTAATATGTGACTCATGTGACCTGCTACTCAACAAGGAAATGGGATAATTCTCCTCGAGTGAAAAAGGAGATAATTTATCCCTTCATGCTGCATAGCTGAACAGAGCTAACCTGCAGGCAACCCATACTACATGCAGCTGGACCAAATGACAAAATCAGATGTAACAACATGTCCTGGGTGTGATTAGCTACCTGGGAAAATGTATGTCAGACTTGGCAGCAGAGATACAGTGCTCAGGGTTCTGTGACAAGTCTGTAGTGAGAGCTTTTGAAGAATGCAAAAGTGAGTAGATAGAAGCACAACTTATATGCATCAGTGGACTTGAATTGGCTCTAGCAAAGAGGATCAGGCTCTTTACTGAAACTCAGCCAGCAACAGCCAGAGGCAAGCAGGTAAAGCTCTACTATAATAAAGAGCTGGGCTCCAGTCACAGTTACCTTTCTCTGTCCACCTCCTACTCCCCATGTCCCCTGGACCTCAGACTCTTCAGGGAAGAACTCTCACATGTGGGGAGACAGTAACAGGGCCTATATTACTCCAGTTATGTAAACTCCCAGAAGAGAAACTTCTGGTAAAGGCCAGTAGGAACTGGGACAAGCAGTTACAGCATAGACCCATGGATACCTTTAATGGCATCACCTCAGTGCCTCAATGGCTGTTTTTTATGTTTCTTCTCTATTTAGAAAATCTGGACATGCATAAATCTATGGGCCAGATCTATTGCATCCAAGGGTGCTGAGAGAGTTGACTGATGTGATTGCAGAGCCATTGGTCATTATCAGGGCTCGACAAATTCTGGAAAACCCTACTCGCCAGACAAAACAGGGACTCACCCCCCCCAAAAAAGTGTTTTTTAATAGCATAAATTCCTAATAAGAATAAGAACAGTAATTACTAATAAGTTATTAATAAATATCACTCAAGTTATTATTAAGTATCTTGTAAACCTCTACCTTTTCCCTCTGCTGCCATGTCTCCTCCCCTTGCTCCATCAGCTCCCCTGGTGCCTGCTGCCCCCTAACCGCTCACCCTCCCCTGCTGTCCTGACTTCTACCCTTCTCACTGCCCTCAGCCTTCCTGATACCTGCCCCCCTCCACCAACCCTTCTCTCCCCCCTGTGCCCACTCCTCCAGTAGTCCCACTCTGATCATGTGAGCTACCCCTCCTCATCCCCTCTCCTAAAACCTCCCTCTACACACCTGCCCTGACTCTCTCCTCTGGTGCAGGTCCCTCCCCTGCAGGTGTCTGCCCTTCTGCTTCACCCCCAGAATCCCCTGGCACCTGCACCTTCCCTTACCCCTGCACCCTCCTGGTGCCTCCCCCTTCCCTCACTGCCTCTGCCCCCTTTGTTCTCTTTTCCCCTGATGTCCACCCCCTCACCACCCTCTGCCCCCATTCTCCTCATGCCCCTGTGCCCTCACACATGACTTGCTCCATCCCCACCTTCCTCATGTCCACCCCTTCTTTCTAGCCTTCTCCCAGCACCTGCCCCTCTCCCCTCTAGCTTCCAGTGCCCTTATTCTCTCCTCTCCCAGCATCACCCTGTCTCTCCTCCCACTGACACCTCCCCCCTCCTGCCCTTTACCTCATTGTCTGCACTTGGCCCCCTGGTATTTGTCTCTCCTGCACCCCTGTCCCTTGGTGCCTTCCCCTTTCTTCTTCTTCTCCTGACCTCCTCCCCTCCCCTCTCCTCAGCACAAGCCCCTTCCCCATATTTTTCCCCTCCCCTCCCCACAGTCCAATCCAGCCCAGCTCCTTCCCCTCCCCCAGGGCCAACTCTAGGTTTTTTGCTGCCCCAAGCAAAACATTTTTGGCCGCCCCTCCCCTTTTTTTGTTGTCTCTTACAAGTTTGCATTTTGCAAAGGTTTTTTTTGTTTGTTTTCATTTTTGTCCCGGCATTTTAGCAAATAGCAATTTCATTTGTTTTTTTTCTATAAAGGCAAAGGCACTTCAAGTGAACTCCCCCTTTCACTCACTGCTGGGTCATAGCAGCCCTTTCTCTGCCCTGTCCAGCCCCTCCCTATGGGCAAGCACCCTTCACTCCTGACTCACAGGGGGAGCAGGGTGCAGGGAACAGTGGGGTGGGGGGGGGGGGGTACAGGTGTGGTGCAGGGAATGGGAGGCACAGAGCCAGAGGGACACAGGATGTGATGGAGGCATGGGGAATGGGATGCGGGGAATGGGAGGGGCAGAGGGATCGGGGTCTAGGGGAAGTGCAGGGAATGGGCAGCACAGAGCTGGGGGGCAGGGATTGGAGGGGAGCAGGGTGCAAGTGTGGCACAGAGCCAGAGAGTCACAGGGAAGAGGGAGAGCAGAGGGTCCAGGGTGCAGGGGAGCAGGGGCGATGTGGGGAACGGGCAGTGCAGAGACAAAGGGGCGCGGGGCGGGTGCAGCGCGGCAGGTGCAGCGAGCAGGGTGGTCGGCCAGGAGCAGTCTCTCACCAGCGAAGGGGTTGGGGCCATGGCAGGACTGGAGCTGGCAGGGTGGGGCCTGGCTGCATCGCAGCCAGCTCCCGGGGCCATGCAGCCAGAGCCGAGCTGCTGCGGCCCTTTAAAATCAGCGGGGCCATGTCACACCAGCATCCTGTATCTGCTGGTGTCCTGCCCTCTGGCTCGTGCCCCGCCTCCTCGTGCCGGAGCTGCACACAGGCAGCCTGGCACTGAGAATCACCGTGCTTCCCCCTTCCCGGCGGCGCTCCACTCCTCCGCCAGTAGGCAGATCGGATGGAGCCGTGCCACCCGAAGTGCGGGCTTTGGCCAGCCCGTCACAACCACCCACCAGGCTAGTCCGCCCCTGCACTCACCAGCTGATAAAATCTACTCATCACGGGTGAGCGGGCGAGTGCATTTGTCAAGCCCTGATCATTATCTTTGGAAATGTATGGTGATTGGGGGAGGTGCTGGATGACTGGAAAAAAAGGCAAATGTAATGCCCATATTTTAAAAAGGGAAAGGAGGAGGATCTGGGGAACTACAGACTTGTCAGCCTCACCTCAGTTCCTGAAAAAATCATGGAGCAGATCCTCAAGGAATCCATTTTGAAACATTTGAGGGGGAGGATGGTGATCAGGAATAGTTAACATGGATTCACCAAGGGCAAGTCATGCCTTTTCAATACAGTTGCCTTCCCTGATGAGAAATTGGCTCTGTAGATATGGAGAAAGTGGTAGATATGATATACCTTGACTTTAGCAGAGCTTTTGATACAGTCTCCCATAGTATTCTTAAGAGTGTGCTTGGTTAGAAAGTTAGGTGGTGCCCTGTAACTGTGAGCAATGACACTCTTTGTGGCTTCAGACAGGAAGCACAGAAGACCTGTTTTGCTAGGAAATTCACATTGTAGGCAGATAACTATGTAGCTTGGAAATATCAAGAGGGAGGGAGATGTGTCTCTCTGTTGAAGAGACTTGATGGCTAGAGAGCTGGAAGCCTGAGAATGGGTGGACCATAGAGAGGAAATACAGGTTCAGCTGCCTTGAATTTGGACACCAAAATACCTCATCAGGACATAAATGTAAAAGGCAGGTTTTTTGCATAACCAGAGATGGGGAATTTGCATTAACCTCTCCTTAGATATTTCCAGGGGAATCCACTTCACAAATATTGTCCCAAAGGTTCATTCTTATGTTGCACACTGCTCAATATGATCCTTTGAGCATGCAGACCTTACATTACATCTCTCACCTGGGGGGGGGGGGGGTACATACAATCCCAGCCTACAATAACACATAACCTTTGCATTTAGTACAATTCAATAAACTTAATTAAATAAGGTTTTAAAAGAAATGGTAGGAAATAGCCATCTCTTTCACATGAACCAAATATGAAAGTTAGTTTACAGTGGTGAAAGCAGTTCTAAAATGTAATATAAAAATCCCCAGCCTTATGTTTCTCTATGGTTTTTAAAGTTTCCAATGGAAAGTACAGATGTGAAATAAAAGTCTGGTAGTTACAGGAGCATTATATGAGTCAAAACTGAAATGCTACTGGAGAAGATGTGCTGCTTCAGCCTGCTGAAACTACACCACCCCAACACAGCCTCAGGGAAAGATGAGCGAGAGCAACCCAGGGCAGAGCCAGCCCAATAGAAACAGATTTCAAAGGTATTTACAGAAGTGCTGTCTCAGTGGCTAATGCAGGACACACCAGAAAGATAATGGTACTGAGAGCTGACAAAATCACCAGACCAGTGTCTCTTTTATGAACAATAAAAATGTCGTCAAAAAAGTCCTCTAGGGAAGTTGGTAATTAGAAATCACAAAAAAAGGCTCATACATTAAGTCTAAGCCGTTTACTGACCAAATACAAAATCTGAACAGAGAAAAAGGAAATTGAGTCCGTATTTTAAATGTCATTACATGTTTGAAATGTCATTGCAGCCAACTGAAAAAGCTAATGGCAGTAGGAATAGTGCTTGTTTTTCTGTGGGAGAAGCAATCTCAGACCTATTTTATTACCCTCTAAGCAAATGGTCATTTGTTAATTATTAATTATTACTTCCGCTTCCTGGAGAATACCACACTGTGAAATGCAACATGAAATCCATGTGCTTTATTACAGCATCTGTGAGTCTCTGGCATGGATTCCTAGCAATAGCAGCCATATACAATACACCTGAATCATTGGATTGCATAATATATATGCCCAGATCAATAAAACATCTCAGCACTAGTCTAAACTGTTTCCTTGAGTAAATGACGAGGATCTACTTTCTCAAAGATGATTACAATAAACCTTTTTTTTTCATGCTGCATGTACCTGTTGGGAAGAGAAATAAAAGGTGAAGTCTCTCTCTTGCCATATGCCACAGTCAGATCAGCTCCCGTTTACGGATTTCTTCTAGCAACTACTGAAATTAAAATTTCTTTTTATTATCCTATAGCCAGGGCTCGACAAACCACGGCAAGCCCCGCTTGCCAGCTGCGCTGTCCAACGATCTGAGCATGTGCAGATCACCCGAACCCGGCTCTTCCAGGTTACAATCTACTCGCCCGTGGCGAGTAGATTGTATTATTTGTCGAGCCCTGCCTATAGCAGTATTGGAAGTATGCTTTCTCTGATCAAAAGTGACAGGCAGAAGGGCTCACCTGTTTAAGAGTGGTAGATCATATGACTCATCTTTCTTCTCCAGTAATAAGGATTCTAGGTAAGTAGGTAAGGGTGATGTTCTATAGATGTTATGGAAATCTCTACATCATTCAAAATCAAAACCATCTCAGTCCAGGGAAGACCAAGGGCTCCTCAGTGGAGGCTTATGACGTACAACAGTCAAACACAGAAGCACGCTGTCGTACCAATGACCCTTAGTCAACCTCAGTACTCCCTGGGGAGTAAGCTGCTTTCACATAAAAAATGCATGATGATTGGCATGAGGAATGTAAGAATGTTGAGAGAACAAGGGAGATGTGCACAAGTGGCAAAAGAAATGCAAGTGTACAAACTCGCCATCCTAGGCATTTGTGAGGCCAGATGGAATACCTTTGAGGAGACTAGCCTGCAGTAAGGAGAGATCTTATTATATTCAGGAAAAGAGAAGGAAGATGACATCCATGAAGCAGGAGTAGCTCTTCTGTTGTCCAAAGAAGCTGCCAGAAGTCTGATAGAGTGGGAGCCAGTATCAGAGAGTCTGATCGGAGCCAGATTTGAATCCTGGGGTGTGTCTAGACTGCATCCCTCTGTCAGCAGAGGGATGCAGATTAGGCAGGTTGACATTGCAAATGAAGCGGGGATTTAAATATCCCGTGCTTAATTTGCATAAAAATGGCTGCCATTTTTTGCACTTTGTCGGCAAAAAGCAGCAGTCTAGAAGAAAGCCTTTTTTGACAGATCCCTCATGCCTCCTGAATGGCAAGCACCACTCTATATCAACTTCATAGACTTTATGAAAGCCTTCGATAATATGGACAGGCAGTCCATCTGGACCATCATGCAACACAGGCAAACTGATTGCCATCATCAAGAAACTGTATGAAGAATACTCTTGCCAGGTCATTCATGATGGAAAATTGTCGGAAAAATTCCAGATCACAACAGGTGTACACCAAGGCTGCCTTCTTTCTCCATTACTCTTCCTGATTGTCCTAGACTGGGTCACAGAAACAGCATATGCTGACTCAGGAAGGAGACTCCAATGGACTCAGACTAGGAAACTTGAAGGGTATGTCTAGACTACATGCCTCTGCCGACAGAGGCATGTAAAATTGGCTACCCGACATAGTCAATGAAGCGGGGATTTAAATATCCCTGACTTCATTAATGCAGGATGAAAATTTCTGAGGCAAGCCATGATATTCTGTTAAGAACCCAATCTAAATTCAGACTCTGGGAATGGCACATAAACACAGTACATGGTGATTCTCCTTCTCCACCAGTCTAGCCCATCAAAGGAAAGCCAATACCCAGGATGGAAGACAGGACAAGGCACATTCAATGGTGCTAATGTCTCTGCTTTAATCCCCAGATGGACCACATCCTGCAGAGCTACCTTCTTGAAGTTGACAGACATATCGCCACTTAACTGATAATTGATAATTGATGTCTGCTTTGTTTAAATACTTGTTTTACTGGAAACACTATGTAACTTTATATTATTGATCTTATCTTGTCTTACTATTAGCATCTATCCAGGGGATTCGGGACCTTCCTCCTTCCCATCACTTTGATTTGCCCATTGAGCAACCTATATAACTAGTTGCAACCTATTGTTTGGCAGTGTTCACTGAGCTCAAGCAAATGATGTGGCACTCCACCCAGTGCTGTGTGTAATAAACTTCTTCTTGCTTCACATACGATGTCCAGATTCTATTCCTTCAATTAAAATAAAAATGGCCGCTGCACTGTGCTGGCTCCGCTGATTGTTGGCACGGTGCGGCAGTCAAGATGCGGCTCAGTCAACAGGGGAAACCTTTGTCGACCGCTGCTGTAAACCTCGTTTCACGAGGCATAAGGGAGCAGTCAACAAAGGCTTCCCCTGTCAACTGATCCATGTCTTGACTGCCGCACTGTGCTGATGATCAGCTGAGCTGGCACAGCACAGTGGCCATTTTTATTTTAATGGAGCTGGGGATATTTAAATCTCCACTTCATTGACTGTGTCAGGTAGCCTATTTTACACACCTCTGTCGGCAGAGGCATGTAGTCTAGACATACCCAAAGATCTAGAGTTTGCAGACGACTTAGCCCTGCTTGCAGACAAATTAGAGCATATGCAAGAGAAGACAGATGCCCTACAGGAAACAGCTGAGCGAGTGGGCCTCAAGATTAGTCAAGAGAAGACCAAGCTGATGCACATTAACAAGAGACAGGAAGGTGAAATTACAATTGAAGAAAAAGCAGTGCAAGAGGTAGATCAGTTTGTATATTTGGGGAGTGTTATCAGCAAGATTGGGGGAACAGAAGAGGACATCAGTGCAAGAATAAGAAAGGTGCAACGAGCTTTTGCCATACTACAACCAGTATGGGGTACAAGAGCCATTTCAACAAGAACTAAACTACGTATTTTCACTTCCAATGTGAAATCAGTGCTGCTGTATAGCTCGGAAGCATGGCACATTGTCCAGAGCAACACTAAGAGAATTCAGACATTTGTCAATAAATACCTTAGACACATTCTCCAGCTAAAGTGGTACGATAGAGTGCCAAATGAAACCTTGTGGACCAAAACAAACCAGAAACCAATGGAGGTCCAGATTAAGAAAAGAAAATGGTGATGGGCAGGCCACATTCTGCGTAAGGACTGTGAGGAATGTATCACGAGACAAGTATTAGAATGCAATCCAAAGGGAAAGAGGAAAAGGGGATGTCCCAAACAAACATGGTGACAAAGCTGACTGGATGAAGTAAAAGCAGTTGGCTTAACATGGGATCAAATCAAGACTATCGCTAAGGATCGCAAGAGCTGGAGAATGACTGTGGAGGCCCTCTGCTCCATTAGGAGCCCAAAGGACTAATAGATAGATAGGTAATGGTCAGACAGATTTAGGCCACTATACTTTGCATGCCTGAACTCCCTGAGAAATGGGGAGCACTGCAAGATTTCTGAATAGATTCTATTGCTCCCTGTGGGTATGTCTACACTATGGAGTTTTTCCGGGATACCAGAAGTATCCCAGAAAAACGCTATGTCCAGGGAACGCATCTGCTCTTCCACAATTTTTTTTGGAAGCTCTGTAAACCTCGTTTCATGAAGAAGAAGGGCTCTTCCAAAAGAGGAGGTTTTTTCCAAAATTTGGCCCAGTATCGACGGGCCAAATTTTGGAAAAGCCTCTTCAGAAAAAAGAATTGGAAAAAAATATGCAAATTGCTCCAGATTTGAAATCCCAAAGATATCTTGGTGGCTGATGTGTGCTCCTCAGTTCAATGGGGATGCAATCCTTACCCTAATATACACTGCCAACATGGTTACCTAAGTGTCACAAGTCTTTCCAGTGTGAATTCACTCTCTTACAAGAGTCTATCTCAGCCTGCGCTTCCGTTTGCTGGTCCTTTAAATTTGGAAGATAGAAGTAGTTGCTCCTCTGAAAATTGCCATTTTGTACTTGAGTGCTGCTGGCTGCATCTGTCTCTCTTATCAAGTAAGCACCTGAAGTATTTATGATATTTCCCTTTTCCATTCTTAATGGGGAGGCAGTACCTTCTCCCAGCAGGGATGCTTTTGCTACATATTTTAATGTTGATTACAAATGCTTTATCAACAGAGAATGTTTGTGTATTGTAATAACTATAGTGCTAGATAGTTGGTTAGTTGCTTTTAAATTTTGCTCACATCTACAAGTCCAAGAGTGCTTGCATAAGCAATTTTAAACATTTTTGTGTAAAAAAGAAAAAATTCCCGGTGAGCATTATATGTGATCACATAAGTTCATAGTTAATGATTGCACAAGTAAGCAAATTCACATCAAACAAAAACTACCATTATGCCACTTTCTTGTTACCTTTGAAATCTGTATTTTCAAAACATATTGATTTTTCTTAGTTTCAGTTTCCTGTCATTAGAATTACTGCCAATGTCTGTATTGAAATAATTTGTCATTATATTAAAAAATACCTTAATTCTATCAGAATCACTAAGTATAGGACTACTCAGCATGGGAAAGAGGCCATTTATGTCACTTTTACCATGCTGAGCAGTGCTTTACTCAGCTAATAGTCCTTTTAATATAAACGGGTAATTTCACAATAAGCTCCTGCTAAACATGACTGAGGATTGCAGAATCAATCTCCAAATTCAGAGACTATCTTCAAATGGTATGGAAGTCCTATGGGAACTAAAACCAGACAACTTCTCCTCTATCACCCCCGTTTTTCCCTCTGAATTTGAAAGTGAAATAAATGCTATATTATACTGAAGGAAAATTCAACAGGACTTAGAGAATTTATCAAGTGATCTCTCTTGGTATTAGAGATTCATGACTAGTGAAATATCTACCTCATTTAATTTAAGTGGCAGAGCTATTTGGTAAAATCCTTATCCTCTCCATTAAAAAAAAGATAGATAGGATATTTTATATGCTGTGGTTACAATCTAACACCTTGATGTTACAGAGATGCTTTAACAGAATAAGACTGACTCTATTCTCATTTACATTGAAGTAAACAGTAGTGACCACTGAAATCAATTGAGTTTCACTAGGTAAAAATGACAAAGGGAGATTGGAATTTGGCCCACTGGGCAGCAGGGAAAGGAGCTGGTAGTTTGGATCAACATGGCACAATGTCAAGTTTAAGGGAGAAAGCAGAAGGGTAAGTCCAGTAAATAGTTAATGCTTGGTGCTTATCTAGAAACTTTTTTCTTCTATGGATATTGAACAGAGCTGATTGTCAATAATATTGGTGAAAAGTGTTCCCATTTCTCAGTGTTCCCATTTCTGGTCAAAAAAGCTTTGAATGTTTTTATGAGCACTATGTTTTTTCCAATGTTAATAACTCTGATAAATCCCATGCAAGGCAGACAAGCTTTATTATCCCCTTTTTGCAGCTGAGAAGAAGAGATTGTGACATGCCCCAGATCACAGCAAGTCAGGGAGAAACAAGTCCAACCTAGGTATAGAGACCTCCTAGCCTGACTCTTAATCCCATACTCTGCCCACTAGACAACTCTCCAGTAAATACTGTGCACACTACTCAAACTGCTGGATGGCATTGCTGGATCTAAGTATGATTTCACTTTTGACAGATGCATCATGGTCAGTGAAGTTGGAGAAATTGAGCTCTGGGGAACTGTTACTGAGGTGGAAAAGAGATAATCCAGATAGTTATATTATTGAAAACAAAAGCAGAATTTGGCCCCTGCATTCTGCTGAAGGACATCTCTGCTAGTTCTCCTTGTTTTTGGTGGCTAAGTCAAGAACAGTGTTTAAATGTAGGACAAGCCATCAACTCCTTAGACAGAGTGATGACTTGTGTTAGGGACATTAGCCCTGGTCCAAAGCCCAGTGAATTGAACAGGAGTCTTTTTGTTGACTTCACTGGACTCTGCATCAGGCCCTCAGTGAGCTGCCTTTTTGGAGTGAGTGGCTTATAAAAGACTAAATGCAATCAACATGTTTGAGGCAGGCACGCTGATGGGGGAGGGGAAAGAGAGAACGCAAAGGGAGCAACTGTCTCAGGGCTCCCATTGTAGTAGCCTGAGCCCCGGCCCTTTAAATTGCTACCGGAGGCTACTTAGGGCTACCTGGGGAAAGCGTGGCATGCTCCAAGTGGCACTGAGGCTACCGGGGGAAGTTAGCTCCTCCCCTTCTGAAAGCATGGAGCTGTACCTCCTCCCCTGCCTTGCCTGTTGAGCTTTCAGCCCCCTCCCCCCCACCTTGAGGATATTTGATGCCACGTTTGTTTCTGGTGTACATCTACTGAGACCAATGACGGTGTCATTACAGTTGGGTTGAATTTGGACCCTGGCTTTGTATTTGAATCGTCACACAAATTAATTCAGGGGCACTTCAGGACCGGTACAAAAGAGATAAAGTGAACAATGTGGTCAGCTAATCACTGTCTAGAGATTCATTTTTCTTTTATTGTATGGCTCTGGGAGACTTTCTCCTCTGTTCTCACTCCTTCCTCTCCTGTTTTTCTTGTCTTTCTTTTATTTTGTACCTTTTCTTTGTTAGATGTTCACTTGGAAGTGGTGGCTGGTAGATAACATCAGAGGGTCTCTATGATTGCACTGAATTTCTTGTATGTACAGTGGGTCTGGAACAATTTGTACAGTGGGGCTGCTAAGAGCCATTGAACCAAACTTTAAACCCTGTATATGATGGAAAACACTTCCAGACCAGGGGTCGGGGGGTGGCAGCTTCCCTCCTAGTTCCACTGATTTGGTGTTTTGCAAAAAATATCAAATTAACCTTGGCAAAAGGCTGAAACCTTCCATTTTCATTAGGTTTTGGTTTATGGCTGCAGTAGAAGAGCTCTGAAACTGGCTGCAGAGAATATCTTTAGAATGCTCCATTACTATTACTGTATCTGCAAGTTCATCTAGTTGGCATAAAACTGTGTTAACAGAGAAACGGAGCAGAGAGCATGAAATATGTTGTGCATTAAACATGATCAGAAATTGTAATTTATAAAGCTTTGAGGCTGTTTAGATTTCCAGTTTTATGAGCATCTTTATCACAGTTCTTTGCTACACCAACACTACTGCTAAACTCCTCTGGTTGCAGTAAAGGCATTTTTCCAAACCAGTAGTTGATCACATTTGTACCAATTTACAAGGGGAAAAGAGTGATATAATCACTTTTTAAATTTTAGTTGATGACATTTACATTGCAATCCCTGATACAAAGCAATAATTAAAAACTCAAACCTCCCAATCCCTAGCAGTAAAATATCCTGATGCTACTCTCTTTATGCCACTGCTTTCCTGCCTGCATATATCAACTAAATGTTAACTACCTTTGCCACTACTAATGAATAAAATGTAAAGTCTTGAGAAGAGCTCTCTGAGGAATAGAGCACATAAATTTCTCCCTCTCTTTGCCTAGTCCAGCTTGTTTTTAAAAGAAAAGCAGCAGCAGCACAATCCTAAACTGTTCAGCACAAGTAATCTGACCTGACATTTTATTGTTCTTGCAATTTCTTTAGCTCAATAACCTTTTACAAAAATGTAAACTGCTGCATACAGGCCCTGCTCCACTGGCCTTTGGAGTCAATGGAACATCCTGTGTAGACTTGATTTGGTATTTGCTTATGCTTATTAAAAGAGAGAGAGGGCAGATAGACTGGGTGAAAATTAGTGGAGGCACAAGGCCTTAAGAGTGGTTAGACTTCACAGAGTGCATTAGATACTACAAGCAACAGCCGGATTCAAAACAAAAAAGAAGTGAGTGTAAAAATCCATCATAACCTAGTGTCAGTGAGCTAAGAGGCAACACTGCCGTCTTTTTAAAGGCTTTTAGGAAAAGACACTGGAGACAAGAACCAGATTCTCCTCTCAGTTACTACAGTTATCTCTATGGAGTCTCAGCAGAGTAAATTGGAGGAGAATTTTGCCCGAGTTCCCCAAACGAAGTTGTTGTTGTTCCTTCTAGAAAGACAGAGTGGTGAGTCAGAGCCAGATTCATCTTTGCACCTCTTGAAAAAGAGAACTATTGTTTACACTCTCTTACACTCAAATTTTACACACAAATGTTGAAACTAAGGACAACTCCCCCTGCCCTTGTAAGTATAGCTGGAGTGTTTGTGTAGGAGCTAACCAGTCTCTACACCACTTGACTAAAATCAGTTCATAAGAAATTTCAGTGTTCCCTGTTTTTTTAAAGAAATAATATATTAAAGCCAGGTACAACTTAGCCTGCCATTATATTCGGATAAATCATTTTTTATGAGATTCTTCAGTTTTTCTATTAGCGCTACTTCATGTACGTAAGAAGAGAGGACTATGTGCTGAATGTAAAAGGATGGCTTGAAACATAGTTTTGCTACCTGCCTTCTGGGTAGGAGTCTACACCACCATGTTGAGTGACGGACACTTGAGAAAATTACTGTCCTTTGTTACGGACATGGGAGGAGGTATGCCATTCACTCATTCAATTGTTTTAAAAATTACCACAGTCTTTGCAGGTTTTACCACAGACACTTGTGTCTGTGCACAGATACATTGATGATCTGTGATTTTGGGTATTGGTGCTACATTTCTGTCTGTTGCCATTACTTGCTATTTTGTAGAGCGCTCTATGGGGCTTCTTTACCCATATATAATTAACCATCCCAGTGTCCTCCATAATCAGGCAACAATGGCATCTGTATCTTACACATGCATAAAAAAATGGGGGGTAGTATAAAAAATACAGTGTGATATATTTCTAGAGATGATGACTCATCCTGTTTACAAGCTTTATTCATAAGGGACAGCAGTAGTCTAAATTTCAGAAGTGCTGAATGCCTGCAACTCCCATTCTTTCAGCCTGGGATAGCCCCGTCCTATGAAATCCTGAACACCTCCTGTGATGTACTTAAGTACTGTCACCTTCCACGGGTGTCCATGAGAGTTAAAAACAATGGATAGTCTAGCAGCACCTTAAAGACTAACAAAAACATGTAGATGGTATCATGAGCTTTCATGGGCACAATCTATTTCTTCAGATGAATTGAGTTATTAAAGGTCCAGTTCCAAAATAAAAAGGGGATGGGACAGGGGAGATTTTATATTCTACGGGAAAGAATTAATGGACACAAATCAGGTATCTGAAAAGGCAACACACAGAAACTTGTTGGAGAACACTTTAACCTGCCTGGGTACTTATTAATGGATCCCAAAATCACTGTGTTGCTTCAGGCCAATTCCACAAGCCAAATACACATGGGAAGGCTTGGAACTTAACTCTATTTATAGATTTTGGACCCATCACAAAGGTATGAATAAAGACATTATGGGTATGTCTAGACTTCATGTCTCTGCCGACAGAGGCATGTAAATTAGACTACCTGACATAGTCAATGAAGCGGGGATTTAAATATCCTCTGCTTCATTAAAATAAAAATGGCCACCGCACTGTGCCGGCTCAGCTAATTGTCGGCACAGCGCTGCAGTCAAAACGCAGATCGGTCGACAGGAAACACCTTTGTCAACTGCTCCTGTACATCTCGTTTCACAGGATACAACGCGGTGTCCATTTTTATTTTAATGAAGCCGGAGATATTTAAATCCCCACTTTATTGACTATGTCAGGTAGTCTAATTTACATGCCTCTGTCGGCAGATGCATGTAGTATACTTTAGACATACTCTGCCTGGCTAGCACACTACTTTCCAAATCCTAATGACTTTAAAACCCCAAACAATGGGTACTTAGGAACAATTTTCACCTTCTCTATCAGCTTCCTGTAACATGAACACTCTAATTGACTTTTTCCCCCTTCCTCCCTTCCTTCCCCCTCCTCATCCCCTTTTTATTTTGGAACTGGACCTTTAATAACTCCATTCACCTGAAGAAGTAGGTTGTGCCCACGAAAGCTCATGATACCATCTACATGTTTTGTTAGTCTTAAAGGGGCTACCAGACTATTCATTGTTTTTAAAGTTTTTCCAGTTACAGACTTCAGAATTTTTATTTATGCTAAAATTTGACACATTGCGAATGGGCCTTAATGTAGATGATAATTACCTTACAAATAGCATCCCCACCTTTTGATATTTGTAGTAAGTCTAGTTTAGCCACTTAATTGGCTCTTACAATAAGCAATTTCCTCCTTTCTTGTCTCTTCCTTGTTCCCTCGCCCCCACCTTCTGTAGCTGATTCGTTACTGTATAATTTGTTTACTTCTTCATTGTATCCCTCTGTTATATAATGGTCATGCCAATTCACTTTCGGAATATGATCTGAAGGAGTGGGTCTACCCCACTAAAGCTCATCGTCTTGTTAGTCTTTAAAGTGCTACATGACTGCTTTTTTGGCTACCCCTCTGAAGCATGAAAGTTATGCGTGATCAGGACCTGTGTGTGTGGGGGGAGAGGGGAAGAGCTCAGGCCTAAGAGGAAGTCAGTTATCCTTTGGCTTTGTGTCCATTTACAAATTAGGAATTACATGTGTGCATTAAAAGCAGGTTATTATTATAAATTAACTTGAAGGCATTTATACGATGCTAGAAGTTTAGAGGGTGCATTACGAACATCAATAATATATAGCCCTTGTCCTGAATTCAGTTTTCAGAGTAATGTTTTATGTTTTGTTTAAACATACTAGAAAGGCACAATTATTCCCAGCTGCTTATTCTAGCTCTGACAGAGCATAAGAAATGTCTCCATCAAGAACACTTAAGGAAGGAGCTGTGTAAGGAAGCTAATGACATTAATGCAAATGAAGAAGCTGCAGCACAATCTTTCACATGTATTATTCTCTTAAAAGTGAATTTAATGTTTGTGAATGGTGCTGGTTTGACAGACTTGCAGTGACAAAGAGGCTAACACCCTCTCATTGAAATAAGTTCAGCTGCCCTATGCCAGAGAAGCTACTCCCAACTGAGCCAATTAAGGCAACAGGGGTATTCCTGGGCTATAAAGAGCCAGAAAGAATTCAGAGAGGAAATAGTTAGAAGGGGAATGGCAGAGTAAGCCTGTGGGGGAGGAAAGGTCTTTTGCTGTGGTCCCTGAAGAAGGGAGTGAGTACCAGTTAAAAGCTTTGTTTTCCTTTCAAGGAAGGCAGGCCAGACCCTGCATCTTCAACATCTGCTCAGAGAGTAGAAAGGGATAGTACCTCAGGGAGGCGAGGTAGTGCCCACTGTAAGGCTGGGTGGAAGATTTGTTTTGGTGTTTTGCATTTGGAGCTTTGTATTAATAAAGCCCCAGAGGGCTGTGAGTGGATGAGGAAGAATGCATGGAGTGTTGTTTAAGGAGCCCTGAAGAAGGGGGAAATGGGGGCAGGGCGCCACTGGCCAAAAGGGGGTGACTGAGTGACAGCCACTGTGTTACTTCAGGAGCAAAGCCCTCCCTTTATCCTTAGAATAAGTACAACAGATACAAAATGTCAAGTCATCTTCTTGGTGCCCTGGTAACACCCCTTCATCTTTATGTGGCCTGTAAGGAAAAGAAGGGATTCACTCTCCTTACCGATTCAGTGCCTGACCTTTGCTAACACTATCATGAATTTGATGTGGATTGCTGCCAAGTGGACAGACCCTCACTCATTGGACAAAGGCTCCCTGATAGCCAGTGGACTTTTAATAAATACTGACCTAGGGTGGATTCAAACCAGCAAAGTGAAATACTCTCAAGCATCCATTCTCTCGGCATCTGTTAATTCTAGGGCTGGTCTACATTACAAAGGCTTTGCTGGTACATTTGTCCTGGTGGAGATTTAGCTTGTGACAGAAGAGAGATTTCTTTTGCAATAAAGTTAAACCAGTTCCCCAAATAACATTGGCTATATTGGCAAATGGACTTTTTTTGCTGGCAAGAGCTGACTCCATGTATTGTTTTTGCTGGCACAACTATGTCCATTGTGGGGAGAGGGGACACTTTTTTCACACTCCTAACTGACAGCCTTGTCAACATAACTTTGAAGGGTAGACCTGACCTTAATGATGCTCCAGCAGTATATTCAATGGAGACTCACAAGATTTTAGGAGTGAAAAATATCAGTTCTGCTTATTTTTAATTGCATTTCTAATTCCGAGTACTTACTCCCAAAGTCCATGGGAGTTTCAGAGCCACTCAGAACTTGGCATTATTATTATTCTGTTAGTGATATGCAACATCTTACTCCTTATTCGCCTATTTGCCAGTCACACATACAACAACTCCTGTGTATTTTATATAGACAGATAAATGCAGCATAGTATCGACACTTTGAATCTTTCTATTTGTCTTTGTTGTGATCCACACAGCTCTAGGGCATGCTTTTGATAAATAATTAAGGCCTGATCCTGTACACGCTTTGTGCAAGGAACTGCCATTTAAATCAATGGTTGTTTTGTGCATGGAGCACATGTTCTATTGGGCTCTTAATCTTGCAGTGAACTAGGGAGACATTCATTTTGAAACTGAATGTTCAGCAGGATAATGAAAACATACGGTACATAGATTTCATTCTTCATTGCTCTCTGCAGTGATTTAGGACTTTGTAATCCTCACACCAAGAACAAATACTAGGGTAATGTGGGGAAAAATTGTGTGATGAGAGAAGGCAGCTTTCTGGGAATATTATACACTCTGGTTTATAAGCAGTAGTTGTTCAATAATTTGTAAACCATTACTATGATATCACAATCATTAAAATAGTTACAGCTGCCATTTACTAAGTAATGAACATAACTGTAGTTTTCTCTATTCTTAGTAAAAAGACCACAGTGATTTGGCAAAAGGTAAATCTGTAAAGATGCTAAGAGTGACAGCTGCACTAGTAATTTGAAAATATAAAAGGCTTTATAAAAACCAAATGCATTAGACAGAAGAGCAAATTCTGGAATAAACTTTATTGAAATGTTGCAGTTCTTAAAATTCCAACATGAAAAAAGGATGTGTATATAATTTGTATCGGTTTCTGTGGGGTTTTTTTTTAAATACTAGCTATTAATTATTACTGCCAGGTTATCTTTGTTAAAAAAAAACCCCTTAACCAGTAGGCTATGAAATATAGTACAGACTGAAAACTTGTTTTTCATATACACCCTATATATGAAACAAGGTTATTAGTGCCTTTTATAGTAAAAAAAGATCCATTTACATGTCATTTTCTTAGTCTGTTTACATATATAGGCTGGCAAAAAAGAAGTCTGCCAATGCCTTGATGGCCCTTCAAAGACATATTATGTCAAACAATGGATGTTGCATCTGCATCCACAATCTTAAGTGGCTTTTTCTTAGGGGAAAAATTGCACAACATAATTTTTATATCAAATAAAAACGGTGGTAATTGTGTGCAGCCCAAGCTGTCAAAGTACTTGCTGCTGTTTAAAGCACACTAATCCAGTCAGGCAAGGCTTGCATTAAGATGGGCACAGGGGATAGATCCAGGTCCATATAGAGTCCGAAAAAATGATTGTGTGAAGTGATGTGCTAGCTGCTTTCATGTTGTCACTTACTGAGTTTCTTTTTGTTTTCTTCTTTTTTATTTTCATTTCTATTCTGGGGCCAAACTGTGGCTTGGTTTGTCTTCCCTTGTACTGGCTCCTGTACCACACGGAGAAGAACTATGACTTCCCCATCTCTCTTCTGGAGGGTGGGAGGAAGACAGAGAGGCAGAGTTATGCTAGGGTCCAGGGCCTCATTTTAGCAGCTTCGGTGGGGTGATGCGCAGATTATTACAGTCTGATTTCTTCTTTCCTGTGGGGGGCAAGCTGAATGAAATTAAACACTGGGGCAAATTTTAAACAACCAGGGGATATTAACCACTGGAACAATTTACATAGGGACATGGTATAGTCTCCATTATTTGAAGTCTTTAAATCAAGATTAGATATCTTTCTAAAGGAGATGAGATGTGATAGTTCAGGTGACCCTAAGTCCTGTTTTGGCTGACACAGCCCACTTATGCTCTGTCCTGGACAATATGAATATTTTGGTGGGCAAGAGCAAATGGGACAGGTGCCCAGTTTTGCCAGAAATGCCCCTTGTGATGTCTATGACATTGGCCTGGGTGAGCAGTGATGCTTGGGTGAGCATTGACACTGGGCTGGCCTGGGCTGCCTGGGGTCAACTCATTTTCAATGTAGGGAAATATGGGCACCTTAGCTATACATCAAACCAAAATCGCCTGATGGGCATGTGTGGTCTGGTCCCATTTGACTTTAAAATCTATGAATTTCATCCCTGGTGCCAGAAGCTGCTCAAGTGAGTCTGCCACCCTTGGCAAAACTTCAGTGTGCTGCCCACCTCATACCTTCTCAGAAGTCAGTGGCTGGACCCCACTCCTATCCATCCCCTTCAACTTTCCTCTGGCCTCCTCCAAACACCAAGTTAGATGACCCCCTCCCTACCTGCCCTCCCATGCCCCTTCCCAGATTTATCCCAACCCAGACCCCCCTCCCCCAATTGCCTACACATTGCATCCCCAGCTCTTTCCAGCCAGACTCCCTGCCTGGCCCCCGGCAAGCCCTGCAGCTTTGCAGATGAGCTCCTTACATTTGGGTTCATAGCATGGGATGGGCTGTGTTGTAAATCCCGGGCAGTGGTGGCAGCCAGAGCAGGTGTTGAGGTCTCCCTGGGGACTCAGTCATGTGTAGGTTGGGTGCAGAGCAGCAGGGTGTGGGATTGGGAGCCAACATGGAGATGGGTAGGTCTCTCTACTTGTAAATAAAGCCCCAGAAGCACTAGAAGTTTTGCTAGCATCAACCCCAAGGCACTTGAACGGACATCACCATTTTACCTATTCTAGGAGAAAGGCATGGAGGAAGGGCTTCTCCAGCAGCCTAGACCAGTGAATGTTGGCTGCCTTCCCTCATGGGCCCCCCACGTTAGCCTCATCACCTGTCTTCGTCTATAGACGGATTCAGTGGTGGTCTGTAAAAAAAGCAAACACAATTCTGGGATGTATTAATAGGAGTGTTGTCAGCAAGACACAAGAAGTCATTCTTCTACTCCACTCTGCACTGATTAGGCCTCAGCTGAAGTATTGTGTCCAGTTCTGGGCACCACATTTCAGGAAATATGTGGAGAAACTGGAGAAGGTCCAGAAAAGAGCAACAGAAATTATTAAAGGTCTAGAAAATATGACCCATGAGGCAAGGCTGAAGGAACTAGGCTTGCTTAGTTTAGAAAGGAGAATACTGAGAGGGGATGTGATAGCAATTTTCAGATATCTAAAAGGGTGTCACAGGAAAAGGGAGGGGAAGGGGGAAATTGTTCTCCTTGGCCTCTGATGATAGGACAACAAGCAATGGGCTTAACCTGCAGGGAGGTTTATGTTGGACATTAGGAAATGCTTCCTAACTGTCAGGGTGGTTAAACAATGGACTAAATTGCCTAGGGGGGTTGTGGAATCTCCATCACTGGAGCTATTTAAGAGCGGGTTAGACAGACACCTGTCAGGGATAATATAGCTTGGGCTTGGTCCTGCCATGAGGGCAGGGGACTGGACTTGATGATCTCTCAAGGTCCCTTCCAGTTCTAGTATTCTATGATCTTCACTAAAATATGAAACTTTCAGTTGTGTTATTAAAAAGTATGGGCTAGTTTCTAGCTGCATTTGAAGAATGCTCACTGGAGGTTGCCACAATTGGGAGCAGGGATATAAAGGGTCCTTTGTGTGGGTCTGGTCATCTGATCCTGGGGGTTCTCAGTACTGAGTTAGTATCTGATGGCTGTTCTAAACTGTTCTTGCTACCAACAGCTCACTTCAGCAGGGAAGGTTTGCCTGGGCATACAGAGTATGGCTAAGTCCTCTCCAACAGCAGCCCTGAGAGGGGCAGAATAGGAGCAGGTTTGTCAGCTCTTTGCCATGCAAGCATCTCTTCTAAAATGGGAGAGCTTCTGAAGGCCAGATCCACCATATTTGTTTGTCACTGATGGATTGCCGCAAAGTGGCCAGAATGCATCTAAGAAATTGGAGCCAATACTCAGAAATAGGGAGATGTCATGTGTAACCTTCTGTTGCCTTTCCTAGCTTTTAACTTTCCCTTCTTTGAAGTTTTTGGGCCCTAATTTAATAGTCTAAAATATTTGAAACTGTTGACTATGAAGAAGCCAGTGTGATTAATTTTCCCGTGCGTAGTTTTTTTCCCCTTTGAAAGTCAGACAATGTACATGGCACAGCATGGGCCTGGAGTATTTTGCTTGGACTATTTCATAAGAGTAGTGCAGAGGTTGCTGTCAGAGAAGAGAGGTGCTGAAAAACTGATAAATCCATCATAAATTATTCAAATATTCAAACTCTCACTGAAAACTAAGATGATGTTGTAGCAAATAGTGAATGGTAATAACCCAATGGTGGTGTAAGCTGAAATGGGAGAGGGAATTTGAATGTGTATCTTCTTAGAGTTGCTTCAGAATCAACAGGAAGTTGAAGGCGTGATTTTTTGCCATGAAATGGCCTGTAACAGAATAGACCAGCATCAATTTCAGCCTTCTCTGTTGAAGGTTAATGGAATAACTTTGGTGCCATATACAAGTAATTTATTGAAGAAAAGCAATCCAAGAAGAGTATGCATCACTGCTGCTAGATTTAGCTGGATGGAGACCTCTACTCTCTATGCTGAGTGAAAAACCTTCTGGCTTTTGAACTCTGAAATTCCCTCATGAAGAGGACCTGTGAATAACTCACTTTATAAATGAGAAGTGGCTATTGCTTTTGATGGATCCTGTGGAAGTGAGATCACTAAATAATGAAACAGAGTATATACTGTATCACTCCAAACCAGTACGGAGTGATATTTTATTTGTTATATTCTGAACTAAAGGAGTGTTAGAAGAAATTAGCGCTCTCTGTATGTTTTCAGTGCTTTTGTTGGTGTCATATGTCTCCTCAAAAGCAAGACATAGTGTCAGCAATACTACAATAGAAAGAAGAATGTTCAGTAGTCCTCTATTTGCATCAGTAGCTTGGGCCCTGGTTGTTGTGGTGAGTGATACCAACTTTACAGAGACTATTTGTATACCAAGGGACAACGAAGCCTGCATAAGGAAGGCATAATCACGCACATTACTCCAAATGATGTTGTCAGTTAATTACATTGCATTTCACAGCTAAACCAATAGGTTAATAGATAATTGCAACATCTCTATAAAATAGGTCCTGGCTGATTGTAATGCTAATTTCCTCTATAAATAATACACTTTTGCAATGTGTCCATTAGAAAAACAGAGGATAACAGAATTGTATCTGCTCACCTCCACTGGCTTTTGTTAATTCTTATTGTATTTGGCCTTTCTGGACTGCACTGAACACCAAACATTGGGGCAACTTAGTATTATGCTAGCTTTGTTGTTGGTCCAATTCTCAAGTCAAATGTACTATTGGTATTTCTATGTGCTAGCGCACTGTATGCTCTAGGCTTGCACACATACACAGTATTGTGCTTATTGGAACAACCTGATTACAACTTTTGCCACACATGTTCTTACAAAATTACTCAGGCAGCTAGTGCTAGGCTTGCTTCAGTGCCAGCCTCAAACACTCTGCTGTGTCTTTTTCCTCCTCTACCGTTCAAATATTCTCTTTGGAAGCTAAATGTCAACAGCTGTGACCATGTGCAAAGAAGCGTGAGGCACCAGTGTGGCGCTGCTGTCACAAAGGATCGATTCTCAATTCATCTTAAAAATGTTGTTTTGAAGAGAATTGAATAACCATGGAAGAGCTCCAACTGATGGTTCTGGAAAGTGAACCCTTCTGTTTATCATCAGAAGAGACAGAGGCCCAGAGTTTTCACATTCAATATGCTTCTACCTTGACTTTTAGCAACACTCTCCAGGGATGGAATAGAATTCAATCTCAAAGCTCATGAACCCACTGGATTTCCTGGCCAGGATGTCAAAAAGGGAGATTGGTGAGTACTAGTTGGGATGGATGTTCTTCTACAAGGATGGTAATTGCAATTTACTTTGGCTGCTCACTTAATTCTATATTTGGTTGGAACTAGAATGGAGCAACAATTGGAATTTCCATCCCCAAGGACATTTTGATGTTTCAATATTTGGTTTCATCCAGCACTGGCACAAAATGATGAAATAGCAACACTTTTCACCAAATGAAACATTCAGAAGAATTTCTATTCAGAAATAGTGAAATGTTTTGTTTTGGTATTTTTGATTGAAACCAAAAGTAAACATTTCAGTACTCATAAAGTGAAAGGTTTCATTTTGGTGTAATGAACTGACACCCAATGTTTCATTTTCAGTTGCCGATTAACTTTCATTGCCCTGTGAGTTATTTTGCCTTATGTGATTTGGAGTTCAGATTCTTCATGTTCCCATTCTTTTCTATGGGCTGGGCTCCCTGGCGAGACAACAACTCCCATCCTCAACATCATCAGGATCTTCAGCCATGTGACTCCCTTGGTGCACCATGCAGTTTGGTCAGAGGGGAGTCCACATTGCACCATGGAAGTTTTTTATCCACTTAGAGAGCCTGGATCATGAGGCAGAAAGAGGTCCTCAGGCTTTCATGCTCCTGTGACATAATGCACCACCACAGGGCAACGTACTTTAATGCTGAACTAACTCAGATGAACCACTTAAGGTCAATTAAGAAACAGAATATTTCAGTTGGATCGAAATGACATGAAAGAAAATTGTCCTTGTTGGTTTTCTGGGTGAAAAATAAAAATCAAACTTGACATTTTCTGCAGCCATTTTCTGTAGTCATTATCTACCCATGGCAATCCGTGCGTCACTCTTTTTTATATATACATGGGATGTGCCAGCACTGCTTTCCCTTACAGCAGGACTAATTCAAATACATTTCAGAGTTAAATTATGGTGAATTAATCTTACGGTTGTGTGGTGTCTGGAAACATTTACAATGATGCCCCCATCTCTTTCCACAGAAGATCCCTATGGAGCTAGCTGAAGAGATATTCTGAAAGGACTGTTTTTGCTAATTAGATATAAGGCTAGCTCTTCACAGTGATACTGAAGAGCTTACTTAAGAGTCCTGCTGAGTCAAGTCCCTCTCTTGACTCTGTTTAGTGAAATAGCAAAAGAAGACAAGTTAAGAGTCTTGTAAAGGGTAAACATTGATTACATGATTACATTCTGCATGACCAAACAATTATGCTACCGTCTTATTTTCAAATTAAATGAAAATGCAGAACTATTTGAAGCATCAATATTTTTAGTTTTGATAATACTTTGGATTTTGAGCTTGGCTGATGCTAATCTTAGCAAATATCTAGAGAAGCTGGATAAGAATAATCCCCTGTGATTATAACTCTTCTCCAGTTGTTTACATGTGCATATGTGAGGGAACTGGATTGGGAGAAAGGAATGACTTATACAAGACACCAGTATAACTTAATTAAAACAGAAAATTATTTAACTACTCTACAGAGTTGCTGTAAAATTCCTCTTTTTTACACTAGAATTATCTTAATATTATTAAAGCTTTTGTTTAAGGTCTTTGCCCCATCCTTGAGTGAGGAAAGATGCATAAACTGCATTACAATGGAAGTAGACCTGGAGGCTTTGTGCTTTGGATACCCTTCTGAGATGCAGTTCCCCCACTAGATCTACTTTATTTCAGGGGACAGTAATTTGCTGCTAGCCAATACCAGCAAAATATCGCTTCAGCTATGCAAGTATACCTGTAGTAGTTAGCAAGAAGAGAGCTCCATCCATTGTCTGCTCATTCCTTGCCCACCTGCTCAAGATAACTTGCATCCCATTGTCATCTAAGTTGAGAAGTCCACTTAATTACTTTCATGTAAACTCTTCCATCTCTTACAGGACTTTTCTCCTCCCAAACTATCAACAGAGATGTAGTTCTGATTGCCTCATCTCAAAATTTTTTTTATTATAATTGAAAAAGTTAAGAAAATGGTAGCAAAATGATGAGAGGGATGGGGCAGCTTCCATTTGAGGAAAGATCAAAAAGACTGGGACCGTTCAGCTTGGGAAAGAGATGACTAAGGGGAGATAAGATAAAAGTCTCTAAAATCATGAAGGGTGAAGAGAAAGTGAATAAGAAAGTAATATTTACCTCTTCACATAGCACAAGAACCAAGGCTCACCTAATGAAATTAATAGTCAGCAGGAAGAACAAACAAAAGTATTTCTTTAAACCCATACAGTCAACTGGTAGAATACTTTTCCAGGTATGTTATGAAGGCCAAAAGAGTAGCATGGGTTCAAAAAAGTATTAGATAAGTTCATGGAAGATAGATCCATCAATGGCTATTTGCTGAGATGGTCAGGGTTGCAAACCCACGCTCTGGATGTCCCTAAGGGTATGTCTACACTACAGCATTATTTCGAAATATCTTATTTCAAAATATTTATTTCAAAATAGCTTATTTCAAAATAATGTGTCTAGACACAAAATGCATTTTGAAATAGCGTTTTGCTATTTTGAAATAGCGCATCCACGCTGATAGGACGCTGAATCGCATTTAAGGCCGGCCGGAACTGGTTCTGGCAGGGCATCAGGTCAGGAGTTACCTTGTGTGGCTGCTACCTGAGGCTATCTGAGACCTGTGCTTAAAGGGACCCCCCTGGACAGCCAGTTCTAAGGTTTCCCTGCTTGCTTGCCTACCTCGATGAGGGATAGCAAAGCATTTTTTTCTCTGTGTGCTCTGGTTGCTACCTCACTCAGGACACCACAGCACTCTGCAGCATGGAGCCAGAGCTGCCCCTGGGCACTCTGGTGCTTCTCTTGGACACGTTGCTGCAAGCCTGGCTGCACTTTCTGAAGGCTGCCTTCGGGAGGCTGTCAGTACCCAGGAGCCCCTGTGGGAGAGCTTCCACCCTGAGGAGCACTAAGAGCCTCCCTGGTCTGCCCCATTGGGGGCTTGTGCCTCATTCCTCCCTCACATCCTTCCACTCACCCCTCCCCAACCACCCTTCCTGATGTCAAATAAAATACATGTATTTTCATGAACACAAACTCTCTTTATTTAACAAAACTGGAGGGGGGGGGGTAATGAAACTCTGGTGAGACTGGGGAAAGGAGGTGGGAGAGGGGAAGAGAGAGGATGGGAGAGGGGAGGGGGAAACCTGGGAGGAGGGAGATGGAAGGGGGAAGCAAGGTGAAGAAGGGGGAGGGAAAAATCAGGGGTGGGGGTCTCGCTGGACCAACTTGATTTTCATGCAAACCTGCTCCTGGGTTCACATGTGGCCTTTGGTGGCCAGGCTGGCAGCTATCCTGCCATAGACGGCCTCGTTCCTCCATCTAGTGTGGAAATCATGGATGTTGGGGGCATCCCCTCCAAACATGAATAAGGTCCATGATCTCCACCCTGGACCAGGAAGGCACCCGCCTTCTCCAGGCCCTGGAAGGCTCCTGGGAGCTGGCAGACTGCTCCTGGGGAGCGGTGGAGGACTGGCTGCCAGTGGCTTGCTGGCTCATGTTTTGGGGCCACTGGGTCAGGGGCAGTGACTGCTGGCTCTGGGCTGGCAGGCTTGGAGCTGGCACAGGCACTGTGGCCAGAGTCTACCCTTTAAGGTCTCCAGGGAGGAGGGAGGGAGAGGAGTGTTCTTGGTTGAGGCTGGAGTGGCCACCAGGGCACCCTGGGAAGGCTGGAGGTCCCCTATTTTGATATAAGTATCTACACAACACTTATTTCAAAATAGCTATTTCAAATTTGGCGTTATTCCTCGTGGAATGAGGTTTACCAATTTTGAAATAAGCCCTCCACTATTTCAAATTAATTTAGAAATAGAGGTTTGGCTGTGTAGATGCTAGTAAAGTTATTTCTAAATAACTTTGAAGTGTAGACATACCCTTGGAGTCTAAGCATCAGATGCTAGGACTTGATGATGGGGGATGGGTTGTTCACAAATTGCTCTTTTCTGCACACTCTGTTTGAAGCACCTGGCATCATGGGTGCCAGCTCAGTGGGTGCTCTGGGACTAGTGCACCTATGGAAAAAGTTAGCGGGTGTTTAGCCCCACTGGCACCTAGTTCCCTCCCCAGCACCTCCCATCTGCTGGCAGCCCTGCTGATTAACTCCTCCCCTTCACTCCCAGGACCTTGTGCATGCCACAATCAGCTTTTCTGCAGAGTGAAGGAGACTCTGGGAGGAAGGAGGAGGAGCAGGGATGAGGCACATTGAGGAGGTGGGAAGAGGCAGGCCAGAGGTATAAGCTTTGGGGTGGTGGTCAGTTAGGGGTGGGAGCTGGGGCGGAGCAGGGGATTGAGCACCCAAAGCTGACGTCTATGCTTGGCATTGAATACTGTTGGAAGACAGATGTTGGTTTATGTGCACCATTGGTCTGACTTGGTGTGACCATTCTTTTATTCTTATCTACAGATCCAATTGGGACTTTTAGATTGCAACAGCAGGATTCAAATGACTGGCTCAAACAATCAAGGCAACAAGTCTAAATTGCTAATAGCTCCCTATTCTTAGCATTACAACCTTTTGTGTAACCCACAATTAAAGAAGGACATTGATAAATGTCAGAGCGGTCAGAGAAGAGCTAAGGGAATGATTAAAGGATTAGAAAAAAATACCTTATATGTCTAGACACAAGAATCTCAATCAATGTAGCTTAACAAACAGAAGACAAAGGATGACTTCTGCAAGCATCTACCTGGGGAACAAATATTCAATAATGGGCTTTTCAGTCTAGCAGAGATAGATATAACACAGTCCAATGGCTAGAAGTTGAAACTAGACAAAATCAGACAGGAAATTATGTTTACATTTTTAACTGTGAGAGTAATTAACCATAGGAACTGATTTCTAGGACCATCAACGGCCATGGTGGTTCTCCATCACTCAGGAGTTTTAAATAAAATCTGTATTTTCTTCAAAAAGATCTGCCCTAGGAATTATTTTATGAGAGTACTATGGCTTGTGTGATGGAGGAGGCCAGATTAGATTATTGCAATGACCCCTTCTGTCCTAGGAATCTACTGCAGGTTGCACCTCTCAAATCTGTGATTCTCTGGTCTGGCATGACCATGGATGTTTCTGGATAAGAGAGCAGGAGCTGGGAGCCTGGCCAGCCCGATGAATCTGGTAGCAGCCTGGGTAGTGATGGTGCTGGGCAGTCTGGGTGACAGCAGAGTGCAATCAAGGCTGCCTGCCACCTGGCAGTGGGGCCGGGACCATGTCAGCCCAGGAGGGGAAGCCTGACTGGGGCTGCATCGGCCTGGGCAGTGGCAGCTGGGCTGCAGTATCCTGGGAAACCTAGTCATGGCAGTCTGGCAAAAGCAGCACGGCCAGGGCCACATGCTGTCTGGCAGCAGGGATGGGGCTATGGCAGCTAGATTGGGCAGTGTGCCACCCGGCCGGCAGCAGAGCTGGGGCTGGGGCTGGCCAGCAGGCAGCTTGGCTGGACCAAAGGATCTGGCTGTGGGGAAAGGCAGTGGGCTGAGAGGCTGGTGTCAGGGGACCTCCCGTTGTCCAGCAAATTCCCTCATCTGGGACCAGTAGGTACTGGACCAAGGAGGTCCAATAGTAATTTAAAACCAAGAGGCAGTTAATATTGTTTGTATCTTATTTGCTATATTGTTGCTAGTGGCAATGATGGGGTGCATTCTTCAGAACGGATTAGGGTAAGTGTAAAAATAATAACTCTAAAGCTTTGGAGGAGGAGGAAAAATTGTCTTCCTTTCTCCAGTTTAAATCTAAATCTAATTATGCATCCTTCAGTATGTCAGTTTCTGCATCAGTTTCCGTACTTTGATGGTATAACTAGTGTACAATATACTTTAGGCTCAGGAAGCCAGTTTCTGCTTTTGATGTGACTGCATAAATCCTGAGTAATTGTTCCACTGTTAGTTGAGCTACTCAGGTTTTATGTTTGTTGAACAAAGGGGCAAAATTTGAGACTATGCTTTAGACTTTTGAACCTGAATTTGCTCAAAGTGATGCCTGTTTAATGACCATCATCTTTGTCATTACTGGAGGTTGAAGCTTGGAACCTTCAGAGCTAAAAGTATGAGCCATTATGGATTGTGCTGAAGAGATAAATCTCCTTTCTGGGAGCAATAATAGACTCATATTTTCTGAGAATCTGGCACAGAGGGTTGCATATAACATACACCAAGCAGCAGGTTACTCCTTCAGTCCCAAGTGCCAAATTCTCTATTAGATCTGCATAGTTCCACTGAAGTACAAGTGTAACTGATGCATTTTACCAAATATTTAACTTGAAACATCATTTTTTGGTGTTTCCAAATATTAATTGAGAGAGAATAATAATTTGCCCACTATTGGGTCAGACTTCTTGAGAGAAGCAAATGAATACAAGAACTCAGAAAGAGTAGGCAAGTATCTTGTTCTGTGCTTGACCTTGCCTTTTAAAAGACAATTCAATCAAAGGCTCTATACAATTACAGCGAGACTATTTTCCAGCACAGAAATTTATCCCTGTTCTTCTTTTTAATTGATCCTTTGAATCATTACTTAGTACAACACAGCAACTTAATGGCACAGAGAAAGATTAATACCAGTATCCTGTTTCGCGCCTCTAGGAATCTATTTAACTTTTTCATAGAAATAGAAACAAGTTAAACAAATAAGTAGATGCTACCAGGACTGAAAAAAATAGAGTGCAATTAATATCAGCAGAAAATGAAAGTGGCCCCACAGTATGCTAACATCTTTATGGCTGACCTAGAACAACGTTTCCTCAACTCCCGTCCCCTTTCACCCCTTCTCTACCTATGGTACATCGATGACATCTTTATGATCTGGACGCATGGCCAAGAAACACTGGAGATATTCCACAGAGATTTCAACAACCTACACCCCACCATCAACCTCAGTCTGGACCATTCTACACGAGAGATTCAGTTCCTGGACACCACAGTACAAATCAACAATGGAAAATTAGACACCACTCTCTACAGAAAACCCACCGACTCATACAGTTACCTACATGCTTCCAGCTCCCATCCAGAACACACCACACGATCCATCGTCTATAGCCAAGCCCTTCGATACAACCGCATCTGCTCTAATCCCACTGACAGAGACCAGAAGCTTCAGGATCTCTACCAAGCATTTATAAACCTCAACTACCCACCCGGAGAAATAAAAAAGCAAATTGAAAGAGCCAGACAAATACCTAGAAACCATCTACTTCAAGACAGACCCAAGAAAACCAACAATAGAACACCACTTGTCATCACCTACAACCCCCAACTTAAACCTGTCCAACACATTATCAATAAATTACAGCCTATACTGGAACAGGATACCATACTCCAAGAGGCTCTGGGAGACAGACCCATAGTCTCCTATAGACAACCACCTAACCTCAAGATGATTCTTACCAACAACCACAGGACATACCACACTAATACCAACCCTGGTACCTTCCCTTACAACAAACCCCGTTGCCAGCTTTGTCCACATATTCATTCTGCTGATACCATTATTGGACCTAACCAAGTGAGTTATAAGATCAAGAACACATATTCCTGCGCATCCAGAAATATAATTTATGCTATCATGTGCCAAAAGTGTCCGTCTGCTATGTACATTGGACAAACATCTTAGACACTTCGCCAAAGGATTAATGCCCACAAAACAGATATCAGACAAGATCACAAAGAAAAAACAGTTTCTTGTCATTTTAACCAGAAAGGACACTCTCTCAATGACTTAACCACTTGCATTCTGCTACAAAGACCTTTTACATCTGCACTTGAAAGGGAATCCTCTGAACTGTCATTCATGTTAAAATTCGACACTCTCCGGGAAGGAATGAACAAATATGCAAACTATCTTACCCATTACCAAGATAGCTTCCCCAATTATCACCTCTAATACCATTAGCTCACAGACGTCCCACTCTCCCCACCTCTAATATTATCAATTCACAGACACTTACCTTCCTTCCTCCCCCCCCCCTCCCCTTGTATCTCCCTCCTGTTCTGAAATGTGATTTGTCCTTTTCATATGTGTTCATTTTTTTAAATTGTATCCTTTGGTATATATGGTTGTGACTATTTTCTTCCACTATTTGATCTGAGGAAGTGGGTCTGGCCCACAAAAGCTCATCATCTAATAAACCATCTTGTTAGTCTTTAAAGTGCTACATTGTCCTGCATTTTGCTTTTCTAAATCCAATTGCAAACAATAATAAGATATTTATAGGATATTACAAATGGATATTATCCTATCTCTACATGGAATATTCATTATTGACCATTTCCTTTCAATACTTAATCCAGCCCGGAAACACAAATGCATGGTATGATATATACAGTACCACAATACAAAAGGAGAAGCTAGCCAAAGTATGAAAGAACTAATATTTCTTGATTAAAATAATGTAGTTGCTTGACATTTTAAATTAAATGAAATCTTCTGTAGTCCTACTCTGTTAATTCATTTAGAGCCACAACTTGCATCATGAAAATTAATTTCCTGACTATATGGGGTAGGATGGGAGAAGAAGAAATGCCGATAATGAAAGCCATGTCTACATTTTCGTCCTTGGGCAGAATCTTTCATTCCAAACTAAAATAACTCAATAGACTTGCATGGAAATAGAATTACATCAATGAAGAAATTAACGAGGACAGCCTCAATTCACTGGCATCAGGGGAAAAGAAGTAAACATACTGATGAATTTACAGTCCAGACGTAATGGGCTGAGTTCACATAATGATCCAGTTTTGTATGTGCTTTTAAAGTTGATCTTCTCTTTTTTTCTTTCACATCATCAGCCCTATCTTTGGCAATCCTTCTGTTAAGAGCTCTTAGGACCTGATGTGGTGGCTTAGGTGGGAATTAGAGCTAGAAAATCATATTAGTTATTCATAGTCTTTCTCTCTCTTGTTTTACTTTATTGATAAGTACATTTTTAGATTTGTATGTACCTTTTGAATATGAGTCAACAGTGTGATGCTGTTGCCAAAAAAGCAAATATGATTCTAGGTTGTATCAACAGGTGTGTTGTAAGCAAAACTCGTGAAGTCATTCTGCCGCTCTACTCTGCACTAGTTAGGCCTCAGCTGGAGTACTGTGTCCAGTTCTGGGCGCCACATTTCAAGAAAGATGTGGAGAAATTGGAAAGGGTACAGAGAAGAGCGACAAGAATGATTAAAGGTTTAGAGAACATGACCTATGAAGCCAGGCTTCGTGAACTGGGCTTGTTTAGTTTGGAAAAAAGAAGATTAAGGGGGGACATGATAGCGGTTTTCAAATATCTAAAAGGGTGTCACAAGGAGGAAGGAGAAAATTTGTTCCTCTTGGTTTCTGAGGACAGGACAAGGAGTAATGGGCTTAAAGTGCAGCAGGGGAGGTTTAGATTGGACATTAGGAAAAAATTCCTAACTGTCAGGGTGGTCAAATATTGGAATAAATTGCCAAGGGAGGTGGTGGAATCTCCCTCTCTGGAGATATTTAAGAACAGGTTAGATAGACATCTGTCAGGGATGGTGTAGACGGAGCTTGATCCTGCCTTGAGGGCGGGGGGCTGGACTCGATGACCTCTCGAGGTCCCTTCCAGTCCTATTATTCTATGATTCTATGATTCTATGATTCATTTTAGAAAAAGAGGAGACTGGGGGTGCATCTACACAGAATAACTCAAAATAAGCTGTGCAAATTGAGTTATGTCAATTGCGTATCTTATTTCGAAATAGGGAGCATCTACACAGCGCTTATTTTGAAATAGAGCACTCTTCCTCCGACTTCCCTTATTCCTCATACACTTAGGCTATGTCTACACTCGCGGCTTCTTGAGCAAGTACGGCTGTTCTTGAGCAAGAATCTGCAGAGCGTCCACACTGCCCGCCCGCTCTTATGCAAGGAAATTTACAGTACATCGTGGTAAGAGAGGGCTCCTTGTACAAGAGTTACGCTCTTTTTTGTCAGGTGTAAGCCCTCTTGCGCAGGTGCTCTTGTGCAAGAGGGCAGTGTGTACGCTTGGCAGGGATTTCTTGCACGAGAAAGCCCTATGGCTAAAATGGCCATCGGAGCTTTCTTGCGTAAGAGAGCAACCACACTGCCATGGTAGCTCTTGTGCAAAAGCACAGCACACACATGGCAGTGTGGACGTTTTCTTGCGCAAGACTTCTTGCACAAGAAGCCGCCAGTGTAGACATAGCCCTAGTGTTACAGAAGTCAGAGTAAGAAGTCCTCCATTTTAACAGTATTTGGACACTATTTTGAAATAACTGCCTGCTGTGTAGACGTGGACTAAGTTATTTTGGAATAGTGCTAGTTATTTTGAAATAATGTTGCAGTGTAGATGTACCCTAAGGGGGGATATGATAGAGGTCTAAAAAATCATAACTGTTGTGGAAAAAGTGAATGAGGAAAAGTTCTTTACTTGTTCCCATAACCTAAAAACTAGGGGTCACCAAATGAAATTAATAGGTAGCAGCTTTAAAACAAAGAAAAAGAAGTTTTTCTTCACACAGCACTCAGTCAACCTGTGTAACTCCTTGCCAGAGGATGTTGTGAAGACTAGGACTTTAACAGGGTTCAAAAAAGAGCTAGATAAATTAATGGAGGTTAGGTCCATTAATGGCTATTATCCAGGAAGGGTTAAAATGGTGTCCCTAGCCTCTGTTTGTCTAGAAATGGATGACAGGAGAAGGATCTCGTGATGATTACCTGTTGTGTTTACTCCCTCTGAGGCATCTGGCATTGACCACTGTCAGCAGATAGGATACCTGGCTAGACAGACCTTTGGTCTGACCCTGTGTGACTGTTGTTATTTTATGTTCTTATGTCTTTTGACAATTTTCAAAGGATAAAATTGAAATATTTTGTTTTGACACTCTCAAATGTTTTGATCAAAACAAAATTAATTTCTACTGCATGAAGCTATTTTAAATATATTAAATTTATTTATGTAATATATATATTATTTTAATATAAAAGTTCTAATTAAATGAATCAAAATGAAATATGCTGGTACTCTGAACTGAGTTCTTTTCAGAATTTTTGATTCACAGGAAACTTCAAAATTAGATTTTTGTTTTGATTCACAACAACAACAACAACAACCATAGAAATCAAAATTTGCTATTGGTGGAGTTGAGATTCTATTTCCTGACCAGGTCACATGCTGTCCTTAACAATTGCTAAGCTACTCAATATAAAGTTTAAGGGGAACTCAAGCTTTAACTCTACTACCTTAAAATGTGCTTAGTTACATCCTGCCTCTTCTCCACTCAGCTTCTCAGACATGTAAGAGTTAGATTTCAAGGCTGGAAGGGACCATTGAGATCCTCTGCTCTGACTTCCCATGAAGCACTTACCTCAAAATCCTGTTTGAACTAGAGCAGTTTCTCACTGCCATATAGTTTTTTGGCTTGTAAGCAGCAGAGAAATTGTTGTTACTTAATGTTACTCTTTGAGTTATGTTATTTGGTCCTGTGCTGTAATTTTGAAATCTAATGTTTTAGGACTAAGGACCATCTGTCACCTTTAAAAAGAGGCGAAGTATAAAAGTGTTTATTAACTGTTTTAGTTGTATATGAGATATTTCTGTTAAACACGTTTAGATAAGACTTTGAAGCCAATACTGCACTACTGGTTCTGTATTAATATTCTTCGTCTTTGCATTAATCCCATCACATGGGATCCACTCCAAGAATCTTTTCTCTCTCTTGTTATGGTGCCCTGTTCAGTGCTGTGTCATCTATCACATCCTATGCTAACGTGTTTTCCTTTGTGACATGCCTTCTTATGTTCATTGCTCCTTGGACTGGCCTCTCTTCTTCCTTCGGTTCAGTTGCCAGGACTGTACTTTAAAACATCTGAGCCTGTGCTCACTCATATTTTTCATTTATGGGTGTCACTTTGCGTTTGTCTTTAACATGCACTTTCCTTATATGGTCTTTCTTAAACCCAGAAACATGAAGTTTAGTGTTTTCAATATGGACTATCTATTTTCAAGGCTAAGTCTTCACTGTTCACATCATTGAAATTGCATTCCACTTTTTCTGGTTCTCTCTACTTCTTTTGAGCCTGTCCCTCTCCAACACATTTCTCCATGAGTCAAAATCCTCTTCTAGGCTATCTTTCTCTTTGCTGAATAGAATGATAGCATTTGCAAGCAGCACTCACCATCAAGCTTTCCTCTGTAAGTTTCTTGTGATGATGCAGGATGAGGAGGAACAAGGAAGGGCTCAGTGTTGATTCCTGATGCACTCACATCTTTATGGCTAGCTTCACCACTAGCTGTTCTAACTATTGACATTGCACCTACGTACATGGTTTGAATGAACATAAAATTCTGATTTTTTTTCTTATCAACTACCAGATGACTTCTCCTGGAACTCAGCCAAAGACCTATTCCAGATCAATGAACACAATGCGAATATTATTCCTTTGCTCTCTAAATTTTTCCACTAGCTGCTCCAGTGCTAAAACAGTATCTATTATCGACCTTCCTGGTGTGAATCCACATTGATTTGTGCTAATATCTACTTCACTTCTCTCCCATGGTTTCACTGTGTGACTTATCAACTTTGCCTTCTTACTATATATTTTAGGGTGTGTCTAGACTACAGAGATTTTTTGTAAAAAGTGGCCTTTTTTCAAAACTCTTTATCTGCGTCTAGACTGCCGCCATGTTCTGCTGACAGTAAATTGAAAGAACACGGCGGTTTTGTTGACCGCAGAAAACCTCGTTTTACGAGGAATAACGTTTTTTTTCAAAAGTGCTCTTCTGAAAAAAGGCGCTATATAATACAAACTGTGCTTTTTCTGAAGAGAACATCCAGAGTGCCTGGGTGCGCTCTTTCAAAAAAGCGGCTTGATTTATCGAAAGTACTGATTGTAGTCTAGACTCTCTTTTTTGAAAGAGGTGTGTAGTCTAGGCGTAGCCTTAGAAATGTGCATCCATCTGTCCGTCTTTGAGTCAATTTGTTCAAGAACTCCTACTGAATGGTAAGAGTCAGGACCACCAAATTTGGGATGCCATTTCTCTGTTACTGTAACTTAAAAGAAGATCAGGATTTGGTTGTGTCAGGATAATGGGATGTGCGCAGAATGTGATTATTTTATATCAAATGGAAAGTGAGGGATGTGATAGCAGGATTAGATTTACTTATGCATGACCACAAGGGGGCTGTAAGCACCCCAATGAGCTGATGCTGGCCTGGCAACATGGCCCTCAGCAGTCTGGCTTGCCCTGGAGAACAGCTGCTGGCCACTACATGGGCCCTGTTACACGAGACTGGCCCTGGGGAATGCCAGCAGGTAGCCTGTGTGGCCTGTCCTGCTGGCTGTGGGGAGAGGCCTGCAGCTGGTAGGTCAGTGCATGGCCCTCCCCCACCCTGGGCTGGCCCTGGTGAAAGGGCAGAGAGCAGGGTGGGTGCTCCCCCTCCCAGGCTGGACCCAGGGAGAAGCCAGTGGGTGGAGTGCATGACCTCCTGACTTCCACCCCGGACCCAGGCCAGCCCTGGACCCCAGACAACGCCAGGTATGTCTATAAGTCATAGAGTTGCCATCATTGACTTTTTCCTTGCATGTTAGCACCAACATGCTTTTCTTCCATGAATTTGGTGTCCTTTTTCATCTCATGACTGAATTAAACATTGATATCAGGAGACAGACTGCTTCTATTCTAAGCTTTTTCTGTGCCTCCATCTGGACCTAGTACCGTATTGTTTTTTAATTTCTTCTACAATATTTGTCACTTCATCTGGTGTGTCAGGCTCCAGTATACAACCTTGTCTTGGGTTTTCATAACTGAAAAATCTCTTCAAAATATCTTTATGTGAGCAAAAACTTAACCAACAACAAATAGACGAATAGCACCTTAAAGACTAACAAAACATGTAGATGGTATCATGAGATTTCGTGGGTGCAACCCATTTGAGTATCATTGGTCTACTCCTTACTAGTTTCATCTTTGATGAACCTCACTTCCTCCATATCTTTGGTACTTCATTTCATGCTTTTGTCAGTTTGTAAGTAACAAGTCTGTTTTTGTACAGAATGTGTTTGAGACTCGCAGGTCATGAGCTTATCTCCGCCACAATAGGCTTTCTCATTCATCATTTAAAATTCCAAAGCCCTGGCCATGAGGGCTCCACTCCATCCATATCTTTCTATGTCCATTTAATTGGGCGCAAATAACTACTTCCCTGTTTCCTGGAATTTGCTGACATTTGTTTAACATTGCTGGAATTTGTCTAACATTTCCCAGAAATTCATCTTATCATCACCGCAATGTTTAGCAGTTCACATTCCAAAGCTGGCTCGATCATAAATTAACCTGTCCCTGAGTCTATTTATTATCACCAGTCTTTGTTTTCTTTTACTATCAAGAGCTATGCCTGCTCCATTTCATGAGCTGGAGGCTCCATGTTAAATTATTTTGCAACCTTTTCTAATATCTCTGGCTTTCTTCCCCTTGTCATGTTTCCTTGTTGTATGCTATATGTTCCTTCCTGCTTTTCAGAGTCTCTGCTAAGCTGATGCAGAGATGGCAAATTGATAACATTCCAAATTGTCCAATTGTCTGATAACATTCCAAATTGTCAGTCTGCTCTTAGTTTTCTGGGCTTGTTTCATTAACAGTGGATGAAAAACTGGATATAAATCAACAGTGTGCCCTTGTTACCAAGAAGGCTAACAGCATATTGGAGTGCATTAGGAGGGGCACTGCCAGCAGATCTAGGGAAATGATTATTCCCCTTTAATTGGCACTGGTATGGCCACATGTGGAGTATTGCATCCAATTCTGGGCCCCTCATTACAGAAAGGATGTGGATGCATTGGAGAAAGTCCAGCGAAGGGCAACAAAAATGATTAAGGGCTTGAAGCACATAACTTATGAGGAGAGACTGAGAGATTTTGGCTTATTTAGTCTACAGAAGAGAAGAGTGAGGGAGGCTTTGATAGCAGCCTTCAGCTACTTGAAAGGGGGGAGTCCAAAAGAGGATGAAGAGAGGCTATTCTAAGTTGTGACAGATGGCAGAATGAGGAGCAATGGTCTCAAGGTCTAAGTTGAATATTGGGAAAAACTATTTCACTAGGAGGGTGGTGAAGCACTGGAATGGGTTACCTAGGGAGGTGGTGGAATCTCCATCCCTAGAGGTTTTTAAATCCAAGCTTGACTAAGCCCTGGCTAGGTTGATTTAGTTGGGATAGGTTTTGCTTTTATCAGGGGTTAGACTGGATGACCTCCTGAGGTCTCTGCCAACCCTATCATTCTATGATTCTAAATGTACACATCCAAAGTTGTACCTTAGCCCTTGCCTACTTTCCACAGGCCTCAAGTGGAGGTTCGGGGTGTAATTTCTAGAATAGTCCCTCATTTCCTTGATTGATTTGAGCTCTTGTAGAGTCAGGTTATAACAACATTATGTGGCCTTTTGTCAACTCTCCTTTTTAACTGAGCATGGAACTAGAGATGGCAGAGTTTCTGTATTAATACATAACCTGTAATTGTATCTGAAATAAGTCAATTGTTTTTATTACTAATGAAGACTCTTATCCGGAATATTCAGCTTCCCAAATTACATTGGTATGATATGCAGTCACAGTTCTCTGAGAGCATGGGAAAAGATCACGAGGAAAATAATTAAGAAAGAAATGTGGGTGGAGAGCTGAAAAAAGATAGTTCAATTGTGTCTGGATGAAAGAAATAATTATACAATCCACATATTACTGCTACCTAAACATTAGATAAATTGAAGCACATTTCTAAGACACAGTTTTATGAGAGCAATTTTAAGCAAGTGTTCAATCATATCTGGGGAGAACGTAACACAACAGTATCAAGAAGAGATACAGTATACCATGAAGCTACACAAAAGAAATGATCAGCTCTATAGTACTGGTGGAGTCTTGGGCCCACCCACCATAATTCTGGAAAATATATTTTCAAAGTCTGTGACCTAATAAATCACTTGTGTGACTGCCTTGAACTGGGAGGTGAGGTGAGGATTATGTTCCCAAATATGCAATGTTTGTTGGGATTAATGGAACATTTATCTCTGCTATCTTAAACCTGAATGTTAAGGTACCCGATGCTATAGAAATGAGCATTAAACAAACATCTAAACAGCAAAGTGCTACCAGACCATTTGTTGTTTTTTGTGAAAAATATTGTGTTTGTTTTTCAGGGGCAGCTCTTCACAATGGGTATGTCTAGATTACATGCCTCTGTCGCCAGAGGCATGTAAATTAGACTACCCGACATAGTCAATGAAGCTGGGATTTAAATATCCCCGGCTTCATAAAAATAAAAATGGCCACCATGCTGTGCCAGCTCAGCTGATCGTCAGCACAGCGTGGCAGTCAAGACGTGGATCAGTCTTCTGGAAAGGCGGGGAACGCCTTTATCGACCGCTCCCTTATGCCTCGGGAAATGAGGTTTACAGGAGCAGTTGACAAAGGTGTTCCCTGTTGACTGATTGCTTCTTGACTGCCATGCTGTGCCGATGATCAGCTGAGCCGGCACAGAGTGGCGGCCATTTTTATTTTAATGAAGCCAGGGATATTTAAATCCCGACTTCATTGACTATGTCGGGTAGTCTAATTTACATGCCTCTGGCGACAGAGGCCTGTAGTCTAGACATACCCAATGTTTTTTGTTGTTGTTATATAGTAAAAGTTTTGAACAGAAAATAATCTAAATGTTTCATTTGGGAAACAACAAAACATTTTAATTTTTGGGAAATGTTTTGGGGGGAGGTTGTTCATTAAACAATTAGGCAAAACTAGTATGAATTTGAACAACATTTTTCTGTTGCCAAATCGCATTTTTTTCCAGAAAAAAGTTTCAGTTGAAAAATTTCACCCAATGGTCTTCCCAGACAAAAATGGCAAACAACGGACCAAGCCTAGTTTTGTATAAAATTGTGTAGTTTCATTTAAAGAAAATTGAAGAACTGAACCAATATATTTGTATTTGGGTTAAGAGTAACTCAAAGATTAAAAATAATCCAGCCACCAAGATTCTAGTTTACTACCTTATTCCTCTTTTTGTATGTACTACCTTAAATTAACTCTAGTCATATTTTATTATTTTACTGTAAGTCGTCTTTCTTAGACAATGGGTTTTAATAACTTATGCCTTGTTTTTTTCAGTAGCACACAGAGGGTACATCTACACTGCAGGTTTCTTGCACAAAAAGCTTTTTGCGGAACTTCTGCAAAAACTTCTTGCACAAGAGCACGTCACAAAAGTGATGTGCTTTTGCGCAAGAGAGTGTCCAGACTGCATGGACACTCTCTTGCAAGAAAGCTCTGATTGTTATTTACAGAATGGCCACCAGATCACCTGTGTTCCTTTCGATTGGCTTTTTTTTGTGTGCAAAACCCCCATTGCCTGTCCACACACACTTTTTTGTTCTTGCGCAAAGAGGAGTTATTCCTCATTGAAAGAAGAATATCTACACTGTAAAAACCCCTCTGTTCTTTTGATTTATTATAAATTTACTTGTGCAAAAATGCACTTGAGATGTGGATGCCTCAAGCAAGAGGTTCATAGAGGCAGGGCCCTGCTTGTAGACTTAAATTTCTTTCCTCCTCACCAACCAAGCCCTTATTACTTTTGGTATAGAAACAGCTCTCAAACATAAAAACAGAGAGACCTACATAAATAACTATATAGGAAGCACTACAGTTCCTCTGAGACAGCAAGAGAGAAAAAGAGAGGTTTGCCAATTTAGTAAGAATGGATTGAAATAAAGTCAGTTTGTGACCTACTTAGGACAAGGCACTGGGACAGAAAAGATGGAGAACAGAAACTTCACAATTGTTCATGTAAATAAATAATTTGTTAAATGGGAGGGGGGTGAAATTGCATGTATCTAGAAAGACTGAGGCAATATTTCTTTGATTTAATTCCTGGTGATTAGTTAATAGTGTATGGAAGAAAATTTGCAGTTGAGCAACATAGAGGAAGAAGTACAGATTTTCTAGAACATAGTATGCAATTGAACATGTGTGGGTGTGTGAATCTCTCAGCTGGTTACAGGAAGGAAAATAAATGGCAACTTTTTATATTCATGATTTGCTAATGAGGGTTTAGCACAGGAATTTGTTGATGTGATACAATCTCAGGACAAAATGGAAACAGCATATTTAAATCCACGTTTGGATGGAAAAAATCCAATTCTTTTATCAAAAATGTAGTGAAGCAGGTTGATACTGGAGAATCAGGAACTTACGTTTTCCTAATGGTCCTTGAACATAGAAAGCGTTTATTTATTTTCTTAAAGTGTCTCCTTCTGTAACAGGTTTTTCTAACCTTGTGTAGTGCCACTCCATTTACTGCTGACTTAAGGAAAATCTTGAATCAGATCTGGGTAATTGCAAAAGCCATTGTGCACTAAAACACCTTGCCCCTGGCATCTCTTTTTGCAACCCCCATTGTTTGCAATGAGCTAGTTAGCTAACCTTCCTCTGAGGGCGGCACAGAGAAAATTCAGCAGGGGATTGTCTGACAGAGGCATGATTGATCACATAATCATCCCTGTCTGGATATAATGTGTATCACCTAGCAATTTGTTCCATTCATGCCAGCTAAAAAGTGAAGGTCCTGACTCCACTAACAAAACAGCTGAAGGTCTTTGGCTGCGCAGGAAACCCTTGCTCCAACTATCAGGCTTGGTCAACACCAATTTGTTATTTGGATGGAAGAAAACCAGGTTTCCTCAGCTTGCCAGGCAATAACTTAAGTAGGTTACATGTTGATGTTGTACTACAAAGTAACCCCTGGAGACTGGGAACACAAACAGACCAAACGTTACAGGTCTGCAGTGCTTGAATATTATGGGCCTCCTGAGTTGGCAATATGGTTTCTAAAGCTTTCAAATACAGGTGGAACCCTTGGGCCCTGACTGGTACAAAACCAGAGAATTTGTCAGACCGTGGAAGGTCAATATTTTCTAGCAGCATTGCCAACACTTCCAATGATTATTGGGCTTTAGAAGACATTTAGGGATAAATTAGAGCTAAATAACAGCACAGAACACTGAGAGCCAGGATTGGGGCCATAAACATACTTTATGGGACTGCGGGAAATTTGGACACACCCATGATAAGTGGACAATTTAAATTGTGTTAATTACAATTTAAATGGTAGCTAATTAAAATTATGTCAGATCACTGATGTTGCCAGACCAGAGAGTGCTGGACTAGAGAGGTTCAACCTGTACTGGTTTTAAATACAGGACATATTTTCAAGTTATTTTAGGGAGTTTGTGTAACCTACACACCTGATGAGTGTGGTGTACGGAACCATCTAGTGGCATCAAGGCCACTTACAGAGAGAATGGTGAGTCTGCTCTACAGCTTTAGCTGGGAGCCAGCTGGTTGTAAGCTTATGAGGAAAGGGCTCATGCACTAAGCTACAAGGGTCCATGGTTCAATTGGTGTTAAAAGTTGGGGCTTGTCTGGGATTTCATGTGGGGTGTCTCTGAAGCTCAGGATGTGCTTCCTCCTATGGGGAAGTGTATAACCCAAGCACCTACAAAATGTGGTCTGGTGGCACTGGGACCACTTACAAATTGAATAATGAGTCTGAGCCTTAACTGAGCACCACCTTGTTTTCAGCTCATGTTGTAGAGGTTCATGCTCTAGACTCCAGAGGTCCCAAGTTCAATTTTGCCTGTTGGTGTTACATTTGCATTGAACTTATAACTAACACAGTCTCCCCTGAGACATATGGTAATATTGTGCTGAGGCATTTGAACCCACAAACCTTGAGATGTTTCTTAAAGTTGCCCTCATGAAGCTGGGGAAGTGGGAGGGGAGAGAGAAAAATGTGGGGCATCTGACAGAAGGGTTTAGCAACATGTTCCCTGTAGTCCTGTTCAAACATGGTTTATTAGAGCTGTCAGGCTAATCAGCAGCAGACAGTCCTGTACTCTGCAGGGCCCCTGATTGAGACTTCTTTCCTGCTGAGATAGGCTAGAGCCAGCTATGGTCTCACTGCTAGATGGATTTGTCCTGTTATCAGGAAACAGACATCCTGTTCCCACATTCACAACACTACTGTGTCACTCCCAGTGTTACTGACTCTCCATGATTTTTGTCACAAGTCTCAGGATATTTGCTGTTTTTTCTTAACATTCCCAGAGTCTCAGTTTTCATTTAAAAAAAATATAATGTGTGGACTACAAGGCAGCTGTGGTTGGTCCCTTGTGCATGCTTGAAAGTGTCTGATATCAGTTCTATGATAGAGTAGGATTTTGATAACACAAACTGGAACATAGGATTTACCATAATTGGTCAGACCCAAGACACATCTACTCCAGTATCTTTGTCTCCAAAGCAACTAGTATCAAATGTTTGAGGGAGAACGTGTGTGCAAGAACCCTGAAACAGACACGTTTTATTGATACAGACACACTAATATTAGGGGCAAACCTGAAGATTTCTAGGGCTGCAAATAAAAACAAAACATCCAAGGAAATGCTGCTGAATGCCTTCTTAGGCTATGTCTACACTGTAGTTTTATTTCAGGATACTTCTGGTATCCCAAAATAGCTATTTCGTGTCTTTGGAGTGTGCCCATTATTTTGAAATATAATGGTTTCCTTATGCTGATGTCCCTGTAAACATGTCCCTCATTCCACAAGGAGTAAGGGATGTTTCAGAATAGAAATTTATTTTAAAATAAATGTTTTGAAATAAGTTATTTTGAAATAACATCGAAATAGAATCATAGAATATTAGGACTGGAAGGGACCTCGAGATGTCATCGAGTCCAGACCCCTGCCCTCATGGCAGAATCTAATACTGTCTAGACCATCCCTGATAGACATTTATCTAACCTACCCTTAAATATCTCCATAGATAGAGATTCCACAACCTCCCTGGGCAATTTATTCCAATGTATGACTACCCTGACAGTTAGGAACTTTTTCCTAATGTCCAAACTAAACTTCCCTTGCTGCAGTTTAAGCCCATTGCTTCTTTTTCTATCCTCAGAGGCCAAGATGAACAAGTTTTCTTCCTCCTCCTTATGACACCTTTTTAGATACCTGAAAACTGCTATCATGTCCCCCCTCAATCTTTTCTAAACTGAACAAACTCAATTCTTTCAGCCTTCCTTCATAGGTCATGTTCTCTAGAGCTTTAATCATTCTCGTTGCTCTTCTCTGGACACTCTCCAATTTCTCCACATCTTTCTTGAAATGCGATGCCCAGAACTGGACACAGTACTCCAACTGAGGCCTAACCAGCGCAGAGTAGAGCAGAAGAATGACTTCTCGTGTCTTGCTCACAACACACCTCTTAATGCATCCCAGAATCATGTGTGCATTCTTTGCAACAGCATCACACTGCTAACTCATATTCAGCTTGTGGTCCACTAAAACCCCTAGATCCCTTTCTGCCATATTCCTTTCTAGACAGTCGCTTCCCATTATGTATGTGTGAAACTGATTGTTCCTTCCTAAGTGGAGCACTTTGCATTTGTCTTTATTAAACTTAATCCTGTTTCCCTCAGACCATTTCTCCAATTTGTCCAGATCATTCTGATTTATGACCCTATCCTCCAAAGCAGTCGCAACCCCTCTCAGCTTGGTATCATGTGCAAACTTAATAAGCGTACTTTCTATGCCAATATCTAAATTGTTGATGAAGATATTGAACAGAGCTGGTCCCAAAACAGACCCCTCCAGAACCCCACTTGTTAATCCTTTCCAGCAGGATTGTGAACCATTAATAACTACTCTCTGAGGGTATGTCTACACTACATTCATAGGCGCTACACTAGCGCTCCGCTAGTTCGAATTTAAATCGAACTAGCGGAGCGCTTAGTTCGAACTAGGAAAACCTCATTTTACGAGGATTAAGCCTAGTTCGAACTTACTAGTTCAAATTAAGGGGTGTGTAGCCCCTTAATTCGAACTAGTGGGAGGCTAGCCCTCCCCAGCTTTCCCTGGTGGCCACTCTGGCCAACACCAGGGAAACTCTATGCCCCCCTCCCGGCCCCGGACCCCTTAAAGGGGCACGGGCTGGCTACGGTGCCCGTGCCAGGTGCAAGCCTGCCAGCACCCAGCCAGCAGACCCTGCACCTGGAACGGCACAGAGCACCCACCCGATGTCCCCCAGCCCACCCCCTCTTCCCGGGACCAGGCTGGAGGCTCCCGGGAGCTTGCCCGGGACCGCAAGAGGCGGGCACCTTCCTTGGCTAGTGCAGACATTGTGGACCTCGTCTATGATCTCCGCACTAGGCACAGGAAAGTGGCCGTCTAGGGCAGGAGAGCTGCCAGCCTGGCCACCCAGGAGCAGGTGTGCATGAAAATCAAGGGGGTCCACTGAGACCCCCGACCCTGAGCCCTGAGCTTACAATGGCCGTCCTGGGTCAGACCAAAGGTCCATATTACACATTTTTAATATGTAAGGCAACACCTCCTCCTTTTTTTCCCTGTCTATCCTTCATGAGCAAACTGTACCCTTCCATACAAACATTCCAATCATGTGTATTATCCCACCAAATTTCTGTGATGCCAACAATGTCATAATTGTACTTATTTTTTAGCACTTCCAGTTCTTCCTGTTTGTTACCCATACTTCTCGCATTTGTATATAGGCATCTAAGATACTGATTTGACATTGCCTCCCACTTTTTCCCTGACCCTCCTTTCTCTCTGCCATTATAGCCCACGCATTTTGCGTAGCTCAAATTGTGTATTTTATTTCAACCTACGGTGCAGTGTAAACGTACCCTTAGAGTCACGGAATTGAACTAGTGCTTCAGTTTTGTGTCCTTATGTGAAATTACTGATGTTCAACAGTCAATTGGTTACCAATTTTTATATATAAAACCTTACTGATCTCTACATATAATTTCAAAGAGCAAGGAGCTGTTGGCAAAAACATTAGGAAGAATGGTAAAGCAGGAAATGGAGCAGTGAGAAGTACATCGTTCTGGAATTTTATGAATCAAAATACTAACAATCACTGAAAAAATTTTACAGAAGAATGCAGTAAAGTCTGATTCCTGATTTCTTGATTTCATTTGATGTCCCTAGTCTGCCATTTGCACAAGAAACTAACCCTGCCTTTTACACAAAACTGACTCTCTATTTAAATGGAAATCTAATCATTTTAGACCTAATCCAACTGGTCCCAATCCCTACTGATAGCATGTTACTGGTGAAGCACAGAATAACAGAATCATAGGGTTGGAAGAGACCGCAGAAGGTCATCAAGTCTACCCGCCGCTAAAAGCAGGACCATTCCTAACTAAATCATCCCAGCCAGAGCTTTGCCAAATTGGGACTTAAAAACCTCAGGAAGCATTATCACTTTCCTCTTTGGAACGCCTCCCTTCAGATAGATGAAGGCTACTATCAAATCCCCCCTCACTCTTCTCTTCTGTAGACTAAATAAGCCCAAATCTCTGAGCCTCTTCCCACAAATCGTGTGTCCAGCCACCTAATAATTTTTGTTGCCCTCTGCTAGACTTTCTCTAGTCCATTCTGAACTTTCTTTCTATAATGGGAGGCCCAGAATAAATAAAGGCATTAAACATGATAAACTCTTTATAATATATTGAAAAGTCTCTGTGCTGTGATGTAACAAGCAGTTCCTGACTTTTTCATTTGCAGAATGAAGCTGACTGCTAGTTAAGTTGAATCAGTGAACCTTCATTTAACCCTGGGCACAGCTCTGTCCATGTGGCTGAATTGCTTCCAGCCGAATGCCCCACATTGCCGGTTTTTCTGATGTCCCATCAAAAGAAGTTCCTCTGGGAACATGAGTCCTCTGGCTCCAGTTCCACGAGTCATGTTACATCTTCTCTACTTTATGAATTGGAACCTTGTCCTTACCACAAACTCTGCCGGTTCCATAGACTTTGGGATAGTTAGGTGTCCTCCACAGGTGGTCACATTAAGAGGGTGTGTCTACACAGCACAGTTATTTCAAAATAACTGACATTATTTTGAAGTAACAGTGCAAGCAATTCTGTTACTTTGAAATACATTCAAAATAACAAACGGCTTATTCCAACTTCTGTAAACTTAATTCCATGAGGAATAATAACTATTCCAAAATAGCTATTTTGAAATTGCAGTAGTGTGGACACTCCACTGCTGCTATTTCGAAATAGCTCCTTCCCAGGGCCATTCATCCTAATTACTCCCCAGTGACTTCTGCAGCCCTAAATCAAGGTAGCAACTCCGCATTAGGGAAGCCTGCCTCGGACTAATTTTGAGGCTTCCCTGTAGGGTAGATGTGTTATTTCAAAATAAGTTATTTTGGAGTATTTCTTCCAGAATAGCTTATTTAAAAATAAATGTGCAGTGTACATGTATTCAGAGTGATCTATCTCTGTGCTCCTGTCACCTGCTTCAAGTCTAGCAAGCTATGACTCTATAGAGTTTCCTTCTTCTGTCTTCAGGGTTGGCCTATGGATGTTTCTCTGCCTCTCCATTCTTTGAGGACTTCTCTATTTCTGTAGCATCTCTCTAGATGTTGTGCTTCTTCCTGCTGCTCCTTACCTGTCTGAGCATTTGTCTAATTGGAGATCACCTACTCACCACAGTTGGAGATTCCACAACCTCTGTAGGCAATTTACTCCAGTGTTTAACCGCTCTGACAGTTAGACAGTTTTTCCTAATGTCCAACCTAAACCACCCTTGTGACAGTTTCAGCCCATTGCTTTTTGTCCTAACTTTCAGTCCAGTAGAAAAATGCCTCCAGGAAAAAGAGGAGGCAGGAATGGAAAAAAAAATCTCGTTATTATAGACGGTTCTGTATAATTTCTTCCATATTTCTGTCTGCCAAGCTGGCTTTTGTTGCACCAGTGGTGCTTGTGTTTGAGGCGTTCTTGCTGCTGTTGTCGCTAAAACCATTTTGTTTCTTATCTGTGCTTGGAGACTGCTGCTTCTCCTTCTGTTTTTGTCCAAGATCTTTTTATTTTTAACAGAAATGAGACCAGAGATGTTTCTGCCATTGTAAAATCCTATTTTGTTGAATTTCCTGCTGTTTAAGATGGTGATTTTATGAGGAAAGGGAGCCAGAACTCAGAGTAAATATAGTTGCTAGCTAAGTCTACATGAACAAAAGACGTCACTGTGAAACAATTTATAGTCTCCGTACACATAACGTAAAAATAGGAAAAGTTAGGCACCTAATTATATAAGCCCAGTATTTTTTTTTTACTCAGACATGTACATTACTACCAGTGCAATTATTGTATACCACAGACCACACACTTTACTTTTAAATATACCCTTTCTTGGAATGGCAGTCTTCTAATACTCTCTCAATATCCAATTGCCAATCCCTACCTGAGGGCCATCTTTTTGGCTGACATGCTGGGAACTGAACCAGGGACCTTCAGAGCTAAATATCTGAGCTACTCAAGCTTGAGCTAAAGCAAGCTAATGTTCTGTAACTGCTGAGATCTGCTGTGGTTTAGCACAGATATACACTCCCTAGGGGGGTTACATCATTCCTCTGATTAAAGGAATCTCATCTGGAGCATCTGAGGCTCATGGCAGTTCAAATCCCACATGAAACCCCATTTTAATTGTTCTGGGAACCTCCAGGGCTAAAAGACTGAGCTGCTAAATCTCTGAGGCTGAGCCTGTAACAGCTCGTATCCTCTGTGGACTAGCATAGAAGAGGACACTCACTAGCGGGTAACACCAATACTGTTAGTTCTGGATATTCGGTGGACCAACTGGGTCAACAGAAAACGCATGTAGGAGACTCAGCAAAAAAGTGTGTGTGCTCTAGTGTGGAGGGAATAATGTAAAAACATTAAATCTCATGTTTAAATGAATTCATTTAATCTGTAATTGTGTATATTTCAGAGTTCATGACAATTCAGTGAGCCCATTCACTGAGCTAAAGGATTGTGAAATCAAGCCCAGCACAACAGTGAGAGTGGGCTGCTGGAAGGAGGGTATGTGGAGGAGGGCAGAGTTACGCCTTGGAAGCATGACCTGTGATGAATAGTAGTTGTGGTAAAGTGTGTGTATGTGGATGAAGGAGTAGAATACCTGAACTATTCACTCCTGTTTTTATGACAGGGATGTTATATGAATAGCAACATAAACTATTGCACAACTAAGGTGTTTGAGTATGAATCTCCTAGGTTTTTTTAACGTCTCAGCTTCCTCCAGAAGTTAATGGTGAACCACTGGTGACTGTCAGAAATAACTCAGTAATGGATCTTGGAGATCTTCTTGTTAAAGACAATTGCCTGCAAGTTTTCATCTTTTACTTCACCTTTTAAGGGTTTAACTATGGGAGAAGAGAGAGAGATCAGGAAAGTGGCATATAAATTCCTCTGACAAACGAATCTTTATTGGGACAGCCTACTCAAGGGTGTGACAAATTTCCTAAGAGTATATGTTGAAAATATTGAATTGCTGCTTATTAAGTGAGCACGATTTATCCTATTCACTCAATGTGAGGGGGGACCTGGGTATAGCCAAAGATACAAGATATCAGGTATATTTAGGACATAGAAGTGATTCATATTAATATAAATATTACTCAAACTACTAATGCAAAAATTATGGACCTCAAGTCTGTAAGACAATATCTTGGCTAAACTAAATGAAGCCTAAACACTTAATATAAGCAACTAAGTAGTAAGTGACCCTGTATCACAAGATGTCACAAGGTAGCATGGTACATTAAGTAAGTGTTGCTAATCTGATGACATGTAACTTCAAAATACCTGTTTATTTCAGCTTTTGATATTTTAAGTTGGGGTGTCAGCAGATGTTCAACCACAATGGTGTCATGGTAACTAATTGGTGGATATGCTAATAAGCTTGAAGTAAATGGCCTAATTAGCTATGAGAGGAGACCATCTCATCATTAGCTGAGCGTGAAAGTGTAGACAATGAGAAGGGATTGAAACCTTCATAAATATATATGAATCCCTGTGGGCAACAGCAGAACATGCGATGAAAGTTGTACACTGGCCTGTGAGTACTGGGAGGATAACAGCCACTAGTTGTGGTGATGACAATGAGGACAAAGATGGTGACTGAAATAATGGGGTTCCCCGGTAGGAGATGTAGATGAAGGCGGAACACTTTGCATTCTCTCTCGCTTAGTATTCTGCTCTTGTAACTGCTGTTGTATTCCAGTGTTTGCAGAAATGTTCATCTGCTCAGTGGGATTGTTAACTGCAGTTTTTTCTTGTGTGCGCCTCAAATCTCACATTCTAATAATATTGGCAGTAATCTTCCTGGTGCTGTTGCCTTCTTCAAGACTGGGCTCTTATTGATCACTGTGTTCTCAGACACTGATCAATACACCAATCCATCAGCTAGGTGGCATATGGAGAAAATGGTACATGATCATGTAATTAAAGATCCATATCATTGTGCACCTAGCCAGGCAACCTTAATTCTAACATTTCTGACCTTTAGAATGCTTGTCTTTGCAACCTTGATAATGTTCTTTTTGTAGTAATCTACTGTGTAGCCCCCTAGGCTGTTAAAAAGCAAGTTGCCACCAATTCTATCATATGATCATATTGACAACAGCATGGGTCATCAGAAGGAAGAATATTTAGATCTACTGCACAAACCTCTGCCACTTGAGTTAACTGGGCAACCAACAGCAGTAGTATATTCTCATCCATTAGGCTGGCCAGTGCTATAGGGAGAAGGGACACTTTGACTGCACAGATATTTGTGGATCACTGAGGAGCGGCGAGGCTCTGGAATGGAGTGTGCTCTAGTTGGCACACTATGTTCCACACATTTTCCCCTCATCTGTGCGTAGCTCCTTCTATCCCATTCCCTTCAGCCTATCCCTGTCCCAGTTCTATCTCTTTTCCACCACTGGTTTCTTGTCCCCGTCACATTCTCCTTGCCTAGTTGGTCACAATCACTACAAGGGTTGCCAGTTTTGGCTGGGTATATTTCTGGAGATTTCACCACATGGAATAATCCTTAATTAAAGCTTAGTCTTTAATTCTGGAGAGTTCAGGCCAATCCTAGAAGCTTCAATCTTCTTATCGCTGTGGCAGCTTTATTGCCCAGCATTTACTAAGCTCTCCCCACAGGACTCTCCATCTCTCCCCGCCCTCTACCAAAAAAAAAAAAATACCCACATGTACACACACCCAGGACCCAATCTCATTGCCCAGCTAGTTTCAGTTTCCACATTCTGTCTCATCATCTGATCTGCATTTCTCCCCTGCCCTGACCACCATCCCCCCCTCCAGATCTCAGTCCCAGTTTCCTTCTCCCATTCCGCACCCACCACTGCTCAGTCCCAGGTTCTCCTTAAAGACTCTTTTGTCCCCTTTGCATTCAAATTGGGCAGCTTCCTTCCTTATACTGCCACACCCAAGCACAAAGGTCGCTGAGAACACAGGAGAGGCAGGCTTCCTGCTTGCACTTCCATTGCCTTGTCTTATCCTGACTCAGAGCTGCAACTACATGGGTAATCCTGCTCATCCTGAACTGGAGCATGCCCAGTGAGGATGGAATCCTCAGGTAATTTAGTTGCAAAGCTCTAGCTCGCCGCCTCTGTGCATGTGTAAACTGTGATTTTATAAAAAGGCTTAAAACTTGGCCAAATTGGGATGGATTTTCATGGGAAGAACTAAATGCACATCCTGACACAAAAGTTACCCTCTTGATAAATTTCAAATTCCTGCTCCAAATCATGGAAGCACTAGAGTTTCTTAAGAAAAAAAGTCACCTTCTTTTTTTTTAAACACAGGCAAAACAACATATTACGCCTAAATGTCAGAAACGACTGGATCACTTTGAAATGTTCCAAGAACGTTCAGCCTGAGGCAGACACAGAAGAGAATTTCTGCACAAAGACAAAATGATAATAACTCACGGCATGGTCTTTTAATGGGAAAATGCTGTAAACCTTAATAATTGGCAGTTCTACCAGCTTCACCAATAATACTACTAGTGCCGCCTCTTCTTCCAACACTAGTATTCTGTTCTATTTTCAGTGCCCCTCTGCCACATGATAGAAGAAAATTGGGGATCTTGCTGGAGAGCTTTGCAGTGGAGGAGAATTTAATGATGTGTAAGTGGTTGGATCTGCAGATATACATTGGGCCTGGAACATGAGGTGGCCAGATGGTTTATAGGCTACACCTTCCAGCACAAATCTCAGCCAAACGCTAATGTTTGGCTCCAAGAGAGAAACTCTGCCTCAAGGATCAGAGACCAAGGCAGATACCAAACTCTCTTGCTACTCTCATAGCTCTCTCTACCCTGAATGTGGGCTAATAATCAAAGTTAACAGCATGCAGCATGTCTTCCAAAGTCTGATCATTGGCTTACACACTAAGAAAAAGTCCTTGGAAGACTACACGCAGCATGCTATCTAATGCCACCTGTCATAACAATATAATGCACATATGCACTGCCTTCTTTATAGAAAAAATACATTAATTTGTCCGCAGTTTCTATATAGTATGTGAATTTGACTCAGTGCTTGGTCAAATCTGCCCTTATCCAGTTCACCACACATTAAACTGAATTGAGTTTAACAACAATAATGTGTTATGTTAGTTATTTTAAATCAAGCTACAGCATTATCTGGCACTGACTATAAACACAACATGATTCATTGCAGTATGACAACTCATCAGGAAACTGTAAAGACACTTATGTCCCTTTCTGGGAAATGTGCTTAAATGAAGCAGTGCTTTTTATTGTGATGAAAGAAGTCAAAATTGTAAAAGAGTATTACAAGTTACCTTTATGAGAGAGACCAGCCATTGTCCAGGGAATTGGCATATAGAGAGATAAGCCTGCCCTAAATTGCATAATCATGCTACTAACTCAGAGGCATCAAGGTTGCCAGCTAAACTGTTTGACAAGTCTGCTAGTGAATCAGAACCTGCTGCGAGGGAAATATCATTTCAAAACACAATGGTCCTTTATTGCCATCCAAGTAGAACAACGACAACTTTTGGCTGGACTGTGGATGGCACAGGCTTAGACCATTACTAGGTTGGTAGACTTGCCATTGCCTTTACACTTTTTTTCCGATAGGTCATTCCCTCTGGGTTGCTTATTTATGTGGTGGTGGTGGTGGCAGTGGGGTTTCTTTGTGAGTTTTTTTTCTCCTGTAAAGCTTCTATGTGATGGCACTATATATAATAGAGATGACTGTCCTGCACACTATGCTGGGTGTAGGCCTTCCTTCTCTGTACAAATGTAAGCCACAAGTCAGCCTGTGTTGTATCCCCCTCCATGCTCTGTCTGCAAAAGAGGTGTTTTATAGCCCTAAGTAGAGAGACTTGTTCTTTAGCTAAAGCTAGAATGATTTACATGATCAGCTCTGTCCACCTTGTGCTGTCCACCACTAACAGGGTATGCAGAGTTTCTTCAGATGGAATGTAACATGGAAGAGCACAGTTCACACCTGTGATAGTTTATGATGGAATAATGAGTCCCTCAGCATGTGGAAAGGTATTCAAATAGTAGGGGATTCATCTCTGTATAAATGCTACATTGTGACTTAAAGTGCAGTCTATGGGAACAGGTGACACATTGGCTATGTGGAAATTGGCACAGATTTAGTGCCAGGCAGCACAGTGACACCAGAAGTAAAGCCATCATGTATGTCATCTGAGAGGGTCAAATGTGCATATTCCTCCTTTGGTGAAACCAGCCCTGGTAGGCAGTATGCTGAGATGTGGAAGATAGCCTGTTCTTCTCTTCCTCGTTCATGGAGAATAGTGATTTAATCCTGGAGCTCAAGGTAGTGCAAGGACAGTGATGTCTTATGATGTTCCTTTTGTTTTCTTTGCCACTTCCCTTGCACAGGGCTGGGCGTAATCTAGTTTAAGCTTTTTGTGAATCTCAGTGTTAAAGGCCTTCTATGGAATGTTATATTTTTTGTAATAGTATGTCAAAGCATCATGTCTAAGGGTAATCCTCCTGGTGGGCAGAGTCAGCAGCCACAAGGGGTGAATTCCTATCAAGGGGTTCTTCTTAACAACCCATAACATAAATGGCTTACGGCTCCATCCAGTAATCTGGGAAAATTAAATACGTCCCCACTCGCAAGCTTTGAATCCTTGTGCAATAAAATTACACTTTTTATGAAAAAGAGGAAAAGAACCCAGTAGTGAGTTGGGAAAAAAACACATCCACTCTCCAAATCATGTAACCTCAATTAAATAGCACCCCCAGTTCGTTGGACAGTGTCCTTTGCCTCAGTTTCACACCTTGCATCGCAAAAGTCTGCACAACAGTCCCTTTAACATACCAATGCTCTTTCCCTCTGCTGCACATCATTCACAGTTGGTTGTCCTGAGCAAAGACCCAGAATTCAGAGGTTCATTCACATGTATTAAATAATGCCTCTCTACTGCTTCTATTTTTACCTCTTCCATTGCACGTGCCTGCAGCTGTTATCTCTGCTGCTGCTTGCTGCCACTTCTGAGGTGCTCCACTTAACCAAACTATTTCACTGGGTAGTAGAGAATTTCTGTGCTGCTGCTGCTTCATTGCTTTGCAGCACTATCCTTGTACCAGTTCTTAGCCCCTAGAGCTGCTCATCCATGCTTTTGGCTCTAATAATCACTGCAGCTCAACAAGGAGTCTCCACTGAGCCCAATCTGTAAATGCTGTGTGTGTGTGTGGGGGGGGGGGGGGGCAGAGAGATCAAATGGAGTCTAGAGACTACACCATCTGGTAGAAATACGTGTCCCCATCCCCTCTCATCTTCACTGGGATTTGGCTTCCCTGCCCCCTACTAAGCAAATGAGGTTCAGTTTAGGGTATCACCCTCAATCAGGGCATGGAAAGTACAGTTATTTATTCATACAATAAGTAGAACAACATTTAATTGCCCCTTCATTCAATACTAAGGAAAAATGTATCCCCAAAGGAGCCCAAACTGATCACTTTAGCAAAGTAAGTCTGTCTGCTGAATGCCAAGGCAAAGTAGGTGAGTTTTTGCAAATGTAGTCTACTTCTGAAGTCTTCTCCTGCCCAGTGGGTCACTAGATGTCAGGGGAGAGCTTATTCAGAACCTGATTACATCCGTTATTTAATATGCAAAATAAAATAACTGACTTCAAATGAGGTAATATGGCCTTGTGATTTTACTGTTTAGCTTCTTTTGGATGGATGGCAGATTGTCTAAACATATTTTCTGTCAGAAAATAAAAAAATGACTGGATTGGCTGACTAGACAAAGTTCTAGGTCAGAGACATCAAAGTCATCCAAATTGATCCTGGGAAAACAATGTATTAGAACCAAATGAAGTTTCTATTTCTAGCTCTTTATGTGAAAACCATACTTTCCCCACCCCTCATCATGGCAGCTCGTCTCCCTTAACTCAATAACCAGGCCAAACTTTTATTTTGGCATTCACAGTCAGATACAACATCTGAGATGCTGTTGAGAATCTCATAGAAATAATTTGACTGTGAGTGCTACCTTCTATCCCTTAAATTCTGTTCCCATCCACAGTCATTAAGCATTTTCTCAGCATCTGTTATCTACAGCCTACCAAGTGACATGGTTTATGGGAGAGGATTCCTTGGTCAGTTCTTGTTTGACTGAGAGTCCTGATGAATGAGTCTCCAAATGCTCCTCTTCATAACCCCATCTTTGCGACTGAAGGTTCTTTCACCAGTCTAGGATTGTCCGGATGAAGGTGCCAAATAGTTAAGTCCTTGTCCATGCACATGAGTGGATTTAGTTACATTAGGGCCAACCCATGTGAGAACACGCACACAGGATTATAACTCCCAGCAACTCATGAACCATCAAGAGAGAGACTCCAGCTAATTCTCTCAGATACACAGTCTTGAGCTTACACGGGTCAGGCTTCTGACCTGTACCATCTGGCACTGGTCAGAAGCCTGACCTGTGTAAAGTCAGTCGTAAACTTAGTTTGCAACTTCTTCACAGGAAAGTGGTCATGCACCAGCTGTTATAACTGAGCAGATCTCCATGCATTTTAAGCAAACTTGCTGGTAAGAATAGAACATTAAAATATCTTGATCAACTACAGAAGGGTAGATTTTTAAGGGATTATAAGTGGTAGGCATAAAGATCAGAGACAGTTACCTTAAGAAAATATAAAGTAAACATGGTTTCCAAATCCTAAACTTTTACTCTAAGCAAAAGTTGAATCAAACAGACCATTTTAATTCTGAATACCAGCATCCACACAGTGGTTAAATGTGTTCCTTTATTTAATTCAGATTAATTATCTGGATGTTCCCATGTAACAAACCCTTCTATTATTATTTTGCTATGAAAAAGCTGAGAAGGAGCTATACAATCTCAGGGCAAAGGTGAGTGAGGCCCATGCACCAGGAATCAAATTCGAGAACTGCACAGGAGTTGGCCTGGAAGCCTTTATAGGGGAAACTCTTCTTTTTTAAACAGTGAAAAAATTCTGAAATAACATCTCTCATTCACTTCAGATGCAGCTTTGTGGATACAGAAAATAATTTAAACTCTCCAATCCTTTGGTAGCTAACAAGAATATGTTTGTAGTAAAAGGCTTGCCCCTACTTTATTGAAGGCTGCTTCTCCATTCTTCAGAGAGATTTGAACTGCTGGCCTCTTGATTTCTAAATTGTTAAAGTTGCTGTAGCCAGACAGCCCCCCCATCTCATCCATCTTATTTTGCCTCTCTAAGGTTCCTGAAGCATACAGGACAGAGAAGGAACAATAAAATCAGCATAGTCTATGCTGGCTTATCTGATCCTGAGAAGCTGAAAACATAGATATGAGGAGAGAACGATTAAGGCAATAAGCTGGCCTCGAGGCTGTGAGAAGTACCTGGCTGGCACCCATGTTGATACGAACACACAGTCCCTGGAAGAGGAATTTCCCACTGAGAAAAAGAATGCTCGGTACTTCCAATTTAGTTATCTCTCTTACAAGTGTAAATTAAGTTCACAACTCCCTTGTAAGAACTGGTCTCACAAAAGACAGACCAGCACCATTTGGCATCACAGATAAGAAAGAGAAATACGTGACCCCATGGGTATAAAGGTGGGTACAGCAGCACACTCACTTTTGAGTGTCATTCTACCCTCTACCTGCTGGTCAGGTTAGGTGTCTGACCTCCCAAGGTTCTATGGGGACGCTCACCTCGTATTTTCGTCTTTCCTAGGAATTGAGGGACCGGCCCTGGCCTGACACGCTGGAGTCGAGAGGCACAGAAGGGGGTAAAAATTGTACCTGGATGTGGTCCTCTGTCTTAAGTGTACACAGACTAAGAGCTCTTTAAAGGTTAAGCTGTTACTTGGTACTATTATTTCTGTTTTTCCTATCTTTATCTTCTTTGTAACCATTTTTAAGATCTATATTTTGCTAGCAGTTAAGAAATAGAACAATAGCCATTGCAACCATATGATTTATAAGCTTCCTCAATAAACCTGTAACTGTTTAAGCTTTAACCTGACTCCTTCAGTTGCTATAATAGAACCAGGCACAATTTAAAAGAACTTCAGCCGGTCTTAAGGGACAGATATAGGGAGAGCTTGGGCGTTTGGATTTGTGTCACTCCCAGGTGGCAGATCCGTTGGGGCACTTCTCAGCCTCCCCCAGGCTGCCCGCTGCGAAGGAATAATGGATTCTAGCAACTAAAATCTGAAGTGTTATAAACTCTCCCTGTAAACTTATTGGGGCACTCATCAACCTCCTCCAGGTTGCCCGCTGCAAGGGACCCCGGTCTCAGCAGTTGAAATCTCCGGTGTATAGCACACACACACACCACTCACTGCCCTGACCGTCGGCTGACAGTTGCTGAAGTAGTTATTGAGGCTTTCTGGTAGTCTTTTTTTTTTTTTGGTCACCTCTCTCTTTGGCATTTATAGTCTGTTAGTTAAATGTGAGCAATGTGCCAGCAAATGTTCCTTTCTTAAAATATTCTCTTATTCTGACTCTCTTGATTATGTGAAGAGTAGCACTTGTGTTTCTCAACACATTTTTGCACTCTTCATTTTGACTATTAGTAGGAGGCAATTTCAAACAGAGCCTTTTTGATTTGAAGAGTGTGAGTGATAGATATTATTTTCTCATTTCCATATAATCTATCCATTAGAGTAATAATGAGTGGTAATTGAGTGTCTTTCTTTTGGGTGTCCATTGTATATATACTGTACAGATCCCAGAAAATGCTGATTGGTATTTGCATATGATCTGTTCTCCATCTGAGAACTGTAACTACTGGATGCAGCTGCTCACTGCTTCCCACATTTGTAAATATTTTTAAATATTCATGATTATCTCTGGTAGATTGCTTTACATGCAAGATTTACATGTTTTCTGTCCTCCTTTTCATATAATAATTTGCTACTGTAGTTTCTTCTGTTACTTTTTAATGAATTGGAAGAGCCAACAATTTAGGAACTGAGAATATGAAATTACAGAAATGACTTTAATTCTGATGTTTACAATTGAATGATCCCACATCTGGAGAATTGTTTTTCTACTCTGAGTCCAATTGAAACTGAATACTATTGTGCTCATATGTTTGACTAGACAAGAGGATCAAAACCTAAAGTAACCCACCTAGTATTGCTGAGTGATGAACAAAAGGTATATGAAAAATGGAAATAATAAATGACAAAGTATTTTATACATTTTAATTTTAATAATTCACTATCACACATTTTTGCCAGTTATTTCTACTTTGACAGTATCCTTGTTCTAATTCTTTGTCAGTTCTAATGTGTGTATAAACCTCACATTAGAACCCAAGGGGTTAAGCGGCAGCTCTGGGCCAGGAGATTCCATCCCCTGCCCCTGCAGAGCCTGCTCCAGCAGGAGGACAAATTTAAAAAGGAGCCAGACAGTTCAGGAGGCAGCTGGGAGGGACAGTGACCTACATAGAGAGCATCTGAAGCAGGGACTCTGAGAGGGAGGCACTGTCTGCTTCTGTCTGCTCATTCAGACCCTCCTTACCCTTGTGATCCAAATAATCTGATTCTATATCTATAGCTGCTTATGTATTTTGGAAATGTATGTCTGTCCATCCCTCTGTGAACCTGTTTGGTCAAGAACTCCTCCTAAACTAGTAAGACCAAGAACCACCAAATTTGTTATGCAGCATATCAGCACTTAAACTAAAGCAAGGCCGGGGTTTGGTTGTTCCAGGACAATAGGATGTGCCTGGAATTTGATTGTTTCTCATAAAATGGAAAGGGAGGGGTCTGGCAGGAGGGACAGATATATTGCAAAATGACTACAGGGGGGCAGCAAGACACCAGAGTTGGGGACTGGGACAGCTATAAACCCTTTGGGCCGGCAGGGGTGGAGAAAGGAGAGCTATCTACTTTATATTTCAGAATGTTTGTCTGTGTGTCTATCTGTCCTCCAACCAGGGGGGACATGCACCCCTCCCCCATCTGTGCCTGCTGCAGTGACTATAGATAGGTGCTTCTCACCTGGCACCAAATTGTATGGTGAGAGAGGGCTGCGGTTGTCCTCTTCCCTGGGGCAGGCTGCATACTGACACCCTTGTCCTCAGCTCCACCCCACAACAATAATATTAGTTGGATGATTTCTTGTAGTTATCACTGCAGAAGTTCATCTCAAGGGATTTGCAGAAGACGTAGGTTGTTGATTTAACAATGATAAATCCATGGGTTTTCTAAAAGATCTTCTGCTTTTCCATTAAAAATGGTAGTGAGAACTTATAGATATAAGTTCACACAATGTTTTTTAATAAGGACTAATATATAGCACACACAGAGGCTGCGTCTAGACTGGCATGATTTTCCGCAAATTCATTTAACGGAAAAGTTTTTCCGTTAAAAGCATTTACGGAAAAGAGCATCTAGATTGGCACGGATGCTTTTGCGCAAAAGCACTTTTTGCGGAAAAGCGTCCGTGCCAATCTAGATGCGTTTTTGCGCAAGAAAGCCCCCATTGCCATTTTCACCATCGGGGCTTTTTTGCGCAAAACAGTTTTTAGTTGTCTATACTGACCCTCTTGCGCAAATACATTTTGCTCTCTTTTAGCTCTATAGTCTGTGGCTGCGTCTAGACTGGCAAGAGAGCAAAATACATTTGCGCAAGAGGGCTTTTTCCCGAACGGGAGCAGCATAGTATTTCACAAGAACACTGACAATCTTACATTAGATCATCAGTGTTCTTGCGCAAATTCAAACGGCCAGTGTAGACAGCTGGCAAGTTTTTCCGCAAAAAAAACTTGCCAGTCTAGACGCAGCCACAGACTATAGAGCTAAAAGAGAGCAAAATATAATAATTTGTTCTACCCTACCCCGCGTATTACTTAATCTGTATTCACTACTAAAAACATCAAAGCAAAAACACAATTCTTAAACACTGAAAACTAAAGTTTGATCTAAAAGTCTTTCAAAATTTTTATCAGTCTGAGACTTACCCCTGCTGTTTAGGATGTTGTATAATTGACTTTCACAGGGAAAATAACACAAGTTAATTCATATTATAACTAGATTCCAAGGTTATATTTTCCTGGCCTACCAAAAATTCTCCATGAAAAATATATTTCAACTTCTCCTAGCTCTCTGCCTTTAGGAACCTGAGTCAATCTTACAGTTCTTAATCTGAATTTATTTCCAGGTCATCAGTTTATGTTACATAGGGTGGAACGAGGTGTACAGCTAGTTCGGATTAGCTAGTCCATGCCGCGTGTAGTCGCGCGGCACGGGGTCCGAACTAGCTGGCATTTAAAAATGGCGCCAGACGGCTTTATGCAAATGAAGCCCGGGAAATTCAAATCCCAAGCTTCATTTGCAACTCTGTATGACTACATTACCCCCCTAGTTTGAACTAGGGGGGTAGTGTAGACATACCCATAGTGCTTTACAGTGCTTGGTATTCTTTGGATAACATCATGTCCATCAATTGTTATCTCATTTTTTTTTCAATTTAAGTGACTTGCAATCTTAAATTAAAGATTTCAAACTTGTTATCCACTGTAGCCTGAATTACAGTTAACCTTCTATTTTTTTCTCCCAAGTTTTCACTGAATACATTTCCTATATCCAACATTGTTATTTTAAATATGTAACTAAGATGTTAAATTGTGCAAGAAAAATTCTCTGTTATGTTGCACAATTGCTTGACCCCTCATTTTTCTTTGTTGGCATGTGCAGTGAAATCGGACAATCCAGATTAAATCATTTTATTAATGCCTGCCAGAAACACATATCCTCAGTGGCTTCCCCCACTGAGCATAATCTGGCTTCTCACAAGGTATTCCACGCTGCTGAACTCCAAATATTCTACACCTCCAGCTCACTCAAACCTGATATGCTATCTCACTTGGGCTATGTCGAGAGTGCATCCCTCTGCTGACAGAGGGATGCAAATCAAGCACTTCGGAAGTGCAAATGAGCCCGGGATTTAAATATCCTGGGCTTCATTTACATACTCACTTTCGGGCGCTGTGAAAGTAAAGTGAAAGTAAAGTGTAGCCGCGGCTCTGCCGACAGCGGGGAGCTTTTTCGGTAGATCCTGTACTCCTCATTTTTTTGAGAACACCCTTCCTTCGACTTCCCTTACTCCTCATGGAAGCAGGTCTATCAGCATTGACTGGAGTGCCCCTCTCAGATCAAATTAGGGTGTTTTCACTAGATTCGCTAATTCAAACCCTGGAAGATCAATAGCGGCAGCTTCAGTCTTCTCTGTAGTGCAGACATACCCATAGTGACATAACTCATGAAACTGAGATTTTTAGAAAACAGTATCTCTCCTGAACAACCCCTCATCATTACTATAAGTTTCTGACGTCTTGATTATTTTTTTTGTTATAGTGTAACCCATGTGGAAGATGTGCTATATTAAAGTAAGGGACAAAGGGTCAGGACATGTATTTTCTAATGGGTTAGTTGGGTGACTGCGATGCTGGCAGACCCAACGCTAGTACTTGCTCAGGCTGCAGGCCTCCAAAGTAATGGCAGCCTCATAGCTAGAGACCAGACCTAGTCCCCTGTAAGTTAGTTTTGTTCAAAATAGGTATTCATAGAATCATAGAATCATAGGACTGGAAGGGACCTCGAGAGGTCATCGAGTCCAGCCCCCCGCCCTCAAGGCAGGACCAAGCTCCGTCTACATCATCCCTGACAGATGTCTATCTAACCTGTTCTTAAATATCTCCAGAGAGGGAGATTCCACCACCTCCCTTGGCAATTTATTTCAATATTTGACCACCCTGACAGTTAGGAATTTTTTCCTAATGTCTAATCTAAACCTCCCCTGCTGCACTTTAAACCCATTACTCCTTGTCCTGTCCTCAGTAACCAAGAGGAAATTTTTTCTCCTTCCTCCTTGTGACACCCTTTTAGATATTTGAAAACCGCTATCATGTCCCCACTTAATCTTCTTTTTTCCAAACTAAACAAGCCCAGTTCATGAAGCCTGGCTTCATAGGTCATGTTCTCTAAACCTTTAATCATTCTTGTCGCTCTTCTCTGTACCCTTTCCAATTTCTCCACATCTTTCTTGAAATGTGGCGCCCAGAACTGGACACAGTACTCCAGCTGAGGCCTAACTAGTGCAGAGTAGAGCGGCAGAATGACTTCACGAGTTTTGCTTACAACATACCTGTTGATACAACCTAGAATCATATTTGCTTTTTTTGCAACAGCATCACACTGTTGACTCATATTCAACTTGTGGTCCACTATGACCCCTAGATCCCTTTCTGCCATGCTCCTTCCTAGACAGTCGCTTCCCATCTTGTATGTATGGAACTGATTGATCCTTCCTAAGTGGAGCACTTTGCATTTCTCTTTATTAAACCTCATCCTGTTTACCTCTGACCATTTCTCTAACTTGCTAAAGTCATTTTGAATTATGTCCCTATCTTCCAAAGAAGTTGCAACCCCACCCAGTTTGGTATCATCTGCAAACTTAATAAGCGTACTGTCTATCCCAATATCTACATCATTGATGAAGATATTGAACAGTACGGGTCCCAAAACAGACCCTTGCGGAACTCCACTTGTTATCCCTTTCCAGCAGGATTTAGCACCGTTAACAACAATTCTCTGACTACGGTTATCCAGCCAATTATGCACCCACCTTATCGTGGCCCTATCTAAGTTATATTTGCCTAGTTTATCAATAAGAATATCATGCGAGACCGTATCAAATGCCTTACTAAAGTCTAGGTATATGACATCCACCGCTTCTCCCTTATCCACAAGGCTCGTTATCCTATCAAAGAAAGCTATCAGATTAGTTTGGCATGACTTGTTCTTCACAAACCCATGCTGGCTATTCCCTATCACTTTATTACCTTCCAAGTGTTTGCATATGATTTCCTTAATTACCTGCTCCATTAACTTCCCTGGGACAGACGTTAAACTGACCGGTCTGTAGTTTCCTGGGTTGTTCTTATTCCCCTTTTTATAGATGGGCACAATATTTGCCCTTTTCCAGTCTTCTGGAATCTCCCCTGTCTGCCATGATTTTTCAAAAATCATAGCTAAAGGCTCAGATACCTCCTCTATCAGCTCCTTGAGTATCCTGGGATGCATTTCATCAGGACCTGGTGACTTGCTGACATCTAACTTTCCTAAGTGATTTTTAACTTGTTCTTTGTGTATCCTATCTTCTAAACTTACCCTCTCTCTGCTTGTATTCACTACGTTAGGCACACCTCCAGACTTCTCGGTGAAGGCCGAAACAAAGAAGTCATTGAGCATCTCTGCCATTTCCAAGTTTCCTGTTACTGCTTCTCCCTCCTCACTAAGCAGTGGGCCTACCCTCTCCTTGGTCTTCCTCTTGCTTTTAATGTATTTATAAAAGGTCTTCTTGTTTCCCTTTATGCCTGTAGCTAGTTTGATCTCATTTTGTGCCTTTACCTTTCTAATCTTGCCGCTGCATTCCCGTGTTGCTTGCCTATATTCATCTTTTGTTATTTGTCCTAGTTTCCATTTTTTATGAGACTCCTTTTTTATTTTGAGATCATGCAAGATCTCCTTGTTAAGCCAAGCTGGTTTTTTGCCATATTTTCTATCTTTCCTATACAGCGGAATTGTTTTTTTTTGGGCCCTTAAAAACGTCCCTTTGAAATACTTCCAACTCTCCTCAGTTGTTTTTCCCTTCAATCTTGCTTCCCATGGGACCTTACCTACAAGTTCTCTGAGCTTATCAAAATCTGCCTTCCTGAAATCCATTACCTCAATTGTGCTGGTCTCCCTTTTACCTTTCCTTAAGAACATGAACTCTATTATTTCATGACCACTGTCCCCTATACTGTCTTCCACTTTCAAGTTCTCAGCTAGTTCCTCCCTATTTGTAAAAACCAAATCCAGAACAGCTTCTCCTCTGGTAGCTTTATCAACCTTCTGAAACAGAAAGTTGTCTCCAATGCAGTCCAAAAACTGAGGGTATGTCTACACTACCCCGCTAGTTCAAACTAGCGGGGTAATGTATGCATACCGCACTTGCTAATGAAGCCTGGGATTTGAATTTCCCGGGCTTCATTAGCATAAGCGGGGAGCCGCCATTTTTAAATCCCCGCTGCTTCGAACCTCGTTGGTGAAACGAGGTGTACCGGTAGTTCGGAGTAGGCACCCTAGTCCGAACTACCTAGTTCGAGCCCCGTGTAGCCGCGCTGCACGGGGTTCGAAGCAGCGGGGATTTAAAAATGGCGGCTCCCCGCTTATGCTAATGAAGCCCGGGAAATTCAAATTCCGGGCTTCATTAGCAAGTGCGGTATGCATACATTACCCCGCTAATTCGAACTAGCGGGGTAGTGTAGACATACCCTTATTGGATAGCCTGTGCCCCGCTGTGTTAGTTTCCCAACATATGTCCGGATAGTTGAAGTCCCCCATCACCACCAAATCTTGGGCTTTGGATAGTTTTGTTAATTGTTTAAAAAAGGCCTCATCCATCTCTTCCACCTGGCTAGGTGGCCTGTAGTAGACTCCTAGCATGATATCACCCTTGTTTTTTACCCCTTCTAGCTTAACCCAGAGACTCTCTACACAGCTATCTCCTACGTTCATCTCCACTTCAGTCCAAGTGTATACATTTTTAATATACAAGGCAACCCCTCCTCCCTTTTTTCCCTGTCTGTCCTTCCTGAGCAAGCCGTACCCTTCCATACCAACATTCCAATCATGCGTCCCATCCCACCAGGTTTCTGTAATACCAATGATATCATAGTCGTATTTATTGGTTAGCAATTCCAGTTCTTCCTGCTTATTACCCATACTTCTTGCATTTGTATATAGGCATCTAAGATACTGATTTGATCTTGCCTCCCTGTTGTGCCATGACCCTCCTTTCTCCTTGCCATTATAGGCCGTAGTCCCCCCCTGTAGTTCCCCGCGTGTCTATGAGATACTTACAAGTTGCTGCATGCATCCATCTCACTTGTAATGTCTGCACTCCATGCTATAATAACACAAATATGTTTTGCTTTATAACCTGTGCATTCAGGCCAGGGGGGCTGTCAGAATTGCCAGGCCCCTGGGCAAGATGGGGGAATGGCCGACTGCACCCTCAAATGGGCAAGGCCTCCGGCAGAAGGGTTGCAGATGAAGGCTAACCTCCTCTAGGCAGCCCTCAACACTGCCCGGAGGAAGCTGTGCTGGGGTCCAGGAGTGATTTAATAGCCTCTGGGCTCTAGCCATTGCTGCAGTTGCCTCCTTTGTCCACCCCTCTTCCTTGTCAGTGGGCCTGACTCAGGCACGGGATTCATCTTTCCACTGATTCTTCCCTTCCCCCCACATCACCTGGGATTTTTTAAAATTCCTTTTGACTGTTTGAACTCTGAAGGGACAGAGTCTCTAAAGGGAAACCAGAGAACCCCAGGGACTGCCTCTGCCTTCTTGGTCTGCTTTGAAACATACTTTGAATTGACAGGTCACTACATCTCTGTCACTCATTTGTGTGTGTTTGCTTGCTTTAACCTGTAAACAACTCTCTTATTTCTCTTTCTTAAATAGTAAAACTTCAGATAGTTTATTACAGGATTGGCTACAGGAATAAGATCTGGAGTATCAATGGATCTGGGGTAAATGACTGGAAGCAACCTAGACACGAGGTGATGTTTGTCTGGGTGACAAAATAGCCTGGAGAGTCTAAGGGGGCCGTTTGTGACCCATGGTAAGACTGCTATAGGTATCCAGGAGTACACATTTGTTGGTGACATCCAATTAAAGAGTACATCACCAGTTCAGTGTGTCTAGCTTATTTTTGCCAATTTGCCCTGAGGGAGCTACTCTAGACAGTGACCTTGGATAGATGACATTTAATTTTGTGTCTCAGGCTCTTGACTTTAATGAGACTCCTTGTGCTTAAGTTAAACATGTCACATTCACCTCCACTCCCCACTGACCAGTTCTGGCTCTGCTCTTGACCTTAAACTTCTGATCTGTTTCCATCTTGATTTTGACATTTGGCATCTGACATTGACTTTGATTTCTGATTCTGATGCTGGCTTTACCCCTGGCTCTGACTGAATACAGGAAGGAGGGTGATGGGTGATGCAGAAAAAAAGATCAGGTGCTGGTCAGACAAGGGAACTCAGCAATAGGTAGATCAGAAACAGGAGGGCTTGAGGAGGCCAAAATCACCTTTTTGTTGAGTTGAACTAGCTCTGCAACTTGAAAGAAAGGTGAAGCTAAGGAGTTTGATGGGTCATGCGAATGGAAGCTGCAGTCACCAAGGAATTGAATGACTGTGACAGTTTGTCAGGAAAGGGAGGAGGAGAGCCAGGAGTTGAAGTCAAAAGAAATGCTGCCAAGGAAGGAGCTTGTGTGAATGGTAGATGACTGCTAGGAGGAAGGGAGAGGAGAGAAGAGTGAGATGTCATGGTGATCAAAAGAAGAGAAAGAATACCAATGAGGAGATGGAGGAACTGGAAGCACATGAGAAATCCAGTCCTCGCTCCTCACCCTCTGCTATGGTCTTCTCCAGGGCAGGGAGTGTGAATGAAAGAGAGGCCTCTGTAAAAGCACAGAGGGCCTGTAAGATGCAGGGATCTGTGCCACGGTGGGAGCAAAGAACTAGAGGGTGAGAGAGAGAGAGAGATGAAGAGGATGTAGATACTGATGTTTTTTTAGAGCTAGGGTGAGCCATTTCAAAGACAGCAAACAAAGAGCAGGAATAGGATGAGTATGAGATTAAGAATGACAATACCAAAGGGACGGAGGTTGTGGATGTGGGGTCTGCATTTGTACAGGTGGGAGAAACAGGCAATTGAGATGGAGGAGAAAGGCGCAGGTAGAACTTGTGGGAACGAAGTACTAAGTAGAAGTGTAAGGGTAACTGACAAGGGCACCATTACAGAAGGAGCCGCATCTCCGAGGGGACTGCTTGCTCTTCACCTTCCGCTCACTATCAGGGCGTGAGGGGAGCATGCACAGCTTGTGTCACCTACTCCTATGTCCCCTCCCCTTACCAGCTGGGTGTAAGAGGAATGCACACAAGATATGTACTTTCCTCTTGCTCCTTGATAGTGAGGGGAAGGTAAGAAGAGCAAGCAGTGTCCCTGTACTCACAGCTGTAGCCCTTCCGCCCTCCTGAAATGGCGCATTTGGTGTTAGGGAAATGAAAACGGAGTTGGAAGAACGGTGAGGGATCACAGGAGGAAGAAGGTAGATATTATGCTGCAGAAGAGGGGTGTGGAGAAAGTCATGGGTGAATGGCAGCTAAATATAATTACAAACAAATTCAGCAAGGGAACAAAACATGGGAGCCAATAAGATCAATAGGAATGACTAAGTAATCAATCAATCAATCAATCAATCAATTAATCAAGCGTCAATGATATATGATCATATATTTCAACAGAATCCCCCAATGAGAAGAAATGGAGCAAGTAAGGCCATAGTAGCACTGAAGTATATTTGGTATCATATTTGGTATCATTTGATATCATTTGTTTCATTGGATATATTTGGTATCCAATGGATGGAGCCATTGAGGATTTTTCAGTGAAACACTTTTGCAGGTGAAAGTACTGATTTCTCAGATAGGTGTCTCAGGTGCAAAATGGAGTTTCTGGTAGAAACTGGAGAGAGAGAAAGAAACAAGTATTCTGTTTCACAAAAAAAGTTGAGATTTTTTACATTGTTTTTGGTTCTCACCTGAACAAAGTTTTCAAAAAAGATTGTTTTTGAGGGAAAGCATGGTTAGTGGTTAGCCCCAGTTTCAAGTCTCTGCTCTGCTTTATTCAGTCTACCTCTTTGTCAGTTGTTGTTGTTGGAGTTGTTCTACTTTTTATAAATATAAACACAGATTTGAACCTAGGTTGTCTCTTTCTGCATATTAGGTTCAAATCCTTGTATCTCCCACAGCACAGATGGGAGTCCACAGAAGCATGGAAGAAGGAAAAAAAAAGGAATCTCTAAAATTTTCATGGGATGGCAAAACTCATTCCCAGCGAGCTGCAGGCCTTAATGGGATAGAGCTGAGGATGCAGTAAGAGGGCACAGAGGAAAATGGCAGTCTATCAGTGAGTGAAATTTAAAAAGTAAGAGAATGAATAAATCCTACTAAGGAAGTTTTATTTGCATATTATTTGAAAGTTATAACTTTGTACTTCAGACAAATGTCAAGGAAAAGACCATCATTAACGTGAGAATTTTCAACAGCAATATGATTCTGTCTTTCTACATATTAGAAGCAAATATAAAAACATTAACAAATACATCATGAGCCTTTTGTTGGTAAGAGAATAACAATTACATCTAACGAAAACACCTTAATAGAAAATCTTTCCCTCGTTTTTCTGTTCTTTTGAGACTGATGACAGGGATCTGCCTTCTCACACTGGTATTTTGAGGCAGATAATTCATTCCTTGGGCACATTCAATACTGCTTGTCTTTACTGAAAAATCATTTTGAAAAAAAATTACTAGTGTTCTGTTCTATTTCCTTTTAATATAAAGAAGTTGAAAAGTTTAATTGACAAGGTAGTGATCATTAAATATTCACAGGCACTCTTCATTCTTTACAACTGCCACAATCAAGTAACAATAATTTAGGGCCTGCTGTGGAAAGTTCTTTTAAATCCATCATGTTTCTCATTTTTCTTCTCTTTTGTTCCCCTTGTTATGATCTTAATGATCTGAAATGCAAACTCATCAGAACAAATGCTCACAAAATTGCTCTCAACTCTTTAACTAGTGGGATACACAATGAAGCACGCACTGCCCCAGGTTTTCTGTGCTTGATAGATAGCCATTTCCATAAATTGCCTGTTGTCAGAGATGCTATCTTCTCTTTTTAATAACAAATGATGGATTTTTCCAATAGATGTTTGGTTATTATTTGAACGGTTCTCTTATAAGCAAAGCATTCGTTTAAAACGTATGTCAGTGTCTCTTAGGACCATGGACTTACTGGTAAAGTCACCTCCCGTATCTCCTCCCTTCCTCCATGTGGTGAGATGAAGGAAATGGGGAGACGAGGGGATTGCCCTATAGTATGAAGTATGGTGGTGAGCTTTGCTCTCTGGGATGCAATGGTAACTATGAAGGCTTGTAGGATTCCATTCTGAAATATCTTAGCTATCAGGACTCCCACTGAGCAAAATAGGCTGATTATCCTGGGTAAGTGGGCAACTTGTCTAAGAGAAGGTTACTCCTCCAGTTGTCCTAGTTTATCTTGGCACTGGAAATAGTCTTCTTGGCCAAGAGAATGTGTGAATTGTGCAACTTCTCATCCACTTTAAACACATTGTGATGGGGTGAGTATGCCCCGCACTGGGCCAGGAGGACTTAATACTCCCTGGATGAAGGAAGTCCTGCTCCCCCAGCCACACTGGGCATGCTCCTAGGGCTGGAGCAGTGGAAAACGGAGCATCTCAGTTCAGTCTGGACTGGATGCAGGACCTTCCAGAGGCGCTCCAGTAGATGCAGACCACCAGAAACCCGGGAGACTGAGTTGAGCCTCCAGACCTGGCAGGACTGCAGGAGGAGACTGATGCTGTGGAACCAGAGGACCCAGAGGCTACGTGGAGCACTCCAACTCTGGATCTGGTAGGAAATGACCCAGGGAGGATGCACAAGTGATATCTCCCACCCGAGTGAACTCAGCATGTTGTGGTTGGATTCTCTGTTGAGCAAGTGATGGAGTACTCTGCCACTCACAGGTCCCTTGATAGGGGCCCAGTGGAGTAGGGTGGACCAGGGCCCTGCCTACCAGGGTTGTTGCCCCAAATTACTGACTCTAGCCATTGGGCTGTCCTGCCCTGAACTGAAGGCAATCTCTATCAACTCTAGCCATTAGGCTGAACTGCCCTGAACCAAGGGTTGCCCCTACTGACTGACTCCCTGCCCTGAGGCAAGGGCAATTATCACTGATTCTAGCCTGGACCGAGGGCTGTTGTTACAGACTGACAGACATCGCAGATGACCCCGCCACCAGCTAGGTGGCATCCACACCCCTGGGTATTTGCACCTCAAGGGACGGGGTATGCATATGCCACGACACACATTTACCACAGTCTTCAACAGTCTAACATGTCCTGTGGCAATGGGAGTCTAGCAAAAATAAGAGGTGATGGACAGTGCTGGGAGTCATAGTCACGGAGTGGGTCAAAACTCATGTCATAGAATCATAGAACTGGAAGAGACGTCAGAAGGTCATCAAGTCCAGCCCCCTGCTCTAGGCAGGACCAATTCCAACTAAATCAACCCGGCCATGGCTTTGTCAAGCCGAGACTTAAACACCTCTAGGGATGGAGACTCCACTACTTCCCTAGGTAACCCATTCCAGTGCTTCACCACCCTCCTAGTGAAATAGTTTTTCCTAATATCCAACTTGGACCTCTCCCACCACAACTTGAGACCATTGCTCCTTGTTCTACCATCTGTCACTACTGAGAACAGTCTCTCTCCATCCTCTTTGGATCTTCCCTTCAGGAAGTTGAAGGCTGCTATCAAATCCCCCCTCACTCTTCGCTTCTGCAGACTAAACAGCCCCAAGTCCCTCAGCCTCTCCTCATAAGTCATATTCTCCAGCCCCCTAATCATTTTGGTTGCCCTCTGCTGGACCCTCTCCAATGCGTCCACATCCTTTTTGTAGTGGGGGGCCCAGAACTGGACACAATACTCCAGATGTGGCCTCACCAAAGCCGAATAAAGGGGAATAATGACATCTCTGGATCTGCTGGCAATGCTCCTCTTAATGCAACCTAATATGCCATTAGCCTTCTTGGCTACAAGGGCACACTGTTGACTCATATCCAGCTTCTCATCCACTGTAATCCCCAGGTCCTTTTCTGCAGAACTACTACTTAACTGGTTGGTCCCCAGCTTGTAACTATGCTTGGGATTCTTCCGCCCCAAGTGCAGGACTCTACACTTGTCCTTGTTGAACCTCATCAGATTTCTTGTGGCCCAATCCTCCAATTTGTCTAAGTCATTCTGGACCCTATCTCTGCCCTTTAGCATATCTACCTCTCCCCCCAGCTTAGTGTCATCTGCAAACTTGCTGAGGGTGCAATCCATCCCCTCATCCAGGTCATTAATAAAGATATTGAACAAAACCGGTCCTAGAACTGAACCTTGGGGCACTCCGCTAGAAACCGACTGCCATCCTGACATCGAGCCATTGATCACTACCCGCTGGGCCCGGCCTTCTAGCCATCTTTCTATCCATCTTACCGTCCATTTATCCAATCCACATTCCCTTAACTTGCTGGCAAGAATATTGTGGGATACCGTATCAAAAGCCTTGCTAAAGTCAAGGTATATAACATCCACTGACTTCCCCATGTCCACCGAGCCAGTTACCTCATCATAGAAGCTAATCAGATTGGTCAGGCACGACTTGCTCTTTTGTGAATCCATGCTGACTATTCCTAATCACTTTCCTCTCATCCAAGTGCCTCAAAATGGATTCCTTAAGGATCCCTTCCATGATTTTTCCAGGAACCGAGATAAGACTGACCAGCCTATAGTTCCCTGGATTGTCATTCTTCCCTTTTTTGAAGATGGGCACTACATTTGCCTTTTTCCAATCATCCGGGATTTCTCCCGATATCCATGACTTTTCAAAGATAATAGCCAAAGTCTCCTCAATGACATTTTCCAACTCCCTCAGTACCCTCGGATGCACTAAGTCCGGACCCATGGATTTATGTATGTTTAGCTTTTCTAAATAGTTCCTAACCTGTTCTTACCCACCACAGGCTGTCCATCTTCATCCCATCTTGCGTCACTTAGCACAGAAGTCCAGGAGCCGACCTTGTCCGTGAATACAGAGGCAAAGAAAGCATTGAGTACTTCAGCTTTCCCTACATCATCTGTCACTAGGTTACCTCCTTCATCCATTAGGGGACGCACACCCTCTCTGATCACCTTCTTCTTGTTAACATGCCTGTAGAAACCTTTCTTGTTATCCTTCACATCCTTAGCCAGTCGCAATTCCATTTGCGCTTTCGCCTTCCTGATAACCCCCCAGCATTCTCGAGCTATTCCTTTAAACTCCTCCCTGGTCATTTGTCCAAGTTTCCACTTTTTGTAAGCTTCGTTATTGTGCTTAAGTTCACCAAGGATTTCCCCTGTAAGCCAATCTGGTCTCCTACCATGTTTGCCTCTCTTGCTACGCTTCGGGATGGTTTCTTTCTGTGCCTTCAATTAGGCTTATTTAAAATACTGCCAGCTGTCCTGGACTCCTTTCTCCTTCATGTTAGCATCCCAGGGGATTCTGCCCATCAGATCTCTGAGGGTATGTCTACACTACCCTCCTAGTTCGAATTAGGAGGGTAATGTAGGCATACCGCACTTGCAAATGAAGCCTGGGATTTGAATTTCCCGGGCTTCATTTGCATAAACTGGGCGCTGCCATTTTTAAATCCCTGCTCGTTCGAACCCCGTGCCGCGCGGCTACACGCGGCATGAACGAGGTAGTTCGGACTAGACTTCCTAGTCCAAACTACCGTTACTCCTCGTGGAATGAGGAGTAACGGTAGTTCGGACTAGGAAGCCTTGTTCGAACTACCTAGTTCGTGCCGCGTGTAGCCGTGCGGCACGGGGTTCGAATGAGCAGGGATTTAAAAATGGCGGTGCCCAGTTTATGCAAATGAAGCCCGGGAAATTCAAATCCCGGGCTTCATTTGCAAGTGCGGTATGCCTACATTACCCCGCTAGTTCGAACTAGCGGGGTAGTGTAGACATACCCTGAGAGAGTCAAAATCTGCTTTTTTGAAGTCTCTTTTCTTCTACTACTCTCTTTTCTTCCTTTGGTCAGGATCCTGAAATCTGCCATCTCATGATCACTGCTTCCCAGGTTGTCACCCACCTCCACTTCCCCTATTAGTTCCTCCCTGTTTGTGAGCAGAAGGTCAAGCTGCGCATGGCCCCTGGTTGGATCCTTCAGCACTTGTGTCAAGAAGTTATCCCCAACATTCTCCAAAAACTTCCTGGATTGCCTGTGTACTGCCATATTGGTTTCCCAACAGATGTCAGGGTGATTAAAGTCCCCCACGAGAACCAGGGCCTGCGATCTGGAAGCTTTGCTCAGTTGTCCGAAGAAAGCCTCATCTACCTCATCCACCTGATTCGGTGGCCTGTAGCAGACACCAACCACAACATCACTGCTGTTGTATGTGCCTTTAAACTTAACCCATAGACTTTCAACAGGTTTTTCTCCCTCTTTATACTGAAGTTCAGAGCAATCGTAGTGCTCTCTTACATATAGTGCAACTCCTCCTCCTTTTCTCCCCTGCCTGTTGTTCCTGAACAGTCTATACCCTTCCATTACAGTGTCGCTTTGCATTGACCTGGGGTGACAGCATAGTCCAGCAGCATCTTGATTGACTTGGCTGCTCCATTCAGGAGCAGCACAATCAACCTCAATCTGAGGATGATGCTAGGAAAGGTACCCTAAAATAGTCCTAAACAGCTTACTGCATCTAAGGGTGTTCCATCATGTGGTCAAAATTCAAACAAGCCGAATCAACTTGGATTGGATCATCAAAACATAGCATGTCTCATCACTGAGACAAAAATAAAAAAGTTTATATACAGTTTACACTCTTTGATGATCCAAACCAAGCTAATCATCCTGTTAGGCAGATTGCTGTAGTTGCCTGGGAATTTGAAAGATCCAGTATTGACACTGAGATGCTGAGTACTGAGTGACTTGCTGAAGAAGGTCCCCTGATTGAGGAGAATGCTGGGTTTGTTTCCTTCTCAAAGGAATACCCAGAAAACGAGCCACATGATTCAGGAGTCAGCTTTGAAATCAAAGGCTACATCTACATGTAACGCTACTTCAGAATTCTGGAGTATCCTGAAATAGCTATCCTGTGTCTTCACAGCAAGCCCGTTATTTCGAAATATAACAGGGTCGCTATTCTGACACCCATGTACACTTCATTCCATGAGGAGTAAGGAACATTTTGGAATAATGGATTATTTTGAAATTTGGTGCTGTGTAGACAGCGCCAAATTACAAAATAAGCTATTTTGAAATAAGATCGAAATAAGATACGCAATTTGCATAGTTCAAATTGTGCTTTCGTATTTTGAGTTATGATACAGTGTAGACATACCCAGAAAGAATATTGTCTCATTTTGAGAACCTACCCATCAGTATAAATGATAGACTGATGAATCTTTTACTGCACCTGTGCAGTGGATATTACAGTATACTGATTGGTGCTTGTGCACTGACAATGACTAACTCTAATGAGGGTGAAGAGAACTTTTATCGCAAACTAAATGACTGGATCTGATTGAGTCCCCATGAAGACCTGTTGATTATATTAGGTGACTTTAATATTTATGTTCACCATGATGACATTACATGACGTGGAATACTTGGAAAACCTGGCATCGTCAATATGAACAGTAGTGGCCTGTTTCTGCTGATGATCTATGCCAAGCACCATCTAGTTATTACAACATAATTATCTTCTGACTCCCCAGCAAAGACAAAACAACCTAGATGCACATCATTGACATCTGATTTGACTACATGCTGGGCCTGTGAGATGTGCTCAAAAAATTCAGCATCATGCAAAGCTGATTGAGGGACTGAACACTATCTTGTTTAATCAAAGCTTTCCCTTTCTATTTGGCAGAGAAATTGTAAAAGCCTATCAATTAGCATATTAGCAAAACTCCATCAATTAACAAATATTGCACAGCTAAATGATCTATCAATTGCCAAACAATACTAAAAACAACTAGCATCTCTTTTAGAAACTTGCCCAATGATCAGTGATTCTGGTGTGACACAATCTATAACATCATTGTGGTTTGTGTTGGAAATATAAAATTTCATCATGCAAACTGGTTCAGTGATAATGATCCTGAAATATTGATTCTCCTTGATGCCAAGCAACAAGTACATGCTGCACTCCTAACTGATCTGCTCTCTGGTTTGAAAAAGATCAAGTACAGGGCATCTTGCAGTATGATCCCATGCAAACTCAGCCCCTCCATGTAGTTTGTCAATAAAGCAGAGAAATTACAAGCCCTTGCTGATAAAATAACTCCAAAAGTTCCTTCTGTGATGCAGTCAAAGCTGTGTATGGTTGTAACTGATCTGCTAATACTGCTGATTCTCTCATGGCAGATCACACTGCCTTCCACCGATACTGACATGAGCATTTTAGTGACCTATTTAATTGTTCACCTTCTGGTTTTCATGAGTCACTGGATGTCTGTAAACCTCACATATCTACTGCATTTGCCATTTCACCCAGATGAGCCAAGGTGTTTAAGACTGTTCAAGTAATGAAAAATAACAAATCTCCCAGTCCTAATGCCATTCTAGCTGACATTTTCAAACAGAGGAAATCTCAATGGCATGCACTGAAGTTTTCTTATATGGCTGGCTTCAAGCAATTGTACTGCAACAAGTGGTAGATTGTCACTATTTATAAAAGAGTAAAGGCTTGAAGAGCAAATGTGGTAACTACCTCAGTCTCTTTTTGCTCTTTGTGAATGGCAAAATTCTTGCATAAATCTTCTTAAATCAACTCCTGACCCAAATCACTGAAAACGTTCCATCTGAGGCACAGTTCAGCATTTGTGCTGAGTGGAGCACTGTTGATTGGATGTTCTTCATTCAACAATTATAGGAAAAATGTTTACGAGCAGCACAAACCTTTGAACCTCACTCAATCTAACCAAGGCATCTGAAACAGTCAACTGCACTGCCCTTTTGAAACTGCACACTAAATTTGGATGCACAGATAAATGCTTTAGTTTTCTTTTGGCATTTCCATTTGTGACACCTACAACAGTTGCTGGGTATAAAATGGCAGGACTGGGCTTCCATCGATGACACCTTAGTGAAGGCTGGTTTGGTTGGCATTAAGGCTCATTTGATCTTGTCCAGTTGAGATGCACTGACCACATTATTCAAACATCTGAGACTTGCCTATCAAAATAAGCCTTGTATTTAGAGTTAAATTCTAGCAATTGTGAGCATGGAGGGCGGGTGAAATGCTTCAAAGATACTCTGAAACAAAGTCTGTGTAAAACAAACATTTCTGACTCAACCTTTGAGTAGCTAGCAATTGATTGCATAGGTGCCGACTCTGTACTCCGGGGCTGGAGCACCCAGAGAAAAAGAATAGCAGATGCTGTTTGCACTACCACCTATCAGCTGTTTGGCAATGTCCTGATCAGCTGATCAGCAACTCAGGCAGAGGCTTGGGGAAGGGCAGAGTGTGGTAATCAGGTGGGGGCCTTAGGAAGGGGGTGAAGCAGGGACAGGAAGAGGTGGAGAAAGGGTGAGGCCTTGGAGGAAGGGATGGAGTGAAGGCAAAGCCTCAGAGCAGAAGGGGGTGGAGCACCCCCCAGGGAATAGTAAAAGTACAGCACCTATGTCTGATCACGTTGCATGCTGCCGCACCATAAGAGTAGATGTGCATGGTTTTGAGAAGAATGACATAGAGTAGCTGGAAGCACAGCACCAGGCATGGAAACCATGTACAGCTCAGTCAACACAACTAGGCAAATGGCTCTGCGGCCAGTGCAGTAAACACTGTTCTTCCCAAATTGGTGCATGGAGTCAAAAACCCATTAGTACAAACTATGACCCTCGGCAGCATTGTCCTCACAAGTGCGGTGACCAGCATCATCATCAACGATAAAGTCCCTTCACAGCTTGAAAAATAAAATCTTTTTATTCCCAGAATGTCACCTCTACATTTGTATGTTCACAGTTGGACAAGCCAATTAATGTCTAAGGGTACATCAGCACTGCAATCAGAAGTATGACTGTAGCACATGGAGACATACCTGAGCAAATGCTGATATTGCTTGATCAAATAACAACAGTAGCAACGCTATCCTGGCACAGGTGGCATCATGGCTAGGTGCTGCCCAGATCCCTGAGTAAGTACTCAGAGAGCTAGCCCGTGCTGCCATGATTTCACTGGTGTTCTTATTTGAGCTAGGCATTAGTAGCTAGGTATGTCTACATGTGCTGTAATCACAATTTCCAATTGCTGTGTAGCTGTACTCTTAATTGCTAGGAAGCAGTTGCCATTTTGTGTTCAGTTCAGAAACAACCCCTTACAGGGGAGACACATACACTGAGCTCCCTTGTGGAGATTTCACTTATGTTCTTTCTTATTTTAATATTTTCCCTTCACCCAAAATAAGTCATTTAGACTGCAAGTGTATGAGTGCTCTTTGTGTGTGTAAAACACGCCACAGAGCATTTTTCTTCACTATTTAGCATTCCTCTAGCAGCACTGAGGTCAAATTTCTCTGCAACCTTTTGTTGGACTAGACTTATTTTTCTTCTCAGTCCTAATGAGAATTTATGCTCAGATTCCTTGGGAGCCTCAGACTTCTTGGAGGCGGTTGCAGTACTTGATGATGTTAATCCAACTGTACTATTCCAGTCTCAGCAGTGTGGGCAGTAAACTGGCTGCTGGGATTTCACCACGAGATGTAGTGACATGTTTTACCTTTTGTATTTGCAGTTACCCAGTGAGCAATGCCAAAAGAATGTTCTGGCTGCAAGTGTTTACTGTATTTCCAGTTTGCAAAAGTAATGTAGGGAAAGCAGTAGCCAGTTAATTGAACTATCTTACTAAGGTATGTGGGAGCTGACAAATTAATTGTTATTAATAGGTTTGATGTAACATAATATTAAAGTACATACTATGCTGTTTCATTTGATACCTCACGTGAAATCCACCTGAATTAGTTGCGAACATATTTTCACCTTTCATCTAATATAAATAACTAGAGGATTTTCCTGGTGTTTATCAGATCTATAAGTCAATTAACTCAACTATTCACTCAATTTTTGAAAATAAAAGGAAAATGTAGATGGTTTATTTAAACTATTGTATTTGTCAAAGATACAGTGTTGTTTTTATGAAGTTAATTTTTATTTCAGATTTCTTAAAAAGGGATTGTTAAATGTTTTTTGTTTAATTGTTTTAGTAATTATTTAAAAAATGGGAATTCCATCAAGTGTATTTTTCTTCATCCCTATATACTCTTACCATTTCCTATGTTTTAACAAAAAAGGGCTATAGACAGTTTTGTTTCTAATAACATTTTCTTCTTGATTTCAAACTCTGAGCATTGATTAAACTGTACCAAAGTAGCACTACTCCAAATTTCTCCATTTTATCTTTTTTTCTGCAAGGTTTATTGAGAAGCAGTCCTGTTCCAGGTTCATCCTATTATTCCGGCTCATCTTGGTTCAGTCTCTTTCAACATTCATTCATTTAAGCCAGTTTTGAGGACTGTTCTTGCTTTGGTGATTCTCTCTTTTTACTGTTTGATTTTATGAGAAGCAGGCACAGCTCATTTTCCTGGAACGATCAAACCCTTACATTGCTTTTAAGTTATGATCAGAGGAAGCTATGTACCGAAGTTGGTGGTCCTAGTATAACAGGATCTGAAGGAATGCTTCCATTAAAGCTAGCTGGAATGGGAGAGAAACCCTGAGTGTGTCTATGTAAATAAAGTTTGTTCCTGCTTTGCTTAGAAGTTACATAATCAACAGATGGCGTGGCATTTTGCTCATTGTAATCAACTTTATTTGTGACCCAACACCAGCTATGTTAGTATTACATGCAGAGATAGCTAAAATACAGTTATCCAATGCTTGTAATTTTGTGTAAATACAGAAACGTAGGACCATGCTACATTGTTCTAAATGAAAGGGCTCAGCTAGCAGAAAGCATCTTGCAAATGCAGGGGCTCAACTTTCATAGCTCTATGAGAAGGAAGGGGTAAGGGAAGGGGCTTTACCTCCCTGGACTGATTTGACTGTCCTTTCCCCACTGTTCAAAGAACAAAGTTAAATAGGCATCATTAGATGCCTCTTTCTTATGTTAATTGTGTTGGAGCTGTGTATTTCCCAGGTTACTGAGTGGGGACTTGAGCTAGTTCTTGTTGGGTGGGTGGAGAGGACCCCCTAGATGTTGAACCTGGCTGTGGCTGCTGCTGGCTCTACCTGGCAGAATGGTTACATTAGATCTTACTATTTTAGGAGATCAAATAGACAGGATGAAAGAGTGACCTAATCACATCAGCATCGCCAGGCTGGGAGTGGCGGTAGCAGAGCTGAAGCAGAAGGTAGCATAGATCACAGTGGTGGGATGTAGGGAGCTCTCCATCCACCCTGCTGGCAACTTCCTCGCTCCTGCCCATCCACCCAGTCCCCTAACTCACTAGCTCCAGCTCAACCTCCCCCCACCCCCACCTTTCTGCTTCCTCTGCAGCAGGAAGCCCATGCTGGCTCACCGCCTTCACCCCCCACATGAGGTTGAAGCGCCAGCACCAGCTTCCTGCTGGGAGGGAGGGGGGGAAGCCCCAAGCCTCCCTGCCGGATCCAGATTGTCAGCTCTGCATGCTGCCATTTCCCTTCCCACTCCCCCGGCTGAGGGAACAGCAGTGCACAGATGCACTTCCTGTAGGCTTTCCCCTCTGCTCCCATTGGCACAGCGGGGAAAGCCTCCAGTGCTTGCGAGTAGCATGTGCTGTGAAAACAAGTAAGTTCCCCCCATCTCCTCATGCCCAGACCCTGCACCCCCAGCACCTTATGCACTGCCTTTTCTGCCAAGACCCTGCACCCCCAGCCTGCTCCTGTCCTCTCCCCTGCTCCTGCCCCTCCCCCCTGGCCAGACACCTACCCCCACCCTCCTCCTGCACCCTCCCACCTTGGCAGATACCCTGCTGCCACTCTGCTATCGCACCCTCCTCCTTGGCCCCATAGCCTACCACCAGCCTGCTCCTGCCTCCTCATCCTGGCCAGACACCCTACCCCTGGCCTGCTCCTCCACCCTCTCTCCTGGCCAGCCTTTTCACCCTCACACCCTCCTGCACCCCACTTCCTGCCCAGATCCTGCCCCCCCACCCCACTCAGTGGCAGAGATGGGGGGGCATGTGAGAGAAGGGAGAGAGAAAGCTGCATGGCTCCTGCATCCCCGGAGTACCAGGGAGAGAGAGGTCACATGGCTCCCACCTATGTAGCCTCTGGAGCACCAGAGAGGGGAAAGGGACAGGCTGCCCGGCTCCCGGAACATGGAGGGAGACGGGCGGCACTGGGGGCAGCAACACTCAACCCCCAGAAAGCCTGCAACAGGCATTCTGGAGGCAGAATGTGGGCAAGGCCATGCCGCTTCCCCTGCTCACTCTGCCGATACTGATGATGTGATGCCATCGTTGTGTCATCCATCAGGAAATTTTTTTTTATATATGCAGAGTGATTAATCATTGTGTCAATTCTCATTAATATTGAGTTGTATATTTTTAGTCATGTAAATGGCATTCTTAGTCATGTCTATCTTGACCACTTGTTCTCAATTCTGATGTAGTCTGGCTCTTTGCTTTGAAAAGATTGCAGACCTCTGCCCCAGAGAGAGCGGGGTTGACAAGCATAGTGAGCAGGGTACACAGCCTCCTAGTATACAGTAGATAAAATTCTTCTATACAATTCTTCTACAATTGTTGATATTTTAAAAATATATGGCATGGCATGTTATCTATCATCTCTTTCCACTGTGTCCTAGCAAGCCTTTACCGTTACTGTTCTTGACCCATCCCTCTCTCCTCCTTACCCCCCGTCTACTTTAATTTCTTCTCTCTGTGGAATTATCAAGAGTTAGTTAATGACCAGATAAATCCTATATTTTCCAGAAATCCCATCTGGCATCTTCTCATGATGCTGGCAATAATTTCCAAATGCTGAAAAAGACGATACACTTTGCCATTTTGGGGACCACATTCTTGTGTTGTTTGGCACAAACCATCACATAGGTTCACTTTCCTTCTCTTCTGGTCCTAACAGATCATCAGGATCATAGATGGCTTCAAGTAGTTTAGATTGCTCAAAATTTGGATGCAAATCAAATATCCTTGGGAGGAAATACCCATAGAGGGGGTTGGAAATTCCATTTATTTCAACTTGTGGAATTCCTAACTTGTCCTGTCATGAGGGTTGCCTCCTTGGTTATTTTCTGAACCTATGATATCAATTCATCATTGTCAAGAGGGGAGGGGAGAAGCAATGATTAGGAAGGATCTTACCAGGCTTAGTGGGATACAGCAATGTTACAGCTCCGTGAGGACACATGCATTCATTACCACTCATGTCTATTCCCCTTAGCTGGGTTTCCTGCCTGCAGAAAGAATCTTTAATGGGATATAATAATTTCAACATGGTTTGAGGGGAAATGCTTGCATGGAGACTCTTCTGTCCTTCATTTTTTTTGATGCCAGTGGACTTCATATATGACTTCCTGGCAATGTGACATGTAGCTATTGAGTTATGCATTCATCCTGAGTCTGATTTCCTATTTCATCCATCTCATCGTCAGGACTGCAGACTTCATTTGCATTTTCCAAAGTTCTATGTTATGAAAATACAAGATGGTAAAAAGCATCTTGATCGTATTCATGGCAGTGCTCAGATGAGCAAAGAATAGATCCAGTTTCCTCGAGAGCACTTGCACTCTTGATGTCCTGCTGTTAGAAAGGTAATTATGTCTGTCCCCCCTGTGCTCAGATAACATTGTGGCGTGAGATGGTTTTATTTTTACCTTTGTTTCAGATTCCACTTTATAAAATGTGGAGGCCATCAGTGAGAACAAGTTACAAAATAATGGGCCATATTCTCAGCTGTTGTGAATCAGTTAATCTAGCTACACCAATTTATTCGTGGCCCAGCTGCTCTGACATTATACAGAAGAACTTATTCCAAGTCATCAATAAAACATAACATTCTTTTCTGAATGTGAGGCTTTTGGGAATTTTGTGCTGTCATAAATGACAGGGCTAAATGAAGTTTCTATTTTTGTATCTGCAATTCTAAATGCACTATTGTTTTGATGAGAAAAATAGGAGTTATTGCTACAACTGCCTACCAGGTGAAAAAAAAAAATTATTCACCCCCTTTTTCTTCCTAGTACAGTCTGATTTCACAATGTCTATTAATTGCTCCCAATCCATTGATATTTATTATGTGAACTGCAAGAGCTCATGAGATCTCATCTACTATTTCATAATACAGTTTTTCAATAAATAAAATAAAACAAAACTTCTTGGATATACTTTTCTAAGACCTAGCTGTGGGGTTGGCAACTGAAACAGTCCCCAAGAAATAATATTATATGGAAGTTTTTGCAACAGAAAGGCTCAACAAAATGTAAAAACTGACAGTGCTAGTGATGCATAACTGGCAGGAGTTAATCTCCAAGGACAATAAATATGTTTGTAGAAAGGGCAAACAGTATATACAGAAGAGTTGTTATTTGTTTACGTTTTATTAAACTTTTATACCTACTTTGTACTAGAGATACAAACCTTCCTAAAGTTCAGACAGGCAAGGCATTGTTTATATCTCAAGTTTTGGCTTAGCTCTTGCAAAGAGAAAAGTCAACCACAAAGTTTGGGTCTGACATTTACTAAGGTTTCGCCAATAATAGATCTAAAGCCAATTTGGAAAAAAACTGAAGGGAAATTTAAAATTTGGGAAATTATAATACTGAAAAATTTGGGGGGGAAATTATAATACTAAAAAATTTAATCTGAAAACCAAATTATTCAGTTATCAAATGCTGCCATGGTACTTCATCACAGTTGTAGTTTGTTGCCTCATTTTTCCTTCTATATAGGTCAGCCTCCCAGACTGGGCTCCCCAGGTGGATTTAATCTACCATGATGCCGTACGGTCTTCCGTTTTGGAGAGGCAGTCCATGACTTTTGTACACCAAAGGGGATGTAGGCTATCTGGCAAACCCAGCTCATAGAGGAGAATGGGGACAAGAGGCAACTAAACTATAATTCCCATTAGACCCCCATGGCAGCATTTGCGAACTGAAATATTTTGTTGTTAGGCGTTTGAATTGTCAGTAAAATACTGAAGTTTTCTGTTGAATTTAAACACACTTCATGAAACAGATCCATTTTGTTGAAAATCCAGTTTTCCCTAAAAAACAGTATTGACATTTTTTGGGGTTTGTGCTGTGCTGTGATCTTGGTTTTGGCTACTCTCTAGTTCTTATTACCAGACCTTCCCAGAAAATGGAATATCAATCCCATTTCAATTCCAGCATATTTGAGATTTGGATTTGTTCTGAACTAGAACCTTGCACCTAGGAAATTCCCAGCATAGACAGTGTTATGATTGAGAAACATACTTGTCCTGATGCCTGTCCCAGGTATCCCTCTCCACCTCTTGACAGCGGGCAAGAACTTTTTAGGCTGTGAACAGGAAGAGGGGAATCTCCCCAGATTGATGACAGGATGGGGGGGGGGGAAATCCCTGGGCTGATGACAGGATGACAGCTTTTCCTTAGGCTTTGGTGGGAGGAGGGGTATCCAGGCAGCACTCCAGCATGGCTACTAGGGAGGCAGGAGTCCTGGAAGTGCCAGCACTAGATCTCCACAACAGGCAGACTGTGGAGGGCCCAGAGAGTTTTGAAGACAGGAAGTTTGAAAGCCCTGGCGGCTGGAGGGCTGCCAGCTAACTAAAAGCTAGCACTTCCAGGCTCTTAGCTCCTAGTCATCTTACCCAGAAGGACTTCTGAGGAACCAAGTGGGCAAGCTGGCAGGAATCTGGTGTGTCTGTGTGTGTGTGGGGGAAGGGGGAAGGATTCCATTGGAATGTACATGAAGATGGCATGAGCCCATGACATGTTTCAATTTTAACAAACTGGCATTTTCCACCAGAAAAGTTACAACCAGCTACACTTATTACTCTTGATCTTTGTAGTTTTCCCAATGATTCAAATAAGAAAGTATCTACAGAAAAGTGTATGATGGGATTTGTACAAGAAATTATATACAAATAGCATTTTCTCAAAGTAGTAGCCAGTCTTTCCTGTCATGAAAAGATTCTACCTGCTTGGGACATGTAGAAGTAGAGTCAAAGCTTTGTTATTCAGCACTCTGTTAACTGGAAAACTTTGTTAACCAGCTACAGTACCACCACATTGTCAGGCACACGCACCTGACTCCTACCTCTCTAGTCGGCTGTTGCAGGGCTTCTGACAGCCAGCACTGCTGACAGACCTCATCAACAGGTGCCTCCTTCCCTGTCAGCCTACCTTGGGGTGCCAGGAACCAGATCTGCTGATAGGGATTGCAACAGAGCAATAAGCTTTGTTATCCAACAAACCTTTGTTATCCCCCTTTCTCCATGATTGCTGGATAAAAATAGCTTTCACTGTTCATTTCTTTTATAGAAGAGATATTCCAATGAGCCAGGCATTTGTTGATATTGCATCTTATTTCCTTTACTGCTATGCATGCCTGTTCTTTAATGATGAATATTTTGGACTATGAGAGAAGTGAAAGCTAAAAGTGCATTTCAACCATGAGAAACAGGAGGCAGAGTCAAATCTAAATTGAGATTCTAGTTGTTGCTTTGTTTTGTAATTGCTTTCCTCTTTTGAGAATAATCTTGGACACCAGGAGAAAAAACTAATCTAAGGAAGGTTATAGTTCAAAACCAAAATAATAAAAAAAGTCATTTTAACTTTGAGTTCAATCCTGCAAACACTCACACAGACCAACATCAAGAGTGTTAATGGGATGATTCACCTGGATAAAGTTGCTCATGTACACAAGTGTGCAGGATTGAGCCCCTACTGCATATTCAGAAATGATTTCTAACTTTCTAGTGGGGTGAAGAGGGAAAATGAATGAGAGAGAATTAATAAATATGGGGCATCTCTTTGCCAGTGCTGAGGGTATGTTTTACCCGGTTGAAAGGGAAAAAAATTACAGGGGCTCCGCAGTACGGAGGGACAAATCATGTTTATTCTGTTACTTCCTATACATATGGGGCAGAAAGTGCGGGGGGAATAGGAATCAGGCAAACACTCCTCCCTCTCTCCACGGTATTTTCCTGATTGTGCCAAAGCTGTGGATCTGTCATCTCTCCAAAATGTCCCTCCCCTGCCACATTCTACAACTCCCAAGGAAATCTACTGTCTCTTCTCCATGCACCAATGCCCAGGGGAACATGGGGCTATAATATTTGCAGCAAAATGCAAAAAAATGATTCTGCTAAAGCACGACATGGAACATTTGAGTTTGTCTGTCAAGAGATTTGTGAAAGAGGAGCTTAAATTGTTATAAAATGGGAAGTAATGTTACAGAGAATGGAAAAGAGCTGAAGGATTAAATTAAAACAGTCAAGACTGGAGTAATTGGGTGCTCAGTACAGCAGATCCATGTATCTGGGTAGCCAAAAATCAAACGAGGCAATCAGCATTACTACTATTTCCCACAGCTTTGCCAGCTTTAATTTATTTCTTAAACCAACTGAAAGAGTTTGTAAACTGATTCAGATTACCCAAGTGCGACTAACTTCTTGAAACTTACAGTACTATTCTTATATGTGTGGGGAGTTGCTGGAGGAGACAAAGATTGGCAACTATTATTGGCTGTTGAGTCTATTCCATTATCCTGTCAGGTTGTAAACTCAGTGAGGCAGAAGATTTATCCTGAATAGTTTAGTGTATTTAAAAGAAAGAAATTATAACAGTAGGACTAAAGCCATGGAAGTCCCTGCATTCAGCGGAGGTTCCAGAAAGTAGAAAATAAAATGAAAAATCTGTAATAGTGTGGTGATTGTATAGAACCCCCTAATTCCATAGTGCCGGTACATCATCAATATGCATGGTGAAAATTACAGCAAGGAACTATCTGTGTGCAATCTATTTCTGGCTTTATGCACGAGAAACAAGATGGGTGAGGTAATATCTTCCATTGAACTAATGTCTACTAGGCTATGTCTAGACTGCAGGCTTCTTTCGGAAGAAGTTTTTCTGGAAGAGATCTTCTGAAAAAACTTCTTCCGAAAGAGCGCGTCCACACTGGCCAAAGTGCATCAAAAATGCAATCTGCTTTTTCAAAAGATAGTGTCCACACTGAATGGACGCTATCTTGCATGTAAGCTGTGATTACTATGGATGGAGTAATCACCAGGGCACCTGTGCTTTTACTGCTTTTCTCTTCTTTCGAAAGAACACCCTCTTCCCCGTCCACACATGCATTTTTCCAAAAGAGCTCTTTCAGAAAAAAGGCTTCTTCCTCGTAGAAAAAGGTTGATCAATGTCAGAAAACCCCCTCTGTTCTTTCGATTTTTCTTTTCCAAAAAAACGCGATTGCTATGTGGACGTAAGTGAAGTTTTTACAGAAAAATGGCCATTTTCTCCAAAAACTCTGTAATGTAGACATAACCTTAGAGAAAAGGACAATCTTTTGAGCTACACAGAGTTCTATACCAGTGCTGCTAACAGCTTTATACATGACATAGTTAACTTAGTTGAAAAGGAAGAGTTCAGAATGAGAGATGCTGTTGTTAGTATAGCTAATTTTTTTACTTTAAATATAATAATCACTAATTAATAATAAAAACTCTGGCATATAAAGTACAGCTAGATAGAAAATCAATTTGAAAACCAGAGCACGTGGATTAACTGTAGGTGGAAACTTCCAATTGAAAAATGGTTGAAAACATTCTGTAAGGATTAGATTCTTTAAAACCTTTGCAGCTTGTAGAGATTTGGATGGGTGTATTAAAAAGAAAATAATGTTTTCAGATGACCACCTGTGATATAGAGAAAGAGACCAGCACATTTTGCTTAGAAAAGGATTCTAGGTTGACAGCATGTTCCAATGAAGTCTAGCGAACACCTCACTCCTCTCTGCCTACCATCAGAAAGCATACCACGTCTTTTACAAAAATGTGACACCTATAAAATAAGCACTCATTAGAAAGTGTTAACATGAAGGATTTGGCTTATTCCACTCTTCCACATAATTTTTCATCATTCATGCTTAGGGCACACAAGTAACATCTACCAGGCAATCTTAATCGTTATTCTTTATTCCTTATGATATGGAAATAGGCTACTGGAGGCACGCTATTGATGTTATGTATTATCAAATGTATATTAAATATTTCACAAGGGATTTAGTCCTTAGGCACATTAAAATATCTCAGCTTTCTGACTGTTTTGGGACAATGTGAGTGATGTGGAGTACCAAAAATATTTTTATGAATACAATTGGAAAAATTGCTGTTTGATATTACAGAATGTGTTGATCATGTGATGTGGAAGGCTTATGTAAGAGTATGTCTTCCTTGCAAGTTTGTATTTTGAATTGTATTGCAAAGCAACTCGCATATGAAGTTGTTAGTGAGCAATGTGCATTGTGTCTCAGGGTATGTCTACACTACAAAGTTAGTTCGAACTAACGGACGTTAGTTCGAACTAACTTTAATAGGTGCTACACTAGCGCTCCGCTAGTTCGAATTTGAATCGAACTAGCGGAGCGCTTAGTTCGAACTAGGTAAACCTCATTTTACGAGGACTAACGCCTAGTTCGAACTAGCTAGTTCGAACTAAGGGCTGTGTAGCCCTTTAGTTCGAACTAGTGGGAGGCTAGCCCTCCCCAGGTTTCCCTGGTGGCCACTCTGGCCAACACCAGGGAAACTCTATGCCCCCCTCCCGGCCCCGGACCCCTTAAAGGGGCACGGGCTGGCTACGGTGCCCGTGCCAGGTGCAAGCCTGCCAGCACTCAGCCAGCAGACCCTGCACCTGGCACAGCTCAAGCCAGCCACCCGCTGCCACCCAGCCTTCCGCCTCTTCCCGGGACCAGGCTGGCGGCTCCCAGGAGCCTGCCCAGGTCCGCAAGGGGCGGGCGCCCGCCTGGTCTAATGCAGACATCGTGGACCTCATCCACGACCTCTGCACTAGGCACAGGAAAGTGGCCATCTAGGGCAGTATAGCTGCCAGCCTGGCCACCCAGGAGCAGGTTTGCATGAAAATCAAGGTGGTCCACTGAGAACCCTGACCCTGAGCCCTGAGCTTAGAATGGCCGTACTGGGTCAGACCAAAGGTCCATCTAGCCCAGTAGCCTGTCTGTCAACAGCGGCCAACACTAGGTACCCTGGAGGGGATGGACCGAAGACAATGACCAAGCCATTTGTCTCGTGCCATCCATCTCCAGACTTCCACAAACAGAGGCCAGGGACACCATTTCTACCACCTGGCTAATACCACTCCATGGACCCAACCTCCATGACTTTATCTCACTTCTCTTTAAACTCTGTTCTAGTTCTAGCCTTCACAGCCTCCTGCAGCAAGGAGTTCCACAGGTTAACTATTTGCTTTGTCAACAACAACAACAACTTTCTCTTACTAGTTTCAAGCCTGCTACCCATTCCTTTCCTTTCGTGTCCTCTAGTCCTTCTTTATGGGAACTCAGGAAGAACTTTTCTGAATGCACCCTCTCCACCCAACCCCTGCTTTTAGAGACCTCTATCCTGTCCCCCCTCCGTCTCCTCTTTTCTAAGCTGAACAGTCCCAGTCTCTGTAGCCTTTCTTCATCTGGGACCTGTTCCCAACCCCTGATCATGTTAGTTGCCCTCCCCTCTCCCAGCCTTTCTCTTCCCCTCTCCCACCTCCTTTTCCCAGTCTCCCCCAGTTTTTTTTCAATAAAGACAGAGTCAATGTTGGAAGAAACGTTATCTTTATTTTGTACATCAATAAGAAGGGGGGCTAAGGAAGGGTAAGTGGAAGGAGGTGAGGGAGGAATGGGGTACGAGCCCCCGATGGGGAGGACTGGGCTGGCTCTGCGGGCTTCTGGGGGTGGAAGCTCTCCTGCAGCCCCCCAATTACTCCCTCTCCCCAGATGGCAGCCTGCGGCAAGTGCAGCCGGGCTGATGGCCGAGTGGTGTGATGTGCCCAGTGTGGGCACTCAGGGCACTCCAAGCCAGAACTTCTTTGCAAGCGGGGCACCCCTTAGAACTGTGTGTCCGGGGTGGGGGTCGGGACCCTTTAAGCGCAGCCCTCGGCTAGCCTGAGACAGCATCTCCATGCTCTAAGTCCTCCTTTTATGCCCTGCCGGCACTGCTTCCGGCCATCCTTAAGCCCTGTTCAGAGTCCACTCAATGTGGACTTGCTAGTTCGAACTAGCAAAACGCTAGTTCGAACTAGTTTTTAGTTCTAGATGCGTTAGTTCGAACTAGCTTAGTTCGAATTAACTAATTCGAACTAAGTTAGTTCGAACTAGCGCTGTAGTGTAGACATACCCTCATTTTTTTAAAATAATACATTGTAAATGGACCCTTTCAATAAGAAATGGTGTTTTGTAATTAATATTTTCTTATTTTGATTTTGGCACATTTTTGAAAATTTCAGGGGGGTAAACTTTTGGTTAGTTGGGTTTTATAAGTGGGCAAGGTAGTAATGGGTAATGAAGGATTATATGGGGCTGGTGAATGAGGCAGATATATAGCACTTTCATCTACAAATGCTTTTTTAATTCGGGCTTTCAAACCCATGTTGACTTTTCATACAGCGTTGTTGGGGCAGGGGGAGGGAGCAGTGTTTGTTTTAGTGTTAGTAGGACTCCATTGAAATGCACTTGCAACTTTAACTCCTCAGCAAGACCATGTGGACTTGTGTAGATGTGCAGGGGTTTGTGAGGCCAGCATTCTGCCCAAGTTGGAGATAGAGTAGGGAACGTTGGAAGGATATGCAAGAGAAGTTTAGGAGGCTTCTATCCACAATGAAAATTTTAAGCAGTTAAAGGTTAGTATCTTCAAAATATAATCACATAAAATATCAGCATGATGAAAGTTTTTGCCTTTCCTCTGCCCCACCGTAACCACCACCTTCTGCCTCTCCCATTTCCCTTCATATTCCCCAGTCTCTTAGGGTATGTCTACACTTGCTCCCTAGTCCGAACTAGGGATGCAAATGTAGCATACCGAAGTTGCTAATGAAGCGTGGGATTTAAATATGCAATGAGAAGTAACAGTTAATCCAAGGGAAGGGGTTTCTTTCAGAATACCGCGTCTACATGTGGCAAGTTAATTCAGACTAGTGGATTTTTAAAATGGCAACCGGACGCGAATATGCTAATCAAGCGCGGAATATTTAAATCCCGCACTTCATTAGCAACTTTGGTATGCTACATTTGCATCCCTACTTCGGACTAGGGAGCAAGTGTAGACATACCTTTATATTCCCTTCATGACGTTTGGCAGCAGAGAATTCAGGCACCAAAACAGATTGAATTTATGCATATAGTAGAATTTGAGGCAAGGTGAGTTGCTCTGCCTGTTATTAAGGTTACCTGATATTTCCAAATCTAGCCAAGTTATAAGCTTTTAAAAATGGCAGTTCACACATGCTCAGTCGAGACCTTGCCAGTGCTTCACAGCCAGAGACTCTGAAGATTTCCTCCACAGTGGGCATGCTCCAGCCTGCGTCTGAGCTCCGAGATCCTGAGGGCAATGCTGGAGCCAGGCACCAGAACTGAGAGCTGTCAGTCATATCAACTGTGTCTTCAGTCCCTTTCCCATCCCCCCACCCCCCCGCCCCCGGTGACCAGGCAGCATGGAGGAAGGTGCCAGGATGATTGTCAGACAGGTTTAGGAGGGTTGCGAGTGTGGGGCTGCAGTTAGGGGGACACCAGGCTAAGTGAAATGCTTCAGGGCTCAGACTTAAGGACTTCGGGGTGGTGGGGCTTAAGTCTGGGCTTCAGCCCAGGTGCCTGGATCCAGACTTGGGCTTCAGCCCAGGGTGACAGGGCAAGGAGAGGGGTTACCACTTCCACCCACTGATTTATCTCAGCATACCACCTAGCCTGCGAGTCAGTGTCAATGCCTCCGTACCCAGCACTAGCTCTGCCCCCAGAGGTGATCTCCTACTCCTTAGTTTCTTAGCCCTGCTGAGCCTAATGCCAGCCCTGCTTCACACTGTAATGTGACTTCGCCCAACCTCATGAGCTCACTGCTGCTTCCTGTCCAGAGAGTGTTGTTGTTCCTCATAACTAGCAAATACTACTGACTGCAAACTTTTCTCTAGGCCTTCTTGTGCAAAGGATACATTTTTAAGGAGTACCATGTACCTGAGGGAATGAAGGCATGAGGAAGGTGAAGCTCAAACATTACAGTTGCAGCTATTTAATATATGGTTTGATAGCAATCAAAAATAAACCTCGTTGTGTTGTGTGTGGTGAAGTGCTATGTGCTGAAAGCATGAAATCTTCCAAATTAATTCAGCATTTGGCAAGTAAACATCTGCAATGAAAAAACAAGCCTTTAAGAGCGCCTTAAGAGAAAATTGGATAGCTTGGAAGCAATAACCAGTAAACCCTGATGTGGAATACAAGTAATGTCAATAAGAACACTCTTGAAGCTTCAGATCTCATGTTGGTTTGTATTGCCCATATTTGTAAGGCTCATACAATAGCTGAGAATCTCATATTTCCTACGCCAGTTGATACGGTTACAAGTATGATTGCCCTTGAGGAGGCCAATAAACTTAAAGTTATTCCTTCATCAAATGATACAGCTTTGTGTCATATTAATGAAATGGCTGATGACATTTGTGCATAGTTAAAAGAAAAGTTAAAATGGTCTTTATACCTACCTGTTCCGTCTGATGAATCAACAGAGGTTTCAAGCTCAGCACAGTATTTAGCTTTTATTTGATATAATTCAGATGCTACTGTTGAGGAAACCATGCTCTTCTTTATATTACTGCTTAGCCACATAGTTGGTGAATGTCTGTTTAAAATGCCTGTTGAAGCTACCAAATATTTTGAAACTGATAGGGGAAAATGTATTTTATATACAGTGATGATACCAAAACAAAGATTGGCAAGAACAGCAGGCTTGTGGCAAGATTAAAAATAATTATGCCACATGCAATTTGGACCTATTGCTTCTTATATTGGCAGGCACTTGCTGCAAAAGGAATGCCTTCCGAGTTTCATCAGACACGCGATGAATCTGTAAAAGCTTTACATTTCATACCAAACTGGCCTCTTATCAGCTTATCAGTTTACAGCTTTGTATGATGAAATGGGTGCACTTAATAAAAGTCTTCTGTTGCACACTGAAGTGAGGTGGCTGTCACAGGGAGAAGTGTTAAGTGGAATCTTTTGATTTGTGAGCGGCAATACTTATGTTCCTACAGAATCAAGCATTTCATTTTGCTAAATCATTCAGTGACCCATCTTCAGTTGGCTGATTTAGCAGACATCTTCAGTCATCTGAATTAGTTGAATATGAATTTTCAAGAGTGACACAAAAACATCACCGAGTTGGGAGACAAAACAGGAGCCTTTGGAAGGAAGCTGGGTGCTTGGTCTGCTCGGCTTCAGATTTAAAACTTTGAGTCATTTCCTCTGAGAAGCGAGTTCATGAAATTGATTGCCAGTGACAAGAGAATGAACATTAAACCATTAAAAACATTATGACTGAACATATATTTAACCTTAAAAAGCAGCTCCAGGAATATTCCCCACTTGATAACGAAGAACTTGGCAAGAGGGGGATAATTAATCTGCTCAATAAAAGGGTAGGTAAGTCTGCTGAATTTACAAGAAGTCTACTAGGTAAACTGATAAAGCTTTCATCTGCTAAAACATTTCGGTGTTCATTTCCTTCTAAGACGTGTGCATATTTTGGATGGCACAGAAGCATGACTATTCTGAACTTGTAACTGAAGCTTTGGAAGTTTTAATCCCATTTGCAACATCATACTTATGTGAATTGGGATTCTCATCAGTGGTTGCAATAAAAAAGAAAGCAACAAAATAAATTATCTGTTGAGAATGACCTGCTGCTGAGTGTTTATTCAATTCAACCCACCATAGAGTAATTAGTTGGTACAAAATGAGCACGCATGCCTCGTTGAAGAACTCTGTCAGGCTTTGTGAATTCAAAGTTTGTTTCTGTGTAAAAATTAACTTTCATCTGGCACAAAAATGTTTTTGCTTACCTTCAATTGTATTATTCATCACTGCCTTAGAGTGATAGCTTTAAAGGAGCAATCTGTTTAGCTTAACGTGGAGGTTAAGAGGTAACTTGTTTACAGTCTGTAAATATCTACCTGGGGAATAAATAATGAGTAATGGACTCTTCAGTCTAGCAGAGAAAAGTATAACACTGTCCAATTGCTGAAACTAGACAAATCCAGACTGCAAATAAGCCATAAACTTTTGACAGTGAAGGTAATTAATCATTGGAACAATTTACCAAGGGTTGTGGTGGATTCTTTATCCCTGACAATTTTAAATCAAGATTGGCTTTTTTCTAAAAGATGTGTGACAGGGTGAGGTCACAAAAAAACCCTTGGAATCATTCCCCACTGTGCTGATTATGCCACTGACACCCACCTTCTTGCTCTCTGGGGCTCCCCATCACCCTGTCCTGCTGGACCAGATTCTCTAGTCTCCCACAGGCAAGGCACAGAGTTGGGATAACCACCCCTCGAAGAGTAATGCAGACACTGAACCAACCCTCATAAGGGACCAAATAAATCCATCTTTTTCTGAATACAAGTTTTGCATAAAGAAAGCTCATGAGGCTGTTCACCCTTGTTATCAATGAAAGAGAGAGAGATGCACATTGATTATCCCCCTAGGTAACAATTATTTACACTGGGCCTGATAGTAAACAAGCAGTAGTGTTTAAGTGGTCACAAGTGAAAACAGACAGATCAAAGTTAAATTACTAAAAAATTTAAAGAAAAAACATAGCTAGTTCTAATTGACTAAAAAGCTTATTGCAAACAGATTCGTACCCTAAAGAGCTGTTCTTGTTTCAATTCTACAAGTCAGAGACAAACTCTTTTACTCTCACTCACAGTCTCCAGCCCTCTTCGGAGGTTTTTTTTTTTTTTTTTTTTTTTTTTTTTTGTAGCCTAATAGACCAGGCCATTACTCAGGCCAGCCAAAAACAAAGAGCTGATAACTTTCCCTTGCTTACATAGACTTTCCCCTGGGGAAGGAATGTGCAGCATTCCCCCTTCCATTTAACACTACCTGGCTCAAAATGGAATCCTAGTACCAGCCCGTATGGTCACATGTCTTACTAGTACAATCACCTTTTAACTTACAAGACAAACAAAATTGTTTACACGTCATTAGTTGATCACCCAGTCATTAAGGCTTCTGGGGAGGGGGAAGGGAGGTTATCAGTTACAGCTTTCATTAGCATATTTAAAGGTATAATAGTTTCTTATTTCATATTTCTAATTTTACATACAAGAATGATACATGCACTAAAATAGGATATGTAGTAAGATGAGCATCTGAAACATAAGCCCACGTATCACAGGCCTGGTGAGAGGCCTGAGGCCTAGACAGTATTGGTCAAGACTTTGTTAACATAAAGCAAAGTTAAGCTGTGAGCAAGAGGCTTACAGAAATTGGCAAGAACTGGGCTGATATTACAGAAACACTCAGACCTAAGAGGCACAGGCTACGAGCACATTCCAGAGGGGTCGTAACAAAACACCTCATTAAGAAATATCTTGGTACCAACACCACCCCCCCTACAAATAACATACATACCAACCAAGATCCAGGACCAGGTCTAAATTGACAGCAAATGGGCAGTAATGGAAACCCCCCTTGTGTGAGGGGCTGTAACTAGGCAATAGAGGGTGGCAACTTGATATATCAGAGTGATGTGTAACTTGTTTGTACCTGTGTATAAAAGTGCCCCCTAAAGGGTGATCGTCAACTGACCATGTGGGAGGAGGGGTGCTAAAATCTATAGCGCTTAGTCAGGTGTTAGTCCATTATCATGGCTTACCTAGTTGTTGTGGCACAGTGGTGAGTCTGTTCGCTGACAACTATTATTGTATGTCGTTTGGCGTTAAACCTACTCGGGTGCTTCTGATCCTTATCTGTTTTGTGGTCTCTGGGGGTTCTCTTCGGAGTCTGTTGTGTTAACTAATTATGCATGGTTAACTCACTAGACAGGGGAGCACATGCACACATGCATGCAGCTGAAAGTTTATCAACATTGACAGAGTAGAGGACCAGTCAGGAACCTATTGGGATGACCCTGCATGACTGATGACACTGGTGACCCTGACTGCTGATCTGGTAAGCAAGCGAACTGTTATCCTCTGTTGGAATCGTGATCTAACATGGCAAAAAACCACAAGTGAGGTAATCCCCTTCTCCTTTCCCCTCAAATCCCCATGGAGTTTGATGAAATAAGGACCCATTGTATTGCCAGGAAAGGAGGGCCATATGAGGTCAAAAAAGAGTGTGGGGAGGCATGGACCAATATACGTAGAGTCATGGCAGAAACTGAAGCACTGAAAAATAGTAATAGTAGTAAAAAGCCTAGAATTTTGCAACTCATGTCTATGGTAGTGAGATGGCTTAAACAGCATGCCACACTGCTAGCCTCCCAAGAAATAGAAGAGACTAGTGAAATAAAAGAAGCAGTTTTGAACATCAGTGTTGGTGACTTTAGTTAATCTTTGAAATCTCCTGGAGAGACAAAGGCAACAGATTTGAAAGATGCCAGTTGGGAACCCACACCTTGCTTTCATATCTGTTGCCTTTGTCCCCCCCAGGAGATTTCATAGATTCGACAAAGTCACCAACACTCAGGTGCCCAAATGGACCAGCATACCCAGCATGCAAACACTCCTCAAACAGAGATGTCTTCCCTGGCTTGGACCTATGTGCTGAATGAATGATGAGCATGTCCCAAAGGACCAGCTATACAGTGAATTGGTATCTGGAAAAAGATCCAAAGGATGTTCAAAATTGCATTTCAAGGATGTGTTCAAGTAAGACCCCAAAGAAATGGACTTAGATGTGGACAAATGGGAAGAGCACACTCAACACCGCAGCCTTTGGAAACAAAAAATGAACAAAAGTCTCCAGAGTTATGAGAAGATGCAGTCCAGCTTAGAGGAGGAGAAAAGAACTTACAAAAGGCAAACTCAAACAGTTGAAACATCCGCTTTCAATGTGCCAAATGCAAAAAATTGTCTCTTTTGAGAGGTCTCTTCAACTAGGTTTGGGGCTGCTATAAAACCAGCTGAGTAAATGTTTAGATCAAGTTATAAAATGTAATGATAGAATTGAATAGAATATTAAAAAGTCAAAATTAAATTAGAAGTTTGGAACAAAATATTCCAAATGACTTTGAAAGTATGCCATCAAAAAATTATCAAAAGGTATGTGTTCCCAGGAAAACATTTTGATTTAATGAAGTTGAAAATTGTTCAACCAGCTCCAAACTAATAGTCTTGAAAACTAGGGGTGATTGCCTCTCCTTCATTCCCAGAAAACAAGGAAATAAGAAAATAAAGTAAATAGATAAGTCTTCACTGATTATTATTTATAACCATGGCCCTATGTTTAGAACAATTTGGGGTTGTGTAAAAATAATTGATAATGATGATGATGACAATAACAATGAATAATAGCCAAACAATTGAAAAGTTTCTCTGAGCATCTGTAAATCTCTTTTATACAACCTTATCCAGGGTATATTAAATGAACAGACTCTTCAGAATAAGACTGTTTGATTCAGAATTTTGTATTTGCTAAATATAATCCTGTGGGTGTACAATCTGTCAGTTTATCTCAGTAAACCAACGAGGAATGCTAATCAGAATGGGTCAGGAAGACCCTTTTTTTTTTTGGACAATGACATATTTTGTATATTGAACTGTTAGTTGAGGCAAAGGTAAAGTGAGTGGAGAACAAAAAACAAACTGCTTAATGGCTTAAAATGTAACTAGAATTCACTGCTCTTTTGCCAGGTTATAGTTTGTAAATAGCTTCCAGAAAATCATTCCCTTTGGTTTAATTCTATTGCTTCGCTGCCTAATAAAAATGTTTGCTGAAACAGAGGGAGTTGTAATATCTGTGTTCCTTGTTCTCCTCTTGATTCAGCCTGTTATAGTTTCTGATAATTGTAATTATAGCAGAGCTGTTTTTGTCCCTATAGTTAAAGATCCATTATTGCAGTTTCCATGACACAGAGCCATTTTCTGAGATATATAATTTGACCATAAACCTTGTTTTTCTAAATCTGAATCTTGGCTGACATATTTCTTATCCTGTAAAACAATCTTAGGTTTTTATGTTATTTTGTGTTATGCATTGTGACTAGCTGATCACGAGCTATTAGTATCATCCTCCATATGCTTTTTATCTTTACCTGCATATCTTGCAGATGGGAAATACACTCTATTTGTAGGACTGAATCCACAACTGTTCTGGAGAAAAGAAGGTGGCTATAAACTGCTCTTTGAACTATAAAGTTCATATAGGCATTCCATAGGAACTACTGTGCTGAAGAGTGCTATTTTCTAAGATCACATGCTTCCTGCCTCCAGCCTCTCTTTTTTCTCTCTATCTGCCCCTTGCAGAAGGAGTGGGGAGCAGTGGGTACAGAGCCTAACACTCCAGTTTTAAACTACCCAAGAATGTCCTTAAATCAGTTTTCCTAATCTTGACTGCCCTGTTAGGGCAGCTTTCTGTCTGCACTGATCTGTCTCAAGTAATGCAACACAGACATTCCCGAAACCTTTTCTTTGGGTCTAGGGTTTCTGGCCCAAGGTTGTTTTTTAATTTGGTGCTTAGTTAAGCCATGGCCTCTACCAGCACTGAGAGCCTTAGTACTAAGTTGATTTTTTCTAAATTATCTGGTATCTGTTATTGTTGTGCGGGAATTTAATCATCCCAATCTGCAAAAAAGGATTTCTAGTTTGCCCCCCGTCCCCTCCCGCAATTGTCAAGCAATCAATTTTGTTTTGTAAATTTGACATCTTCACTGGTCTATATCTCACTATTGTTTTCAGTTACATTCTCTTCATGCTCAACTTCACAGCTTCTCCTTTCTAATGCTCTTGTGTGTAGTGTGGCACTACTTGAGAATTGGACATCAGGAATGTGGTATAATTAGCTGCAACTTTATTTAACACATCTGGGAACTATTCCACAATAACTTAGCCAGGGCAGGTCATCCTTCTTTCCATCAGAATACTACTTGGGTGAGGGTTGCTCTCAGCCTAGTCCCTTTTAATCCTTAATTTGGCCCCATCACTGTTGATGTCCCCCCCCCCCCCCCACTGCCAACTCTACCAATGAAGATTGAGAGCATGGGGATGAGGGATTGGCCCCCATTGTATCAGACATTAAGAGAATGTCTATACTGCAGCTTTATTTTGAAATAACAAGGTGAGCATCTACACAGCAAGCCCATTATTTCAAACAATTTAAAAATAATGGGCTTCTTATTCCAAAATCTGTAATCCTCATTTCATGAGGAATAATGCCTACATTACAATAGCGATAGAGATGCAGCCGTGTGAGTCTGGTCTAGCTAAAACAAAAGACAGAACTATGTAGCAGTTTAAAGACTAACAAGATGGTTTATTAGGTGATGAGCTTTCGTGGGCCAGACCCACTTCCTCAGATCAATTCATGGAAGAAAATTGGCACAACCATATATACCAAAGTGATACAATCAAAAAAAGTCATTACCACACAGACAGTAACCTTCCCCCCATACCGCCACTCTGTTCTAAAATTTGATTTGTCAATTTTATATGTGTTCACTTTTTTTGATTGTATCACTTTGGTATATATGGAGCACTGTGAACTATGCTGTGCCACCTGGCAGGAGCTGTCCCAGGAGCCCCGGTGCATGTGTGCAGCATACAGCGGTACCGTCAACCACCTGGTCACTGTGAATGAGTGCTCTAGCAGCTGCCTCCACACCCAAACATTCCCAAGTCCCCCATGTACCCCCTACTTCTCAAGTTCCCCCCACACCTGCTGCTGTCCCTCTGGCTTCTCCTCCTAGCCCCCCCGCCCTCCTCCGTGGTCAGTGAGAGACCCACCCCCTCATGGTCACGCACGAGGTGGTGGCGCCATCCAAGCTCGGTGTCAGTCCCAGTTCCATCCCTAGGCCCCACCTCCCCCTTCTTCACCTTCTTTCTCCCTCCTCCTATATTCTCCCCCCTCCCAGGTTCTTTTCCCAATCCCTCCCTACTCCTAGACAATTCATTCTTTCAACAGAAAAATGTTTTGTTTATTTTATCAGTGGGGGGAGGAGGGGAAGGAAGGTTTGGGGGAGGAAAGACATACCCAGGCACTGCAGAGACCTTTGTGGGGAGGCCTAGGAGAGAGTCTCACAGGTGGCCTCAGAACCTCTTGGATGCTCACAGTCCCCTGATGGGCCTGACAGATGGCAGCCTGAAAGGCCCTTGTGAGCTGGTCGGCCTCTGCCCCCCATGCTAGCAGGAATGTCTCCCCCTTATTTTCACAAATATTGTGGTGGACACAGCAGGCCACCACCACTTGGGGGACGTTCTACTCACCAAAGTCCAGCTGGGTGAGGAGATAGCAGAACCTCCCTTCGAGGTGGCCGAAGGTGCCCTTGACAACAATGAAGGCCCTGCTGAGCCTGCTGCTGAAATTCTCCTTGCTTTGGTCAAGGTGCCCAGCGTAGGGCTTCGTAAGCAGACAGTAAGTGCATCCCCCATGATGCACATGGTGTGGTCGGGGAAAAAGATGTGCTAGCATGCATCTTCTGGTAGAGGCTTGAGTCCCTGAAGATGTGAGCGTTGTGTGCCTTCCCTGACCACCTGACGCTGATGTGGTCCACAACAGCCTGAAGGACTATTTGAAAGTACTCCTTCTGGTTCATATAATCTGATGCCATATATAGTCAGGAGTCCAGATGGGTATATGGATGCCATCAATGCTCCCCCCCACAGTTGCGGAAGTCCATGGAGGCAAAGCCAGTGATGATGGGGTCAACGTTGCCCAGGATGATGACCCTGCACAGCAGGATGGTGTTGATGGCTGTCACCACCTATAGAAGGAGACAAGAGAGAATCACAAGGTTGCCAGAGCTCTCAGGAGGTCCCCTAGCCCAATCCTCCTTCCCACACACTAGGACCAACCCCTATTTACCCCATCCCTCGGCAGGGCTTTGTGAAGGCAGGACTGAAAAACCAACTGGGCAGGGAGCTACAAACCCCCCTTCTCTAAGGAACCCCATTCCAGCAGTTCACCACCCTCCGGGGACAATAGCATTAAAGTGCCATACCTACATGACCATGACCCCGACGGTCGATTTCCCCATGCCAAACTGGTTCCCAACACAGCAGTAGCTGTCCAGCATGGCAAGCTTCCAAATGGTGATGGCAACTTGCTTCTGGAGGGGGATGGCAGGTTACACAGTGGTGTCCCATTGCTGGAGGGCAGGGGCGAGCCACTCACATAGCTCTGAGAAGTTATCCTTCCACATGCAAAACATTCTGTTAAGTTTGCCGACTGGAATGTTGACCCCTTCCAGAATGCTGATTTCAGAAAAACTTCTGAAGGTAGCCCTCAACTCTTTCAGGAATGCCCCAATATGGCCCATTAACACATATGTCTTAACCAACTCCACAGTTGCTGAAATATACAGGCTCTTCACTTCCTCTTGCACCCCATTCACGTTCACCCACAGGAATCTATGTAATGCTATCTTTTCACTTATTCACCATCAAAGGTATTGAAAGCCCTTCTTCCACCACACAGTTGGCAATCTCCATGCCAAGAAGACCCCTGCACATTGCTGCTTCCTCAGCTGAGAAAACAGACCATAGAAACTGGGTGTAATGTTTCTATCCAAGTACACATGCACCATCCCACACATTTTCTCACATCACAGTCACAGCTCTAGCATGCGCCTGAAGCTACTCTGTGTCATGCAGCAGCTTGGTGAAGTAAGCTCTCCCTCTACCGCTAAATACAAGTATGCCTAACACATTCAAGGCAGTTGAAGTGCATGCTAGTGTCTCTTGCTGTAAGTAGTCTGAGTGCCACTACATGGAACAGTGAACAACACTAGGTATGTGGGTTTTGCTAGTACTTCCAAGTGGCTATTGCTAACTCCCCATCATTAACATGGAGATATACCGGACACATAGAAAATTATCTCATTTAGTATGTGCCTGTTTCCACCAGCAAACAGCATATTAGCTATATAAGAAATGTTATCATTTAGGGTATGTCTACACTACCCCCCTAGTTCGAACTGGGGGGGGGGGGGTAATGTAGTCATACGGAGTTGCAAATGAAGCCCGGGATTTGAATTTCCCGGGCTTCATTTGCATAAAGCCGGCCGGTGCCATTTTTAAATGCCGGCTAGTTCAGACCCCGTGCCGCGCGGCTACACATGGCACGGACTAGCTAGTTCGGATTAGGCTTCCTAATACGAACTATCTGTACACCTCATGGAACGAGGTGGAACGAGGTGTACAGCTAGTTCGGATTAGGCTACACGCGGCACGGGGTCCGACCTAGCCGGCATTTAAAAATGGCGCCGGCCGGCTTTCTGCAAATGAAGCCCGGGAAATTCAAATCCTGGGCTTCATTTGCAACTCCATATGACTACATTACCCCCCCCAGTTCGAACTAGGGGGGTAGTGTAGACATACCCTTATATTGTGCTAGTTGCAGGATCAACGTGGCCAAAGTACCAGGGGTTTCAGTCTTCACACACTGAGGTGAATCATAAAGCAGGAAGAGGCCTCAGAAGGTCATTGAGTCCAGCCCCCTGCCAAAGGCAGGACCAATCCCAACTAAATCAATCCAGCCAGGGATTTGTCAAGCCGAGACTTAAAAACCTCTAGGGATGGAGATTCCACCACCTCCCTAGGTAACCCATTCCAGTGCTTCACCACCCCCCTAGTGAAATAGTTTTTCCTAATATCTAACCTTGACCTCCCCCACTGTAACTTGAGACCATTGTTCCTTGTTCTGCCATCCGTCACTACTGACAACAGCCTTTCTCCATCCTCTTTGAAACCTCCCTTCAGGAAGTTGAAGGCTGCTATCAAATCCCTCCTCACTCTTCTCTTCTGCAGACTAAATAAGCCCAAATCCCTCAGCCTCTCCTCATAGGTCATGAGCTCTAGCTCCGTAATAATTTTGGTTGCTCTCTGCTGGATCCTCTTCAATGCGTCCACATCCTTTCTATATTTGGGGGCTCAGAACTGGACGCAACACTCCAGATGTGGCCTCACCAGAGCCAAGTAAAGAGGAATAATCACTTCTCTAGATCTGCTGGCAATGCTCCTTCTAATGCAACCTAACATGCCATTAGCCTTCTTGGATACAAAGGCACACTGTTGACTTATATCCAGTTTCTCATCCACTGTAATCCCCAGGTCCTTTTCTGCAGAACTGCTACTTAGCCATTTGGTCCCCAGCCTGTAACAATGCTTGGGATTCTTTCTTCTCAAGTGAAGGACTCTACTCTTGTCTTGTTGAACGTCATCAGATTTCTTTTGGCCCAATCCTCTTATCTGTCTAGGTCACTCTGGAGCCTATCCCTGCCCTCCAACATATCTTCCACTCTCCCTAGCTTAGTGTCATCCACAAACTTGCTGAGGGTGAAATCCATCCCCTCATCCAGGTCATTAATACAGATGTTGAACAAAACCAGCCCTAGAACTTATCCTTGGGGCATTCCGCTAGAAACCGACTGCCAACCTGACATCAAGCCATTGATCACTACCTGTTGGGCCCAACAGTCTAGACAGCTTTCTATCCATCTTACAGTCCATTTATCCAATCCATGCTTCCTTAACTTGCTGGCAAGAATATTGTGGGAGAGTGTATCAAAAGCTTTGTTAAAATCAAGGTATATCACATCCACTGACTGTCCCATATTCATAAAGCCAGTTATCTCATCATAGAAGCTTATCAGATTCGTCAGGCATTACTTGCCATCGGTGAATCCATGTTGACTATCCTTGATCACTTTCCCCTCTTCCAAGTGCTTCAAAATGGATTCCTTGAGGATCCCCTCTATGATTTTTCCAGGGACTGACGTAAGGCTTACTGGTCTGTATTTCCCTGGATTGTCCTTCTTCCCTTTTTAAAAGATGGACAATACATTTGCCTATTTCCAGTCATCTGGGATCTCTCTCAATCACCACGAATTTTCAAAGATAATGGCCAGAGGCTTTGAAATGACATTTGCCAACTCCCTCAGTACCTTCAGATGCTTTAAATCCAGATCTATGGATGTGTGTATGTCTAGCTTTTCTAAATAGTTCTTAACCTGTTCTTTCTCCACCAAGGGCTGCCCACCTCCTTCCCATATTATGTTGCCTAGTGCAGTAGTCTGGGAGCTGACCTTGTCTGGGAAGACAGAGGCAAAGAAATCATTGAGTACTTCAGCTTTTCCCACATCATCTGTCACTAGGGCTACATCTACACTACAGAGTTTTTGTGCGAAAACCTCCGTTTTTGCGCAAAAACTCTCAGAACATCCTCACTACAAGTGCGTTTTTGTGCAAGAAAAAATATAGTAGATCGTCAGAAGACAGGGCTTTTTGCACAAGAGTTATTCCTCTTTCTATGAGGAATAAGCCTTTTTGCTCAAGAGCTCTTGCACAAAAAGGTGTGGTTGGACAGACTGCAGGGTTTTCTTGCACAAGAACCCTTTATCAGAAAAAGAACAGGTGCTCTGATGGACATCCTATGAATGGGAATCAGCACTTTCTTGCGCAAGAGCATCCATAGTGGTGCGGATGTGCTCTTGCACAAAAGCACTTCTCTTGCACAAAAGCACATATCTTGCGCAAAAGCACATGGCAGTGTGGATGCACTCTTGCGCAAGAACTTTTTGTGGAAAATCTCTTCAGCAAAAAGTTCTTGTGCAAGAAGCCTGCAGTGTAGATGTAGCGTAGGTTATCTCCCTCATCCAGGAAGGGCCCTACACCCTTTCTCATCACCCTCTTATTGCTAACATGCCTGTAGAAACCTTTCTTGTTACCCTTCACATCCCTTGCTAGCTGCAATTCCACCTGTTTTTGCATTCCTTATAACTCCCCTGCATTCTCGAGCAATATATTTATACTCCTCACTAGTCATCTGACCAAGTTTCCACTTCTTGTAAGCTTCCTTTTTGTGTTGAAGCTCACCAAGGATTTCCCTGGTAAGCCATTCTGGTCACCTGCACATCAGGATGGTTTCTTCCTTTCCCTTTAATAAGGCTTTTTAAAATACTGCCAGCTCTCCTGGACTCCTTTCCCCTTCATGTTATCATCCCAGGAAATTCTGCCCATCAGTTCTCTGAGGGAGTCAAAGTCTGCTTTTCTGAAGTCCAGGGTATGTATTTTGCTACTCTTCTTTCTTTTGCCAGGATCCTGAAATCTATCATCTCATGATCACTGCTTCCCAAGTTGCTACACACATCTACTTTCCCTATTAGTTCCTCCCTCTTTGTGAGCAGCAGGGCAAGCTGGGCATCGCCCCATGTCTGTTCCTTCAACATTTGTACCAAGAAGTTATCTCCAACATTCTCTAAAAACTTCCTGGATTGTCGGTGTACTGGTGTATTGGTCTCCAAACAGATGTCAGGGTGATTAAAGTTCCCCATGAGAACCAGGACCTGTGATATGAAAGCTTCTCTCAGTTGTCTGAAGAAAACCTTGTCTACCTCATCCACCTGATCTGATGGTCTATAGCAAACCCCAACCCCAACATCACCCCTGTTGCTTCCACCTTTAAATTTAACCCATAGATTCTCAACATGCTTTTCTCTCTATATATACTGGAGCTCTGAGCAATCATACTGCTTGCTTACATATAGTGCAACTCCTCCTCCTTTTCTCCCCCACCTGTTCTTCCTGAACAGTTTATACTCTTCCATGACAGTGCTCCAGTCATGCGAGTCATCCCACCAAGTCTCCATTATTCCAATCAAATCACAGTTCTTTGACTGGGCTAGGGCTTCTAATTCTTCCTGTTTGTTCCCCAGGCTTCTTGCATTCATGTACAAACACCTTAGATAGCCAGCTGATTGCCCTACCTTCTCCATTTGAATCAGGGGTCCTCCTTTGTTGCTCCTTCCTCCTTGTGTTAAACTAACTATAATCACAGCCAAGTTAAAATGCTTCTTGGTGTCTTATCCATCTCCCTGTGGTGTCTAGGAGGTTGGGATATATACTAAGCAAAATTAATAAATTCACATTTTTACTTCACTTTGTAGTAAATATTTAATGGTTTCCTCGTTGTTCCCTATGGATGGTTATTTGGCTGGCTGGCTTCTAATCTCAGTCCACATAGAGCTTTTAAAACATGACAAAATCCCTCAACCTTTGCAGATCAGTCATGAGGAAAATGTTTATCTAATCGGCATTAATTCAAAACACAGATTGCACACCCTTCCTAATTCTCACATTTATCCTGAAGCATAATGTAGTTCTATGCTATGGTGGTTATCTGACTGAATTTAAGCAACACTTCATCAATCTATAGAGAAAAGTGACATAAGCCACTGTAGCCGTGTGAACAATAGATAAGCTTCTCTGGAGGGTCTTATTCTGGAAAAACAGTTATGTGTGCTGAAAAACCTCATACCTCCATCAGACCTTTAGAGAAAATGTGCTGTTCATTTGGAGAACAGGCTGTGTGAAGGCTACTGCCACTGAATTTAGCTTGTCACTGTATTGATTACAGGGAGATTATTTTTTCAGCTTGAGATTGTGCCAATGTTTCATATTAAATGCCTTCTGTACAGCATGTATTTCCTGTAAAACCCAGCAATTATTTCCCCTTCGCTATTTCCATCTATTTTTACAGATGGGAATGGTCTGTATTCTCCTTTCATTTGTAAATAAAACTAATATAGTTAAAATAACTAAAATATATAATATAGCTGGAGAGGATGATCGCTAAAAAACAAAAGTGCCACAGATAATAGCTTAGAGTATGTCTACACTACAAAGTTAGTTCAAATTAACTTTAATAGCGACTACACATGCAATCCGCTAGTTCAAATTTAATTCGAACTAGCGGAGCGCTTAATTCGAACTAGTGGAGCGCTTAATTCGAACTAGGTAAACCTCATTCTACGAGGACTAACGCCAAGGTCGAATTAAGTAGTTCTAATTAAAGGCTGTGTAGCCACTTAATTTGAACTAATTGTAGGCTAGCCCTCCCCAGCTTGCCCTGGTGGCCACTCTGGGCCAAACCAGGGAAACTTTTCTGCCCCCTCCTGGCCTCAGAGCCCTTAAAGGGGCATGGTCTGGCTACAGTGCTCGTGCCAGTTGCAAGCCTGCCAGCACCCAGCCAGCAGATCCTGCACCTGGCACGGCATGAGCCAGCCACTCGTTGCTACCCAGCCCTCCGCCTCTTCCCAGGACCAGGCTGGTGGCTCCTGGGAGCCTGCCCAGGGCTGCAAGAGGCGGGCTCCCGCTTGGTCTAGTGCGGAGATCGAGGACCTCATCGAGGTTTGGGGGGAGGCCTCTAACATCCATGACCTCCGCACTAGGCACAGGAATGCAGCCGTCTAGGGCAGAATAGCTGCCAGCCTGACCACCAAAGGCCACATGCGAACCCAGGAGCAGGTTTGCATGAAAATCAAGGTGGTCCAGTGAGACCCCCGACCCTGAGCCCTGAGCTTAGAACATAAGAACATAAAAATGGCTGTATTGGGTCAGACCAAAGGTCCATCTAGCCCAGTAGCCTGTCTGCCGACAGCGGCCAACACCAGGTACCCCGGAAGGGATGGACCAAAGACAATGACCAAGCGATTTGTCTTGTGCCATCCATCTCCAGCCTTCCACAAACAGAGGCCAGGGACACCTTTCCAACCCCCTGGCTAATAGCACTCCATGGATCCAACCTCCATGAATTTATCTAACTTCTCTTTAAACTCTTTTATAGTTCTTGCCTTCACAGCCTCCTGTGGCAAGGAGTTCCACAGGTTGACTATGTGCTGTGTGAATAAGAACTTTCGCATATTAGTTTGAAACCTGCTGTCCATTCATTTCATTTGGTGTCCTCTAGTCCTTCTATTGTGGGAACTAATGAAGAACTTTTCTTTATTCACCTCTCCACACCACTCATGATTTTAGAGACCTCTATCATATCCCCCCCCCCCGCAGTCTCCTCTTTTCTAAGCTGAAAAGTCCCAGTCTCTTTAGCCTCTCTTCATATGGGACCTGTTCCAAACCCCTAATCGTTGTAGTTGCCCTTTTCTGAACCCTTTCCAAGGCCAAAATATCTTTTTTGAGGTGAGGCGACCACATCTGTTTTATACTTCCCCTCCTCCTTCTTCTCCTGGCTTCCCCCATCCTAGTCCCCTTCCCCTCATCCCAGGTTTCCCCCCTCCCCTCTTCCACCCTCTCTCTTCCCCTCTCCCACCTCCTTTTCCCAGTCTCCCCAGAGGTTAATCCCCCCCCAGTTTTGTTAAATAAAGAGAGTTTCTATTTTTGAACACACGTGTCCTTTATTTTTTACATCAGGAAGGGGGACTAGGGAGGGTTAAGTGGAAGGAGGTGAAGGAGGAATGGGGCACGAGCCCCCGATGGGGAGGACGGGTGTGGCTCTGCGGGCTCCTCGGGGGTGGAAGCTCTCCTGCAGGGCCTCCTGGATCCTGACAGCCCTCCAATTGACCCCCCCTGGATGGCAGCCTGTGGCAAGTGCAGCCGGGCTGATGGCCGAGTGCTGTGATGTGCCGAGTGAGGGCACTCAGGGCACTCCAAGTCAGGACTGCTTTGCTGTCCCTCATCTAGTTAGACAAGCAAGTGGGGAACCCTGAGAACTGTCTGTCCGGGGTGGGGGTTAGGTCCCTTTGAGCACAGCCCTCAGCTAACCTGAGGCAGCAGCCCCACACTCTAAGTCCTAACCTGATGCCCTGCCAGCACTGGTTCCGGCCAGCCTTAACTTCAGTTCAAGGTCCACTCAATGTGGACGCGCTATTTCGAATTAGCAAAATTCTAATTCAAATTAGTTTTTAGGTCTAGATGCATTAATTCGAATTAGCTTAGTTTGAATTAACTAATTCTAATTAAGTTAGTTCGAATTAGTGCTGTAGTGTAGACATACCCTCAGCTTGCAATTTGTATGTGTTAGTTGGCTCTTTGGTATTACCTGAATGATTACCTAACATTTATGAAGATTTGGGCTAATTTTCAGGTACCATAAATTGATTATAGCTCCACTGACATAATGATAATACACACCTTTATATCACTTTTTTATTCTTTGCATGTCCCAGTGCTTGCCACCAGTACACCTGAAATCTAAATCAGGAAGCTGACTAACCATGTAACAGGGAAAATACAGTTACCCATGTCTGGCCTGAGGTTGTTTAATTGAGTATTCTATAGCTGGACAGCAGCATCTAGAATCTAGGCAATAATTCCTAGTGGTGTCACAGAAAATATTGTCCATCCAAACTAGCGTGCTTTGACAGAGACAATACCATCAGTTCACTCTGACTCTGTTGCTGCTAGATTTTAATTTTCTCCACCATTTCCTGTTGGATGCCTTCTGTGTTTCCCATTTAATTCCAGTTTAAAGTACCATCTGCTACGCATTGTTTGATTATTGACAGCACTACAGCAGGCCTTGGTTTCTGGTCTCTTGCAAGGTTACTTTGGGAATAAGGAGGAAGATGCAGTGAGAATTGACATTGATAGTGTTCAGTAGTTTGATTTTTGCTTGGGTAGCAATGAGGTTTGGAAAACAATATTTTCTGACTTCAATAACAGGCAAACTAGTTGAAACCACAGTAAAGAATAAAATTGTCCGACACATAGATCAATGTAATCTGTTGGGGAAGAGTCCACATGGTTTTTGTAAAGAAAAATCATGTCTCACCAATCTGCTAGATTCTTTGAGGGGGTCAACAAGCATGTGGCAAGGGGAATCTAGTGGATATACTGTACTTATACTTCCAGAAAGCCTTTGACAAGGTCCCTCTCCAAAGGCTCCCAAGGAAAGTAAGCTGTCATGGGATAAGGAGCATTGGTAATCAGATAAAAGAAAGAAAATAAAAGATGGAAATAAATTTCCAGTTTTCAGAATGGAAAGAAGTAAAAGTGGTGTGGCCCCCCCCTCCAGCCTACCCCCGAATCTGTCCTGGTACCCGTCCTATTTAACATATTGATAAATGGTCTGGAAAAAGGAATAAACAAGGTGGCAAAATTTACAGGTGATACAAAACTACTTAAGATAGTTAAATCCAAAGCAGACTGTGATGAGCTACAAATGAATCTCACAAAACTGATGACTGGGCAACTAAATGGCAGATAAAATTCAATATTGATAAATGCAAAGTGTAATGCAGATTGGAAAGCACAATCCCAACCACACATATAAAATAATGGAGTCCAAATTAGCTGTTACTACTCAGGTAAGAGATCTTGGAGTCATTGTGGATCATTTTCTGTTGAACATCCACTCAGTGTGCAGTGGTAGACAAAAAAGCAAACAAAACATTGGAATCATTAAGAAAGGGATAGATAATAAAGCAGAAAATACCATAATATCGCTGTATAAATCCAGGGTGTGCCCATATCTTGAATACTGTGTGCAAATGTGGTCGCCCCATCACAAAGAAAGATATATTGGATTTAGAAAATGTTCAGAAAAGAACAACAGAAATGATTAGAGGTATGGAACAACTTCTATATGAGGAGAGATTAATAAGACTGGGACTTTTTAGCTTGATGAAGACACAACTATAAAATCATGACTCATGTCCAGAAAGTATATAAGGAAGTGTTATTTACTACTTCTCATGCCACAAGAACTAAGGGTCACCAAATGAAATTAATCAGCAGCGGATTTAAAAGAAACAAAAGAAAGTATTTCTTGACACAACACAGAGTCAACTCATGGAACTCTTTGCCAGAGGAGGTTGTGAAGGCCAAGAATATAACAGGTTTCAAGAAAGAGGTAGATAAGTTCATAGTTAATAGCGCCATCAATGGTTCTTAGTCAGGATGGGCAGAGATGGTGTTCCTAGTTTCATTTTGCCAGAAGCCAAGGGAATGGATCACTTGATGATTACCTGTTCTGTTCATTCTCTCTGGGACACCTAACATTGGCCACTTTCAGAAGAGAGGGTACTGGGCTAGATGGATCTTTGGTCTGAAAATGTTGAAGATGTCAGAAATGTTCCTGTTCTGCATGAGGATGAAGCCAAGTCTTGACAGACAGCTCAAGAGCAAGTGCAAGAGTGAGGCCAATAGCCTGATGGTACAAGCACTCCTCTGGCATAGGACCTACTCAGATTTTCGCCCCTTCTCTCATTTAGGTGAGTGATCTGAGGAATGGGTTATTCTGAGGTATGCATGCTCTTCTGCTGTTGTGACAACTCAGTATTTTCTGACAAAAACTATTTTAGCAAAAAATTCCCAACTGGCTCTAGTCCCAAATGAATAGATGGACCATTACTTTTTGCTCCAAGTATTAATACAGCCAAGAGACCAGGTGGGTGAGCTAATAATCTTTATTAGCTCTGTTGGTCTGATGATGAGCTCTCTGTAACTTGAAAGCTTGTCTTCCTCACCAATAGACGTTGCTCCAATAAAAGATATTACGCCTCCCATCTTGCCTCACTAATATCCGGCTACAACAACTCTATACACAATAAGCTCAGTTGTACCCCCCTCCCAAAAAATAAAATAAAAACAGGAAAATGAGTGCTGCAGCTGGACCCTGCACACAATTTCACCATTTTCAGTGAAGGGGAAGTAGTGGTCTGGCCCATGCTACTTCCTGCACCTCCCCTTTGCTGCAAATGGTGAAACTGAGCCAATAGGAGCCACGAGGCTCCATGGCCATGGTGTCAGTAAGTAAACACATCGGAGTGGCCATTTAACAGGTTTATCAAAGTGGTTTCATGGACCACTTCGAGAAACACTGGGTTAGAACAACAATCAGGAGATAACAATGGGGGAGCTAGTTGACTGAGTACCCAAACTATGTAGGGCTGTAAAGAACTCAGAAGCAGCTAAAACGTCTGTGCTGCCTACAATGGACTAGTATAATGTACTGCTCAGAGGCACTTGCATTGCTAGGCTGCCCACTAGCTGTATTCTAAATTAGCTTCACACTTCCAGGGGATCTTCAAGGGTCAGTGTCAGTCCTATTTCTGATGTTCACATTCTTGTGGGGACACATAGTATCCTAGAGATTCTGAGTATGAGCATCCCAAAGCAATCTGAGGGCTTGAGGGTGGACAATGTGAGAGTATGTTACTATTCCTTGCACAAATGCATGATCTTTTCTTTCTACCAGCCACTTGTTCACCATTTTGTGATTGTGCATTTTATTATTCATTCTTACGTTTGTCTGAATTGAAATTTTGTCTGATTCTTCAATTTGTAAAGGTCATTTTGCATCTTAATTCTGTGATCTAAAATTATTGCAATCTCACCCATTTTGTTGTCATCTGCGAATTTTATAAGCATACTCTCTACTCCATTATGCAAACCATTCATGAAGATACTGAACAGTATAGAATGCAGGACAGACATCTACAGGACTTCACTAGATTTGCATCTCCACCCCCCGCCCCGGTTTGAAAATGAACCATGAATAACTACACTCTAAAATCTTAAATCAGTTGTGCATCCATATTTTGGTACTTTAATCTAAATCACATTTCCCAAGTTTGCTTATAAGATTGTAATGTGGGATAGTGTTAACTCTTACGAAAATCAATACCTCTCTGGTGATGGGACCAAGATAGAGACTCTCGTCCTCCACAGATGATGAAACGGGCCTCTGCCAAACTACAGTTGGGAAAAAATAAAGTACTGAAATGTCAAGCTTTTATTGTTATTGGGATTTTTTTAGGTACAGTGGGTTTTACTTGGTTTCACGTAGTGCTGAGTGCTTACTGTGATGCAGTGAAACAAAATGTGTGTCAAAATGTTACTAAACACTTCACAGTGTTAAAACAGCACTAGTTTTTCTTTTCTTCTTGATCTTGTCTTCTCTTCCGTATTAACTAATTTAAATACACAACTTTGCTGTCATAAAGAGCAACATAGATGAAACTGGCAACTGTGCTCCCTGATGTACCCTACCTCATTAACTTTTCAGTCTCCAGATTTGGAAGAATCCCTGAAGGCAGCTGTAAACTCTGAAATGAACAATTCTTGGCTATCTACTACAAAAAGGGAGAATGCAAATAGTGCTTTGTAGTCACTTGCTGCATTCAGCTATTAGCTGAAACATGTCCAGTTGCTCAGACACAGCCAACTTAGACTACCAGATCTAGAAAAGATTTGGAAACAAAAGATGTGATGATCATGCCATGTTTTTTATTTAATTTAATTTAATTTAACTAGCTTCTTCATTTTTGTGTAACTCCCCATTTTTAAAATTAAATGCTAGCTATTGTTGTGGGATTCTCTAGTATTCCCCCGTTATAAGGATGGAGTCGGCTGGCACAGGACAGCCCTGCTTTTTCTTTTTGCTGAGCTCAGTTCTTTAGCTCAAGTGGTAGTATGGTATGTCACAGTCTAAAGGTAAAGGCTATGAGCTCAAACTCTGCTCACAGTTCAATTGGCATCAGGTCCACATCCAGGTCCCCCTGGATGGCGGGACCAAGGCTTTGTCTTCCTGGACATCAGACTCTTGTCAGTCTCTATCCAGGTGTTCAGGGGATGGGGAGGACTCAAGGAGCACCTCCCCTTTTGCACCTCTGTGCAGTGATTGGTCAGAAGCCAAAGAGAGCATAGTCATCCTGCCCTCCTAGATCCACACAAGCCGTAAATGTCCAAAGAGGGGAAGAAAGCAGACAATAGCACTCCTCTTCCCTCCACATTGTCCTGCAGAGCTGGCCAAGTACAGAGACAGCTGCACAATATACTCCATGGCAGTCCCCCATAGGGAATTTTGCCTACTCCTCCAGAATCTACACAGCAATAAAACAGCCCCACCGCCCAAGCCCCGCAATCCCGAGTCAGCTGGCACATCCCAACTGCAGTTTTTCTTTGCTGCTGAGCTCAGTCATTTAGCTTGAGTGGCAGAGTTTCATGGTCCTGAATGTGAAGTTAAAAGGCTCAAAACCCTCCAGAATTTCTTTTGTGGGATGTAACTGCAGCTCACCCCCTTTTAGTTCCCTGTGAGAGCAGAGGGCAGCAGCTTGTTCTAGTCACTTAAAAACAGGAAAATGATAAAACTGCCCATCTGAACTGGTAAGAGACACATCAGCAATAGCTTAGAGGTCATAAACTACCCCTTTCGTGGCCGTTTATATTGCTGTCCCATGTGTCACTAGTCTCTGTAACTGAAAAAAACTTAAAAAATAAGCATGCAGTATAGAAGTACCCTTAATCTTCTGTAACAGCTGGCAGTAAATATTGTGAAGACAATGTAACTAACTGTCACATCTGGCTGCTGGTTCCAATCTTCCAAGACTTTGGTAAGGAACTCCACACCACTCTCCTTTGTACTGCATACAAAAGCTCCCCTCCATCTTGGAATTAGCTTGCTTTATTTCAGCTCTAAGCAGTTCTGTTGTGCCTGTTTTACAGCTTACTCAGGTGGCTTTATAAACCATTGACATCAGACTTGACATGATGATTTGAGAGCCTTCAGGCATTCACCTTTTCAGGGCAGATTTTTGAGACAATAAAACCCCGGATGCAAGTTTTCAGCTGTAGGAAGACAGCCTGGGAAGGGGACATAGCACTTCTTATGCTTCACAGCCCACAGCATGGCTGGCCAGGATTTTACAAGAATTCTTCAGCAGAGGAATTTTTTGGAGCCGCAATTAGATTTTAAAGGTTGCCTCACATGAGGTTATATCTCCAATTGCCCCCTCTGAGCAAGTGTCCTCATTGGCACATCTGCTCGTGTTGACCCTAAAAAAGTTCAATATACACACTCCGATGTATGTGTATATTGAGGTAGACACTGGGCACTAGAAGTGACCCATGTGAACTAAGATACTTGTAACAGACTATCTTGTGCATTGACTGCTTGAGGAAGCTCATGATGTGGTCTATTTAAAGGAGTCTCTTTCAGCTCTCGTTCCCTGGAACTTCTCTTCTGAGGTATGGTGGCATATGTTTTTAATTGCAATTAATCTTAAGAATTGTTCAATGCAACTTTTGTTCACCTTTCATTTTATTTTTCTGTACCTATTGACTTATCTACAATTGTTAATTCCAATTTTTTTTATCTCACCCCAGAGATATGCACACACATTCTTTTGGCAGAAGTTAGAAGCATTGCTTTTCTGTATCTTTCAGTCTTACTTTTCTTTTGCACAACTAACATTTATCAAAAACATATTCTGTATAGAATATCTGACACATAGAACATTAATGGAATGGTTTGATATTTGCTAAGAACAAAATGGCACTGAAAGCATAACTGTTTGATAACAAAGAAGGGTCACCTATCGCTCTGGAGAAATGGAAGATGAGAAATTTAATATGTCTTACATTTTGGAAGTGTGTGCAGATACATGTAAGCACCTAACTGAATTACAATTAAAGCTGAGGAAATAATTTGCAGCAAATAGTCTATTTGAATTTAGTCTTTTTCTGTTGCGGAATTGCTCACGAAACACTTTTTAATTAATTTATGAGTATGAATTATTAACGGAATAGTTTTGGCAATTAATTCTATTTCATTACAATTGCACAAAGCATTTGGATCAGAACCTGACCTTATTGAAATATCAGCATTTCCACTGACTTCGGTGTGATCAGCAGCAAGACCAAGGGATCATTTGTTCAGAATAATAAAATATGGTTCTCAGTAACAAGAAGTAGTAATTAAAGCTGATCAAAACATGGAATTACCAATGTATGGGAAATATTGATAGATATTTAAGTTTTTCCCAGTTTGGACCAAAACCATTTTTTGCTAAATTTACTGTGAATTAGAAATTTCCCTCAAAATTCCAGTTCACTAATACTGACATATGGGGTGTGTCTACACTGCAGCATTTTTCTGGAAAAAATGGCCATTTTTCTCGAAAAACAATACTTGCATCCACACTGCCATTGAGTTCTTTTGACAGAAAGTTGAAAGGATGGAGGGGGTTTTCTGACGGTGGTAAACCTCTTTCTATGAGGAAGAAGCCTTTTTCCAAAAAAGCTTTTTCAGAAAAAGATGTGTGTGGACGCAGCAGAGGGAGTTCTTTTGAAATAAGAGGCATCCAGGAAATAACAAAGGTGCCCTGGTGGCCACTCCATCCATACTAATCACAACTAAAATGCGAGAGAGCGTCCAATCAATGTGGATTCTATCTTTGGAAAAAGCACATCACTTTTTCGTTGCGCTTTTGCTGTGTGGGCGCTTTCTTTTGAAATAAGCTTTTCCGGAAGATCTCTTCCGAAAAAGCTTCTTCCAAAAGAAGCTTGCAGTCTAAACATACCCATGATCTTTGCAAAATGAAAAAAAAAAAAAGTTCCTCGGGAGTCCAGCAGAAGCTGCGTGAAATGGACATAATTCTTGTCAGTCTTTCTGAGGTTCCACACTGAATATCAGAGATGAAACTGACATTCTCACTCACAGCTGGTCAGGCTTCCAAGATATGTAGATGGGAAGCACCCATACCATGCAAACTACCCAGCACTGGGGACCCTAAAATACTCTCAGGTTTTAGAAAACAGAAGTTATTTTAAGAAAAAGTGAGATCAGTTTTGCCAATAGCAGTGACTAAATAAATAAAAACAATGAGATTACAGAAAGCCAGCATCTTGCATATCGAGCCTTATACAATCGTAGCACATCACTTACAACACTTTTAATTTTCCAGGCTGCCAAAATAAACTTTCCTAGGGAATGAGCTGGGCATGTGTGTATGTGCTAGAAGCCTTTAATGCTACCTTCCTGCAAGATTCCTCAGAGAGCTTTAAAAACAGTGATGGTACAGATTAACCCATATGTTTTAAACATTAGATGTATATACTCTTGAATTCTGTTGACTTTAATTGGAATCATGTGGCTAAAACTCATAGCTCAGCATTGCAAATGTACCCCTAGTAATGATCTGATGAGAATATTTTCTGTTTCCAATCCCAGATGAATAACCTTTAGAGAGAAAAGAGCAGAATGCATTTAATCTAAATCGTTATTGAATTAGCAGTTGGGAAAGTGCTTGGTGATTCCTGAATTCATTGTACAGTGATTGCAGAGACCCACCATCATGATAACAGAGAGAGAGGATTTGTGTAGTATGGGGATTAGAAGTTTTACAATGTGATTAAAGTGTATATATATTATACGGTGCTAAAAGGATTTTTCAGGTTAATATATGAAATCATAGAATACTAGAACTGGAAGGGACTTTGAGAAGTCATCGAGTCCAGTCCCCTGCCCTCACGGCAGGACCAAACACCATCTAAACCATTCCTGATAGATGTTTGTCTAATCTGCTTTTAAATATCTTCAGAGATGGAGATTCTACAACCATGCTAGGCAATTTATTCCAGTGTTTAACCCTGCTGACAGGAAGTTTTTCCATATGCAACCTAAACCTCCCTTGCTGCAGTTTTAGCCCATTGCTTCTTGTCCTATCCTCAGAGGCCAAGCAGAACAATTTTTCTCCTTCCCTTTGTGGATTTTAAATCCATCCTGTTTTTTCAAACATATACAGGCAGTCCCCGGGTTACATGGATCCGACTTACATCGGATCCCTACTTACAAACGGGGTGAGGCAACCCCACACTAGCTGCTTCCCCCCAGCAGACCAGGGAGACGCGAAGCTAGCGCCCCGCCCCCCGCAGACCAGGGAGACGCAGAGCGGCTTTTCTCAGCAGACACCTTAGCTTGAGAATAAAGGACTGAGGGAAGTGAGGTGTAGGAGAATAAAACTGAGCTCTGGAGAAATGTTTGGCTAGAGTTTCCCCTACAATATGTACCAGTTCCGACTTACATACAAATTCAACTTAAGAACAAACCTACAGTCCCTATCTTGTACGTAACCCGGGGACTGCCTGTATGTTCTTTTTGGAAAATGGTCAAGATACAGCAGTATGATTGGAATGTTGTCAGACTATCAGCTCAGTATTGTCATACTATTTCCCTCTTTTCTGTTGAAACTAATCCTTATAGTAACAAAAAATCTTTCTTGCATTTTCTTTTGAATGGATGAGACTGTCTATTGCTGCTCAGTAATGTAATCCTTGTTGGCTTTCTGTAAGCATCTGAACCAGTATGGAACATCCTTTCCATGCTCTGAAAATAAATCAGAGGTATTGTCTTGCTGGTTACTGCCGAGCGATCCTAAAATGCCCAACTATGGAAAGATCTGGTGACTCACCCTCTGCAAGTGCTCCAGCAAAAGCAAGGGGAACATTGTAGCCTTTGTATATCATTCTACCTCCAAAAACCTCTCAAAGCTCTTACAGTAGAGGCCACTGGAAGGCATGGGCTGTGTCTAGACTGCATCCCTTTTCTGTAAAAGGGATGCAAGTTAGACACATTGCAATTGCAAATGAAGCGGGCATTTAAATCCCCCCTGCTTCAGTTGCATAAAAATGGCTGCCACTTTTTTCCGGCTCGGAGCTTTGCCGGAAAAAAGCACCAGTCTAGACGGTGATCTTTCCTCTTAAAATAAGGAATAAGGGATCTTTCGGAAAAGGCTATATTTTCCGAAAGAGCCGCATCTAGACTGACGCCTTTTTCCAGCAAAGCTCCAAGCCGGAAAAAAGCGGCAGCCATTTTTATGCAAATGAAGCAGGGGGGATTTAAATCCCCGCTTCATTTGCAATTGCGATGTGTCTAATTTGCATCCCTTTTCCGTAAAAGGGATGCAGTCTAGACACAGCCATGGGGTATGTCTACACTGCATGGCTATTTCAGAATACTGAAGGTATCCCAAAATAGCTACCCCATGTCTACACAAGCCACCTGTTATTTCAAAATATTTTTCAAAATAATGGGAGCGTTATTTTTCCATCCCGGTAAACTTCATTGCATGAGAGATAATGGATGTCTCGATATAGCATGTTATTTTGAAAGTTGGCACTGTGTAGATGCACCAAATTTCAAAAATAAGCTATTTTGAAATAGATTTGAGATAAGATACACAATTTGTGTAGTGTAAATTGAGTATCTTATTTCAAATTTAGGGTGCTGTGTAGATGCACCCTAGGTGTGAAGAACAAGCGAGAGAGTTTCTGAAAGGCATTTACTGTAGTTTGAAAATAACCACAGCAAAGGCTTTTTAGGCTCCAGTATGTTGAGTGGAGTAACAAATGTGAGTAAAGTTACTCTTCCGAAAAAACAGTCATAGTTTTTCATAGCTTAGCAAATAATAGTCCACCACAGTAGAAATCTTAGGCTGGTGTAAGTGCTTCTGTGTTATAGCTGCATTTGGTCACTGTGCTTCTCCTCATAGCTTTAATATTAGAATCCCTGTTATTAAACTGGTCTATTGTTTTCAGTTTTCCAATCAGCAATGACACCATAATTTACCCAAACCGTCTACAAGGGTCTTGAGTTTATATTAGAATTACAGGTGTGTCACGGTCCGCACCTCTCCTCAGATCTCTAGGTGTCATCATGGGGGAGGGTGGGTTGAGGCGGCTGTACCTGCCCCACCTCAATTCTGAAACACTCCCTCCCTCCACCGAGTCCCATTAATTTGGGAAAACACCACAAACAGAGTTCATAACTGAAACCATGAGTAACAGTCCCACCCCAGGTAGGTTGGGCCATGTCCTTTTCCTCTCAGGTTCTTAAGTCCAGCAATCTGAATGTCCCTTTCACATGCCCAACACTTCTCTGCACCCCACTCACAGTTGCTGCCCTTGGTCAGGGCAGACCCAGAGTTCAGAGGTGCATCTGCAGAGTTCACCTTCCATCCTGAGCTGGGCGGGGGGGAAGTAAAGAAGCATTGTACTCATTCCACTGGTCACTCGCCATCCACCTGCTCACTGATCTCTGCTGACGCTCTGCTGGCCATTTGTTTCACCTCTCCACAACCATCCTGCTGGCCACTCATTATGCCTCTCCATCACCACTCTGCTGGCTGCTCATTATGCTGGCACAGCTCTGCTGGAGGTACGTCATACCAATACCACTCTGCTGGCCACTCATCGAATCTCTCCACCACTGATCCGTTGGCTCCCAGTCACCATCTGCTGCCATCCACTGTTTAGCTGTGAATTCTGCTCATCAGTCTCAAATGACTTCAGCTCCTAGTGATTTCAACTCTTAGCAAGCAGGGTAGAAAAAACACAACTCCAACACAATTAACATAAGTAGAGAAGCACCTAATGGTATCTATTTAGCTTTCTTCTTTGAATGGTATGGGAGAAACAAGTCAAACTAGAACAAGTAGGGGAAGCTTCCAGACCAAAGTAACCTCCCCTCTATAGAGCTCTGGAAAGTCAAGCTCCTGCATTTGTAAGATTCTTTCTGCTAACTGAGCCCTTTAATTTGGAACAATGTAGCACGATCTTACGTTTCTGTATTCCCACAAAATTACAATCACTGGTAATATTTTAGCTACCCCTTCATTTAATACAAACATAGCTGGTGATGGGCCACAAATTAAATTGATTACAATGAGCAAAATGTCCCTCTATCTGCTGAATATCTAGCACATCTAAGCAAAGCAAGAACAAACTGTATTTATATAGATGCACCCAGGGTTTCTCTCCCATTCCAGCTAACTGCAATGGAAGCATTTCTTCAGATTCTGCTTACATGGCCATAGTGGATAGATTAATGGTCCTTCTGCTTCAATAGTCTGTCTTCTAACAATAGCCATGACTGATGCTTCAGGGGAATGAACAGGGCATTATCAGGGACCTTGTTGTCCAATCCCAGCTTCTGACAGTCAGAATATTAGGAAAACCCAGAGTATGGAATTGTGTCCTTGACCATCTTGACTAATATTTATTAATGGACCTATCTTACGTTTTTTTAAAAATCTTCTGCCTATTAATTTCATCGGGAGACTTCTAGTTCTTGTGTATTGTGAAGGATAAATAACAATTCCCAATTTACTTTCTCCACGTCACTTATTATTTTAGAGATAATTATAATATTCTCCCTTTGTTGTCTCTTTTCTAATCTGAACATTCCCTGTATTTTTAGTTTCTTTTCATCTGGAGCTTGTTCTATACCACTAAATAATTTCTTTCCCCCTTCTGTGTACTTTTTCTAGTTCCAATATAACTTTTCTTATATGAGACATCCATAACTGTACGTATTCAAGTTATGGGCATGCTATGGATTTATATAGTGCATATTGATATGTTTGTCTGATTACTTATCAGCTTTCTAAGGGTTCCTAACATTTTGTTAGCATTTTTAGGCTGCCACTGTGCACTGAGCAGATGCTTTCAGAAAACTATCCATAATGAAGCCAAGATCTCTTTCTTCACATCTTTAGTGGTAACAGCTAATTTATACCCCATCATTTGATGAAGTAGGTTTTACACACAAAAGCTCATGAAACTATATATTTTTATCAGTCTCTAAGGTGCCGCAGGACTACTCATTGCCATCTTTTAATGTATAGTTAGGATTATGTTTTCCAGTGTACATTACTTTGTATTTATAAGCATTGAATTTAATCTGCCATTTTCACAGAATCATTGAACACTAAAACTGGAAGGGACCTCAAGTGACGAGGTCATCAAGTCCAGTCCCCGGCCCTCATGGCAGGTCCAATCAACATCTAGAATATCCATGACGGATGTCTGTCTAATCTGCTCTTAAATAGATCCAATGATGAAGATTCCACAACTTCCCTATACAATTTATTCCAGAGCTTAAACACCCTGACAGGAAGTTTTTCCTAATGTCCAATCTAAATCTCCCTTGCTGCAATTTAATATTATTGCTTCTTGTCCTATCATCAGAGGTTAAGGAGAATAATTTTTCTCCCTCCTCCTTGTAACACCCTGTTATGCACCTGAAAGCTGCTATCATGTCTTCTCATTTCCAAACTTAAAAAGAACAAAAAACCAACAACAACAACAGTTCTTTCAGTGTTCCCTAAGTTCTTTCAGTTGTCTCATATTTTCTAGATCTTTAATGATTTTGTTGCTCTTCTTTGGACCTTCTCCAATTTCTCCACATCTTTCTGAAATGTGGTGCCCAGAACTGGACAAAACACTTCAGTTGTGGCCTAATCAATGCAGAGTAGAGCAGAATAATTACTATAATATCTTGATCACAACACTGGTGCTAATGCATCCTAGAATAATGTTTGCTTTTTTTTTGCAACAGTGTAACACTGTTGACTCATTTTTAGCTTGTGGCCCACTATGTCCCCTAGATCTCTTTCTGCAGTACTCCTTCTTAGACAGTCACATCCCATTCTGTATGTGTGAAACGGATTATTCCTCCCTAAGTGAAGTACTTTGCATTTGTCCTTATTGAATTTCGTCCTATTTACCTCAGACCATTTAACCAGTTTATCCAGAACATTTTGAATTATGACCCTATCCTCCAAAGCACCTGCAACCCCTCCCAGTTTGGTATCATCTGCAAACTTTATAAACATATCTTCATGCCATCATCTAAATCGCTGATGAAGATAGTAATAGAACTGGTCCCAAAACTGATCCTTGCAGAACCCTACCTGTTATGCCCTTCCAGAATGACTGAGAGCCATTGGTAACTACTCTCTGAAATAGTTATCCAACCAGTTATACACCCACCATATAGTAGCCCCATCTATGTTGTATTCCTTAGGTTTTTTAATGAGAAAATCATGTGAGACTGTATCAAATGCTTTACAAAATCTAGATATACCACATTTACAGCTTCCCCCTTATCCACAAGGGTTGTTCTTCTGTCAAAGAAAGCTATCAGATTGGTTTGACATTATTTGTTCTTGAGAAATCCATGCTACTTATCACTTTATTATTTTCCAGATATTTGCAAATGTATTCCTTATCTCCATTATCTATCCTGGCACAGAAGTTAACCAGATTGATCTGTAGTTTTCTCTGTTGTCATTATTTCCCTTTTTTATAGATGGGCACTATATTTGCCACTTTCCAGTCTTCTGGAAGCTCCCCCATCTTCCATGACTTTTCAAAGATGATAGCTAATGAATCAGATATCCCCTAAATCAGCTCCTTGAATATTCTAGGATGCATTTCATCAGGCCCTAGTGACTTGAAGACATCTAAGTTTTCTAAGTAATTTTTAACTTGTTCTTTTCCTATTTTGTTGACTGGTCCCCCAATTTTGTAATTTGTAATTTTGTACTATCTGCAAATTTTTCTATCACACTGCTTTCCTCATTTTCCAGACTGGATATGTTGAGCAGATCCTTAGAGATTTCTGCTATTTACTTCTCTTCACTCTGAATACTGACAATTTAGTCATACTCTCTGTTTCCTGACTTTTAACCAGTTTCTGATCCATGAAAGGATCTTTCTGCCCACTCTACTCAAGAGTCTTTGGTGAGGGACTTTGTCACAGGCTTTCTGAAAGTCCAAGTACACTCTATCAACTGGACCACACTTGTCAACACCCATAAAGAATTTTAATAGATCTCTTATGTGCCATCTGGTCCTTACTATTGTTTAATTTACTGATTGTTCCAAACCTCCTCTACTGACATCTCAATTTAGGACAATTCCTCAGACTTGTCACCTAAAATGAATGGATCAGGTGTGTGAATTCCCCTTACATTTTCTGCAGTGGAGATCAATGCAAAGAATTAATTTAGTTTCTCTGCAATGGCCTTATATTCCTTAACAGCCCAACTTCCAGTGGCTCTTTGGCAAGCTTCCTGCTTCTGAGGTACTTAAAATTGCTATTAGTTTTTAATGTCTTTTGCTAGTTGCTCATCAAATTCTTTTTTGGCTTGCCTAATTATACTATTCTCCTTGAATTGCCAAAGTTATTTTCCTTTCTATTTTCCTCAGTAGGATTTACCTTCCAAATGTTAAAAGACATCTTTTTGTTGCTATCTTCTGCTTTCACTGGTGGCAGTTATTTGGTCCTATTACTGTTTGGGGTGAGGGAAGGGTATGAGGGGAGGAACAACCATGGTTTGAGCTTCTTTTATGGATCGTTTTAAAAATGTTTCAAGTCAACTTGCAAGCATTTCCCTCTTGTGACTGTTCCTTTTAATTTCTGCTTAACATTTTTCTGTTGCTCCTCTTTGTGAAGTGAAATGTAATGGATTTCCATGCACATTTTGTTATTTTACATTTCCTGCTCTTTTATGTCGAGGTTCTGGCTTAGTCTGGATTTTAAAAACTTAATAAGAATGGCCAATTTTGCAATGTTGCCAGCCTTCTGTAAGTAGGAAGAATCATAAGTCCTGCAAAAAGCCTGCTTAGACATTTCCAGCCCAATTTTATGGGCACTAATTGTTTCTGAAATGAATTCCCAAACGTGTGTAGTTTTACTCATCCCTAAGCTTTCCCACAAGTTCTCTGAACCCCTTCTGCACCTCTCTCAGAAGTTACTGCTCCTTTTTCAGAAGTTATCACAAATCTCATGTGTTCATCAGCCCTTTGTGCACACTCTTCTACTAGTTTCTTCATTTGTAAATAGCCTCCAGTCTTTCTTTACTATATTTTCACACCCTGCTTTCTTCCAATCAAGTTCTTCTTCTCATTTTTCCTGTCTCTCTCTACTCATTATTTTACTATAAAAAAGTTGATGGGTTTAGCAGGCTTAATTTAAAAGGCAAAATTATTTTCTCCAACTTGCCTGCTCTGATCATAAACCCAAACTAAGATTCATTATAGTTCTAGACTCTGGCTTTCACCATTTCCATTGAAAGTGATATGAGAAAAAGTCATCTCACAAATTATTTAAGAAAAATAATTCTACATTTGAAAAAAATATAATTGCTTTGAGAAACTGAGACTCACAGGGGGGAAGCTGATAGTTAAGGATTAAACTTCTAATATCTAGGCAGGATGGAATGTAGTAGAATAAATATCCTCAGTACTTTAATTACAGACGATATTAATAAAAGCAGTAAGGATTATAAAGCACATGGATCTCTTCAAAAATTACTGGTAAACTAAAAGAGTAGACCAAGGATTAACTCATTTAAGTATGTCAGGGTTCTTCACAGGCAGCCTTATATCATTTCTCAAAAATGGAGATGCATACAAAAGAGATCTTCAGCTCTTCCCATATATTTCAGGACTAATTTTTGTTATATATTGAGGGCTTTAAAAATCCACTTGACAATGCTGAGTGGAAAGATTTTTCCCCAAAGAAGAACTGGGAATTATATACAATTTAAGATTTTGCATGTGTGTAGAAACAACTTGAAGGTCAACATTTACAAATGTGGGTCTCTACAGTTAGGCACCTAAATCCGTATTTGGGTACCTATACAGTTTTAGTTCCATTTTCAGAGGTGCTGCCCATCTGCAATTCTCCCTTGAAGTTAATAGATGCTACCAGTGTTCTGCAGACTTCACAAGAAGCAAACACATGAAAGGAGGAAAAGGACATTGTGATTATGGGTTTCCACAAGACAGGGTTGGATTATGAAAGGGCCTTTAGGGTGCTGTAATCCAGATCCTGGGCAAAGGTGAGGAGAGGGGGGGCAGGATGCAGCCACTGAAGACCTGTGTGCTGCGGCTCTCCATGGCAGGGGATGGGTAGTGGTTCTATATGCTGCCATTCCCCTGCCCCCTGGGCTGGACTCACATGCATCACCGCTAATGGCACTTGCCTGCATGCTCCACCCCCACTGCTCCCACTGGCCACAAATCACAGTCATTGGGAGTGGTGGAGGGTGGTGCCTGCATGCGCAGAGCCACCTGGGGCCACTTCTTCCCTCCCTGGGAGCTATACCCGGTAAGCACTCCAATCCCCTGCCCTCTCACACACCCTCTCCTTTTTCCCTCCTTACCTCCCAGACCCTGCATCCCCACCCTGCCCGCTCCTGCACCCTACCTCCTGCTCAGAGCCCACACTCCCACTGCATCCTGCTGCTGCACCCTACCTCCTGCTCAGAGCTCACACTCCCACCGCATCCTGCACCCTACCTCTTGCTCAGAGCCCACACTCCCACCGCATCCTGCTCCTGTACCCTACCTCCTGCTGAGAGCCCACACTCCCAGCCCGCTTCTGCACCCTCCTTGCCACTCAGACTCCACCCCTCAACTCCACCTGCTCCTGCACCCTACCTCCCAACTAACCCCATGCCCCACTCTAGGAGCTTCCTCCTGCACATAGAATCCCTCATTTTGGCCCCACCCAAGAGCCTAGTGGACCCCACTATCCGCAGGTCTCCAGGAGAGTTAATCCAGTCCTGCCAGCAGAGTACATGCTTTTAAATGGTTGAAGTTGATACTTCTGTACAAAGTAAGGTAATGTTCCCCTGTTAGTAACTGAGGGTTCAATCCAACAACAGTCAGGGAGATTTCCATGTCTCAAGAACAGGCAGGATGCTGTGCTTTTTGCTTTATTGCTTATTTCACCATACATATGGGACCTCTGCTTTCCTGAGGTCTAAGTAATCAAGAACCCGCCCTGTGGAGCTTACAATCTCCATAGACTGTGTTCTTTTGCTTTCTCTTTGAGCTCTGTAAGCCTGAGCTAGTTTGTGTAGCCAATTCAATTGGAGGCATGAATTCAGACTAATCCATTATCTGGCCATCATGAGTCCTATGTGAATTTTTCTGGGATAACATGGCTCAAAAGTGAGTATTCCTCATCATTAGACCTACCAGGATATATATATTCCTTCTTCTAACTGTCCTATAGAATACTATGCCACGGATCTCATTTTCTACTGAATTCTATAGGGCAGTGGTGAGCAACCTGAGGCCCATCACAGTAATCTGGGGCCATGAGACATTTTGCTGATGTTGACCTGCTCTTGGTGGCTGTGGTTGGTTGTTCCTGGTCAATGGGATCTGTGGGAAGCAGCAAGCAGCTCATCCCTGTGGTCCTTTTCCTTGCAAGTGCTGCTTCCCACAGATTACCCTGACAGGCCTCATGTGGCAACAGAACACAGGTTACTCACCACTGAAATAGGGTGATCTAAAAAAAATCTATAGAAGTTATTTATTTCCATTAAATTCTGCAGATTTTTTCCATTGCAGTTTATAGAAATCATTTCTCTCATGAATGTTTTGCAAATAATAAATGGAATATTTATATGTTTTAATCTATTTGACCAGCTATAGGATGAAGCACTTTGCTTAATATGTGGATGGACGATTGGTAGCTATTTGGAAATATATTGGTTGATTCAATAAACAATGAGTTATTTCTAAATCTTTCTGATTTTCTTACAGGTGTTAGTGCATACAGAAGTGGTTTACATGCAGAATTGGTAAGTAAGATTAATATATTGGTTTGCAAGTGCCAGACTTATTTCATCTAAAAAATTTAGTGGTTCATAGGAATGAAGTATTGATTTTTATGTGTGATATAGATTTATGTTCGCACACAGAGCAGGGGCTACTTCCACTGCTAGTTAAGAGACTGTTAACCTTTTCATCTTGATCTCTAATTTGAGGAGTTTAGAGATGAGGACAGTAAAAACAACTTTGGGCTGAGTATTCTTCTAAGATGTCTCATTTAGGAGCCCTTCTTTAGAAAATAGTTTGGCTATTGTTAAAAATAGCAGAAGTTGAAAATAAAGAGCCATTAGTTCTGTAAAGGGTTTATTTCTGTCTGTAATTGCTGCATTTCATTATTTTTCAAAGAAGGAAATATCTCCATCAGAAGGTATTATGGAAAGTAAGGACTTTGCTAAAGAAATACAATGCAGTTTCTACTAACGGCCAATCCAGTGCTAACTCAAGTCAAGGAGGAGTCTTTCTACTGATTTCAGTCATCTTTGGCTGTGCCTCTGACACCCTGATTCAGAAAAGCATTGAAGCATGTTCTAAAATTCATCCACATTCCTTAAGCACATTAAATGCAATGAAACTGAAGCATGTGATTGAAGTTATGCATGTGTGAGACGGGGCAGACTCACTGGTAACCCTGGACTGAAGGGAGCACTGGAATAGAGGGGTGGATAAGCCTCAGTGCACTGGGATTCTTTTCCTTTTTCAGGTTTTTTTTTCGTTGCTAATTTATTTTGTTCTGGAGGAAGAGATGAAGTCAGCCAAGATGTTTGAATGGCTGGCAGAAAACCAAGGCAGCAGCAACAGCAACAGACTTTGCTGATACAGCAGCTGTCGTCACAACACCAGGAGCGGCAAAGACAGCTCATGCGGGAACTGGAGGAACAGTACCAGGTACAGCAGGAGCAGTGGATACAACAGCATGGACCGCTGGCGCGGGGCGGTACTACGCCTCTGGTAAACAATGAGACTGACCTGGGCCAACAGCTTCCAATACAACTGGCTAAGATGGGCCCGATGGATGACCCTGAGGCGTTTTTTATTATGTTTGAGAGGGTGGCCACCACAGCCCTCTGGCCAGAAGAGCATTGGGCCACCCTGCTAGCCTTGTACCTGACCGGCCCAGCTTAACTAGCCTATTGGAGTTTGAACTCTCACGAGGCCCTACGCTATTACAAGGTTAAAGAGGCGATTCTCAATCAAATGGGCATAACCCCAGAGACTTATCACCAGAGGTTCAGGCAGGAAAGGTATCCCCCCCCAGAACGAGGTCCCGAGCCGGATCAGCGGTTGGCAGCCCAAGTGGCAGAAACAGTAATCCTGGAGCAGTTCCTGCACATTCTGCCTGGTGGGGGACAGCGGTGGATATGACGACACCACCCCTCTATGCTGAACGAGGAGGGGGAGGGAAAGAGTGGGGCAAACACCAGGAAGAAGCGAGGGGTGAGGATTAGCCCCGGTTTGGTCCCCTCCCATGTGAGAAGCGGTACCCACGAAGGCCCCCCCAGCCAACCGAAAGGGACCGAGCCCAGGCAAAAGGTGGACCCTCCAAGGGTACGCGCTTCCAGTGTGAGCAGGAAGGGCACTTTCAGAAGGGGTGTTATGCGGCCATTGCCCCTACTTTGGCCTATCCCGTTCTCTTAGGGAGAGACTGGAAGGGGTTTAATCGGATGGTCGAAGAGTGGGGGCGTCAAGCCAGAAAAACAGGACCAGAGGCCTTGTTAGGGGAGGAAGGAAATAAGAGAAAAAGGGAGCTAGGTACCCTGAACCCCAGCCTAGCAACCCTCGACCAGGCCATGAACTCGAGTTCTAGTATGCCGAGTGGGAGAGGTCAACTATGAGATAAGGATGCCAGGGAAACACCATAGGAAGAGGTAAGCTGAGACCCTTAGTGGACAAAATCAGAGCTCTGAGGGAATACCCCTCACCGACAACCAAAAAGCAAGTACGCCAATTTTTAGGGCTCGATGGCTATTTGTCCCCAATTTTGCACTGCTGGTTGCCCCCTTGACAGACTTGACTAGGAATGCATTACCCAAGAAAGTGCAACGGAGCGCAGAGTGTGAACAGGAGTTCCAGGCGTTGAAACATCAACTAACTCACGCACCAGTGCTGACCCAATCTGACTTTGCAAAGCCCTTTGTCTTACATACTGATGCCTCGGAGGTAGGATTGTGGGGTGGTATTGTCCCAAGAAGAGGCCGGGGAGGAACATCCTATCCTTTATATCAGTTGTAAATTATTCCCCTGAGAACTTAAGTACTCCACTATTGAAAAGGAGGCTTTGTCCATAAAATGGGCTATTTACATGCTCTGTTATCTTTTAGGGAACTGTTTCCAAGTGATCACCGACCATGCTCTCTTCTGATGGTTGCAAATGATGAAATACTCAAACGCATGCATCATGTGGTGGTACCTGTCCCTGCAGCCATACTGTTTTGAAGCTACCTACCACTCCGGACGGGCCCATGGAAATGCAGATTTTTTTTTCAAGAATACCATTGAATGAGGAGAACAAAGGGACGGGGTGAGAGAGTATCTGGAGGGGTGTGTGTGTGATGGGGCAGACTCACCCTGCTGGGGCGGGGTGGACTCTCCCTGTACTCAGCATGCCCCGATCTCTGTGCTTCATGTGCTGCGTGTTATTGCACTGCGGTACGGCTGAGTGGCGCCATGGCATGCTGAGAGTGATGTAAGGGAAGGGAGGCAGGGCATTGGGGGGCATGCAGGGCATGCACTGCAGGGAGGGGATGTAAAAGGAGACAGCAAGATGGGGAAGGGGTGAGCGAAGGGAAGAAGCGCTTGGAGCTAGGGAGAAGGAGCGAGAGAGGGAGAACAAGAGGGAGGAAGATGGGCACTGGCAGTGCGCTGGCTGCCTGGTCGAAAGAGACAGCTGAGAGGGGATAACGACCCCTCCCCAGCTACACTGGGGTAGGAAGTAGCCCAGGGGTGGGGCTTCCTTTCTATTAGACCGCAGGCTTGTGTGTTATGGCAGGAGGCCCCACCAGCTGGACAGGACCTTAATGGAGCATGTCCATAGGGCCCTGGATTGGGACCCATGAGAGAGGGCGGGTCTGGGTCCTCCTACCCCGTCTGCCACAGTCGGGTGCAAGGCCCAAGGCACTGCTACTAATTGTGACATCGATAGACTCCCAGCCAGGGCAGAGAACCTTAAAACAAAATGCTATAAGCGGACGGCTAGGAGGCTGCGAGGCCAAGTGTGGCTGTGAGAGGGGAGGGAGCGGGACCCTGCTCCTTCACAATGTGCCTATGTGCTTTGTTGAGTGAGGATTCTTTAGAGAATCAGGACCCTGGAGAGCAGTTTGGTGTCTCCTTTCAAACTATAAAAACCCATTGAGAAGCACCAGCAATAACTCTAGTGACTAGTGAAATAATTTCTAGTTACCACGAAAAGGCTTTGCAAGTGCTTATTTATCTACCCTAAGTTCAATAAGGTAGGCTGGTATCCTGTCCCTTCCTTCTGTGGCTAGAAAAGATGCTTGCAGAGGAAAGAAAATAGAGTGAAAACAGGGAGAGGCAGAAAAGGGGACTGAATTGCTGGTGAAAGTCACAGTTCTGGAGATTTTATCAACATTACACATCTGTATGGCTTCCTTTTTTCTTATAAAAAACATATTTCATTGTAAACTCGCTGTCCTAGCCGTAAACAAAAGAGCTGGTAGGAACAGAAGCAGAATTGTTTCTAAATAACGCTTAGATAAACCGAGAAGAATATTTGGATCTAAGTTAAACTTGAGCTAGGAGTGAAAATTGAATCAGGTCTGGGATTTAGGACTGACAAATGGATGGGATGTGTTTATTACATATGTTTAATGTGTCGGTTCTCTGAAATAAACCATGGCAGCTTTCTGAAGAATTGCTGTAAGAGGTGTTATTTTTTGCTAATTTGAATGAGCATATGTAAATTCCACTGGTGAACACCTGTAAGTTCTTCCAAGAGTAAGAAGCAATGGATGACTCCATTTCCAGGCATGTGTTAGATGCTGTACTCAGACAGCACCTAATCAATGGGTCTTGATCTCATTTGAAAGCCTCTTTTGTAATATAAATAATATAAATACTAATGAATCATATTTTCTATTTCAAGCCAATTATTATATTGACGGGGCTACATATTTTTAACAGAACAGGTCAACATTTTTGGATTTTTTCTTTTTTTGTTTTGTTTCAGATTTCAATGGTCACAAAGAAAGCCTTACATTTGGAGGAAAATGTTCATGCTCTGATGTAAGTTCCACTTACATCAGGGGTTTTGTTGCACATTGAACTAAATATTGAACTAAATATTTCCCCTACGAGATAATTTAGCCAAAGGAGTGACATAAGAAATTCATGCGAGCCTGTTCTTCCTAAATATGTAAGCAGATCTCATAGGGTACATAGGCACTGAGGGCCAAATTCAACACATTGCATTCAACCCTGTTGACCAGTACATTTTTCTCTATTTTTTTTGACTGTGCTATAGATCTACGAAAATCCAGCCTTTATGCACAGCTTGGGAAATGATGATGTGCGAAAACAGAATACAGAGAGTTATTTTGTTACTTGTATTGTGATGATGCTAAGAGGCTCCAATCCCATTGTCCTAGGCACTGTACAAACAAGTAACCTAAGAGGGGCTGTGCATGAAGCATAAGATGAGACACAACAAGTGAATGCAATAAACAATTTTATGAAGCACAAAGCAAAAATAAGACCCTTGTAATTGCTGTGATCAGCACCAGTCACAGGATAATAGCAGGCCTAACCACTCTACACATCTAGGAAAAGGTGAGTTTTGGGGAGAGTTGAAGGAGAATAATGTAGTAGCTTTGTAGATTTGTACAGGGAGCTTTTTGCATGCATTATGGATGACATGGCCAAAGCGCAAAGGTGTTGGAAAAATCTGACAAATGGTTTACCAAAATAACTCTAAATCCCACCCCTAAAGCCTTAATTAATTTAATGTGCAAACAGATTCCCAGAGGAATTCCCTTAAAAGTGTTTGCAAAAATCACATCAATAAAATCATTTTTAAGGAATATTTATTTTCAGATCCATTTAAACAACCCACTTTTGTAACACATACTAAAATCTTTAAAAAACATTTTAAAGAAATTTCAGCATCATAGCTACAGGGATAAATTAAACATATTCCAGTTCTGCAGATTAAAATACAGAATATGGTCACATAATTCTGTATTTTACTTTGTTGCTGCCTTATGCTTTACATTAAAAATACATGACTGACACTCTTTATACCATTAAGCCTTTTTATTGAAAAAAATATTATTGCATTAAACTACATTCCCAGGAATTCCTTGATGAAACAAAGAAAAGAAAAGAAAAGAAAAGAAAAGAAAAGAAAAGAAAAGAAAAGAAAAGCAAAGCTGCATTGCATGTACAATAGTGCAATTCACTTAGCTACTGTATAATATAAAACACTTTATACAGAGAATACAAAACAAAGTTACTAGTTTACATATTATACTAGCCAAAGTATTATTCAGTTTTAATATAAACTAAACACTTTTAAAATCAATCAGGTCAAATGGCATGTTTATGCAAAACTGTATAACAAATGAATTTGTTAGGTATTTTACAGAAATGCCTCAGTTTCAGAAAATAGATGTTTCATTATTGTGGATTAGGGATTTAGTTTTGTTATTGGAATTGATATTCACTGTGCAGTATGGATGACACATATATCCCTCTGGCTAAGGGCCAAAAATATATAATTACATGAAAATATTAATTGATTTGGAAAGTGAATAGCACAATTTCTCATAAGATGTCATCCCAAAACCACTTATATACTGTAATTCTCTTTAAAAATTGTTCTGAATAAAATTGGAACTCTAACTTGGCTGCACGCATGAGACCCAAGAATGCTGGTATTAACAGAGTATATATGTTTTTAAAAATAACACACTGAAAACCAAAGTATGGGAACAAATAGGGAGATCAGTCATATCAAACTACAATGCAAGAAACATTTTCAAGAAAATCCACCTAAATGCACCAAGGAATCAGTGTTAGCCTCCCTTTAAATATAATTGATAGGAACTATTTTGCTTTCATTCTGTTTCTGTACCTTTTTACCTCTGTTTTTTCCATCAATAGCTTTACTTCTGCTTTTCACAATTCGACATGGTAGGTTTTGTTGTTGTTATGGTTGTTGTTGTTTGGGGGCTTTTTTGGGGGATGGAGGATATTTGTTTCAGAAGGTCTTCCATGTTTATCTGAAACAATGACTTTTTCTTAATTTGAGTCTATTCTCAATTATTCACTTTGTGTAAACAGATCATATGTGTAACAATTTTTTTAGATTTTTGTAAGCAATGTGAAACCATATGGACGGCCTGGTTTTTTGGATTGGTTGATATTTTTGCTATCATAATTTTTTAAATACTATTCTTGCCTTTAAAATATGAAGAACCAGATCCTGAAATGCCTAATGAACGTATGCTTACCTTTACAGTCATGAACTGTCCCACTGAAGTAAGTTGGAGTACTTGAGTGTGCAAAGATAAAGATTTGTCTTTGAAGACCTTGAGATTCATGTGAAAATGTATGCGAATTTGCACATATACCTTTATACAAACAATTACTGCAGTTGCATGCCCATTTGTGTATTTAGGCATCTGTCACTTTGCAGATACTTTTGCTCAATAGATGTATGCAACTGTAGTAATTACACATTTGCAGATCTGTGCCTATTAATAGTAACAGGAAGCAGAGTGAAGACATCCAACTTCTACTGAGCATGATTAGAACAAGCCAAGCAGCAAATTTCGAAGGCACAGGATCAATTGTATAGCTGACACCTCTGGTCACCAGCAGGAGGGATTGAACCTGCAACCTTAGGGACTAAATCCATGTGCCTCTGCTGCATGAGCTAAAAGCTCTTAGCTAATGCTGTATAGCAGACTTCACTTTCCCTTGTCAGTGGACTCAATGCCTCTAGGCTGCACAATGTTTCCTCTAATCTTTTCCATTCATGTGTAGGTTTTCCCCCTCTATGTGAAGAATAATTTTTGTGTGCACCAAGGCATGTGCAGATGTGCACTACCAAACAGTTTAGCTGTGTGCACTCTGTTAATCAGTTGGGTGCCATTTGACTCTCTCCTGAGCATCAGCACAAGCATTCAGCTTATAGGGACCGCTGCATAGGACTTATCAAATTCTCTCCCTCCCCCATCTCAAGTGTCACATCTGCTTTCCTCAGGACATATTTTACAAAATTTAGCCCAAGTCATTGTAAATGGCTTGAAAAGTAATGCATTCCCCAAGAAACCACAGTCTAGTTCCCCTTCTTTTTAATTGGCAAACAGAGTTTGAATAGAGTTGGAATATATACTGAGAATTAAAGATTATTATTAAGAGCCTGCTAAAATGTGTTTATACATACACACGGAGGCAGGGGGTTCTTACACATGTTAACTTCTGCGTCTTCTTTAAAAGTTTAATTCGTGTCTAAAACCCTTATATGCCACAGATTATCATTGATGGTGCAGTGTTTTATACCCTGTCTAGCCCTGCAGGAGGTTGACCTTCTGGTGTTTGATTTAGCTGGTCTAGTTAAGACTCGTAAATTGAATGCTGAGGGCAGCTCCAGCCAGCACCTGTACTCCTTGCAGTTGCCAGGACTAGGGGAAACTGACAAGAGCAAATGTCAGTCTCCTGCTCTGGGGACTCTGCCAAGCTCAACTTAAGTTAAGCCGACTCCAGCTGTGCATTTTATGTAGCTGGAGTTGTGTATCTTAAGCCAACCTTTCAGGTCTGGTGTAGACCTGGCCTAGGTGCCTGTTGCAATGGACATCTTTTAAACCACCTGCAGTTGGTTTAATTTAAATTTGTTTGCTTGATTTTCAATTTACTCTAAGCATAAAACATCAGGAGCATCATGGAGCACTGTGATTGTCAGTAAGGCCCTAATTCAGCCAAACACCTAAGCACATATTTAAGCCCCACCTGGTTAATAAAAAACTGAGCACATGTTTAACTGCATAGCTGCTTTGCTAAATAAAAACAGACCATCGCAGACTTAAGTATGTTGCTGGGTCAGAGCCTAAAATGTCAACACGTGCCAATAGTTACCAAAGTGACATCTGAGATCTCACACTAATTCATAGTTTAGTGATTGTGCCGTAAATGAATGTTGTAACTCAGATGTCACTAGGTGAGATCTTGTAAAGTGTTTGCCTTCTTAATTGCTGCCCACTATCCTTCCCTTATGATCCATATGCCATGAAACTTTCTAGACCTGTTTTACATGTCTTCCCCAAGTCACTCCAGAACTATAGTTCTTTAAGAAGTTTTATAAACCTACCTCCCTTGCCTGAAGACTATGGAATTTTAAAAATTAAACAAAACTTTTGCTGAGTTCCACCACTCAGTCACTCATCCTGTCCTTTCTTCCCTTACTCTCCCCCTTTTCTCAGCGTGTTGTCTACATAAATCACAAACTAACTGAAAAATGGAGTCACTTGCATTGATTTTAATGGATGCTGGATTGGCTCTTTAAGTCGTATTTTCTTTGGGGCGGGGCAGGGAACTGGTCTTTTTAGGTTATAAAATGCTAATGAACTATAGCTATCGCTCATGATAGCTATAGAACTGATGCAAAATTTTCTAATCTACTCATGATGGATGCTCAACCAGAGTTACTAAAGCCAGGTGTTTCACACAATGCATTCAGTGCTGAAGTATCACATCATCATCCAATATGACAAACTGAAGCACATAGTGAACTCTAGGTATATGACTATGCCCATTAATGTCACTAGAATTACTCATGTATTTGAAGGCTGGGCACAAAGTTCAGTGATTTGCTGAATCACAACCCTAACTTGTACTTTGGCCATCTGGGAAATTACATTAGGAAGTTCGTTGTTTACCAGTTGGGTTTTTTTTCAGGCTATTTATATTTCATTGCTGGAATTGTCCACTACAATTGCCAATTAATGCCACGTTCTGCCTGCATTATACCAGTGTATCACTTGTAGCTTCAGTAGGATTGCATAGGACTGAGGTAGAATTTGGCCTTTCCAGTGAAATTTTGGTTCCCTAACCAAAGACTGCATACGGAGAATTATTTGCTCAAGGTAACCCTGCTGATGTTTGGTCAAACTGAGACCAATACTATGTTATAATTTCCAGCACACATTTTCTGAGAAGGGGTACGTATAAATCTGAGCAAGATGTTCTCCTGTACTATAACTCTGCTTGGCAGGGGAATAAAAACATCAGGGAATTAGGTACGGTTCCCCACATCTCAAGGCCAACTGGAGTCCCAGTGATACTTACAGCTCCGGAATTCTGCCAATATTCCAAGGTAAATTACTCTCTGCCAAAGTAAGCAGTATTCCATCCTTCTAGTTTTAGTTTTAGCTTTCACGTGGTGGTGTGAAAACTAAATCAACACTCATGCTCTCTCAACCATAACTTTATTGACTTTTAAATATTGCTGATGTTCTCTTACATGACAGACTTCCCTTTACATGTGTGACTGAACATGAAATAAGAGTTTTTCTTCAACAAAAAAACCTTTTTTCGGCAGCAAAGGAGCAATAGTTTTGCTAACTGAAATAACTAGAAACACTGAAAACGTTTTCACTCCAATGATCTGCTGGGTCTAACTAGAGCAAGAATGGTGGTGAAGATCTTGCCCTTGGAACAAAGGGTGAATTAAAGGATTCAGATGTAGGGCATTCAGGTGTGGAGTGAATAAGGTAGGGAAAAACGCAGCATGTGGCAATGCAGGGAAGGTCAGATAGGAAGGGTGAATGGGTGTGGAGGTGACCAAATGCAGTGGGCGTCCTGTCATGAGAGCATGGTGGGAAGGAATGATGGTTGGAGTTAAAGGCGAAAGTGATATGGGAGTGAAGTGTGGTTCAGAAAGTGGGTGTACATTGGTCAAGGAAAGCTGGCCGCTATGGGGATGTACAGAAGTGGAGAAAGCAAAGCGTTGCAGAAGTGTATGGTGGATTGTGGTGACAGAAGCATGGTGCTGGCTGGGAACAGAATGAACTGCTGGTGTTGCAGAGAAAGCAGATGGTCCTGGGACAGGCAAAACTTTCAGATGTTTTGCCAGGATTTGTTTCTGCATATGCTGCTGGGCTTGCAGCTGAAGTAACCTATACTTGTCGATTTCGTCAGGTGAAAATGTGATAGGCTGTTGAGTTAAAGGGGGGGAGATGGATTTTCTGTATATTTCTAGCTCATTTTCTGTTTCATCACACTTATGCATAGCATTGTCACAATAAGTGTTGACATTTCCTTCCACCTGATGCAAGTTCATGCTTACATCATGTAGTTCTTCTTTGGTCTCTGCTGGATTAACAACAGAATATCTATTTGAAGGAAAAGCACCAGGGAAATCATTTGGTACAGGGTCACAGCTTTGTATAAAGGGTTGTACTTCACTAATTAAGAGATTGGATTGTTCCTTTATTGCTGTGTTCCTTTTTATGCCAGGAGACTGATAGCCGATTCCTATTTGAATTACATCTTTAAAAAGACAATTATCATAATCAGTGCCTTTTGTAAGGGTAATGTTATTTGTCTGTGAAACTTCAAAATTGTCTATCTTTGCCCTGCTTTCCAATGAACTGGTTTCATCATTCCTTACAACTTTTTCACTTATATCTGGGGCCTTCTCGGGCATAGGTAACATTGCTATGTCACCTACTGATGATGGAAATGTACTAGCAAAGTGGGCCTCCAATTCCACCTCACAATTGTTTGATAATCCCTCTGAACCATGGGCTGGTTCTTGTTTTTTCTTGGATTGCATTCTTTCTAAAAGGAGCCTGGCTGTCAATGATGTTCTCTGTTCCTTTGTGTTGCCTGCTGAGTTTTCAGAAGAGCCAATATGAAATTTTTTTGACTGGCAAGTTACATTCTGCGCGTCAAAATGTGTAGATTCCGTCTTTCCTTGTTCGGTGCGGTAACAGCTTTCTGTATCCTCTTTGCTTTTGTTCCAGTAACACATTGTTTCTTTTGAGAAGGATCCTGAACTACTGACTCCTGATCGTCCACAACTGGATGATCTTCCACTGCTTCCTGAAAGTCTGGTGGGGGAACTGTTGGAGCTGTAGTGTCTTCTACTTCTGCTGTGTTTTCTGCCAGACTGTAGGTGTGTATTTCTGCTTTGTTTTGAACTGTCTCTATAGTGTAAACCCTTATATCTTGGATGTTTCTCATATTTAATTGTTTCACCCTGTGCACAGTTTTTAGTTCTTTGACTTTTACTGTAGAAAAGGTAATTCTCATCTGCATCATCAGAAGAGGAAATAAAGTTGTGCTTTCTGTGTTTACATTTGTGCCTTTCAACTGTCTTGTTTTTTCTTTTACAACAAAAGAGCCAATGACTTCTACTGTGATCACTTGATCTGTGACTAGAGGAGCTACTTACATAACTAGTTGTACTGCTAATGGAAGTGTCAGAATAGCTAGAATGTCTGTCAGATGATGACTTTTGGGAGGACGAGAATCTCCAGTATCTTGTATAACTTCCATCCCCCTCATTTTCTGAACACTTGCTATGAGAACTTGATTTATAACTAAGGAAACTTCCAATAGAATCTTTTCCACTGTCACTTACATCACTGCTGCGCCCAGGCCAGTTTTGAATGGATTTGCAATTGTTTGGGTTTTCATGTATTTTCTCAGAATAACTTAAATCACATTTTGCAGTTTTATGCTTTTTAATCCTAGACACACAAGGCAAAAAGGAAATGCTTTCATTTCCACCTCTGTGTACGCTTCTTTCACAGCTATGCAAATGGTGCTTTAAAGATCGCCTAGGCCTTCTGGCATGGGGACTATTTTCTCTCGCATAATCCTTTTGGGATACATCAAGGAAAGCAGGCACTTTGGGTATATTTTCATTCAGATCATGCAAAGTGTACTTTTGACCACTTTCATTCATTTCTTTCTCTCTGTCTGAATCAGCTTTTTGCTGGGCCGTATCAGGGGTTTTGGAGCCTTTCATCTTCTTTGGTTTCAGTGGCTGATTATCTTGTTCCTTTGACATGTGTTTGTTTTCTGTTAAACCTGAGGCTTCATTTTCATCTGCATTCATATTTGTAGGGACCTTGCCACAGCTTTCTGTGTTGGTTTCATGCTGTTTATGATCTCTATGGTTTAGAGAAAGTCGAAAATCAAAATATAATGGATTACAGCCATAAGAAATACAGGGTGCAGTTTTTGTAAACAAAAGAAGTTCCATGGGCCACCGAAGGGACGTGGTACCATCTTTGCTCAGTACATGAAGAAAAGGCAATGCTTTGGGCTTCGTCTCATTAACCAATGTCTCACCCATAAGTGGTTCTGTGTTTCCATTCAAAGTCCCTGAACTCTCAGAAAATGTCTCTGTCTTGACCACATTTGGATTGTAATGTGGTTCACTTGCATATCCCTGCTCTGCTGGGTGTTGTGGGAACTCAGTGAAGAGGTCACTTAGCATTGTATCACTGTGCCTATAAGGCTTTTGCTGGGTACAAAGATTGCTAGAGTGGCTGGGAGGTGAGATGAGAGTCTCCAACAATTTTTCAGTCTCATTCAACTCCCCTTCTTCTGTTTCTCTAAGCAAATCAGTAAAATACGAATTTGAAAGCTGTGTTTTAGTTTTGCAAAATGAAGGATGAGCAGTGACAACGTCTTCTAATTCTTTTTTCTCATTTTCTTTCAGGGTTTTTGTTTTTACTGCTGTATTGCTGCATGCAGTGATATCCATTTGACCTTGTGGGACAGTTAATTGTTTAGCCACACTTGCTTTTGTATCCTCACTCAAAAGTGTGCATGACGGACAGCCCTCAGGAGTTTGTTTTGTTTTGGGGTGAGGTGATTCACTATAATCATATGCTTCTTCAGTGTTCTCACTGAAAACTGATGCTGACGACTCTAACTTTAAGTGGGCTTTTTTAGAGAAAGAGAAAGACACTCCTGTCCTGTGACTAATACTGGTGCCATCTGAAAACGCTTGTGAGACTTGATTTCCAAGCGAACAGAGTCTCTCCGAATGTGGCTTGTTCCTGCTTAGTGTAAGCTCCTGATGTTTCTCTAATGTGCATCTGGAGAGGTTTTGTCCTTCACGCAGAAGCATGCTCTTAGTACCTGCTGTGATTCTGCCATTTTTATTTATGAAAATTCCTTCTTGCCGCTGCTTTCCCACCACCATTCTGGGAGCTTTAAATACTGGTCTGCTGCCTGTGATGCTATAAATAAATACAATGAATGGATTAGTTACTTAATTGAATTTAAAATTCAGAAACTATTACTATTTCTCATGATCAGTCTCAAAGGGAGGGGGGTCATTAATGCTATTGAAGCCATTATCTAGCTCCTATAAAGGCTATTCACTGTGGCCTAGGCCACTTCCGAAAAAGCAAGAAAGTCATTATTCTCGGCAACTGAAATGATTTGAAATGAGCACATCACTGCATTTTGTGCATCGAAGGTAAATACAGGGTAAATTCTACTGGATTTAGTAGAATTACTATGAATTATACTAATATAGCTGGGATCAGACTCTAGCCCATGATAATTCCTGGGTCAGCTTTTCATGTAGGCTATGGTTCTGATTGTGAAGTGCCACATACAAAACTCCAATTAAAGGAGACTTGTGCGAGGGATTTTTCTCAGGTACAGTATTCAATGTGATTCTTTCAGAACTAAGATGTTTTTATGCTTTTCTTTTTTTCTCTGAGGGTGTGTCTAGACCACAGAGATTTTTCCAAAAAATGGCCTTTTTTAGAAAAATCTTTACCTGAATCTAGACTGCTGGTGCGTTCTTTTGAAAGTAAATTGAAAGTACGTGGCAGTTTTTTTGACTGCAGAAAACCTTATTTTACGAGAAAGAATGCCTTTTTTTGAAAGTGCTCTTTCGAAAAAAGGCGCTATGTAAGGAAAAAGTGCTTTTTAAAAAGAGAGCATCCAGACTGCCTGGGTGCTCTCTTTCAAAAAAGCAGCTTGCTTTTTCGAAAGTACTGGTTGTAGTCTAGATGCTCTTTTTTGAAAGAGGCTTGCAGTCTACACATAGCTTCTTGGTAATATAAGGGACTTTATTCTATAATGCAATTCTTTGTGAAACATTCAAAGAAAAGTTAAGTATTTAAAAAAGCATCCAGGCTACCATAATACTTTGGTATTTTGCATTAACTTCCTTTTTATAAATGATCTCATCTGTTTTATAACCCTTCCTCCTCACTGTTTCCACTAGAAACTGGAAGAGGACATGTGATCTCTCCTTAGTGCATGCAACTGACGTCCAGTAATGTAATGGTAATTATACATGTGTTTTGTGAGACTAGTCCAAATAACCAACAGTATATGGCTAACATTTTCACGTCGCTTCCGCCTGTATTTCATTCCTTTGTATTCCTCTTTCCCGTCCCACCTTTCCCAAACTTTCTAGATTTTACCTTCCTGGTTATTTCTTTTCAGCTCAAGATTTTCCAATGTGGCTTTGACACAGAGCTCTAAAAGTCTTTTCTTCTAATAAGTGACCAGCTGGGAAGAAGAATGTCTGCACTATGTCACTTTGCATTTGAGACCAGACAGCTGATCGCTGTCCTAATGCTCTCCCTATTAATGCTTTAAAATGAGTTTTGCTAGACAAATATCAGTTCTTGGAATCAATACAGTGTGGGAGAACCAGCACATAATACATCTGTGCCAGTGTTGTGGACATAAAATCAGAGTTTGATTGAAGCTGGAAATGTTTTAAATCGGTATAGGAAAAATCTACCTGTGTCTAAAAGTGCAAACAGTGGAAGAGTGTGGGGAGTCCATTTATTTGCTTTGGTTTCAGACTCCACTGTAAAGCCCATGTTGAGGAGGCTACCTAATCATCAGGCAATAGAGTCAATCTCTCTCATGGCACCTCTGTACATTGAGAGGAGGTATAATTTCCAGCATGAGGTGAGCTATGCATGTTAGCTTTGATCAAATATCGAAGTGTAGCAGCAGTGGCTTAAACAGTAGGAGGGGCTATTTGCACAGTGTTCTGTCCCATCTGAGACATGAAGTATGTACCTGGTCGACTAGACTCCCCACCCCTGAGTTCATGCCATGGGCACTACACTCCTCAAATTTGATCAGAACTAGATGGGAGGGTGGGGATGGGGGTGGGGAGTGTCTCCTCAAACTGCAAATTACAGCTCTAGCTCATTGTGTAGATGTACCCTAAAACTCCTATGTCGGAGCTTCTCTGCTTTATATAAGTTATTGAATATTCATTCCAAAGAAAAAGATAGAAACTGATGCTATAGCCAGTTACAGAGCAGGGACTTGAAGGCTACGTTTCCTATATCCTAAGCAAGAGCCCTGCCAACTGGAGTACTGGTTACTGTAAGGTTGTGTGCACGTTTCTTCATGAGAAATTTCACAAAGGTCTCCTTTTTGTTCTCCATCAGAAAGAAAACAGATTCTGAAACCCTGGAGGTTTTCGTAAAAGAGAATTGTTTTTTTTTTTAAGCCAGCCCTAATGCATAATGCTGAAGTGACATACTTTAACCTTTTGCCCCAAAACATTAGATTGTCCTGAAATTGTTGTATGGTAGACTATTAATTTTATTATTTCCACTGTACTGTAAGCTTGGTTTGTTTTTAACAAGAAAATGACAGTTTAATTAACTCATTATGGTCACAGATTAACATCAATTAATAACATTAGTAACAACCACTTCTGCTGAAGCATTTTACATATGAAAGAATCATTAAATAAAAAAGAATTCTCAAACATAAAGGTTTATTAGTGTAAATATTGTACTGTATCTGTATTATTATCATTACTTTAATTAGCAGTACTGAGTAAATTTAACTGAGGTAATTACATCTGTTTTTCATGCACACAATGGTACTGTCATTTACTTCAGGGAGAAACTACCTGAATAGGCTAAATCTACTAAAAGTAATGAAAGAGGATTTACAGACTGAACACAGAGACATTGCGGTCTGTTTAGCATCTTCTTTTCACTCTCTATGAACTACTAAAAATTATACTACTCTATTCAGGTCAATTTTAATAAGGTAAAATACTGATATTGTGAAATCATCTTCAAATCACACAATTCAGAGTAGATTAGATTAACAGGCTACAGGGGAGAAAAACACAAAACCTTCAAACACCAAGTAATTAATTCAAGGACTTTCAATTTTATGGTTTTCAGAACAGGAACATTTGGCACCAGTGATAACTGAAAATGGGTTACAGTTTATGTGATCTCTGGGCATTCTAGAAAGCAGGAACAAAAATTAGAGATTTCCTTTGGGAATAAGGAATGATAGTGTAAAAACATAATATGAATTTCCAATACTTGCCATTCAGACTGCTTCCGTAACTCAGCAAGCTGATGGAGCCGCTTGAGTGCTTTTTCCTGTTTCTTCTCATCTTTCCATGACTTTGAAGCCACATTTCGAGCAAATTCCCTTTGTTTTAAATCTTTCAGTCGCTGTGTGAAAGGAATACAAGAAATAGGAGTAAATATGTACAAAGAAAATAAATTACTACATTCCTGCACCAAGCCAACATACAACCAGAGACAAAAATATTTAAAATAGCGTCTCAGGCAGAGATGCAAAATACTATTTCCATAAGATGTGAGAAAATAACAGAACTTTTTTGTGGCTGGTCTCATGCAGGCTTACATTAGATGCAGATACACACCCATGCACATCCACTTGTTGCTGACATGTATAGATGTACATTATGTATGTGAAGATTATGCTCATACTTGCAGAGGAAAATCCTGTCCCAGTTGCATTCATTGGAAGTTTAGCCATTGCTTTCAAAGAGATCAGGATTTCATCCATAATATGTGTAAATCTACTTGCATAAACTTGTGTGGCATAGAGATAGATATTTGTGTGAGTGTATACTCATGTGTGAGTAGATGTGTGTGCATGCATGTGTAGTCTTTAAAAGATTAATTATAATTCACAGGTGAAGAAGGGTAGCCAAAATATTTCATCAGGAGTCTTCTGACCAAATTCACAAAATTTCTGTACACCTAATATTCCTAGAGTTCAGAGAATTAATGCTGAGAAATGCCTAATGAAACAATACTGTATGCATTGTTTGAATTCTAGTTCCTCAGTGTTTCATATTTAATTATGTAGTTTTTCATACGTGATACTGCAGGGAAAAAAAAGAAAGACGCATTCGGCACAAGAAAATGATGACTTTGTTCTTGGGGAAAATAACGATTGTCTAGCTAAGAACTAATTAAAATCTTTAAGACTCATAGGCTGCAGTGCTCATTCATAAGTAGCTTGGATATGAAGCCAAGTATCCCATTTCAATAAAAAGTGACAGGGCTTTTGACTAATGAGTTCTATTACTGTAGTTGCAGCACACCATACAAAGATTTTACTGGTTGCCAACAACTGTCAAGGTCAGCTGGCAGTGGAGTTTATTTGAACCAAAAGCTGGGGAGGACTGAGACTGTAAGATCACCTCCCTTCACTGACTGGAAAAAAGATTCAAATTCAAGTTACTTTCCCCCAGCTGCCCTCAAATTTTACACTCTCTTTACATGCCCCCGATCTTATTTTCTCATCCCACTGCCAGAAGAGGTAACAGAGCTGACTGGCCAAGTAGTAACAGAAACACCTGTCATTGTGAAGCACTGATAACTGTCTAAATGCATTGTGCCAAATCCATCCTTGGAAGTCTATAATTAAGTTAGAGAAAACATGTGGCCAACTGGGTTTTACTCATAAGTCCTAAGCATTCTGTGGAAGTACCCATAGCTGTATTAAGGCCCACTAATAGGCGTTTCAGCCTTAATGTTGGAGCATCAGAGTAACTGAATGGAGAATACAGAACCACATTGTCTAAAACAGAGTTTCTCAACCTTTTCGACACCAGAGACTGATTTGCTACTGTCCTAAACTGTGTCAGGGAGAGCTCAGAAACACACTAACAACTGATCATTGAGAACACTTATACAAAATATACAACAACCTTTAATGCAGTCACAATCCTCACACAGCAGTGTCTGTCTCACCATAACTGACAACGTGTGAAACAAAAGGACATTTTGTTTCAATCCTATTTCTCTCTGCTCTCTACAAAGTTCACCCACAGTCAACCAAGCTACTGGGGAAAAAGAAGCTCATTACATTATTTATCCTTCTCATGTGACAGGAAAATTTAAAGAAATAAGGTGCTGAATGCCAAGAGCCCGTCTGTGTTTTGTAAAATAATAGTTATTATGTCTTGTTCAAAGAGAGATCGTACTTACAAATATAGCCTTTCTCCTTACAAAAAATGGATAAAGGGAAACCCAAGTGGCATTAGTACAGTCCTATTTGAAAGGACTAAAAGCAAAGTAACCCTGTTTGTCCTTCCCTTCAGAGTGTGAAGGTTAAAAACTATGTTATAGGGCAATTAAATCTAGTTTTATAACAAAAATCAGAATTAGTACCAGTCTGTCTGATATGCTTTCCCTTTGCTGAGCAATAGCCAACTTCTGAGCCTTACAGCTCTATTTTCCATTGCAGAAGACATTAGTGGCATAGAGTCGGGATAGTGTTTTAATTATACATCTCCACAAGTTCTGGAACTGAGATGGTTACAAATAGCATCCTGAAAATCCCTCTTTGTCCCTAGAAAGCTCCTCCAACAGGCAGCAACTGTGCCTTTATAATTTATATCTCTCAGGCTATGTCTAGACTGCAGGCTTCTTGTGCAAGAAGCTTTTTCTGATAGAGATCTTCTGCAAAAACTTATTGTACAAGAACACGTCCACACCAGAAAAGCGCATCGCAAAATCGATGCGCTTTTGCACAAGAGAGCATCCAGACTGCATGGACGCTCTCCCACAAGAAAGTTCTGATTGCAATTAACAGAATGCTCTCCAGGGCACCTATGCTTCCTTCGATAGGCCATTTTTTATGCAAAAACCCTGTTTTCCATCCACACACACCTTTTTGCACAAGAGCTCTTGCGCAAAAAGGAGTTATTCCTCGTGGAAAGAGAAATACCTATACTGCAAAACCCCCTCTATTCTGTTGATTCACCGTAAAAGTTCTTGTGCAAAAATGCGCTTGAGGTATGGATGCTCCCTGAGTGTTTGTGCAAAAATGGCCATTTTTGCACAAAAACTCTGCAGTGTAGACATAGCCTCAGGAACCAAGTAATTCTCTTTTGTTTCTCCTACAGTTCCCTCTATCCAGAACCTTTCATAACTAAAGGAACAACAAATAACATGTTTTCTCAAGACAGCATTTGCTCACATACTAAGAAAGAGAGCTTGGAAAGTAGATGTAAAAGCACCACCTGGAAACATCTGACATAAAGTGGGAAAATATGGTAGTACTCCTCAGAGCTCCACCCACAAATCAAGCTCTGACTACTTGAGACACCAAATGTCACAGAAAAGTCCCCTATTACTCCCATCCCCTGGTTATACATGTGCAGCTAGCATGTTTTTAAATACAAGTTTGTACTAAGGGAAATCTAGTTGCTAGTTGATCAATATCGAGTTAGTTGATTTCCTAACATGATGCATTTTAAATGGGACATGAGCACTCACAGTGAGCTGTGCACATTCTCATAATATGATCTTTCCTTTCCTTTCTTGCCTGCTTGGAACAGAAATGAATTAATTGACGGGCATCTCTATAATGGTTATGTTTAGGTCAAGTTTTTAAAGGCATTTGGGTATTGCTCCACTCAGCATTGCAAGGCCCAAGTGCCCTAGCTAACTAAATCCCAATTTCAGAAGTGGTTTTAGGGCCTTAGGAGCTTAAGTCTAGTTGACTTTCTATGACATGTCTTTCTCTATAACGTGTTGACTTGAAGCTGCTTAGTTGAGCTGGCTTGAAAATATTTCCTTCTCACAGAAAATCCTGATTTTTTGAATAAACATTTCATTCCATGTTGGGCAGAAATAGCAAAAAAATGAATTTTTCCCCAAGAAGAAAAATTCTAAAAAATTCCATGTTTGGTGAACCAAAATGGAAATTGTCAGCTGTTGTAGGAGTTGAGGCTTTGGAAGTGCTTGGTGTCTATTACAAGTTTTGACAAAATTGACTCATTCACAAAGAACATTTCTATTCTGTGAGATCAGAATCTTCAAATGGAAAAGTGTTCCACTGGATAAGGTTTGACCAGTTCCATTCAGAGGAATGGATACTGAATGTGAACATCTGCTAATCCCTTGAAAATTAATTGTACTTTTAACCCACTTTTCTTAGATTTCCCTCCCCTTGCCAATGCTTATTCCCCATTTCTTGCTGCAATTTGGCCCAGGTATCTACGGTGCCCTTCTTTTCTCACCACTTCTCAGTCTCTGAAATGTACAAATTAATGTGTAAAACATGACTTTTTTACACAAGAAAAAAGGTCTATTTTAACAATATTTTAAAGACCTAACCATAAAATGGATTTTTTAAAATGAAAACCACATTCTTTCTGACATCTTTCCAAACTTTACAAGAGCATAAAGTTATTCAAACAATGAAAACCTCATTCTCTGCAGAACAACGTGAGTAGCCCTTGATTCTTATTAACCTGTTCTACTTGAAGAAAGGGCAAAGAAACATATTTAAAAAATGTCCTTTGGTGACATTAGCTGTGTTGTAGCTGTCACCATGAGCTGCTCAGTGGCACACATACAGTATTCATGAAGAGAAACAGAAACTGTTTCTACCTGTCAAGGAAACAAAGAATGCGAAAGCTAGTACTGTGAAAGCAGATACTGAAGAGTGGTACCATTTCACTTCTTTGACAGTCAGGATTATAATCAACAAAGCAAATGGACCAGCACTAAGAATAGAACACCTAACTGTATTTTTGCTCTCTAATGGCATACAGCAAGTGCCAATGAAATAGGGGAAAGCACACAAAGAATATAGCTACAATAGACAAGTAGGTGAAAACTCATCTGTGAGAGTTAAAACCCAAAAATTAGAAGCACCAACCAGGTGGACGGAGAGTCTTTCTCAACTCATCCACTCATCAAAACAAAAACATGTCATGACACAGCACAGCCATTATACGAGTGGACTATATTTGTAAAACAATGAGCCTCCATGTTATAATTGCTGTTACTTACTGATGCTAATGACATGTATAACTCTACTGGCATGTACTTGAACGCATGCTGGTGGTGAGCAACATAAAAATCATTGTGAACCTAAGTGAAAGCATTGAACCAAACAGGTGAGCCTGGCAATTAATATCTATTTAAATGAGCAGTCACATTTTTCATATAATTAGCTGCTTAACTGGGCATCTAAATTAAAATATGTAGAATAGATTGTAATTCAGTTAATAGCACTATGGTGCTTTCTGTTATGCCTCCTATAAACAGAATTTCCAAGGAATTACAGAGGGTTCTTTTAAATCCGTGTATCATTTTTCCTATTGTAAAATTTTCTTTTGTGTTGAATGTTTACAACATTGAAAAGATTGTTGCCATAATGAAAGTTGTTCTTGTATAAATACAGGCATTGCATATTAAAAAGAAAGGGAGATATTCACTATTATGCACAAATATGAAAGATAATACATCTTAGTTATATTTGAGCCTATAGCTATGACTCCTAATCTTAGAAGCTGATGCACGCTGATTCTCCTCTTACTTTATGCTCCATTTAAATCAGATGAGTTACATGTGAATAAGGAATCAGACCTACAGATTCACATTCAAATTATATCTCACAGTCCAAGTGAAAACAGAAAGTCTCCCAAGCCTGCCTTGAAGACCCTTGTTGTTCCCTAAGACATTGGGCACAGTGCAATGATCTTACTTTGAAGCTGGCTAAATGTGTGTACTTCAATGCCTCTCTGTCCAACCACTTGCTGCTGTCTAATGGCTCATCTAAAGAAAAGATAGCAGTACTAAAAGATTGCTAACAGCTAGTGACAGCTCTCCTTTAGCTACAGTGGTAAGGGTCCATCTTGTAGGGGTTAAAGTCCTGAGTTTTATTCCTCATACTGCAGATGAGTGGTTTAATTGGTGTCTGCACTTTTGCATCATATATTTTTTGCAAGAGTGCTACAAAAAGGTAAAAATGCCAATTATGTGTTTTTGGCATGTGCTGTGGGAAAAAATTTAGGAGAGAGATTGAGAAAGAAAGAGATCAGTCTCCTTTCCCTGTTCCGATAGTACACAGAAGAAGGGCTAGTTTTTCAAAGTACATCTTCAGAATCAACATTTCAAGGGCATGAATATGACAAACGATAATATCTGTGGTAAATGAAAAGCTGTATTTCACTCCTGCAAAGATATCCTGCATCACAAGGTGCAAGGAAGATCTGATCTTCTGATGCCTACTAGGGATGTGAAGGACTAGTCGACTAGTTGACTATCCAATAATCATATGCTTATTGGATAATCGATAGGCTTGTCAACAAGTTGCTCCCCCCCCACCTTTGCCTCTATCAGAAAGGGGGGGAAAGACCCCAGTCCTCGGGCTCCATGTGGTGCTGCTGCTTTGAAACACCATGTGCAGCCTGGAGCCAGCTGGGGTGTCCTCAGGCTGCACATGGCGTTTGAAAAAGGCCGCACTGCATGGAGCCCAGGATAAGCTGGGGACTCCCCCACTGACCCCAGGCTCTGCGTAGCACCAGTGGCAGCCCGTCAATACAGGCGAACTAGGTGGTCACCTAGGGCTCCAAGATAAATGGCTGTTGAGGGCTTTGGAGGCGGGGGCGCCGATCGCATGTTTCGCCTAGGGTGCCAGTTGCCAACAGCTCGTCTAGGGCCGCTCCTGTGCAGCACTGCCACTTTGAAACACTGCAGGGAGCCTGAGGACACCCCAGCTTGCCCCAGGCTGCATTCGGTGTTTTAAGGTGGAAGGACTGCATGGATCCCGGGGTCAGCGGAGGAGTCCTCTGCTGATCCCAGGCTTCACACATCGCTGCCACTTTGAAATGCTGCGAGGAGCCTGATGACAGACTCCCTGTGGCATTTCAAAGTGGCAGTACCACATAGAGCTCAGGGTCAGTGGGGGAGTCCCCAGCTGACCCTGGGCCTCAAACGGCACTTTTGCCTTTAAAGTGTTATCACAGCCCTAAGGCTGTTTCTACATTTCAAAGGCAGAGGCGCCCTATTGACTAATCAAACAGTCAAAGCAAAATGCATCAACTATTTGATTAGTGAATTAATCACACTTTAACATCCCTAACTCCTCCCTGCCCCATTCCTGTTCTTAGAGTGGATCTCTGGCCTTCAGCGCTCTCGTCTCTCTGGAGGTTCAGGGACTAAGGGAGCCACACACTGCTAAGGTTGATTTTCAGCTCACATTACAAACAGGTTTGATCGAGCCACTGCCTACAACCATTCTGGAGATGACAGACCATCTTCTACTTCTAAGGCCAGGTCTACCCTAGATCTGCAAGGTCAGCTTAGGTATGCCATTCCGGTTATGTAGACTACGTAGCTGGAGTCAGCATAAGAGGTGTTCTCTTTCACATTTGTGCAAAATAGTGAATAGTTTCTTTTCTTTTAATATCCAGTCTGGCTTTTTATACAGTAAGAGTAATTTTCAATATGGTAACAGTGTTTTTAATATTATAAACATTCTGCTATCCAAAAGTGGCATAAATGGTGATGTAAGTTATTCAGTGAAGCATAAATTTGATTTCCTATTCACACTGATGTAAATCTGAGGTAAATCTATTCACATTGGCAATACAGTGATGCAAAGAGGAGATAAAATAACAAATGTTGTTCCATTTTTCATACCCACATTGTGCTAAATGGCAAATTAGTGCAAGTTATATTACTTTCTTATTTACATGTGTTTTTAAAATCAGTTTACACCACTTCTATACTAGTAATATTCACCATTTTTAATACAATGCTAGCTCAAAAATAAACAGGACATGTGCTTCCACTGTATGCAGCTGTTGGCTGAATTTGTCCAGTCACATACAATGAGATTATCACATTTGAAAATGAATCTGCTAATTCTTGGGTTTTATATACAAAGCCATATATGTTTTTACTTTTTAGCAAACTGATTACTCTGCTCAACAACTGATTCAGAGTCTTCTAAACAAGGTCATAGTTCAAGAGTTAAGCATTTAAAATAAAAAGACAACATGCTTTTCAATAATGTTACTCTGTTTAATGGCCCAAAATATATTGGATATATATTGGATATGTGTTGGATAACACATATAACCAATAACATTATTTGCAAAGTAAAGTGAAACTACAAACCATCAAAAGATGATAAAGATATTACAGAGCATAATTAGACTCTATGTCTGAAGCTCACGGTATTAGCTGTCTAAGCAGTGGGGGAAAACAGCAATGAAGGAATTTGCTTTCACCATGGCAACTGACATTCTAAAAATAAATTTGAAAGGCTATTACATACAGGAATTAACCACGAGAAGTGTAACTTAAAAATTAATGCATAATCTTTCAATTTCAAAAGTATGACCAAGGATTAGTTTAAATGTATGGTAGTAACATATTGTGTGGGAGACTGTAGAACAGTCCATCTTAGCAGATAGACAATTGTTACATAGAAAGTTTAAAAGAAATCATGTGCTCTCCCAAAGGAAATGTCCCAGTTATAGTACTAAGTGATAGGAGAAGGGGTAAAAACCTCAATTGTCAACCATGGCTTGAAGAACCCATCCTGCTGAATGAAATCAGGACCACAGTACCAATTATATTGACCAAACTGGCTGCCATGCATATTTCTTCCATAGTCTGTAGAAACTGGAAATGATTCCTGACGTCTTGATATGAGCCTTGGTCCCAAAAGGCATGAGAATATACAACTTATTATGTCTTTTTATTGCACTCAATTATTCGTGGCCTTCAAAGTCTCCTTGCCTTTGAACGTCAGATAAAGGGACATAAATGTACCCTAACTCTTCCTGAACACTTGTGTTTATTTCATACAAATTATGAGTTTCATATTAATGGCTAGCTTTTCCCTTTTACCTGCAGATATTCTGCTATAGGATAAGCAGGAAGGTAAAACTACATAGAAGCACAGAATCATAGAATACTAGAACTGGAAGGGACCTTGAAAAGTCATCAAGTCCAATCCCCTGCCCTCACAGCAGGACCAATCAGTATCTAGATCATCCCTGATGTCTATCCAACCTGCTTTTAAATATCTCCAGTGATGGAGATTCCACATCATGGGACTAATGGTGAGTTAGATTCAATTTGAGAATAAATACCAAAAATGTTTGAAGAGCCATATTATCATGTTGGACAGGGCAGAATGGCTTTGTTATGAACAAAAGCACAAACTATGCCTTGCCAATACAATACCCACTAAGAAAGCAATCATTGTTGACAGAGTCCAGCCCCTTCCTGCTTTCATGCTGTGGAAAACACATTGCTGATAAAAGAACAGTCTCTTTCAGGGTCTCTGAACGTGATTCCATTGGAGACTGAGGCTATGTCTAGACTACAGGCTTTTTTCGGAAGAAGCTTTGTTCGGAAGAGATCTTCTGAAAATTCTTCTTCTGAAAGAGAACGTCCACACTGAATGGATACTCTCTCACATGTAAGCTGTGACTGATATGGACAGAATGGCCACCAGGGCACCAGTGCTTTTTTCCTCTTTTACCGATGCCAGGAAAACCCCCGTGTTCTTTCGATTTTCTTGTGGAAGAATGCAATTGCAGTGTGGACGTTCCTCAAGTTTTGTTGGAAATTTTTTTTTCAGACAAAACTGTAGTTTAGACATACCCTGACTGGCTGGATCACACAATAGATTTGCCCCTTGAGAGGGATTCAGCCAAATTTTCCTTAAAGAAGAATGAGGTCTCTCTTATTTTTGATTATTGCTTCCCTACTTCCAACATTTGAGCCCCCGTTAGAGAGAAATGAGACTGGGGAAAGCAGAGTAGCATAGTCACTAGGAAGTAGAAGCTCAAGTTAACCACATCCCACAGGAAAAATAAAAAGGGTCTTTCATCACTTCAGCTGATTACAGACACAAGAAGTGGTAATATCCAATTTCTGCTGCATCTTACCGTTAACAAGGATGCTCACTCTATCCCTCCTGACAGAAATAAAATGCCAGGTCCAATCTAGTGAATGGAATATTTTTGGTTTCTTATCTAGAAGAGGTGACTGCTTCAGAAGAGATTGCAAGCCCTGTAGGTTTGTTAGAAGAATTAAATATAAAATTAATTCATTCACTGCCTATGACCAGCAAGGAAATTGTGGCAGTGGTGCTTTTCAAGCAGAGCCATTTGTCAGGAAGAGTGGCAAAGAGGTAAACTGACTAGGTCAAAAAGTCTCCCTACATTTGGAATATTGAAGCTTTCAGCAGCCAAAAGTAAGTTGGTTTGAAGTGATAAACTTGAGAGGTTTTTTTTAATTGAACATTGTAGATCATCTTGGAACTCTGTGCAGGTTAAGGAAACAGACTTTGTGCCAGAGAACTCCCTGAGGGTTCTGGGTTAAAATGCCCCACTTTGCAGTTACTTTCCATCTGCTGGGGGGGAAAGTTATTTATGGATTTAATACATGGATGGAACTATTCTGTCACACTCTTGCCTCTCTTTCACCCTAGGGTATGTCCTACATTGATGGAGCATTGCTCTGCAGTGTGAGTCCACCTGTTTAGTCTCCTACAGATTGAAGGCTCTCTGCCCTGACCCACCTGCACAGTGAAACTCTGACTATAGGGTTATCTGTCCCCTTGTGAGGTATCTGGTATGGTGTAGGATGCCAGACGTCACTGGAGCACAGTATCTAGTTTGTGAGCCTAAAATCCATGGCATGGGACCGGTGTACGTATATTTGTATGCTGACTTAACACATTGGTGCCCTGACCTCTGATCAGTGCTATCATTAAATATATAGTAATACTATTGCCTACCATATGTTATCCATTTTTACTCATATAAATATTACAGAATGCTCAGAAGGAAAAGTTAGTTCACCTCTTACTAATGTTGGAGTTTTCCCTAGAAGAATTTCATAATGCTTCATGCAATCAAATTTTTACAATATTTGAGTTTTCGCCATGTCTTTCTGAAGATGGTCAGGGACAACTCCCTGTTAGCATAGATATCCTATATTTTAATTTGCCCAGTGTTAACCACATTACTAGATAGAACACACTAACTTCACTTTTGTGGGAGGGGAACAAAATCCACTATGTCTCAAGGAAGAGCAAGTGGTCTGCAGAACCCAGGGAGCTAAGGGGTGAACCCAGCTTACCCTAACAGACCATCTTCAGCATGGCCACCATACCTTCAATGTAATAAATAGTAACACTAGAGGTATCTAACTCTTATATAGCACTCTTCTTCCATAAATCTCAAAGCATTCTATTCTATTCTATTCTATTCTATTCTATTCTATTCTATTCTATTCTATTCTATTCTATTCTATTCTATAAATGGGGAAACAGAACTACAGAAAGTTGAAATGACTTGCTGTGAAAAACAGACATTAAGCTGAATCCACACACAAAATTAAAATATGGAGGGAAATGTTCCTATTATTTCCTTCAAACAAAAATGTATCTAAGTGTAGAATAAAACCTAGAATATAACTATTGGGTTTAATTTGCATGGCTCTATGCTACATGTGCGTAGCCAGACAGTAACCCCCCGGTAACATCCATCTTTGCTTGCCTGGAGCATACAGGGCACACAGAGCAGTAAAAGCCTTGAACAGAAGGCCTGGGCTGCTGTCTGACCCTGAATGGCTGTAAACAGAGATACGCCAATTGTTGACCAAGAGGCTGCCGAGGAGTGCCCTTGACTGAAACCCATATTGATACGAACACACAGCCGTCCACGCGGGGAGGAATCTCCCGCCCAGTAAAAAAAAAAAAAAAGTCCAGTACTCACAATTTAGTTATCTCTCTTGCAAGTGTAAATTAACTTGAAACTTGCTTGTAAGAACTGGCGTCACAAAAATGGACCAGTACAATTTGGCATCTTAAGATAAGAAAGAGGATACGGGCCCCTATACGGGGTATAAAGATGGATCCAGCAGCACATTTACTCTGAGTGTCAATCTACCATCTATCTGCTGGTCGGGTTAGGTGTTTGACCTGCTGAGGTTCCACGGGGACGCCCACCTCGTATTCGTCTTTCCTAGGAATTGAGGGACCGGCCCTGGCTTGACCCACTGGAGTCGAGAGGCACAGAAGGGGGTAAAAATTGTACCTGGATGTAGTCCTTTGCCTTAAGTGTACACATAGACTTAGAGCTCTTTAAAGATTAAGCTGTCACATGGTACCATTATTTCTATTTTCTATCTTTATTTTCTTTGTAACCATTTTTAAGATCTATATTTGCTAGATTTGTTAAGAAATAGAGCAATAGCCATTGTAAGCATATGATTTATAAGCTTCTTTAATAAACCTGTAACTGTTTAAGCTTTAACCTGACTCCTTCAGTTGCTGTAACAGAACCAAGCACAATTTAAAAGAACTTCAGCCGGTCATAAGGGATAGGTATAGGAAGAGCTTGGGCGTTTTGGATCGTGTCCCTCCCAGGGGACAGATCCGTTGGGGCATCTCTCAGTCTTCCCTAGACTGCCCGCTGCGAAGGGATCCTATATCCTAGCAGCTGAAATCTGAGATGTAATAAGCTCTTCCTATAAATTTTGGGGCATCTGTCAGCCTATTGGCTGCCCTCCGCGATGGGACCCCGGTCCTAGCGGTAAAAACACGGACCTTTTCTCGGTAACACACACACACACACGCTGCCCTGACCATCGGCTGACAATGTGCTTACAAGTTTTGTTTCTCCGACTCCTGCCCAGTGACTCCCATTCCTGATAGGCAGGATTTTCTAGGAACTGGTTTGACTTAGATCTAAAGTAGGCCTACGATTCTATTTTGCCTTTGGGATCAAAAGCCATTGGGAATAAAATCTCTTTCCCTGAACAAAGTATGGACTTCCTCCATAGTTCCTACAAGGAGGAGTGGCTGTATTGTTTGCAGTAACATTGCCTTCGGAGACGGGTCCCTGCAGAAAGACAGAGAAAGGATATATATATATACATTGGAACATGCATCCCACTTCAACCATGCTTAGAACCAAGCACAATCTGCTGTGATCTGAGCCCAAGCATGACAGAGTAGGACAGGTTGTTTGCAAAAGTTAGAAAAGAAAAGCATGGTATTTCTAGGGTCAGTAGACTCAGCATGCCCTTCAAAATAAACTTGTGGATGATGCCACTTGCCTTGATGAACTAGTGGATAGAGAGTCCAGTGGATGGGAATCTTTTGTAACTGCTATTCTTTCTCTGTGGCATGTCTTGGACTCAAGAGGTAACCCCTGAAAATGCTGGGAATGAAGAAGGTGGAACACCTTTTGCATCCCTGCTGGGGTGTAAATATCTTGGGATTTCAAAGTTGTTCTAGAGTCTTTGAGATAATGTAGAGTCTTGTCCATCTCTTGTGAGAAAAATGAAGGCCCTTCAATACGTAAGTCCTGGACAGTCCGTTACACCTCTGACAGGAGGCCAGAAGAGTGTATAGCATATTCCATACTGCAAGTTGCAGAATTTGCTGCATTGAGATCCATCTGCAGAATTGTTCTGATGACCAACTTGCCTTCCTCTGTGAAATCCTCGGACTCCTGTTACACATCATCTGGCCAAAACTGATGAAATTGCCCACTGTGTTGGTACGTTTGGTGCTGATTCCAGTTGAGTTTCCTGAACTGCCAGTGAGGGCAACACCAAAGGTTTGGTTACTGTCTCACAACCTCACAAGCCTCAGGAGTGGAGGACACCAGGCAGACACTCAATGGTAGTGCAGCACGAGGAGATGCTGATGAGGGTGCTTTTGGAAGCTGCTCATGAAAGGCAGAGAGTGGGTTCTGGAGTTAACACACTTCTCTGTGTAGAGGTGTGCTCTCAGGAGTGTTCCTCCTTGAATATACTCCCAAGTCATTAGAAAAGATCATCCTCTTTGTGTCTTGTCATGAGTCCAGCACTGAGTCTGCTTTCCAAAGCCTCTTCACTGGCCATGTTTATCTGCTTCTCTCTGTAGTAGTAGCATTGGGGGTGCACAGCCAATTGAAGTGCACAGTACCAAGGTAGATGGCTCAGGAGTAGAATGAAGTGATGAAGTGCTGATTCGAGGAGCAGATAGTTTAATCTACCTGACCTATCCTTTTTAGAATGGGGCTTACAGGAGCTTACAAATGGAAGACTTGCTGCTCCTGTGAGGCTCCCCCAAAACACTTAAGACAGCAGGAGGGAGGGAGGTCACAATTATGCACTGCCTTGCTGCAAGCGTGACAGGGCTTGAAACCTAGCAAGCATGGTATATCTCTGGTACTGAGGCCAGGCCCCAGACAGGGTAGCAGATCCACAACAAACATTTTAAAATGTTTATTTAGTAACAAAACGACATAATATATAACTGGTACTACCATACTACTGGTGCTATTTGCAGGGTTTTCCTAAAAAGCTACAGAAACAAGGAGAAGGAGCTCCAATAGCTGTCACATGTGGTCGGGACAGGGCAGGGTGATAATTTTTGATGGGGGGGGACACTCCAAGGATTTGATAAGTAGTGAAAGGCCAAGCTCTTCCATGATATTAATGGAGGGGCTGTAGGGTCTGGGAGGGAGGTTGAGTGCAGAAAGGACATTGAGTTTGAGAATTGGGGTGCAGAAGCGGGTATAGGGTCTGGGATGGCGTTTGGGTGAAGAAGGGGGTTGTGACCTGGGGCAGAGGTAGGGGGCAATGGTATAGGAAAGGATTGTAACCTGGAGGATGGGCATAGGAAGGGGTGCAGAGTCTGGGAAGGTATTGTGACCTAAGACAGGAATGAAGAGGGTTTGGTTTGTGACCTGGGGCAGGGAATTGTGATGTTGGAGGGGTGCCAGAGGCAGGCTCTGGCTGGGAGGCTCCTGGCCAGCAGCACAGTGGGACCATCAAGCAGGCTCCCTGCCTGTTGTGCCACTGCACACCACCAGCTGTGGGGGTCATGTGCTCTTTTTACACCACATAGCCTGGTGAGGGAAGCTTCTGCACTCTGCACTCGGCCACAAGCATGGTCCAGGCAGCTCCCATTGGCCAGTTTCCAGCCAATGGGATCTTACGAGATTGTGCTGAGGGTGGTGGCAGTGCGTGGAACTCCCTTCCCTCCAGGGCTCACCCTGCACTAAGAGCACATGGCTCCTGCAGCTGGCTGCTTTAAGCAGTGTGCGGAGATGCAGCTCACAGGAAGCCTGCACAAGGCTGTACTGGGATCTCATATTCAGCCAATTATCCACCTGAAGCCTCAAGTCCATTTTAGAGTCACTGTTTCACATTATAGAATCCTCACCCTGTAAGCATGGCCTATGTTCTTTGTTCCTAGATGTATGAATTTGAGTTCGGCTGTATGAAAATGCATGTTATTTACCTGTGCCCAGTTTACCAAGTGAATCTATTCTCTATTAACAACCTGTCCTGTGTATTATTTATGACTCACTAATATTTGTATAATCTGTAAACTTAAAGAAAATATAAAAATACAACTTTCTAAAAGTAATCGATAAATATGTTGAATAGCATAAGATCAAGGACCAATCCTTGCATGCCCCCATTAGAAACATATCCACTCAAGGCCATCCTTGCTATAAGTCCAAGATACATTCCAAAAAACTTGGACTTGTAGAGAAACAACTTAAAGTGGAGATTTTTTTCATGTGGTTGACTTCAATTTGCTCAAACTGATGGGGGGTTTGTGCAGCTTAAGAGTGGGGAATGGGAGGACTTATAAGACATCAGTTCCTAAAAGCGTCAATGACTTTAGTGTGGAACGGATGTATACTGCGGCGACTTACAGCCGGGCCGCTCTATATTCCCCATTTACAATTATATTTTGTTGACCTATCTATTAGCCAATTTATAATCAACTTAATGTGTGCCTTGTTGATTTTATATTGTTCTACATTCTAAATCTCATGTAGCAACAAGTAAAATGTTTTACAGAAGTCTCAGTATATTTAATCAACACTATAATCTTATCAACCACACACATAACTTTATCAAAAAGATAATCAAATTAATTGACAAGATTTATTTTCCATTAATCCTTTTTAATTTGAATTATTTTTTTTACTCTTCTATAATTCTTTATTAATCCAGTCAGTATTAGCTGTTCCATTATTTTGTACGGTATTGATGTCAGGCTGACAAGTCTATAATTAATCATGACATCCCATGTATCCTTTAAACAGATTTTCATGTAAACTTTTTCCAGTCTTCTGGAACTTTTCGAATGTTCTAAGACTTATTAAAAATCAACAGTATTCGTCAGATAAATTATTGGCCAACTCTTTTAAAACTCTTGGATGCAAGTATTTGGATTTAAAAATATCTAACTTTAATAGATACTGTTTAACATTATCCTTAGTTACTAGTGGAATAGAAAGTATTTAATCATTATATGATATGGCTATATGATCTCTATTTCCTTAAATACAGAACATAAATATTTTTGAACACATCTGCCTTTCTGTATTATTATTGACATTTCTGCCATTTCAATCTAATAATGAACCAGTAACATTATTAGGATTTCTTTTATTCTTTAATATATATGAAAACTTCCTATCATCCTTAACTCTGCTGGCCATGGGGTTTGATTTGTCATTTTGTTTCCCTCATAATTTTTTTCACAACTCCTGATTTATATTATACTTGCTATCAACTTCCTCTTGGTAATCTACATATAACATTTTTATAGCTTCTTTCACTTCATAAGACACATTGGTATTTTTTTAACCGGTGTGACCTTTCTTGATTGTATTTTTGGGGGCGACTAGTGAATATTCTTAAACAGTACCAAATTATTACTCATATTTTTTTTGTTAAAATTCTCTCTCTCAACTGATCTGGCTCATAATTGTTTTCAGCTTTGTGAAATTGGCCCTTTTAAAATATGAAATAGATAGTTGTTTGAAGTTTATTCTGTTTATACATAACATATGTAATCAAGTCATGATCAATTGAGCTAGTCTTGTGTTTAGGCACATCACTGCTGTGATAATGCCATATATTTTAAAAATCAGCTTCTAAGCGTTCAGTAACTGTGAATAAGCTCGTAGATATTTGTCTACAGCTTTTTTTTTTAAACCATCTGATCTAATAAACATACTCTGCTAGACACAGGGCAGGTAGACATGGAACAGCCAGTTTGGTATGACACTCTGTTAATTTTAATCCTGGTATGTACATAATTGAGGTAACAATTTACTTTCCAATCTTTGGCTTGATTTCAGAAAAAATGACCAGATGTCCCAGTCTTGCAAGGAAAATACAATAATGAAGTATTCTTGCAGTGTCATCATTTAAATTTTTGACCAACCTTCCAAGCCTCCTCCACAGTAAATTGCACTAATTAAAAAAATGCTAGTTTCATTTATGGATTAATTTTTTCTAAAACTTTGATTAAGCTCCTTGTCCTTCCTTCTCTTCTGTACTATTCTATAGTCCCTTCCCCACTTCTTGTCCTGCCCCTCACACCCATCTTGCTCCCCAATTCAGGAGTGTTGCCCATTGTAAAAGCAGACAATAGAGTCCTTCCTGAAAAGGTGAGCAATGCATTAATTAAACTGTCCCCTTTCCTGTTTGTGAAGGCAAACACATTTTAGCCCACGGATTGCAACATCAGGTGCGGCTATTTGCAATTTGTTCTTTGGGCTTGGGCTTGGGCTTGTGTGGGGTATTGTTTCTGTGGTGGAATGCTTCCCAGTATTCCCCTGACCAGCATGCCCCTGCAGAACTTCATCAAATGAGAGTTGCCTTAAAGGCCCATCTAGTCCTTAGCATACATATTTTTAATATTACAAGAAAGAACTGCATAGCAGCTCTGCATCATGTTTTGCCTCTTCTCAAATTCTTTGCCTGCCACTTGACATAAACACCGTATTAGACAACTTTTATTTTATTATTTGTTACTAGGCAACTTGCTTTTTTTGGTAACATTTAAAGTTGATCTTTTCTTTCTACTGTGGCATAATGTTCTTGAAGACTGTGCCACTTCCTTCTTAGCCCTGAATTTGAATTTTTTAATCATTAAAAGGAAAGATTGTGAATTTAAATATTCAAGAGTCACAATCCCCTTAAAATATGCACCAACAGAGATTCAGCATGGTGAGAGTGACTTTATATCCTTTTGACTAGGTGAGCCAGAATGATATAAGTTATTCTTAGACAAGGAGAAACAGGGCAGTTGAATCCTATTCATCTTATCATTTTATTTTCTGAAACAATATGTCATTGCAACTCTGTGTATTATGGGTTTAACTATTTACAATAACCTTGTGCAGCTCTGTGAACTCTGGAAGTGATGAAGTATTGCATAAAAATACTGTTTCTCAGATGATTTTAAAAGTTCTTGTGTGTTTCTCTTGTACAGTTGGCCCACGTAGATATACTATAATGAGACTTGTTATTTTGCATACCTGCTCTGAGACATGATTAGTGTATGTTTTCACTTTCTAGGACAATTTGTTTCACTTTTCATTGGAAGGGAAAGTATTTTCAGTGTGGTCATACAGGGTCAGATTCTGATTGGTTAAGCTTAAGTGGTATTACTCCTGATTTTTTCTCTGAGTGGTGGAAGTCAAATTCTGACCCAGGTCATTGATTGATGTGGAAAAGCTGAATGTCCGACGTAACTCATGATCAGATAGAATGAATGAAAGTAACTGCAAAGCCAGAAAAGAAGATAACGGGAACTTATTTTTGCTCAGAGGCATACTTAATAAGAGACTTAGGAGGGATAGCTCAGTGGTTTGAGCATTGGCCAGCTAAACTCAGAGTTGTGAGTTCAATTCTTAAGGAGGCCATTTGGGGCAAAAATTTGTCAGGGATGGTACTTGGTCCAACTGTGAAGGCAGGGGACTGGACTTGATGACCTTTCAAGATCCCTTCCAGTTGTAGGAGATAGGCTTTATTTATTAGGCCATACTGCAGAATTAAGATGATGTAAGTTACACTGATGATTATAAACTGCTGGCACATCATATCAGACTGTACTACCCTACTTGTGCTGCTGTACTGCACCATCATGAGCTTATAGCTCCTAGCCATGCCATAGTTTGTAAAGTGAACTGAACACTTTGTCTTTTTTCCTAACACAAATTTACTTTCATTCAGCACATTCCTGCATAATATTTAGATTTCTGGATGCTGAGGGAAACCCTCCCCCCCCCCCCCCACACACACACTTATCCCCCAAGACCACTTGCAGGCTGCAGGGGGCTGCTGCAGGCAGGCAGCAAGAGCTGGGGGCAGCCTCCAGAGCCTGGCCCCCCAGAAAACCTGCAGGCTACAGGGGGCACTGGAAGAGGGAGCAGACTTCAGAGCCTCACTCTCTCCCCCCCCCCACACAGCCTGCAGGCTACAGGGGGGACCACTGTAGGCTGGGGAAAGCCCCCAGAGCATCACCTCCAACTCAACAGGCTGCAGGGGGGGGCTCCTCCCAGAGCTTACTCTGCCCCCAAAACTGCAGGTTGTGGGGAGCCCTGGAGGCCAGGGACAAACCACAGAGCCTGGCCAGCTCCCCAAAGTTCCCCTCCAAAGAGCCTGCTGGATGAGGAGGAATCTGGAGCTGAGGTAGCCCCCAAAGTATCATCAGACCAGCTCCAGGAGTGGGGGGAGGCAACTGGAGGCCAGGACCAGCCTGTAAAGCACTGCCCCCCCAGTAGTTTGCAGGATGAAGCAGACACTGCCCCAAGCAACTCTCACCCCCTCTGCCTGGTGTAGCTGCAGGCCAGGGGCAGGAGCAAGCCATGGTCTGCCTCTTCTGACTAGCAGCAGGCTGGGGCAAGAGGTAGCTGAAGGCCAGAGCTGGGCCACAGAGCCCCAGCTCCCACCCAACAAGTATGCAGACCCAGTTCCTCCTCTCTGAGGAAGAGCTGCCCGCTAGGGAGCACAGCCCCAGCCCAATCGGTGGAGTCTCTGGCCGAGGAACACTGCCACAGCCCCCTGGGAAGAGCCACTGCTGGAGCAGCAGCACCCTCGCTGCTATGGGCAGCCACAGTAAGCTCCCCTCCCCCGGTTCCCTTCACTGAGTCCTGCCCTGAGGCCTCCCACCCCCTGCTCCTCCTTACCCCCAAATCTCACTCCAGCCTTCCTTTTCCTTAATTTTCTAAAAATTACAAGCATTGAAATAAAGTTACTACATTTTTCATTTATTTAAAAAATACTACGGTAAAACTCCAATTTGTCTGGCATCCAGTGGTCTGGCACTCCTGATGGTCCGGCATCAATTGGAACCCGGAAGTGCTCCGGCCAGCCGGACAATTGGAGCTGCTCTGCCCCAGCTTCTCCAAGTCCGCCACTGGTCAGTTTCAGCAACGGTGAACTTGGGGAAACCCTGGGGCAGAGCACCCACCCCAGCTGCTCTGCCTCCGGCTTTCCCAAGTCCGCTTCTGCTGAAACTGACCAGTGGCTGACTTGGGGAAGCAGGAGGCAGAGCAGCTGGGGTGCTGCCCGGTTGGTCCTGCAGTTCCGCCCTCTCCCACGCTGCGCAGTTCCCAGCTGCCCGCCTACTCCCCCACCACAGACCCCTCAATGCCCCCCTTCCAGTTCTCCATTATACCTGATAATCCGGCACGCCCTGGGTCCTAACGGTGCCGGATTATCGGAAGTTTATTGTACTTCTATTACAGACCCAAGCAACACCAGGTACACTTGCTAGAGTATAACATATAAAGGTGAATAGACAGAGCTAACTTACAAGGCTGTTACTTTTGCCTTAAAGTTAACTGCCATACTATCTGTCTACTGATTTTTCTAATCTGACTTCAATACTGGTCACTCATGGAACAGAAGGTTCTAGAATTTTTATGTCTGCGTCACTAAAATACGTGAACTCTATCTCTAATATAGTGCCTTTCATCTTGTAAAGTCCCTTACATCTGTGCAAGTTGAGTGCAAAGCAGGAGTAAAGCACTACATCAAATGTCCTTCAGAGCTTCAATCTCTACATGCCAACTGAGTAAGCAAGTAGTGCTTGCAGATATAGAAGCACTACTGACTATGCTGAATTTTATTATTTCTTCTTTCCTAATTCATTGAAGTAAGAGGGCTGTAGACTGTTGAAGTCAGTGTTTGATTATTTAAGTTACACAAACACGTTGCACTTAAATCTATTTTGTTGTATTGAAAACAGTTAATTAGAGGCAGTCAAAAATTTTCCCAGGAATGATTTGCTGCTGGTAAATGCTGTTTCATTTAAATCAGAACCTTGTGTGAGAATGTGTTGATAACTTTTTATTTAGAAAATTATAGTTATTTACTGTATTTAGAAAAAATAAATTGAAAAAAGTGTTTCAATAAGGTCAGAACATTCCTTTTTATCTTAATGGATTTGGAACAAAAGCCAACTTTAGAATGTTGGAATTCTGTACAAAATGGAAATTCAAAAATTTCCATTAGCTCCACTGTTCGTTATGTCAAAATATGTGGTCAGGAGCATGTGTTTCTTCATATGGCTCAGTATATCAGTATCATATTATCTGTTATTAAACTAAACTCAAATCCAAAACAATTGCAATTTTTCATACACACCCCCAAACAAGAATTCCAAGGGACAGTGGTTACCTCTATTGTTATATTGTGGCATAATGCCATAAGAATGTTACCTCAGACAATCTTTGTGCATGAGATCCCATCGCCAAAATATAGAAAGAAGCCCCATGTGACTGGATATTTCCTACTTTTTGCATTTCTTCCCTGGAAGGTGAGCTTTATAAAGCCAATGTTGTGATGCTAAGGCTCTATGTATTGTGATGCATTGCTCTATACACATCATCACATTTGGAGTTCACCAAACTGTTCCCTTGAACCTTAACAGGCTCTGCTCTGCCTCTCTCAAGTAAAGATAAAAATCTAATCATCTCAGGCAGGCCCTACTCTGAATGGTGGTAGAAATGTAGCCGTGTTAGTCTGGTGTAGCTGAAACAACATAGACCTGTATTTTGTTTCAGCTACTCCGAATGAGATTTTTCAAAAGGTGATCTATTCTTGCTCCCATTGAAGTAGCTGATAAAACTTCCTTTGACTTCAGCAAGGCCAACACTTTGAAACAATGTTTACTCTGGTTTAACCTTCACTGATTTCACCCTATGAGGTGCCTGAAGTCAAGGACATCAGAACTTGTTTCTTGTGTTTAGAATTAGAGAAGTTAGTGCTCCAAGTTGATTTGTAGGACTTTAACTATAACACTTTTATTAGTTGTAATAGGATTATGCATTTAAAGATCTGTGCAAACACTTGAAAAATATAGGCCTTTGGATGCTTCACTTATTTAAGTCACCAATCCACAAGACTGGATGGTTTTGTCCATTCTTCCTGCTTGCAAGGCAAGTAATAACATTTCAGTAATTAAAAAGTGAACCCCCAGAGAAGACTCGAAAGACAAATAACACAAACATTAATGTAGAGAACTTCCTCTGACAAACACATCCGATTATTGCTATGCTTTAAATGCAAAATCTGATAATATACTTGTTTAATTCCTTTTATAATGAAATATTTAAGTAATATATTACAGTCATTGGAGCATCATTAACAACTATGAAATTAAGTGTCCCATGGGTTTTTCCAATTTAAAGGGGGTTAAATTGCTAATTTTCATGTTAATTAGCATTCATTCTGAAGAATAGAAAATGTAATTCCATAGCATCTAGCATTTAACAATTGAGCTTATCTAGACATTAAATTTAAAAGAAGCTCTGCATTATTTGCTAGTGATTTCTTAAGTACGAATGATTAAAGGAATCTCATTATTCTAACAACATGCAATTTCCAAGGATGAATATTGCTAATTTATATACTTTATCTCTGCATAATAAGAAAGTAAAACAGCACTTACAATGCAGCAGGTGCATCTGTTCTTAATAAAGAACATTGCACTTCATAAATTTGTGGGCTTAAAATAAAATAATTTTGTAAACTGACATTTAGAATTGGAATATGTTGCCTCAAGACCATTACCCATTCACTAGGCTGTGCTCAGTGGCATTTGATAATTTCATTTCTGCTACCCAAGCTCTACTTTAATACATGCAATCATAGTTACGTGTAATTGAAACATCTTCATATAGCACAGCAGTAAATTAATGCCTCCTCTCTTAATGTTTAAAAAAGTTAATACATTATATTGGTAACTGTAAGCTGTAGATATTATAAAATTAATTTGTATTGGGGCAAATGAAACCTATAGTTCAACTTTGTGTTCTACATACTGCTCTCGCTTGTAGCATTAACTACATACCATCTCTTTTTATTAAAAAACGAAAACAAAAAAAGAATATAATCCAGTGTGTGTTTCACATTGCTTTAAGTTCCCTTTAGTTACATCAGCGTGCTAGTGTGCAGTAGACGTACGAGAAGATGTGCCATACAGAGATTCTTTGGGAAATGTAGGAGCTTTAAACATGCCAATCAAGTCAAATGGGAAGCTCATGGCATGAAGATAGGACGCTGTTTAGGTTGCTATATTATTCAAGGGAAAGAACATAAAAAGATCTATAGGGCAGCAATGGTATTACATAAGTTGGGTTTGTTTCAGACTCTTATTCAGGGTGGTTGGTGTACTACATTAAAAACTTTCAATATTGAGCCAGTATAAAATCTGCAGTTAGCAAACACTTGCTAACTGAACTTGGCAGTTCATCACTGACATCCCCACCCCTCAGAAGGTGCATTTTAAATCTCCTGTGATGAAAATATGATGTCAGTCTATACGTTTTTAAGGATTGTGACATAGCCTGGAAGTATCCAAATGCCCAAATAACTTAGATGCCTTCTCTTTTTGCTGCTTCTTGATTTTTATTTTCTAGATTCCATAGTTTAGGTTTGATGATTTGGTTTTTCTCTTTCAACTAATGCCCTATTAGCTTGACAAACTGATTTTCCTGTCAGTTGCTGATAACACAGATTCTGCCAGGACCTCTTCTCCTAAGCTTTCTTCCTGTCTTTCTCTCATATTTTTGGTATCCTCTTCTTTCGCTAGGTCTTTCCTTGTTCACATCACCTTGCTTTTCTTTTCTTTTACAACCTCTTGTCTCAAGCCCAATTTCTCTTTTTGTTTGTTCTTTTTCTTTCTCTTTGCTAAATCTCTATCACTCTCCTCTCTGGCTTTTGACCTTTTCCTCTTTTGTCCACTGCTTTGCTCCTGCCCCATGAGCTACAATAGGTTATCTTCTGTCAGGGCAGCAGATGAGAGATGTGGGCAGTGGTGAGCGGTGTGAGCACGGGCCAGAGGCCCAAGGGTAACAGTGTGGCTGGCTGGAGAAAAGTGGTACTCTGAAGGTTAAAGCACCGCTTCTCTCCAGCTGCCCTCTGCTTCTTCTGAGTTCTCTAGCCCATGCTTGTGCTGCTCGCCGCTGCCTGGTGAGCAGGGGTTGGGTGCAGCCCCGATGGGGGGGTAACCAAGCCCCCAGCACGCGGCATACTGCCTGGGTGAGTGTGAGTCCCTTCCTCAGCATGCAGCCAGCCATCCTGAGCCTGCATCACTGCATGCAACCCCACAGGGTAGGAGGCTACTGTGCTCAGCACTGGGGTTGGGGTAGAGTCTGGATCTGGCCTGGGGCAGAGTGTGGGCTCCACTTTGCAGGGAGAGAGAAGAGAGAAGAATGCCGAGACAACAAATACTGTCTGTGTGGCTGCCTAAAAAGCCAGTGCACTGCTGGCCCACTACCCTCACCTCAAACACACACACCTCACAGGGTGGCCTAGGAGACTGGAGAGAGACTTATCACACACAAGTAGTCTCCTGTGTCCCACACAATCCCTTCCCCAGGACCCCAGCAAGCACACACAGCACACACTCAGTGAGGACCCACCCACCACACTCTTACATTGCTGCCCCTCCTGTCCCAGCCAGCAGTGGCATGTGGTGCCCTGAGCAGCTGTGTATTCTGCGTATGGCTAGGGACAGCCTGGAAAGAAAGCAAGACGAATGACAGAGACATAAAGGCTGCGTCTAGATTGGCATGATTTTCCGGAAATGCTTTTAACGGAAAAGTTTTCCGTTAAAAGCATTTTCGGAACAGAGCGTCTAGATTGGCACAGATGCTTTTCCGCAAAAGCACTGGATGAGTTTTTCTGCAAAAAAGCCCTGATCACTATTTTCGCAATCAGGGCTTTTTGGAGCAAAACAAATCTGAGCTGTCTACACTGGCCCTTTTGCACAAAAGTTTTGCGCAAAAGGGACTTTTGCCTGAATGGGAGCAGAATAGTATTTCCGCAAGAAGCACTGATTTCTTACAGTAGGAAGTCAGTGCTTTTGCGGAAATTCAAGCGGCCAGTGTATATATTATAAGCAAATAGAATTAATTAAGACTATGCATTAAAAAAAGAACCGTCAAAGACACAACACAATAGCATTTAAAGCAATAAACACATGTTGATGAAGTAGCATTTTACAGCAAGACCAGATATCCAGAGCATAATCCCAAAGAATCCTCTAGCAGTTAATTTAAAAATTATTGGAAACAACAAAAGGTGTCAAAAAGCTAAACATAAGCTGCTGTTTCACTCAAATGAACTTTGATGTATGTCTTAGAAGGGTGTAGCTTGTCAAGGTAAGTGGCAACTGTTAATTTATGTAAACTGAAGTAATAAATAAGTAAATGAAGTCCTCCAAAGCCCTAATCCCACTAAAGCAATGAATGTGCTAACTTTAAAGTAAGTGGGACTGCCTATACACTTAGGGAATGTCTAGACTTCATCCCTCTGTCTGCAAGGAGGTTTACAGGATCTGTCGAAAAAGACTTTCTTTCTTGACAGATCCCCCTCTAGAATGCCTCTTTTTGCTGACAAAGTGCTGAGTCAGCAAAACGTGGTAGCCATTTTTATGCAAATTAGGCTCTGGATATTTAAATCCCTGCCTCATCTGCAATGTCGACCTGCCTAATCTGCATCCCTCTGCTGACAGAGGGATGCAGTCTAGACATAGCCTTAAAGTTAAGCACGTTTGTAAAATGTTTAATGTTCAAGACTGGGGAATTATTGTGCATAATCACCATTGCTCTTGTTATCATTGTACATACATAAACTGTATTTGAACATAAAAATCTAGTGACTGCCACATTATACTTAAATATGTGGTTTGAATGTACTGCATATGTAAAATTTGTGTATGTCTACTTATATATTGCCTACACCGCCAAACACACCTACTTATAACACAGCTGTTTCACCCTATCTTTTCTACCCCAGCATTTTACCTTACCACTTTATTTTCTATATAATTTCTGTAATTAGAAAGCATTAGTAGAATAATTGTTCAGTCTTAGCCTCATAAATGGGATATGAAGAATGTGGGAGAATACTTAGTGGGCCTCTATTGATTTCAGTCAACTCACGTAGTGTGCTACATGAGTGCAAAAAGTTTTCTCAGTCCTGGGTAGTTTTCGCACAGATAAAGAAACCAAAATTCAACGTCTCCAGAGAGCCCCGGTGATTGATACTCTACTGATTATAACAGACAATATTTATCCAAACAATTTATCCAAACAATACTTTGTAAACTATCATATCAAAACAGGCAATATCTTCATCATGTGGTTCATCTGTGGCTGTGTTTGAGGAGTTATATATGAGCTGTAAATCCATTCTTGAAATATGTTGAGCTTGCCCTAGACAAACGCATGTTTTTTGCTTGTGTGCCTCTGTCTCCAATGCAAATTGAGCAAGATGAAGCCATAGATTCATAGACTTTAAGGTCAGAATGGACTATCATGATCATCCAGTCTGAGCACATTGCAGGACACAGAACTTTACCTGCTCCTGAAACATTACTTGACCTCTACCTGGATTTTGCAAGTAATTACATTTGCCTTTTCTAGTTACAAACATTGTCTAAAATTTAAATAATCTGTTAATCTTTAAAATAATCTAGCAGCTGCACAACTTCTAGTATTAGAGTTTTCAACAAGAAGCTCCATGGACATTAATAGGAACTGGAAGCCAAAATGCACACAGATAGACTAGATGATAGATTTAGCATAGAAGGCACACAAGTCTTAGGATGCATCTGTATCTTTAGATATAAATAGGTGCACACATGCAGACTGAAAGATCCTGCCCAAATAACACAAAAGTACAGTAGATTTCAAACATAATTAAGAACTGACTGTATTTTCATTAGGGGGATCATTACAAGCTTTGGTATTTCAAAACCTGCAAATAAATACCTGTGATGTCACCACAGGCCCCAAGATGGCAATACAACCTTGTTTTTCTTAGCGGCTTATTATTAATTATTTTTATTATAGTGTATATGCATCTGATTTATATTTTACAACTTTCTCTTTCTGGCTTCTACGGAGGCCTTGCTGTTTGCCAAGCAGTGTAGACACAAAACTGGAACTCTCCAACTACTACAGTACTACAATAAGTGAATGGATGAATACTGTGAATGATCTAGCAGCCCTGAAAGATTTCATATAATGCCACCAACAAAAGGGATATCTCTAACCAAATTTGATCTCTTTTCTATTGAGACATATATGTAACTAAGCAGATCTCTGAAAGGAAATTAAGGAAGTATTATTATGTATAATGATTTTATATAAATGTTCATTCTATATTTTCAAAGTATTTGTAATGCCTTCCATACTAAACCCTCCTTTGAACCAAACCAAGGGTAATTGTTCCCTGCAGTACTGGTATACTTTCTATAGGTTTAATGGAATTGCTTCTAATCCAGTCAATCTTCTCAGCAAAGAATAATGAGAACTCCTTGCAGCAGGGATCACTCACCTCGGATGCTTGGTAGGAAGGCACTGTATTTTTGCAAAATGGGTCACTATCCAAGCATTTCTATTGTCCAAGATTTACAGATTCCATAGCACAGGGGGCGAAACAGTTATCCCTCAAGACTGACACAGCATACAACCCCCATATTGCATAACCTCCATATTGTATAACTAGTCAAAACAGTCTTTTGCCACCATTGCTGTGATATTCTTTCTTCTATCTTTGGGTGTGTCTACACAGCAAGGCTTAACTTGAAATAAGCTACACAAATTGTGCTACGTCAATTGCATAGCTTATTTCAAAATAGTTTATTTCAAAATTGGGAGTGTCTACACAGCACTGATTTCAAAACAGAGCATTCTTCCCCCATCTTCCCTTACTCCTCCTACAATGAGGGTTACAGGAGTCAGAGTAAGAAGTCTTCCAGCTTGACAGTATTTCTACATTAGTTCAAAATAACTGCCTACTGTGTAGACACAGACTAAGAATCTTTAGAAGAAGACATCAGGGGCATATGTGCTGAGAATGGAAAGATAATGGAATGAAAGCCAGAAAATGCAAGATGAAAGAGAGGAAGACTGGAAATGACATGGAAATGAACAGTTCTGAATGCCAGGGCCAGATTAAGACCTTTAGAGGCCCTAAACACTGAAAAGATTGTAGTGTCACCCCCTCCCCCCGATATGTAATTCAAAATAAAAACAATACTATACCGTAAAATCTCATTTTTTTTTGTGCCTCTGCTTTGCTGGTGCCCTAAGCACGTGCTTAGTCTGCCTATTGGATAATCCAGCCCTGTAATGGCATCAAACACCTCATCATGAACTGGGAAGATTTGGAAAAAAGGGCATGACAGACAAGGATGACACTAAAGCTGTGAAAAAACAATGAGTCCTGTGGAGCCTTAAAAAGTAACAGATTTATTTGCAGCTGACGGGGTGGTTTTTACCCACAAAAGCTTATGCCCAAATAAATCTTAGTCAGTCTTTAAGGTGCCTCAGGACTCGTCATTGTTTCTGCAGATACAGAGTATCATGGTTACTCCTCTAAGTCTAACTCTATGCAGCTTCAAGTTTCTGGCTTCTTGAGAACTTAATTCTATTTGTTGCTTTCCCATTCATATGAATGATGAGCTTCATAATATAAGGGCAAGGAATTTTGTTGAATGAGCAACAACCTATGGATGAGAGGTATGGGAGCAGCAGAGAACAACTTTTTTGTTTAAAACTTATCTCTTTGGTCAACTGTTGAGCATTTCCAATGAGCTCTAAAGAGGCCCCAATTAGAAGACTGTTGGCTTTGTTAAAAATCTTTGCAGGTGATGGCATGAGAAACAATGGGGAATCGCCATATTTATAATAGAGAAACAGAGGACCTGCCCTATGGGAAGGAAATTCATTGGGCATATCAGAAACATTTCATGAAAGTTTATTATGGAAGTTGGAGCAGAGGGGTTCACTGTCCCAGTTCTTCTGCAAACTAACTTACTGGCCTCTTGGCATATTGGTGAGGAAGTGAATAAGCCTGAAGAACAAAATTATTATTTCCTCAAAGCATGTAGCTACTTCTGAGCTAGCTGAGATGCTAGTGCTTCTGAGCTACATCGGAAAGGGAAGGGTGCAGGAAACGTGCACTGCCCCTTGGTGTACTACACATGTCGTCCTGCTGTCCTGCTCGATGTGCTAAGGCTGTTAGTCTTGAGGACTGTCAGTCTGGCAGCTTCCAGAGCACTACATTTGCTCCAAAATTAAAAAGAGTTTTATTGCTGAAACATTATCTTTTATGATGGAAAGCAGCCAAGAAAAAACTGGTCGATGCATCAGAATGGCAGTTTTATTTTGCATAAATCATGAGGAGAGTGTGGTGGAGGGGGCTGAGAGGAGGCTGCTGCCATAAGTGAGGACTGGATCAGTTTGAATTCAGATACAATCCTGACAAGTGGGAAAATGCTGGAGGGAGAAACAAATGCTTTTATGTAGCAAATAGGGACATTAATATAGCGCCTCACGTTTGGGATTTGAAAATATTTGTATTGTATATTATTACAAATATTTGTGTGACTAATTGAGTGGTGATGTGACTGACTGTTATTATACCCCTCACTTCCATTTGCCAGAAGCTGGGAATGGGCAACAAGGTTTGTTCTCTTGATGATTACCTGCTTTGTTCATTCCCTCTGAAACACCTGATATTGGCCACTGCCAGAAGACAGGATATTGGGCTAGATGGTCCACTGGAAATGATCCCTCTACTCTTTTCCATCCATGTGTAGATTTTTCCATCCCTATGTGGAATAGTTTTTATGTGCATTGAGGCGTGTGCAGATATAGAAACAAAAAAACCTCGCTATGGGCACTCTGCTAATCAGCTGGGTAGCATTTGAATCTCTCCTAAGTCACTGCACAAATGCACATTGTACAGGGAACAGTGACAACTGGTCCCTGGCCCAGTGTGGCCAGTCTTAGGTTCTAATGTTTTCTATCGAACTGAGATGAATCTAGCATGTTCAGAGGACAATGGGCCATATTGGGATCTCAGTTACACCTGTGTAACTGTCTGGCTGATTTTAATAACATTGACCTTAGGATTGCACAGGTATACCTTAGGATAGACTTTGGCTCACTAATAGACATGGTGCTGTAAGATGTTTAGAGCAAAATTCTGGGCTGACTTACACCCAGTGTAAATCCTTTGAATACCATAAAATTGTCTGGAGTGAAAGTCAGTGCAGAATTTTGCTCTTACTACTGTTTGCAATATTGAAAAACTAGCATTTCTCTCTCTGTGAAGGACAATAAAACCTGCAGATTTTGCAGGTAATGAAACTCAGGCTTAGTGTACACTGCAGAATTAGGTTGACATAAGGCAGCTCACTTCAACCCAATGACCTCAGTGTGCATGCTACACCCTTGCTTCTTCTGGCATAAGTGCCCTGCTACACAGATGTAATAACTCCACCTCCACCTCTATCGGCATAGGGCTTACGTCAGTGCAGTGAGGACAACACAACATCCGTGCAGGCACTGAGTTACTCACTTTGGCTGTTGGATGGCATTCCTGTCTATTTCATGGATCAGTATCACTGGGGTAGGTGGGAGTCTCCAACTAGAGCATGGCTGCGCCCAGGCTCACTGCTCAGAGTGAGGCTTGTGACTGCCAACCTCCTCACTCTCTGCTGCCAGCCAGTCCTCTGCTCGGAGGTGCCTGGTTCCTCATTCCCTGTGGGAAGCCTGGTGCTGCACAGAGGCTTCCTGAGTCAGGCTGCTGGGAAACCAGATGCCTCCCCGCCCCCAACTCTCAGCTCCCTGCTGCAGCTGAGTGCATGGTGAGGAGCTCTGCACCTGGGGTCTCAGTGGCTCCTGTGCTCCCAGTGCGTAGTGGAGCGCTGAGCTCTGTAAGGGGAGGTGGGAGTGCTGGAGCAAGGTGCAGCCCTGAGAGGCAGGAGCTGGGCAGGCAGCCCGGCAGCTGTCTGGAGGCTCCCATAGGGAGTTTGGTAGCTATACTAATCCTTTCACGTCCCTGCCATGAGCTGCCTGTCGATCTGAGAGCCCATATTCTCAGCTCCCCATATTGCCCCTCAAGTCAGTGGAAATAGGGGTAAAAGTAAAATTAATTTTCCCCAGTATGGGGGGGAACACCAACTAAGTGGGGGACAAGTGACTTCCCCTCATGACTCCCACATGACTCATGACTTCCCCTCATGACCCTCACCCCTCAGCCCAGGGTCCCTACTTTCTTCTCCTCTTCTCCCGTTACCTAAGGGGAGGGGCACTAGGGGCAGTACAACAGGCAGAGAAGTTGCCAGCAATTCTACAGCTTTCTCTGCTCTGGCCCTGCCAGTGGGGAAAGGAGCAAAAACTCCAACCCTGTCCTCTACCCCTCCACGGAGCTGACACTCCGCGAGCTCCACATGTACAGCAGTAACTGTGGTTGAGGAGAGGGCTAGGAGTGGGTGTGGCTCGGGGTTCTGCTCTTTTCCCACTGGGATGGGCAGGAAGTGGGGAAAGGAGCAAAACACTAGCAGCTCCTCTGCCTCCCATATCACTCTCAACTCTATCCACCACCAGCCTTCTGCTCGTGCAGGGCTGCTGCTGAACTGAGGGGGCCAGAGGAGAGGCAACTCTGTGGGGAGTTGGGAGTGGTAGGTATCGACGCTTTTCGATATGCTGTATTGGTTATAAAGAGCTGGTAGGGCATACTAGACTTTGCCACCCATGTTCTTGTGGTATAATGTGTTGGTAATGGCTTACTTTCACCTCTGCTGGAAACACTTCTGTCAGCATGTGCACCACTGACAGAAAGAGGGTAGTGTGGACATAAACTATCGGAGTAATTACTAACATAGTTCGACTTACATTTCAAGTATAGACATGTCCTTAGCAACTACACTATAACCTGGACTCTGACCCCAAATGTACTGAACATGCACAATAAATTAATGGGTTAATTTGCTGAGTATTCAGCAGCTCCCAAATAAGTCCCATCATCAGTAATGTGTCTGCCTGATAGTTAAAAAGTGGGGAGCTAAAATTCTCTTGAGGTTTAGTCTTCATTAAACATTCTGTATCTTTCATCTCTATTGGATACGGATGACTACTCATCCCTTAATTATCTTTATCACCACAACCCTTTCTGTATTTGATTAGCACATTTCAACAAAACCTTTCCTTGCAGAAATAAAACCATTTCCGTTCCATCAAAAGTGTTGAATGCTTGCAGATCTTGGCATGATTTTGGGGGAATAAAATCTTGATATGAAATAATAGCACTTTTCCCTGTTTACCGCCATTTAAAATTAACATCCTGTTGAAATCTATAGCAAAGGAAGACATAGAAGGAACATCTAAGCAGGACAGCAGGCACCAGCCATGGATGTAGCTAGCATATATACAAGTGATTAACTTGTTACAAAACAAATGATAATAAGCAATTAGAAACTATTATTTCTTTCCTGAAATGACAAGCCATGTGGTTCAATTCCGTTCAATACCATTCATTATGTTCTGCATGCAAAGCTGTAAGATCTCCACCCTAAGAAATCATAGAAATGTAGGACTGGACAGCACTTGAATAGATCATCTAGTCCAGTCCCTTGCACGCAGGGCAGTCCCATATAATAAATATATCATTCCAGGCAAGTGTTTGTCTAACCTGTTCTTAACACTGTCTAATGACTCAGGTTCTACAACCTCTCTAGGCAATTTGTTCCAGTGCTTAACCACCTAACAGGAAGTTTTCTGTAACGTCTAACTTAAACCTCCCCTTGCTGCAATTTAAGTCCAAGACATCTTTTCCTATCTTCAGAGGATAAGGAGACCAACTTTTCTCCTTTCTCCTTGTAACAACATTATATGTATTAAAAAAACTATTATCATGTCATCTCCTCAGTATTTTCTTCTCCAGTCTTAAAGACAAACAAACAAGAAAACAAACAAAAACAAAACCAACAAAAAAACACCCCGGCTGTGTCTACACTGGCATGAATTTCCGGAACTGCTTAAAATGGAATACTATTCCATTTTCAGTTTTTCCGGAAAAGGAGCGTCTACATTGGCAGGCTGCTTTTCCGGAAAAGCCCTTTTTCCGGAACAGCGTCTGTGGCCAATGTAGACGTGCTTTTCCGGAAAAGAGCCCCGATCGCCATTTTCAGTGGTCTGGAATAAGGACTTATGCCCGAGCGGGAGCAGAATAGTTTTTCCGGAATAGCGGCTGATTTTGTACAGTAGAGTGTCATTGCTTTTCCGGAAATTCAAGGGCCAGTGTAGACAGCTCGCAGCTTATTCCAGAAAAGCAGCTGATTTTCCGAAATGAGTGGCCCAATGTAGACACAGCCCCTTGTTTTTAATCATTGCTCCTAGATCTTGTTTTCTAGAACTTTATTTTTTTTGTTGCTCCAATTTCTGCAGTTTCTCAACATCTTCCTGATATGGGCTCCCAGAAATGAAATGATATTTTAGCTGATGCATTATCAACACAGAATAGAGAAGAATTAGTTTGTGTGTCCTGTTACAACACTTCTGCTGATATAGCCCAGAATTATATTCACTTTTTTTGGAAAGAGCATTACATTTTTATTTAGCTTGAGGTCCACTATAACCTCCAGATCCCTTTCTGAAGAACTCCTTTTAAGACAAACAACAAGATTTCCCATTTTGTAAGTATGCAACTGATTGTTCCTTCCTAAGTGGAGTACTTTGCATTTGTCCTTATTGAATTTAAACCTGTTTACTTCAGTCCATTTCTCCAGTGGGCCCAGATTATTATGAATTTTAATCCTATCCTACAAAGCACTTGCAACCCCTCCCAGATTGGTATTGTCCACAAATGATACAAGTAGCAAATAGTTTGTGGCACTTTGGAAACATATGTTCTTTAAAAAACAAAATTACTTTGTTGTTGGTACAGTCAGTCGTACAGTGTAACCCATCCTGTTGGTGCAGTGTAACCGATGTGTCTAATGGGAGATATCACTTTAACCAGGGCATGTCTACACTACAGAGTTATTTTGAAATAACAAGGTGAGTGTCCACGCAGCAAGTCTGTTATTTTGACATTATTTAAAAATAACGGGCTTGTGAGTTGCATTGTTGCTAGGCAGATTTAGCACTCCACATCCAGAAGCTTCCAGAATTGGGTGTGGGTGTTTTTAGGACTTCTCCAGTCCAGGGGCGGATGAGAGTGCCGCAGTGCCCAGCACATCGCCGCGAGGCCCCAGGCAGTGAAATTTCGTGGGGCCTCCCCTTTGACATGGCACATGTGCCGTGGAGCCACAGCAAATGCGCGGGGCCTTGGGAAGCACGGGGCCCAGGGCAGCTGCCCCGCTCGCCCTGCCCTAAATCTGCTGCTGCTCCAGTCGGTTGCTGGGGTCAAACACCATGTATACATCTAGACTACACCTCTTTGTCAACAGAGAGATGTAGATTAGGCACGTCGAAATTGCTAATGAAGCTGCTTTTTTTTTTTAAATGGAGCTTTTTCAGAAAAAATGGCAATTTAGATGCAGATCTGTCAAAAATAAACCCTTTTTCAACAGATCCTGTATGCCTCATTTTTTGAGGAATACAGGATCTTTTGAAAAAGGGTTTATTTTTCAACAGATCCGTGTCTAGACTGCTGTGGTTTTTTTTTAAAAAAGCTCCATTTAAAAAAAAAAAGCGGCAGCCATGTTTATGCTAATGAAGCGCGGGATATTTAAATCCCTGCTTCATTAGCAATTTCAACGTGCCTAATCTACATCTCTTTGTCGACGGAGAGGTATAGTCTAGACACAGCCTATGAGGGAAAGCAAGCAGGGCAAAAGTGTAGGAGGCTATGTGTCTTGGATGAGCTGGAGAAACTGAGCCAGGAGCAGAAAGCAGGTTGTTTTCCCTAACTCCAAAGCATTTTGCAGCAGGTTAATTATATTGTTAATGCCTTAGGAGGGAAGCATGGGCAGCGTTAATTACAACAAGGGGAAACTGGAAGGAAAAATAATTTCATCTATTTTAATTGTATACTTTGAATATTGTTTTGATTTTAGCTAAACTGTTTTAATTAAGTTGCCTGAACTAGTATGATTTACTGACTTTTCCTTACGTGTTGTAATGGGGAAAGAGAAGTTAATATTTTGCTATCCTTAGCTTTGTGTTTTCTTGTAACATAAGAAATATATATATATACAGAGAGAGAGAGAGATTGCTTAATTAGCTAGCTGATTGGCTAACAGTGATTTCAGAGGAAAAGTCTGAATGGATTCCAGCTAACAACTCCTACATGCAAGTATAGGGAAGATGTTGTTTTAGACACAGCAGACTACAGATTTGGTGATACCAGAAGTATCCTGAAATAGCTGTTCTGCATCTTTTAATGCACCCATTATTTTGAAATAGATTCTATGAGGGATATGGGATGTTTTTGAATAGTGCTTATTTAGAAATTTGTCACTGTGTAGACAGTTCCAAATATCGAAATAAGCTATTTTGAAATTATATTGAAATAAGATACACAATTTGCATAGCTCAAATTGGGCATCTTATTTCAACCTATCAGTGTAGTGTAGATGCACCCTATCAGAGGCTTAGGCGAACTAAACCTAAGCTTTTTAGAGCTCTCAGCTTCTTCTCATTGTGTTTCTATGGGAATTGACCTGTTGGGATTTTAATTTTTTCTTTATGTTCATGTGTAACTATAATAATGTCTGTGGATTATAAAATAGCCATGTTGTGCTGTAAAAATTAGTTTATGTATATTGTTAGCATGAAATGTTGTAAAGTTGTTTAATTCAATTCATTTCTTTAATTCCTTTTGGAACTTGAATGTTAGGAGGTTGCCCCTGTGCAATCCTTGCTGAAAATCCTCAGAGACTTAACTCTGGGTCTCCAGCTAATTTTATGGGGGAGTAGGGTTTTTACTTTTAGGCACTGGAAAAGGACTGGAGAAGGAATGAAGTGAACAGCATGATTACTGACCATCTGGTTCTAAAGGAGAGAGTCTTGGCTATGTCTAAACTGCAAAGATAAGTCAGAAAAAGATATGCAAATTGCAAACTGCAATTTGTGTATCTTTTTCCACTTTTTTGGGAGAAGAGGCTTTTCTGAAATTTGGACCATCTACAAGGAGCCAAATTTCAGAAAAACCCTGCTCTTTCGGAACATCCCTTCTTCCTCATACAATGAGGAATACAGGGATGTTGAAAGAACACGTCCGCTTTTTTGGAAACTGTTCTGAAAAAGCGGACACGTTTCTTGGATGTGGCATAGTTTTTCCGGGATACCTCCAGTACCCTGGAAAAGCTCTGCAGTGTAAATATAGCCCGGATGTTTGAGAAAGTGCTTCTTCATTCTCCTCCTTTATGCTGGTAACCCCACATTTCAAGATATCATGATCATTACCCACGCTGACCCATTATCTCACACTGATGACAGTGGCCCTTCAGGTCTATTGGTTTGCCCCTGAAAATGCTCAAAACTAAAAAATATTTCACATCTGATTGTAATGAAAATATCAATTTAAAAATTAGCTCTGATTTGCATCTGATCATTCCAGTCTAGCTAGTTTTTAATATGGGCTAATTTACACCTCTTTAAAAGTATCAACCAGCAAAGCCAGGAATCCTTGAGTCCTTTCAGGTGCTGAGTCTTAATCTATTCTCATCGTAGAACCTCATCCATTAGATACTGAATCAAAAAATTAACATAGGAGACTTGTTTTCCATGGGTCTGATGAAAAATTCAGTGAAGTTAATGGAAAGATTCCCACCATTTTTAATGATCCAAATCAGTGTGAATGGGTCTCAGACATATTGAATAATTAATAAGAACAATATTCCTAACTATGCTAGCTAATGAATCCAGTCACTCTGTGCCATATGCTTCCTTTATGAGGAGCTATCAATCACATGCACGACTTTCCCCGTTTACCTGCTTGTGGGCATGGTCATAGGAATTGATGTGGTTGTCAAATTCCTGGTGTTTGTGATACTGCTTGTCACATAATTCACAGTAGAAGTTAGCCTTCACATCCTCCAGACCTTTTGCTGTGGCCTTCCCCTTCTCAGCATAACCCTACAAAGGGAAACGGTAGCATTTTGTCACCAAAAGTATTGCAGGTTCCTGACCATACTTAATTAGCCACATTTTGTTATGCAACATGGAGCATTTAAAATATTAGGTCTGTTCCTGACAGACTGAACTGACGATTCACAGAAATTCTAATGGATGTAAAAATACATTTTGGTCTAAAATTAGTGACATCAGACTTTACTGGACATATTTTTTTCTCAGACAGATTCAGGAAACATTTACTCTCTGAAGTCTGCATTTCCTCTTTCAGCCTGACTTAAATATTATATCAATAATATAGGACATGAAAAAAGCAACATAACAATGAGTGGGTCCTTAATCTCCTTATTGTTAAGATGAATAGTTAAAAGTTCACAAATGAATGGGTAGCTACACACAGGATGATTAACCTGTTTGTTCCAGTATCTTTAATTTGCCTATTCAGGTGTCTGTTCTTTCATAACTTAATGGAAGCAAACTTGTACTATGCAGTTGCATATAGAGTCAGATTCTCATTTGTGTTTTGCCCTCTTCACACCACAGAAGGGCCAGAAAACAGCTGGATATGATCAGTAGAGAGTTCTCCTGGGATAGGTGAATTGTCCTCTTGAGCAGATTCTGCACCACTTCTCCCTATGCTCAGCTTCAGCATGAATGAGCTTGCTATGTGGCCTGAGTACACTGCACTCTGACTAAACTTAGCTGTCAGTCAGTCCCATAGGAACCCCAGCTTATTATTTTAAATGAACAGCCCCTTGACTGCTCTGCTTTATGATTTAGTAGAATCCTACAAATCTGTGGATATCTGCTTTATATCTACAGGTATCTGCATTCACAGATGTCAGTGCAGATATCCACAGTTCTTTTTTTGCAGATACAAATGCAGATGCAAATTTTGTATCTGCGCAGGGCTTCAATGATCAGATTTCCAGACAGCATAGATCTACCCTGAGAATCAACCAGCCATCACTGGTTCTCTGATGGTTCCCTGCTGTGCTGGGAGGAAGCTCTAGGAAGCAGAGATTGTTATCCATTATTTTTCATCTATGTCCTATATCTAGAGAGATGGGCCTTGGTCCTCAGAAATAGAGGCCTAGGGTTAGTCTCCTAAAGCCATATTTAGGAATGAAAAGAAACACCCTGATTTCTAAAGTAGCTGCAGCTCCCAGGTTTGGTCATTTTTTAAGTATTTTATATACATATATTTTTACATTTTCTATACTATTTTATTTTGGAGCTCTAAAAAGCCCCACCTCCAACCAGGAAACAATAATTTTTACAAAAATTGTCAAAATATCCATTGCCATATTCACAATGAATGATATGGTGCTATTCATGCACACATAATACATTGCCATGTGAGTCAGTTAATTAAGCACTTACTACAATTAATCTACCCATTTGTGGATTGGAATGTGGCACATCACTTTTTATAACAAGGCTGTCACAAGTGCTCTCATCTGGAATGTAAATTTTGAAACCTACATGACAGAAGAGCCAAAGCTTTACTGCATGTAGGTCAGACTTGCAAGCTTTGAGACCTGTGTGTGCATTTTTTCATAGTAACATGGACTTGGCTTCTGAGAGTTAGATTCACAAAAGGTCTATGATGCCTAGGGATTTTCTGGGAGCCTAGAAGTTAGGTGTGATGATACAAAGGGTATGTCTAGACTACAGATTTTTGTCGACAAAAGTGGACTTTTGTCGACAAAACTATACCTGCGCCTACACTACCGCTGAGTTCTGTCGACATAACGTCGACAGAACTCAGCAGTTTTGTCGATGCTGGTAAACCTCATTTTACGAGGCATAACACCTTTTGTCGACAGAGTTCTGTCGACAGAAGGTGTAATTGCATGTAGGATTGTGTCTAGACTCCAGGGTTTTGTCGACAAAGCAGCTTGCTTTGTCGACAGAACTGAATGTAGTCTAGACGCTCTATGTCGACAGAAGTTTTGTCGACAGTATCTGTCGACAAAACTTCTGTCGACAAAATCCTGTAGTCTACACGTACCCTAAGTGTTCTACAATAGCCCCTGGAGAAATTTCTTCCCTGAGTTGGTCTGCTCTTCATCTGGCCTGAATAGATCCCTGAGTCATTCTCATCTAATAGTTTGGAGGCCACCATTTAGCTTTCTGTTATTCTCCTACTGGAGTGTTTATATTTCAGCAGGATAGGGGTCAAGTGGCATGCTCCATGACTATGGCTATGTCGACACTACAGGTTTCCTGTGCAAGAAACTTTTTGCAGAAGAGATCTTCCACAAAAACTTCTTGTGCAAGAAAATGTTCACACTGCAAAAGCACACTGAAAAAGCGATGAGTAGGAATAAGATATCCTCCGGAAAAGGGCTTATTTTCTGGAGAATCGCGTCTGGACTGGCGCTTTTCTCCGGCTTATCCCCAAGCCGGAAAAAAGCGGCAGCCATGTAAATGCAATTACCGCAGGGGATATTTAAATCCCCCGTGGATTTTCAATTCCGACTCGTCTCATTAGCATCCCTTTTCCAGAAAGGGATGCTAATGTAGACGTAGCCACTGAGTTTTTGTGCAAGACTTAGCCTCTCAGTAAGTTTGAAGGTGGGGGTGCTTAGTGGAGAATCTCACTCTGAAAGGTTAGCATTCCCACCTGAGATGCTATATGGATACTATAAAACTATTATAAAAAAATAATCCGGCACTCATATAGTTAAACTGTTTCATTAGTTATGTGAAATCTACAAAGACCATTAAAAACATTTAAGTGACACTTTTTAGCTTTATATTTCAGACCTACTGTTTTTCTATCATTAATTATTCACTGGTCCGTTGGTATAATTAAAATGCATAAATTAGCATGTGCATGCAATAGCACTAATTATGGAGAGATGTTTTCCATGGAAGTCAACTATTAAGGACAACATATTCTTATTGTAAATTTGTAAAAAAAATGCAAGTTTCTGACTCACTGGCAACCAGCCAGAGTATAATTGGGTTTTTTTTTTTCTGGCTATGAACTGTCAATTAAATGTTTACAGCTTCATCACGGTATGCATAGAAAAAACAGCATAATTGTTAGAGGGGGCTACATTATTCTCTCTGAAACACAACTGATACTGCTGTTCATGAGTGTTCTAAACTGTCAACTTTATCTGGCCCAGCAGATATTAATACACAATTCCCTTTCTATAAAGATGTTTATAAAAAAGCAACAAGGCAGCTTCCAGGTGCATCCAAAGATAATCACAACTACCTCCGTTGCCTTATTGCTTAATTATGCTTGTCTGCCATGGAAAAAGATACAATTTCCTGCTTCCTTATCGATCAGATGCAAGGAAATTGAATGCTACATAACGTACTTTATAAAGGTCACAGATTTTCTTTCTCCCAAAAGAGTTAAAACTTCATCACAACAGTAAATTGTGCATAGTCAAATGAATTTACACTTCCAGACCACTAATACCATTTCCACTGGTCTGCAAAGAAAATGCTCATATGTGGGTACAATAAAACAACCATTGTAAAGGAAGGCATTCAGAATCATATCTGACATTTTCTCTGATAATAAAAAGCAATATTCCTTCTTAGATCTTTCCTAAGTAGCTCAAGAAAATAGTAAGAAAAACCTTTACACTATACGTCTGAGGATCATCCGATTTACTGGAAAGAGGTGTCACAACCTAATAAACTGCATTCTGGGTCACAGAGTACATTTTGATGAGATGTAGGCTTAATAAAAAACACAAATGTGGGACCAGGTAAATGAGTGATGCTTGACACATGGACAGTCTGCAGCTAAAAGCAAGTACTGGAAGTCACTCTCAATGCAATTATTATGGGTAGGAACTCCTAGAACTAAAGAGTTAATTATATACTGTATTGGTGAAAGGCAGATAATATGCTGTAGAAGGCTATGGGAATGTGTAAAATACGAGCGAATGATTTTCTTGGTAGAAACTTGCAGAGCTGATCCATTTGTAAAGATAGTAATTACATTCACATCAATTTAGCCCACAGATGCATATTACTGTAATAAATGTTGATATATTGTATTCATTTACAGTGAATACATCCATTGTGCATTATACTGGAAGCCCTTTCATTTAGCAGTTTCTTTTACTGTTGCTCCTTATTGTAAAAATGCAATTAATGGTATCTGACATTTCATTTTCTAATATGAGGAAAATCAATGAAAAATACTGTGTAACTGAGTTTTCCAGAATGTTGCTGGTGACACCTAGTCAATTAGAAATCATTTATTAAATGCAGAGTTTGTAAGAGATATTTAATAGACTTGCACGGCCATTAAAATATGCTGACCTAGGCAATTCTACAGATTGTTTAGGATCACAAATATCTGTGGTCTGTTCCAGTGGACTAAGGTAATGAGCAGGTCAGTTTATACAGTGAAACTTGGTAAGGCAGTTTTTTCTATCAATCTGGGCATTACTGTAAATATATTCTGGGTGGGATAAATACAAGTTAATGGCAAACTGAAAACAGAAAAAATATGAAAGAGCGAGGCCTTTTTTGTCTAAACATTTCTGAACTTAAATGTAAAACTAGCAGGCATGATAGTTTCAGATTAGCATTTCTATTTGCAGTCAGGCATTCGGCTGAAATGCAGAGCTAAACAAGTGGACTGCTTCTTCTTGAGGGATATGAACACCTGTGTCTCCTTAGAAGAGCAGATACAGTTTGCTGGTTTAAATGTAGATATACGTACCAGATCTGAGACACGGGTACTATGGGAGCCATTGAGTTACCTGTTTATCTTCATGGAGTTGTTCCAATATTTCATACAGGAACAAATCCTCCACCTACTGACCAGTATGGGTAGCTGGGCGGCACGCTGAGCAGGTGCATAAGGGTACTAGGAGGAAGAGTCTCATACTAAAAGTGTCTGAGCAGCATTGCAGATGCACCACAGAAACTGCTTCAGCCAATGCTTCTTGTGCCCCGCCCCCATAGAGGAAAAGTTCAATGACCAGAGGATCCTCCCTGCCCCCATAAACTGATCATGTTATTTCCCCAAGTGCCTCCTTTGCATTCCGTGTGTGAATAATATACTTCTGTGTATCATCCACTCTCCAATGCTCATGCCTTCACCTATTCCCAGGACAGATGCAGGTTGGATTGTGTCCTTTCCACATTTTGTATAGCTATTCCAAAGTGTATTGGAACAGGGTCCAGGCAGATCATCAGCTGGGCACAAGTGGAAGAAACCATGAAGTAATACTCATATTTTTCATCAATAACAAGCTCTAGAACTGGGCAAATGCTGCAAGTAGACTATTGGAACACAGAGGAAATTACTAGCGTGGATGTATCAGTGTCTTAATGTATGTTTTGTGAGTTCTTGATTATAATTCATCATAATATGGTAAATAGGATTTTGATTATTTTAATAAGAATTGCTGGGGAGGCTTAGTGGTGGAGATGAGGCAAATAAGCAAGACATGTATTCATCAGAGAGTTTCACTTGCTGGTCCTTTAAATATTAAAAGGCGTAGTAGCCATTTGCAATGCTGATGGGAGATCATCTTTCCTTGTGCCTCCTGACTCGTATCTCCCTAACCAACGACTTGCTTATATCTAAGTCACCCTGTCCTTAGGCTGCAGTGGAGGATTCCTATATCCTGGGCATCTGGAAATAGGTTGCATGTCCATTTACAAGCCATAATCACAACCTGACCTGTTTGTATTTGCTCATTCTTCTACATATGCTCAGCAATCCACTTTGAAAATTCCATGTATGTTTTACTCCATCATGTGTCCCCTGCTAAAAAAGCATGACGTTATCTCACAGAAAAAGGTTTTTCTTTTCCTCTTCAGCAAGAGCAAGCACTGCCAGTCTCAGCAAACTTTGAGAAGGCGGCTCTCAAACCTCTCCAAACAAGTGCCCCTTTCCATCTTTCTGCACTTAGAGTATTCCCACAGAATCCTTAATTGCTTATTTCCATCCACTGCCATTTACCACTAGAATGCTGACATCAGAAAAGTGCAATGCTTTTAGCAAGTCTTGCATGTCTTTCCGGTTAGAAACCTGCTGGAATCTTGAGTTCAGAACTATTACAGAGCTCTTCTTTTAACACTTAAGTGGAAAGCCATTGCTAATATATCTACTTTCTAAAGAATTTCTCTATTTGCAGAAAAATATTACCTGGGCTGCTCTATTCATCCAGTAGAGTCCTCAGTAAGTCTGATTGCCTCATGGTACATTTGTTGTGGGATCTCAAAGTAGACAAGGAAATTTTAGTGGCATCAGTAAATTTACTGCACCAAAGGAACGTTACACTCTGTTGAATGTGTCAGCTGTGGCAGGGCGTTACCCTGCACTGGCCCTTTAAGGGGCTGAGACGGGGAGTTGGGAGCTCAGCTGAGGCAAATAAAGAGGGCCCAGCTGGAGACTATAAGAGCAGCTCCTTGGAGGAGGAGAGAGACCTGCCTGCCTGCCTGCAATGAAAGGGGCTTCAGCCTAGCAAACCCAGGCTATCTGGCCTGAGGCCCTAGGGGCTGCAAGGAGGCAGCTGCAGTAGGCTGGGGGAGTTTGAGCCAGGGAAGCCCCAGGCCATAAGTCCGCAAGGCAGGGTTGCAGGAGGCAACCGGGCAGGCAGAGTGGGAGAAGAACTGGGGGTCCTAGGGAGTAGGGAAGACCCCAGAGGAGGAGTGGAGGAAGAACAATGACTCCCCCCAGAAGGGGGCATGGACTAAGACCGGAGTGGTCACTGCCTGAGGGCAGTGCCCTGAAGAGTAACTCCTCACGTTGGCGTCGGAGAAGCTGGTTACTTCCCCACAAGCCACCCTGAGGGAAGTAGCCATGCGGAAAGTGAGTGAACCCGCTACACAACTTTATAAACAGAATTATCAATCAGCTATCACCAGAACTATTTATTATGGAACAAAAGTAACATTTTCAAAAACACCTAAGTGCCTTAATTCCCATGTTCAAAAGTGCCAGAAAGTCAAAAGCATTTAGATTCCTATATTCCTAAATCTCAGCTGAAAATGGGACTAAGCCCAGAACTTCAAAGGTATTAAGGGAACTGACTTCCAATGGTGGAAAAGGTATACATAGGAACTAGGTGCCTCTAGCAACTAGGTGAGTAAATGCCTTTAAACATCTAGGCCTACATCTCTTTCGGCACTTTTGAAAATGTTACCCTAAATCTTGAAGTCCTAACTCAATTCTTATTCAGGCAAAACTTCCATTGACTTTGGTGAAAGTTTTACTTGAATAAGAACTTAAGTAAGGACTTCTGGACGTAGGAGTCCATTGTAGAGAAAATATCTGCACCTATTGCTTTTTTGAAACTGACCAAATGCTCTTGGAGATTAAGTGTACAATTCACGGAATCTCTGATTCCCTCCCCTTACTCTAATTTTCATTTGGTTTCACCTCATCTGTCTTCCTTGGAGTATCACTTTGGTATTGTAGCTTCTGCTCAGGTCATTTCTCCAAGCTTGCTCATTTGACAGTGAAAAAGGCTTTTGTCTGATCTGTACTGTGAATTTATATTACGTAGTCTGAATGTGAAAATCTTTCACAAGAACAAGGATAGAAAGCAATGTTTAATTCAACTCCTCCTAGCCAAAGTTCTTCTGTACTTTAACTATATCCACTTCATAATACTCAGACAAGGGAGGCAGGTACGACTGCAATTTTATAATCAGAAACACAGAACCAAAGTTTGATTCATGTTGTCAAAGTTAGGATAAAATTTCAGGGGCCAAAGTAAATCTTGGTCTAACTGTATTGAAATAAATACTATTATTAATGATAATTATTTTATTTATGTGGCAAAGAACTATGTTTAAAAATTTACAAAATCTAGCACTCTAAAGTTAGTAAATGCCACAGGACCTTGTGGAGCTTCCAGCCCTCTAAGGAGATGTTGCTAGAAAAAAGCAAGAACTTTGTCCTCACTATGGTGTCAATTGGGACAACCTGTTTTGGTTTCAGTTAATTATTTCAGATCTGCAACTTTGTGACTAAAATGGGCCAATAAGACTACTACCTCAAGCCAGGGTAACTTACGTATGCAGAGATATGCAGGAGTGAGCTCCTGTCTGCTACACAAAAAGTACAAACTACAACCCTCCCTCCCTCACCAAAAAAAAGAGAGACTGCAAACATTAGCAACATCATTCACTTTTGTGCACACTGTTGATCATGACGTTATCATCAGTTGTTACTCAGGATTTTCAGAACCCAAAGCAGTGGTAACTTAACTGTTTCAATACAGGAAGTGTCAGGAAATTTATTAGATTTAAGCACACACAGACATAAGCTGTAGGTTTGGAACAGTAATGGGCAACCTAGGCTAATGAGTGGGCCACATGAGTAGCCCTCCTTCATCTCAGTGAGCTACAAGTTTGTAGTAACCACGATGGTCTCTCAGGATAGGGGAGTTTTGCTAACTCTACCTTGTGTACCTAGAATTTGCAAAGTGTGCAGACTGAACCATAGCAGCACTTTGGTTGAATGCAGAAGAAGCACATGACTCTTACAGTCAGTGTTGCATGCAATCAGCATGCACCTCATTTCACATGCCCTTGCTTTATGTGCATATCATTTTAATAATACTGATAGGAAAAAATCCCCCAACATGGACAGAAATCAGTGGAATTTGGATACCATGTGGGCAACAGTAAACAAAATGCCTTGTGGGCCACACATAGAACTCCCATGGACCGCATGCTGCCTACGGGCGACAGGTAGCCCATCACTGGTTTAGAACATCCCAAATAATTACCTAAAATCTGAAATGGTAATGAGTAATTAACAGTAGGTCTACAATGGTCGGTCGCTTCCCTGCTGGGGAGTAAGGTGGAAGGCAAAGGGTCTCTCAGGATAGCTTCAGAGGATATTCCAAAGTACACTCTATTATCTAGTCTTTTATAGCTAACTTACAAAACACACAGATCACAGTGACCCCTCCTGGGTCACATCTCCTAACTTTAATAAACTTCTCAACAAGCATTCTTAACAATCTTAGTCATAATAAGCCAAATAATACCAAAGGTACCCAAAACTCAAGGTTTCCATCCACTTACTTTCTTTCAGTCTCAAATTGTTACATTGTTGAGTCTTTTCCTCTACTCCTCCTATTCTGATTAGCACTTGCCTCCACAAGCCCAGCTTGCTAAATTTGACCCTTAAATTGTGGTATTAATTCATGGCAGCTGAATGCACATAACCCTCAAATGCAGAGCAACACAGTTTTCCATGCAAAGTCCATTGCTTCAGTGTCTTCCCCCATTTAATCCTCTCTCCCCTCCACTTCAGTGACAGCAATCTTTTTTTAATTTTTTTTTTACTTTTTCTTTGACAAGTGCAACATTATCAATTAATCTGAAGAGAGTCAGTCCTCCATTTATCTCTCAGAATTCTGGTTCTTCCAACCGTAATTATTACAGTACAAAGTACAATACACATTCCAGCATAGCATTTAATAGCCTAAGTGATATTGTATCTCTTTGTCTGATAACTCAAAACCTACTTGACATAACATTAAGGACCCCAAACATTTTGACCCAACACCTAGAATATAATGAATTTTCCCTTATATGTAGTGTCTTTCATATTCAAGTTAGTGCAAGGGTATTTTATGATAATGAGCTAGATACTGGCTGTGAAGTAACTGTGCAGGGAAATGCAGCAGTCATTATGCTCTGAGCAATAGTTAACACACAACCCTTTTTTAAGTGCCTTCCTCATAAAATGTAGGCTAATCATATCAAATAGCTTTTTACAGTCCTTAAATATCAATAACTTAAAACATTTATATTCTCTTCGCTTTAAAATAGTTTGATTCAGACATTGCATATATGGTAATATTACAGTCAATTCAAATTGGCCAATTCAATGCCATAATTGACACTGCACTATATCTAAGGTCTGTGGGATTTCATTGCTCAGAGCCATGGTGGAGAACTTGTATATTTGTGATAAAAGACTAACCAACTATTAATAAAGCCAGTTTGATCCATTTTATTTTTGCATAATATGCCTAATATATTCACTCAACTTTGAACACTTACCTTTAGTCTTAGCATTTTGTATAACAAATTATCATCTTATCTAATTATATCTATACAGTTCATCTTTTCTTGCACTTTTCCTTTCTAAGACTGACTGGTCTGGCTGTTGTACTAAATCTGATGAATTTGTTTATGAAAACCCAGTAAAACTTTGTGTATTACCTTTACACTGTTACTTATAGAACTTTCTGCAAAAGTGGATGCAAGCAATGACTAAAATCTACACTTCTCTAAAGTTTGGGAATTGCCCATTTAAAAAATGAGTTAAGCTCAGGCCCATTTCTCATTTCTAGTCATGGATACCTAGAATGGATTTGGCAAAGTAAATGAGTGAAGTACTCATTTCTGCAGTTCTTTAGGTGGATACAATTCTCAGATATTCCTTTTCAAAATTAAAGCATAAGAATCACTGGAGTTCTGATCAAAGCTGCAATATCATTTAAAATATTATGGAAAGAAAAGCATCCATCCTGACCCTTAGAAACCAAATATCACCAGCTGACATCACCAATACCTCAGTTAATTAACTTGAATCTGAGTTGAAATCTTATTTCAGCACTGGAATTGCTGATTAACTGCACCAGTCTGGTGGTGACACAATAGAGGTTCATGACACTCTCTGTTCAAGAGCCTTTAGGCAGAGGAACAATTACCAAATACTATCCTCTTGAAGAAAAAGAAAAGACCAACTCTGCTTATCCCCGATAAGATGTGCAGGCATCAAGAAAACCTTGTAGCCAAAAGTAACAATAACACTGATGAATTTGAGAGAATCATTATGGACATTTAATCTTTATGCACTGCCTGGAGAAGATCATTGATCAAAACAACCAATTCAGTCTTTCAGTAACATGCTTGCCTAAAGTGTAGTTGACCGTGATCAAGTAAATCTGAGAACTTTCCATCTATTGTCTGAGTTTTCTTTATTATCTCCTCCTCAGTAACTTTCCTATAAGAGGAAGATTTAGAGAGAGGGTGATAACGGAGATTCACAGCCTCAATAGATGGATCTAAGAGAGAACTTTTTAAAGATGTGCTACATTTCATCTTCCTTACCTTACTTAATAATCTACTCCAATATTAGATTAGAATTCGATTTTTTTTATTGTTTCCAGATGCTGCCTTCATATCCAGTGTGAAGAAAGGAGGGTGGGATTTTCAATGAAATGGACAGCAGAATCATATAAGAAGCTTTGAGTTGTTAGGGAGCGTTCCAACTGCTATGTTGCACTCTATCATAGGTTATTAGTGCTTCTTCTTAGAGTGATTGGCCACACAGATTGTACTCTTGGTGCACATGCTCCCCACTTGCCAGTGGTGTCTGCTAGGTCTGGTTCTGCATCCAACATAGTTTCATGGTCCTCTCGCAAGAACAGAGTGGACACAGTCAGCCTTTAAGTCCTTCCTACTACACCTGGCAGCAAGACAAAACCTTTGCAGTGTTCACCAGACATCTCTGTACACTATGCTAGGTTTACTGGTAGTTAGTGGTGTTAGTAATTTTATCCCACTGGCAACCAAAACCAACATTTTAGTTAGCTTTTAGTTTCAAGAAACTCTCTCCGTGAATGGGGATTCTAGCAAGATCACTAGAAGGGTTCAAAACCAGCCTCTAAAGTGAAGCTTCAGTACCACAATATAATGAGCATTAAAGGTAACTCCTATGCCTATTTTCTATAAAGGGATATATTCCAGAATGAAGTTCTATACATTGTTCCTTCGCTAAGCAAAACTCAGAAAGCTAAGGAAGGCAGCCTAAAATTATTCCTCATGGGGCATCGTAAGCAAGCCTCCTCAGATAGGGACAAAGCTAGACCTTGGTCTTCTGGGCTGACCTTCCCCTCAAGGGCCCTGACGAGCCAAGATACCACCAAAAGCTCCTCAGCTGACCATCTGGGCCAAGTTGCCTGCCTCCATTCTGGCATCCACAACCTGTGACAGGAAGGCAAACATGTCCCTCCAGAAATAAGACAATAGTACAGCTAAAGTCAATGGGAGTTTCAAAATTACAAGAAAGTAAATAAATAAACAAAAAGTGCACAGGTCAACAACTCAGGTGAAGAAAGAGTTGTGAAAAATATTAATAAGAAGAAAGAATGATGGTTGCTTGAAGAGGCAAGTTTAAAGGAAATATTTTGAGAGAGGCAGAAATGTTTTTAATCCAATTTCCTTTTCTCTTCTGCTATATTTTAAGTAATACAAGTATATGTTATCAAAATAAAGGCACACTTTGGCTGTGCTCTTGAATTCATTGGTGCACAGTTGTTGGTGTTAGGATTATGACTGTGAATCATAACTTATAATTTAATTATCTACAAGGTCTGGAGCACAAAGATCCTAAATAAATATTTTGTTGACCCGGTAACACATATTCCATCCTTATTTGCCCTCAGATTAATAAATTATTAAATGTGGCACAGCTAATTCTGTTATGAATACTTGGTTGGGAATACATTATCTAGACAGTAACAAGCACTTCCAGTGAGGTCATAAAGATCTGAAGCTTTGTGAAATGATTCAAGTAGCTGATTACAGTTTGATACTGTTTCATGAGGCCTCCTGGGACAACAATTAGTCCTGCAAACTCATTCTGTCCCCCATTTTTTTTCCAAAAGAACTGGAAATTAACAGCAATGTAGGTTCTTGATCTCAGAAAGATGATCTGCTCTTGCCACTCTCTCTTTAAAAATGTGTTCTGGCTCTACCATCAGTTCTTATAAACGTATTTGGAAATCTCAAGTCCAACATTACAAGAATTACACTTTGCAACTTTATATAGAAAGTTTCTGCAGAGGCTTTCATTGTTCTTAACTATCAATTGATTTTAAATCTAGCAAGTTCTTTACTGTGTTTTTCATTTATTTTTAAAATAAAATATGATTCATTCTTGAATGTTAAATACTTTTTTTATTAAATGTAAACCATGGCAGTCAGCAGACGTGCTTTCTAGATTTGATTTTAAATCAGAATTTCCTACTACTTATAGTCTCCAATAAGCATAGGTGTTATGGATCACTGTACAACCTTCTTAGGTAACACATTTGATAGCACATTCCCTTAATGAATGTAAGCATGTAAGTTTTCTAACTGGTAAATTAATTAAGTAGAACATTCAATTAATGAGTGGGTATTTCTTTTCAATTGTTAAAAACCTCAAATAAACTGCTAATACTTGAGTAATGAATTTAAAAACCCCAACAAATCCCTGATGATAATCTCTCTTACACTAGTTGTACAATGGCATAATGTCATTGGTTTCATCTGAATTACTCCTGATTTACACCACTGTAAATTAAAGCAGAATCTTGGCTAGTAAGAATATTCCCTAATAACTAATAATATCACTTACCTATTTGCATGTTTGAATTCAGAGTTGGTGTAAATAAGTTGAGTTCTCAGGGAAATGTTGGGGTCATGTTCAGTTATGAAGTAAATGGTGGTGTACATAACATATCAGGGATATGCTGGATAAAAATGTGCATAATCTGGAAAATGCAGTAATGTAACTTGTGCTGATTTGGTATTCCAAAGATGGGCAAAACAAGCGTAACAGGGAAGTAGTTGATGATGTCGTGCAGAAGGAAAAGCTTTTTCAAATGATGAATAGCAAATAAATGTCTTTCTGGAGGAGAACTGACTTATAATGCACTTTGCTGTGAGTTGTTTTTCCTATTTTGTACTCCCTCACCACATAAGTTGTCTTGATTTTGCACAGCAACCGAACTGGATATGCAGATTGCACACTTTACTGCTCATGCCTGTTTTTATAAACTGATTTAAACTAATGTGTAGATCATCCCTGAATATGGTCCATTATATTTAGCTCTTATTTCTCAATAGCCTCCCCTTGTATTGAATAAAATTGTTCCATATGACAAAAAGGCATAGCCCAAGAGATTCCAAGTGACCACTGTGATCAGCTAGTCTGACCTCCTGTGTAGCACAGACATTAGGACATAGAATTTCCCTGAAGAAGTTCTTAGATTTCTATCTTTGTAAATACATCCAGCCAGGGCTGGATTACCCAATAGGCAGACTAAGCTCGTGCTTAGCAGACTAAGGGGCACCAAAAAAAAAAAAAAAAAAAAGAGAGATTTTACGGTATAGTTTTGTTTTTATTTTGAATTACATATGGGCAGGGGGGCGGGCACCATAATCTTTTCAGTGCTTAGTGCCTCTGAAGGTCTTAATCCGGCCCTGTATCCAGCACATAGATTTTAGCAAACAATTCACTCGATTTAAAAATTGTTAATGATGGAGAATCCACCATGAAGATTGATTAAATATTACAGTGCTTGATTACCCTCACTATGAACCATTTATACCTCTTTGAATCAGTCTTGCTTCAACTTTCAGCCATTGGATCTTATGCCTTTCTCTCCTAGATTGAAAGCCTTTATCTAATACTTTCCCTAATATTTATATCTAATATTTTATAGATCATGCTCGTTTCCCCTTATCCTTCATTGATGGGGGATGCCCCTGCTAGCCCCACCCAAGTGCATGCCCCTGTGTCTGCCCCCACTCAAGATTCCCTGTTTATGCATCCAAGGATTGCAATAGCCTTTTTGGCTACAGAATCATACTAGGAAATTGTATTCCTGATATATTCCACCATGACTCCTAAACTTTCTCAGAGTCACTGCGTCCCAAGATATAGTCTCCCATTCTATAAATGTAGTCTATAATTTTGTTCCTTGAAGTATATATCTATACTTGGCCATTTTAAACCACATATTGTTTGCTACTACCCTGCTTACCAAGTGATTCAAATTGCTCTGTGTCAGTGATTTGGCCTCTTCATTATCATTGCTCCAATTTCTATCACTTGCAAAATGAATGATCTAAAAATCTAATAGGAGTCCTACAAAAAGTGGAACTAGGTCACATTGCAAAAGATGAATACCAACACAATTATGTAGGGCAAAATTAGACTGGCCAATTCACAAATTGAGCTCAAATTAGAGATAAACACGATATCAAGAAAACATTCTATAAATATATTAGGGTATGTCTACACTAGCCCCCTAGGGTTCGAACTAAGGTGGCTAATGTAGGCATTCAAACTTGCAAATGAAGCCCTGGATTTAAATATCCCGAGTTTCATTTGCATGTTCCCGGGTGGGCACCATTTTTAAATCCCCTTAGTTTGAACTGATTGCCCACGGCTACACGCAGCAGTCAGAAGTTAATCTGAACTAAGTCCTTAGTTTGGATTAACTGTTACTCCTTCTGCAATGAGGTGTAACAGTTAATCCGAACTAAGGATTTAGTTCGGATTAACTTCTGACTGCCGGGTATAGCTGCAGGCAGTCAGTTCGAACTAAGGGGATTTAAAAATGGTGCCCGCCCGGGAACATGCAAATGAAGCCCAGGATATTTAAATCCTGGACTTCATTTGCAAGTTCGAATGCCTACATTAGCCACCCTAGTTCAAACTAGGGGATAATGTAGAATACCCTCAGAAGCAAGAGGAGGACCATAGACTCATAGACTTTAAGGTCAGAAGGGACCATTATGATCATCTAGTCTGACCCCCTGCACAGTGCAGGCCACAGAATCTCGCCCACCCCTCTTAGAATAATCCTCTCCCCTATGTCTCAGATATTGAAGCCTTCAAATACTTTGAAGGCCCCAACATGCAGAGAGTCCTTCAGCTGTGATCTGTGCCCAATGCTACAGAGGAAGGCGAAAAACCTCCAGGGCCTCTGCCAATCTACCCTGGAGGAAAATTCCTTCCTGACCCCAAATATGGCAATCAGCTAAACCCTGAGCATGTGGGCAAGACTCACCAGCCAGACACCCAGAAAGTTCCCTATAGCAACTCCTATCATCCCTCCATTGACCTATTTCCAACTGATAATGAATGGTCAATTAGTTACCAAGATCATGTTATTTCATCCAACCATCCCCTTATCATAGAATCATAGAACTGGAAGAGACCTCAGAAGGTCGTCAAGTCCAGCCCCCCGCTCTAGGCAGGACCAATCCCATCTAAATCAACCCGGCCAGGGCTTTGTCAAGCCAAGACTTAAACACCTCTAGGGATGGAGACTCCACTACTTCCCTAGGTAACCCATTCCAATGCTTCACTACCCTCCTAGTAAAATAGTTTTTCCTAATATCCAATCTGGACATCTCCCACCACAACTTGAGACCATTGCTCCTTGTTCTGCCATCTGTCACTACTGAGAACAGCCTCTCTCCATCCTCTTTGGAACCTCCCTTCAGGAAGTTGAAGGCTGCTATCAAGTCCCCCCTCACTCTTCGCTTCTGCAGACTAAACAGACCCAAATCCCTCAGCCTCTCCTCGTAGGTCATATTCTCCAGACCCCTAATCATTTTGGTTGCCCTCCGCTGGACCCTCTCCAATGCTTCCGCATCCTTTTTGTAGTGGGGGGCCCAGAACTGGACACAATACTCCAGATGTGGCCTCACCAAAGCCGAATAAAGGGGAATAATGACATCTCTGGATCTGCTGGCAATGCTCCTCTTAATGCATCCTAATATGCCATTAGCCTTCTTGGCTACAAGGGCACACTGTTGATCATATCCAGCTTCTCATCCACTGTAACCCCCAGGTCCTTTTCTGCAGAACTACTACTTAACTGGTTGGTCCCCAGCCTGTAACTATGCTTGGGATTCTTCTGTCCCAAGTGCAGGACTCTACACTTGTCCTTGTTGAATCTCATGAGATTTCTAGTGGCCCAATCCTCCAATTTGTCTAAGTCACTCTGGACCCTATCTCTGCCCTTAAGCGTATCTACCTCTCCCCCTAGCTTAGTGTCATCTGCAAACTTGCTGAGGGTGCAATCTATTCCCTCATCCAGGTCATTAATAAAGATATTGAACAAAACCGGTCCTAGAACCGAACCTTGGGGCACTCCACTAGAAACCGACTGCCATCCTGACATCGAACCGTTGATCACTACCCTCTGGGCCCGGCCTTCTAGCCATCTTTCTATCCATCTTACCGTCCATTTATCCAATCCACATTCCCTTAACTTGCTGGCAAGAATAGCGTGGGAGACCGTATCAAAAGCCTTGCTAAAGTCAAGGTATATAACATCCACTGACTTTCCCATGTCCACTGAGCCAGTTACCTCATCATAGAAGCTAATCAGATTGGTCAAGCACGACTTGCCCTTTGTGAATCCATGCTGACTAATCCTGATCACTTTCCTCTCATCCAAGTGTCTCAAAATGGATTCCTTTAGGATCCCTTCCATGATTTTTCCAGGAACTGAGGTAAGACTGACCGGCCTATAGTTCCCTGGATTGTCCTTCTTCCCTTTTTTGAAGATGGGCACTACATTTGCCTTTTTCCAATCATCCGGGATTTCGCCCGATCTCCACGACTTTTCAAAGATAATGGCCAAAGGCTCCTCAATGACATTTGCCAACTCCCTCAGTACCCTCGGGTGCATTAAGTCTGGACCCATGAATTTGTGTACGTTTAGCTTTTCTAAATAGTTCCTAACCTGTTCTTTACCCACCAAGGGCTGTCCATCTTCTTCTCGTCTTGCGTCACTTAGCACAGAAGTCCAGGAGCCGACCTTGTCCGTGAATACAGAGGCAAAGAAAGCATTGAGTACTTCAGCTTTCCCCACATCATCTGTCACTAGGTTACCTCCTTCATCCATTAGGGACTGCACACCCTCTCTGATCACCTTCTTCTTGTTGACATGCCTGTAGAAACCTTTCTTGTTATCCTTCACATCCTTAGCCAGTTGCAACTCCATTTGCGCTTTCGCATTCCTGATAGCCCCCCGGCATTCTCGAACTATACATTTAAACTCCTCCCTAGTCATTTGTCCAAGTTTCCACTTTCTGTAAGCTTCCTTTTTGTGCTTAAGTTCACCAAGGATTTCCCCTGTAAGCCAATCCGGTCTCCTACCAGGTTTGCCTCTCTTGCTATGCGTCAGGATGGTTTCTTTCTGTGCCTTCAATAAGGCTTCTTTAAAATACTGCCAGCTGTCCTGGACTCCTTTCCCCTTCATGTTAACATCCCAGGGGATTCTTTCCATCAGATCTCTGAGGGAGTCAAAATCTGCTTTTTTGAAGACCAATGACAAGGCAGGCTGTTTCTCAGTGAAGAAGGAAAAATAATAACAGAAAATATAGAAATGGCAGAGGTGCTTAATGACTTCTTTGATTCAGTTTTCACTAAGAAGCTTGATGGTGATTGGGTGCCTAATAGAATGAATGCTAGTGACAATGATAAGAAGATAGATGGTTTCAAGTCACCAGGGTATGATGCAATCCATTCTAGAATATTCAAGAAGCTGATTCAATGTATATCTGAGCCATTAGCTATTGATTTTGAAAAGTGACAGGAGAGATTCCAGAAGACTAAAAAAAGGACAAATATCATGCTCATCTATAAAATTGGAAATAAGGACAACCCGGACCAGTCATTTTTACTTCTGTGCCAGGAAAAATAATGAAGAAAATAATTAAGAAATCCATTGCAAACATCTAGAAGATAGTAAGATGATAAGTAACATTTAGCATGGATTTGTAAAGAACAAATCATGTCAAACCAAACTAAGCTGTGGTATACCTAGCCTTTAGTAGAGTACCTAATGCAGTCCTGCATGACCTTCTCAATAAACTAGGGGAATACAACCTAGAGGAGCTACTGTAAGGTGGGTATGTAATAAGTTGTATAACCATTCCCAGAGAGTAGTTGTCAATGGTTCACAGTCATGCTGGAAGGGCATAACAAGTGGGGTTCTGCAAAAATCAATTTTGGGACTGATTTTCTTCAATCTCTCTAATGATTTAAATAATACACTTACAAAGTTTGTGGATGATACCAAGCTGGTAGAAGTTGCAAGTGCTTTGGAGGTTAGGGTCATAATTCAAAATGTTCTGGACAAACTGGTGAAATGGTCTGAGGTAAATAGGATGACGTTTTATAAGGACAAATGCAAAGTACTCCACTTAGGAAGGAACAATCCATTTCACATATACAGACTGGGAAGTGACTGTCTAGGAAGGAGTATTGCAGAAAAGGATCTAGCGGTCATAGTGGACCACAAGCAAAATATGAATCAACAGTGTGACACTAATGCAAAAAAAAAAAAGGAAACATGATTCTGGGATTTATGAACAAGAGTGTTGTAAACAAAACATTCCATTCTACTCCATGCTGATTAGGTCTCAACTGGAGTACTATGTCCAATTCTGGGTTTCACAGTTCAAGAAAGATGTGGACAAATTGAAGAAGGTCCAGAGAAAATCAACAAAAATTATTAACATTTTAGAAAACATGATCTATGAGGAGTGTTAAAAGAAATAGTTTTATTTAGTCTGGAAACAACTGAGAAGGGGCATAACAGCTTTCAAGTATCCAGAAAGTAGTTGTTAGAAGGAGGGAGAAAAATATTTTCCTTAGCCTCTGAGGATAGGTCAAGAAGCAATGGGCTTAAATTGCAGCAAGGGAGGTTTAGATTGGACACTAGGAAAAACTTACTTTCCGGGTGGTTAAGCACTGGAATAAACTGCACGGGGAGGTTGTGGAATCTTCATCACTGAAGATGTTTAAGTGCAGGTGAGACAAACAACTATCAGGAATGGTTCAGGTGATGCTTGGTCTCACCATTATTGCAGGGGACTGGGGTTGATGATCTCTTGAGGTCCCTTTCAGTTCTATGATTCTATGAACATTTGTAAGGGATTGGAGGCGAGGGGTAACAATACCATGAGTCATGGTCCTCAGTACCCTGACAGCCATCACAAGAAGTTATAGCCAATTATTTTAACATCTCAATCATGTGAATCACCCACCAGATTTCAGTAATACAAACTAGATAGAATGTATTGTTATAAAGGAGTAATTCCAATTCCTGTAAATGCTGGAATCCTCTGGGCTGGTTTTACTAACATCAAGGTATATAGAAACACTGGTATAATCAGAGTGTAAGAATTCTGCATGCACCAGAAAGCACAAGCAAACCATGAAGACATTCAAATGATAATGATCTTGACATTTGTCTTTACAGTATCGCCTCCAGCCATCCCAAATCTCCTTTTTTTATTCTCCTCCTTTACCAGAAAGCACTACATTTAGTTGCTGTCTATATTATGGAGGTAGAAGTTCAATCTGTCTTCACTGATACTAAGAGCATGACATAGTCTTTGGATCAATGTGGAAACAAGTCTAAAACAACAGGACACTATCTAAAAACAGGTCTGCATTTACATCTTGAAAGATACAGGGGCTTTTCTTTTCTTCCGTCCCATTATTTTGAGAACTTGGGGGATGCTAGCTACTGCATTATCTCCCATACCAAAGTAGAGCCAACTCCATTTGCGAATTTGTAACAACGACAGGCGGAAACAAATTGAGGACCTCTGGAACTTAGTGCATGAGCCTCTCCTGCATGAGTTAAAAGCCAGCTGCCCCTTAGCTAACGTCATGGAGTAGGCCCATTATTCTCTCTGTAAGTAGTCTTGGTGCCACTAGATGAGACAGTACACCACACCAACAGGTGCATGGGTTACAAATTCAGCACAAGATTCTTTGTATATTCAAAATAATCCATTTTTCTCTAGCATAGTGGTTGTGACAAGATGTGCTAAAATATGGTATGTATTTTATGAAAAGAAACAAATACCCAACTACTACAGAATGTGATCATCTGGATTTTCTTCTTTAAATCCTCTTGTCATATGAAAGGACAAACTTACATTTTGTACTCAAGAGAGAATTATGAAGCCTGTCTCATGTACTGAAATAAGACCCTAGGAATATTTAGCAACACCTACAACACATTCAAATGTACCAAAAAATTATTTCTTTCTCAGGTTCAGCACCAATGAAATGGGTCCATGTTTTTCCAGCTATCACTACAATTATAAACCCTGAGTACATGCCATTTAACTCAGTGCAGTGTAAACAATGTTTAACTCCACTTTCAATGTGAGCCTTGTGCTATGCAGAGCCTGTCATCAAGAACTTGACAAAGTGCAAATAGGCATAATGGAAAAGAAGAACTTCCGTAATTCCACAGGAATGGGATAACTTGGTGATCTTGATAAGGGTGATGATAGTAGTTATTAGAACCCATTGGAGGAGACTGAATTGTTCGTACCCCATTGTCCAAATGGCAAATTAAAACAATTACATTAATTCAGATATTTGGACTCAGGTGAGGCACTAGGCTCTTCAGGACAAGAACCATAGAAACAAAATGTAGCTCAGTGGGAGCCTGATCCCATTTGAGTGCTATTGTAAAATAAGTGCCATAATGATTAGCTTCAGTGGGGATTTTGCTGAGTATGGAATTCTGGACTAGACCTAATCTTTTCTATACCAAATAAGTTAATATGAGTTTGATAATGTGTTTAGATAACATAGGATAAATGGTTTAGTCATTAGCCTCTTATACTCACTGTTAAAGGCATTAGTGGGGCTTTGGGTAATACAAATACCTATCTCTTACATTCAATGCTCTCAGCACTTTACCAAAGAGACCAGGACCATCCTCCCATTTTTGCAGATGAGGACACGGAGGGTATGTCTACACTACCCCACTAGTTCGAACTAGCGGGGTAATGTAGGCATACCGCACTTGCAAATGAAGCCCGGGATTTGAATTTCCCGGGCTTCATTTGCATAAGCGGGGAGCCGCCATTTTAAAAACCCCGCTGGTTCGAACCCCGTGCAGCGCGGCTACACGCGGCATGAACTAGGTAGTTCAAACTAGGCTTCCTCGTGAAATGAGGAGTAATGATAGTTCGAACTAGGAAGCCTAGTTCGAACTACCTAGTTTGTGCCCCGTGTAGCCGCGCTGCACGGGGTTCGAACCAGCGGGGTTTTAAAAATGGCGGCTCCCCGCTTATGCAAATGAAGCCCGGGAAATTCAAATCCCGGGCTTCATTTGCAAGTGCGGTATGCCTACATTACCCTCCTAGTTCGAACTAGGAGGGTAGTGTAGACATACCCTGAGGCACACTAGCTTGCCCAAGGCCACTCAGCAGACCAGGGGCAGAACTAGGACTAAAAACCCAATCTCCTGAGTCCCAGTCCAAATGGCAATCCACTACACAATCATCCACAGTACTTTAACTGAGTGCTTGTCTTCACTTTCCCCAAGTTCGATACTCGGGAGATTGATCTCTCAGGGTTTGATTTAGCAGGGGCGGAGGAGAGTGCCGTGGGGCCCCGGGCAGCGAAATTTCGCGGGGCCCCCCTTTGACACAGTGCATGCGCCATGGAACCATGGCGCATGCACGGGGCCTCAGGAAGCGCGGGGCCCGGGGCAGCCGCCCAGCTTGCCCTGCCCTAAATCTGCCACTGTGATTTAGAGTGTCTAGTAAGGATCCTGGTATCCTAACGAGTCGCAAGGAGTAAGGGAAGTCAATGGGAGAGTTTCTCCTGTTGACCTCCTGCAGCGGGGCCACCACAGAAATTCGACATATGGTACATTGACTCCAGCTATGCTATCTATTCATGTAGCTGGAGTTGTGTATCTTTGGTTGACTTTCTCCCATAGGGTAGACTTGGCCTGAGAGAAGACATCAGAAAAGTACAGTGAAAAGCTAAAGAATATACATGTAAATAAAGAAAAGCTTCCTACTTATCTTGGCTTACCATGAATAATGAGAAAGACCCATCTTATACTTTTCCACCTTCTCCCTTGTGCTTAGATGTCAGCATCTGACTGTCTTTTTATTAAACTAGGCATTTATGCAAAATAAAAGTGAAACAGTTACTAGAAAGGGATTTGGGACAATAACATTCCATTGTACTTCAGAATTTCTGTGGTGAAATAGATTTTGATTTTAATGCCATGACTGGCTAATTTCTGCATGAATATTTCATAGGTAAATTTGGGATAATTGTGGGACAAATTGTATTCTGAACCAAATAGATAGTTTGAATACACAGGCATGATGCCTGGTAGAATCACAAAATCTAAGAGCAGATTTTGCATCTAACATAATCCAGTGTTGTAACTACTATGAATTTTGGAAGGACAAATAGTGTTACATTGTTTGCTGTGAACCTGACTGATAATAGTTGCATTTTCATGATCACTTCAATTATAAAAGCATGGCTACTTAATCCAGGATATTAATAATTTGGAATGTAGCAAAGTGCTGATTTTATTAGAACAAGCACTACAGATTAGTATGAAAGCTTAGAGTTCTTGTTTTTAAAGACTTTTTCTTTTACTGTTATTGCTGAAATGAATCTTTTTACAATTTCTTTAGTTTTTATTTAAGCTGTCATAAAAGAAGCTACTTATAATAATATGTGACTTTATGACAGTTGTATAATTTAACGATCACCACTTTTGTCCCTCATTTTTCAGTTTTAAAGTCTATCCCTGTCTAATAATGAATATCATAATTTGTGGTCATACCCAAGATAAAATGTGTAGAGTTCAATGAATAGAAGTAATTTTTATAGTAGTTACTTTTTTTAATTCCCTTCATAAAGATCATACTTTAATTCTGGAAAACCTTATCACAGCTGTTCAAGATGTACAGCACTAAACCATCTCAGCAACAAGCATGTACTAGTTCTGCATGCATAATAAATTGTTGCTCTTACTGAATTTGCAACTCCTCTCCATTTCTTCATTGGCAAGTGTTTCACATTCTTGCATGCAGAATAGGATAATGAAATTAATTTTATGCTGATATTTCTAACAAACAAACAAAAAGGATAAACTATACAATAAAATTATGGAAAATGAAAGTGACAAAGCAAACAACAGACACAAAAATAATACATTTCATATAGTAATTTGCAATTTTCTATTTGGAAACATTGCTCCTGTCCATAAACGTATTGCATATAAAACACCAAGATTTCATTTAGTAATTAACATATATTTTAAAGCACCTTAGCTTCCACATTTTTTAGAGTTAATTATATTCCCCAATAATGAGAAAAAGTGACAGTAGCAACTTGTAAAGGGTGAAATCACCCTGTGAACAACTTAAGCCACATATTAAAAGTTTAAATAGTGCAGAGGGTTTTTGACACAGGAGTGAATGTCATTTACAGTTAGTATCTTTATACAAATTACGGGACAGATTTGTAAAGTTACTGTAGGGATGCATTTCTGAAATAAAGATTGTATATTGCCTACCTGGACCATGGTCTGGATTGGATCATTATGCTTATTAACCTTATTGGCCCTTTCTCTGAAAACTCCAGAATAAAATTCTGGATTAGTATTGTAGCGCCTAGCAACATTTCCTATTGTGGCTATTGTTTTGTTTTCATTGAATTTGGTCTTATGTATTGTAATGTGGCAAGTTTGACTACCTTTGTTAGAGAACAGACTCCACAAGCCTGCAGGGCTGCTCATGCTCTAATCAGGTGCGTGAATCCTGTATGCAAATGCAATGCAATTATTGCTGGATCATTCCAGCCACTGTAGCCAGTTAGCTTAAGCCAGCTATGTAGTGAAAGAGGTTGGAGCCTCTTAAGGCACAAGGAACTAAGGTCTGTCACAGAGAGCACCTGCAGGGAAATGCTTGGGGGGGAAAGTATAAGCTGAAGTTTATGCTGTGGTTGTTTTTAAGTTACTAATATAGACAAACTCCAGGAGGGAGGTTAAACTTGGACACTATTTATTTATTTATTTATTTTTACCCCTCCTTTCTATTTAAAATATTCAAGGTGGCTTACAAAAAACAAACAAAAAATACATATATATAAAAATTTAAAATATGAGAATTTAAAATATAAGACCCCCCCTGAGGGACATAACCAGCTAAAAACATATAGGGTACGTCTAGACTACCAGGCATAGGAAAATGAAACGGCGATTTAAATAATTGCCACTTCATTTAAATTTACATGGCTGCCGCGCTGAGCCGATCAGCCATTTGTCGGCACAGCGCGGTAGTCTGGACGCGCGGGGGTCGACATCAAAGGCATTTGTCTCATGAGGCATACCTGGGAGGTCGACAAATGCCTTTGATGTCGACCCCCGCGCATCCAGACTACTGCGCTGAGCTGACAAACAGCTGATCGGCTCAGCGCGGCAGCCATGTAAATTTAAATGAAGTGGCAATTAATTAAATCGCCGCTTCATTTTCCTATGCCTGGTACTCTAATCTACATGCCTCTGGCGACAGAGGCATGTAGTCTAGACGTACTCATAGAGAGGAGGAACACACACATACAGACTCAAACATTAATAAAAGCACAAATAAAAAGGGTGGCTTTAGCCTGACGCTGAAACAACGCTAGCGTTGGTGCCATGCAAATATCTCGAGGAAGAGAATTCCACAGCCTGGGAGCAAAAGCTGAGAATGCCCTGTTCCACATAGATGTTAATCTTATCTCCACAAGTGGGGGAACATGAAGCAAAGCCTCCCCAGCTGACCTCAAACCCCGGGCACATTCATATGGGAGAAGACAGTCCTTCAGATACCCTGGACCCAACTCATTTAAGGCTTTATAGGTCATAACTAAAACCTTAAAGTGTGCCCGGAAACATACCGGAAGCCAGTGCGGCTGCTGAAGCACTGGTATAATGTGCTCCATATAACTAGTGTTAGTTAAAACTCGAGCCACCGCATTCTGGACCAGTTGAAGTTTCCAAAGGCTCTTTAGAGGCAGCCCCACATAAAGTGCATTACAGTAATCTTGTCGGGATGTAACAAGAGCATGAATCACTGTGGCCAAGTCATGCTTGTTCAGTAAGGGCAGATCAAATGAAGTTGCCCAAAGGCACTCCTGGCCACCGAAGAACAGTATGTTATATATTCTACCCAGAGCAGGGAAGTATATCACCTCTTTTATTCAATATTATTCCAAATTCAACCTTGACTTACACCTCAATCAATCATATTGCCTTTCAGAGAAAATCACCATGCAACTTGGTGGGAATACCATCTCATGCATCACTTTTCCTAGAGACATCTGGACTGTTGGGTTGCTCTGTAGTTTGTTTAATGGAGAAAGGGGGAGTCTAGCCTTTTTCAGATTTATCGTTTATACCAATTCCACTTCATGGTCCCATAAAGACTCAGTTCCTTTTGTCACCATGGAGATGGCAGCTACCTACAGAGGGCTGCCGTGGGCAGGAGTAAAGAAACATGCCCATTAACAGCCAGCAGTTATAAAGCAGTAAAAAAGGTCAGTTCTCGGTATGGGAGTGCTAGTTCTGCCAATATCAGAACACGTGCTATGTGTCACCAGAGCATTAAGGTGACTGAGCCCAGAGATTGATTTTTTTCAGGGAGTCATCAAATGTAGTTTAGGTTCTATAAGCTGTACATTTTGATAACACTGCTGTTAAGTCACTTCAAGCAGAACTGGGACAGAAATACTATCAAGCATCATTTCAATAGTCTGTGGCTGTCTTCCAGCGGTGCAAATATCATTACACTGTAGCAAAGCAGTCTTTGAAGTGGGTTAGGTGAACAGCTGCTATCTACACTCAGGCAAATGAGATCAGTGACAATGACTTCACCTGACTGACTAGTTAAATGCCCTGCCTTACCATGCTGATAACACTTGGCATCATTTGTAGAGGGGAAAGAAAGCATGACTTTGTTTAACCCAATTATAGAACCATAAAAATTTCAGAAAGAGAAGCCATAGGGTATGTCTACACTACAGCATTAATTCGAATTAACTTGATTCAAAATAGTTAATTTGAATTAAGCTAATTCAAATTAACGCATCTACACACAAAACCTATTTTGAAATAGTGTTTTCGAAAGACAGTTCTCAGGGTTCTCAGCAAAGCAGTCCTGTCTTGGAGTGCCCGTACTCGGGACACCACAGCACTTGGCTACATGGAGCCAGAGCTGCCCCTGGGCATGCCAGTGCATCTCGTGGGGTCTTTGCCATCAGCCCGGCTGCACTTGCTATAGGCTGCCATCCAGGGGATTCATCGGGGGGCTGTCAGGATCCAGGAGGCCCTGTGGGAGAGCGTCCACCCCAAGGAGCCCTCAGAGCCACCCTGGTCCTCCCCACCGGGGGCTTGTGCTGCATTCCTCCCTCACGTACTTCCACTAACCCCTCCCTAGCCCCCTTCCTGATGTCAAAGAAAAGACATGTATGTTCAAAAATAGGAACTGGGTTTATTGAACAAAACTGTGGGGGGATGAATCTCTGGGGAGACTGGGAAAAGGAGGTGGGAGAGGGGAAGAGAGAAGGTGGCAGAGGGGAGGGGGAAACCTGGGAGAAGGGAGCTGGAAGGGGGAAGAAGCGGGAGAGGAAGCTCAGGGCCCGGAGTTGGTGGTCTTGCCGGACCTACTTGATTGTCATGCAAACCTGCTCCTGGGTTTGCATGTGGCCTTTGGTGGCCAGGCTGGCTGCTATCCTGCCATAGATGGCCACATTCCTCCATCTAGTGCGGAGATCATAGACGTTGGGGGCATCCCCCCCAAACCTAAATAAGGTCCATGATCTCCATCCTGGACCAGGAAGGTGCCCGCCTTCTACAGCCCCTGTCAGGCTCCTGGGAGCTGGCAGACTGCTCCTGGGGAGCGGTGGAGGGCTGGCTGCCAGTGGCTTTCTAGCTCATGTTTTGGGGCCACTGGGTCAGGGGCCCCGGTGGCCACTGCTGGCTCTGGGCTGGCAGGCTTGGAGCTGGCACAGGCACTATGGCCAGGTTCTACCCCTTTAATGGCTCCAGGGCTGGGGGAGAGGAGAGTAAGTTTTTCTGGTTGTGCCCAGAGTGACCACCAGGGCTCCCTGGGAAGGGCTGGAGGCCCCTATTTCGAATTAAGTGCCTACACAGCACTTAATTTGAAATAGCTATTTCAAATTTGGTGTTACTCCTCATAGAATGAGTTTACCAAATTCGAATTAAGCGCTTCACTATTTTGAATTAATTTTGAAATAGCAGTTTGCATGTATAGACAGTATTAAAGTTAATTCGAAATAACGGCTGTTATTTCGAATTAACTTTGCGGAGTAGACATAACGATATAGAATAGATTGTCCAGTCCAGCTTAGTGTCTAGATACATGACACATACTGGGGGCAAGAAGTATTGTCCTTTTACTATTCTCTTTTCTGTGAGTGGGCCTGGAAGGTTAAGTTTGCAAGGGGCATCTTAGAGATATTGGGGTCTGTGATTTAGGATGGCCTAAATATAGGGTCATCATCTGCAGTTACTCTTTTGCCACAAAGATCTTTTCCTGTCCTCTTAGCTTGTTTTTGGCTGATGTGATGTATTTATTGAATGAAGTTTCAACTTTTGTGTCATTCACGCTTTATGAGAGAATAAGGTTTCTTTTCTGAAAGATCCCATCCCCTCAGCTGTGCAGTGTTAGTGAAATAAGTGTCTGAATATGCCAGGGCTGGGGAACATGGCATGGGTATTTGGTAAGGTACTACTGTTTTGTTACGCTCATATCATATCATATCATATCATATCATATCATATCATATCATATATCATATCATATCATATCATATCAGTAAGTCATAAGTTCCTACAATATAGTAACATGTTAGTCAGTAGATTCACCTATTGTGGGCATGTGTCCGCTTCTTTTTTCAGAAGAGGAGACACGCTTTTTTAGCATCCCTGTAAACCTCGTTTTATGAGGAAGAAGGGATGTTCTGGAAAAGGGTTTTTTTTCCTGACATTTGGCCCAGTGTAGACAGGCTAAATGTCAAAAAAGCCTCTTCCGAAAAAAGAAGCGCAAAAAGCTATGCAAATTGCAGTTATCAATTTGCGTAGCTTTTTCTGTAAGAACAGTGTGGTGTAGACATAGCCTTGGAAATTATTTTAAATTAATAACTCCCAAAATAACTATTTTGAATAAATGTTATTCCTCATGCAAAGCAGGAATCAATATTTTGAAATAACCCCCCCTTATTTTGAAATAATGGGCTTGGTAGTGTGGACCCTATGCTTATTATTTCGAAATAAGGGAAGCTTTGAAAAGATTAAACTGCAGTAACATTTTAATTAATGGGGAAAGGAAGTATAGAAAACGGACACTGGCCTTCACTACCCAGCCAAAGTATCAGCAAACTCTACTTTGCATCCTCTATGAAGAGCTGCAATTTAGTTTTCAAACCTCCAAAACAAGTTTATAAAAGGCAATACAGGCACAACATTACAGGGTAGTAATTCAAAAGGATGTGTAAGTGGGAGTTTCCATCACTGTCACCAAAACATTATATTCCAGGCAAATAACTACTCATAGTTAATATTAGGGTTGAAAAGTTGTGCACTCAGTAATTGAGCTCAGAAGTTGCTGGCTGATTTTGCAACCTTATCCCTGGCCATTTGCGCATGTATACTATAGTAGTCTTTAACAGCAAGACCACATGCTATTCTTCGGGGTGGGAGAAATCATATATAATAATCTCTACAGCCATCTATTCCTGATTAAGGGTCTTAGCCCCAGCTTGCCAGAGATGGACTAGACCCGGGGAGGAAAATATTTTTTGATGGAATAACTCCAAGAATTTGGTAAGTTGTCAAGGGTTGTTCTTTTCTATGGAGGAGATGTGGTCTCTGAGACAGAGGTTGGATGCAAAAGGGTGCTTGGGGAAGGTGTATGGGGTCTAAGAGGGACTTTGAGTGAAGGAGGAGGCTGTGACCTGGAGCAGAGGATTGGTGTGCAGGATCCAGGAGGGGGTATGAGTGAAGGAGAGGATTCTGGCCTGGGGGAGGGATGTAGGAGACGGATGCAGAGTTTGGGAGGGGATGGGGTTCCAGAGGCAGGCTGTGGCTGGGAGGCAGTTATCGAAGCAGCTCCTGGCCAGCAATACTCCCAGGCAGATTTATTTACCTCCAGTCTGCTCATATTGGTTAGCTGTTCCATGCGGCTCTCTGCGCTGCAAACTGGCCAATGGGAGCTGAGCAATGGTGCTTCTCTGTCCTCACCCCCAGCAAAATCTCTCAGCTCCCATTGGCCAGTTTCCCCTTCTTACCCTTCAGCACAGAGAGCCACTTTGAGTTTAGAATGTAGCAGCCTGCCACTTTAGCAGCAACAGGTTACTGAAACCTTGTTATTCCAGCGCTCCGCTAACGTCTTTGCCTCCCCATTGAATACAGACAAACTGATTTTTTTATCATAATTTTCAACGCTGTCCCATTGCTTTGAATTTTCAAGCACCCTTAGGCTATGTCTAGACTGCAGGCTTCTTTCGAAAGAGGCTCTTTCGAAAGATCGCGTCTAGACTGCAGGCGGATCTTTCAAAAGAGCAATCCACTTTTTTGAAAGAGAGCACCCAGCGAGTCTGGATGCTCTCTTTCGAGGAAGCCCTATTTACATTGAAGAACGCCTTCTTTCGAAAGAGGAACTTTCAAAAGAAGGCGTTCTTCCTCGTGAAACGAGGTTTACCGCCATCAAAAGAAAAGCCGCGTTCTTTCGAAATAATTTCGAAAGAACGTGGCTTGAGTCTGGACGCAGGGGAAGTTTTTTCGGGAAAAGGCTACTTTTCCCGAAAAAACCCCTGAGTCTGGACGCAGCCTTAGAGACCACCTGTCTCTCTACAACCATGACTTCCTTTGACAGCTTTGTCCCTCTGGGACAATGGACATGTCAACCACAAATACTGGAGAGTGTGGGCAATGGAATTTATTCTGCAGCTGGTTTACTATCAATGCAATTCCCTTCTGCAAGAGATTAACGTAATCATAACCTCATTGCCTAGAAAAAATGCAAACTCATTCCAGCAATGTAGCCTTCCCAGAATAAAACAAAACTCAACTATTGGGAAGGAAGGAGGGCAGATGTAGGCAGAGGGAGGTAAAGAAGTGGAGGCCTACCTATTCCTTTTAAAATTCATAAAGCATAAGTATTATATTAATAAATAGAGTGAGGAGTGAATATAAATAAACAGCCTGGAACATATGTCACTCTCTGAGCAATGGTGGTGCGAGGTCTCAAAAACAAAAACAAAACATTTTTAAAACACAACTACAAAAGGTATAGCAACATAGCTCAGCCCCTATAGGCTGTCAGCACATCCAGACATTTTAGCAGGCCCACAGCCTGCTTTTGTGGGGGGGAGGGGCATGGATGAGAGAATTTGAGCACTCCCCTGCCACCAGGCCCTGATTGGCCTGGGGGTGGGGTAGCGTAAAAAGTTTCATCCCCCCAGTGTCAGGGGAAAATGGCATGTAGATGGCACTATGGGCTGTTCAAAATGGCTGGTGGTTCTCTCTACATGCCGTGCCCCAGCGGCGTGGGAAGATTTTGCCGGCTCTCCTGCCCCCAGCCCAATCATCGCAGCTGGGGGCAGGGGACTGCACAAACTCTCTAACCCTGCACCAGGGTCTCACAGTGCATAGAGTGAACTGCTAGCTGTTCAAAACACCTGACAGTTACCTTTAGGTGCTGCATGGAGGCGAGAGACTTCACATGCTCCCCAACTCCAGGACCCATTTGGCAGGGGGCAGAGGAGCACCCGCAAAGTCTCTTGCCTCCCCAGGGACACGTGACCCTGAGCAGAACATGGAGGAAACCCACATGGCTGAGGCTGCAGCAGGAGGGAGCCTGCTTCAGGGACGTTGTTGGGCTGCTGTCTGGGAGACGCCTAAGGTAAGTGACTCCCAGCCAGAGCCTGTCTCCAGCACCTCAGTCACTGCCTATTGCACCCCAGCCCCTCCCACTTCTTAAGTTCGTGTCCCAGGTCATCCCCCCTCTCTGTCCTAGGTCACTGCCCAAATCCACTGCAAACTGCCCCAGATCACAATTTCCTCCCAGACTCTCCACCCCCAACACACTCCTCCCCCAGGTCAAAATTCACTCCTGCATCCCTACTTCCTCCCAGACCCAGCACCCTAATCCCCTGCCCAAAGTCACAACCCCTATTTCACATACATTCCCTCTCAAACCCCACACCATCTACTGTATCCCCGTCTCCTACCTTGAGCCCCTTTTTGCACCCAACCTCCATCCCACAGACAGGTTAAGCTATTCCGCAGTCCATTGTCTTTGCTGATGAGCCATCAGCCCTGTCTGGCCACTGAAAGGTCACTGACAGGATGGCTGTGGGTATTTTTCAGAGTAAATCCGTTTGAAACACAGGTACCTAGTCAATATTCATAACATTAGAAACAAAAATGACACATGCATAGAAATGGCATAATTTATTCAACAAATCATAACTTTTCCAATGATACCTCACATGACCCGTCTTGTACAAAACACATCATAATTATGCCATAATTATATCATAATAAAATCACTGTCAAGAATATGGAGTGCAGGACCCCACTCTCCAGTCACCCGAACATTGTTAAACCATTTCTGCAACATAACATTTCTGGACAACTTCAACATAAAAAGATGGGATGCTCCCATAAGTAAGGAATGACTGAAATTAGGAAGGGGTACTGGTAACTTCTTGTCAACCTTTGTGATAGGGCAGGGGTCTCCAAACTACGGCCCGGGGGCCGGATGCGGCCCGCGAGGCCCTCTCATCCGGCCCGTGGAGACCTTTTTGGATTCAAAGGCAGAAGTGAGATTGTTTCAAAACCCATTTGAAGCAGATGTGGCCAGTTGCCCAGATGAACTGCAGCTGGAAGTCATTGAGTTGCAAGCAAATGACCTCCTTAGGGACAAGTTCAAAATAGGACTGGTGGGTTTTTACCAGTTTTTGCCCAAGGAAGACTTTCCTAATGTCAAAACTTTTGCATCAAGGTACCTTTCAATCTTTGGAACAACATACCTGTGTGAACAAACATTTTCAAGAATGAAATATGTGAAGAACAATTTGAGAACAAACTTGTCCGATGATAATCTCAGGTCACTGTTGATGTTAGGGACAACAAATCTAAAGCCAGAAATGTCTGCTATTTTGGCATCCAGGAAACAATTTCACCATTCACACTAATACAGGTGTTCATGTGTAGTGTATGAATGTGTTATTAAATAATAACTGAATAAAATAATATTAAATAAATAATTAAAAACAACATCCATGTTTTGATTGTTTTTTATTTGGACCTCAAGTGTGTAGTCGGCCCCCGAACTGCTGTTTGATAGTTAATGCGGCCCTCGGGCTGAAAAGTTTGGAGACCCCTGTGATAGGGCATAGTATCTTCTGTATCTATGTTTTCTTTAGTGTCCTCCAGTATAGGAACTTAGTATGATGCTGCTCTGTGATTAGAATATAGCAGAATAGTCTCTCTTTTCCCCAAAGCTTCTAATCAACAGCAAAGATTGTACTCCAAACAGTAATAGTATTATAACAAGACATAAGAATGCTCTAGCATGATCCAGCTAATGCTCAGCAACTACATTTATTAGACACTACTGTAAAATGTTCAAAGGTACTTAAGTCAGTTAGGGCCAAGATTCTCAACAGAATTGAAATAGGAGTCTAAATCCAAATTCATATATTTGAAGAAGGGACCATTGTACTTACATAATCTCACTTCCTATATAACACAGGCCATGGAAATTCCTTCAAAACAATCCCTAATGTAGATCTTTTAGAAAAATGGTCATTGATGGCAACCCATCACAAATGATATTCAACAGTGCCTGAGGTGCTTTTGAAAATTGGGGTTAGACTCCTAAATCACTCAAATGCTTTTGTAAATTTACAAATACGGAAGAGAACAAGCAAGCAAGTCTAATTTTGTACCCATTGAAGTGACAATGATTTCAGTGCATGTCCCTAGAGATCAGAAAGGTAGCTGTGTTAGTCTGGACATGCATCTGACGAAGTGGGTCTTTGCCCACAAAAGCTTATGCTCCAATACATTTGTTAGTCTATAAGTGCCACAGGACTCCTTGTCACTTGTCCCTAAAGAGACATTAAACAATGGCAAAACTTTGGTTTGAATTAGAGTTTCTGTGTGTTAGGGAAAACACAATTCTACACAACTTCTAAAGCTAATGGTCAAGCAATGCTAATTTACACTAGCTGGGGATCTGGCCCAATATCTTTTCTCTCAGCAAATGTGTGGTCACATTCATAAAATGTTGGAACAGTCTGTACACATTAGTTATGAAAAACACTAAACATTAATACCAGGGAAGAGAGAAAGTTCAATGCAAAAATTCTACCAGAAGAAAAAAGCACATGTTTTCTCAGAGATGCAAATGCAAAATCAAAAAGGAGAAAAAGTACAATTAGGGTAGTGGTCACCAACTAGTAGATTGGGATCTACTGGTAGATCTTGGAGCCTCTGACAGATGATCCTGACTGGTTTAGCGAACAGTCTATCAAGTGCCAGCACTTCAGCTGCCCCTCCCCCCACTGCTGTGCATCTCCTGCCTTTTGCCTTGGAGCTGCTCCTCCCCCTTGGAGCCTCCTGCTTTCTGAGCAGGGCAGGGGAGAGAGAGGAGGCATGCTGATGTCATTCTGTATCCTTTCTCCACAGAGCAGAGAGGGGGCACAACAGGACTTGGGATGGTTTTCTGGTTGCTTTAGGGAGTGGTCCAGGGTCAGGACTGGGGTGAACTTGCCTTAGTCCCACTGCACCACCATCCAGGAGCCACCTAAGGTAAGCAGTGCCCAGCTGGAGCCCACATCCCAAACTTCTTCACCAGTCATGAACCCCTGCCTGCACCCCAAGCTCTTGCCCCAGACCCGAGCAGCCCTGCATCCAAACACCATCCAACAGCCTGCACCTAGAACCCCTTCTACATCCCAACTGCCTGCTTTAAGAGCAGCTCAGAGCCCCTCTCACACTCCGTGCCTCTTAATCCAAAACCAGAGCCTGCTGCACCCCAACCCTCTGCCCCAGTCTGGTGAAAGTGAGTGAGGATGGGCAAGATAGGGAGGATGGAGTGAGCAGGGGCAGGGTCTTAGAGAAGGGGCAGGAAGGAGGTAGGACAAAGATATTTACATTTGCGGTAGATCTTGGATTGCACTTAAATTCAAAAAGTGATCTTGTGCTCAAAAAGGTTGGAGATCACTGAGTTAGGGATCTAATGTAATTCAGTAACAAATTGCCAAGAGAAAGAAAAAATATAGAAAGAATAAAAATAATCTTATTTGGAAAATGTAGGATGCAGTGCATGATATATGCCAGACGGACCATGGAAACAAATTTCAGTAGACTCAGCTATTTCATCAAACTTTTGAGTATCGGTGTGACAGTTTTCTCTAGTCCTTGTGGCAATGGCACTATCCAGCATTTGTTCATCTCTATTTTCCGTACATTTTCTCCTTAGATTTGCTCACATAAAGTAATATTTTGCACTATCATACAGCTGAAACAATCTTTCTCAAGAGCTTTTTCAGGGGCAGTTTTTCATTTTACTTTTCCTACATTTTATTCCTTCCTCATATTTTGTTGCTTTCTTTTTATTTGTTCTTGAATTATGTTAACCTTATACTGGGGCAGACTTACTCAAAAAGGCCCATCACAAGCTGGGAGTTAGCTTCATGTGTAAAATATGAAGAAGTTTGTACAGTACTTCTGTGCACCGATTGGATCACAAATTTCTGAGGTCTAAGAATACAGACCATTAATTTAAAATATGTGTGTGTGAGACCACAATGAAATTCATCACCCCCCACCTATGAAATCAAAACTGTTCCCTTCCCACAAACGCCACCTTTTCACATCAATCTTGCCCCCAGATGCCTGGGTAAAGAGATAAAGTGCTAATACATGATAATCAGGACAGTTTGAACAGAGACGTTATAAATAAATACATAAATAAAGGTTCTGTCTGCAGAAATATATTATAAACCTGACAATTGTCTCTTTGTAGAGTGGAATGTAGTGTCATTGTAAGAGTGCATGCAATGCATTCCAATATTGTGATTTTTTTTATCTGCTTCATCACATATGAGGCTGATGCACAAGACAGATGATATCAGATTTTATGAAGAAATAGGATCAATATATTGAATGTTTCTCTGTGGTTTTATATATTTCACCTTATAAAGCCCATGACTCATGCAAAATATTTTTTCCATTGGTTTTTAATATCATTCATTACTGTGCTTAAATCAGGTATGTACAGCGGTACTGAAATACATAGTGAATCTGTGATACTCAGGAATTTTGATTATCAACTTTTCAGCAAATAAACTCTGCAAAATTTCCATGGGATTCATCATCAAATTCTCCTCCCCCTCCTGCTCGTATATGCCACAGCAATCACCAATGCTATATTAGGATTCTAATCACAGAAAAACTAAGCATCTTTGTCCTGCCCTTGTCCCCTCCCAAAAGCCATACCCTTGGTCAACCCTTCTCTAAGGCTCTGCCCCTATTCACTCCATCCTCCCTTCTTCCATCACTCACTCTTCCCCACACTCACTCACATTTAGCAGGCTGGCACAGAGGGTTGGGATGCAGGAGGAAGGGCCAAGGGAATTGGAATGTGGGAGCAGATTCAGGACTGGGACAGGAGGTTGGGCTGTGAGAGGTAGTATGGGCTCTGGCTGGGGAAGTGGGTTTAGGGGTGGGGCTGTCCATGAGGAGCTTGGAGTGCAGGAGGAGGCTCAGGCCTGAGGTGAAGGGGTGGGCTCAGTGAGGAAGATTTTGTGCAAAAGGAAGTTCTGACCTGTGGCATGAGGTTGAGGGGCACAAGGGGATTTGGAGCATGGGATCTGGCCAGGGGGCACTTATCTCAAGCCAGGAGACTCTGTGTGAAGCCTGCCCCTGCAGGCACCACCCCACAGCTCGGGGTGGGAGCAGTACGCGGAGCCTCTCTGGTCCCTCTGTTCATGGATTGGACATGCCAGCCACTTCTGGGAGCTGTGCGGAGCCAGGGTGGGTGGGGATCCTGCCTGAGCCAACGGATTACATGGCCCCAAAAGCCATTGGTGGGTGGGGCTAGGTACTGGCCAGCAGCTGGGGGGAGGACTAGCAGTGGGACCAGTGATATGGGCTATAACAATGATGGACAACGAAGACTAGTGAATGGGCTACATGAGTGGCCCTTCTTCATCTCAATGGGCTCATGATTGAGTGGTGGGTAACCAGCAGCCCACAGTCCACTGAGGTTCCACCTGCAACACATGTACTTCCTCTTTACTCCCTTCCTCCATTCCTGTCGAGCACTGGGGCACTGAAGCCCCATATTTCCTTCTCCTCCTCCCCTTCCAGAGCTTGAACAGCTGCGAACAGATCCTTAAACAAATAACAGAAGAATTTGTAAAGTCTGAATAACCAATAGCCTTGACGGGACATTATTCAGGTTCCCTGATCTTCTGCCCCAAGAGAAAATCCACAGAGTAGTAAACGTTCTAACTCCATCACCCATTGATGGCACAGACGGGGCAAACATCACAGTGCAGAGAGTTGTGTAGGGGAAGGGGAAGTGAGCCTTTTGTCTGGCTCCTCATAACATAATTGTGTGGTGGAACTGCTACACGTTCACTGCCAAGTGACCCTCTGTAGCTCCAGAGGTGTCTGGATTTGCCTCGGATGAAATGTCGCCATTTCATCCAAACCGGAATAGAGCATTTGTGCTACTGCTCAGGTCCATTTCCTCCCAATCTGATGTTAAAATGGTGATAGAAATGTAGCCGTGTTAGACTGGTGTAGCTGAAACAAAATACAGGACTATGTAGCACTTTAAAGACTAACAAGATGGCTTATTAGATGATGAGCTTTCGTGGGCCAGACCAACTTCCTCAGATCAAATAGTGGAAGAAAATACTCACAACCATATATACCAAAGGATACAATTAAAAAAAACACATATGAAAAGGACAAATCAAATTTCAGAACAGAAGGGAGATGCGGGGGGGGGGGGGGGAGGTAAATGTCTGTGAGCTAATGGTATTAGAGGTGATAATTGGGGAAGCTATCTTTGTAATGGGTAAGATAACTGGGGTCTTTGTTGAGACCCACACATAGAGTGTCGAATTTTAGCTTGAATGACAGTTCAGAGGTTTCCCTTTCAAGTGCAGATTTAAAAGGCTTCTGAAGCAAGATGCAGGTAATTAAGTCGTTGAGACAGTGTCCTTTCTGGTTGAAATGGCAAGAAACTGTTTTTTCTTTGTGATCCTGTCTAATATCTGTGTAGTGGGCATTGATCCTTTGGCGAAGTGTCTGAGACGTTTGTCCAATGTACAAAGTAGATGGACACTTTCGGCACATGATAGCATAAATTATATATCTGGTTGAGCAGGAATATGTATTTTTGATTTTATAACTCACTTGGTTAGGTCCAATAATGGTATCAGCAGAGTGAATATGTGGACAAAGCTGGCAACGGGGTTTGTTGCAAGGGAAGGTTCCAGGGTTGGTATTAGTGTGGTATGGCCTGTGGTTGTTGGTAAGAATCATCTTGAGGTTAGGTGGTTGTCTATAGGAGACTATGGGTCTGTCTCCCAGAGCCTCTTGGAGTTTAGTATCCTGTTCCAGTATAGGCTGTAGTTTATTGATAATGTGTTGGACAGGTTTAAGTTTGGGGGCTGTAGGTGATGAGAAGTGGTGTTCTATTGTTGGTTTTCTTGGGTCTGTCTTGAAGTAGAAGGTTTCTAGGTATTCGTTTGGCTCTTTCAATTTGCTTTTTTATTTCTCCAGCCTATTTATTTCTCCTCCACTGCTCAGCCAAGCAAGACAAGTGCACACTCTAGCCCAGTGTTAATTTGATTTGCTTTCCAGTTTAAAGTAAGGCTACATATTAGATCAAACAAATTCCATCACTTTCACTATTTGGACTGCTGGAAATAATGCCAGTGAAAGACAAGTCAGACATTAGCCTTAAAGAACATGGCATTTCTTTTTTATTAATCAGGCACTTTTAATTAAATCACATCATCATTCATTTCAGCTCTTCAATTGCATACAGGGTGGTTGCTAAAAAGAACAGCAGGGAAGGCAGTAGATTAAGATGGTGCTGACCTACACAGCGGACATTGCTATTTGAGCTGTTCTTTAGTCATTTATCACTTAACATGTGTTTTGGTTGCTGTTTTAAAAGTTAATGAACACACAAAGAACCCAATTTTTAGTCCACTGCACAACAAATAAATAAATGTAGAATCTGAGCATCTTTGGCTATTTCCTTTGCTGGATGTATTCATAAGGAACATAGAACCTACAGAAAGCAAAGAAGAAGCAGACTTCGATAAGCACTTTTGTGAATAATGAGGCCCTGGTCTACACTAGGGCTGTGTCTACACTGGCACGATCTCGCGCAAAAGTGGCCGCTCTTGCACAAAAACTTGCTGCCTGTTTACACTGGCCGCGTGTTCTTGCACAAGTACACTGACATTCTAATGTATGAAATCAGGGCTTCTTGCACAAGAACTCTGACGTTCCCACTCAGGAATAAGCCCACTTGTGCAAGAGCTCTTCCTGAAAAGGCCAGTGTAGACAGGCAACATGAATTTCTTGCAAGGAAAGCCCTATGGTTAAAATGGCCACCAGAGCTTTCTTGCTCAAAAGAGTGTCTACACTGGCATGGATGTTCTTGCGCAAAAGCACATGCCAGTGTAGACTCTCTCTTGTGCAACTACTTTAACGCAAGAACTCTTGCACTAAAGAGTTTTTGCGCAAGATCACGCCAGTGTAGACGTAGCCTAGGAGTTTAGGTTGAGCTCAGCTGCATGAGGCTGATTTTCTAAACAACAAATGCACACCAGCCAGCCCTTTCTGCCAACTTTAAGAGCTGTTAAATCAATTTCAGTACTCTTGCTATTCAAGAGGAATAGCATTAAATTTGACCTTGCATGGTTGACTTAGGGCTCATCTAGACTACGTGGAAGATTCGAAACAGGATATGCAGGAATTTGCATATCCCCGGTAATTTGCATATCTTCTTCCGATCTTACTTTTGAAAGCAGAGCTTTCGAAAGTGAAAGTAGTCTAGACATGGTTTTCTCGGCAACCCCCCCTTTTTGTAAAAGCCACATAAACCTCATTTTTTGAGGAAAAGCAGCTTTTCGAAAAAGGGGGTTTGCTGAAAAAAACACGACTGGACCACTTTCACTTTTGAAAGCTCTACTTTTGAAAGTGAGATTGGAAGAAGATATGCAAATACCCGTGGAATTTGCATATCCTCTTTCGAATCTTCCACATAGTCTAGATGAGCCCTTAGGGTAGTACAGATGCAACACCGTGAAAGTCGACATTCTTGGTCTCCTGGATTCATTCCACAGTGCCCTGACATTGTAGTGATATAGCTAAAATATAGCTTTATGCAATATAATGTGCCTCAGTGTACTTTACTAGCCATCCTTTCTGATTTGCAGAAAGTCATAGCCAGAGCTGACCCAAGGTATGGGCCAACCGGGCTACCGCCTAGAGCACCCCATTGAAGAGGGCGCTGCGCGGGGCTGCCAGGCCGGGCGGGGGCGGCACCTTGCATGCTCCATGCACCTGGGTGGTGCCACGCATGCGCCGGGCATCTGGGGGTGGGGCCATGCATGCTCCGCGTGCCATGTGTGGGGTCACGCATGCGCCATGCACTCAGGGCAGGGCCATGCATGCACTGGGTGCCCAGCGGCATGGAACGCCATGCTCCCAGGGGTGGAGCCGCGCATGTGTCGCACTCCCGGGGGCAGCGCCATGCTCCCAGGGCCTGGGGCGCATGAATGGCTCGGGCCGGCCCTGGTCATAGCCTAGTGCTGTTGATAAAGATGCATTAAGCAGGCTGTTTGTGTTTGTTATTGAGGTTAAAGCAAGAATCAACCAAAAGGGTCTATTTGTCACTATTGTCACCCTTGTACGGTTAGGGTTGTTTTCTTTTTTAATTTAAGAGTATAAGAATGGGGGGTTTTTTCTTTTACTAGATCTGCTTTAACAGACACAACTATGTAACTTTTGTTTGTGTGAGTGCAGAATGAGGAATGTGTGGTAGAAGGTATGTGTGAAGGCCATTACCAGACATATGTCCTAGGAAGGAGCTGAGGACAGACGTAAAGCACCAGGAGATCACTTTCTACATCTATTGAGATGCGTTTGCAGTGCAGATTGACGATTCTAAAGGATAAGTCAAGTACCTATCAATTGGGACAAGATAGCTGTAATATGAGAAAACAACTTATGAAAATAAGCACTCGTCAAATGGCGATTGATTACAGCATGGTGGTATGAAACTTACTGATGTACTACTATAAAAAGGGGCTGCTTTGCCATAATTTTTGGGTCCCATCCTGCCATCCTGGAGCATCAGTCCGGACTGACAAAGCCCAGCTCCTCACTCGGCCTACCTGGCCAATATGTTGGTAAAGGCAACAGACTGGTAACTATTATGACGTTGGTAGGACTGGTGTGTGTGCGTCTATGTGAGCATATGCCAGCTGCTTTACTACTGTATTCTTAATAAACGTGATACGTTACATGTTCCCCTAAAAAGATCCTGTGTGCTTCTTATTAACATAACAACGTGACCTGTCTGGCCAGGACTTTCGACTCTGCTGCTCTCCAGGTGCCCAGAAAGAGTGCCACCAAAATTATAATTTCATTTCCTGTGCAGCCAGTATTGTGAACAGCCCTCAGAGCAGGCACACACCTCAGGAGCATACCTGACCATGAATGCCCAGGGTTGGAAATGAGCTCCAGCACGGAACATGCAAGCAATCCTAGACCTGACTGGTGCGTGGGGAGAGGAGTCTGTTCAGGCAGAACTATGAAGCAGCAAAATAAATGCTGATATCTGTGCCATGATTGCACAGGGCCTGGTGACAAAAGGATACGCCGGGGACAGCCAGCAGTGCTGTGTGAAAATAAAGGAGCTTAGGCAGGCGTATCAGAAGACAAAGGAGGCAAATGGATGGTCTGGGGGCAATGCTGCAAACCTGCCACTTCCACAAACTGCTGCATGGGATTCTAGGGGAGGATCTGACCAGTGCCCCAACCCAGTCCATGGATTCCTCCCAAGAGACTCTTCAGGCAACAGGACCAGGCAACAGCAGAGAGGACAGTGTGAATGAGGAAGAGGAGAAGAATCAGCAGGCGAGTGGGGCAACCAATCTCACTGACAGCCAGGATCTTTTTATAATATTGGAGCCAATCCTTTCCTCCTAGGACGTATCACTGCTGGACCCTGAAGTCAGGGAGGGCATTTTTGGTGAGTTCACATTTTTAATCATGGCACAAATGGGTTAAGACAATTAATTGGGTGAGATCTGTGGCAACCACTCTGCCTACACAGAGAGGGCTCCCGGAACAATTTATTAATGTGTCTGGAGATGGAGTGGGAATACTCTCTGCACATCTCCATACAGCTCTCAGTGAGGTATTCTGTCATTCTTCTCACAAAGTTTCTGGGGAGGCCTGCTGTATTCTGCACTCCATGGTAGGACACCTGTCCATGCCAAGCCAACAGTAAGTGATCTGGCATCATTGTAGCGCAAAGCTTTCCAGCATAAGGTCCTGGTTTCTGGTCACAGTCAGCATCTACCCTTATTATTCTGTGTGATTTGACAAAGACAAATATTGTGCATGGCAACCTGGATGAAGCAGGAGAAGCTCTTACCACTGAGGCAACACACCTCCTTTTACTCATCCCCAATAAAGCATGGTTTGAGACCCTGCTCTGTAGGCACCTGTGGCCTGTACAAGATCAAGCGATCATGTGTGGGTATTTCAATATATATCCCTAAATGTTTTTATTGAGAGTATTGTTTGAAAGCAGGATATCACTTTTTTTGTTTACTATCCCATGCCCAGGAGGCAGGAATTTAGAGCCATCCTACTTTCTTAGTGATTTTTTTTTAAACCTTGCAGGTGCTTTTAATTGTGCCTTTTCCCCGGAGTTCAATAAACTTTCGTGTTCTAATATTTTTCCAACCTGTTCCAAAGTCTAACATCTACTTTATTTTGTTCTGCACTGAGGGACCTATCATCTTCTGTCTAATTCCTAAATGGAAAATTTGTACCAATTTCTTCTTGATATCTATTAATTTTTTGGATATAGATAAATAAAAAAACCAAAGCCCTTCAACATTTCTGGATATTTATAAATGTTAGCTGTCAAAAGTGTAAAAATACTCAGAGGGGATAGTAATGTCATGTTTCTTTCTTAGGGGATAATGAAAAATTTGTATCTGTATCCATCTCATTATTTGAAGATGGATACAGAGCACACAGAAGATCCCTGTTTATTCTGGTAAAATGGCTTTAAAAAAGGGTTACACATTACAAAGCTAAGCAAGGAATACAAAACATTTTGGTTCCCATCGGTTTGGAGTGAAGTGTAAGAGATAAGAGAATGCATGTCAATGGGTCACAGAATTTCACTTGTCTGTATATTAATTTGTTCTAAAATAACTCAGAAGAAAGGATTATTTATTATTTTGATGCTGCTCCATAAATGCAGGCACTTTGGTGAAATTGTGATAACAACACAATAACTAATATAGCCTGCAAGTATACGTCAGGTATTCAGTCACTCTTGCCATTTCAGAAGGCATGATGGATTGATTCCTAGATTACTTGGTATTTTTCATAACCCTCTGACCTCCCATATAGTATTGGGTGGGTGGGAGATTGTTAATGCCGTCATCTCATCTACAGTCTTTAAAATTCCAAGATTTTTCAACTTCATTTACAATGTGCCTGCCATCATGGTGGATAGTCCCCCATGATTAATCCCGATGGCTATTTCCTCACCCAAAAACAGAACCTCCAAATATAGAAACTGTTGTTGGAGTTGGCCAAAAATGTCACCTTCAATATATTAGCAATAAAAAATTTAACTAGCAAGATAACTGTTTGCTCTGAAATCTATTAGAAGTCCTTACATTCAGTAGTAGCATGTGCTATAGTAAAAACTGTGTGAAAAATGCCTCTTTAAATTTGTAGCCACTTTAAATTTCAAGGTTTTCTTTTTGGCCTGCTTGTGAGCTCTGCATGACAATGTGATCTGGGCCCAGCAGCAGTCAGTCTTGTGTTATATAGGGAAGCCTGCTTTCTCTCTCTCTGTTTTGGAATTATTGTTCTGAATTCTAAGAAATAAAATAGTGTTACCTTGCAACCTTGCAACAAGAATATTTATGTTTTTTATCCAATTTCTCTGTGTGTGCTGTTTACATAATACAATTCACTTTTTCTGGTGTTTGAGAGAAAATCTGGGGATACATTCAAGAAGGTGATAAATGCATTTTTTAGTTTACATTTTATTATTGGTATTACCTTGGAAATATTTGCTCCATAAGAATAATAATTTAGTTTTTCCTTAGAATGTTATTTGTAGCCTGTTTTCTCACCACTTGCAGTTTATGTTACAATAATGTGTTTGTGTAAATATCTGTTCTTGTTTCACTAACAGTGTTTTTACCTCACATTTGTCATGATTGTGTTAATATTTCAAAATGTATCATTAAAAGTTTTTACCAAAATGGCAACATCTCCTTAACTTTCAACTTCCTTATATATTCTGCACTGTATGCAACTGTCAAATCAATTTAGCTGAGAAAACCTTTTGATTATAAGTAGCAAATGACACATTGAAGAGCAAGTCAAATAGTAAATAAAAATAGACAATTTTTCCAATTTGTGGTGCTAGATTTTACAACATCATATTCCCTTTACTCAGACGGCAGGAGGCTGTCATAGCAAAAATTGTTAGCATCATAAAAATGGGCATTTTCAGGTCTGTTTCCAAACTAGAGTAGGGATATTGAAATATCACAAGCTATTTTCCCAAAGGAATAGCAATGATTATAGGTATCATTGTGTCATTGTTTCCAAGTGGCCTGATTGATTATTGGAACAATTGAAATTTGGATACCAATCCCACCTTCCTGTGCGCTCAAAATATCTATTAATTATTATAGCTTTCATTTATTAACCATTTATATTCCAGCAGGATTTGAGAATCCCTGTGAGGATCTTGGTTCCCTTGGCAGCGCACAAACACAAATGAAGAGATAAATCCTTACTAGGAAAGTTTACAGAAATTTTGCTTGAAAGGAAGAGTTGGTCATTAGAAAATTATTCCTCACCAGGAACATTCAACCTTTGGTGGGATTATAAGGATACAAAGTAAACTTTGAGGACTACCAGTGTGCTTTGCATGGGCACAGGGTTCTGCCTATAAGGATTTTATTATAAATTCAAACTATATTAATATCTCAAAACATGTGTTTATGCAAAAACAGAGGTGGTTAAGATAGCAGGTGCAAATGTCAACATTAAGTGGAGAAGCCTTTGAAAATGTGTCCCACGCAGCAGATCAAAGAACACTATGTCTTCCGTTCCTGAGGGTGGGGACTGGAGCACACTTGAAACCTTTTCTAAAAAGCTGAAAGTTGTTTTGAAGCTAAATCTGGTCCTAATGAGTAATATATTCAGTGGGGCCACAGACTCGCTGGGCTCCTGTGCAAGGTGTGTGGGCAGGGGACACGTTTCTAGCTTTGCGCCCCAGAAGCAACCGGATCTTGGGCAGAAGGGGCAGGGCGTGGGCTAGCCTCCCCCAGGCAACTCTCATCACTGCCTAGAGAGTGTCGTGGTGGCTCCAGAGATGAATTGACAGGCATGGGGCTTTGGGTGCTGCCACTGTCACAGTAGTGATGGCAGCAACCAGGAGCCCTGGGCCCTTTTGAATTGCTGAGTCCTGGGGCACCTGTCCCCTTTGCCTCTCTGTTGGCAGGCCTGAGTATATTTTTTAAAAAAGCTTAGGAAGGCATGAGCAGATATTTTTCCAAACAGTGGATTCTCAGCTGATGATGCTTTTTAGTTCCCATAAAGTTCTTCACAACTGACTCCTGTGTCATTCTGGGGTGGGTGAAAGAATGTTATTGCCTCCATCTCATATACAGTCTCAAAATTTAGAAGAGTTTCTAATCATTTATAATGTCCTTGGTCATCATGGTGCTGGACATTGTGGTGTGTAGTCACTAATCCATGCATATTGCTCTTTCCATACCAAAAAGGGGTCTCTGGTCCTAAAAACTATTGTTGAAGTTGGCTGAAAATATGCACATTTTGCAGATAATTATGACTACTGTGAGTAGTTCCTTAAAGAAATAATAAAATGTATGAACTATTTGATTGCCAGCCATTTAGTATGGAAAGCTGGTTAAAAAAATTGAATAAATAAATGTTCCATAAATGAAGAGTGCTCATAAAAGAGGAAATTGCATGATTATGTTTGTATGTTGGAATCCTTCCTGTAACAGAGAAGGTGCCACAAATATTGCTTGCTGCTGTATATCAGGATAGACCAAGATTGCATCTGGGTGTCCATTTTAATAAATTACATCTCTTTGTTTGCAGAGAGGATGTACACATTTACAAAGTCATTTCATGGTAGTTCACAAGCACTCATACTGCATTATATCTATAGATATGTGCTCTGCATAAAGTATAAAAGTCAAAATACTATACATTGTACGTGATTGCACAGTGCTGAATTACTTTCATCCCTGTACTACGTGGTGTCCTGTAGTACAGGGATGAATTGCTTAAATCAAAAGCATTCAGCTTTGAGTTGGTGTGAAAAAGTTCATTGAGTGTTGCCTATAGGACAATTAAATGGGTTGTATTGTTAATGTACAAACTGTCACCTTAACTGATAACCATTTTTGTGGAAAATTTAACCATAGGTTTAAGGCATATTTGTGATTATATAAAGTTGTTGGATTTGGGGGGAAGAGGAGGAAGGAGTTGGTTGGTTTGGTTTGATTTTTTCCATCTAGATACAATTTGGTTGAGTCCTACATAAACCTTGTCACTGGAATTGCAAAGTACTGTGACAAATAATCCTTGCAATTTACACCTCACATTAAAAGAGGGAAATTTTTGATTCCTGAAAACTGTGGGAGCAGCTATTGTAATATACATCAAAACATTCTGTTTGTTAACTAAACTAGCACAGTTCTTCCAAACAGTGGATTCTCAGCTGATGATGCTCTTAGAATTGATAAATGTACAAAATCTACATTCAGCAAGAATTGTACTTATTGCTTAGTGTTGTGAGACACAGAAACCAAACTATTATTAATAGCGAGTATCTAATACACTAGAGCAACTGCAATCAATAAATCCACTTTTAAAAGTATACAGATTGTCTATATACATTCAAAGATGATTTAGAAATGAAATATATCATATGTGTTTGCAATTTAGTACACAATTATTACCACATTTGAGGGGAATTTGTGTATGATAGACAAAAATCTCAGGGTGAGCTGGGAATCAATTTAAACATTTTAAGTTAAAAGATTTTAATATTTTTGCAGACGCTTGGAACTTAAATGTTCTTTTCAATTTGATTAAATTCAAAAATATAATTCCACTTGGTTTTTGGAAAGCAAAAAATCTGATCAGAATTGGACCCTGGCTCAAGATGCTAACAATTCAAAATGCTTCTAAGAAGGGACTGACCATACTCACCCTTCAAAGGGTTACGCCAGACAAGAGTTAATACACATTAACAGGGTGGAGTAAGAAAGCATTTACTGCTGCTACCCATACAATGCCTACTCTGTCAATAGAGATTTCGTTTTCAGATTATATCAGTTTAACAGCTTTCACAAACATAAAAGTGATAAAAGCTCTTCCTATTTATGCCACTGCTTATGACTTGTGTCTATAATCTCTCTCTTTTACTTTATTTTTTCTTAATTTAAATCTGATAGGCTCATAGGATTCGCCTCATTGCTACCTCAGGGCATGGGTAGCTTTGTTTCCTTAGCTACCACAACTGTGGTATTAAGCAGATTTATAACATTGATTCAATTACTATCTGAGCTTTTTGTACATATTTAATGATACATTATTTAAATACATATGACAACCTGCAAAGAAAAACTCATATGAAAGAAATGGAGATTATTACAGTAGGCTGTGCTACTAGCATATGACCAGCACAGTTATAAGGCTGAAAATCAAGGTATCTATTGTGTGACCTTTGTGAGTCTGTACATGTGCAGAAGGGAACCCTGACCTGAGCTACAAAGGCTGCAGAATCTTGCTTATGATTACTATTCATGTGAAAAGTAGCTGTCTGCATAACAACAGCTCTTGATTGGTTATTCTACCCAACAACAGTTTGCTCTGTATTGATTGGTTACTTTGTTAATATATATAGTATGGTGTTACAAGCTCTTTGGACTTATCTCTTGGGCAGGGCCGGCTTTAGGCCAATTCGGCCGATTCCCCGGAATGGGGCCCCGTGCCTAAGGGGGCCCCGCTCCTGGGTGCACAATGCATGCGCAGTGCCACCTTGGGTGTACGACACATGCGCAGGGTCCCGGGCACACGGCGCATGCGGGGCTCTGCCCCCAGAATCGGGCTCTGTCTACACTGGCCTCTTGCGCAAGAACAGTTGCGCAGGAGGGCTTATTCCGGAGTGGGAGTATCAGAGTTCTTGTGCAAGAAGCACTGATTTCATACATTCGAACGTCAGTGTTCTTGCGCAAGAACTCCCCGCAAGTGTAGACAGGCAGCAAGTTTTTGTGCAAAAGCGCCTGCTTTTCTGCAAGATCATGCCAATGTAGACACAGCCCATGGGTTTGTATTGCATGGTGTTTGCAGTCCAGTGTTGTGGATGGCTAACTGGATGGCTAGCTTAATGGTAATCAAGTTCTAAAAATGTTAAAGAAGTGTAAAATATAACAATTCTGAAATAACTAATTCTACCTTGGTTTTGCCAGTTCATTTATGCTATATATTTGTGTGATGGGGCAAGGTAGCCCCGCACTGAATCTACTGGAACAGCCAGGGTTACCTGGCTGCAGAGGCCCCTCCCCCGGAGCCCTACCGAGCATGCCCAGGCTGCAGCTCAACTATAAAAGCCTGGTGAAGGGTTCAGTCTGGGCTGGCAGCTGGAGGAGAAGGACCTATGCAGGGAGCTCCTGACCAGCAGTGACCCGAGACCCCAGAAGAAGCCAGCGGAGACGCCGAGGTGATTTGGGGCATTGCAGGGGCTGCCTGCTGAGGAGATTTTGCCCCAGGGAGGAGAGCAAGCCTGACAAGTATGTGAGGAGTAGCTCCAGTGGCTCAGGTAAGAAGTGGCCCAGGGGAGGAGCGGGAGCCGACTCTTCCTCCCCGGGAACCTTGGCACATTTCAGGAGGACTTCCCCGCCAAGGGAGTGGCATGCTGTCCTGTCACTCACAGGGCCTTGGGCCGGGACTTGGTGGAGTAGGGTGGGCCCAGGTCCTCCTACCTGGGGTGCACCCCTGTTCCATCAGTGCTGGCCTTGCCTTAAAAGGCTGCATTGAGGCTATTTGGGGACTCCAGCTGATGGGCTCAGCCCTAAAGGGCCTTTCTTGAACTATATTTGTTAAGAATTTGCTTACTGACTCTGGCCAGGTGGCCTAGCCTTAAATGGCCCTCCTTAGACTGTTTGAGCGACTTTGCTCATGGACTCAGGCCGTGGACCTTGACATATGGGGCCAGCTTGAACTGTATGTGTGGATACTGTGTTTATGGACTCAGGTGGGTGAGCCTGGTTCTGAAAGTGTAGACAGTGCAGGGAGTTATGGACCTGGGGTGGGGCTAGAAAGAGTGCCCCATCACAATTACACAGAACTAGCTGATGCAACAAATTGTCTAAATATCATAAAGGAAAGACACAGATTGCATGAGAATTTATCTTCCATATGATTTACATGGGATGTACCGTACTGTGTCCTGTATGGTGCAATGTTTGAAATATTCAATTAGGGCAGTCAGTGATCTTTGAGCAGTTCCATGATATCAGCAAGAAAATAAAATATGACCTAATTGAATGTGTCCTTAAGAATCAGTTCAATCAGATTTTACAAGCATTAGAATGTATTAATTATAATAGTGTGTTTATTGCAGGGTATCTCTACAGAGCAGAATTAAGGCTGTTCAAATGCCTTAGCTGTGTATTTCTGTACTGTAACTGGTTTTTTTATTTCTTTTGAAGCTTAACTTTAACTACAGATTTCCTGCTTACTATAATGGTTCATTTTTTAAATAATTACAACACCTCTGTAATGTTTTTCTTATAGATTACTGACATGTATTTCAATGCTAACAACATCTAACCTCGGTTTGGACTGGTAATTTAAATTCTGCCCTTTCATTTAAATTTGAATAGCTTAGCAGAAGTTATTGTAGCAGACTATAGGCTATAAACATTTGCTTGCAAACAGAAGAATGTAAGAGAGCAATATGCATTTGATAAAAATGCAAAATTCAGCTTGGATGCATATAACTTAAAAGCTAACCTGATTAAATTTGTATGATGGGGTATATGCTGAAAAGCAGTAGACTGACTGCAGAGCACTGCTATTGAAGAAAGACAATGTACTCTGTTATAATGAATGCAGATGGCAGTGATTGTGAGAGAACATGAAAATTTTGAATGAAACCATTTATTCTAGATGCATGAACAAAAAGCACTTTAAAGAAACCAAACACAGAAAAATTTCCCTAGAATTGCTCTTATATTTTTTTACTTTTCATTTAAAGAAATACAGCTCATACTGGGGCGCTGTGAACCGGCAACACTACATAAATGGCTGTCAAATGTTCTGCTTCTTTTACTATAAGATTATTTTAGTCATTGATTTAAACATGTTTTTAAAATGTGATTGGTTCTATTTTTCATGTGTAAAGCCAAATACACTCATTATCTTTGGTCTGACTACACAGAAACTGGAAATAAAGGACTCTTATAACTGACCTCCAAAAGTTTACCTAAAGAGCTTTTCTGTGTTCTGTTTCCTGCATAATGGCATGACCTTAACATCCAATATGTTAAGATTCACAAGTACAGAAAATTAAGAATTTCCCCTTTTGAATGATAAAAGAGTGTAGCATCTGCCTAGATGAGAAGTAGACGACTTGAATCATGTTCATGGTTTTGCTACTTTCTTGATGGCTGAGCTCAGAAAAAAACTTCTCAGTGACTTGTTTTTCCCTGTTTATAATATGATATTTACCTATCTCAGAACTTAGGGTCCAGTCCAGAAAATGCCTCCATGAATAGGCCAAATGACTATGTCTCGTAGGCTGTGTCTACACTGGCACCCTTTTCTGTAAAAGGGATGCTAATGAGACCAGTCGGAATTGCAAATTCCGCGGGGGATTTAAATATCCCCCGCGGCATTTGCATGAACATGGCTGCCGCTTTTTTCCGGCTTGGGGTTTTGCCGGAGAAAAGCGCCAGTCTAGACGGAAAGGGGTGGAAAAGTAGGAATAAGAGATCTTCCGGAAAAGGGCTTATTTTCCGCAAGATCCTGTCTAGACTGGTGCTTTTCTCCGGAAAAACCTCGAGCTGGAAAAAAGCGGCAGCCATGTTCATGCAAATGCCGCGGGGGATATTTAAATCCCCCGCGGCATTTGCAATTCCGACTGTTCTCATTAGCATCCCTTTTCCGGAAAGTGGTGCCAATGTAGACACAGCCATTGTGTTTTTTCCTTTTCTGATTTCTGAGCTACAGTGCAATGTGTGGCAGGGTCAGGCCAGGGAGCTGCTGCAGAGAGGAAAAGGCAGCCCAAAAGGGTAAAAACCTGTAAGTAGAAGCAGAGAATTGCAGGCCAATTAGATGCAGCTAATTGGACCTGGCTCAGGCAGATTGGGGCAAGCTGACTTCTCTGCTGGCTGACTGAAGGCCTTTAAAAGCCTCAGAAGTTGGAAGCTGGGGAGGTGTCTGAGAAGATGGAAGGGAGTTGGTGAAGAGACAGAGAGGAAGAAGTTTGAGAGAACAATCTGTAACAGCGTTAAGTGAAGGCAGCTAGGGAGGGAGTCTGAGGAGGCGTGGCTAGGGTTGCCAGGTGTCCACAGTCCAGTATTTGAGCTTTCTGCTCAGGAAACAAATTGAGAAAATAATGTCCAGTACAGTAAACGTCCGATAATCCGGCACCTTTAGGACCCAGGGGGTGCCAGATTATCAGATATGCCGGACTATCAGAAGGGGGGGCTATGAGGAGTCTGGGGTGGGGTGGAGGGGATGCCACTCCAGACCCCTCATAGCCCCCCCATTCCGATAGCTGGGCTCTGCCCCAGCTGTCCCGATTCAGCCACTGCTGATCAGTTTTAGCAGCGGCTGAATCGGGGATGCCTGGGGCAGAGCAGCTGGGGTGCTGCCCGGTTGGTCTGGTAGTGCTGCCCCTTGGCGCTGCAAGACCAACCCAGCAGCATCCCAGCTGCTCTTGGGGATGCCTGGGACAGAGCAGCTGGGGTGCTGCCGGGTTGGTTCCGCAGCACCGAGGAGCAGAGCTACGGGACCAACCCTGCAGCACCCCAGCTGCTGTGCCCCAGGCATCCCCGATTCACCCACTGCTGAAACTGACCAGCAGCTTACCAGAATCAGCCGCTGGTCAGTATCAGCAGCGGCTGACTTGGGAACACCTGGGGCAGAGCAGCTGGGGTGCTGCAGGGTTGGTCCTGTAGTGCCGCCCCTCGGTGCTGCGGAACCAACCCGGCAGCACCCCAGCTGCTCTGCCCCAGCTTCCCTGATTAAGCTGCTGGTCAGTTTCAGCAGTGGCTGAATCGGGGTAGCCGGGCGCAAGCAGCTCCAATTGCCTGGCTGCCCGGAGTACTTCCTGGTTCCCGATGGAGCCGGACCATCAGGAGTGCCAGATCATTGGATGCCGGATCAATGGAGTTTTACTGTATTTTCTAAATAAGATGTAATGTCAAGTGTGTCCGGTATCTTTGTTGAAACCATCTGGCAACCCTAGGCGTGGTCAGGCTCCCTACCACAGACCTGTTGCAAAACCCAAACTCTGGGGTTAGGAGTGAGAGGCCTGCCCAGTGATGGCTTGGGTATGAGAAGCCCTTGCCACAAATGGGACTCCGTATCTGTCACACATTGTTTTCTCATTCTCTCTCCAGAATGGAGAAGCATGTTCAGGAGAGTGTTCTGTTTTGATAGGGTTATATTTTTGGGACGAGGGGGTTGCTCTTGGATTTTATTTTGTAGGGGAATTGTTGGTGTGGCTTGTTTAAGATATCCTTCATTTTGACTAGCTACTATATTTCTCACAGTATGTCAGTGATGTCTTAAGTGCCTTATCTGGTAGTAATATCACTCTGCTAATATAATCCACTACTTTGTTCACACTACTTTATTGGTGGTGTACATTGGGCAAATGGTTTCAGTAGTCTTTCCACAATAACCCTCAGATCATTTTCCTAATCATGATGCTGGATATCTGTTCAATTGAACATATATTGTGCAGTTTGCTTCCCTGCTCCCAGGCTAATTATTTCTCATTGTACACATTTAATTCCATTTTCTGTCAGTCGGTGCCCATCATCCATGCTCTCCACCTCAGTTTGAATATAGTTGCATTGAGCCTCATTATTTCTTCTGCCTCTGATTTTAGTATTTGCAACCTTAAAGATTTGCTTTTAATGCCTTCATCCAAATCAGCTATACAAACAAACAAACACTAGTATGAATAACGTGGGCCCCAAACCAACCTCTGCATTGATTGCAGAAAAATAAGCTGTCAAATGAATCAAAGCCAAAAAATCCATAAGATGAGAGAAGAAGGCGGCAACTTGGAAATAATCATTCTTGAGTGGGTGGGTGGGTGGGTGGGAGGGTGAGTGAGGAGCGATGTTTTTTATATATATGAAGAAACACTTATCTTTGTTACTGTTTCTGGCAAGCTCTTCTTCCTTTCAAACCAATTAGGTCTTTCCCACTTTTAGTTAATCTAATTCTGACTTCTGGAAGTAAAGGTACCGTGCTGCATCTGCCTGTAGGCATACGCTGTTGTGAGCCCTGGTCTACACTAGAGGGCTAAGTCTACACTGGTCCCTTCTCCGGAAGAGGTATGCTCATTTCGAACTTTGGAATAGGGAAATCCGCGGGGGATTTAAATAAACATGGCCGCCGCTTTTTTTCCGGCTTGGGGAAAAGCCGGAAAAGAGCGTCCAGACTGGCACGATCCTCCGGAATAAAGCCCTTTTCCGGAGGATCTCTTATTCCTACTTGAATGTAGGAATAAGATCCTCCGGAAAAGGGCTTTATTCCGGACGATCGCGCCAGTCTGGACACTCTTTTCCGGCTTTTCCCCAAGCCGGAAAAAAAGCGGCGGCCATATTTATTTAAATCCCGCGGGGGATATTTAAATCCCCCGCGTATTTCCCTATTCCAAAGTTCGAAATTAGCATGCCTCTTCCGGAGAAGGGGCCAGTGTAGACGTAGCCGTCCTGTGTCTAGATCGGCACGATCTTGCACCAAAGTGGCCGCTTTTGTGCAAAAACATGCTGCCTGTCTACACTGGCGAGGAGTTCTTGAGCAAGAGCACTGACATTCTAATGTGTGAAATCAGTTCTTCTTTAGCAAGAACTATGATGCTCCCGCTCAGGAATAAGCCCTCTTGCGTAACTGTTCTTGTGCAAGAGGCCAGTGTAGACAGGCAACATGATTTCTTGCGCAAGAAAGCCCGATGGCTAAAATGGCCATCAGAGCTTTCTTGCACAAGAGTGCCTACACTGGCATGGATGCTCTTGTGCAAAAGCATATCTCTTGCGCAAAGGCACATGCCAGTGTAGACACTCTCTTGCGTTAAAGAGTATTTGAGCAAGATCATGCCAATGTAGATGTAACCTAGGACTTTATTTCAAAATAATCCCCCAATAATGGGTGTTCACACTACCAAGCCTGTTATTTTGAAATAATAGGCTGCAGAATTCAAAATCTGTACTCCTGCTTTTCATTAGGAGGAACATTAATTCCGAAATAATTATATCAAAATAACAGCAGTGTGGATGCTCCCGTGCTGCTATTTTGAAATAACTACTGCCCAGAGTGATTCAAACTAATTACTCCCCACTGCTTCCTGGGGATCTAAGTCTCAGGTAGCGCATCCACATGAACGGAGCCTGCCTCAGTCTAATTTGAGGAGGTAGTACTTACTATGACCATGTGAGAACTTGCAATACTTCAATGCTGTCTGTGAAACTGAGCCTCCCGCATGCTATTTTTGACTAAGTGGGATGTTTAACTAGACCAGTGGTCCCCAACCATTTGGGGTTGCCGGGCACCAGGGGTCCCCCCCCATAGCCGCATTCCCAGGGCCGGCGCTGGCACTCTCCCCCCCCCCCTTCCCCAAGCGCCACGCGCCCGGGGCTGGCGCTGGCGCTCTCCCCCCCCCCCCAAGCGCCGCGCGCCCGGGGCCGGCGCTGGCGCTCTCTCCCCCCCCCCATGCGCTGCGGATTGACCCGTGCGCCACGCCCCCGGGGCCCGCTCCGGCACCGCGCATGCGCCATGTGCCCGGGGCCAGGCCAGCCCTGAGCACTTGGCGGGCGCAGACAAATGCCCCCGCGGGTGCCATGGCACCCGCGGGCACCGTGTTGGGGACCACGGAACTAGACCCATCCAAGAAGGCCAGCAGGGAGATCAGTTTCATGTTCTGATTTAAGAATGGACCTTCTAGAAGTGAAGCAATCTCTATAAGCACACTATAGTTGCAGCACTGCATACAAGTGCAAATTGTACATCTGAACTGGGGTACTTACGCTGAGCAGTGAAAGAAAATGTAGTCACCTCAGTGCCACAACAGTCATTCAAACCTTTGTAGCGCAAACAGCAATTCTACAACCCTCTACGATCCCCTTACAAGCCTCAAGATAGGAATTAAGCATGTTTCTATGTAATGACACTTCAGTTGCAACAGAATGATTTTAAAATTGTTGTGGACATATTTGTTCATATATCTTGTCTTGGGGGGAGGGGAGGTTTGGATACAAAAGCAGTATCAATTTCTTGCTTGTCTCCCACAAAAAAATGTATACAATTTAACAACTGATTGTATTAAATGGCCTGTCAGGGAGCCATTAGAACATTATGTATCAATTGGAGTTTGGGTTGGCTGACTGCTATTCATTGAAACATTATTCAGCAAATGTTGAGTTTTTTCATTGAATAATTTATTGAATTTTATCACTATCTTTGACCAGTTTTAATTGTACCCTGTTGTTCAGTGCCAGCACAGCAGAGAAATGAAACAAATAATCCCACCTATTGCTAGGATATCTAGAGATCTAAGGCATCAAACATCACTGGGTCTAGGCAGAAGTTCTGAATACTGCTGTTTTCAGCTTACACTTACTTTACCATATTCATGTAGGTTCTTTTCTTCTTCTTCATTCTTGTTTTCTTTTCTCTTCTACCCCCTTTTTTTTCTCCTGTCTTGTTCTGTCAGCTTTCTCTTTCTTTCCATGGTTCCATATTTAATGTCTCTTTCAATGCTCATCTTCTCTTGCCCATAAATGGTATATTTTCCCCTCCCTCCCATATTTTCCTGTCTTATTTTATTACTATTGGCCATCCAGACTCTTCTCAATGTATTGGTCCTCCAGAAAACACTTTTTAATGTCTGAATGTCTTCCTAATGCAACTGAGTGGATTAAATGCACTTTTAAAGAGTTTCTCTGAGCCAATTGAATTTGTAGGTTATGGGTTAAATGGAGTTATGTGACTGTGTTGATGTAATGGGTCCTTCATGATACTGTGATTTTTTTTTTTTGTAGCCTCTTCCCATATTGCCTCTGCTCTGCCCAGGCTAAAAATGTGTAGATATAGCATTTATATGACTATCCATTATTCAAAATAAATAATGCCAACTGGGGCAGAAAGAGAAGGCAACCGATTTCTCCATGCCAAAGTACATTCTGCCCTCAGTAAGCCATAAAGAAACTAACCTAACCAAGTTTAGAAAAAATAAAGGCCCTTATCCTGTTCCCAAAGGAATCTGCATCAAAACAGCCATTGTTTTAATTTGGGGCAGCAGAGGGATCTTTATATAAAAAAGCCATCTTGGAAGTAGTCACAGGATTTTTTTTTTTTTTAAGTAAAGAACAAATTCATCTAATGGGCTTTGAACACTGCACCCCTCCTCCCCACCCTTACATGAGTTTCTGGGCAATGCAGTTGCCAATGTTGTGAGTTAGATTACTAGCACAAAAACAAGATTAAAAAATACATGGCAAAGCCTATGGCCTCACACTAAATCCTGTGACAAAAGAAAGTAGCTGTAAATATGCTTTTTACAATGTTGAAAATGTCAGAGGAACTCTTCCAGATTGAGGTGTCAATAAGAGGAGGTTTTGGAACAAATAATAGTAAATCACAAGTATCAGATAGTACAGGCAGTCCCTGGGTTACATGGATCTGACTTACATTAGATCCCTACTTACAAACGGGGTGAGGCAATCCCGCACTAGCTGCTTCCCCCCAGCAGACCAGGGAGACGCGGAGCAGCTTTTCTCAGCAGACACCTCATCTTGAGAATAAAGGACTGAGGGAAGTGAGGTGTGGGAGAATAAAACTGAGCTCTGGAGAAATGTTTGGCTAGAGTTTCCCCTACAATATGTACCAGTTCCGACTTACATACAAATTCAACTTAAGAACAAACCTACAGTCCCTATCTTGTACATAACCCGGGGACTGCCTGTATTCACCCAAAATTCTGAAAGAACTGAAGTATAAAACTGCTACTGCTAACTGTGGCATGTAACCTATTGCCCCTGTACCTGATGGTGGAACATAACTAATGTAATGCTTACCTTAATAAAGCTCTAAAGATGATCTTGGCAATTAGTCTAACTTCAGTACCAGCAAATTGCTTGGAACTATAGTAAAGATCAAAATGAACATGGCTTTTGTAAAGGGAAATCATGCCTTAGCAATCTAACATCTAACTTTGTTTGAGTACCTGAACAAAGGTGATCCACTTGATATAGAGAACTTAGATTTTCTGAAAGCCTTTGAAAAGGTCTCCCTCCAAAGGTTAAGCAAATTAAGTGGTCATAGGGTAAGTGGGAAAGTCATATCCTGGATCAGCAACTGGTTAAAAAATGGGAAACAAAGAATAGGAATAAATGGCGAGTTTTCACAATGGAAGGTGATAAATAATGGGGTCCCTCAAGGATCACCACAGGGTCCTCTATTGTTCATCATATTCAGAAATTATCTGAAAAAAGAGGTGAATAGTGAAGCAGCAAAATTTGCAGAATGTACAAGGTTGCTCAAGACTTAAATTCAAAGCTGACTGTGAAGCATTACAAAGAGATCTCACCAAATTGGCTAACTGGGCAACAGAATGTCAGATGAAGGTAATTAGAAATCGTATACTTGGTTATACAACCAAAATGATGGGTGCTAAATTCATTGTGACAAATCAAGAAAGAAAGATCTTGAAGTCGTTGGTGGATAGTTCTCTGAAAACATCTGCTCAACAGATGCAACAGAACATTAACATTCATCAGGAAATATAATACAATAGATAATATCAATGCCAATATATAAATATACCTTGAATAATGAGTGCAATTCTAGTCACCCTCATCTTAAAAAAACCCAACAACCCCTAGAATTGGTAAAGTTATAGCGAAAGAAAACATAAATGCTTAGGGGTATGGAACAGCTTCCATATGAAGAGAGATTGAGAAGACGGAGTCTGCAGAGCTTAGAAAAGATACAACTAAGGGGATATGGTAGAGCGCTATATAATCATGAATGTTATGGAGAAATACTCCCACCTGAAAGAGAACTGAGAGTCGCCTAATAAAATTAGTAGCAGGATCTTTAAAACTAACAGAAGTGTTTCTTCACACAGTACATTGTCAACTTGTGAAATTTTTGCCATGGAATGTTGTGAAGGCCAAAGGTATAACTGGATTCAAAACAGATACATTCCTAGAAGACAGTCCCATCAATGGCTTAGGCTATGTCTAAGCTGCAGAGCTTTTCTGGGATAGATGTCAGTTTTTTCTGAACTGTAAAGGTATCCAGGTCAGTGGAAGGTAGCGCTGACCCCCACTATTGCCCAAAAAAGGGAAGTCACAAGGTTACAGTCTAGAAGTAAGCAATTTGTCAGGCCCAGCCCTGGATCAGGGCAGGACAGAAAAACAGTCTACAAGGGAGAGGTTTGGCAACAGTTCAAGGCCCTGGCTGAGTCCCAGCCGAGGGGTGGGGTTGATCAGGTCTCCTAGCTGGCGGAAAGACGACGGGGAACTGACAGAGGCAGCGAGGTGGCCACCAAAAATTGGTGGGGATCCAGGCCGGAACACGCCGACCATGATCTGGGGGTTAGCGGGGATCCAAGCCACAATGCACTGTTAACCTGACTTCCATCTCCTCCTCTGCCCCAGGGTCAGCTGTCTCTCAGCTGCTTCCCAGTTCCCTCTGGGGGCCTATCTGGCTCAGTTGCTGTGTTTCAGGGTCAACTGGGGACAGAGGTGCTGGCAATGTGTCCATTGGCTCTAGCTCCAGCTCAGGCAGAGGCCCAGGGGGACTGGCCCAGATGTCGGGGCTGGGTGGGGGTCCTGGTGACAAGCTTTCGGTCTGTGCCAGCAGTTTCCGTGGCCCAGGCAAGTCATCACGGCCCAGCAGGGGTCCTAGCAACCAACCCAGTCTTCCTTCTGGTGCAGTATAACTGGGCCCTTTGCAGCAGGAGCGGACGCTGGGCATCTGGCCTTGTCAGCCGCTGGGCTCTAATTGAGCTCTGAGCTCTTCTACTCTGGATTCCAGCTTCCTGCTTCCTGTGGGCAGGGCTAGGTGAGGCTGGACCCACCCACCAAGAGGTCTTAGAGGGCCCTTCCTCTTCCAGGTCAGAGGAAGGCCATGTTGCTGTTCCAGACCCATTACAGGAACAATTTCCGAAAAAGTGGACACATTCTTTCGCCATCCCTGTAATCCTCATTGTATGAAGAGGAAGGGATGTGTCGAAAGAGGAAGTTTTTCTGAAATTTGGCCCTGTGTAGACAGGCCAAATTTCGGAAAAGCATCTTTCAAAAGAAAAGTTGGAAAGATACTTTTCTTTGTAGTATAGACCTAGCCTTAGTCAAAATGGGAAGAAACACAACTCAATACTCTGGGAGCCCCTAAAACTGCAACTGCCAAAAGCTGGGATTGAGCGACAAGGAATAGATCAGTTTCTAATTGTACTGTTCTATTCACTCCCTCTGAAGCATCTAGCCCTAGGATAAAAGGTGAGCAATAATTTTTGATCGGGGGTGGGAGACACTCCAAGAATTTGGTAAGTGGCTGAGGGCTGCACTCTTCCATGATATTAATGGAGGATGTGTGGGGTCTGGGATGGAGGTTGGATACAGAAAGAAGTGTAGGATAAGGGATTGGGAGGTATGGGATGTGGGAGGGAGTGTGGGTGAAAGAGGGGATTGTGACCTGGGACAGGAGACTGGGATGCAGATGGGGATTCAGAGTTTGGGAAGGGGTATGGGTGCAGGAGAGAATTCTGACCTGGAAAAGGGCTGCTAGAGGGGGTGCAGAGGTTTGGGTTGTGACCTGGGGAAGGCGATTGGGAGGGAGTAGGGGTCCAGGGGAGGATTCTGACCTGGAGGAGGGGTGTGGGAGGGAATGCAGGTTCTGGGAGGCGTTTGTGACCTGGGGCATGGGTGTTGGTGTCTGGGGTACAGGGTCTGAGTGTGGGTTGGGATGCAGAAGATGGGGAGAGAGTTGGGGTGAAGGGAGGGACTGGGATGCCAGAGGCAGACTTTGGCCGGGAGACAGTTACATGGATGGTTCCTGCCAGCCATGTATTGCAGGGGACATATGCTGCTCTGAATACTGCAAACCCAGAGGAGAAGGGCCATTTCACCTGTTGCCTGTCCTGCAAACAGGAAGCTCCCATTGGCCAATTTCTAGCCAATGAAAGCTATGACATTGTGCTGGGGATGGGAGCAGTGTGCAACGGTCTCTTCTCCTCCACCCCACTCCCCCAGGCTCACAGCATTCAGAGAGCTACTCTGAGCAGCGTGTGGGGGGCAGTGCAAGCAGAGAGCCTGGCTCAGGCTCCTCCGGGGCACAGGCTAGATCCAGCTGGCAGACCATATTTTGCCAACCTCTGGGCTAGATAGACCATTGGTCTGACCCAGGATGGTAATATGTCTTCATATAGAGAATTCATATTGAAAAGCCTTTCTGAATACACAAACGGACAGAAAAGGGAGTTACTCACCTTGTGCAGTAACGAGTGTTCTTCGAGATGTGTGTCCCCATGCGTGCTCCACTGTAGGTGAAGGGTTGCCCTGAGCCGCAGATCGGAGCTTTGTATAGCAGTTTCCCCTGTTGAGCCACGCATGCCCAGGAGGCGTCTCGAGCCCTTCCCGCCTCCTGAGGAGCGTGACTCAACCCCCTCCCTTTCAGTTCCTCATCTCCGCCCGAGAATTTTGACTCCAAGCAGAGGGGAGGTAGGGAGGGTCATGGAGCACCCACGGGGACACACATCGCAAAGAACACTCGTTACTGCACGAGGTGAGTAACTCCCTTTTCTTCTTCGAGTAGTGTCCCCGTGGGTGCTCCACTGTGGGTGACTACAAAGCAGTATTCAATGTAAGGCTGGAGGGAGCCGGAGTCATTGTTTAGCAGTGGTAGAGAGTACTGCTGTGGCAACTGCTGAATCACTCTTGAGTTGTGGGAGGATAGCGTAGTGTTTAGCAAAAGTATGGTCTGAAGACCATGTTGCTGCCCGGTAAATGTCTCTTAAGGGGACATTGCCCAGAAAGGCTATAGAAGCAGCTGTGGCTCGAGTAGAATGCGGAGGACATCTTTTACTCGCTGGGAGCAGCGCTCTTCTACCTCCGAGAACCAGAGAGAAGCCATGCGTGAAGATGCAGGGTATTGAGTTGTGGATGCAGTATCCTGCCGTCGTCCTGAGTAGGTCTATCCGGTATGGTAGTGGGTGGGGAGGCTGGACCGCTAGCCTGTGAAGGTATTGGTACCAGGTTTGGCGAGACCATGATGGCGCAATCAGGGTGACTAGGGCTTTGACTCTCAGGATCTTGCGCAGAACTCTTGGGATGAGTGGTATGGGAGGAAAGGCATAGTGTAGGGGGGCTGTCCATTTGATTAGGAAGGCATCCCCAGAGAGTGTTTGCCAAGTCCCGCACGTGAGCAGAATTGGGGACATTTGGTGTTCTGGGTAGAAGCAAAGAGGTGTATCAATGGCCATCCTCACTGGTGGAAAATTGAGTTTGCCACCTTCGTATGTAACTCCCATTTGTGGTCTGCGGTGAAGTTTCGGCTGAGGGAGTCCGCTTTGGTATTGTTCACTCCGGGCAGGTAGGATGCTATAAGGGTGACTTGGTTGCGGATGCACGTGTTCCACAGGCGAATAGCCTCCGCGCATAAAGAGCGGGAGCGGGCTCCACCCTGTCTATGTAGAACATCGCACAGATATTGTCTGTTAGGATGCGGACTGTGTGATTGGTGATGTCGGATGCAAAGTGTGCACAGGCATTTCTTACTGTCCTCAATTCGAGGAGATTGATATGTAAGTGTGTCTCGTTTGGGGACCACATGCCTTGAACTTCGTGACAGTCCATATGTGCCCCCCAGCTGAGCAGGGAAGCATCTGTGGTGATTTGAATAGTGGGTTTGATTTGTTGGAACGGAACCCCCGCCAGAAGATTGTTTGGCACTGTCCACCATCATAAGGATGCGAGCACGTCTGGTGGGATAGTAACCATTTTGTTTCGAGGGTGTCGTGATGGGATATAAACGGTTGCAATCCAGAGCTGAAAACATTGAAAGTGCAGACGAGCATGGTGGACTACATAGGTGGTGGAAGCTATGTGTCCCATTAGTCGGAGGCATGTAAGTACTGTGGTGGTAGGAACTGTGAGCATGCCGTTTATAATTTCTTGCATGGTTGCAAGAGGTAGGTATGCCCGGGCTGTAACTGAGTCCAGGCATGCGCCAATTAACTCTATATCTTGAACCGGGTGCAGAATTGATTTGGTTACATGGAAATAGGCATCTTGGAGGTCGAGGGCTGTGAACCAGTCCCCTCGATCTAGCACAGGAATGATTGCGGAAAGAGTGACCATCTTGAAACGTTGTCTCTTGAGAAATTTGTTCAGTTTGCGGAGATCCAATATAGGTCTCCAACCCCCTGTTCTTTTCTCGGTCAGGAAATAGTTCGAGTAAAACCCTCTCCCGTGGAACTCTCGGGTACCCTTTCTATAGCCCCAATGTCAAAGAGCTGATTGTTTTAGAAGGGTTTTGTGAGAGTGGTCCCTGAAAAGGGACGGGGTAGGGGGAAGGGTAGGGGGGATAGAAATAAAAGGGATGGTATAGCTCACTCAAATTATCTCTAGGACCCAGTGGTCCGATGTTATGGATTCCCACTGTGGGAGGAAGGCGTGCAAACGGTGGTTGAATAGATGGCCATGTTGAGGTGCAAGATCGAACGGGAGGTCTTGCAGACCCTCAACCAAATGTTCAAATTTGCTGCTTAGATGGTTGGTTAGCTAGCGGGCGGGCTTGGTTGGGTCGCCTTCTGGGACCTTGCTGTCTTGGTCTGTTGTCTTCATAAGGCCTCTGTGGTCGATTGTATTGTCCATATCGATTATATGAATTATATGGGGTGTATCGCCTGCGTTTATAGGGTGGCATGCACATACCTAGCGTGCGAAGTGTGGACTTAGAATTTTTGCTGTTGTGGAGCATTTTGTCCGTAGTGGCTGCAAATAGCTTTTGTTTGTCAAATGGCAAGTCCTCCACTTTGGGCTGGAGTTCGCGGGGAACTCCAGACGACTGGAGCCAAGAAGTTCTACGCATCACTACCGCTGTAGCTGTAACTCGGGCTGCAGTATCAGCTACATCCATTGCCATTTGGAGAGTGGCATGGGTGATCATATGGCCCTCATGAATTATTGATTTTAAGATGGGTCTTTTGGAGTCGGGGAGAAGCGCCATTAGTTCTCCCAGTTTTGAGTAGTTGTCAAAGTTGTGATTTGCTAAGAGAGCAGAGTAATTTGATATTCTGAGTTGTAGGGTTGAAGAGGAGTATACTTTCTTGCCAAATGAGTCCAACTTTTTGTGGTCCTTGTCTGCATTGCCCGTCCTATACTATGGAAACTTTGCTCGTTGTTGTGCTGAGTCCACGACTAGTGAGTTAGGTTGTGGGTGAGTGAAGAGAAAGTCATTGTCTTTTGAGGGGACAAAGTACTTTCTGTAAATTTTCCTGTTAGTTGGTTGGATGGATGCAGGCATCTTCCACAGATCTTCTGAGGTCTCCATGATTGCCTCGTCTATGGGTAGGGCAATCTTGCCCTGTAGTGTCAGATGTAGATTCTTTAACAATTGGTATTGTTTCTTCTGCAGCTCTTGCAGGGAGACATTCTGGCTTGTCACTACTCTCTTGAATAGTTCTTGGAACTGTTTTAGATCGTCAATCGTTCCAGTGTCTGATGGTACTACAGTGTCCTCTGGTTGTGCATCAAGGGCATCAGAGTGTGTGACGTTTACTGACTGAGTATCTGAGTCATTGTCTGAGATTTGTCCCACCTCGTCCTCCGAAAAACTTGCTGGAGGTAGGGGTTGTGGCCGAGGCAAACTTCTCCGGGATGCAGTGGAACGAGGTGGGGAGCGGTGTCCATATGGATCCCAGTGTTCCCACGGTCCCCACTGCGGTGGATAAGGTGGAGGTGGGTAAGGCCAGTATGGGTGCTATGGGCCATGTTGTGGCGGAGCCCTATAATGGTGGGAGCGAGCCTTCCCGGGTGACGGATGTCGCGAGGAATAGACCGTGTGGTGGTCATCATCAGGATGGGGAGCGTCGTGAAGAGACAACGGTGATATCGACCTGGGAGGGGATTCCCTTGATGGAGACACCTCAGGAGAGTAAGAAGTAGAGGGCAGGCACAGATAGTGATGCCTGCTGTATGGATCAGTCTCTTGTTGGGGCTGATCCCTAGAAGCCTCATCTGGTTGCTTGTCTGGCTGTGGGAGGACCAGCAGAGCATCAGTTGGTGTCAGTGGCTTTGGAGGCTGCCCATCCTTTTGCTACGGTGCCGTGACTTTAAGAGGCACCGCAGCTTTAAGCCGTGGTGTAGCTTTCGGTGCTGCAGAGGCTTGAAGCGGTGCCGGGGCTGGAAGCAGTGCCGCGTTCTGAAGCGGCACCGCGGTTTGAATCGGCGCCGGCTTTTCATGCCGTGCCGGTTGCTTAGAGCGCTCCCGGGACCGCTCAGCTGTTGAGCGCCCCGATCCTGGCGCGGAGTGGGAGGATCGCCCCGAAGCCTTAGTGGCAGGGGACTTCATAGCCTGGTGTGCCTCTCTTCTGTGTTTGGGAGAGGAAGAGGCTGGAAGAGAGCGGGATGGAGAGGGTCTCGCTCTCGGAGCATTTCTGGAAGGCGGCGGAGGCTCTTGCCACGGTGCAGATTGTTCTCCCGCAGGCTGTAGAGCTTTTTCAAATAAAATCATCCTGAGGCGGAGCTCACGGTCTTTTCTGGCTCTCGCCGTCAGGGAATTGCAGTGGGTACAGTTGTGGGGAGAGTGGGTGTCCCCCAAACACCGTATGCAGTCCGAGTGGCCATCTGAAGCCGGCATTGGGTCCCGGCATTGACCGCACTTTTTAAAACCTGAGGAGCCGGACATTGCGGGCTCTCTCCCTCTTGAAATTATTACATTTATCTTCTATATTGTTATAGTTTATGTGGTTTTGCTTCTTCTTCTTCTTTTTTTTTTTTTAAAGTCTTTATGTGTTTCTTGTTTTGACAGACGAGAGAAAGCCGGTTCACCAGAGTCCCGGTCTGAGGTAAGTTCAAGCCCCCTGAGGGGGGGATTTAATTAAGTCTATTTTTCCTATTTCTAGGGGTTTTTTTTTAATAAAGAAACAAGGAAAGAGTAACTAGGATAAAACAGGGGAAGCTAACTATGCCTAAATAACTAAGGGGAAAGTAGTCAGTCTGACAGGGAGCTCCTGGCTGCTCCGTCCGCTGACGAGGGAGGTTAAAGAGGAACTGAAAGGGAGGGGGTTGAGTCACGCTCCTCAGGAGGCGGGAAGGGCTCAAGACGCCTCCTGGGCATGCGTGGCTCAACAGGGGAAACTGCTATACAAAGCTCTGATCTGCGGCTCAGGGCAACCCTTCACCTACAGTGGAGCACCCAAGGGGACACTACTCAAAGAAGAAAATATAGCTTCAGTAAACCTGCCCACCCACTTTTCCATCGTTGAGTTAATGTCTGTGGGTAGACTCACTTCCTGTTACATTCCCCAACACAATTTTAGAATATAAAGAATACATACTTCCTTCAGAGAAGCCTGTGCATGTTTTACACCAAACCCAGTTCCTACTAGGAGAGGAGTTGAGGAATGTGCTGTGTACAAACATGGTAGAGCTGTTATGTTTTTGTATTGTTCTGTGTTAGTACAGTAACCAGCATGTTGGCATCCAAGGCTATGGCAGGGGCTTCTATGTACAGTATTACAAATAATAATGACCGATATAATTAGACAAAAACAAACAAGTAGTTTTCAACAAATTATGATTCAAGGGTAAGCAATCATAGTTGAAAAAAATAGTACTTTGGTATGTATACATATCTATTCAATGAAAAATATTTATTATATAAAAGATCTATTATTCCAATGGTGATAACAAGATGAAGGACGCTCATGCTCATGCACCTCAACCTCTAGTGAATCTTCGCTCTCTTGATTTTAGAGGATAGGTAATTTAGCATATGAAAGTGCCCCTCTGAAGTGTCTGGGTGACTAAACTAAACTGTACATTTTCTACATATGAACATCCATCTAATTTCATCTCTAGAAAAAGCACATACAACTTCAAATTAGATGTTTCTCACAGCATGTAACACACTTCCTGGTGAACACCATTAACTCCTCCTCCCCCCACCACCCCACATACACACACAAACTCAAATTTAAGAAAAGCATTGCCAGAATTTTTTTTTGCTGTGATTGATTGTTAAGATTTGCTATATTTTCAGTTTTGAAAAGAATCCATCTAAACTTTCTATGCTTTGGTACAAAAATAACACCCTTCTGCTTCACTAATGCAGGTTTAAAACAAACACACCTGCTGTAGTATGAAAATTGCACATAGTTTAAGAGAATCTCTACAGAGAACAGGAAAATTACAATAAGTTGCAACATTCTATCAGTACCAGCTTATTGTAAGAGAAACAATTATTAAACTCACGATCTGACCTTCAGATGAAATTTAATCATTGTTATAAACAGACAAAATATAATCTGACAAACTGTGGGGAAAAAACAGCTTATATAATGTTGCAATTCTGTTCTGTAGATAGGTATTGTAAACACCGATTTCAGGCAACATGGTTGAATGTCACAGCTGGACATAACACCACAGACATTATCACCAACATATCTTATATTATAGTAAATGACACTCTACAATATTTCATTCTCTGAACCTCAAAAGGACACATCCTCCATCTTCCAAATATTATTCTATATACAACCAATATAAACTTTATAGCACATATTAGAAACAGTAATCAGTACCTATCTTCTATTCAATGGTTATTTAACATCACGTTTGTCATGGCTTCAAAATTATAACCAATTTATCCTACTTCTCTGAAATATGGAAAAAAGTACAGTACCTTAAAACTACTTTAAATAAATAAATGAGGTGGTCTCAAAGGCCTCAAACACACACATACTTCTGCTATACATCTATTGTGAAGAACACAATAGAGAAACAAAGCCATTGTAATCCTAGTGTTACATAACCTGAGGTAACTTCCTGAATAACTTTCAAGTACCTTTATCATCAGTTAAAAGGACAGGAGCACACGCTTGTAGTTTTTAACCAGAAGTTCAAAATCTCAGCCGAAGAGCAGCTCAGAAAATAACAGACCCTTTGCTAGTTCACTTGCCAAATGTCTGTATTTTTTTTAGGGAGATTAAGTCATGGAAGATTAAGACAGAAGCTTTGTTCAGAGTACCTACCAGGCAAGAGAAAGCAAAGTACTTCACTACATTTGCAATTATGTACCATGTAAAACCAGAAAAGCTGATTGGCAAAGCAATCATCTGAAAAATGTCCCTGAAGTTTATAAATATAACACTATTATATTTTATCCTGGATCTCCACGGTATGAAGCCACCCCATTAACTAAATCAGAATGAGGACACGAGGGCCATCAGGATGATAAAGCTGTTTTAATGAAATGCAGACAAAGATTAAAAAGAATTAAAAGTGACAAGTAAAATCCATTAAAGGACAGCCTTTAGCTACTGTAATCAAAGGATTATTATTTACCTTGTCAATGAACAGCTGTGTGCCTATTTTTTTCATGCAATACAAAAGACTGTGCCAAGTGTCAAAAAGTCATTATTAATAAGAGGCCTCTATTTTTAATTTATTTGGCTTGTGCAAATACATAGATCTCCAAATTAATCATGTACACAATTTTCGAAGCCAAAGTACTGGGTGCTATTAACCAACACAATTAGCCATAGATCTTTGTGTTATTATTGGACTTACCTGTGAGCATTATAGGAGAGAGGAAAAAATCATAAATGAAATTCATTGCGAGTGCTTGCAACTTGTGTTGTGTCTAACAGTTGACAGCAATAGCCTGTGTAGAAATGTTGTATGTATCACAACATGGTTTTCAAAGGCTTGTATTGCTAACTGGCAACAGTTCTTCATATAACACAAGATTCCATCAATAGTTCAAAGTTGAATCCTGGGAAATACTGTGATACAAACTTCCAGCTCAGTTTCCTTGCAACTAAATGTTTGAAAATGGAAACTAAAATTTAAGAGAACCTACAGACAACTTAACTTTTCAAATATAATAGTCAAACCTTTGCCCTTGCTTATTTGAAGTCAAAGAAGATTTATATAGGGACTTAAGTAAGTGCATAATTAGTCCCCAGACTAATACTTTGTACTCATACATCCTTTCATTTCTGGATTTCAAAGTGCTTTACAAATATCTACTAGTTAATATGGATAATGCCTGTGAAATGTCACAGTAAAAATATCATAGTGGGGTCCCTGATTTGTTGCACCTTTGTGGATTTACAGATAAAAAATAGGCTCAAGTTATGAGTAAAAACATGGGGGGTTGGTGCAGAGGGGTGTGAGTGATGGAGCTAATTACGTCTCTTGATGGAGGCCGTATGCCCCTGATGGCTGCTCTAAGGGCTTGTTCCTCTAGGAACATCTACTAGTATAATACATGAGGGCCATCAGGATGATAAAACTGTTTTAATGAAATGCAGGCAAGGGGAAGCAGAACATTTTCAAAGGATTTTGTCCACAAAAACATTATATTCTGTCTAGCTCTATTGTGTGGAGAGTTTTCATGTGATAACATGTGTCAAGCACCAACAAAAATTGTGCTTTATGTTTATTAAACTGGTTTTAATTTCTCAGCATAACGTATCCTATTTTTACCTATTTCTAATATCAAGCTCAAGTTTTCTTCATATTAACTATTCTGTTCATTATATTTCTTCTTAAAATCTGAGAACAGGAACTCTCAAGAGATTACTACCACTTCCTAACCTCAGATGGCCATACATACTCCTATCTTTCCTATGGTTTTAGTACTTTTGATTCTGACTGAATAGAATCAGGGAGGAGAGGAGATAAAAACTAAGAACTAATTAGCCCAATTTTTTCTCTGGACTATTTCAAATGTTGTTTTGTTTGTTTTACCTAAATGGTCAAAGTGGTCATCAGAAAGGCTGGCAAATTTGTTTGAGGAAGCTCTTATCTCAGATTTAGCTCCTCATCACCCCCACAAATGGTGCATATTGTTTTGCCAAATAGCTTTATTTCAGAACTGGAATGTTAATAGCAATCTTACTCTGTGACTGAAGTGTTTTTTGCACAGAGGGCTGAATAAATCTGAATGGATCAGTAAAAGCTAAAATATTGCTACTAAGTATAACCTATCCTGGAAGAATGCACTCTTATTCCAGAATCAGAGTGCCCACATGGGGAGTTGTAACAATATAAATGTAGGGTACGTCTGGGCTGGAGCTGGAGGCATAATTTCCAGCTCAAGGAGAGATGTTCCTGCTTCTTCTAATCCAGCTAATTTGGTAAAAATCTGAAGCATAGACCATGACAGTGCAAGTGATGGGCAAGCCTAGCTCTCTGAACACTCTCTGAACATACCTGACCTGTACCTATTCTGAGCAGCTACTGCTCATGTCAGCAAAACTACACTTCTATTTTTAGCACAGCAGCTGGATCAGAGCTAGGCCAAAGCTATCCTCAAACTGGAAATTATATTTCCGGCTTGAAAGGGGATTTGGGCTGCTGGAGCCAGGAGGCAGAGCAGGGGGCAGAGGACGGGGGATTGTGGCTGCTTGAACAAGAATTATCCTCAGCCGGCACTAGGCATACGTAGCATAGAGCACTATAGCACTGCCCCAGATTTAGTGTTGCTCTGTACAAGATGCATGCTTTGTGTATGCCTAAAGATAGTCCTGGGAAAAATGTCAGGACTGAGAAAATGCCATATACAGTGTGTCCAGGATAATGATTTTATTCTCCTTGCAAAATACAGAGTTATTTCACTATAGAAATCTTCGCACTCATTGTCAGCAAAACAATGGTGTCTCAAGAGATATGATATTATTCAGTTGAGAACAGCCATTTAATCTGGGATTACCCTGAGTGCACACAAATACAACGCATTTCTGGATGACTCATGAACTGTGTGCAGAGCTATCTGTAAGTGGAACAGTCATAACATTTCTGTACAAAGATAATATAAGACTCTTCACCGGACTTATGTTCAGAAAAGCAGCCCTCAGAAAACAATGGGGTAGCGTTTCAGATATTGTGCACCACCTTAATGAAGTCAGTGGAGCCATTTACATCAGCTGAGGATCTGTCACTATAAAAGCAGAGGGAATCTTTTAAAAATTTCAAATGACACCCTTCCCTTGGCTTGCCATGAAAATCCTAGTATCTGTTCCTGTTAAGATGCACTTCTGAAAGCCAGCGCACATGAGAGCACTAACATATTTCTCAATAAAAAAATTCCACAAGACATAGGGAGACATCAAGCATGACATGGATTTTTTGGGGATTAGGGTAAATAAACATTGCATAGGAACTCATGCTTAAACTGCTTTGCTGGGTATTGCCAGCTGCATTATTGAAGGGGATGTGGGTTATAGCTTGGCAAACAGCATTGGAATAAACTTCCCATTTTCAACATATGGAATTGCTGACTGAAATCAGGGCATCTCCAACACCACTGAGAGTGATTCTGAAATCAGACCATGAGCATGACACTGATCTGATATTAGTGCTCAACAGCCAAAGATACAGCGAAATTGGGGATTTATTCATTTATTTCCTTCATGCTTCTGCTAAGTCATGGTTTACTGGTAACATCAATTTTCATAAACTGCCATTCGCGTTTTTCTATTTCTCATCCATATGCCTTGTCAGCAAGATAAAAAGCCCATGCCTTTATTAAATAGTGTAAATACTGAGTTTTTCAAATGCATAAAATATGTGTATTCATAAGACCTGGAACTATGAATTCTGTGTTACTTGCCTGCTTTGCGTTCTTGGGGAACCTGGGCACTAAACAACCTGTCTGACTCATGAAAGACACTCCCCTAAGCTTGCTTTAACCAAAACCAATCAGAAGAAAAATTTACAAGGAGCAATGAAAAGATGGTTGAAGACACACCTACATCCCTCTGGATAAGGGTGACCGGATTAAGGAAACACCCCTCGCCTCATTTACATCAAAGATGTGACAGGGAGCTATCTTCATTAGTATATAGAAGACCAGAGATTGAAAGGCAACAACAGCACTGAACTCAAAAGCAGGGAAGCTTTGTATGGGGAACATCTGCTCCAAATGTTAATGAACCCTCATCTGCACACATCTAGGTGGGTAGTTATCAGACCAATTTTAGTAATAAATCCTTTAGTGGTATCCAAAATACTGAAGCTGCCTAATTGCATTATGCACTCCTTTGAAAGAACACCCCCATAGCCAGAAATGATCCATTCCTATTATTTAGCCTGAAGAAAACAACTTTGGAATACTCTCTTAAGTCATCCCTTTACCCACAAACATATCTAGTGTTCTCCCTTGAACCATTGTTCTTTCTCTATTAAAAACCCAACTCAAGCTCAATAAGTGCTCTCTGATGCCTTGATCTACTATCTGCACTAGTTCCATTGGGACTTCATCATCCTCCTGATTGATTACGCTGGGGGCTCTACTTAACTCCATCCCCCTGAAACTTTAGGGTATGTCTAGACTACATGCGTCTGCCAACCGAGGCATGTAAATTAGACATACCGACATAGTCAATGAAGCAGGGATTTAAATATCCCCTGCTTCCTTAGAATAAAAATGGCCGGCCGCCTTCGTGCAACGAGGTTTACAGGATCAGTCAGCAAAGGCTTCCCTTGCTGACTGATCCATGTCTTGACTGCTGCTTTGTGCAGCTGCTTTGTTCACCAAACAGCTGAGCCGGCACAATGTGGCAGCCATTTTTATTCTAAGGAAGCAGGGGATATTTAAATCACCGCTTCATTGACTATGTCGGTATGTCTAATTTACATCCCTCGGTCGGCAGAGGCATGTAGTCTGGACATACCCTTAGCTATCACCTGATCCATTCAAGTTGCATGGAGCGGTCAGATCTCCCCCGGGTACGTCTTTGCCTGAGTCTGCTATTTCAAAATATAGCAGATGCACTATTTCACCATTCCTGTAAACCTTATTCTATGAGGCGTAAGGGATGGCTTGAAATAGCACTTTATTTTGAAATTTGGCACTGTGTAGACAGCACCAAATGATGAAATAAGCTATTTCAAAATAGACTCAAAATAAGCTGCGTAGATGCACCCTCTGTCTCCCTCCTCTCTTGGTATAGCCTTCTGACCTTCATTTGTGTGATCAGTTATAGTGTGCTAAACCTACATTTGATTATAAAAAGGTAAGTTAAATTTAATAATATAACTGTTTTGTTTGTTTGGCTCACCTTGTATGGTTATTTCCTAGCAATAAATAACTTCTATGGTTCAACTGTCTGCTATCTTCCATCCCTCCCCCTTCTCTTTTTTTCTCCCTCCTCCCCAGAGGTCTTTTTGGTTCCCCATTCACTCTGCAGCAACAAGTCTCATGCCTAAAATAAAAGATCACTGCAGCCACAAATACTGTGACGTTTGCTCATCAGGTGGGTTTCTAGCAGAATAACTGTAACATGAAAGCTGGTCTAGGGATGTACTAAATCTGGGACATACAAGAGTGGCAACTTGAAAGTCCTGCTTGACCAAGCCTGCAGAGGTGTATTCCTCTATTCTGAGGTAGTGCCCATGGCATGAGGGTGGCCACTTGAAAGACCTGTTTGACCCAGACAGCTGAGTCCAAGGGCATATGAGAGTGACAACTTGGAAAAATTGCTAGACCCAGCCTACTGATTCTAGGGACATATAAGGGGTCAGCTTGGGGAATGCTGATTAACCCATTCTTCTCAGACATGCTTTGAAAGTGGGGGGGGAGGGGGGTTGCTCATCTGATTCTAGAGCAGGAAGAACCTCAATGCAGTGGGGAAATCAGATATCAGTGAAGTGTGTTGCTGCACCCCCTAGCTTGAAATTGTTCCATATATACCAAGTATACAGTTTAGTTCAATGGCTCGCACCCTACAATACAAATTGTTCCAGCTTCACTGTGCCTATATGAGAATGATGGAGTGGTTCATACAGCACAGCATAACTGCATTTTTGCCATGAGTCTGTAAGATAACTAATATATCTGCAGTGTACACTAGCAGAGGCACAAAGAGAACACAGAACTAGCAGGCAAGCCAATATCGCCCATTAATTCTGCATCTTTCTATCCTGTTTAAATTCAGGGTTTGTCACTTGAGGAGTTTTGGAAAAAGATTCTTCAGGCCACTGGAAATAACCTTGTTTTCACTAAAGCACATTACATAACCAATGTTTTTGATATCTCTCTAGTTTAGAAGCTTTCTGTGCTTACAGTGTGCCCTCACTGTAACCATTGCTCCAGCAAGTCACAACCTACCATTCCTATGAATTATTTTCTTCACAATCTGCCGCAGGAGGGGCCGCAGCATTGACAGGATAGAAGATTTTCAAGAAAGACACTTGGGGAAATTCTCTCTTTTATTCTCACTTCAATCCCTTGTTCTGTGTCTACTGTTATGGTTTGGCAAGTGCTATATTCTTTCCTGTTCCTCCTATCCCCCTAACTTTTCATTCCCAAGTTGTGTTCAAAGCACTCCTCTTCATTTGTTCTGGTGTAAAAGAGTTACTTTGTTTCTGGTTCACTTATCCCTCTTAGAGTGACATGACCATGGAAGGATTTTTTTTCCCCTTTTGAATTTATCCTCACAATGGCTTTCTGGAAGTCTGTGCACAATGTTTTCAGAGTGCCTAGAGGAGCTTGTTCATCAGCGTTCAAATCTCTGGAGAACAGCTCAGTGCAGCTCTAGTAAGACACATATCCGTTGGCTGTTTGTTGAGGCTCAGGCAGTATGTTACACAGGCAGATGTCACAGAGAGCTTCCTACTGACTATGTAGACTACTAGATCTGAGAGTACTGGTTTAACAAAGATGTAGATTTTGACAGCTTCCGGACATACTTTTGTAGAATCAAAAAATCTCTGTAGCTTCTCCATCTCATGTCTACATCTGTCAGCTTTCCCTGGCAGCTTTGCCCTTCCCCTTCGAAGCAGTAGCAGTGGCCAGGAATTGTTTGGTAAAACTCCAAATAATGTGTATTTATAATAAACAGTGGGGAAAATGTGCATTTGAATGACTTTTTGTTGTATGGGAGAGAGTATTTTGCATACAATTTACTACTGTTAGTTTAACAGTATGCATTGAGACTACTACACCTAATCGGATGTCTACATTAATCTTGTTTTTATAAGAGTTAGCTGGAAATGGCTGCAGACCATCTCACTGAATCTTTTATAAGAAGGTACAAACTAAAAAAATGTGCACCACAAGCTTATTATAATAAACAGGAACCTCTCCACTGACTTTAGCTGGGCCGTGTCCAGACTCAGGGGTTTTTTCGGGAAAAGTAGCCTTTTCCCGAAAAAACTTCCCCTGCGTCCAGACTCAAGCCGCGTTTTTTCGAAATTATTTCGAAAGAACGCGGCTTTTCTTTCGATGGCGGTAAACCTCATTTCACGAGGAAGAACGCCTTCTTTCGAAAGTTCCTCTTTCGAAAGAAGGCGTTCTTCAATGTAAAGAGGCCATCTTCGAAAGAGAGCATCCAGACTCGCTGGGTGCTCTCTTTCGAAAAAGCGGATTTCTCTTTCAAAAGAAGCCTGCAGTCTAGACATAGCCCAGATGTTGGACCAGGCTCCCATGGCCATTTACTGTTTTGGTTTTTTGTTTGTTTTGGGGTTTTTTTTGCAACACCATGATATGTCTGCCAGCACTTCTGCATATGATTGTTCTCTCACTAGGTTTTATCTAAAGATAATTCTGCTGCAGTTTTCTAAGAAATAACTACGGTCTAAAGTTTCCAAGATCATCTGTGATTTTGCAAGTTGTAAGGTTTAAGTGTCAAACCTGAGCTATTTCAAGGAGCATCTGAAAGTTCTGAACACAAATCCTGTTAAAACCATTCCCTCCCACCTCCTCAAGTGGGCATCCAAGTATCACTAGACCCTATTGAAAAAGTAAGTCTTTATTTTTAATTCTTCTTGTAAATGACCACTTTATAGTTAAAAGCTAGCTGCAGTCAAATGACGTTAGCCCCATTTTCAAGGAACAGTAAACTTCTGATAATCCGGCACCTTTATGACCCAGAGGGTGCCGGATTATCAGATATACCGGATTACTGGAATGGGGGCTATGAGGGGTCTGGGGTAGGATGCCACCCCAGACATAGCCCCCCCTTCTGATAGTCTGGCTCTGCCCCAGGCATCCCCAATTCAGCCACTGCTGAAACTGACCAGCGGCTGATTCCAGGAAGCCCGGTGCAGAGCAGCTCTGCCCCGGGCTTCCTTGAGTCAGCCGCTGATCATTTCCAGCAGCAGCTGACTTGGGGATTCCTGGAGCAGAGCAGCTGGGGTGCTGCCGGGTTGGTCCTACAGCGCCAAGGAGCAGCGCTAAGGGACCAACCCAGCAGCACCCCAGCTGCTCTGTCACAGGCATCCCCAAGAGCAGCTAGGGTGCTGCCGGATTGGTCTCGCAGTGCCATGGGGCACTGCTACTGGACCAACCTAGCAGCACCCCAGCTGCTCTGCCCCCGGCTTCCCCGATTCAGCTGCTGGTCAGTTTTAGCAGCGGCTGAATCGGGGAAGCCGGGTGCAGAGCAGCTCCAATTGTCCGGCTGCCCGGAGCACTTCTGGGTTCCCGATGGTGCCGGACCATCAGAAGTACCGGAGCATTGGATGCTGGACCAATGGAGTTTTACTGTACTTAGAAAATATAACATTAGGCATGTGCTTACTGATATTTAAAACAATAAGAAAACTATACTGTAAGAAAATTATGACAATCATTATAAAAAGAAAGGGAACTTGCTAACCCACACTGTGCCTATAAGTGCTTTTAAAATGTCACATCTTTAAACCTTTAGCAAATATCTTTGAACACATGCAATAATTTGATAATAACATTGCCCAGCCTGAAGCCACAATTACAGTTGAATCCTGCTCAGTCTACAGTAGCCCTGGGCTGAAGTGTGCTCAGTGTAGACAGAATATTCAGGGAGTTTGGTTATGACATTTTTGCAAGTCTCTGCTGAGCAGTCTTTAACTTGGGCAAATCTGGGTAGGTTTTCACAAGGATGGCAAAGCCTAAACATCTATCAAATTTCACATCCCTGCTCCAAGCCATGAGGGATGTAGAGCTTCTCAAGAAAGGCTCACTAGATTATTATCACATGCAAAATTATGTATCTTCTTTTATCTCTGTTCTTGGAAATGGCTGGACAGCTTTGGCTGAATTTTTCAAGACTATATAGCCTGAGACAAACACTTAGCATTGAAATTTCAGCCTGAACAGTTAAAGGTTGGAAAAGTTATGAGTAACTTACAGAATGGTTATAGCAGGTTGTATGAGCTACTTTAATAATAGGTGGGTAATTACTCATCTTAGTCCATGGGCTGTAGGAAAAAAATTATAGATAACTGAAATCAAGCAAGGGTCTCAAGTTTTAGTAAGAAGATTACATTGGATTTATTTAAAAAACTTGTTTTCCATGCCTGTAAGGGATGCCTTGGTTGCAGTGATCTTAAGGGTCAGGGATATGTCGTTCTCATCTCTTTATATGGAAGCTGTCCACCACGTTGGTGCCTCTCACGCTCTGGTGTTGGCAGGCCTCCATGTGCCAGCTGCCTTTGTAAATACCTTGTAGCAATAATATTGGACCTCACAAGTGAATGGGGAATCTTTCCACTGACTTCAATGGGTGTTAGAGACTGGAGCAAGGTTTGGCTGGGTTTGTATTATAGTTGGTGTGCACTGGCTTTCCTTAAATATTTTATTTTTCAATATGGTTGTTAAACATCACCCAGTATGGGTGCAATGGCTGGATTTTTGGTTGCATCATCCTTTAGTCACAGAAATGTGATGTGCTTTTTGAATAGTGTTGTATGGCATTTTGTTTCCCTAAGGAGAGTTGACCAGTATCCATAAGAGATTTTTAGATGTATTGTGCCAGCTGTTTGCTGACAGACAATTTGCTCCCTGTCTTTGTTTTACTTTGAAACTGTCAGAGGTTCTATTTACAACAGGTTACATTCTGTGTGTTTTATTGATTGAATTTGGATAACACCCAATAGGTCAGATACTTTCCTGGACCTTATCTGAACTTGCTGAGATTCATGAGTCCCCAAAGTGATGCTGGGGCCAATTTAACCCAAAGGCACCACCTCTCCATTACAATTGTGAAACTGCCTGCCTTACTTTATCTCTCAGCACATCGCTTTCTGGAATAAGGAGCTGCAAAGAAGTGCAACTGCAGAAAGTAATGATGAGACTGTCTTTACCTGGTCATGTTTTAACCTGCAAAAAGTCTCACTCATTCATATTGTTTGATCTGAAAATAGAGACTAGCACTTATGTTATCCAAACTTGATTGTTCATTCCTAGTTGACATCCAAACAGACCTGTTATAACAGAAACAAATAAAAAACCCATGACATTGACTTGCTTGTGCAGTTATAATGCACTTGGCAGCCTAGAAAATCCTTCTTAGTCTTCCCAGCATAGTGCCCAACCTTCTTGAGAATGAGCGGCATCTGAAACTTACTTGTGAATGGACCTCATGCCCACACACTTCTCTACTCATGGGCAAGAAATCTCCTTGTCCTTTTGTAGCATGCAAAAGAGCTGATCACAACAGCAGTCCTTTACAGTTCCCTCGCTTTCTTCAGGGTAAAAGTCAGCCAGGGAGGATTTCATGACATGTTCCTTCTATGCCACCACTGTCCTGCATTGGCATAAGGACTCTATTGCCTCATGGATACAAGCTGTACAATTCTAATGGATGGTGCAGAGTATGTATCTCCCATGTTCTCTCAACAGCTGTGGCTGTCCTGAACACAATCTCTTCTGATGCTGTCACCAGGCCCATACACACTCCTAGTTGGCTCTGTGCCAACTGAACAAGATAAGAAAAAATATCATAGAACTTTAAGAGGTCATCAAGTCTAGTCCCCAGCACTCAGGGCAGGATCAAGCACCATCTAGACCATTACCGATGGCTGTTTATCTAACCTCTGAAAAAAATCTCCAGTTACGTAAATTCCAAAACCTCTCTAGGCAATTTATTGCAGTGCTCAACCACCCTGACAGTTAGGAAATTTTCCCTAATGTCCAACCTACACCTCCATTTCTGCAATTTAAGCCCATTGCTTCTTCTATCCTCAGACTTTAAGGAAAATAATTTTTCTTCCTCCTCCTAATAACAACCTTTTACAGTACATAGTTCTTTTCTAGTGCTCCTAAGAGACCAAGCAGAGTATCAAGTTCCACCTACCAAAGTAGTAAGATTCCTGAGGTAGCCACTGAGGTCATTTGTCCATCAGTTTACAAACCGGCATACAAGCCAACTGGGTGAACATATTCTTTGAAATTTGTTGTCCTATAGAAGAAAGCTATCAGGTCGGTCTCACATAATATGTTCTTTACAAATCCATGCTGACTTTTACTTATTACCTTATCTTCTAGATATTTGCAAAAGGATTCATTAATTTACTTCATTATCTTTCCTGGAACAGAAGTTAAGCTGACCCTAGTTTCCTGGGTTGTCCTCATTCCCTTTCTATAGATGGACAATATACTTGCCCTCTCTCCAGTTTCCCATGATTTTGAAAATATAATAGTCAATGGCTAATATAGCTCGTCAATCAGCATAAAGCCGGCCGGCGCCATTTTTAAATGCCGGCTAGGTCGGACCCCGTGCCGCGCGGCTACACGCGGCACGGACTAGCTAGTTCAGATTAGGCTTCCTATTTCGAACTAGCTGTACGCCTCGGATTAGGAAGCCTAATCCGAACTAGCTAGTCCATGCCACGTGTAGCCGCGCGGCACGGGGTCCGACCTAGCCGGCATTTAAAAATGGCACCAGCCGGCTTTATGCAAATGAAGCCCTAGGAAATTCAAATCCCGGGCTTCATTTACAACTCCGTATGACTACATTACCGCCCCTAGTTCGAACTAGGGGGGTAGTGTAGACATACCCTCAGGTGGCACAGGACTCCTCGCCGCTTTTGCAGATTCAGGCTAACTGAAGTGTTGGAGCATAAACTTTCGTGGGCAAAGACGCATTACCCCCCCTAGTTCGAACTAGGGGTAGTGTAGACATACCCTCAGGTGGCACAGGACTCCTCGCCGCTTTTGCAGATTCAGGCTAACTGAAGTGTTGGAGCATAAGCTTTCGTGGGCAAAGACACAAAGACCCACTTCGGTTGTTATAAGGAGGAGGAAGAAAATTTTGTCTTTGCCCACGAAAGCTTATGCTCCAACACTTCAGTTAGTCTATAAGGTGCCACAGGACTCCCCGCCGCGTTTTTTGATTTTTTTAGGTCATTCAAGATCTCTTGGTTAAGCCAGTATGGTCTCTTAAGGGTGGCTTAACATAGATCATGTTTTCAGATTTGAATTAAAGACCAAAGTTGCCATTTAGTTTCTTGATTGAGCTCCAATAAGCACTGACAATTTTAGAGGTGAAAAAACAAAGACACACTCAACAGGATCCAACTATTGGACTTCAGATGGCAGTCCCAGCCAAGGTAAAGCTCCCAGTGAATCAATGACAGTTTGGACTGCAAGGGGACTATGGGATTAGACCTTCCCATTCCCCCAACACTACTGCAATCTAATCATGCAGGATGTTAATTGTAATTCTCAATCCATATACCTTTTCCTTTCCTTCTCAGGTAAAATATTGCATTGCAGCATAAAAGCAGAAGAAAATCATCTACGATTACATTTCTTGCATGAATTCTAGTATTTTCTGGAATTTTGAATAGAATTTCTTTTAATAATATTGTCATATACACTTTCAAACAATATCAAGAAGAGCAAAGAGCAAATGAGACTTGGTCTTCTTCTGTGGCTGTTTGGTAATTATTTATGGCAGGAGGTTACTATGGGATGGAATTTCTCTGGGTTGGCTTATACTTCCAGAGTAATGATCAAAGCAATATGATTTGTATTACTTATATTATAGAAGAACCCAAAATTTTGCTAAGTACTATGAAAACATGTAGGAATCTCAAGTCTCTGTCCCAAAAGATTACAGTTGAAAACCTCTATATACACAAGAGATATATTACTGACAAAGACACTGCACTGAATATAAAGAACAGTCATTTTTGAACATTTCTGTTTGCATGAATGCTTGCAAATATTGAATATGATTGTGTGGGAATTAAGTGGCCATTTGGCATTTGAGAAAATATTTGCAAACGCTAATTTTGCAGTATTCATCATGCTATAATAGTGATCTCTTTTAAAAATGAAAGGATTGTATGTCTGAGCATGTTAGAACCAGCTGTTAATTACTCTGGCAATAGGGCAAAGCCATTTTATGGCATCAGATTCAGTGGTAGCCAGACAAAATCGTGATGTAATAGAAACCTACACAGTACCTAGCTCAGCTTTGTAACATTCAGTTTGGGTTGATTAAAATGTTTCTTTGATACAATCCTAATGTTTTATTCTGATTTTGTCTGTTTTAATTGTGTATTATAGCTGAAAAAAGAAAGATTAAAACACAGAACTATATGTGGTTAAACATTACTTGATTGCTAGGTGTTACAGAGCAACTGAAACTTTCAGTGCTGATTTTTATATTTTTTCCAAGTTATTGATACTGTAGAGGGCCAAGAGCTCATCCCTGACAAAGCCCCTAAATGTAGTATTCCAATAAGATCAAGCTGTTTTGGAACAGAACATTTCAAGTTTCTGTATCAAAAGTTTTCTTTGTTTTGTTAATAAAAATCACCTTTTCAAGACTACGATCAAGTTTCTGTATTAAAAAGTTATTGCTGGGATTCAGTTTGGAGAGTCACAGTGGGGGGGGGGAGGGGTGGGCTCTAGTTACATGTGCTCAGCACAGAGAAGTAAAAAAAAAATACCCTAATTGCATCTAACTACTCATTCCTTCTTCTACTCACATATCTGTTGTTCAAAGATTTAGTACTTCCCTAGGCATGGATCAGTGCCGGCTCCAGGCAGGACTCTAGGGCTACGTCTAGACTGGCCCCTATTACGGAATAGGGATGCAAAGCAGGCAAGTCAGAATAGGGAAATCCGCGGGGGATTTAAATATCCCCCATGGGATTTAAATAAACATGGCTGCTGCTTTTTTTCCGGCTTGGGGAAAAGCCGGAAAAGAGCGTCTAGACTGGTGCGATCCTCTGCAATAAAGCCCTTTTCCGGAGGATCTCTTATTCCTACTTCCAATAAGGGGTGGCTGATGAGACTGAGCCCGAGGGCCTCTTTTTCACCTTAGTGTGCCCCCCCTCCTGCCAGCAATGCCCCCTCCCATGCGCCCTTCCCACAATTCCGCCCTCTCCCCCGCAACTGCCTGTGAACCCCCCTTGACTGGCTGTCCTTCTCCCCGCTCCTGTGTGCCCCTGCCCACTATCCTGCAACCCTCCCCCCCTCGCTACCGGCCCCTCTCTTCTCCTCCTCGTCTCGGCCTCTGCCCAGCATCGCCACCTCCTGGCCCACTGCAACCCTACTGGCAGCGGCAGATATAGGGCGGGCAGGGCAGCTGCTCCAGGCCCTGTGCTTTAATAGGCCCCGCGCCAGCGCCGGTGTGTTAAACTTCTCATCCGCCCTGCTTAGAGCAGGGTCGGCAGCCTGGGGCCCGTGAGGGAGCCCGATACGGCGCTTTGGAAGCTCGAGCCCCACCCCCACTGCAGCAGGCAGCCCGCGCAGGCGCTGCAGCAGCCAGAGGAAACCCCGCGCTGGTCGGGTTCGGCTGCGAGGCAGCAGAACAGAACAGCGCAGCAGGGCCCTTTGTGGTGCGAGAGTTGCGAGCTGGCAGGGGAGGGTCCCTCATGGCCGCTTCCGTCTCCCACACACACGCCCATTGGCCGGACATGGACAATGGCAGCTGCAGGAACCCACCAATCACTGCTCCCCTCAGGCTTTTAATCCCCGAGCACATGGCCAGACAGCTCCTGTGGAGAAACGGGTGAGCAGTGCTTCTAGGTAAGTGTCCAGACCCCCCAGCCACTCACACTCCGATATCTTCACCCACAGAACACTCCTCCCAGACCCAGCACCCCAATCCCCTGCCCTGGGGCACAGTCCAACCCCCTGGCCAGATCCACTCCAGGCCTGCTGGTCCCCAGCCCATTTGTGTGGTCCCCAGCTGATTTTTCTGTGGGGTCAGTGTCCCCTAACCCAAGAGAAGTTTCCCACCCCTGCCACAAATACAGAAGGCCCCTGCGTTATAACTGCCCGAAATACGACCCTCCCCTCCCCACCATTATGACCTTTTTCCAAAGTGGGGAAGGGGCCAAAATCCCCCAACTTAACGTCCTTGGCCTATTGTAAATGCAGGCTCGATTTATGACTAAGGTTGCCAGGTGTCTGGTATTGGCCCTGACAGTCCAGTATTTGTGTTTTCTGTCAGGTAAAAAAAAAACCCCCAAAATACCAGACCAGTAAAATGTCTGGTATTTTCAGTTTTTTTTTCTCAGCTGGAAAGCCACTTGGGACATTCTTACCCTGCCATGTCTGGTGGGGATGGGGAGTGTGAGATTTAAAGGTACTATGATGATTTTTTTTGTGGGGGCGGGCACTTTTTTTGATCAACATTTGGAAATTTCTCCCCTTTTTTATTATTGCAGAATTTTGTTTAAAAATGAATTACAATATAATTCAAATAAAAATTATCCAACTAAATTAAGTTTCTTTCAGATTTACCCAATTCACGTTTAATATGAAAATAGCCTTCAATTTGTGCATTTGATGCCTTTTTTCTATTTTTTCTCCAAAGGGGGGCCCGGAGAAATTGTGCTGCCCTGGGCCCCGCAAAACTCTCATCCGCCCCTGCCTGCTGGGACTCTGTCTTCTCTTCTCCTCCCACCTGGATCCCCATGTCTGGCTCTCTAAACAAGCCCCCTCTCCCCCATACCACACACACCAGCCCAGGAACCCAGCCCCCTTGTTCTGTGTCCTGACAACCTCACCCCTGCCTGGGACCCAGGTGATTCTCCCTCTCCCTTTATCTAAGGAAGGGGAACTCTAGTGTTCGCAGTGCCTGTGTCCCCCAAGTCTCTCCCTGGACAAAAAAAAGGGGGGGCAAAGATTTTTTTGCTTGGGGCGGCAAAAAACCTAGAGCCGGCCCTGGCATGGATATTGCTGGATCCTTCATGCCCTGCCCACTGGCTCAATTCTTGTTCCCCAGGCTCTCCTCTGCCACACAAAGATTGGAACAGGCAAGTTACTACTTCTAATTCAAATCCTACATACTATTTTCAATGGCTTCCTTCCAACTCCGTTCCTGATTCTCTAGCATCCCTGGGGGACTCTCTAGGATCCACTGTGAGTTTTAATCCTTATGGACAATTTAGTTAACTGAATGGCTTTGATTTAAGACCCTCTCCAGAGGGAGGGTTAGAGAACTTGAGGGTGCCCCACAAGAAGAAACTTGCAAATGCATCTTCCTGGGTTCTCAAAGTTGTTTTTGCTTTTGGGTGGTAAAGTTTTTTTAAACAGAAGCCTTTAGTGGTAGGGTATTTTAAAGTCTCTTGTGGGTCCCCACCTTCTGTATTTGAAATGCCAGAGTGGGGAACAGCCTTGATAGCCTTAGTTTGGAAATAAGATATGAAAGTGGCACAAAACACAAGAATCTAAATTCTTTAAAACAGTGGTGGCAGCTACGAATGACTTTGGTAAAGCATACAAAGGACATAGCCAAAAGCCAGACTAAAACACCCCTCTGAAAAGACACTGCGGTGGGGGGAGGGAAGTGTCTGGTATGATAATGAGCCGGGCATATCAAAGAAACTTAAAAAAAAAATACTGTTGCTATTCAGGAGGAACAATGACAGGAGATTCCTGAGACTACAGGCTGTGTCACTGACCAGCTATCTGCAAAAGATCAGACAGAACCGGAGTCCGGTTACTTTCTTGTAATGATACATAGAGGATCTGTCCAGACAAGATTTTGCAGGGTTAGAGACCAGATATGTTATGAAATGTATTTTAATTTTCTTTTAAACTGATCCCTCCAAAGATTTTAATACATTTTTTTTCTACAATCACTGTGTTTTTAGTCTGGTATTAGGAATGGACATTTTGGAGGAAGTGAAACAAATTTTAGCCTGCTGGGGATCCTGGGTCATAAGGGTCCCAACTAAGGACTCTTCTGAAGTGTGTTGCATGCAGAGGCAAAGTCCACCCAATGCTGAGGAAACACCTAATGAACATAGATGAAAACCAAGCTGAGACTGGGAGAGTGACCGTTTCTCATAACTGAAGTTAAACTTGTAGGTCCAGTGATCATTAATATTATGTGAACTACTGTCAAAAATGTAGTCGTGGAGCAGAACCTTGTGGCACTAGGAGCTGTACATGCTCAGAACAAAAGAGATGGACCCTTTCCTAAAGAGCTTATAATCTAAATACAAGGTAAGAGAACAGATGGATTCAGACAAATATTTTAGTCACTCCCAATTTGTTAGGAATATTTTCTGTATCCAAGCTTCAGTACAGCAAAGTGTGTAAAAGGTGCTTTGCTTTGATCATGTGACTACAACAAGACTATTCACATACTTCAAATTAGGCATGTGCTTAAGGAACTTGTTGAATTAGAGCCCCTAGCAAACAATACTAATGTGATATAGCATTTTGGAGCAATACTGTAGAATAGTGTAGTACATGCATTCTCAAACTTCATTGAATAGCAACCTCCTTTTGACAATTAACATTATTATATGTTCCCAGGAGAAGGGACTGAAGCCTGAGCTTGCCTCAGTGAGGGAGGAGGGAGGGGAATATGAAGAGGGGGAAAACTAAAGCCCAAGCTTCATCACCCTTGGCAGGAGGGCAAAGCCCTAGCTCTTAAGGTTTGGTGTTGGGCAATGGGACTCATGCTTCAGCTCTGGCCAGCAAGTCTGGGCCAGCCCTAATGACCCAACTTTGGTTCCTGACCCACATTTGAGAACCGCTGATGTAGTATTAAGGTCACAAACTGCATTAATACATGTCTTCACTACATCATTGCTTGCTAGGCATAGCTTTAGAACACATGTATGTGATTTGCTCTCATATTTCCCAGACTCTTGGTAGCAGATCCCTTTTCAGGCAAATAAAACCAAGCACAACACTTTTCAATCCTGTTGTGTGTGTGTGTGAAAGGTCAACACATCTTAGGGTACGTCTAGACTACATGTCTCCGTCGACAGAGCCATGTAAAATAGTTTACTCGGCATAGTCAAAGAAGTGGGGATTTAAATAATCCCCACTTCATTAAAATAAAAATGGCCACCGCGCTGTGCTGACAGCTGATCTGACAGTGCGGCAGTCTAGACGTGGCGCGGTCGACAAGGGAAGCCTTTGTTGACTGCTCTTGTAAACCTCCTTTCATGAGGTAACCTGGAAAATTCACACACCCCTGGGCGCCTCTGAGAGGCAGTGCTTCCTCACTTGCAAGCACAGAGTCTGAGGCTACGTCTACACTGGCATGATTTTGCGCAAATACTTTTAACGGAAGAGTTTTTCCGTTAAAAGTATTTGCACAACAGAGCATCTACACTGGCACGGATGCTTTTGCGCAAAAGATGTGCTTTTGCGCAAAAGCATCCGTGCCAGTGTAGACGCTGTCTTGCGCAAGAAAGCTCTGATGGCCATTTTAGCCATCGGGCTTTCTTGCGCGAGAAATTAATGTTGCCTGTCTACACTGGCCTCTTGCGCAAGAATACTTTATAGGAATGAGACAGAGAGAGAAGTCATATTGCATTAGCTTGGGAAAATAACACAGAGTTCATAGCCCAAACCACAAGCTAAGCCTCCCCTCCAGCCAAGAATCACCCAAAGTCTGACACCCTAAAAGTCTCTGTCTCTGGTCAGTGCCACCCAGAGTCCAAAAGTTCACCTGCAGGGATTTTTACCTCCCAACCTGGGCGGAAAGGGGGCAGGGGGATTGATAAGGGTACCTTACCTGATCCGAGGCCAACGGCCCCACTTCTCCATAGGGTTTTGCTGCAGTCTAGTGTAAGCCACTCCGCCACGCTCCACCAGCTGTCTTGGTCCACTCCCACCAGCTGCTCACTAGCCGCTCCTACTGGCTGCGCTGCTGCTCCTACCGGCCACGCCGCTGATCGCCTGCTGCTGCTCCTACCGGCCGTGCTGCTGGTCGCCTGCTGCCACTCCCATCAGCCGCCTGTCAGTCATTCCCAACAACCACTCTGCTGGCTACAGCCACTCCTACCAGCCGCCCACCGGTCATTCCTGCTTGCCACTTTGCTGGCTGCAATGGGTCTGGCTCCCAGCCAAACCAGAGTTAGTGATTTCAACTCTTTAGCTACTACCTAGATTGGCAAAATATTCCAGCTTCCACTGGACTAGCAAAAAGACTCCTTATGGAGTCTGCTTTAGGTCTGTCCTTAAAACAAAGGGGTAAAGTGGCAGGTTGGACCAGTCTTACAGCTCACACCTGGCAGGTATGAAGCAGGCTGCCTCTAGCCTTTTCCCCCCAGCTCAGTTCACTCAACTCTAGAAGGGGGGAGGCTTGTTCCTCAGAGACCTCTTACAATGATAGTGTCTCTCCTGCAAACACTGGTGTCATGTTTTACAGTTCTCACATTTAGGAGTAGCATGATTTGTGACCCCCACAATAGCCCCAAATTAGTTACAATACACCACATTCCATTCCAACACTGATTTTCCATCAGCCCTGGCTGAATTGGATTTACATAGCCACACCTCAGATTCCTTCCCCCTCCTGGCATAAGCTGTATTTACATATTAACAGTTAATTATCTTGCAGAGCTAATCAATTGGGCTATGTCTACACTCACGGCTTCTTGCGTGAGTAATAGCCTCATTTGCATAAGCGTGGAATATCGCTGAGCCTCATTTGCATACCTAATGAGCCACCATTTTTTTCAGAAGAGGCTCTTGCGCAAGAAGGAGCATCTACACTTCCCCTTCTTGCGCAAGAAAAACCCTCTTGCTGTCAAGTAATAGGTGTAATGGCATTGCGCAAGGGGGTTTCTCTTGCGCAAGAAGGGGCAGTGTAGACGCTCCTTCTTGCACAAGAGCCTCTTCTGAAAAAAATGGTGGCTCATTAGGTATGCAAATGAGGCTTGGCAGTATTCCACGCTTAGCCTCATTTGCATATTATTCACGCAAGAAGCCTCAAGTGTAGACATAGCCTTGGAGTGAGCATACCCACACCTAGGGCAGCTCTCTCCTTTTAGCTAGCTGATAACAAGCAGTAGTTCAGCCCCTGCTTCTACGAGTAAACTATTTTACATGGGTCCATCGACAGAGCCATGTAGTCTAGACGTACCCCTAATGTGTATGTCTTCTGTGCTACCCAGCTAGTCCTTCATGTCCTACTGGGTAGCATGTCATGTATATATAGGGAAACACTGTTATATTATTGCAAGACGTGGCAGGATTAGCCAATCTACAACAGTGAGTGAAGGGTTAACATAGAACAAGCAAAGAGGAACTGTATCACTATTTGCATAATGAAATCATCTATAGACTCAATGGCTTAATAAATATCTTGAGGAGTTTGGTGACATTATAAATCACTTTCACCCTACAATTTAATGTTCTGGATGAAAATGTGCCACCTAATAATTTCCAATTGCCCACAAATTATTTTATGTATTTTTATATAATCTGAGAAAAATATTAAAATTGGGACCATTTTAAATTTGGCAGAAAATGTGTCCAAAATATCCCAGCTATAATTTTTTGGGCTTCCAGTAGTTCTCACAACATTGTTTGACATCCCTCCTTGATTTTTTTTGTTTCTGACCTTTTCAATATTCTTCATCAGCATCTGCTTTTAACATGTTGGTTCTTTGAGGTATTCAATATTTCTTGCTGTACACTACAAAACCAGGGAATCCACTGAATATTTTAACTATGGACTAGATATATATTTTTATAACTGTGCAATATTTAATTACGATGAAGTTCCTAAGGCCCTGGAGCATCCCAGAGAAATTAAAAAAATAGATTAATATCAACTCTGAAGTTAAATGGCAAATGTCCTTTCAAAACTTTTAGATTCTTCCAAGTAAAACAGATCAGTAATAAATTATTTAAGATGTCGCTGGAACACCAAGCCACTGCATAAATCCACAGATCCTAAAATTCAGCAGGCCCAAATGGACAATATCCTCAGTACTTCTAGCAGGATGTTGTGTCTTCAACTCTCACTTTCCTCAATAATGAAATAAATAATAGCTTCAATATTGCAGGATCGGGGATTGTTTTAACTAAATTCCCATATCAAGTAAAACTCTCTGAAGTGACTGGGAGATTCTCAGTGCCTATGCAACTATCCTATTGAAATCAGTCTGGGTGCGCAGCTACTTAGCACACAATGTGGTTTATGTCAACAGAATAAGAACTTGCTTTGAAGAATAGTTGCTTTCAGTAAGAAATGAATAGCTGCTGGATTAGGAAAATGTATACAGTCAGGAAGCACCAATAAAAATTCATAGTGGCGCGCGCACACACACCAGTATTCTACAAAAGTGGTCCAAACTAATTCCCCCTATAACTGGGATATTGTAGAGCATCTGCCAATTTCTGTTTATAGTCATAAATAATATGAATTGCACAGTAATTTTCATCTGTACATCTCAAAGTGCTTTGCAAAGGAGATCAATATATTACCTCCAATTTACACATGGGAAAGTGGAGGCCCAGAAAGACAAAATTACTTGCCAGCAGGTTGGGGCAGAGGTGGGAATTAGATCCATGTCTCCTGTGTCCTGGCTATCCATTAGAATCTTGTAGTGTCATTTTATAATCAGAAAAGTAGTGAGCTACTGAATTTGTTGTACTATGTAAACAATCTCATCTTATTTTTTCATTTAGTTACACCAGTAAAGTTCCACAGCAGGATGTCGGCAACAGGAAGAGAAGAGTGACAAGAAATAACTATGAGTTCAGTGACAGCACTTCAAATGCCCATCAAATCAGCAATTAAGAACACCAGTTCCAAAAAAGGCTCAGGAGTTAAATGCAGCAGGGCATATGTTTGACTAAAGCAATGTCAACAAATTGAGAAGGCAACAAACATACTGACAATTTGTTGCTGTAGACCACATTGGCTATGATACTGCCTTGAAAGTTGTTATAGAATCATCATCCCTAACATTGTACAGGCAGTCCCCGGGTTACGTACAAGATAGGGACTATAGGTTTGTTCTTAAGTTGAATTTGTATGTAAGTCGGAACTGGCTCCAGATTCAGCCGCTGCTGCTGAAACTGACCAGGGGCTCACTACAGGAAGCTGGAGGCAGAATTGCTCTGCCTCCAGCTTCCTGGAATCAGCCACTGATCAGTTTCAACGGCTGAATCTCGAGCCTGGGACAGAACAGCTGGGCTGCCAGGTAGGTCCCTGCAGGACCAACCCGGCAGCACCCCAGCTGCTCTACCCCAGGGTCCACAACAAAAGCCTGGTCTGCTGGGGGGGCACACTAGCTGCGCGGGGCGCACTAGCTGCGCCCCCCCCCCCCAGCAGACCAGGGACACGGGGAGCAAAGCCGCAGCGGTGGCAGGGTGCCGCGCCTCTGAGGCTTTTCTCTGGCAAAGCCTCAGAGGCGCAGGACCCCGCTGACGCTGCAGCTTTGCTCCCGGTGCCTCTGGTCTGCTGGGGACCGTCTCCAGCAGACCAGGGACACCGGGAGCAAAGCCGCAGCGGTGGCAGAGTCCCGCGCCTCCGCCTCCCCAGCTTTGCTCCCAGTGTCCCTGGTCTGCTGGAGATGGTCCCCAGCAGACCAGGGGCACCCGGAGCAGCTTTTCTCACCCTGGAGGTCGAGGTGGCGGGACCGCTGCACTCTGGGTGGTCCCGCTGCCTGCGAGCTCCGGGGCGAGAGAGCCCCGTTCGTAAGTGCAGATCCGACATAAGACTCGGGGACTGCCTGTATCTACTATATATTTGAGAGAGTTTGTCTGTCTGCCTGTCTTTAATTTTTTCAAGAACTCCTCCTAAATGGTAAGTGCTAGGATCACCACATTTGGTATGCAGATTTCCCTGATCATAGCTTCAAACAAGGTCAGGGTTTGATTTGTCAGGAAAACAGGACATGTCCGGAATGGGATTGCTTCTCATAACACCATATAGAAAAGACACATATTCACTGGGCAGGTGAAAGGGGTTGGCTGCTAGCATGGTCCCCCCCTTTGGGTTTGCCCCATCCCCAAGCCTCGCCCCCCCCCAAGTGCCTTGTAGAGAAGGAAAGGGGGCGGGGCTGACGCTCTTCCCTCTAATCCATATGGGAAAATTGCTAGCTGTTCCACTCCATCAGCTAAATAGGAGTCAACAGTGCAACACTGTTTTAAAAACAGCAAACATGAATCTGGGATCCATTAACGGGAGTGTTGTAAGCAAGACACAAGAAGTCATTCTAATCTACTCTGTGCTGATTAGGCCTTAGTTGGAGTTTTGTGTCCAGTTCTGGGCACATTTCAAGAAAGATGTGGAGAAATTGGAGAAGGTCCAGAGAAGAGTGACAAAAGTGATGATAGGTCTAGAGAACATGACTATAAGGGAAGACTGAAAGAATTGGGTTTGTTTAGTTTAGAAGAGAAGACGGAGAGGAAACGTGATAGTGGTTTTCTAGTATCTAAAAGGGTGTCACAAAAAGGAGGGAGAAAAATTGTTTTCTTTGGCCTCTTTTGGCTACACCAAATATGTGCTTTCAATACAAAATCTTGCTTCTGTAAAAAGCTGCAATGCATATTCAACCCATTATTATTCCTGAACTGGACTACTACAACTTCATACCACATCTGATATCTGATCACCACACTCTATGTTGAAAACAATGTAATTGTCTTTGAGTAAAAAAGCACTAGGGTTTAACTGAACTGCTCAGTTTTAAGGCACTGAATAGTTTTTGACAGAGTTGCCTAGATAAATTGTTTCCTTATGAAATTAAGTACTATATTGGTAACCCATATCACAGTGATCAGCACCAGTCCAAAGCATTAGAATTCAGGGCTGGATTGCCCAATAGGCAGACTAAGCATGTGCTTAGGGCACCAGCAAAGCAGGGGCACCAAAAAAAAAAGAGAGATTTTATGGTATAGTATTGTTTTTATTTTGAATTACGTATGTGGGGGGCACCATAATCTTTTCAGTGCTTAGGGCCTCTAAAGGTCTTAATCCGGCCCTGCGTTAGATAAATTGATGTGTATTAGTTGTCTTCCATGCTTGATCAAGTACTTCAGTAAATACGTCTTTGGTTTCATGTTTCATCTCTGTGGACCCATTTGCCCTGAGAATGGAATTTGTTCCAAAGCAGCTTTGTTGACCTGCTGTTTGTTTCCATAGTACCCATATAAATGGATTTATTATTAAAGTTCATGCTAATGTAAAAGGTAAGACTTGATGGTTTTCCAGGTCCCTTTAGGATCATTTTCTGATCAGTAAAAAAGAATTAAAGATCTGAGTCTCAGTAAGGCCTTTTTTACTCCACTCTAATTTATACCCATGTTATGGGCCCTATAACTGCAAATCAACCACAGAATAAAAAGAATCAGATCCTAATATTGAAGAAACTATCAGAAGTTGAAAGTACCTTTTAAAAACTCAATCTTAAAAACTCAGTCTGGTTTATCTTGATCTATTACCTTGACATGACTTGGAGACAAACAAGTTGGCTGTCTGCTCTGATCAGGGTCAGGCCATTTTATTTCTTTTTCTTTTCTTTTTTGGCAACTTCTACAAGATTGAATGATCTTTTGTGGTTAAAAATAGCTCCATTTTCCTGGTAGACTTAGATGCCTGGCAGATTTCACTTTCAACCTCAAATTACTGTACTGCCACTTATTTCCTTTACACTTTGTGACAGGGCATCTCACCCCCACACGTCCAGCAGCCCGGAGCTGGCGGGCTGCCGTGGGAACCCGGAAGCGGTGGCTGCGTGGGAGTGCATCTGCGGCGGTGCCAGGCAGGTGGGGGAGGGCCCAGGCCTGAGCTGGCGGAGGACCCGGGGACGCCGAGACAGGGCGGATGCCGGGCGGGTGCATGGGGATGTCGAGCAGGGCAGATAAAGGGAGGGAGGAAGGGAAAAAAGGGGGGGGAGAGGACAGGAGCTGGTGTTGCTCTTAACCCCCTTCCACAGACCGGCGAGAGGGTGGAGGAACGGGGGAGCAAATCCTGACATGGCCAACAGTCGGGGACGACACCAGAGTGGTTGAGCAGAGGCCCAGCGGACACCCAGCCTGGAGACCAGACACCGGGGGAGGATACCGGACCTGCAAGAGACCCTCGTGAAGCCAACACCTTAGACCTTGAGGTGGACTAAGGGACGTAGACCGCAGGAGTGGCTAGCGGGTGGACAGAGGCAGGGGGCTTCGGGATGGGGCAACTCTCCCCCCCAGGTCAAGGGTCCCTGCTACACACTTTATCAATGTTTTAAACATTCAGATTTATTTCAGGTTGTCAGTCTATATCCAGGGTAGGTCACGTACCCCCACTTACAGTTTGTTTCTGTATTAGATTTTAACATATTTGGTGGGGGAGGGGGGTGTTGATTCCCACCCCACACAGCTCTCTTTTTTCAACCTTCATCCAGACCTCCCCTATCTAGGAATGCCCTTACTGAGCAGATCCCTTTGGCATCTATCCCCTCCTCTTTCAAAGCCCCTCTCAAGTCCCACCTTTTCTGTGATGCCTTCAATAAACCACCCAGCTAATAATATCTAGAGTACCTTAGCCTTTTATTCCACTCAGCTATAATGGAAGGAACCTAAAGGCCTGTAAGATATTGGCTTAATCAAGTTAGCATAAATAGATTAGGCCTTTAGCATAGATGAAATGGCCCAACAGTTACCCTAGATCAGTGGTCTCCAACCTTTACGTGCTCAAGATCATGTTTTGAATTTACAGGGAGCTCAGGACCACACCTTCCCTAAGGCTCCAGGCCTCCAAAACCCCATCCACTCCTTCTCTCATTCTCCCCCTCCCTCATTCACTTTTCTCTGGCTAGGGCAGTATTGTGATGCTGAGGGTTGGGGTGCCGGTTCTGAGAGGTAGTTTGATGCAAGAAGGAGCTCCAGGCTAGTGCAGTGTTGGGATGCAGGAGAGGTGAGGGGTGCGCTTAATTCTGGTAGGTCTTGATCAGCAGTGCATTGGGACTCAGGCAAGCTGTTTCTGCCTGGCCCCCTCTGTCACTCCTGGAAACGGTTTGCTGGCTTAATGCAGGCACACCCTTTGTATGGAGAGGGTAGGGGGTAAGTGGCATCCATGTGTTGCACTGCTGCCATGCTGTTCCTATTGTGTTCCTATTGGCTGGTCCTAGCCAGTGGAAGCTACTTGGACAGTGCTGAGGGTGAGGGCAGCAGACAGCTGCCTCACCTCACCCTAAGGTCCACAGAGACGTGCCTGCATTCAGTCCTAAACTCAGCCAGCTGGCTGCGTCTAAGAGCAGTGTCGGGTCAGGCTGAGACAGCCTAGCTGAAGATTGCAGTCAACTGGCAGAGGCTCCAAGATCTACCACTCTTATCATGATTGACAAAATGGTGACTACTGCCCCAAATTTTGGAGAACTGGGAATATCTTGCCGAGTAGTCGGAGCTGGAACATAAGATGCCAGGCAACTGCAGGAACAATGACCTGATACTAAGCTTGGATATTTCTGGATAGAATCATTGGTAGATGTCTAACCACAAACTTGCATGTGCAATAGGTGATGTATGTAAGTTAAATTTGGACATGGAAGACAGGACATCTGAATGAATAGTCATTATAGTACCATGCCCTGTAATCAGCCAAGCAACCATGTAGTGGGGAGTAGCTTTCCATCATTGACCCTTTAGCTCTTCATTATGATCTGCCACCAATCTTTGGGGCAATCATTGGGATACCAGGATCATTACACTCATTTGGCATTCCAGAGATAAAGCTGGTCCTGTGTCTCTCACCATCAGGTGCCCAAAATATCCATCCTTTGCTTTGCTCTCAGTGTGAATGTCTTCAACATATAACCTGGGGTTCCCCACAAGTTATTGAACTTGACAGTTTTAATTGTGAGGAGCCTGATTCTGGGTCGGGAACTCCAGTTTTTTAAATAGTATCAATTAGCAAATCAGTACAACTTTTAATTTTTAAAAGAATCAGGCTACAGTGGGGCAGTAGGCATTTTATTAATTTTAATACCTACTGCCCCACTGTAGTCCAATTCTTCTAATAGTTAATAGCAGCATATATTTGCATAATCTTTTTCCACATCTTTAATCATAGTGCATGCCTTTGATGGCAGGCTCTTAAGGGTATCAACTACCTATTGCCATGGATAGATATTACCATGCGCATCAGCATGCAAACAACACAAAATAATAGTATCCAACCATTCATTCAGATCACCAAACAAGAAAGTTTTCAATTTCAGTCTCCAAGCACAAATGTCATTGAATGTCATTAGGAATGATTTCTTAGAGAATGTAATGCATCATAATAAAACAGATCACTCTTGTAAGTGATAGGTCCTGAAATCATAAGAGAATTTCTTAATAAGATCTCGCAAAGAAGCCATACAAAGATCATCTGGTGGAAGTAGGCATGTTTTTTCCTATGGTTTAAACTTTCCCATTTAACATGCAACTATTTACAGGCCTATTACAATCTAGGCCATAGAATTGATTAATAACACAAATGGTCAGTAATTCTGTGTAATTTAAACAACTTGATCTTCATTGGAACACTGAAACTTTTTGTTTTCCCAATCAAACCTTTAAGCTTAACTTCTAAAGATGGATGCAATTTTTTGACAAAACAGATTCCATTAGAAAATGCAGCGTCATTGAAATAAAAATGTTTCCATGCGAACGTGGCACTTTCAGCTAGAAAATGCTGAAATTAATAATTTTACTTTCCCATTTTGTTTTGATAATATTGAAATGTTTAGTTCTAAGAATATCAGTGTTTCCTTTCAGTAAGGTCAAATGTTTAGTGTCAATTTTATTATTTTGATTCATTTTGTTCTTACTTTATTATATCACAACATTTTATAATATATATATGTTTTGATATTATTTGTATGACGTGTTCACCTTTTGACATGTGAACAGTGTGATTCAAAATGAACAAAACTAAATATTTTCATAGCTACAAATTGACGTTTCTGGGAATTTCCATTTTGTAAGAAATTTTGTACGACTACTAAACTTCTTTAAAGGTCCTAAGATTTAAAATACTAATTATTTAAAGACCCTAAATCTTGATTTAGTAATTACTAAATAATTATTTCTAGGGTTAAATCTACAGTGGCACTTTAAGGCACCATTACTTTCTGAATCAAGGGTTGTGAACATACCTCCCCCTCCCGGCGAATGCAGCAGCTTACAAGGCTGTAAAATGCCAGTGTGAACAAGCACCATGAGCTACTTCCCTCATGGAGGCGGTTTACATAGAGCGCTAGGAGATCTCTCCCCCAGCACTTGCACCATGACCAGACTTCCAGTTTAAAGCATTGCACTGTCATGGCAATGCTGCCATGGCTGTAATTTAAACTTTTAAGTATAGACAAAGCCTAATAGTTATTTTAAAGAATAACCCTCCCCCTTTTAAACTTCTGACCTTGGAGTTACATATCCTAGATCTTACAAAAGAATCCTAGAAGAATCCCAGATCCAAATTAATCTGATGTTCAACTGATACCAGTGCTCTGTTAGCAGAGCTAATTCCTCCTAGCTGGTCTTTTGGTTCCCTCTTTTTTTGTCCTGGTTATTGTCTGATAGATGATGGTCCCTGTGTATGGCTGGAACTTCAAGAAAACATTCTTATATACTCATACTCCCGTATCCTGATCACTTATGAAACTCTAGAATGTGAATTCCCACCTTGCCTTTGGTCTAATTCTTAGGCTCTTAAGGCACGTCTATACTTATCAGAAGATCAACGCTCCAGAGGTCAAGTTTCTGGCATTCAATTTATCAGGTCTAGTACAGACCTGTAAATCAAATGCTGAGGCCAGCTCCTGCCAGCATCCACCAGTCCTCTTGTTATAAGGAGTAAGGGAAGACAAAGGAAGCATTTGCTCCCATCGGGCTCCCACAGTGTGGACTGAAGAGCAGCTATTGAATTCTGTAATAAAATGTAATGCATCATAATAAATATGATATCATAATAATGCCAGTTTTGGGAGAAGAGAAAAACAGATGGGGGGTTTCATGCAAGAACACGGTGTGACTCCTGTAGATTCTTCTTTCACAGACATCTGGCTCTTGATTTACGTTTTGACCCAGGCTATATGAGCTGCATATATTAGTGGCTAAGATTCCTCTATGCATATCTTTAAAATGACCCTCATTTTACTTCAAGACATTCAATTTCTCTTTGCTTTCCCTATTTGCATGCCCCCGTGAACACAGGCATTCGTCAGTAGTAATGTCAGACTAAACTGAGCATTCCTTTAAAAAGCCATTTTTATATATTAAAAATAAAAAGACAACTTCTATAATTCTAGCTTTCTTCATTTTGTCCTTGGTTTATGTTAGAGTTGTCCTTGATTTCCATTGCACGCATTTTGGAAAAGTGTTCAGTTATATGTAAGTGTAGAAACAGAAACCCTCACTACAATTTCCTGAAAAGAGGATTTAAAAATTATGAAAAGTACTGTTCTTTTACACTGTGACAGGGTATATCAACCCCGCACTGGGCCTGAAGGAGTTAATGTGGCTCAGCTGGCTTAGGAGGCCCTACACCCACAGCCCTGCTCAGCATGCTGTATTTGGAGGCTGCTTATAAAGGCCTCTGGAGCTGCTCAGTCAGGGCTGACTGCTGCAGGGGAAGGAGGTGCCACAGAAGCTGCAGAGGAGGAAGCACCGATGGACCAAGCCTCAGCAGCCAGGCCGAGAGGACTGTAGTGGAAGCCTCCAGCCCGGAATGAGGAGATGGAGAGAATTACATACAAGGATACTTGCAGGAAGTAGCCCAGGGTGGGGAACTGGTCTCCAAGAGCTCAACGTGTTGTGGTGGGATTCCTCACCGAGTTAGCAGTGGACCACTCCGCTACAGATAGGGCCTTAGGCTGGGACCCAGTAGAGAAGGAGGGCCTGGTTCCCCCTACTCTCTCCTCACCTACCTCACATGGGGTACTTTGCCTATTGTATTGACTCTGTGGCTGCTGGGCCTTACTACCCTGAACACAGAAGAATGATATAGCCTCTTTGGTCGCTGAGCTGTACTGCATATTGATGCTGTGTCTGTTAGGCCATACTACCCTGAACACAGGGGAATGGTATAGATTTTTTGGCTGCTGGGTCCTATTTTATATTGACTCTGTGGCTGCTTGGCCATACTGCGCTAAACACAGGGGGCAGTAAATAGACTCCATGGACACAAGGATGTACTGCCCTGAACTAAACGGAAAGTGTATAGACTTTGTGGCTGTTAGGCCACCCTACCCCAAGAAGGAGTTTGAGGGGCCTCCAAGGGCCTGTTGCTGCCCCCATCGGTGGACGACCAAGGTGCCTGTCAACACACACCAAAAATCTGAATATATATACAGAAGTAACTAACTCAATGTACACATTATATATTTTGTTAATTATCTGTGTTCTGGCACCTATGGGAAAAAATCAGTTGTTCCCAGGATTTTTTTTCTCTTTGTTATAATAAGTAACATTTTGTATTTGCTAGCACTGTGGTAAAATGTATTTGAGTTAATTTTTACTAAATTAAATGTTTCAGTTAGAGCTTTAGAGAGCTGTTCAGCAAAGATTTGAATTAAATCCTGTAGTCCAACCTTAAAAAACATTTTCAGGACTACATCCATGCATTCTATAAAGTTGTCAAACCCATAGTCAGAAATAATCCTGAGCTGAGAGTGATCACATCTCTTTTCCTCAATTACCCCTGTTTCTTCTCTTTTCTTTTTTTCCTACTGCATTCTTGTGCATCTTTGGAGCAAATGATTTTGATCTAAAAATCAATAAGTCCATGGTGAGAAGTTTAAAAGGATAAGTAACAGTCAGCATGCATTTTTCAAGAACAAGTCATGTCAAACCAAATAATAGCTTTCCTTGACAAGGTAAAAAGTCTTGTGGATGGGGAGAAAGAAGTAGATGTGGTATATCTTGACTTTAGTAAGACTTTTGAGTCTGTCTCCAATGAACTTCTTATAAACAAATCATGGAAGTGTAGATGGAGTTGCTGTAAGATGCGTACTCACATGGTTGGAAAACCACTCCCAGAGCGTAGTTATCAGTGGTTCACAGTCAAACTGGAAGGGTATTTTGAGTGGGCTCCAAAAGGAATCAGTCCCAGTTCTGATTCAGTTTACTACCTTCATACATGGCTTAGGGTATGTTTACACTTGCAGCCTATTTTGGAATAGGGCTGCAAATGTAAGCATTCAGAATTGCAAATCAAGCCCAGGATTTAAATATCCCATGCTTGATTTGCATCTGCCGGGCCAGGTGCCATTTTTTGAAATTTACAAGCCCGGAATAACTGCTCGCGTCTACACACGGCAGTGAAATGGGCGTCTGAAATAAAGCCCTATTTCAAACTACCTGTTAAACCTCATTACAGAATTAAATACTGCCAGTCAATTAAAAAGAGTTCATGTAAATTGCTTGTGCTGATTTAGCTGTCTTAATTGTGTTGAAAGGTTATAAAGCAAACTAGATGGACAGACAGACCGATTGAGCACACAAACAAGCTAATTGATAATACTTCACCATGTAAAACTTTGATGTAAAATTTGATGTTCTGTTTCAGTGTCTATGGGAATCCTGTAGAAAGTAGCTAAAAAATTATTGCAGTCATATTCTGGCAGGAAGCAAACTTGACTTATATATGTTCAGATCACAAAAAAGAATCATGCCACAACTCTCAACAAGCCCTTTTCCAAATGCTGCATTTGGTCTTTGAGTTGTCCGTCCCACTGTTTGTTCTCTGTGTAAGGGCTGTGTAGCTGGGCCATTCTGGTGTCTCTCCTTCCAGGTTCAGCTACATGTACAATTTCAAGATGGCCAGCAATGGAACAGTGGTGATAAGCTCCAATGGATGTGTTATGTTCCCTTTCCTTCCTGAATCCAGAAGGACTTCCTGCAAATGAAGTGGAAGTTGATGCCTGTGCTAGAGGAAAAGATTCTTGGATTTAATGAGCAAGAAGGAATGTTGTAGAGAAGCTGAGGAGATCCTAGATAGCTAAGGTTTTGAAACATGAGTGCCCCATGTTCAATGAACAAATAAACTGTCCACCAATCCTTCCTTAAATCTCAGGAAAAACTTATTAACTGTAAGAACAGTAGAATAATGAAACAGAGTGCCTCAAAGTTGTGGAAGCTCCTTCACTGGAAGTTTTCAAAAAGAGTCTGGCAACCATCTGTCTTGAATGGCTTAGAAACAACAAAACCTGCAAATTGGCAGGGAATTTAACAAGAGGACCCTTATGGTCCTGTCCAGGGCCGGCCCAAGCCATTCGTGCACCCCAGGCCCTGGGAGCACGGCCCCGCCCCCGGGAGTGCGACACATGTGTGGCCCCGCCCCCAAGCACACGGCACATGCGCGGCCCTGCCCTTGGGCATGCGGCGCCACCCCCACCTGGCCCGGCAGACCTACTCAGCACTCCCTACAATAGGGCACCCCGGGTGGTAGTCCGGTCAGCCCGTAGCTTGGGCCAGCTCTGGTCCTGTCAACACAGTTTAGCGCTTGGACACTTCGAGTGGAGAAGCTGAGGGCCTGAAAGAGACCGTAAAAATATCCTGCCACTAACAGCTTCTGCTAAAAATACTCTCTAAGGCTATGTCTAGACTGCAGGCTTCTTTCGAAAGAGGCTCTTTCGAAAGCATCTTTCGAAAGAGCCTCTTTCGAAAGATCGCGTCTAGACTGCAGGCGGATCTTTCGAAAGAGCAATCCGCTTTTTCGAAAGAGAGCACCCAGCGAGTCTGGATGCTCTCTTTTGAAGAAGCCCTATTTACATTGAAGAACGCCTTCTTTCGAAAGAGGAACTTTCGAAAGAAGGCGTTCTTCCTCGTGAAACGAGGTTTACCGCCATCGAAAGAAAAGCCGCGTTCTTTCGAAATAATTTCGAAAGAACGCAGCTTGAGTCTGGATGCAGGGGAAGTTTTTTCGGGAAAAGGCTACTTTTCCCGAAAAAAACCCTGAGTCTGGACACAGCCCAAGAGCATAGACTCTCTGACCTTGAGTAGTATGCTGCTGCACCCAATGCCAAAATTCCTTGAAGCCTGTCAACCTGACACCAATCCTGAGCATGGTTTCCATCTGGTTTCCATCTGCATAGTTTTTTCCTACAGTGATACTAAAGCAACACACATGTAAAGCAAGGGCACATGAATTGAGGTGCATGCTGATTATGCACAACGATGACTATCAGAGCCATGTGCTCCCTCTTCATCCAATCAAAGTGATGCTATGGTTCAGTCAGCATGCTCCACAAATTCTAGGTACACAAGCACAGATAGCAAAACTATCCTATCCCGGGAGACTGTCTTGGTTACAAAAGGCTTGCAGGCCACTGAGATGAAGAGGGACCATTCATGAAGTCCACTCACTAGCCTAGGTTGCCCATCACTCCTCTGCAAGGTCTAACTGGCTGCATAACCGGGTAATGCTGTATTGCACTGTTAACGTGGCCATTTTGCACATATATAGGGTTCGGGGAGGCTTCTTTTTGCATGTAAACAATAATGTGACACTTTGTTATTTAATCTATGCCATAGAACATAAATGTTGGGACCAAGTTAACATTTTAATAGCAATCTTGGGACCTCTACTGTAACTCCCCTGAAGTCATGGGAATTATTCATGAGATGAAACTTGACCCCGTAGCTATTGGACTGTCCTCATGACTTCTGAGTATTTGATTTCTCACCCATAACAGTCCATAGGCAAAAGTAATCACATTTACATATACTTGAAATATTACCGTATGGTATACTGATATGTAAATGGTAGCTTTTTCTAAGGCATTGTTATACATTTCTAAATTTTAATGTAATAAGCTGAGGGATGTAAAATGGCTGAAATCCTAGTTGATTGTTAATGGAACCAAATCTATGCCACAAGGTTAGAAGCACTAATGAATTATTTTTCATATCAGATACCACACTGAACATGCTTTCAGGCTTTCATTCTGATGATTTACATGTCGCTTGACTTTTATCTTTTCTTATAAAGTAGACATCTGCATACATCTCCCAGCATATAATCATAATAAAAAGTTAATATTACTGCTAAAAAATACAGGATTTTGTTTTGCTAATAGCACAATTGGTTCCCATGGCAGGAAATTAGACACTACACCCGGAGGAGCATTTTGAACTATAATAAAATGAAATAAAATTTTCTTCATTGCTATTGGCAGAGCTTAATAAAATGGTTCATACTAAATTGCCTTTGATGCATCTGTACATAGAATTAATTATGCAAGTAATATAATACCTTATCTTTATGGATAATTACAAGAGTAATCATGTTTGTGTCTTTTTCACATGGGTGAACATTTCCAAATATGCTGTCAGATAAAACTGAATTTCATTAAAAAAGTAAAGTATCCAAGTTCCTAAAATGTTCAGGATCAAAGCTTCCCCTCATTAACTTATATATGTTTAGATTAATTGGAAAGGGTACAGTTAAAGTTTGACAAAGATCTGACAAATTCATGCAATTAGCCTCCTACTCTTTGGAGCGCTGACCACTTGAGAATCTGCCCCGGAATGTTTGGAATATCCCCCTGGACCATGTACTCAACACATCCTTATTTCTTCCTTTTACTCCTTCCTCAAAAACCACTTCTTTTGGTTAGCCTTCCATTGCTGGCTATCGCCCCATGGCCCCTTACTTCCTGGATGCCTCTAGGTGGCTAGGGGTACTGCTATGGCAACCCCACCTCTATTTCCCCTCCAGTCAGGCCCCATTTAAAAAAGCTCAATTCCTTTAATTCGCTCTTCACAATTCTCCTCAGACTGCCAAAAACTAGTCAAAAACAGAAATGCAAAAGTCCATAACAAGTCAAGTTTTTCATCAGTTCTTTAAATTGGACGCAGTCCCTCCTTCCACCAGACCCATAACATAGTTACCATATCTAGCCATAGCTTGGCTTGTTTGGGACTTTTGTGTGCTATTTTTGGCTAACTGTGGGCAGCCTGAGGAGAACTGTGAAGAGGAAATTAAGAGATTTGGACTTAGAAGACCACTGGATACTTAGTTTTTTAAAAGAGGCCTGGCTGAAGGGGAAATACTGGTGGGGTTGCTGCAGAAGCACTCCTGAGATTCCTACTTCTGGCATTTTCAACTATCCTCTCACCACAACCTCCTCTGCAGCTTCCTACTGCTTATAAAATGATATCTCTCAGGTGGGGATGATCCTGTAACTTGGGCTGGCTTAGCTCCAGACTCTCTAGTCCTCAGGCAAGCCACCCTATCACACTACCCCTCACAATCCCTCCTTCCCTCCAGACACTGTCCCCATACTCTAATCATCCTCATTTATCAATTTTAACCCAAAACAAAATAGGAACTAATAGAGTCTGTACCAAACAATAGGCAATTAGCTCATCTTTCTCCTCCACATTCTCCCATCTCCTCCCTTTGTTTATTGCTATCTCTTGCTGTGCTAATTTAGTTGGCAAGCTACTTGAGGTAAGGAGCTTTCATTTTTTATCTCTCTGTAGAACACCATTCATATTGATGGCACTAAATAAAGAATTATAATGAAATGACACAGAGTACACTGTAACAGAGCCCCTCATGTTACTTGTATTGATTCAGAAATATATGCTGTTTTTCTAAGACTATTAGAATGATGTCTTGCTTTTTTCTTGTTGATTGACCCCTTAATCCATCCATTATATAAAGGTAAAGGATACTATTGTTATACTTCATGATGCATAACTTAGATTTTCACATACTGCTCTTTACAAATTAAAAACTAGTTCTGCAGTCAAATATTATCACTCATTTTATAGATCTATATACAGGCAGTCCCCGGGTTACGTACAAGATAGGGACTATAGGTTTGTTCTTAAGTTAAATTTGTATGTAAGTCGGAACTGGCTCCAGATTCAGCCGCTGCTGCTGAAACTGACCAGGGGCTGACTATAGGAAGCTGGAGGCAGAATTGCTCTGCCCCCAGCTTCCTGGAATCAGCCACTGATCAGTTTCAACAGCGGCTGAATCTTGAGCCTGGGACGGAACAGCTGGGCTGCCAGGTAGGTCCCTGCAGGACCAACCCGGCAGCACCCCAGCTGCTCTACCCCAGGGTCCACAACAAAAGCCTGGTCTGCTGGGGGGGGGGGGGGGGGGCGCGCACTAGCTGCGCCCCCCCCCCCCCAGCAGACCAGGGACACGGGGAGCAAAGCAGACCAGGGGTCTCCAGCAGACCAGGGGCACCCGGAGCAGCTTTTCTCGCCCCGGAGGTCGAGGTGGCGGGACCGCTGCGCTCTGGGTGGTCCCACTGCCTGCGAGCTCCGGGGCAAGAAAGCCCCGTTCGTAAGTGCGGATCCGACATAAGTCGGATCCGCATAACTCGGGGACTGCCTGTATACATTTCACTTTAGCCATTCTAACTTTGGTGAATGGGCAAGTGGAAAATCTTAAATCTCTCTTCTCCTGCTGGAATTCCTCCAAAATCAGTGGAAGTTTTCAGTTTTCTCCAATGACCTACATGTCATTAACTTGCATATGTGCAAGATCAATTAAATGGAAAAGGGATGACTTTTGAAAAATAAAGATCCACAGAAATCTTACTACCCTGATTCATGCACTTAGTTTTATTCATGTGTAATCCCATTGAAGTCTATGGGTATGTCTACACTGCATTCCTCTTTCGAGAGAGGAATGCAAATACAGAAAAACTAAATGCAAATGAAGCACGGATTTGAATTTCCTTCGCTTCATTTGCATAATCGCGTCTCGCTGCTATTTCAATATACTCTATTTTGAGATAAAAAAATCGAGCTTCATTTGCAATTTCATTTGTCTGCATTTGCATTCCTCTCTCGAAAGAGGAATGCAGTGTAGACATACTCTATAAGACTATTATTGTAAATAATGATTTCTCATGGCAGTAGGGTTTGCAGGACTGGGTTTGAGATCACTAGTTAATCAATTTGGTTGAATAAACTTAAACTGTTCAATAAAAAACTGTTAAATACTTTGAAGGATTTTTCCCCAATCAAAAATAATTTTTGATTAAAAGTTTCATCAAAAGCTCAACATTCAGCAAAGCTAACCAGTTCTCTTAAGCTACATCTACAATACAGTGCTATTTCGGAATACTGGCGGTATCCCAAAATAGCTATTCTGCTATTTGAGTGTGCCCGTTATTTTGAAATGTAAAGGGCTCTCTATTCCAATGTTCCTGTAAACCTTATTCCACGAGTAAGTGATGTTTCAGAATAGTGATTTATTTCAAAATAAGTGCTGCGTAGACAGCGCCAAATTTCAAAATAAGCTATTTTGAAATTAACTCAAAATAAACTAGGCAATTTGCATTAGCTCAAATTGCATGGCTTATTTTGAGCTACAGGTGCAGTGTAAATGCACCCGTAGAGAGTAAGCATTTGGCATGCACTGCATGTGTGTGGGAGGTGGAGTTACAAATATTGCCCATATATAAGCTGATATACTGTTCGTGTTTATGTACTTTTACTAAAACAAATAAAATAGAGTTTACTATAGCTGGAAAAGTATTGAGTTATCAACTACATTTTAAGGAAATGTTGCTCTCTCTCTTCGTGAATTGTTTGCAAACAGATCACAATTTTTATGAACTCGTGTTCAATTTTTATGAAACTGTAAAATGACTAACTTGCTATAATGTATATGAAGTATGGAAGGTTAGTTGTGAATACTCAGCTGATATTCAAGTCAATATTAAGTACACACATTTATCATCTGTCACCTAAACCATGTAACACTTTTCCTCTGATTCAGTGTCCTAAACTTTGCACAATGGGTCCAAAGCTAGGTTTGGAAGGTCCATGCTCAATTGTTATACAAATAAGAATTAATAATAATTTTCTTTGTGTAGTACTTCTACTTCTCCTTGGACAGAAATCCAGCCCCAAACTTATCCACCACTGAAATGGGATTTAATTTAGCTCTCTGCCCAGGGACTGAATTTCTTCTAGTGTGTTTCTCACCAAATGAAGTTTAGTCACAACATTAATTTTGTTTGTTGTTTTAAATTACTCTTAGCTAAGGACTGAAAATTCAATGTTTGTGAACATTTTGGTACATGTTTCTTGTGCAACTTTGGTGGGATGAAAGTTTACCAAAGTGCAAAATCATAATATAAACTGTCAAATCATCACAAACAGGTTTGTACACTTTTTGTACAACATCTTTAGCTATTATTGTTTCTTTGATTGTCTTGCTTTTCAGCAATTTGCAACATGAGCCTCAACTCTGAAAGAGTGAGAAAAGTGACCACACAGCTCTAGGAAAGTAGCAAACCCTAGAAGCGGATGGCAAACAGTTGTCCTTCTGTATAGACCAGACTTTTCTTTAAAGAATCTTGAACTCCTGCATCTGACTGAGCAAGTAGGAAAACAAGCTTTATTCATCAGGACTTTTTCAAATATATATTTTTATATAGCTCCAATCAGACAATTCTATTCTTTGCAGTCTTGATATTACAGTTTGACATGCTATTTTCAAATTGAAGAGTGTGACAGTTTTCTGTAAACATTTCAAGAGATTAGTTTAGTCTTATCGTATTCAGCAGCTTAGTGGTTCTTTCAAATAAGAATTGCCTCATGTGCTGACTCTATGCTAGAGTTTTTATTCATGTTTCACAGAGGAGACTCAATTCAAAAGTGAGACATAAGATGTAGATGGCTCTAAATGCTGAGTACAAATTTCATGAGCACAAAAGATATGTAAGCATGTAAACACCACAAAAATGCCTGCTTATCAAGCAAGGTTTGTTTATGACTCACTCCTGCATAGAAGAGAATGTAAAATATCCTGAGAACAAAAGTTTGAATCAAAGTATAATAAGTATAAATAATAAAGACCTTGCCCTGCTGTTGTTGCACTACCCCATTAGGACTAAGACCTTTCAGCTACAGGTGTTGCCTGCAGCCATTAGCAGAAGAGGGCTTAAAGCCAGGAGGCTACCGGCTGGTGGTGGGCTGTAACGAAGGGGTGAGCCAAAGGGGGACTGTCCTTTGAGGCAGACTGAGGGTGAGATTGTGTGTTGTGGCGGTTTTGTGTGATATAATATAATTTTTGAGTGTGTGTTTGTGTGTACTGGTGAGAGCAACACACTTGTTGGTTATAGGGTGACCTATTCAGTCCCTGATGAGAGCAGGGAGGGCAGGGGAGGGTTCTTGGTGAAAGGAAGTTTCCCTTACTTGCCCACACTGAAAGTCAAGGAAGGGTTGTGTTTATTGTTCTCCTTTTTCATTATGTGTTTTGGCACAAATGGTGTGGCTAAGAGGGAGGGTTCAGATAGCATTGTGACACTTGTGACAGGTATGGGAAGATATGGCAGTAAGATCGCGATTAGCCAGCCAAGGGGAATGAGGTTTAGACAGTTATGAGCTGTTCCGGTCCTGTTCCCAGCCTCAATAACTACGGGAACCTTAACACCTGGCCATCATCCCCGAGGGTGCTGCTGCTGAATGCCTGGTCGATATCCCACAAGACAGCTGTCATCCATGATTTAATCCTGGATGAAGGGGCTGACCTGGCTTGTATCACTGAGACCTAGCTAATGTCCCTCTATCAAGGTATATATGGCCTTCCAGCCTAGTTCAAAGTGCAGTCCCCTCTATCCGGGTCTATATGGCCTTCTGGCCTGGTCCAAAACACAGTCCCCTCTAGCAGGGTAAATACAACCCTGAGGTCTAGTCCTAATGTACAGTTCCTGCAAGCAGAGTAGGGAGCGGGGGGAAACCCAGGCCCTCCTGCTCCACTGGGTCCCAGTCCAGGGCCCTGTTGGCAGTGGAGGATTCCGCTGCCTGCTCAGCGGGGATGCCGGCCAAAACACGCCGAGCTCCCGAAGGACAATCCTCCGCCCTGGGCTCCTTCCTACCATTTCTGGGGTGCTGCACGGCTCCCATGGCGTTGCTCAGCAAGGAGGGCCCTCCGAGACAGCCTCCCTGGCTGGAGATGTTGCTGAGACTACTGCTGTTGCAGCCAAGGTTGCTGCTACTGAGGCTGCTGCTGCTGCAGCTGCAGCTCGGGATGCAGCTGGGGCTGCTGCGGTGGCTCCAGCTGCTGTGGTGGTTGCATCTGAGGTGGCTGCTGCTGGGCCTGTTCTGGAGCACGGGACTGAGCTCCTTCCCCTCTGGCAGTCTGCCCTAACTGAGCTGCTCTAGAGGCTTTTACAGTTTGTCTCCAATGGGAGCACGCCCAGCAGGGCTGTGGGAGCAGAGCTTTCTCGGCCAGCTGGGCCAAGGCCATTCCCTTGGCTTCAGTGTGGGGCTGGAGCCCCCCGTCACAGTCCTATTTGCCTTATTTTTGCCTAAACTAATATTAGTTATTTGAATAATTATTTAACAAACATGTTTGGCATATGTGAGGCATTGGGAACTTCAATGACCATAGGCCTGGATCCCATTTACATTAGGACCCATTTATGCCTCTCTGCCAGTGTAAATGGTCTTAAAGTGGATACACTTGACACCAACTTTAAGATCCTTTTGCACAGCCAGAACAGTGTGAAGTAGGACTGCCCAGAAAACAAGATTTCTGTTTTGTGAAAAATGCTAATATTTTGACACATTTCCGTTCTGATGAGGAATGAACCCATGATCTTTAGAAATTTTTCATTAAAAAAAGTGTGCGAGAGAGACCTTAATGATGCAGAATCCTGGTGGTTAGTATAGTCACTTGAAATGTGGGAGACTCAGATTTAAGTCCCTGCCCTGCCTGGATCCAACCAGGTGAATGCCCTAATCCCCAGACTATTGGTTACTCTGGGCACTCTTTTGCTCTGGTTTAGACCAGAAATTCCATCCTGGATTTGAAAAACCGCCCATGAAAGTTTAATCAAAATTCGTATACTTCCATGAAAAAAATTGATTTAGATGAATCAGTGTTTTCCAATTACCAAACTTTTTGATCAAAACTTCCCAAGCAGTTCTAGTGTAAAACTACCGCAGTGTAACTGAGAAACTGGCCTGTGTGTGAATACTGCATCTTAAAGGTTTAGAACATTCTGGCCTGGCAGAGTTCAAAAGATTTGTCAAGATTTGTCATTGCAGTTGGTGACACAGGAAAAATGGAACTTAAGAACAAAGAGCTAACAAATAAGTCTTTTGTTTAAAGCTTTATGGGAATACATATCTTGTCTGGTTTTATTCCTTTTTACTATAGCTATTTTCTTCTAAATGTAATGCAAACATCAATGATTTTATTGATTAGTTGTTACAGAAGTTTTTGATCTCCCTCTATTTGACACTCACCAATGTCCTGTCAGGAGATCCAAACACTGAATCCTGGTGTGCTTTAAGCTTCCAAAGTCTGAACAGAGGCACTGCCCAATACTTGGGGTTTCTGGGCACACTCTTGGCATGCAGATCTTCCATCTACCCCTCTCCTAAAAGCTGAGGCCTTGCCCATTGCCTGAGACCAGTTCTGCCCCCCAGACTTGCTGGTAACTAGAATTTGCCCTCTTCCTGAACCTCAGCAATGAGTCTTTGCAGGGGCAGATGGTAACTTTGCGGGGCCCAAGGCTGCGCCGCGGGGCCCAGGAAGGCACAATTTTGTGCATGCGCCTCGGCAGCAGCCGACCGGAAGTAGCGTGCGCAGGGTGCGTGCGCGGGGCCTATTGAAGTGCGGGGCCCAGGGCAGCCGCCCCGCTCGCTCTGCCCTATATCCGCCACTGAATCTTTGGATTTACCATTCACCTCTTCCAGGGTAATACAAGACTCTTTGCACAAGATTCTGAACCTCATTGCTCTTTACTCCTTATCACAAGAAATACCCAGCACTCATTTCTTTGCTTCAGTACCCTCACTACTGCAGATAATTCTTTGAGTTTGGATTAGGTCTTCAACGAGGTATCCAGAATTGTTCTACTGCAGCTCACAACTAGACTTCTAAACATGAAACATTTATTTCTCTCTCTCTCTCCGAGAGCAGCTTGCTTTCGATGACCTGGTTTAGGCCAGCAGCTAAACTGGACCCCCTCATGACAAAAGTATCCCTCTCTCTCCTCAGAACTTGTGCCTTGTGTGCTTCCAAAGCCTCCCCACAGTCCTTAAATCCATACTTTGTCCTGTTTGGGAATTTTCATTTCTCCACATGACAGCTCCCTGATAAGGGGTTGGAGAAAAAAACTCTTTTCCTATCTTCAGCTAACCTCTTTAGCATAGCCACTCTATGGTCAGAGGACAGTTGTGGATAATACTCCACACTGTTCCTAGTCTGCTGGATAGGTGAAACAAGTCCTGCCAGCCCATGGTGGATTTCACATTTCCAAAGAGACATTCATGGATACAGCAATTTTCATAGTAAAAAATTGATAATATCAGCCAGAATTCTTAACTTGTGCAGATTCCCCAGACTGTAACAATGTCACATTTCTATCTCAGATTCAGATTTTCAACAGCGGCAGCATTTGGTTTTTTGAAGACCTGCTTACAAAATGGGGGGAAAGTTTATGGCTGTCTGAATGACACAGGAGAAATGATCTTATTTCCACTGCCTAATTTTTCACAAGGTCTGCAGTGGAAGATCCCACTAGGGATAGGGCTTCTCTATCAACATTTTGAAAGAATAAATACAATGGTGTTTAAACATATCTTGGCCTCTTTAGGTTCTGATCCTACAGTCCTTGCAGACCAATTGAAGTCAGTGGGGCCAGGAATTCATGCTTTGAAAAGCTGAAGGACTGGACCTGTAGTTTCTTGCACATACATTCTTATACCCACAGTGTACTTCATACTTCATTCTAGCAATTAAATTCAAAACTACCTACAGTAACATTCCCCATCTAAGATACAACCAGATTTGCTCCAATCCCACAGAGACAAACACCTACAGGATCTATAAAGAGCATTCATAAAACTGAAATACCCACCCGGGGGAATGAAAGAAACAGATTGACAGAGCCAGAAAAGTATCCAAACATGAAATACTCCAAGACAGGCCAAGAAGATAAAACAACAGAATTCTACTTGTCATCACCTAGGCTGTGTCTATACTGCAGGCTTCTTGAGCAAGAAGCTTTTTGCAGAAGAGATCTTTCGCAAAAACTTCTTGTGCAAGAGCGCATCCACACTGGAAAAGTGCATCAGAAAAGCAATGTGCTTTTGCGCAAAAGAGCATCCAGACTGCATCACAAGAAAGCTCTGATTGTCATTAACAGAATGGCCACTAGGGCATCTGTGCTTCTTTCAATACGTTGTTTTTGTGCAAAAAAAAAATCCTGTTTCCAGTCCACACACACCTTTTTGTGCACGAGCTCTTGTGCAAAAAGGAGTTATTCCTCGTAAAAGTGGAATGCCTATACCACAAAAAAGCCTGTTTTGTCAATTCACTGTAAATTTTCTTGCGCAAAAACATGCTTGAGGACGCTCCATGAGTTTTTGTGCAAAAACTCTGCAGTGTAGACATAGCCCTACAGCTCACAACTTAAACCCCTCCAATGCATTATCAACAATCTACAATTTATCCTGGAAAATGACTCCTCGCTATTACAGGCCTTGGGGGAGAGGCCAGTCCTCACCTACAGACAAACCCCTAACCTCAAACAAATTCTGTCCAGTAACCATGCAGCACACCTCCATCATAATCATCCAGGAACCAATCAGCCCTGGTGCCAACTCTGTCCACACATCTATGCAAACACATCAGTCACCACATCAGAGGCTCATTTAACTGCACATCCATTAATGTGATCTATGCCATCAAATGCCAGAAATGCCCCTCTGCCATAGATATTGGCCAGACTGGACAGTCTTTATGGGAAAGAATTAATGGTCACAAATCAAATATCCGAAAAGGCAACACACTTCTGTTGGAAAACACTTTAACCTGCCCGGGCACTCATTAATGGATCTCAAAGTCACTTTATTGTTTCAGGCCTATTCCATGAGCCAAATACACAGGGAAACCTTGGAACTTAACTTTATTTACAGGTTTGGGACCCATCAAAAAGGTATGAATAAAGACATTACCTGGCTAGCACATTATCATCCACATGCTAATGACTTAAAAAACAAACAATGGGTACTTAAGAGCATTGTTAAATACCCATTGTACAAAACAATGGGTACTTCTCTATCCGCTTCATGTAACATGTACACTCTGACCTATTCTCCCCCCCCTTCTCCCCGCTTTTTCCCTTCCTACCCTACCCCCATCCATTTATTTTGGAACTGGACCTTTAATAACTCCATTCATCTGAAAAAGTGGGTTGTGCCCATGAAAGCTCATGATACCATCTACATGTCTTTAAGGTGCTGCTAGACTATTTGTTGTTTTTTAAGTATTCGCCATCTTATTCACTTGTCTGATGTACAGCAGCACTAGAAGTGTAAGCATTAATGTTCTGATAATAGTACAGTGTTCAAACGACTAAACCTGAATCATGCTGCTGGACAGAGAATCCTGCTAAAATAAAAATTGTATTTTGGATGTAGTTAGAGACTATGTAACTCTGGGTATGTCTACACTACCCCGCTAGTTCGAACTAGCGGGGTAATGTATGCATACCGAACTTGCTAATGAAGCCCGGGATTTGAATTTCCTGGGCTTCATTAGCATAAAGCCGGCGCCGCCATTTTTAAAAGCCGGCTAGTGTGAACCCCGTGCCGCGCGGCTACACGCGGCACGGGCTAGATAGTTCGAACTACGTAGGAACAAGGAGTACAGATAGTTCAGAATGGCTACGTAGTTCGAACTATCTAGCCCGTGCCGCGTGTAGCCGCGCGGCACGGGGTTCGCACTAGCCGGCTTTTAAAAATGGCGGCACCGGCTTTATGCTAATGAAGCCCGGGAAATTCAAATCCCGGGCTTCATTAGCAAGTTCGGTATGCATACATTACCCCGCTAGTTCGAACTAGCAGGGTAGTGTAGACATACCCTCTTGTCTTTAGGATTAACTGTTGGAATTCCTGGTGTTACAGTAGAACATTGCTTATTTGTCTGCTAATGCTTGCTCCTAGCCACAGTTAGTAAGACAGTGTTGTTGCAAGTAAAATGTCTCCACCTGAAATATGTGACAGTCAACACATACTCTCTTTGTTTTACTGTAATATTACATTTTTGGTGAACTACAGGAAAGACAAAGATCAATGTTATTCACAAATCCCACAAATATCTCTGAAAACCAGATGCATTTTTACCACAAATGTGTGTTGATGTAAAATATATTAAAATTAGAACAAAGGCCATAATATTAAATAGCTGTGTCAGAATCATCTCTATAAACATAGGGAACATATGCTTGTGTGGTGAGGTACAAAGGTGTTGTTAGCATTAATTTAGTATTGTTGCATCACTCAGAATTGGTGAAGTCAAAAGATGGAGTTAAAAAAGAATGTATCCTCATGCATCTTGTATACATCACATATGTTACAGAATACTACTTTGGAATGTTTTACAGAGGTTTGAAAACATTTTATTGGGGCTATTTCTCGGTTCCCTGTGCTTGGAAACCAGATACTGGAGAGCCTGTCCACATAGGGAATTATACTGACAGAGAGATTAGTGGTATAATTATACCATTATGGTTCTGCCAGGCAATTTCCTCAGATCGACAATCCCTTTATTACTATGGCTGAGATTTTCAAAGGGGGTTAAGGTACAAGATGTCCAATTCCTATTGAAACGTAATTGTTAGTTAGACACCTGATGTCCTTGGGTTCCTTTGAACATTTCATTCCAAATAGGATAACACTCTTGTGGGTAGACCTGTAGAAATGTAAGATACTGTACTTTAGTGCTAGGTTATTTCGACATGTAGACAACCTGTCACTGGTCCAGCATTAGATCTTCTCTGTCTTGGGGCCTCAAACAGGGTAGTTTGGGGTGGGAAGGGAGGAATTCACATTTGTGTGGCAAATGAGTAGATGTTTCAAACAGAGGTTGTATGACAAAAAGTATATTAGCAGCTATTTGTCATGTGTTTTAATTCAAGCATTTGCAATCAAATCAGTTAATGGCAAAAGCTAGTACAATATTCTATCACAGCAGTATGGTTACCTTTAGTTTTCAACAATATAGTGATTCTATGATATCACTGTAGTTAGACTATCAACACTATCTTTCACAAATGAATGCATTCTCATATTTTATTATGTGGCATAGTGACTTATTGGCTGAGAGGAAATGGTCCATGAAAAGGGAATTTTCACCATGAGGAACATGTTTGCTTACAGGCCTTACAGATAGGATCCATTCCCTTCCCCTTTCAACCTTACTGGAAGTCACAAGACTTGTCTCTCTTGTTCCAGAGGGCATATATGTAGTTATTTCCCTTCTCTTAGCTTCAAGAGAAAAGGGTCCAGAAAGGGTCTTCTATGTGATCAGGAGGTATCTCTTTTAGAAGATAGCTGTAACAACGTCTCCTGTATCGCCTTGCTACAGCTGGTAGCCTGAACAGAATTGGTCAAGCATGGGAGCTTGGCAGCTCACTGGCAGAAAGATCCTGAGGTGGAAGGATAGTGACATGTGAACTTCAGCAGCCTATTCTCAGTTAAGCCTTGTGGTCCTGGTTTTGAGTTAATGGGAGTGGCTAGAACCCAAACTCATCCTGACTTTGGGTGAGCTACTCTTCTAGACGAGCTTTTTGCACAGCTCTACAATTCCATCACTCTCTAAATGAATCTCTAAGCCCAGGGTAGAAGTAGCCAACTAACCTGAAAAGTGAGCTATTAGGCTTTTATCTAGGAAGCACATGGCAAAAGGCTAAGACTTACATGGCTGCTTTAAGACATGCATGATTATCCATAACTTCCTTTACACTATATGAGGATTGTATTCATAAGTCTGCTCATCTCTCCAAACTGCTGACTGATTTTCCACCTGTCTTTCCTAATTAAATGTGAAATGTTGGTGGCAAAACTTTCAGAGATGAATGCAATGTGTTTTTCCCATAAAAAGACTTGCAAAATCCTAGCTGTGCCGCCACAACTGTATATTTGTACTTGCACATCATACAATTGTGTGGCTAGCTGCTCACTTACATGTGCTCCATCTGTTGTCATGGAATCACAGAGCTGTAAGGCTGGTAGGGACCTCAAAAAATCATGTAGGGTCATCCTCTTCTTGCTGATATAGGATTAAGAACTGGGTGGGGACACAACTGCTTTGAAAATACGGCATCCGGTAATCTACCATCTGCTAATGTCAAGTCTGACACTGTCCATTCTAGGCACAAAATCTAGCACATTTAGGAGAAAGGAGCAAAATAAAGCCATTGTCATTGCTGGCATATTTACAGTGTGATTACAAAAGAGGATTGTGCTGCTAAAATGGCTATGTATATATAGCTTTTTGTTTGCTTGTTTTTGTCACTTAGCATATTAAGTATAACTTGCCCGTGGCACAGATGATCAGAGCAGGCAGTACTGATTCCAAACAAGTGCTTGCTCCTCTAGATCACAATTCCTCATTCCACAGGGATACTCTATTTAGTTTATTATATGTCTAGCAGCCCCAATGGGCCTTTTTTATGGACAGAGATTGCCAGGCTGTAGAGACTCTGTACTCACACTCCTATTCCCTGAGAATGCCCCCTGGGTTGGGGAGGGTGGAGAGGAGGTTGGAAGCTGTTATGGCAGATGCGGAGCATCTGCAATGAAACCTCTCCTGGGGCCAGTTTTGCTAGCTTTGCAGCTGCTTTCCATGTGCTGAGCTGCACAAATCAGCCAGAGAAGGGTCTGTACATCTGTGACCCTTCAGAGTGACACAAATCTCAAAGTAGTGAAAAGTATGTGTAATCCACTGCATGAACCCAGTAATAAACCAGGGCATTGTGATTAGGAAAAGCCACAGGAGTGACACACCATCTACAAGGGTTTAATCAATGTGTGCCGTGCATCAATCAGTAAAGCATCAGTGTTTCAACACAGACAAATCCTCACTCAGTTTTTTTTATGCAGATGAACATGAATGTCTCTTATAATGATCTTGGTCATCTTCCTAATACTGGGCAAAGTCTGAAATCTTTAGTCAGTCTTTAACTAAGTTCAAAATCAGAAAAAATTCAATGTGAACTTAGAGAGTTTTTTTTAATAAAAACATTTCAGGATCTGGTCCTGAACTATTAGGGTAAACCCAACTCCAGTACACAGCTCAAAAAGCAAAGATCCAAGAGTCATCAGAATCCTGCCTTCCAATTATTCTCTGGTCTTGAGACTGGCTGTGGAGGCACAGGGAAAAGTAATGATTGGAGGGGGAAGATATAATAAAGTGATGAGTTTAAAGAGAATTAATAAGAAGTCAATTATAGAAGAAGAGAGAGAGAAGTGAGTTAGGTGGGAGTTAAAGGACACACAAGAAGAATCAAAGACTTAAAGGAGGATAGTGAATTCACAGAGAACTCACAGAGAATCAGGGATGAAAAGAAGTAAAAATACAAAGAGAAAAAAGATAAGGGTTACCACCGGGGGTAAGCAATTTATAATCATGGGGAGAGTCAAGGTGGAAGAGAGGGAAATGAAGAAAGGGAGACAGAGCGAAAGAAAAGACAATTCAGCAGGAGGCTAGAGAGAATTAAAGGTGAGATAATTAGTGAACAGAAAGAAAAAAAGGGGGAAGATAGGATGTTAAAGATCTGGGAAGAGGGATAAACAAAGGCATTTAGAGAGGGGATAAATAGGATTTGGAAAGAGAGTATGGAAAGAAGGATGGAAGAGAGATGGGCATAAAACCAGAAAACTGAGCTTAGAGTGAGGGAGGACAACTAGTAACACTATGGATGGAAAACAGAGTAATGTGAAAACTAGAGAGAGTATAGTGATAGTGGGAAAGAAAGAAGAGAAAGGTTGCTTAGGGATATACGGGGAACCAAAAGTGGGAGGGTTGAGAGGGAAAAATAAGAACTAATAGGTAGATAGGTTGAAAGGCAAATAACATGAAGATAAAGTTCAGAAGTGAAACATGGGGAAAACAATAGTAATAGAGATGTAGCCGTGTTAGTCTGGTCTAGCTGAAACAAAAGACAGGACTATGCAGCACTTTAAAGACTAACAAGATGGCTTATTAGGTGATGAGCTTTCGTGGGCCAGACCCACTTCCACAGATCAAATTATGGAAAAAAATTGGCATGACTATATATACCAAAGGGATACAATTGAAAAAGGTGAACACATATAAAAAGGACAAATCAAATTTCAGAACAGAGGGGCCATTGAGGGGGGGGGACCTACTGTCTGTGAGCTAATGATATTAGAGGTGATCATTGAGGAAGCTATCTTTGTAATGGGTAAGGTAATTAGCATCTTTGTTAAGGCCCAGTCGTAAAGTGTCAAATTTAAGCATGAATGACAGTTCAGAGGTTTCTCTTTGAAGTCTTGTGTTAAAATGACTTTGAAGCAGGATGCAGGTAGTCAAGTCGTTGAGACAATGCCCTTTCTGGTTGAAATGGCAAGAAACTTTTTTCTTTGTGAAACTGTCTGATATCAGTTTTGTGTGCATTGATTCTTCGATGAAGTGTCTGAGACGTTTGTCCAATGTACATAGCAGACGGCCACTGTTGGCACATGATAGCATAAATTATATTTCTGGATGAGCAGGAATATGTGTTCTTGATCTTATAACTCAATTGGTTAGGTCCAATGATGTTGTCAGCAGAGTAAATATGTGGACAAAGCTGGCAATGGGGTTTGTTGCAAGGGAAAGTTCCAGGCTTGGTATTAGTGTGGTATGTCCTGTGGTTGTTGGTAAGAACCATCCTGAGGTTAGGTGGTTGTCTATAGGAGACTATGGGTCTGTCTTCCAGAGTCTCTCGGAGTGTAGTATCCTGTTCCAGTATAGGTTGTAGTTTACTGATAATGTGTTGGACGGGTTTAAGTTGGGGGCTATAGGTGATGACAAGTTGTGTTCTATTGTTGGTTTTCTTGGGTCTGTCTTGAAGTAGATGGTTTCTGGGTATTTGTCTGGCTCTTTCAATTTGTTTTTTTATTTCTCCAGGTGGGTAATTGAGTTTTATAAATGCTTGGTAGAGATCCTGAAGATTCTGGTCTCTGTCAGTGGGATTAGAGCAGATGCGGTTGTATCTAAGGGCTTGGCTATAGACGATGGATTGTATGGTGTGTTCTGGATGGGAGCTGGAGGCATGTAGGTAACTCTATGAGTCAGTAGGTTTTCTATAGAGAGTGGTGTCTAATTTACCATTGGTGATTTGTACTGTGGTGTCCAGGAAATGGATGGGGAAAACAATGGAGTGATAAAATGGAGGCAAAATTACACTCAACTTGAACATTAGGTTTTTGGATTTTTCATTCATCTTCCTACAGTTTTTGGCTCTGTTATCTGGTAGAATGGGAGAGCTGAAAGGAGATAGAAAGAAGACACTTTAAGTTCCAGCCTGAGAAGTATTGGGCACAGTCAGGCCCATGGCAAGAGATTAAAATGTAGTGGTCCCAGGACACTGTATTAACCAGCAACATATCTTCCTTCCATCCTTTTGAGCACTGATTAAAATATTAGTGAGGAAGCATAAACTGAGAGAGAACAGACTGCAAGGAAACAAAGTGTGACTTTAAAAGAAAAGCATCAAACCTAAAACTGCACTCATATGCAATCACTCAGAAAACAATCATCTCTGCAGAGTGTGAGCAGAATAGAAAATTCTATATGCAAAGCTAGCTCCAGTTCCATGTCATATGTGTGTGTTGTCAGTAGTCATAAATATCGATAAGGAGAGCTGAGATAGTTCTAGTATATTTATTGTCTCATTTTCATATTTACCAATACAGTGATGCTTTATAATCATTTTATAGCTAGAAGCACCACTCTCTTTATTCCCTGGAGACTGTTCTCAATTAATTGCACTCATGAATACAGCTAGTTCAGTATTACTATTCTCCAACAAATCCTCACAGATCCATGGACAGGGTGTCACTAGTATGAATTAGGTAGTATAAGTTACATTATCACCTTAACAGTCTCATTTGGCATCTTTATGGATATGTAACAATCAACTGCAGAAATATCTAGACTCTTGTGTACAATGGAAGATATTGTGAAAATGTATTTTTTTAAAATATTTTTAATATAGGATGTAAAATGGTGTTAAAAGGAGAGCTCTATTTCTTTTTAAGGAAATGCATTCTCTCTAGCTGTTGGAAATGGCCAGCTCTATTAACCACTGGTTTTATGGACTCTTTCTTAACAACAAGACTAAAAAAAGTTAATTCACACTATAAGTGTCCAAGGCCAGATTTTTAGTTCTGTTGACTTCAATGAAAAGATGCCAATCTGCACCCCTTGAGGATCCTGCCATGGAATTTTTGAAGGAAATGGTAGAAGTCTAGATATCCTGAGTGTTTGTTCTTTCCGAGGTTCTTTTACTAATTTCCTGATCTTTTTACTTATACACCATGGCTACATCTAGACTGGCATGAATTTTCCAAAAATGCTTTTAACGGAAAAGTTTACCGTTAAAAGCATTTTCGGAAAAGAGCATCTAGATTGGCACGTACGCTTTTCCGCAAAAGCCATTTTCGCGATCGGGGCTTTTTTGCGGAAAACAAATCTGAGCTGTCTACACTGGCCCTTTTGCACAAAACTTTTGCGTAAAAGGACTTTTGCCTGAACGGGAGCAGCATAGTATTTCTGCAAGAAGCACTGATTTCTTACAGTAGGAAGTCAGTGCTTTTGCGGAAATTCAAGCAGCCAGTGTAGACAGCTGGCAAGTTTTTCCGGAAAAGTGGCTGATTTTCCGGAAAAACTGGCCAGTCTAGACACAGCCCACCAGTTTCTGTAAGGACTTCAAATCAGTAGCAGGAAACGTGTACAGCAGAGGGCGGTGGGAGGTAGCGTTGTTAGAGTTAATATTGTTTCCTTATTTCAGGGGTGGGGAACCTCCAAATTAAATGATGTGGTTTGCCAGAGTCAGCCCCAAAGGGCCGCTTGAAGGTTTATTTATCTCAGTGTCCACAGGCACGGGTGCTTGTAGCTCCCAATAGTTGTGGTTTGCTATTTCCAGTCAATGGGAAGAGTGGGAAGTGGTAGCCTGGCCTATGCTGCTTTCTACAGGTCCCATTGGCTGGGAATGGTGAACCACAGCCAGCAGAGCTGCAAGTGGCCATGCCTGTGGATGCTCAGGTAAATAAAGCATCTGGAGGCCCACAGGTGTTTAACTCTGGTGAACCACATCCAACCAACTCATTGGAGATTCCCCATCCCTGCTTTATTCTAATAAAGTCCCAACTACTAGATGATCACTCATGTATTCCACCTTCCTTTCCAACACCCCATCAAAGGGCTTGTGCTTAATATTTATATAGGAAATCCGTGGGTTGTTTTTTTTACTATCATCTCAAATGCTCTAATTTTAATAAGACTTTAGCACTTCAAACATAATTGTATTACAATAATGATGAGACACTTCCTCCACCCCCAAGACAATGGCCCTATTGTGCTAAGTGTTCATACATACAGAAAGAGGCAGGCCTACGCTGAAGGACATGCCGTGTGAGTAGATGTGACAAAGTGTGAAAGAAAGGACAAAACATACAGACAACGTAAACAGTGTGTTAATTTGCAAATGTCATACACATTAATGGCTATGTCTACACTGGCAGCTTCTTGCACAAGAACTCTTCCACAAGAGAGCATCTACACTGGCATGTGATTTTACACAAGAGATGTACTTTTGCGCAAGAGCATCCATGGCAGTGTAGACACTCTCTTCCGCAAGAAAGCTCTGATGGCCATTTTAACCATAGGGGCTTCTTACGCAAGAAATTCATGTTGCCTGTCTACACTGGCCTCTTCTGAAAGAGCTCTTGTGCAAGAGGGCTTCTTCCTGAGAGGGAGCGTCAGAGTTCTCGTGCAAGAAGCCCTGATTTTCTACAGTAGAACATCAGTTTACTTGCGCAAGAACACGCGGCCAGTGTATATAGGCAGCATGTTTTCTCGCAAGAGCGTCCATTTTTGTGCAAGAATGCGCCAGTGTAGACACATCCATTCTGTAATGGGAGATTTCATTTACACTTAAACCCTTAAGAAAGAGAGGCTAAGTATGTCCTGATGCATATAATCTTTTCTCTTGACTTAAAAGACAATTTTCCTCTCTCCCTCACGGCTACTTTGGTGTGACTCTTTTTTTCCACTAACTCTACCTTCCTTACAAAACATATCCTCTTTCCCCCTATATTATCCTTCCAACCTGGTAACACCACACTGCTGTCCCCATTCTTTCATCTTTGGTCAGCAGGATAGGACTCCCTACTTGACCCATTAAACCCTTGGGAAACATTCACTTTAATAAGGGCTTGATCCACGGCCCATGACATTAATGAAAAGACTTCCAAATCACCTATATGGGCTTTAGATTGGACCCTTAAAAGATAAAGGCCCCTTGTCTTCTCTCGTTTAAATCAGTGGCAGATTTGCTGATTTTCTTGAGAGTATGAGTGAGTTTAAACTGATGAAGGGTCTGAAAGACACTCCCTTTGCAGTTTAATGCTGTTAGCACTCTACAGGGGGTGCTCACCACCATGCAATGTCAGGTTCACAATGAGGTGGTGGAGATGTCTATAAGTGATCATTCAGTTTCATCAGCTCTTAACAGGTTTAGTAGCCCTGTCACCTCTAAATGAGATAATTTTCACTTTTCCCTCTAGCCTCTTTTTGTACTCAATAGCAGAAAATAAAATTAAAGGGACACTGTACAATTTGGAATGATTCTCTATTAGAGGAGACTTTTATATTTTAAGAATTTCTTACTTTTTAAAGATCATGTAACGTAACCACTAAAAATATTCACAGCTACATAAAAAAGCAAAGTAGATTGAACAATAGTAGTAGCCATGGTTACGTGCATACCATCACTGCACTGTGATCCTACAATTCATTTCTATGAATAACACAATTATAGTCTAACATAATACAAAGTAATCTCAACCAAAATAAGAAAAAAAGCATGATTCTAACTATTTAAATCAACAAGGCATCTAGCTGCATAATAAAACTAGCATACCCTGCATGACTAATTCAAGTATCTCAATTTTAGAATCACATTTCAAGCAATAAAATGAATAAGCCGACTGTCTGAAGCAGAAAGTTTATAAATTATCATTAAAATGCCAAGGAACAGCCTATATGGGGGAAAACCCCTACCAAGTCAGAATTTCAACATCAGATGCTTCCATTAAAGAGCTTCCATTAAAGAACTGTAAAGTTAAATATCACAGTTATAGAGTTAAATATAGCAGAGGGGAAAAGGCATCGTCAAGGGAGAGGAGATGTTTTGAGACTTAAAAGCCAAATAAAATCAAGGAAGTAAAAACGAAGAGGTAGTTTCTTCAAAATGGCAGGGCGTGCAAAGAAGAGAGGTTGTACACCAACAGTGCAGCGCTTGCATGAAAGGAAAGACAGGGGCTATCACTCTGGTGAATGGTAGAGAGGCTGGAATATAGAGGGATCAAGTCCTGGAGATGAAAGAAAATCTATGGAGAAATTTTTGAAAAGGAAGGGTCCCAATCCTGCAATGAGCATTACTTGGGCAGGTATCTGCAATCTGAAGAATGGTCCAGTATCTAGGACATTAGCTAAGATTTAGGTTCAAGTTTTAACCTTATACAAATCACCTGACTGATCTTAAGCAAGCCACCTAGCTCCTCCATGCTTCATTGCCCAAGCTGCAATCTAGGAAAGTTCTATTCTCCCTATCTCACTAGGGTGTTACGAAGATAAATAACTGAAATAGTGCAAGGTGCTCAGACATTTTGGCAAAATGGGCCTCCTAAATACCTAAAGGAAGACTGTGCAATCAGCTACCAGCGAAAGAAATTTTAAATGAATCCCAAAATTAATGCCAAAGGCCAGTGAAGGCATATGAGTCCAGGAATGGTGGAGTTGTGTTGCTTTGTACATGCAAAAAAAGAAAGGCAGTAGCATTCACAATGGAACTACCTCAAAAAGAACCCAACCAGTGACACCACTGGGCATAGGATCAGGTTCAAGAAGCTTAATAGTAAAACACACTTAAAACCCTCTTTGGCTGATACACAAAAACATGGTTTTCTCTCACCTTAAACCCAGCACTGCATACTGCATGTTCTGCATACCTAACAGCACAAGACATAATACATTTCCTCTGTGGTAGTTTCTTAGAGCAGCTATGTTATAAGTGAAAACATAGCATTGGGTACCAATTATGCTCTGAGAGTGTTATCTTCTATGTGGGCCCAGAGAAAGAGCCACATAGGAAAGATAAAGGCATTTGGTTTACAGATAGTAAGGAAGACAACACATCTTAAAAATCTCCTGGAATGATAGCATTTTATTAGAAATAATGATTTTCTTAAAACATAGATACCACTCTCTCTAAATTATTGTTTTCAGCATTTTTTAAATGGATTCTACCCCTTGGAATCTACCAGGGAGAAAGCTAACATCCTTATCAGGTAGTCAGGTTTCTTCATTGGTGTGCCTGTTAGCTGGTAGAGATATTAAGTTGGAGTTAGCCAAATAGTGGAATCCTGCTGCTGATGTCATAGGACCAAATTCAGAAGTGATGTGTACAATTGGATGCAAGGGTTAAGAAGTTAGTATAACTTACATATCAAAAAGAATGAAATTGAGGATATACAGCAAGAAAAGCAAACTCAGGAATCTGAAATAAGGTATATATTAAAATAGCCTCTTCTCCCTTTCCCTCCCTCCTGACTTGAATATATCACCCACTTCTGGACCTCTTGGTGTGCTAATTATAATTACAGCAATTGAGTGCAATATACCACACAAATAACTCACCTTTGAATTTGGGCCATTGTAGTTTTGAATCTTCCTACATTGAATATTACCACAGTCACAACTAAAGCTGGTTAGAAAACAGAATTCCCATATTTCAAAACTTCTTTTTTTTTTTAAATTCCAAATAGGAACAAAAAAGTTGAAATTTTGATATTTCTCTTAGAACACAAATTAAAATAAAAAACTGACATTTTATTTTGATATCACCTGTTCAGTGTAATAACTACTGAACCATTTTGTTTCAATATGATAAAACATTTCATTTCAATGATTTCAAAACATCATAATATAAAATATTAAATACAGATATTAAAATTAATAATACAAAAAGTCAAAACAAAATGAAATGCTATGTTGAAGAAAAGACATAATGAAATAATTGCCTCTTGTTGAATTAATACATTTTGCAGTTTTTCAAAATGCAGAGGAAGTCTAAATTGTTTGTTTCAACTCTTTCCCTTCACATTTTGTCAAAATCACCATGTTTCTACAAAATATTTAGATTTAAAAATTCATTTTTCTGACAGAAATTGTCCAACTGAAAATTTGACTACCTCTAATTAGAACTCAAACCAGAACCAGTTGTAGTACCAGCTGCACAAAAAGGAAACCTTCCTTCTGCTCCTCCCTGTGGGAGCTTTGTTAATGCCATCTCAATTAGATCTTTGTCATTGTGTCAAAGATAAAGACTTTAGTGGCACAAGTGAAATGCAACACAAAAGGATCCTAATGAGAGTGTAAAATTGTTTAATGAATAAATACTTCTGCCTTCGTGTATTACTCTAACATTTAAGGACTACAGCTGTCATACTCAATTTTTCAAGATGAATGGGAAGAAATGTTAATTTTTTTGGCAGCATTCACAGGCTTGTTAATCCTAGCTGAAGGATTGCCTCTTACAATAAGTATCCTCTTTAATCAGTCTGGTGGTCTAGAAATTAGTACAGATGTACTTCTGAACCTCTGGGATGGAGCTTTGGACAGTATACTTTGCTTAACATGCATTCTTCAGACAACCATGTGATCTAACATGTTTCCCAAATCAAAGCTAACATCTGAGGGTTTCTTTTAACACTTACGCCCATGCAGAACACCTGATTCTGACTTGAGAACTTGTAAAATGTTTACATGGGAGTGAAGAAGGGCTGGATTACTAGAGGTACTGACCTGAATTGAGAAGATTATGAGGGAAACTCAGAACAGCCAAGCTGCAGCAGGAGTATTAAAGGGGATTCTGGACAACTTATCCATTGTTACTCCTGGGTCTCTGCAGGACATTTGCACAATGGACGCAGTCCATATTCCCACCTGTGCTCAGCTACCTCATTGTGATGTGGGACCAGACTTGGCCCTTTCCCTTCCTGTTAGGGTGGATAGCACTGGCAACACCTAGTAGGGAGCAGTGGCTCCAGCTTGAAATATCTGAGCACTGTGCAGGGACACATGCTGGAAAGGCTCCTGCCATCTTCTCTCCACTTTCATACATACCTGCTCAGACTGAGCCGCAATCTGGCCCTAAACCTGATGAGATAAAATGCCACTTTTACAATTTTAGATAAATTAATATTAGTGAAAATTCTTTGACCTAGAGTTCCAAGAGAGGCCTGCTCCTACTGTGAAATACATGGACATGCATTACTGTGGCTTGTACTACAGGTTGGCTGGTGCTGAAACAGAGAATTTGCCAAACCACAGGATGGCAATATTGACTAGCAGCATTATTAACACTTCTACTGCCTACTGGGTTCTTAGAAGACATTTAGGGTAAATTAGAGCTAAACAACAGCACAGAACACCTAGAGCCAGGATTGGTGGCTGTAAACAAACTTCATAGAACCACAGGAAACTTGGCCACACCCATGATAAGTGGACATCTAGCTAACAAAAACAATGCCAGAGCACAGATGTTGCCGGACTAGAGTGCTGGACTAGAAAGGTTCAACCTTTATAAGAATCCTCACATTTATGTACAAACACATTGATGGATTTGATTTCCAGGCTCCTGATATGACATGATGTAAAAAAAAATTTTGAATACTGTTACAAGCTAGGTTAACCTTGTTGAAAATGGTCTATGAACACACCCTTCATTTTAAGAGTGCAGTGAAAGATAGTATGAGGGAGGGCACTTTAATGGGGAAGGGAAAGAGACTCAGGCAGGAAAAAAGCCAAGCAGCAGCCTGTAAACACATTGTAACCCTGGGAGAAGTCTACCACAAAGTTCTGGATGGAGGGTGCTGGATGAAAGAAGCCTGAGCTGTAAGCAGAACAAGGTATCCCTTGGTTTTGGTTCATCCTTGGCTAGCTGCTTGCAGCAAAAAGGGCATCACTGGTGTCAGCAGTGAGGTCTAGTTTCCAAGGAGAGACATACCAAGCTCATTTTCCTATTGAAGCAAGGTGGGACAAATAACAGAAGTGCAGAAATAAAAAGTGGTCAGCAATCATTAAAAGACCAAAAGTAGTTGTTAGAGCATGGCCTAAAACAGGAACTGAAGACTTTGCCATAGAAATTAAGACAAAATCTAACAAGAGCTGAAGGTTTACCAGCAAGGGCTCAGAAATGGTTTACAGGCCACGATGAGCTTCCTGCTGGAGCAACAACTACTAAGTGTCAGAACAGACTGAGAAATCCAGTCAAAATGGCAAAATACATTGAAGTGACCAGTAATCTGATTGCCACTGACCAGAAGTTTTCCACAAGAGACCAAGCAAACTGATGGAAGGAGTGTGGAGCAAACTTGGAACTAGCTAACAGGGGTGAATTGCAACAAGAACACAGGGAGCTGAAAATACATCTGCAGAAGGAAATCAGAGTCACAGACCACATTGGAAGGCAGCCAACTGGATGAGGAATTGAGGACTTGATAAAGTGTAGATATTTACAACTGATTTCTATCCTGTTTGTAAATCTCACAGACCCAAAAGGAGAATTCATTCAGTCACAGCACAAATGAGGAAAAGCCCATTGTCTTTGAGAGAAAAGCCTGGGAATCCCTGTTTATGGGGAATCATAGATGATACCGTCTGGCTGGGGAGAAGAGTGAGGACACAAAGCAACTACAAAACCCATGAAGTACCACAGAAGCATTTCCAGATCAATATATATATATATGTTTAAATCTCTCAGTTTTTGAACATTCAGTTTTTCATTACAAATTTCAAAGTACAAATAAGACATAAAAAGAGTTTAAAGTACATAGCATGTTATTTCAGGCCATCAGCTCTATCCCTGCAGTTTTTCATTGAAAAAACTGAATTTTTCTGTGGAAAGATATTTTTGTAAACATTATTTTATTGAAAACCATACTGTCTATCAAAATTGAAGTTACTAATGACAGAATTCAGTGGTCTGCAGCTTGGGTGCTGCATCTTGTTGTGTGATCTAAACATTGGAACAAGGCATTATAGACAAAGGCGCTTAGTGATTTTGTAAATTTGCATAATCCTTTGATGTCTTGGTGACCTCAATACCCTACTGCAGCTGATGGCCTGAAATAACATTCTATGTACTTTACACTCTTTTTATGACTTATTTGTATTTTGAATTCTGCAGCGTTCATATGAGTGCTAACTGGTAATGGAAATGACTCAGATACTTTAAAATGAAAAAGAGACTATCCATTGCCTATCAGCAAAGATGATTTTTTTTGGCTTAGCTCACTTGTGAATTATATTGGTGTGTTATAGTACATTTTTTAAAGTAGATAGAAAGCACTGACTTTGGAGGTTGAGCAAAGGAGGCTGAACAAAAAATACAATTGCCCCAGATTTTCTGATGGTATGTATTTTCACGTAGTAAGTTTGGGGTTACTACTGCTACATATTTAACTTTTTATGCATTTTACATATTGTAACGCTGCACATTTTACATAAGAACATAAGAACGGCCATACTGGCTCAGACCAAAAGCCCATCTAGCCCAGTAGACTGTCTGCCGACAGTGGCCAGCACCAGGTGCCCCAGAGAGGGTGGACCGAAGGCAATGATTACGCGATTTGTCTCCTGCCATCCTTCTCCAGCCTCTGACAAACAGAGGACAGGGACACCATTTCTATACCCTGGCTAATAGCCCTTTATGGACCTAACCTCCATGAAATTATCTAGCTTCTCTTTAAACTCTATTATAGTCCTAGGTTTCACAACCTCCTCTGGCAAGGAGTTCCACAGGTTGACTACACGCTGTGTGAAGAAGAACTTTCTTTTATTAGTTTTAAACCTGCTACCCATTAATTTCATTTAGTGTCCTCTAGTTCTTCTATTATGGGAACTAATAAATAACTTTTCTTTATCCGCCCTCTCCACGCCACTCATGATTTTATATACCTCTATCATATCCCCCCTCAGTCTCCTCTTTTCTAAACTGAAAAGTCCCAGTTGCTTTAACCTCTCTTCATATGGGACCCATTCCAAACCCCTAATCATTTTAGTTGCCCTTTTCTGAACCTTTTCCAAGGTCAAAATATCTTTTTTGAGGTGAGGAGACCACATCTGTACACAGTATTCAAGATGTGGGCATACCATAGTTTTATACAGGGCAGTAAGATATTCTGGGTCTTATTTTCTATCCCTTTCTTAATAATTCCTAGCATCCTATTTGCCTTTTTGACCACCACAGCACACTGTGTGGAAGTTTTCAGAGAACTGTCCACAATAACTCCAAGATCTCTTTCCTGATTTGTCGTAGCCAAATTAGCCCCCATCATACTGTACGTATAGTTGGGGTTATTTTTCCCGATGTGCATTACTTTGCACTTATCCACATTAAGTTCCATTTGCCATTTTGTTGCCCAATCACTCAGTTTGGTGAGATCTTTTTAGAGTCCCTCGCAGTCTACTTCTGTCTTGACTATCCTAAACAGTTTGGTATCATTTTAAATGTGTGGTTCCTGATATATCACTACAGAAGTAGGCTACATTTTTTATCTATCTATATTCTTACACCATGTCCATTACAACGTGGGTAAAGAGAGTTTGAGATTGAAATAAGGCCCTAGAAAAGCAGGAGTCTTGACACTCTTAAATAGAGACTAAAATGCTCGGTGCCAATTCTGCTGAGTTCTTGTGAAATCATTGGTGATCCTGGGGTATAACTACAGATGGAATTAGGCCCTCTGATAGAATTTCAACTCTAGGTAGAATAGGGCAATAAAACCTTTTTGATTTCATGCACCTACTATTTCATAGGATAGATTAAATGGACCAACGCATTCTATTTTGAAGATAAAATATAAAGCTCAAAGCAGCAGAAATCATACAGCATTTTACAGAAACTCCCTTGAACACAGGTTGGCCCATTAACACTCATTCCTATTTCTCCTATCCAATTTTCTCCTAGAAACACCTTAATAAAAAATGACAAATTAGTGAATCACAGGACCCTTTTCAAGCCATGACAGCCACACTGATAGGGTAAAACAAGTCATGTGCTGCTCTATCACTTTATTCAATATAGAGATACAAAATGTTGATACTAATACTATACAAAATAAGCCCTTCATCCCTTACAAGTTGTCACTGTATTTATGCATTTCCACTTTTTGATTAAACTCCTCGGTATGTAGCTGGCTATGTGTTACTCCCTTAAAAACATTTACTTAACATTGCTCAGCTTAATTTGGGCTATATCGTTTGAACTTATTATTTAAAATAGTGTGAACTCTAGGCTATATTTAATTTGAAACAGTTTCTAGGAATTCTATAGCAATCTGCATTTGCAGAAAGTGAATTTAAGACCTCAGTAGACATAAGAATACAGCTGGCCAAGGAACTGGCAAGGAACTGGAACTCCCATTCCACGGGAAATTCCAAAATTAACAAAAAATTGTTCCAGAACCAATACAAAAGATGAATTTATGAAATTTTGCTCAAAACAGGAATTCCAATTTCCATCTTAAAACAGTCAAAATGGCATTTCATTTCAAACTTTTCTACATGCTTCCATGTTAATTGAGTTTCCCAGAGCACCAGCAGCTTGCCAGGCAGGGACTGGGACAGCTCAGGAAGCCTGTAAACCATGAAAGGCTCTACCCCTTTCATGAGGAACTGGCAGCAGGGGCGGATATAAGGCAGGGTGAGCGGGGCAGCCTCCCCGGGTCCCACACTTCAAGAAGCCCCACGCATGCACCGTGGCGCCACCGCGCATACACCGTGGAAAAGGGAGGCCCCGCGAAATGGTCATCTGCCCCTGAGTGGCAGGAAACAAGGCAAAAATCTGAATTGAGTTCAGGAGCTGCAAAGGAGAAGCTTTGCACACCAACACAATAAGATTGTGTGAAGAGACTGAAAAAAGACAAGATCAAAATAGCACTTAGCAACTGAAGAAGAGGCAATGGGAGAACATGTGTTACAAAGTGACCTCACACAAGCAAAGGAAGAAATGAATTTTGCTGAATCAAGCCATTAATTCATCTAGCATTTTTCTAACTGTTGCACCAATGTGTAGTTGATGATTTAAAGGAAGGAAAAAAATAACTAGTTGATTACGGATTATGTTAACAAAGACAGGCTTAAATACCTAAAACAGAGCTTTGATAATCCATGTTATTATGTTTGATTATAGGGATGCATATATAGTTAATGATCAGTCCTTTTAAAAATCAATCAGTATTTGTCTCAATGGCAGTGAAATTTACAGGTTGGCTACACTAGAACGCATAAAGTAAACTTGCTGCTTGTAAGTTTACTACATGTCAGTTTCATTGACTATCTCCTTGTTCACTTTATAACAATGCAAAATATGTAACTGATATTCCAGGTTGATGCATTTGAAAGGCTGAGCTGTGATATGTAGATTCTTCAGTTTTCCTTTCCTCCAGTAATAGATAATTGAGTCAAACTCTTCAAATTGATAACTGACAACCAAAGCTAGCACTCCTATCCATTATTTATCAAGATTTGGGTTTTAATTACAACTTCTAGTGATAATTATTGACTTTCGAAACATACTGTAAACAGATACCAGCTTTCACTAGTCATCAAAAGCCAGGAGATATGTGAAGAACATAGATTTAATATTTATGAGCTGCTGCTGTATTTAGCTAAACATTAAACTTTTAAGTGTTATAATATTTCTAACCTGCACTAAGTTACACAATAAAAGCTGATAATTCAGAACAATGTTGGCACTTCCAATTTCTTAAAGTAACTGAATCTCATATGATATTTCTGTCAAAGAAAAATAGAAATAAGAGCTAGAAAGTCCCTGCTGTATAAGATCAAGTTCATCTGCTTATCTGTGCAGGGATTTTTCCTATAATACATTTCTATTATGCTGTTGGGGCTGCTGTTAAACATCTCCAGGCCCAAGCCAGTGAGAGTTTATTCTGGTTGTATTAACTCCCCATACAAAGAGAGTATGTCAGCATAGCACGGATGTCTTTTATGGTGCATCCACATGCACCCTTAGCTCGAAATAAGCTATGCAATTTGTGCTACGCAAATTGCATAGCTTATTTCGATTGCATTTCAAAATAGCTTATTTCATAACTTGGCACTGTTTACACAGTGCCAAATTTCAAAATAATGCGTTATTCCGAAACTCCCCTTAACCCTTATGGAACGAGTGTTACCGGAATGTCAGAATAAGCCATCCATTATTTCAAAATCTATTTTGAAAATAACTGGCTGCTTCCATAGACACAGAATAGCTATTTCGAGATACTTCTGGTATCCTGAAATAGCTCCACAGAGTAGACGTACCCCATGGTAACAGAAGATGCATCACTATCCACAAAACTCTACTACCATGGAAAATAAAGGTTCTGGAGAGCAGAATGGAAGTGGTCTTCTGCTGGAACTGGAGCTTCCAAGATCCACAGAGATCCAAGGCCTTTGAAAGGAGTAAATTGTTCAGTACTCTGTGAGATAAAACAAGTTTCCTTTGCTGGCTGTGCTCTTATGGGTTTTACGATATGACCCTTCATAGTTAGTGATTTTCAAACAATATGCTCAGATAAAAGACATAAATTGGCAAGTGTATGATTGCATAATCTTGACATTTCACAGCTTTTAAAGCAACAAAGCTCCATTAGGATAATTTAGTCTGACCAATTGCATAATAGAGGCCATAGAACACCATCCCCATCAAGCCCAGTTACAACTGGTTGAATTACAGCCCATTTTTTAGAATGACTTAGAATGAAAGCTGTCAAGAGATTAAAAAATGTAATCGCAATTAATTGCATGATTAAAAAATTTAATCATGTGATTAATCACGTGCGCTGCCCTTTTGAAATGTTGCTGAGGTGTTTCAACGGGGCAGCACTGCAGAAGCCCAGGATCAGCTGGAGTCCTCAGCTGACCCGGGCTCCGTGCAGCACTGCCCCTTGGAAAGGCCACCTTAATGCGTTAATCCTGTCCTGCATTAATGCTCATCAATTGACAGCCCTAATCCCTATAGATCATGGAAACACATCAGAACTGTGTCAATATCTGGAATAATTAAATAAATTCTTCTATATCATTAATATATTTGTGTCCTATTCAAAAGAGTCCTTTTTTAGCTCAGCCTCAGCTGAGGCCAGCACAAGGCCAGAGGGCAGTAGACTCTGCCATGGGCAGTGCAGAGTTTGTGGGGGGACCTCAGCCCCCAAGCTCAGGGGAACGATCAGCCCCGAGGTTGGGGGGGGGTAGACCCCACGATGGGCAATGCAGAGTTCAGTAGGGGGGACTCAGCCCCAGAATCAGATGTGGGGGGAGGATCAGTCCCAGGCCCAGGAGGCAAAGAGAGGGTGGCTTGGGTGAGCCGAGAGGGTGGCTTGGGTGAGCCCTGCCGGGGGTGGGAGGATGGCTTAAGTAAGTCCCCCCACCCAGGCTGTTTTATTTTTAAAAATATGGTCACCTGGAAGGGGAGAGGGATGGGTGTCAAGGTCTTTACTTCTTGTTTACTTCTCCTTTGGAGCTGGAACCAGGTCTTCAGGGGTGGTTTTTTTTCCCTTTTTCACTGCTTCTGTTTTCTGTGCGTCCTCTGGTGGTGGTTTGCATTACTGCGCCTTATCAGAGAGGGTTTTGGGAGTAGCTCATGCTGGTTTGCCACCCTCTGCAATTAACGTACGTTAATTTATTTAACACGTTAATTCTGCCCTGCATTAATCGCAGGCATTAACACCCACTCATTGACAGCCCTACTTAGAATCATGATTTAAGGATTTCAAGTGATGGTGAATCCAATTCACCCCAAGGCAGCCTGTTCCAATAGAAATACGTGTGTAATTTCCAGTACAAAACAATCTAGCTTCTACCTCCAGCCTTTGGATCTTGTTATGCTTTTGCCTCCTGGATTAAATAGTTCTCTAATATTATTTCATCATCTAGGGACTTACAGATGATGAACAGGTCAGCTTTTAAGCTCCTTAAATCTCACTCCGAGATGTGTTTTCTGGAGCTCAGACTGTTCTTAGAACTCTTCTCTGAATCTCCTTTGATTTTTCAGCATTCTTGTTAAAGTTGGGATGCCAAATCTTGCCAAACACAGTATTCCAGTAATGATCTCACTCACTCCATATATAACAGTACCACTAACTCTCTCGTCCTCTGTAATAGCCTGTTTATACAACTAAGAATCACATTGTACATTAGAAACACAGCATTGTACTGGCAACTTATCTGTGTCCCCTAGATTGCTGTGGGCTGTAGGGTGACCAGATGCTTTCATTTTATAGGGACAGACCCAACATTCCAGGGTTTTACTTCTAGAAGCATTACTACCCTCAACCACATCCCAATTTTTCATGAGTGCTACCTGGTCACCGTTGCGTTCTGAAACCTTCTTTTAGTCGTAACTACTCTGACATATAAGTCCCAACCCCAGTCCACTGGAAGATTCAGACTTGACTTTAACAAATCTTCTGAGGTTTTCCAGACAGAGATGTTGCCTCCATAGTAAAGCTGTGAGCTCTACTTCACAGACTGTTTTGCCTGCAACTCTTCTTAGAGGCCTGTATTGCTGATGGGGCAAGGACATTGTAGTAGGTGTCAGAGAGAAGGAAAATTTGTTTAGGAAGCACAGCTTCCAGGTCTGTAATGGAGGCAGATTTTCTATCCTGTAAATGGCTCAGTGGAATCCAATCTGATTTAATCTTATCTCATCCATCAGACTAGGACTTAGAACTCCCAAGGATTGTCAGGTAGCAGAGGTGGACAGGGCTAGAGCATGAGTGAGAGCGGATAGCTTAGTGAGCCAGGCAGACTGCTTCAGAAAAAGGAAGAAGGTGGCATTTCTCGGCAATCTATCAGTTTTCTTTGCAGAGCTAAATTAATTTGTGATGATCAAGGGGGTTAACTCTTTTTTATGGTAAGTTGAAACATTGGAGAGCTGGCCTGTGTTTGAGAGTTTGTGATGATGTACATGTGGTGAAGTTTAAGTAAGGGCCAAAATTTCAAAACTGTTTGGTAAATGGTATTTGAAATGCTAGGGGCTAATTTATCCAGATGATATCATGGAAAATCTAAACTATGTAGAGATAATTAATTGTAGTAAATTCAGGCACTAAATTTAATTACTGAATTGTGAAATAGTAATAGAGATGTAGCTGTGTTAGTCTGGTCTAGCTGAAACAAAAGACAGGACTATGCAGCGCTTTAAAGACTAACAAGATGGTTTATTAGGTGATGAGTTTTCATGGGCCAGACCCACTTCCTCAGTTTGATCCACAATTTGATCTGAGGAAGTGGGTCTGGCCCACCTGATAAACCATCTTGTTAGGACTATGGAGCACTTTAAAGACTATCTTTTGAATTGTGAAAGGGACTTTTGTCTTACTTCCTAAGAAAAGTGCCTTAACTATGGAGTTACTGCCACTTCTTTCAAAATGAAACCTAGTACACATTCCATGTTTGGACTTAATTTATGATCTTGCTGAGCATTTTGTGCAGATAACGCATAATGTCTGCAGTGGTAGTAAAAAAGTATTTTTACTGTGTATATACTGTGCACAAGGTGTCACCTATTTACTGTTTTCAGTTTGTTTTTGTGGGTGAATAACTAACTGTGGTATCCAATGCCATTCTTCGGTAATGAGAATTATAAACAATGTCTTCCTTGTCTCAAAAAATATCAACCAACAAAAAATATACTATTATGTATGGCATTGTAGTTTCCAGGTTAGCTTTGATCAGTGTCTTGCATTATTTTGATTCATCTATTTTGTGTGCTACTTGATTCTGTGCTTTCACGATCAGTAATTTTGCTTGTTTTCTTGTTCTTCCATTCCCTGTCTTCTCTAGGTTCCTAACCGGGCAATTATACATTTCAGACTTGTAAAGACTGCAAGTTAGTATTGTGAGAAAGAGCCATTCTGATAACAAAACAAGTTATAATAATGAGAATGAAGCAACTTGTAAAGCTGTCTGAAAAATGCTAATAACTAATCATCAAAATTATGGATTGCTTCAAGAAAAAAATGGGTCATTACTTTGTGTAGAGGCAATAGTTTGGATACATCTTGTTTATGAAGTTAAATCCATTAGAAGAATATTAGGCTCTTCACTAGTGCCAAAGCATGCAAATACTATGGCAACATTTTTGCATGGAATGTCCATGCAAATGTGTGGCTCCCAATGAGAAATAACAAATCTGGAATCATACATGCACTTGAATATCTGCCCTAAAAATAAACACTTATACAGGATGCCCTGAGCAAGCACTCTAATGTGACACATCGCAGAAGGGGTTAATAGACTGAATGCAGACTTTGGGATTTTGAATAAAATGTTTAGACTCTGTTAGTTTGAATTTATAACAGCACAAGGACAGTTTGATGAGTGTAGTTCCAAAGAAATATTGGGATGTTTGTCATTTGAGTGAAGGTTTGTCAGTTTTTATACCTTGATATATATGTACCGATGTTGTTGCCTATATTTTATTCAGTTAAAAAAAAATAAAAATAAAAAGAGAGAGAGAGGGAGCCGTTGTTAGTGGGGAAGTTAAAGGGCAGGGTTCTGAGCCATGAAAGCAAAAAGATTTAGAACTCAGACCCCAATCCTGTATGTGGGTTGTCCCGTCTTGCGTGACTTTGAGTGCCAAAGGGTACTATATTTTCTCTTTCTCTCTTTTTCTCTTTCTCATCACACTCATTCTAGAATCAGTTCAGTTCCTGGATGTCAATATCTTGCATACTCCCATGTATCCCTGCCCTACATTTCTATGACTCTATGTGCCAGCCAGTTTCAGACTTCCTGGCAGAGCCAGGTTTGTGGGCAGATGGCACTGTTGCATAATTCTCCAGGCAGACTTTCCTCTGCCAGGAACCCACAGCCTGACAAAAATGTATTCAGCTGATAACGCTAAAGTAGAGTAATAAAAATTGGTCTAAGACAGCAGTTCTCAAACCATGGCGCACGTGAGCTGTAGGCATTTTTTTGGTAAAATGTGCATGGGGCTCATGCAGACAGGTTGTGCATAACCAAGGCTGACAGCTAGAGACCTGCCATTCCAACGCTGCTCCTCCCCTCCCCCACTCCCCTCCACAAGACCTGGATTGAGCTGTCCTCCGACCTCTCGCCTGGCAGTATTTGTCAATATCACTTTTCACGGCAGACTTAGAAATATGACTGCAGCAGTATAGAAGTAAGGTTGACAATGGGACACTAAGTTTGCTGTGAACAGTGATTTCAAATGACACTTTTCACATTGATTCCCTTACTTCTGTGCTACTACCAGAGTGTCACTGTCACAATTCTTGCATTTTATTGCTCTGTAAAGCTATACTGTGCGCCCAGCAATTTACTGTTAGGTGAAACATTTCCTCCATCATGCTGCTTCTTATTTTCCCTTCATTTGTCTTAAAAGGAAAAATAAAGAGGAATACCACTTAAAGAGAGTAATTGTTTCTTAATGGCAGAGATTGTCAAATTAGCCTTAACACCCATCTAGCAGAAACCTTTGATGTGATTTGCCCTACTATTAAGGCTATTAGTTGAAACTTGAAATTGATTAATTTGGACATTGCATTAACTTCTTCTTGCACAAACTTAAACAACAAATGGTCTTGCAGCACCTTAGAGACTGGTAACAAAAAATGTAGGCAGTATCTTGAGCTTTCGTGGACATAACCCACTTACCATTCGTTGTTTTTTAAGTTTTTTCAGTTACAGATTAATACATTTACCCCTCTGAGACTTTTAAACATGCAAAGCACTCCATTCAGTCATATGGAGTGGAAATCCATTAACTGCACAAGGAAACTATCTGAAGAAGTGGGTTGTGCCTATGAAAGCTCGTGATACTGTCTACATTTTTTTTTTTTAGTCTGAGGTGTGGCAGGACCATTTGCTGTTTAAGGGTTTTTAAAATTTTTTTTACAGACTAACAGGGCTACCCTATGACTTTCTTCTTGCACATTCATCAGTTCCTTGTATAAAGCAACATAAATGCAGCTTGTTGTTTAAACATTCTAAAAACCTGAATATGTGTCATCTTGTTACAAGTTACGTATTATTGTAATAACAAGTGCCTGACTAACACTGCTCAAGAATTTTCATCAGTAGCATCTAAAGAAACTTTTTCAATAGAACCTATTAGAAAGTTAATTTGACACTATACAACAAATGTTACTAGTAGCAATCAAGTTTTATGCTTCAAATATCTGGGGATCTGTGCTCTATAAAGCAAAGACAACGATTTTTTTTAAAGTACCAGCACAAGTGAGGAAATACAGGGTTTTTGTTTTAACAAAAACTTTATTTATCTAAAGTTTGTAGTCAGTAAACCGACATGCCAGCAGAGAAAGTAAAAGAATACTGCTACAAAAGAGAACCGGAAAAATTGAAACTTTATCCAGCCATTAATAATTTGTAATATGAAATTTAATTGAAAATAATAGTAGCTCTGCATAACAACCAAATGGCAGGGCCTGGGTAAAACCCTGAACCTAATGATGCTGACACATCAGTGTTCTGCACCAGAAAAAGTTACAAATTGGATTTCGATATGAGCACCACCTGTTCAATTCCACATGCCCAAATCAGAAAGACATTTCACTATAACACACAAAAAATCCTATCCTGAATTCAAAATGTATGTGTAGTGTAGGAGTCAGGATTTACTGGTGTTGTCCTGACAGGTTTCCTGCTTATTCAATGATGATAACTGGACAGCTGTATGCATTTATGCATTTGTTCCCCCTGTTTACTGTGTTGACCATACACAAGTAGTCAACACAGCAAACTTTGAGAGAGCCCGTAAAGACCACAAAATTAGTTAAGGATTAAAGGCACCAGGCAAGGTTTATTGTAGACAAGGCACAGTCCTAGCTTCCCTGAAGCAAAGGGTCTACAGTTAGGCTAACACATGTATGCCCGTTACAATGGACCGACTTAGTGCCGTGGAATTTCACACTGCCCCTAGGCCAGAAAAAGACAACTTTTGGGAGTGTACTTTTACACACAGGTACATATTACTTTTGATGTATTAGGTTGCCTTCTTCTATTGCTTAGATATTGCCCCTTACTTTTTACAAGGGGGCTTTAATTACTCTTTATCATGTTGTTAGTTTAGACCCAGTCTGGATGACTGTTATTTGTGGAGAAAAGGTCGGTACCAAAATGTTTCTAATGAGGTGTTTACCTCTACAATATATTTACGGCCTGTGCCTAGTACCTCTTAGGTATAAGAGCTTTTGTAGTATCAGCCCTGTTCTTGGCAACTTCTGTGAGCAGGTCCTGCCTCTTGCTCACAGATTAACTTTGCTTTATATTAGTAAAATTTTGACCATTGCTGTTTGGGCCTTAGGTCTCATATACCCAGCATATAACACATGGGGCTTATGTTTCAGGCCCTCATCTTACTACATCTGTTATATTCCTCAGAATGTACAAAGGTTGGTTGATTTAAGGGCTGTTGAAATGTCATGAGATCTTCCTGCTACAATCTCCTCAACTTACATAGCAAAAAAATATATACAGTACTGTTTTTAGGTTTTTTTTAATTAGGTCTCTCAGACCAGTTGTCTGTTTCATCTAAGTAACATTAAACTAGAAAATACTGTCCATAATACCAACTCTATGCAGAGCATGTGGTAAGGTGTGACGGTGATGGGGGTGATATAAGTACTTGATCTGCAACTCACCTATTCATCCAACCAACGGTTTGAATAGGGCTTTGAGCCTGTGTATTGCTCATCCATGGAAACAGATTCACTATTAAGAAATAGCAAAACTGGTCCCTATCAGGCATCATTCACAGATGGTATTTCCAAGATTTCAGTCTGGTACATTTTATCCTTTACAGAAAGAGGATATATCATAACCACTCTACTAGTCACAATTGCAAAATGTCACCTTCTTAGTACATTTTTTCTCTGCTTCCTCCACTCTGTTCCTTGCTGTAATCTGTGATTACCATTTGATGTTTCAAGAGACGACACAACCGATCTTGTCGTTTTGCTTTCATATTTTTCTTGTGGCTTATCTTGTTTTTTCCTAAAATTGCGTTTGCTTCCTGAGGACTTGAGAGAGAATCTGGTTTTTAGACAGCATTTTAAAACATAAGAACATAAGAACGTCCGTACTGGGTCAGACCAAAGGTCCATCTAGCCCAGTATCTTGTCTACCGACAATGGCCAGCACCAGGTGCCCCAGAGAGGGTGGACCGAAGACAATGATCAAGCAATTTGTCTCCTGCCATCCCTCTCCAGCCTCTGACAAACAGAGGCCAAGGACACCATTTTATCCCCTGGCTAATAGCCTTTTATGGACCTAACCTCCATGAATTTATCCAGCTTCTCTTTAAACTCTATTATAGTCCTAGCCTTCACAGCCTCCTCTGGCAAGGAGTTCCACAGGTTGACTACACGCTGTGTGAAGAAGAACTTTCTTTTATTAGTTTTAAACCTGCTACCCATTAATTTCATTTGGTGTCTTCTAGTTCTCTAGCAAAACAACGTAGTTGGACCTTCCTGGAGCTTTCATTTGAATGGGCAGTGAAATAAGCCAAAAAATGTGTTATCCAGTGACTCACTGGATTACACATCAGCCTCTGGAGCACACGGTGATGGGGTCAATCCTATTCCCCTCCATCCACTCAGGTAGCAGCCTGGCAGCCAACACCACTGCCCCAGGGGGTTACCTGTTAAAATGAATAGAACCTCAGGATTTAAACTAGGAGATATCTCTGTCTCTAGTATGGAACTGCAGGGTAAAACAAGAGGTAGGGAGAATGTGTCTTGTGAACTGTGAACCTAACACAGTGTGTATTGGGCAAGGAGAGTTACCAGCAAAGATAGGCATGCTATGGTGGTAAATTTGAAAACTGAATTAGATTAAAATATTAAACTTTGAAAATTAATTTACAAAGTCATGTGAGATGGAGTGCGAAAGGGAATTGGATGATGGAGGTCACAGCAGAGTAAATACAGAATCGAGGGGTGGGGGGCAGAGCCTGAAAACAGCTGCTTGGTTGCAGTTACAGGAGTTCCATGCTAGCCAGTAGGGGGAGCTTCTAAAACGGAATTCCAGTAAATATTGTCACAGCTGTGAACACTGAAAAGAATTATTCATGAAAATTCATGTGGCCTGAAGAGGGGACTTTTTCTGCTGCTGACTGTTTGCATGAGAACATTTCAAAGACAAACTATTACAAAGGAGTAACTGACTTACTCATAAGTATGCTTAATCTCTAGTAAGTTTATTAGTATGTGTGTACCTTCTTTCACTGTTTTTAATATGTTTTCCTGGTAATGCTTTTATCTTAAGAATAAATGTATTTTCTTGGAAGGAGCTGGATGGTAACTAAACTGTAACTATTGCACTGATTACCATCTCTGAGGAAAAAAGTAAAGCAGGCCTGCTTAGTGTACCATATAAGTTGGGAGCTGTGCAGTCTGGAAATAGTTTGGTCAGGAGGAAAAGAGATATGATAGCTAAGAAGCTGACAGCTTACAATGGGTGCACTTGCTGGACCTTAGAGGGTAGAATACAGCGGCAGTGACCAGATCCATGGCACTTATGGTTTAGTTTGTGGAAGACTCATAGGATTTCATTTAATATTTAAGTTTTTTGTAGGAATCCCTTTCAGGATTCTAATGTCAAGGAGTAGTGTTTTTTAGTACGAAAATGCATTAGTCGTTCTGTACATATCACACTGAAATGATTTTGAAGCAGTCCTGAGGGAGTCATAAGGGATTTTTTTTATATATAAAATGACGGTGATAAAAAAAGTCCCTTGTGTTATCACAACTGTTTTTGGTGCTCAATAGCAAAGAATATAGAGGTAAACAATGCTTTTTGTGCATCAGAAGTGGTATTAGTAGGAGCATGAGTAGCTGTTGGATGTGTTAAGGCAGGTCATCTACCTATTCCTTGTTCACTGTATCCTAAAGGAATTTGTCAATGTAAAATGAGTGTATTAACCTTCATTCATGAGTAAGATTTGTGCTTTTCCTCTATACAACCCCCTGAGAAGAATATGCATTTGAGTTTACAGCTACTTATTGGAGATGCATTAGGACATATGATGCCAGTTCTGCTGGACAGAAGAACCACAAGAGGTTTTGATGGGGAAGAACAGAGGATCTTGAAGAACTTCAGCAGGAAACATGCTGTGGCTACCAAAACATGAAGCATATATGACATATGCACATTGATCATTCCCAACCCCACTCTGTCCCCAAATACTTGAAAGCACCCAAAACCTGTTGTTTTAAACTGACTCAGTGATACTGTGTTCATGAAGTGACTGGTATTTTGGAAGATGCACAGCAGTGCAGACATGTACATATGGTGGAAGTCACCCTTGTGCAGAGTGCCATCGAAATCCTAGGCAATATGAAGTTATACTTAGAGGTCATGTAGGCACAGGGATGGACAGTGGTGAACTCTGCCTTTCTGGGGTGGAATGAGCCTTTGAATCATTATCTTTAGTTAAGTTTAAACATAACTAATTGGGAGCAGGAAGCACGTTTTTATTAAACAGGTTTAGGTGGTAGATGATTTAGAAGAGAAGTACAGTGAAAGCTTTGTTATCCAGAACTTATGGGGAATGCCAGTTAATTGAATGTGTCAGATACTCAAGCAAAGGGTTGGCAGTTCCAGGCAGTCTGAGAGAGAAGGAGGCATTGCTGATGATTTCAGCTAGCTGTGCTGCAATGCCAGTTAACAAAGTTTTCCAGTTAACAAAGTGCTGGATGACAAAGTTTTCACTGTATATTGTTTAGAAGATCAGTAGAATACTAAAAGCTGAAATGCTTCTTTCCCTGCATAGAACACTTTCTGAAGCAAAATGTAAAAACGGTTTCCTCCTGAAAAATTTACTGTTTGGTATTCCCTAAGTGACTGTGAAGTCCCCTAGTCATAGGAGATATAACTCAGAAAAAATTTATGAAATGTGGCATGGCAACATCAAGGCCTTAAAACCATTAATTTAAAATGACTTTCCTCTTCATTCTCCAGTGTAAACTGCTGAACAATCATTATTCCTTTTTACTTTCTCCTCTCAATAATATAGTTTGTGTCATTGTCGGATCACAGTTCCTTGACATTAATTATACACAACTAAGATACACCCTTTTTTAAAATCTCAAGCCCATGAGAGAAAATTGTGTGAAGAGCTGCAAGATGCACTGAAGAGACTAGCTGTTCTTATCGAATTTCATTTCAGCTGTGTGCTTTTTAAAAACCCTGCTTTGAAAGCTTTTTACATTTTCAAAGCTGTAAAGGGGTCACTGCTACATGCAGAGCTGCTTACTTGGATGTCTTAAAATATAGGATGATAATGTAGAAAGAGTCCCTCGGGACTGTTTGCTTCCATGTAATTACAGTTAGATGACATGGCAAGGATAACAATCGAATCTTAACCTTAAGACATGGTAATAATAAAATAGAACCATATAAGTCAGAGATGGAAAACACCTAGGCTACGTCTAGACTGGCATGATTTTCCGCAAATGCTTTTAACGGAAAAGTTTTTCTGTTAAAAGCATTTGCGGAAAAGAGCGTCTAGATTGGCACGGATGCTTTTGCGCAAAAGCACTTTTTGCTGAAAAGCGTCCTTGTCAATCTAGACGTGGTTTTGTGCAAGAAAGCCCCGATCGCCATTTTCGCCATCGGGGCTTTTTTGCGGAAAACAGTTTTAAGCTGTCTACACTGGCCCTCTAGCACAAATACATTTAAGTACTTTTGCACAAGAGGACTTTTTCCCAAATGGGAGCAGCATAGTATTTGCGCAAGAACACTGACAATCTTACATTAGATCGTCAGTGTTCTTGCGCAAGTGGCCAGTGTAGACAGCTGGCAAGTTTTTCTGCAAAAGCTTGCAGAAAAACTTGCCAGTCTAGATGCAGCCCTAGGGCTCATCTACATTGGCCCCTTTTCCGAAAGGGGCATGTTAATTTCAGAGATCGTAATAGGGAAATCCGCGGGGGATTTAAATATCCCCCGCGGCATTTAAATAAAAATGTCCGCCGCTTTTTCCCTGCTTTTAGAAAAGCCGGAAAAGAGCGTCTACACTGGCCCCGATCCTCCGGAAAAAGCGCCCTTTTCCGGAGGATCTTATGCGTTTGCGCAAAAGCGTCCGTGCCAATCTAGACGCTCTTTTCCGCAAATGCTTTTAACAGAAAAACTTTTCTGTTAAAAGCATTTGCAGAAAATCATGCCAGTCTAGACGTAGCCTAGGTGTAGGAGTAGGAATACTTTGAAGTAGGAATAAGATCCTCCGGAAAAGGGCGCTTTTTCCGGAGGATTGGGGCCAGTGTAGACGCTCTTTTCCGGCTTTTCTAAAAGCCGGAAAAAAGCGGCGGACATTTTTATTTAAATGCCGTGGGGGATATTTAAATCCCCCGCGCATTTCCCTATTGCGATTTCAAAAATTACCATGCCCCTTCCAGAAAAGGGGCCAATGTAGACGTAGCCCTACAGTATAAGTTCAACATATCTGTCCCCTACCAGTCCACGACTGGTAGAGGACAGATATGTTGAATTTATTCTGTAGGTGTCTAGTATATTCTGCAGTGTGAATTTAAACCCCTCTATATTTTAACTATAATTTCACATTATGACAATTCACCACATATTAACAACTGTGAAAAATAACCACATATTAAACTAAATTTAATGCTAAAATGTTTTTATCCATGTACACCATTTGAGGGCCAACTTTTGTGTTCGGTTGAATGTATGCAAACACATGAGACTTGATTCTGATTTTGCCTGTGTGAGTCTTATGCTGAAGGAAATATATTAGCTTCAGTGTAATTCCACAGCCTGCCTGACCCCACCACTTGTGTGAGCTGAGAATCAAGCCTTTTCAGTTCACTTCATTTGCATGTCAGCAACTGAAATGCACATTTTTAAGTGCTTAAATACCTCTTTAAAAATCTAGTTGGAAGTTCTTCTCTCCCTCTTCCTGTGTCTGTGCCAATCATTTTCAAAAGACACCCAAAAGAAGTGGAAAAACGATAGGAGAGAAATTAGGTCACCAAGTTTTTGGCGAAAAGTACTGCTGCTTATAGCAGCATTTACAATACTTGTGTTGCTACGGTAATATTTCAACCTCCAGACACTGAAGTTGGCACAGGATATAGCAACACAGGATTTCACAGGATGTACAAGACTGTCGGGGCATGACTACAGTTTTAGCTGGGGGTGTAATTCTTAGATCTAAGAGACATACTCACCCTAGTTCTCATCAAGCTAGTAGTGTGCCCACAAGGACAGTGAAAGGTTCTACCCTACCAGAATTCATGCCTCATTTCTTGGATGGGTATGTACTCATAGCACTTTTTGAACCCTGTTATCATCTTGGCCTTCTCTCTCAGGAGTTCCACAGGTTGACTATGCATTGTATGAAAAAATACTCCTTTTGTTTTTTTTAAATATACTGCCTATTAATTTCAATTGTTGACCCCTAGTTCTTCAGTTATGACAAGTAAATAGCACTTCTTCATTTACTTTACCCTAGTCATGATTTTATAGACCTCTATTATATCCCCCTTAGTAGTCTCTTTTCCAAGCTGAAAAGTCCCGGTTTTATTAATCTCTCCTCATATGGCAGCTGTTCGATACCCCTTATAATTTTTGTTGCCCTTTTCTGAACCTTTTCAAATTTCAATGTATCTTTTTTGCGATAAGGTGACCACATATGCACATTCAATTTTAACACTTGGAATTTTATTTTGTTCATCTGATTTCTCAAGATACAAATATTCTAGAACTTCTAAACCTTTTAAAAATGATTAAAGTGTATTACATTATTCTCTAAGGGTGCATCTATACTACACCTTTAGTTTGAAATAAGCTACACAATTTGAGCTATGCAAATTGTGTTGTTTATTTCAAGTGTATTTCAAAATAGCTTATTTTGTAATTTGTAGCTGTCTACAGAGTGCTAAATTTCAGAACCAATCGCTATTCCAAAGTATCTCTTAATCCTCATGGAACAAGGTTTACAGGGATGTCAGACTAGTGTGCCTGTTATTTCAAAAGAGAATTTCGAAAAAACGGGTGTGTTGTCAAGACGCGGAATAGCTATTTTGGGATACCAGAAGTATCCCGAAATACCGCCACAATATGGAAGTACCCTAAGAATATAAAGACAAAACAAGCAACTTAGTTTAGTATAACTAATCAGATAGATGATTAATAGAGTGGTTGATTACTTGTCGTTAACTCATGCAATTAACTCAAAATCATTTATCATGATTAAAAATAATCAACATTAATCACACTATTAAACAATAGAATCATTTGTGGATGATTGTCTATATTTTTAATATTGATTTCGATTACAACACAGAATACAAAGTGTACAGTGTTCACCTTATATTATATTTTTTATTACAAATATATGCATTGTAAAAAACTATTAACAAAAGAAATAGTATTTTCAATACGCCCCATTCAAATACTGAAGTACAACCTCTTTACCATGAAAGTTTAACTTACAAATTTAGATTTTTTTATTACATAACTGCACTAAAAAAAATGTAAAACTGTAGAGTCTATATGTCTACTCAGTCTTACTTCTCTTACTGCCAATTGTTAAGATAAGATAAGTTCAAGTGTGTTTACATTGATGGGATGCACTGCTGCTGGCTTCTTATTTGCAATGTCACTAGAAAGTTAGAATAGCTGTTCATATGGCATTTTGTAGCCAGCATTGCAAGGTATTTATTGCCAGATATGCTAAACATTCATCTGCCCTTCTTCGTTCAGACATCATTCCAGAAGACATGCGTCCATGCTGACAATGCTCTTTACAAAAATAATGCATTAATTAAATTTTTGACTGAACTCCTTCAGGGAGAATTGTATTTCTCCTGCTCTATTTTACCACATTCTACCATATACTTCATGTCATAGAAGTCTCAAATGACGACCCAGCACACGTTTAAGAATGAATCCTCAACAGATGTGACAAAAAAACAAAGAAGGTACCACTGTGAGACTTCTAAAGATAGTTACAGCATTTAACCAAGATTTAAGAATTTGAAGTGCTGTCCAAAATCTAAGAGGGTCAGTGTGTGGAGCATGCTTTCAGATGTCTTCAAAAACAACACTCTGATGTTGAAATTACAGAACCTGAACCACCAAAAAAGAAAATGAACCTTCTGTTGGTGGCATCTGAATCAAATGATGAAAACAAACATGTATCAGTCCACACTACTTTGGATTATTATTATTAAGAACCTATCACCATCATAGATCCATGTCCTCTGGAATGGTGGCAGAAGCATGAATGGACATACGAAACTTTAATGCATCTGGCACATAAATATCTTACAACACCAGCTCCAACAGTGCTGTGAATGTGAGATTGTAAACAGAAAGTAGGCTGCATTATCTCCTGCAAATTGTAACCAAACTTGTTTTTCGAGAGTTGGTGGCAGAACAAGTAGTAGGACTCAGAAAACTTGTAAGCTCTAACATTTTACATTGGTTTATTTGTGAACTTGGGGTTTTTTGTATGCAATTCTACATTTGTAAGTTCAACTTTCACAATAAAGAGATTACACTACAGTCCTTGTATGATATGAACTGAAAAATACATTTTTCTTTACAGTGTGAATATTTGTAATAAAAATAAACATAAATTAAGCATATTACACTTTATGTTCTCTGTTGTAATTGAAATCAATATATTTGAAAATGTAGAAAATGTCCAAAAATATTAAGTAAATGGTGTTCTATTACTGCTTAGCAGTGCAATTAATTGAATGATTAATCCCAATTACTTGTTAATTGTGTGATTAATTATGGTTAATTTTAAAAAATTGACAACCCTACTGATTAAGCAACAATATTGCATCTTATATTGTGCCAATATGTGTTGTGCAATCTCACAGATTAGTTCTTGCTGACAGTTCATGCTTATTTGGTACTTCCTTATATGCTTTATGATTCTAGCATACGTGATAAAACTCAATTTCTAAAAGTTTTAAGAACTGGAAAATTTGTCACTTACCATCGTGAATGAATAAACTCCCACTGTGGACAAAAGTACTTCCAAAAATAGTCATACGTTTCCGTAAATTCTTCACTTGTTTAGCTAGGGGTTTTTTGTTTTTGTTTTTTTCCTTTCAGTTTTGAGATATCCAAGCTGCTGCAATGGGCTTTCTTGACTTCCTATTCATGCTCAGACATTCCAAAATTCAGTAACCTGGGGATGTTAGTATCACCTCTGTCAGTGATGGAGGAGGGAGTTTAGTCTGCCTAAAAGAAAAACGTAAGTCAGCTGTTCTTCAACATTGAGTGGATCTATACCTACAAGATACAAAATAAGAATATTAAGGAAAACAAACAAAGACCCGCTCAGTATTGAAGAAAAGCTGACTTACCATTTCCTCACAAGTAGACTCATATTCTAGGGGTGCTAATGATGTCACTAGTCCATTGCTTGCTGGAAAGTCCCAAAAGCTCAAGCAACAACTTCAGTAACCTAAAGCAGAAAAAAATGCAGATTAACAAACTGAAGAATTTCAGAATTTTATGACTTTTGGAATTTTTGGTAATCAAACAAATTCATGAATTTAAATATGAAAAAGGACCACTATGATCTCATCATATAGTCTCACCTCCTGAATAGCACAAGCTACAGGACTGTGATAAGTGATTCCTACATCATGTATTTTGGTTGAACTAGAACACATTTTCTTGGAGAATCCACCACATCCCTTGGTAAGTTGCTCCAACAGTTCATTATCTTTCATTTTCAATATGTGTACTTTATTTAAAGTTCAGATTTCTTAAGCTTCAGTGCCAGTCATTAGATCTTCCTATGTTTTTTTTCTCTACTATCCAATAAATAGGCAGGGCTACAATGTGTGTGTAAAAATCATTTCCATTTATCTTTAAACAAAGATAAATTTCTTACTTGACAAAATATAGGTTAGAAAGGTCTAAAAAATTGGAAGATTCTATATGACCTCCATGTCCTCACATAAATAATGTAACAACATATAGCAACTGTTTTTATGTAATCAATACAATATTAAACCAAATTTCCTTCTTTCAACTGTTTGTTGCCTAGGAGCAAAAACTTAGCACCAGCCTTCTACTGATAAAGTTTGTAAGGCACTGCAGAACAAACCAATGTTTCTGAGTTAAGCAGGATTCATACATATGGAACCACTTTACCTTCTTCATCCAGCCCTGAAACATTGACTCATAGTAATGAAAAGGTTTGTTCCCATAAATAAGCCTATTGCTGTGGCTGTTAATATACATATTTTTGAGTACAAAAATATGTAACATAGTTATGAATGTATAACATTGAAAAGTTATGTTTGGGTGTCAAGACGTGGTATCAGATACAGAGGTCTTGCAAATTATAGTCATTAGTATTTTGATTAATCGAGATGTTGCCAAAGAAAAATCTCATTAATATGTGGGGTGATAGGAGGACACACTGTAGATACTCTTTGTCTCCAAAATGGATTAGTTGTTAAATAGTCGAGGAAAAGAAAACCCTATCTGCCTAGTTCTTAATATAAGCTAAGAATGTTTGTATAGAAGCCCTTTTGCAGCCTGGCTGATTTTTCACAAAGAATAAGATTATTTGCAGTTTGTACAACCTGGCTTTGTGAACTGGATTTTTAACAGGCTGACCAATTTTTAAAGGTGAAATCCTAATTTTTAATCACCTTTGCTAAGAATATTCAGGTTTCAAATGGGTGGCCATGTTAGTCTGTATTTGCATAAATGAGTCCCAGGGCACCTTAAAGACTAGTAGATTTATTTGGGCATAAGCTCTCGTGGGTAAAAACCACTTTTTCAGATCCATGCATCAGATAAAGTGGTTTTTATCCATGAAAGCGTTTGCCCAAATAAATCTCAGAGGGGGAGCTGGTAGCCTGTAACTTTAAATATAACAAGTAATCATGTGGCACTTTAGAGACTAACAAAATTATATAGGATCCTGAGCTTTCATGAGTAAAACCCACTTCATCAGATGAGTTGGAGTAGAAATAACAGACTCCAAAATATGTATAACAGCAAAAGAAATACCTTTCAACGCGAGGACCAGTGTTAATGAAGTGGGCTGGATGTGTCGCCTTCATAGCTTTTGATGTGGAAATGCAGATGTCAAAAGCAGGGGAAGGTTCCTGGGTGAGTGTATCTGAGGTGTGGTATGTGACTGGCCACCCTGGACATAAAAGCTTTCTGTGACTTTCCACAGAAAGTTAAACTACCAGTACTCAGGAACACTATCCCAGAGGATGCCAAGGTACACCTGGTGGCCAGTGTCTCCTCTAAGATTTTCCATCCTTGAGTGGGTTGAATTTTCTTTGGGGCAGGTTGAACTTTCTTATGTGCAACACCAATATTTAGTATGTGTAGGTGTACGCGCCATACAAACAAAAATGATAGATATAAATGGTTCATAGGTGTGAAAGAAAATATATTAAAACAAGGAGCAATATATTAACAAGGAGCACTGCTTCTGATTATTTAATATGAACTCAAATAAAAAGAAAATGAACACTACCCTGGCCTCAATACAGTTTACCGTGTATTAATTAGTAACACAGGCATTAAAAATCATTAAGATCCAAGTTTTAGATACCTGCAACACTAAAAAAAAATGCTGTTAAAATGATTTTTTTCTTTCTTACCATAAGACATTAACACAGCAGTGGGCAATATTTTTTTTGATGGGGGGGTACTCCAAGCATTTGGTAAGTGTTCAAGGGCTGCACTCTTCCTTTATATTAATAAAGGAAGTCCAGGAGTCTGGGGTAGAGATTGGGTGCAGAAGGGGTAAAGGACTGGGGAGTGGGATCTGGGACAGAGTTTGGGTGAAGTAGGGGATCATGACCTGGGCAACTGACTGGGGTGAGGAGGGAGTGCAAGGCCGGGAGGGGGTTGTGATCTGGGCAGGAGTGCAAGAGATGGTGCAGGGATTTGGACTGTAACCAGGGACAGCAGATTGGGGTGAAAGGTCCGAGATGGGGTTGTGGCCTGAGAAGGGATATAGGAGGGGATACAGTATCTGGGAAGGTGTATGGGGGCTGAAGCAATGGTGCAGAAGGTTTGGGTTACATGAGGTAGGAGAGCAGAAGGGGGCCGAGGGATGGGGAAGAGAAGGAGGTGCTGGGGTGCCAGACTCAGGCTCTGGCTGAGAGACCTTACCTGGCTCCAAGCCAGCAGCCCAACAGGTTCCGTAGCCAGAGCCCCTGCTTTCTGGCCTCTGTACGTACTCAGGGGAGTTGCAGGAGCCACATTTATTGTTCTAAATTGAATGCTGTGAGCCCAGGGGATGAGGGTCACTTTGCGTGCTGCCTATCCTGCAAACAGGCAGCTGCTATTGGACGAAACCAGCCAATCAGGGGTGGGAGCAGCATAAGAAGCCTGTCTTCCCTACCTTCAGGGTTCACAAACACTCATGTGGCCCTGCACCTGGCTTTCTGGAGTACCAAGTGGGTCCAGCCGAAGGCTCTCACTGCCAACGATCATCTTTTGCCCAGCCCTGGAGAAGAGGCTGGAACCAGCTTCTCCATTTATAGCTTCTGCTTCTCTGAGAGGGCGAGAGCCTCTCTACCGCTTCCCCAGCCAATCATCTGAGCTCCCTGCCTGCGTGAGGAGCTCTGAATTTTTGTCTGGGGATTAGAAAAGGGCTGTGTTCCTGTGCGGGCACACAGCTTACAGTGAACCTTCCTGGCGCCTGAGCTATGTGACTCCATTTCCACTCCAAGGCTATGTCTACACCGCAGCCTTTTGTCAGCAGAGACAATGTAAATGAAGTGCTCATTAGCATTTGTTGTGCTGTCATTTGCATATTCTCTGACAATGCTTTTTGTGGAAGAGGCTTTTTGTGCAGTGTAGACAGGACCATTTTGCGCAAAAAAACTCTTTTGCGCAAGATCCTGTATATCTCCTTTTTTGAGGCATAAGGATCTTGTGCAAAAAGGAAACATCCACACTGCCTGTTTTTGTGCAAAAACCTCTAGTGCAAAAACGGAACAAAAGATAGTATGCAAATGAAGTGCGAGAAAATGCTAATCCATGCTTCATTTGCATAAGCTCTTGCGGCAAAAGTCATAGTGTAGATGTAGCCGAAGGCACCACAGACTACTCATTGTTTTCCAAATGAATCTGTTAGTTTTTAAGGTGCCATAGAGCTCCTTGTTGTTTCTGAAGAATATTCAAGTAAAATATATTCCCAAGCCCTGTACCCTTACAAATCCTTTTTCCTCAACATGGCTTTTGAGTAATAACTTTGCTGCCATGGAGACTGACACTGCAAAGTGGTCCTAAAGCCACCATGGCTAGTTTTGTGTTTCATCCCAGTTGTGTCTTGTTTCTAGACACAGAGGCAACCTAGAATTCCTAAAAGTGTTTGAATGTTTCCTATGTTAATAATGCATAGCAATGGTATATTTGTTTCCTATGTCCTTTTCACAAATAGGGTATGAATATTATTAATAGTACCAAGTGTAAAAAATATCATTAAGAGTATCAAGTGTAAAGCCAGACCTCTCTCCGTTTTTTAAAAATGCCTCACAGGTTTCAGAGTGTGTAATTGTGATTACAAATGAGAGAAATCTTCAAGGAAAATATCGAGGAGATATTTTTATTTTGAGTTCTCCCCTGGCTCTAGATAAAACAACCAAACTGCTTTTCATCCTTTATTGAATGGGTGAATAGTTGGGAATTGGTGAGTTTTTCCAAGTCAATTTAAAGGGCATAATTTCCCAGTGTTAGAGAACAGCACTATGATCTGATCTATTTAATATATTGTAGGAGTCTAGTTTACTGAACTTCAATTAGTTGAACAGTAATGTAATAATACACAAAGGGCAGAAAGGGTGGCAAACCAAAACAATTCACATAATTATTTCAGATGAAATAGCAAATAGCTTCTGTCAGGCTCTGTCAGCCATTCCTGCTAGAAAAATCAATTCTCATTCTTTTTATAAAGTAGTTAGATTGAAATTAAAAACAAATCATTTAACTAGTAAATTCAGCATCCCCCACATTTTAGAATGAATAAAATGTTAAACATTTCTAGGGAGTGTGTACTGTATATAGTCATTTGTGACAGGCATCTTCTAGTCTCTTCTTTGTTCTTTTTACTCTCTTAGGGCAGGTAGCATGCATGCATGCAGTGTCTGCCTCTACAAGTGGATTGCTGTACTGTGTGCTGTATAACACAACTAAAGTATCTCGTCCATTACTCACAGTAGGTGAAGTACATGGCAGTAGCACCTATCAGGAGTAAGCCGAAAAGATGCTGCTTATCTACAGCTTCATGCTCTGGGCTAGATGTTGATTGGTGCACAGACTGAATTCAAGCTCCTTATTTTAACGTTACGATGTTCAATCGTTTCTAAGATACCAGTTAGTTTCTAATGAACCATCTTCCATTTTTGCCTCTTTATTTATAGGAAGTGAGATATTTAGTCAGAGGGTTTTGAAGCAGAGAGGTTTAGTTTGGTGCTTTGGATGCATGACTGGGAGTCAAGCCCTGGGAGTTTGAAGCTTAGCTCTGATACTGAGCCTATGTGTACTAAAGTAACTAGCCTAAGTACTCACCCTCACTATTCCTAGCAGTGATCTTAATTATTTGAAACTCTTTGTAATCTGAAAGATGGACCTGTTACCTGCTATCCATGAAAGCATCTAGATTTTTATCATCCATATTTTTTTTCAAGGTCTCCGTGATTATTCAGCTATCAAGGTCTCATCACATGTAGGTGATGTTACTGAACAGTGAGTTTAGGTACTACTCTTATTTTTGCATTTTCCTGCTCAGGATTTTGTGAAAGATCATCCTTCCATAATTGAGAATACCACAGATTGTTTCTTCTACAAGAGGCAGGAAACCTGATCTTTCCTCATAGATGTGTTCACAGAAAAGCCCAAGAACTTAGTGGACAATATCATAGAAGGCTCTGGTCCCATACCTATTGATGATACCATAGTGATGCACTCATTATTTATTTATATAGCACCCATTGCAGAAGTATGTGAGCAACTAACAAGAGTAATTAACTTATCCTCACAATACCTGGATTTACTTTCCCCATTTTAAAAGTGAGTAACTGAAATACTAAGGCCGTGTCTACATTGGCACCCTTTTCCGTAAAAGGGATGCTAATGAGACACTTCGGAATTGCAAATGCCGCGGAGGATTTAAATATCCCCCGCGGCATTTGCATGAACATGGCTGCTGCTTTTTTCCGGCTCGGGGTTTTGCTGGAGAAAAGCGCCAGTCTAGACGGGATCTTGCGGAAAATAAGCCCTTTTCCGGAAGATCCCTTATTCCTACTTATTTTCCGCAAGATCCCGTCTAGATCCCCCGCGGCATTTACAATTCTGAAGTGTCTCATTAGCATCCCTTTTACGGAAAAGGGTGCCAATGTAGACACAGCCAAAGAGTACATTTACACTGCACGCTTACTTCAGAATAAGCTATTCCGGAAGATAAATTCCAAAATAGTTTATTTCAAAATAGAGCATCCACACTACAGGGAAGCTGCAAAATTAGTCCAAGGCAGCCCTAATGTGGACATACTATCTTGATTTAGAGGCCCAGGAAGCACTGGGGAGAAATTAATTAGAATGGTCCTGGTGAGGAGCTATTGTGAAATAGTAGCAATGGAGCATCCACACTACGGCTATTTTGAAATAGCTATTTCAGAAGAGGAGTTAGAATGAGTTTTACAGAAGTCAGAATAAGCTGCTCATTATTTCGATATTATTTCAAAATAACAGAATTGCTGTGTAGATGCTCATATTCAGCTTCTGCCAGATTAAGGATATATCTACACTACCTCCCTAGTTCGAACTAGGGGGGTAATGTAGTCATACAGAGTTGCAAATGAAGCCCGGGATTTGAATTTCCCGGGCTTCATTTGCATAAAGCCGTCCGGCGCCATTTTTAAATGCCGGCTAGGTCGGACCCCGTGCCGCGCGGCTACACGCGGCACGGACTAGCTAGTTCAGATTAGGCTTCCTAATCCGAACTAGCTGTACACCTCGTCCCACGTTCCACGAGGCATACAGCTAGTTCGGATTAGGAAGCCTAATCCGAACTAGCTAGTCCATGCCGCGTGTAGCCGCGCGGCACGGGGTCGGACCTAGCCGGCATTTAAAAATGGCGCCGGACGGCTTTATGCAAATGAAGCCTGGGAAATTCAAATCCCGGGCTTCATTTGCAATTCCGTATGACTACATTACCCCCCCTAGTTCGAACTAGGGAGGTAGTGTAGACATACCCTCAGTGATTTGTCTTATGGAGCTCAGATCTCTTCAGTCCAGTCCATGTCTTAACCACTGTCCCACCAAGCCTTTCCAGTGGGAGAGATCACTTTGTTTTAAGTTATTAAAGATATATAGACAAATGTGCATATCTCCAAACGTGAAGCATTTTAGATAATCTGGCTAATTTGCTACCAATGCCACTGCTTATTTTCAGAAGGGACATCATAGCCAAAGATACCGTGATGCTAAGGGAACATCTGCCAGCTACTGATCTGGGAACATCTGCCAGTTACCTCTAAACATGAGACTTCAGTCCTTTACATGCTGTTCTGTTGGAGGTGAGATATTATTCCTTAAAACCACTCCTAGTTAAGATGCACCTACATGTGCAATTGTAAGTTTTAATGATGTCCTGCCTGTTGGGCTTTTTGGTTTGCTTGTTTAGTTATTGTCCAGGCAAGTTTTAAATATCCAGTGTATTCTCAATATTTGCATTAATTGGCATGTGTATATAACTTTTTACAGTTACACACAGATGGTGAGTGCCTGAGGGCTGTTTTGCTTATGTACATATGCCAACGCTTCTGTTTAACTCATTGGTCTCAAACACTTAGACTAAAAAAGCAGTGAAAAGTGTCTTCTAAATGCCACACAATTACCTTCAGACAAAACAAGTTTAATTTCAATATGACAATTAGCAAAGCACAAAAAAATTACTACAATACTTTATCCAACAGCTGTTACTAACTACCCAAATGGAACAAACACCATAAAATAAAAGAAGGTGTCAGGTCTAACTCCTATGAACAAGTAACCACGTTAAACCCCTCCTCCCTTCGAATAGTAATTGGATAGTAATAGTAATAGTCCTATTAGGAAAGTTAGAAGAAAGGTTATGGATTGGATGGGCCTGAACACTGAATAAGATGGATGTCTTCCTACAAGTTATGCACTTCACATTCTTTCATTCTCAGCCCAAAGCTATGGTCTTGATGCAGGGATTACTCTGTGAAATTCCATTGCCTCTATAATGGAGGAGATAAGACTCAGGGATGATAACAATACCTTCCAATCTTAAAATAGATGAACTGCCCTTTGAGTCTTAAGTAGGGGTTAAGTTCATCCCCCCAGGTTCTCATGCCTGTACCCATGCTAAGATGGCCTTCAAGTTCCAGCAGTGTAAATCCAGCATAGTTCACTATGTATTTTTTAAATTATTAGAAAAAAAATGAAAATCTCAACTAGCTAAAGCACAACGTGATAAATATTATCATCTGCTTTTGCAAATCTGGTGCCATTATGCTCATCAATTTAAATAACTATATGAAGCAGTTAATGTAGCCACCCACAATATTCCAAAATGAATAACAAAGTTAATCAGTCACGCTAGGTAAAATATGTATATTACAATCCTCCACATCTCTTTATCACCTGTGCAGCAGCTGACATGCAATAAATTAGCCTGTATTCAATAGGACATCCTGAATGATTCAGATAGGAAGGCTTATACTGCAAGAGTCTAGATGCAAATCCTCCAGAATGTGATGTCAGCTGCCTGAGAATTTGCTGTTAAAGTCAGTTACATATCTCTCTAGGCACTACGGCCCATATGTCTGTCTAGCATGAGCACCCCCGGAAGCAAGTCACCTCTGACAACAACAAATGCTCCTGGCAGTTTGCTAATCTCCCTTTGTCACTTACAGGGATTTTATTTGTTGTTTTTTTTCTTTCCCTCATTCAAATCATTCCCTAAAAGTCGTGTCTTCTGCTATTTTGCAAAACGGGAGGAGACGGGAGAAATGAAATGAGGGGAAGAAGCAGTGCTAAGCAAACACTGGACTCATCAGATTGCTTCACAGAATCACGTTCTTTTTATTGTCCATCTGGTCCTTCCTCTCTCTTTTGACATTCATCATCATTTTACTTTTGTGTCAAGTTGCATTTAGATTTCAAATTACTTGGAATAGGGCCTTTGTTTTAAAATGTGCCTGGTAAATTTCTCGAGAGATACCTTGTCTCGCTAAGTTTTAATTAAAAAACTTCTTTTAACAACATTTTTGTATGTGATATTTTCATTTTCTATTGTCTTTTTCATTGGTTCACTATTGCTAGCACCTTACTCGTTGATTTTCAAGAATTTTGTATTTATTATGATAATAAGAGTGTCCAGCCGACCTGAAACTAGAACCATAGCCATTGCTATTAGTACAGCAAAACTGTGAGTATCGTTATGCCGATGGCATTAATCAAATGTAATTTACCATCTAAAAGCTTTATTCAGCTCCTATTCATGATGCATGTAACTCAAATTTCCCCATCATTTGCTCTGAATCCCTACTTATTAAATTTGATTTCCATGAAAGTGACCAGCTAATAGCACAGGCACGAGTCTGCTATAAGGCTACTAAAAGTAGTAAGTCTACATTCAACCAGACATATGTGATGTCCTCAAATATTAGTGAAAGTAATTGTGATTGAACAGTATTGAGTACTAAGTATGAACTACATTCAAGCTACTTATTCAAGCAACCCCCTCAAGGTTCCAGTTCAGCAATTCATTGAAGCATATGCTTAAACACTTGGTTGAACTGACTAGAATTAAGCTTTAGGCTAAGCTTTAAGTATACACTTAAGTGCTTTGCTTGAGCCAGGGCCTAATTGGTTGTGTTTGTGCAGAGCACAGACTGGGTCTCTTCTCCTGAATAAGGTTTCTTGAAGCTTCTGTAATCTGACTAGTATAGCATTAGGCACAGCCAAAGGAATGAGGTGAGAGCACATTGTCTAAAAGTTCAACAGATTTAAATGCAGAGCAATGCCTTGCTTCTCTGGACCAGGAAACACCACCTACTACTTCATTATTCTGTTCCTGGGGAATATCTCTCTCTCCCTCATTCTGGGGAAATCCTCTTTCCCAAAATTCTTTCAAATACCACGTACCAACTAAGGGGGTGGAGATACATGAATAATTAAGGTAGGTTATTTGGGGCTAGTAAAACAAACTCTGAAAAAAATGGAATGATGGGGTTGGCATTTGCTTTCAACAGGCTTGTCCTGGGCTAGTGGAAAATGTTGAATGAAAAAATCTGTTTTTGACAGAAAATTTGGTTTTCCATGATTTTTTAAAATCAGAAATCAGAAAAATTCAATCACACACAAAACCCACAAAACTGAAAAGAAATATTACTGCTGCATACCATGAGTTGTAGTGTGGCTGCCTGGAGAACCCATTCGTATCTGTTCTTCCAGATTGTATTTCCAATGGTAAATGATGGCAGCGCAACCAGTGGGGAAAACAGGAGCTATGAGTGGTCATAGGAGATGGCCAGGAAGCCTAGCCTATAAAGGATAATGGGCACATGCGGCAAATGAACTATAGGCCACATGAGGCCCTGCATTTCTCTGTGCCAGCTGAACGTTTTGATTTGCCCCCAAAAGTTGGGGTTTTTTTCAGTAGAAAAATTCCAATTAGTTGTACTGTCCTCCTTAAAATCTGCCACAAGTAAGAATAAGTTAATACTGCTCCGTTTGGCATTAATTCACACCAGTTTCCCACCTTACATAAGATGCATCAGGCAGGAAATAGTGAAGCCATGTGCAGAGGCCCTAGTCTTTCTCGGCTCTCAGATCAAGAGACTGATGAGCATCCTACCCCCTATCTGTGTAGGGGAGAGGGCTGGGCAAATTACAATGGAAAACTCAGGTACAAATTCAGTTGTGAGTGGTGAGCACAACTTCTTGAAGCTCAGTCTCATTAATATATATCTTTAATAGATGATGGCTGATGAGAGACTGACATTGCTAGCTATTTCATCACATAAAAATGCCATTGGCCAGTCTTTGGATCTTCTGATGCTGTGCTTCACTTGGCAAAAGCAGAGGTAAGAAAAGTGACCTTTTGAACTAAACAACTATGGTTAATATTGCAAGGATGATACTCACTGTAACACTATTTATGCTAGTCCACCCAACAATGCTGCACATTTCAATTTCTTGACATTAATACATTTCAGTAATTCTTTAAAAAATCTCTAACTTAGAAGAAACTAATTTTTATGTTGTTTATATGTAACATGAATAAATACAGATGTACACATCCTAATGCACAAATTTATCATCTTATATAACAGGAATAAATCATGCATCAAAGTAATCAAATAAGCCACAAAGGTAATAAAAACTAAAATATTCAAAAGTTTAACAGATGGAGGCAGTGCCAAAAAAAGGCTCCTCTCCTTGGGCACTATTCAGCCTAAGGGCAGCCCTGCTCACCTCTACCTAGTTATCTGCTTTCCAAGAAAGGAATATTGGTTGGTGGTTAGGTTAGAGGATCATGCATCACATGATACTAAGCAGGAGGTAGTGCTTCCTGCGGAGAAGGAGACGGACCCATAGGGAGTAGTTCAGATCTCCTGTAATAAATCAGCTGAGTGACAGTTGTATTTGTGGGGGGGGTGGAGGGGGGGTCACTATACGTACTTGGTTAGGAAGCCCAAAGCTGGATCCCAGATAGAAATGATCAATGACAATTGGGAGGCCATGGCACAAAAGTGATTGAGCAGCTGAAAACAGGCTAAAAGAATGTGGGAACTGATGCTGAGGAACTGAGAAGATTAATATGTTTTGTTGGACTTGTTGTTTACCCCCAGAAGGATAAGCTTTGCAATTTGGCTGGACAGTTAAGTCATTCTGAACTCACACAAGAGATTGAAGTGTCTGAAGCTGGAAAAGGGAGAACTGAGGCACAGTGCACTGGCTACAAGGAGGGTGTAAGATGACCTTGTCTCATGGAAATTGTGAAATTTGTTGAGAAAGTCAAACAGATTTAATTAGTATTTAATTTTTGTTTTTGAAAAATGGCCCATTTAATCTAAAAATATTTTGAATGAAAAATAGACTAGATCTATCTTGGCTTTGAACAATGAACCTTCACAATTCCAAAGAGCATGTGAAAGCAACTAAAGCAGACAACATAAGCTTTGTGGTCTTTTGAGGTGTCAGCACCTAAACAATAGAAGAGTTACCAAAGTCAGTTCAAAAATGCATGTCCTACACATATGAATGAGGCTTCAAATCTGTTATCTTATTTGATATCTAATAAATACAAGGGAATTCCAATGACTACCCTCATTTCTCAAAGTTATATGTCCACATCAGAAATAATTTATATCTTCACATTTATTTAGACTTAATACTAAATTCTAAGATATTCCTTTCCCATGGAATCAACGTACATTACTACGTGCATGGAAGTAAACCTGGTTTACAGTGGAAGTGTTATTTCAGTCATAAAAAAATGTTATCAGATGCGGAATTAAAATGTATTATTTCTGTCCTGATGTTTCTATATTCAGGTATTAGTGCAATTTATTTCATTAGACACATTTGGGAAGGTGAAACTTAATTTACTGGGCTTTTTTTTCCAAACTGAAACAAAGTCTCTGCCTTTCCACATTCATGATTACTATATTTGTTTTCTGTGTAAGTGGTAAGATAAATGAAAGTCACAATGTTGCCAATTAAAAGTGACTTAAATGTTATGAAGCTGTATGTTACAATTGAAGTAAATAACAGAATATAAAATATGCTTGAATGTAATAGAACAGATGATCACCAGAAGGACTGAATCAGCTAAATAATTGCTGTGGAGATGATTGTGATATTACAAACAGAGACAAAGACTTCAGGTGAGGAACAAGCAGCAGGGTAGAAGATCTCTGGAGTCTTTAAAGTGCTACATTGTCCTGCATTTTGCTTCTGGAGAAACAAATTTCCTGTTTGTGCAAGTTTCTCTATGGGCTTAAAGTTTGGTAAAAAAAAGCCTCCCCTTTCTTACAGAAAATATATGCTGTCTGCACAGAACTGTTTCTTCACTGGATCTTATTTTCAACATTTAACAAAACACCATTATGTAAGTAAATAAATTCATGTTTCTCACTCTCAACCAACAAATTCTGTTGGTAGTTCTGAGAGCCACAGTTCAGTATGAATTTTCTGCCCAGGACTATATTGCCAATAGGTGCTTCTAGAATGCACCATGGCTTTTGTTTACTTATAATGTTAAACAGCTTGGGGGGAAACATATGGTACAAACATATAATAGGATTATGTCAACCCAAATAGAAATAATTTCTCTAAAATAACTAAATGCCAGTTAAATTTAGTCCATTCTTCTTTAAATGTAAATGCAAACTTATTATTTAATTTGAAAATAAAGGGATAACTATACAGCATAACAAAACTGTAAAAAAAATCCTTCTGCTTAGGAATACTTCACACTGTATTTGCAGCTTTCACAATAAAGGACTGCAATTCATCTGACTTACTGAAAAAAATGCAAGTTAAATTTGGCTGATATAGTGGCTGAACACACAGACAGCAACATAGACTCTACTGAATTATAAATCTCATGGTTCAATTCCCAAGTCACTGACCAGATTGGGAAGAGTAAAGCAATGGCTAGCAATAGCAGAATATTATCTACTGAAGCATCCTACATTAATGTCATTGCCTTTCAGTAAAGAAAAATCTGTTCATTAACCCACAAAACATTCTGCCCTCAATTACACCACCGCAAATTTGTTGTAGTTAATGTAGCTATACGAATATGACTGAAGGAAGAATTTGGCTTTGACTTCCACATAAACTACTAATTATTTTTACTTTAAATAATGAAAAGATTGCAAATCCATTGTCAACCGTTTTTATGCAGATTCTTTTGTTCCACAAGCACATGCCACTACCATTTCAGCTACAGGGAAAAATCCAGTAGCTGTTACAGCATAGCCCCTTTGACACAGAGAGCTGAGCAGTTCTAATGCTATCCTGGAGAGGGCCATGATAAACTAGCCAATTTCTTACCATATATTGACAATCAGCTCCTTTCGGAGCTAAACCAGTGGTCCCCTCATAGGCAGATGTGAAAGAATATTCAGCAGAGAATGGCTCAGCCCCCCACAAAGAGCATGGAGAGAGCATTACCCAGCCCTGCTCTGCCCCCAGACATGACCCAGCTCATAATGGCTCCAGCCTTGTCCTCCATCAGTGGATCCACTTCCAGCTCCAGCCTCACCCCCAGCCCTGTTCCTGGTCCCAGCACTGCTTCCAGCTCCAGCCCCACTCCCAGCTGTAGCCCCAGTCTCAGCCCATTTGCTCCTGTCATCGCCCTCCCAGCTTTACCCCTGCTCCTGGCCCTGGCTCCTGGAGGAGATCTGATGGGGATCAGTGGAGGTGCAGTGTGAAAAGGTTGGGGATCACTGAGCTAAATACATCTGGTAACTGTATGCCTTTTCCAAGGTTTAGCTACCCACACCAATAAACCTCCTGTGTAAGATTCTGGAGAAGACTAGTCGGTTCTCAAGTGTTTAACCTAACGGGACACAGAGGTTCTTTTCCCTACATAATACAGCTGACAGAATCTAAACTTCCGTTTCTATTCATAAAATCTCAAACTTTAAAAGCTCACTAGACAGTGGGCTGGTAAAGCTGAAGACTTGAAAACTGATGAGAACAGTGGACCATATTCTCAGTTGGCATAAATTGGTAAACCTGCATTGAAATAATAGAGCTATGCTGTTTTACGCTGGCCAAGAACCTTGTACACAGTGCAAAGAAGCCCATTCCCTTCATCTGACATGCACAATACCCATTAGTGAGTGCAAATGACATACAAAGAAAAATACAGTATAATCACACTCAGACTTAACAGGACTTTTGATCTTTGATCATTCCCTCCTACCCAAGCCCACAAGAGAAGTTCCAGAAAAGCAAGTATCCTCATACAGAGTTTTCTGTAAAATATCCTCCCCCCACCACCACCACCCAGGAAGAGAAGCTTTGAAGAGTTGAGTTTATATTTAAAAAACAAAAACAAAAGGTTCAGGGGAAATAGAAAAGGTTCCAGGGAACTGTACATCAGTCAGCCAAATTTCAATACAGGCAGTCCCCAGGTTACATGGATCCGACTTACATCGGATCCCTACTTACAAACGGGGTAAGGCAACCCCGCACTAGCTGCTTCCCCCTAGCAGACCAGGGAGACGCGAAGCTAGTGCCCTCCCACCCAGCAGACCAGGGAGACGCAGAGCGGCTTTTCTCAGCAGACACCTCAGCTTGAGAATAAAGGACTGAGGGAAGTGAGGTGTGGGAGAATAAAACTGAGCTCTGGAGAAATGTTTGGCTAGAGTTTCCCCTACAATATGTACCAGTTCCGACTTACATACAAATTCAACTTGAACAAATCTACAGTCCCTATCTTTTACGTAACCCGGGGACTGCCTGTACATGGAAAAATACTGGAACAAATTATTAAGCCATCAGTTGGTAAGTAATGAGGATAATAAGGTGATAAGTTATAGTGAACATGGAGTTGTCAAAAACAAAGCATCCAAATCAAGATACTTTCCTTCTTGCACAGGATTACAGGCCTAGTAGGTGGACGAGGGAAAACTGTAGATGTGCTTTATCTTGATTTAGTAAGGCTTTTAACATAATCCTACATGACATTCATACAAGCACACTAGGAAAACATGGATTTAAATGAAATTACCATGAGGTGGATACAACTTTTATTGGAAGACTGTGTTCAAAGAGTAGCTATCATTGGTTCACTGCCATACTGGAGTCCTGCAGGGATCTGTCTTAGGTCTGGTACTATTCAAATATCTCCATTAATAATTTAGATAATGAAGTGCAGGGTAAGGTTACTGTGACTAACAAGTTGGGAGCTAGCACTGCAGAAGACGATTGGAACAAAGACAAGTTCCAAATACACTTAGGAATGGAAAAACAAAAGCAGAAATACAAACTGGAGAACAACTGGCTATGTGATAGTTCTGTAGAAAAGGATCTGGGGCTTACAGTGGATCACAAATTGAAACAATGTGATGCCATGAGAAAAAAAAGCTGAATATCATTCAGGGGTATGTCAACATGGGGGTCATATGTAAGACACAGGAGGCACTTTCCCTGCTCTCCTCAGCACTAGGAAGGCCTCATATGGATACCTTGTCCAGTTTTTGGTGCCACACTTAGGGAAGATGTGGAAAAACTGGAGAGAATTCAGAGCAAAGTAACCAAAATGACAAAAGGTCTAGAAAACCTGATTTAGAAGGAAAGGTTATAAAAACTTAGCACGTTCACTCTTCAGAAAAGAAGAGTGGTGCAGGAAACTTGATAACAGTCTCAAAATATGTTCAGGGCAGTTATCAAGAAGAGGATATCAATTGTACTCTGTGTCCACTTAAGATAAAACAAGAAGTCATCTGCTTAATCTGCAGCAAGGGAGAGTTAGGTTACATTTTAGAAGAACATTTATAATTATTAGGGAGTTTCTAAGGGAGATTGTGGGATCCTCACTGTGGAAGATTTTGCAAACACGTTAGGCCACACTTATCACGGATGGTCTAGGTATAGTTGGTCCTTCACCAAAGCAGGGAAACAGGCTAACTCAGAAAGTGGGGGTTTCTTTACTGCAATTTTCTCTCAGAATAATCTCATTGGTAACAAATGCATCTGAGGTTAAAAATATATTTTAAAGTAGCGAGGACCAGAGCTCAGAGTGAAGCGGTGCTTATATTATTTTTAAAAGAGCCCCACAGCATGAGGCTCAAAGCTCCAGTCAAGTGATTCAGGCATATACTAAGAGGCTAAAAATAGCAATGTAGCAGTGTGGACATTCTACTTGGTCATAGAATGTCAGGCATTGGGTCCTGTTACAGCAGGGTGATCAGTGGGGGTGCTAAGGCAAGCTTCCTACCTGTCCTGGCACCACAGACTCCACTGCACCCCAGAGGCAGCAAGCAGCAGATCTGGCTCCTAGGTGGGATGGGGGGAGAGAGCACAGAGCTCCACACATTGACCCTTCCCTGAACTCTAGCTCCCAATGGGGCAGGAGTTCTGGCTTTTGAAACCCAGCAGTGGGGTGGCTATGAGAGCATAGGCTTCAGCCTGAGCAGTAATATCTATGCTGAAACATTTAGCTCCCTCACACAAGCCTAAGAAGGTGATCTATGCTCTGAGATTTTCTGAGAAGTAGGCAGAGCTGTAACCAAAAGGCTGGGCTTTACTATACTTTCAAGTTACCTGCACTTGAGTTTATGCTTGAGATAGCCTTGCCATCAGCCCTCGTACAGTAAGAATGGTTACACTGAAAAACACCACTCACACAGCGCATAGTTATTGTGCTAGTGGCGCAGAATATCTGTGTCCCCATTGCATTACTAGCTCAAGCTTAAGCTAGACTTTTGTGTGTGAACATGAGTCAAGTTAGGAGTAAAATGTGAGCCATACTTCACAATAACACATAGTGAAGACAAGTTCTGGGACAGCTAAATAGCCGCTAAGCACTCTGTGACCTCACCTCGCACATTTTACAGCTTTACAAAATATACATGGAGGCAATGAAAAAGTCAGCAGAGCTATTGATCCTGCCATGCTGCTATGAATTCTGGACAGCACAAATTCTGGACAGTGGGAGACTACCTTAGCACAAATGGGAAGTCTTGTGGAGTTTAGCAGATTTGGGGCCTCTACACCCTCTTCTGACCTTGACTCTGGCTCGGTCAGCACCTGCTAGTTCTGTGAAATAAGAGTGAGAACATGTGGTGCACTTCCACAATTTGATCACTTCCACGCATTTTTGCACAGAGTCAAATCTATAGACTTTTCATTGCTTTCTATGTGATCTACAAGTGCTATTATGTGTGTATTTTTAAGTCATGCTTCAGTCTAGTTCAAAAATTCTAATTCAAAAGGTAAACTGTAATACTATGTCTTATTAGGACAATGTGTTAAATTTAGGGCTTAATTATGACTAATCACACCGTTAACAATATACCATTTATTTAAATATTTTGGATGTTTTCTACATTTCCAAATATATTAATTTCAATTACAACACAATACAAAATGCACAGTACTCACTTTACATTTGTTTTTATTACTAATATTTGCACAGTAAAAACAAAATACATTTTTTTTTCAATTTGACCATTACAAGTGCTGTAGTGCAATCTCTTTATCATGAAAATTCAACTTACAAAAATAGAATTATTTACTAAATAACTGCATTCAAAAATAAAACAATATAAAACTTTAAAGCCTACAGATCCAGTCAGTCCTACTTCTTTTTCAGTCAATTGCTCACAGAAACAAAACAAATGGTCTGGTAGCCCTTTATAGACTAACAAAATATGTATGATATCATGAGCTTTCATGGGCATGTTTTGTTAGTCTATAAAGGGCTACCAGAACATTTGTTGTTTTTTCTTGTACAGACTAATTCGTCTACACCCTGAAGCTTCTTTCACACAAACAAGTTTGTTTACATTTGCCTGCTTCTTGTTTACAATGTCACCTGAAACTGAGAACTGGTATTCCGTAACACTTTTGTACCCAGTGTCGCAAGATATTTACATGCAAGATGCACTAAGGATTTATATGTCCCTTCATGCTTCAGCCACCATTGATGTACATCCATGCTGATGAAGTGTTCCGCTCAATAAGGGTCCTTAGCTCTGCAGACCAACTTCTCTTCATTTTAATCATTTGAGTCAGATGCCACCAGCAGAAGGTTGATCTTCTTTTCTGCTAGTTTGGGTTCTCTAGTTTTCACATCGGAGTGTAGCTCTTTTAAGAGTTCTGAAAGCATGCACCACATCTCCTCCCTCTAAGATTTTGGAAGGAGTCTTAATCCTTCTAGAGTGGACTTCAGAGTTTTAATCCTTCTATAGTGTTCTAGAAGTCTCATACTGGTACCTTCTTTGTGTTTTGTCAAATCTGCAGTGAAAGTGTTCTTAAAATGAATAACATATGCTGGATCATCGCCTGAGACTAATATCACAAGAAATATATGACAGAATTCAAGTAAAACAGAGCAGGAGAAATATAGTTCTCCCTCAACGTGTTCAGTCACAAATTTAATTAGTTCATTTTTTTTAAAGAAGCATCTTTAGCACTAAAGTATGTTCTCTTGAATGGTGGCTGAAGCATGAAGGGGCATACAAATATTTAGCATATCTAGTATGTAAATACCTTGCAATAATGGCTACAGAAGTGCCTTGTGAACACTTGATCAGATATTGTAAATAAGAAGTGGGCAGCATTACCTCCCATAAATATAAACAAACTTGTTTTTCTAAGGGATTGCATGAACAAAAAGTAGGGACTGAGTTGACTTGTAGGTTTTAAGGTTTTTCACTGGTTTTATTTTTAGTGCAGTTATTTTTTTAAAAAAAATCAACATTTGTAAATTGAACTTTCACAATAAAGAAATTGCACTATCCCATTTGTACTGAGGTACCTGAAATATTTCTTTTGTTTATCATTTTTACACTGCCAATATTTGCAACCAAAAATAACATTATAAAGGGAAAACAATGAGGAATTCTGGATATCTTAGGGTTTGTCTACACTTGCCCCCTAGTTCAAACTAGGGAGGCAAATGAAGCATACCGAAGTTGCAAATGAAGCACAGAATTTAAATATCCCGCGCTTGATTAGCATATTCGTGGCCACTAGCCATTTTAAAAAACCGGTCGCCTGAATTAACTCTCCACGTGTAGACACGGTCATCCGATCCAAAACCCTTCCCTCGAATTAACTGTTACTCCTCATGCAATCCCGTGCTTCATTAGCAACTTCGATATGCTTCTTTTGCCTCCCTAGTTTGAACTAGGGGGCAAGTGTAGACATACTCTTGAAGATTAACAGATTTATTTAGGTATAAGCTTTTGCGGGCAAAGTCCCCCTTCATCAGATGCATGGCTTTAAGGTGCCACAGGACTCCTCATTGTTTTGTGGATACAGAACAGCATGGCTACCCCTTTGATATAAATATAAAGTGAGCACTGTACACTTTCTATTCTGTGTTGTAATTGAAATTAATATATTTTAAACAGTAGAAAAATATCCAAAATACTTAATATATTTCAACTGATAGTCTATATTTAACATTGTGATTAAAACTGAAATCAATTGATAGTCCTAGTAAAAATCAGGCAAAAGTACAAAATCTTACCTTTTACTTAAGAAGATCGGTTGCAGAAACCCCTCAAAAAAATGAGGAGTAACGTTAGTTCGGACTAAGGGATTTAGTCCGAATTAACGCGTCCCGGAGCGCACTTCCTGGTTTGAATCAGCTGTGATTCGAACTAGCGTGCCAGCAAAATCATGTTAATGAAGCGTGGGATATTTAAATCCCCGCTTTATTAATTACTTCAGTTGTCTCCATTTGCATCCATAGTCCAAACTAGGGATGCAGTGTAGACGTACCCAAACAGAAAAGAGACAGAATCACCAAATCAAGTACAATCTTCAAAACTCAGTGAATATTGAAAGAGACTGAAACATGATGAGCCAGAAAAATAGAATGAACCTAAAACAGAATTGCTTCTCAAAAAACCTCACAGGAAAAAAGATAAAATGGAGAAATTTGGAGTACCGCTCTGTTTTGGCACAGCTAAATCAATTCTTAAAGTCGAAAACCAGAAAAAAATGTTATTTGAAACCAAATTGACTATAGACCTTTTTTGTTAAAACATAATAAATTGTAAGAATTTATAGGGATGAAGAAAAGAATACACTTGATGGAATTCCCAGTTAAAAAAATTATTAAAAAAAACCAGAAACATTTTAATAATCCTTTTTTAAAGAAATACAAAATAAAAATGTACTTTATAAAAATAACACTATTTTTTTAAAAATACAATCCTTTAAATAGACCATGTACATTTTCCTTTTATTCCCCTCCCCCCCAAAAAAACCCTTAATCGAGTTACATACCTGAACAACACTGGGTAAATCTGCTAGTAGGTGATATTTAAGCAGCACCTTTCATCCAGAAGAATCTAGACTGAACTCTTCAACAGGTTTACAAACTACTAGTATATTTTCTGAATATAGGAAAAACTTCACCCACTACTGAAATGCTGTAGCAACATTTTGCAGTAATTTAGGATAGGAAGGAGGCTCTACACCATTCAATTAGCAGGCAGAACATAAATATCTAACCTTGACTTTGGCTAATCAAGTTGAGATCATAGTGTAAGGTGACTCAAATACCCAATATAAATACTAACTGTAGCAACATTATATGTATATGTTATTGTTGCTACTAAATAGTGACATTATATGTTTATAATGTTACTAATCTGACATTGTGTGTGTGTGTGTGTGTGTGTGTGTGTGTGTGTGTGTGTGTGTGTGTGTGTGTGTGTTTGTATGTGTGTGTGTAGGGTTGCCAGATGGTTTCAACAAAAACACCAGACACACTTGATAAAAATTTGTCAACCAAAAAAAATATATACATGATATGGGAAGTTTATTGACGACAATCTACATTACAGCATATATTTTACATTAGATTGTGAAGCTTTTATCAATTTTTTATTTCTCAAAAACTCATCTTTTTCTTCCAAACAAGTGAGAGGTATATAAAAAAACCCATAAAGTCTTACTGACTCAACACTCAGTCTCTTGAGTTCATCAGATTACCCATGACAATAAAAATTCTTTCTACGCCAGTATTTGTCACAGGAATTGAAACAAAATATTGAACCAGTTTTAATAAATTTGGAGCAGCAGGTTCTTTGCTGAAAAAAATATTCCTTACCTTAAAAGAGCACTGCAAGATACGAGACTGATGAAAGCTTGACAAAGGACAACACTGTCGTGAATCATAAGTTTATAAAAGGTAAATATGCAGCATTACTGCATAGTTGCATACTGCCTGGCTGGTAGACATGCTCACGCAGCATGAGCGTGTCTACCAGCCAGGCAGTATGCAACTACATATGTGTATCCAAGCGGCGAATTGGCATAGTAGCGCATAGCGCAGGCCTAGAAAGTGAGCAAGAATACTCACACACAAGTCACGTCATAACTTGATAATAATAAACGTTAATTAGAATATACCGGCCATTTATATGTCCGGTATTTTCTCAATTTGTTTCCCAGACAGAAAGCTCAAATACTGGACTGTCTGGTTCAAAACCGGACACCTGGCAACCCTATGTGTGTGTAATTAGCCTAGGATTTTCCTGAAAATATGAGTCCTTGTACACTGCATATACCAGGGGTGGGCAATAATTATTGCAAGGGGGCCACTTCACAAATTGTGGTATGTGGTCATGGACAGGTTCTGCCACCCAACAGGATGGGGCCTCAGGCAGAAGGGCTGTTGCTGGGGCCAGGGCCAGCCTTAGGCCAATTCGACCAATTCGGCTGAATCGGGCCTTGCCCCTGAACCCAGAAGTGATGGTGAGTTACAGAGCCAGGGACCCTGCTCCACCAATATGTGGAGCTGGGTTTCTCCCGAGGCTCTGCCCGGAGCGGGCCCCGGACCTCCCTGCCGGCACCCCCATGCATACTCCCACCCCATCCCCAGAGAGTCCCCCTTGGCCCCTGCCATGCGCGGCTCCTTCTTGCCGCCTGCTGCTGCCCATGTGCTGTGGGATGGATGCCCAGGCTGTGATGTGACATCACAACCCCTGATTTTAAAAGGCCTGGGAGGCCATGTTGCGGGACCTTGCTGGCTCCAAATTCGGACCCGGCCCTGGCCCCGGCCCTGCAACCGTAACTGCAACGTGGAAGGCAGAAGGGGTCAGTTGCCTCTGGGAGAAAAATAATATACAATGGATCAAAATTATAGGCGCTTTGTGAATATGCTGACTTGAGAGTGGAAAGATTTCATATTATCATATATGATTCCTGGTAACCCATCTCAAATATGAAAAACTAGGTTGATACCTGTTCATATCAGGAGCTGTTGAATTCAGTTCACCATTTGCAATATCTCATTAGGATGTTTAGTGGAGAAGATATTGTTGTTCTTGTTTTTATTTATACTGTGGTCAAAGCATGGGCTCACAAGAATTCCTCCATTGCTTTACCATGAGTCTCAAAACATTTGGGCTGCTTCTAGACTGGCATGATTTTGTGGAAATACTTTTAACGGAAAAGCTTTTCCGTTAAAAGTATTTCTGCAAAAGAGCATCTAGATTGGCACAGATGCTTTTGCACAAAAAGTGCTTTTGCACAAAAGCATCCGTGCCCAGTATAGACGTGCTTTTGTGCAAGAAAGCTCTGATGGCCATTTTAGCCATCGGACTTTCTTGCACAAAAAATTAAGGTGCCTGTCTACACTGGCCTTCTTGCATAAGTATTCTTGTGCAAGAGGGCTTATTCCTGAGTGGGAGCATCAAAGTATTTACACAAGAAGCACTGAATTCTTACATAGAACACTGACAAATTCAAGTGGCCAGTGTAGACAGCTGGTAAGTTTTTGCGCTTTTGCGCAAAATCTTGCCAGTCTAGATGCACCCTTGGTGTTTTTCTAAAGGCCTGGAGTCAGTTGATTATGTAGGAATCTCAGCTTTCATTGAAAAAAAGTTCTCTATACTTCTGGGCCTTACAGCTAAGGAGGAAAGCTTTAAAACATGAACCCTAAATACTCAAGAAACAAAAGGCCAATAAAAATCCAACATGTTTTATTTTTAAAATATCTTATGATTTGTAGACCATTCTCATAACTTTGTGGAGGCGTTCCTTGAGATTTTTGGGTTGGCAATATTGCTCTTTGATTGGTGAATTTAGAGAGGTCTCTCCCTTCAGTTACCCTTTCCACCCTCCTTTTTTGTCACAGGTCATCAGAGAATCATAGAGACAATGGAGAGCAGGGTGAGTCCATGACTGTGGTTAGTGACTGGTCAGGGTGACTAACTATTATCAGCCAGTGGTCTGAATGAGCTATCTACTGCTATCTGTTAATCAACTGTAGGAAAAGGCTTCAGGAGCAGACCTTATTTATATAGACAACTTACTTTGCCACAGAGATCAGTAGATACACTTGCTGTGTCAAGGTGATCAATTTTGGCTCTTTTGGGTTGAAATTCACTCAAGACTTGGAGCTGGGAGAATGAAAGGTTGTTATCCATATTGTAGGATTAAAAGGTAAAAGACCTGAACTTAATATGACCTGGCTTAGGGTCTACCATAACTTGAACACTAAGCAGAGGATAGTGAGTCACATCTAACTCCAAGTCACAAAAGATGGAAACAGGTTTTATTTCTGGTGGTGAGGAGTCTATTTGGGAGTCCTCAGTTATATCTGACACTTTACATCCAGGCTGCGTCTAGACTGGCAGCTGCTTTTGCGGAAAAACTTGCCAGCTGTCTATACTGGCCGCTTGAATTTCCGCAAGAACACTGACGATCTCATGTAAGATTGTCAGTGTTCTTGTGAAAATACTATGCTGCTCCCGTTCGGGCAAAAGCCCTCTTGTGCAAATGCTTTTGCGCAAGAGGGCCAGTGTAGACAACGCGGTATTGTTTTGCACAAAAAAGCCCCGATCGCGAAAATGGCGATTGGGGTTTTCTTGCACAAAACCACATCTAGATTGGCACAGACACTTTTCCGTTAACAGCATTTGCGGAAAATCATGCCAATCTAGACGTAGCCCCAATGTTTAAAGGAAGAGCTGACTAGAATCAATTGAGAGTCCTTGTCTTGTCTCAGTGATTGCTTGAGCAAAAATCATTGATAAAATCTTATCTAGACTGACCTTGGACTCAACATGCAGGCAGTGTGTTGAAGAGCAGTGCAAAGGAGGCAATGGTGGTGAGGTACCATATTACCTTGTGAAATCATTGGTGCTGAAATCACTAAGGCCTGGAATTTGACCACAGAACTGACACTTTCTTAACAAAGACTCAATTTTTGCTATTTAAAAAGTAAATCAATGTAACAGAAAACTGCAATGCCCTCTGGTAACTTTTTAATAATCAAACTTTATTGACAAAAAATTGGATAGTTTGCAATTGAAAATATTTGACCTACACTTAAGGCAACTGATTTAAATTTGTGTAAATTTTTGCATAATAAAGTATGGCATTTTTTTTTGAAAATGTTCAACTACATTTTGATCAGATCTACTTCTGATGTGATATTTGTGTGTGTGGTTGTGGTTTGTTGTGTGAGTGCGTGGGTTTCTTTTTTTTTCGCTATAAAAAAATCGTGGTTGGGGGATGGGGGACCCCACCAAAGTGGTTCGAATTGGGCCCCGCACTTCCTAAAGCTGGCCCTGGCTGGGGCTACAGAGAGAGAAAAAGTGAGTGTGTATGTGTGTGTGAGAGAGAGATTTTGTGTGTGAGAGACAGGCTTTGTGACACAGATTGAGTATGTGTGGCATAGAGACTAGGAGAGTATGTGTGGCAATGATTGTGTGTGTATTACACAGAGACAGTATGGCACAGACTAGTTGTGTGTGACAGTGACATAAAGTGTGTGTGCTGTCTAAGTTTGTGAGAGAAGCCACACACTGTTTTTTTTAAGGGAAATATGGCTCTGTTGTCTCCCCCCACTTCTGTTCTGTATTCCTCTAAGTCACATGCCTCAGACTGGAGCACCTCTACTGACTGTGTGTCTCTGTATGACCCCCTGCTCTTCAGAAATGCGGTAGAGTTGCAGGAGACCACCCTGACTTCAGCTACAGGTGGGAGCAAGATGGGGGAGGTGCAGCTGAACACATGCTGTTGGCTGTAATTATGCACCTCCGCTAATCAGTTGAGCAGGCCTGAAAAAAGTGCTTGGCGGGCCAGATCCGGCTTGGCGGGCCTGAGTTTGCTGTCCCCTGGCATATACAGTGAATCAATCTCAAGCAAAACAATTCTGCCAGGATTTTTTTTCCTAACTCCTATATTAATTCAGCAGGAAGACTTCTCTCTTTTCCACATGTTCTTGACTTATGGTCTCTCCTCTTTTATTTCACATGTAGAATATAACCTACTGACAGGTGAGGCCTGTTGTTGACTGGGCAACCTCATTTTGTGTAGATTACACTTATAGGAAAGTTCAAGAAATTAAATATATGTAATACACATTTTTATTAATGTGCTTGCAAAAGGGAAGTAAAAGTACAGTTTTAAATTGATAGGATTTCAACTTCAAACATTATTCATTTTATTGAATAATTAACAAGCATAGTAAATTTGAATCAGAAACTTGTGAAGCTTCCATTACTCTTTCCATAATTAATTTGAATTATTTTGTGATTTGTTACAATAAAATTTTTCTTTGCCCTAAAATGATAATTGAATAGGTGACTCAATTTTAACTTTGTTAGCAAATATTTATATGAACTCTGCTCAGAATAGTCATTATTTTTTTCCCAATGAAAACCAAAAATAATTATTTAAATCTTTCTCCCAGCATATTCAGGTGTAAAAAGTAGTGCATTCAACTAATTTAAGTGGCAGGATTGTTTATGCAAAATTTGGTATCTATAGGCAATCTTTAAGTATGACTATTTTGACATGCATCTGACGAAGTGGGTCTTTGCCCACGAAAGCTTATGCTCCAACACTTCAGTTAGTCTACAAGGTGCCACAGGACTCCTCGCCACTTTTGCAGATCCAAACTAACACGGCTACCCCTCTGATATTTTGCACAAACAAATCCACAAACAAACTCCTCAAAATATATAAGATAGGGCAAAGTGCTTTTTCATTACTTTTTTCCTGTCTGTTTTCAAAAATCAGAGGGGTCAAACATGCATCTGACGAAGTGGGTCTTTGCCCACGAAAGCTTATGCTCCAACACTTCAGTTAGTCTATAAGGTGCCACAGGACTCCTCACCGTGTTTTCAAAAAGATGCTGCACACTTAAGCTGCCATTTGTCTGAGACTACTAGAAGAAAGTATTTTCCACTGCATTCAAAGATTTCAAATACATTTTTTCAAACTTAGATGCCTAAAACTTAGGCTCCTATATCTATATTTAGTTACCAAAGTAAAAGTGATGAGTAGTTCTTTGGTTTGAAAACAACTGTGCACTGTAAATAGGTATCAGGGGCTCTCACCAACTCTCACAATCAAGGTATTTTTATTTAGATACTTATATAGGGACTTAAGAACCTAACTTTAGTCACCCAATTTTGAAAGTGCTGATTTTGTGCTCTAGGGCATGAGTCTGAAAAAAGCTGAGTATTGGTTTAAATCTGCTCCCATTAAAGTCAATAGTAAAACTCTCATTAACTTCCATAGGTACATAGAGATCAATATTGATTAGCTTTGTATTACTGTTTAACTGAATATTTGGTAATATTTGATCAACAGAATTCTCCAGGTTCTATAATGCTTAGTAATGCTGGAATAATTCCATCACAGCTAATAATGTTAATCTGGAATTCTAGAGGTGACAGCAAGAACAAAATTTGTTCCAAGAATTTCAGCAGGCTTGTATGCATAACTCCTTTTACTATTAATAGGGGTTAATTATTCTGTCCAGAATACAGTGGCTGCACATTTAGTGTCCGTACTCATATTTGCTAAACATTTCTTAAGAGAGAATGCACTACAAAAAGAACAGAAGCTAGATTCTGATAGGACATCATCAAATCAGAAGCAGGATATTGTCTCCTTTTGTTCTGTTGTTCCTGTGATTGCCAGGCTGTACCCTGGCTTACTTGAATGGTCCTTACAAATTCCAATTTATAGCACAAGATTATCTGCTGTGGCTCTCACTTTAATGATATGCCAACAAACATTATTGCCATGATTTATAAATGACTCACACACAGCTACAAGGAGTGCTGCATTAAAAGTTTTATTCCACAGAATGGAATTTAGTGAACTAAGCTGGATTTTTTGTAACTGTTCTGCTTTGGTAAAAGCTTTCTTTTTACCAGTTTTCTATTATATTTTAAGTGAACCAGTTGTCATGGAATAAATATCTATTTTAGGAGTTTCTATTGCACCCTTCACCACATTATCTATGTTCTTGGTCGTTTTATTAGCAAAACTGTAGCTAGACTTAAAAAACCAGATCCAGCAATACCTAGCCAATTTCATCATTTCCAATTGCTCTCACAGATTAAGACAATAATTAACATGAGGGTTTGTCTCCACTTACCAGATCCACATTGCAGAGATCAATCTCCTAGTATTTGATTCAGCAGGACCCACTAAATTGACCACTGATCATGCTCCTGTCAACTCTGCTACTTCACTGGGTCAGGAGAAGTAAGGGAAGTCAATGAGAGAAACTCTCCCTTCAACCTTCTGCAGTGGGGATGCCATGGAAAGTTGACCTAAGGTACACTACGCACTAGTCACATGGTTGGAGTTGTGTATCTTATGTCAACCTTCTCCCCTAGCGCAGACCTGGCCTAACAGTACCCAGAGCAGGCTCTAAATTATTAGGAATAGTTATACAGAGATTGATCACGATATTTTTATTTTGGTTTATTCACACTGTTCTTATTACAAAATAATGAATATGGGAAACTTTAACATGGAAATTGAAGTAAACCCATGCCTAGTAAGTCATGGTTTATATTATTGCTTGTAAATTTCAATCCAGAAGACATCATGTCTCTATAAAATGGACTTTGCTACTCTTTCTCACCTTTACTCTGCTCAGTGGTCCCAATGAGATCCACAGCAGAAAAAATACTGAAGGAGATTAACTTAAGTGAGAAAGTACTACTCAAAAGTGAGTAAGGATAACAGAGTTGGGCCCATTGTGATGAACTACACTAATTATAACTGCTATAGTATATATTTCAACAGACAATGGTGAATGCCATACTGTATTTACTGCACTATAAAATATGTTACACTGCACTGGTAAATGGTATGTCAAGGCTTTATTTCATGCAGTAGTACAGCTGAGGTCCACTCCACTGAAGTTAGAGCTTTGCCATTTGAATTCGGCAAGAGCACTATTGTGTTCACATTTCTACAGAACTACATTAGCTCCTGCAGCTCTCGTTGATTTGCTGGGCTCCAGCCCTTTTATTTCATTTTCATCTTTAACTGTACTTTCCACTAGCAGCAATCCCTCATTGGGAATGTAGGAATCGGCTTTAACATTTTTAGACATAATCGTTTTTAACTGACTATATTTTTTGTAAAAATCAATTCATGACTGAGTGTAATTAGAGGTCTCCCAGGATAGCAACAACTACTCTGAAATTTAACTTAACAGGTGTCTTGTGTATTAATAGGAAAAATGAGTGAATTTTGCCTTCATAGTGAGAACAAAAAGCACCTAATCATTCTGTAGATGAGGCTCTGTCTATACTACAGAGGTTTTTCAGAAAAACTTCACTTACAGAACATACTGCAATCATGTTCTTTTGAAAAAAAATCAAAAGAATAGAGGGGGTTTTCCAACATTGGTAAACCTCTTTCTACAAGGAAGAAGCCTTTTTCCAAAAGAGCTCTTTCAGAAAAAGGCATGTGTGGACAGGAAAGGGGGAGTTCTTTTGGAAGAAGACAAAAGAGGAAAAAAAGCAGAGGTGACCTGGTGGCCACTCCATCCATAATAATCACAGCTTACATGCGAGATAGTGTATATTCAGTGTGGACGCTACAAGGAAGAAGCCTTTTTCCAAAAGAGCTCTTTCAGAAAAAGGCATGTGTGGACAGGAAAGGGGGAGTTCTTTTGGAAGAAGACAAAAGAGGAAAAAAAGCAGAGGTGACCTGGTGGCCACTCCATCCATAATAATCACAGCTTACATGCGAGATAGTGTATATTCAGTGTGGACGCTATCTTTCGAAAAGGCAGACTGCCTTTTTGATGCACTTTGGCAGTGTGGATGCTCTCTTTCATAAGAAGTTTTTTCAGAAGATCTCTTATTCTGAAAGAAGCCTGCAGTCTAGGCATAGCCTGAGCAAAAGTTGGAAGAAAAAATAGTTTGTGAAAGACAGATGGGGAAAAAAACAACTCTATTTTATATACTGTACAACTACCTCCCTCCCCCACTGGTGTTGTATTTTCTCTTACCAACTCATCCTGTGTTTTCTCAGTCTCTTAAAATATTCATGAGTCAATATGTGGCACATCCTTTGCAGGGAAACTCTTAATACTTATTTTTATAAAAACTCCACTTTAACCCACTTGTATTTAGAAGCAGCTCTTTTAGAAATAGAAATTCTACTACTCAGAGAGTAGTAATGGTTCTCAATCCTGCTGGAAAGGTATAACAAGTGGGGTTCCGCAGGGGTCTGTTTTGGGACCGGCTCTGTTCAATATCTTCATCAATGATTTAGATATTGGCATAGAAAGTACGCTCATTAAGTTTGCAGATGATGCCAAGCTGGGAGGGGTTGCGACTGCTCTGGAGAATAGGGTCATAATTCAAAATGATCTGGACATTTTGGAGAAATAGTCTGAGGTAAACAGGATGAAGTTTAATAAGGACAAATGCAAAGTGCTCCACTTAGGAAGGAACAATCAGTTTCACACATACAGAATGGGAAGCGACTGTCTAAGAAGGAGTACAGCAGAAAGGGATCTAGAGGTTATAGCAGTGGTCCCCAACCTTTTCAGGTTGGCGTGCGCCAGGGGGCGTGGCCGTTCGCCCGCCGGGCGCCAGGGGGCGGGACACTTGCCCGCCCGGGGGCGGGGCCCCCCCCCAGCCGCATGCCCGGGGGGCGGGGCCCCCTCCATAGCCGCGCACCCGGGGAAGGCGCCCCCTGGCAAGCGCCACGCGCCCGGCGCCCCCCCCGTAAGTGCCGCGTGCCCGGCGCGCCCCCCCCGTAAGCACCGCGGGGCCAGAGCTGGGGCTGGGTCCGGGGCACGCGCGGCGCCGGAGCCGGCAAGGGTACGCGCGGCGCCCCCGGGACCGGCCATGCGCCCGGGACTGGCACCTGCCAGCCCAGATTGCTCCGCGGGCTCATGTAAAGAGCCAGGCGGGCGCCATGGCGCCCGCGGGCACCGGGTTGGAGACCACGGGGTTATAGTGAACCACAAGCTGAATATGAGTCAGCAGTGCGATGCTGTTGCAAAAAAAGCAAACATGATTCTGGGATGCATTAACAGGTATGTTGTGAGCAAGACACAAGAAGTCATTCTTTCGCTCTACTCTGCGTTGGTTAGGCCTCAGTTGGAGTATTGTGTCCAGTTCTGGGCACCGCATTTCAAGAAAGATGTGGAGAATTGGAGAAGGTCCAGAGAAGAGCAACAAGAATGATTAAAGGAGCAGAGAACATGACCTATGAAGGAAGGCTGAAAGAATTGGGTTTGTTTAGTTTAGAAAAGAGAAGACTGAGGGGGGACATGATAGCTGTTTTCAGGTATCTAAAAGAGTGTCATAAGGAGGAGGGAGAAAACTTGTTCATCTTGGCCTCTGAGGACAGAACAAGAAACAATGGGCTTAAACTGCAGCAAGGGAGGTTTAGATTGAACATTAAGAAGAAGTTCCTAACTGTTAGGGTAGTTAAAGCCTGGAATAAATTGCCCAGGGAGGTTGTGGAATCCCCATCTCTGGAGATATTTAAGAGTAGGTTAGATAAATGTCTGTTAGGGATGGTCTAGACAGTATTTGGTCCTGCCATGGGGACAGAGGACTGGACTCAATGACCTCTCGAGGTCCCTTCCAGTCCTAGTAGTCTATGATTCTATTAAATTAACCACAATTGATTCAGTGACTTTCCTACCCATTGAAATTACACTATTAAAACATCTTTCCAAGTCTAATTACCTTATGCACACATGTATAAACAAAATAACAACTAGTGTTTTCTCTGGACCAAATTCAGCCCTGCTCAAAACAAATTTAATTCACAATCAAGACAATGTGAGTGTCTCCTGTGTTGATCAGAATTCAGGCTTAATTTGCATATGGGCTTAATTTGGACCTCTGACCTTTCACTTTTAGGATTCTTCAAGTTAATGATATTTATAGGCATTGCAAATGTCTGTAGAAGCATAGGGGCTATGTGCAGAGAAATGCAAATAAACACAGAGGAGGTGTGGGCAGTAATGGAGGAATTTGCCAATGGATAAATTTCTTCCTAGCTACCATCAGTTAGTGGTTGTTACTATACGTTGAACCTTTGTGGTCCGGGTTGTCAGCGGCTGGGAGCAGAGCCAGCTGGTGACGCCAGCAGGGCAGCGGAGCCACAGGGCCCCGGAGCCCGCAGAAAGCCTGGCTGGAAGCCGGGAGGAACACCAAAGCTTGCAGCCAGCAGGGCTGCTGGAATCCATGGGCGCTGCCAAGCCCACAGCCAGTGGGCCAGGAAGGGAGGTGGAGCTGCAGAGCTCACATCTGGTGGGGCTGCAAGTGTCAGTAGAGCTGGCAGGACTGCATGCACCTTCAGGACTGTCAGAGTTTGCAGGGCAGCGGAGGCCACAGGGCTTCCACAGCCTGAAGCCCGGGGCAGCAATGGCAGGTAGCTGGGGAGAGGAGCACAAAGCACAGGCTGTCCCCCAGACCTTCCCTGGTCCAGAAAACTCCCTCATCCAGGACCAGTCAGGTCCCAAGAGTGCCAGAATAGGGAGGTCCAATTTGTATTATCGTAGCATCTAGACGCTCCAGTAATGGACAAAAGCCCCACTGTATATAGTCACAGTACAGACACAAAACAAAAAGAAAATCCCAGTCCCAAAGAGTGTACAATCAGCTTACCCCTGATGTGGCAGGGCAATATATTTTTAGGCTACATCTACATTGGCAAGATTTTGCGCAAAATCTTGCCACCTGTCTACACTGGCCGCAAGTACTTGCGCAAGAACATTGACATTCTAATGTATAAAATCAGTGCTTCTTGCGCAAATACTCTGAAGCTCCTGCTCAGAGATAAGCCCTCTTGTGCAACTGTTCTTGCGCAAGAGACCAGTGTAGACAGGCAATATCAATTTCTTGTGCAAGAAAGGCTGATGTTTAAAATGGCCATCGGAGCTTTCTTGCACAAGAGAGCATCTACACTGGCACGGATGCTCTTGCGCAAAAGCACATCTTTTGCACAAAGGCACATGCCAGTGTAGACGCTCTCTTACTCAAATACTCTAACGCAAAAAGCCTTGAGTTAAAGAGTATTTGCGCAAAATCTTGCCAATGTAGACATAACCATCATGTTATTCTCTCCAATATAATTTTAAATGTCCTCATCATCGATATCAATATCTATTTTTGGAAGCTGACTAAGCCCTGGCCTTCCATAAAATACAGTGGCAATGAATTCCACAGTTAATTAGGCTCTCTGAAGTAGAGCATTATTCTTTATACATTTTAAAGTTTTCTCCTTTTTTCCTGTCAATTTCAATGTTCTCTTGTTCATGTCCCAGAGGAAAGGGTAAGTGGGAGAACTCACCTTCTATTTGATTCAATAGTTGATTTAATTAGCTTGAACTTATTTAAGCTGGCATTGCAGCATATGCAGCACCTTCTGTCAAAGAAAAACAAACCACATCTTCATTTGCAGGGCCTGAAATATTAGGTGCTAGAACGTGAATTAAGGATAGTGCGTAAACTTCCAGAATCACATTTGACAAAGGCAACAGAAGGGGCAGCAGGCAATAAAAGGCAATCAAACCACAGATCCTACAGAAGGTGAATTGCAAGAGGCAGCAGGCTGACCTCTGTTTATTGCCTGCTGGCTAAATAAAATGGGATATAACTTATTGCCCGATGGCTCTTCTGCCAGCTTGATAATATGCACCTTAAAACCAAAAATATAGCTAAGATAGGTCAATTATATTTTCATTCTCTGGGTAGATGACTTAAACTTCCTCATACAGTTCCATCACAACTTCAACAACCATCCTCTCTTCACTAAACTCTCTCTGAAACACTCACATGCCAACATCACATTCCTGGACAATATGCAGGAAACCCACAAATAACCACACCTACATAAATACATTAACCATCCCAACCACACCAAGAAACTCTTATCTACAACCAGAAACTCATATACCACAGAACATGCTCTGAAGAGAGAGTCTAGGCTATTCATCTTAACACATTAAAAACTGCCTTCACAAAACAAGGATGATCTACTAAAGAAGTAGACCAGTCTCCTAAATAGAGCATGTCACCTAATTAGCACTGACACTATAATTGACAGGTACTTTTTTTTCCTCTCACTTCTTTTTCTGTTATAAGTTCTGGACCCCCCTTTTTCTTCCACTCAAGCACACCTGAAGAAGTAGGTTTTGCCCACAAAAAGCTCATGATACTATATATATTTGTCTTAGTCTCTAAAGTATCACAGGACTATTCATTGTTTTTCATATCACCTAAGTAGAACATGTCACTTAAATATCCCAAGAGAATCTGACTCAATACAGAAGTAAACCCCCTTGACTGAAAGCTACTATTTTACACTGGAACCCATAAGATGTAGCCTCAAATAATTACAATGCCTACTTGATAGAGGTCCCATTCTGAAAACACATTCTTAAGGCTTTCAAACAACCCCCACCCCCAGCCTCTCCAAGCACATAATTGGAAATAAGCTCCCTGCAGACCAGGACCCACCAACTCAAAGCAGCATCAGACCCAGCCAGAACAACTGATGCAAAACTTGAGAACATGTATTTGCTGCTACAATGATCAACACCTCTCACATCACACCTTTCAAGAAACTAAAGATCTACACATGCCTATAACAACATGTGATTTGCCTCACCCCTTGCACTAAATACCCCAATAGCAACTCTGTTGGTGAAACCAGACAATCACCATGCTTTCGAAGGAACTCACACAAGAAAATTATGAGACAAAAAAACCCATCATCTCTGTATAGCCATTTTTCACAAAATGATCAATCTATATGGACCTATCAGGCCTCATCCTCAAACGAAACCTGCACAAGATGAGGCTGGGAACTTAAATTCATAACTTTGCTAGACACTAAAAATCATGGACTAAATAGAAATACTGTGTTTATGGCTTCACATGCTATCTCTTTGTCTTTCACCTGTTCAGACAAACATTCATGCATTAAAGCAAAACTATAAAGGGACAGTTTAAAGGGAGAAATCTAGAGGCTTGCTGCTGATTGTGACAATAACACTAGAAACACTACAGTGGCACTGCTATACCTACAAAGTTGTCGACTTAATTACTGCACCTCCCCAAGAGGCAGGAGCTATGTTAGCAGTAAAGCTCTCCTGCCTAGTGCTGTCCACAGTCACTCTTTCAGTGCAATTTATGTCACTGAGGGATATGGATTATTCACACCTCTGAGCAATGTGAGTTACACCGAAGTAAGTGGTAGTGTAGATAAGCCCTAAGATCAATCAAGGTTATCTCTATGTTTCTTCCCTGGGCAAAGACAAAAAACAAAACTTAATCCCCTCCCTGATTTAATCCACTTGAGGGAAGGGCAGAAAGTAAAAAGGACAACTTGCTTATTCTTGAAACTGAAAGATCTGTGGTTGCAATTGATTTCCTCATTGTGAGCTGCTGTCATGATGGAAATGTACATTTAGTGTCAAAAATGAACCCATTTGCAGTTGGTTCAGTTGTTTTCTTGTGAAACAAATGTTTAATTACTTCTTGAAATAGATGAATAGGTCTCTTCAAAGTAGCAAAATCTGTATTTTAAATGTCATATCATGTGATAAAATAATAAAACCATGGCCACATAGGAACTTCACTGTGAAAGTGGAAATAGAATTCTGACCCTCTTTTTCCAATGAAGCTGCTACCATGTGAACTAAGTAAGAACGGCAAATAGTTGTTAAGCCTGTAGGCCTGACTGTAATATGAACTATAATCAGGGGGGCATTGATACCTAAGCTGCTTGCATGGAAACTCCGGCTCTCATCCCAACCTGACCTCCTGGGTCTGAGCTCGGGTGCCTAACCTGAGTGCTGGCCAGTGTTGCAACATCTCCAATACTGTTTCTAGTGAATTAGATTGACCCCATTAGCACAAGTCTGTCTACCTGAACTGGGCGGCTCACTACCAGTAGCAGTATAGACAGAGCTTGACAGTTCACAGAAGTTCAAATCCACAGCTACCTAAGATACCTCAGATAAAAGATTTTCCTGCACAGGGAGCATGGATGGCAGAATATAGGATATGCAAGTTCAGCCATTGTGATACCTTCAGTAGGCAGCAGAAGTATGCCTACACACTAGCCAGCTCATTACAATATTCTTAAAATTCTTGTGGAAAAATATCTGCTAAAATGTCTTTTGCTTTTTATTGTGGGACTCTACCCATAAATGCAATTTTTATACATTCTATATGGGTGTAATTCACTGAAAAATCTTGCCCCAAAAGTTTAATATTTAATATTAAATTAAATATTTAATACATATTACAGTTTTCTTCCATGAGTATTCATTTCCAAAAGCAAAGGACACATCACCCATTAAGTTCAGATATATGTAATTTGTTCTTAATGTGTGCTCATTATTTTCTGTGAGAATATGAGTGTCTACACAAAGCTTTTGTTCAATATCATTCCATGCATAGCCAAATAGGTTTTATAAATAGCACTGCTTCTGTATTTAAAATGTTACATCACACGGGTTCAGGTTCCAGGCACCTGCATTGTTAGATTACAAGTTTAAAATTTGTGCCATCATAAGCTGATTCATGAGCATCCATTCAGATGATAAGCTGTCGAATAGGAGGCAAGTGCTGTTTTAAAAATAACTTTCTCAGACACAGTCCAAATCTATTGAACTCTCATATCTGAACTCTCCCAAACCTGAATTTCAACAACATTTTATTACCTAAGAATTAAATAGGTTAATGACAATGTTTACTTATGAAATTTCATAAATATCATCTTTAGATAATGATGATATTTTATGAAAGGCAGATAAACTATTCCTCTACGTAGATTTTTGAGATCTGGATAGAATTATTATGCCAGAAAGTAAAGCCTCTTCTCAGCCAACCCTACATTCTATCTTCAGTCAATAATTTCCTAGTGCTAAACATTGGCTAACTATCCTGTGCTAAGAACAAATCAATAAAACTCCTCAATTAGCCAATAAAGTGCAGCAAGATGGAACTTCTAGATTTGTAGCTCTTACTCACATATTCACGGTAATGGCAAGAGAATGCATTGTCTTTTTCTTTAAAAGCAGGCTGATTGAAAAAGGAGTAAAACACATAATTTCCTATATCTCCTGAATGCACTGAACTATCGCTAGCCTACAAGGGTGGTCCATGCTAATTTTTTCCAAACCAATGTGGCATGCTGTACGGGCACCTGCATTTCATAAAATGGGCAATGCAAGTTATGGAACTGGAGAGATGGATGGATTGCTTTCCCTTCACTAGATGATAATTCCCAAATTCCATTCCCTGAAAAGCCAGTCCAGATTTACCATTATAGAAAGCTCTGTCTAATTTAACTTTCCTTATTATTTTGTGCAGCAGAGGCAGAAGGAGAAAAAGTACACAAACTAGCATCTTTGATCCCTTTCTTAAAAGACAGAATTGGCTACTTTTAGCTAGAACCATTTTCCAATATATATCTTTTTATAGTCTAAATAATGTATCAGTGGAAGTATGACTATCTAAAGTATTATTTTCAAAGGAAAATCAATTGGCTGGTTACGGGAATTCTCAAACTATCCACTGAGGCATCAAATAAAAGCTAGCAGTTAATCAAATAGCTTTCTATGTGTCTTGGCATCTTTTCTCCTGTATGTTTGAAATGAATTCAGTGATCAAGAAAAGTGCTACTCCGACAGCCCAGGAAGTTGAAGTTCTTTATTTGTCTGAAGATTGGATGCCATCCAAGGATTGCAGTTATCTCTACACATGGAGAGTCCGGGGTGAGAGGTCTAGTCAGTTTTACCTTGTCCTATCACATGCTGACACTTCATAAACTAACATAGACTAGTTCTAGTTGTAATAGTAACTGACACATTGGCAAACAAGTTACTTATGTTATATTGAAGGTTGTCAATAGAACTACTTGTATAGTACAGTGCCAGTGAGCAGGACAGAGTTGTCATAAGCTGGTGCTCAATGAATAATAGCGAGAGGGCATTACAGAGCTGCACTGGATTGACAAAAAGGTTCTATATCATACTATCAATCCCTAAGCTCTATGCAGTTTCCCTTAGCATTCTTTCTGTGAAAAGCTTTGATCTGCAAAGAAGGAAAGAGAAGTGCATTCAGACTAGAGAAGGACATTTCAGTGTGAGGGGCAATGAAGCTACAGGATTTATGGGGCAAGGATATCTCAGTTCAAATGGATGATCACTGGCAAATAATCAGTTTTTTAAAACCACAAATTATGTCCCATGCCTCATGAGAAATGAAGGGTATTTCTAAAGGGTATGGAATTGTTTGTCAGATTTGTGCAGGATGCCATACAGTCTTCCCTGGCTGCATGTACCCATGTCACTTGACTGAGAAGAGCTTTTTCCCAGCTGCTGTTTGTTCAGTGTTTCTGAGTGAGAGCTACCATAAATTAAGAGTTCACACAGGTCAAATGAAAGGCTACATTTTTTCATAGTTAGAGAATGACGGGAGTCAAGTGAAAGGTCACAAATCAAATGATGTCAGAAGTTAAATGTAGATGCGTGAATTGGCTACCCACACATATGTCCTAACAATGAAATGTTCCCCACACTGCAATATCCACACTCAAATATCCCCCACTGAAATATTCTAGACCCATTAACATGATTCCTTTCACAGTGCAAACATGCTCTTTATGCTGTGGTGCCTCAAGAGAAATTACAACTGGAGAAATTTTCTTCCTTCTCAGTAGAACTGTCAGAGGAACTTATGCTAATATGTCTGCACAGGGCCCTTTAAAAAGAGGAGGAATGCTTGAGGCACTCTTAGATTATGTTAGGTGAAGTTAAACACTAGAACTAAATGACATTTTCCATTTATTTTTCTGATAATTTAGTGTTTGGCAAAGTGGCAATCATCCAAATTAACAGAGCTGCTGGACTGAGAAGCATTTGGTTTAACAAACTAATCTGTAGTGCCCTCAGTGGCTTTTCCCTACATCTGAGGTTACACATATATTAGCCACAGTAGGGTTTTAGAGCCTGATCCAACATGCACTAGCAGGCTGATCATGGACTTCAGAGGGCTTTAGAACAGCCCCTTGGGACTTGATCCTGCCTCACTCAGAGTAAATAGGAATTGTGACATTGAATTTAATGCGAGTAGGATCCCTTGGTGAGGGAAAGGTCAGTAAGAGTATGTCTACACTACAGCACTAATTCGAACTAATTTAATTCGAATTAGTTAATTCGAACTAAGATAATTCGAACTAGTGCATCTAGACCTAAAAACTAGTTCCAATTAGCGTTTTGCTAATTCGAACTAGCATGTCCACATTGAGTGGACCCTGAACCGAGGTTAAGGATGGCCGGAAGCAGTGCTGGCAGGGCATCAGATTAGGACTTAGAGCGTGGAACTGCTGTCTCAGGCTAGCCGAGGGCTGTGGTTAAAGGGACCCGACCCCCACCCCAGACAGGCAGTTCTCAGGGTTCCCCACTCGCTTGTCTAACTCGATGAGGGACAGCAAAGCAGTCCTGGCTTGGAGTGCCCTGAATGCCCACACTCGGCACATCGCAGCACTCGGCCATCAGCCTGGCTGCACTTGCTGCAGGCTGCCATACGGGGGGGAGGGGGATCAATCGGGGGGCTGCAGGAAAGCTTCCACCCCAAGGAGCCCGCACAGCCACCCCAGTCCTCCCCATCGGGGGCTCGTACCCCAGTCCTCCCTCACCTCCTTCCACTTACCCCTCCCTAGCCCCTCTTCCTGATGTACAAAATAAAGGACATGTGTGTTCGAAAATAGAAACTCTCTTTATTGAACAAAACTCAGGGAGACTGGGAAAAGGAGGTGGGAGAGGGGTAGAGAGAGGGTGGGAGAGGGGAGGGCAACTAAAATGATCAGGGGTTTGGAACAGGTCCCATATGAAGAGAGGCTAAAGAGACTGGGACATTTCAGCTTACAAAAGAGGAGACTGAGGGGGGATATGATAGAGGTCTATAAAAGCACAAGGAGTGTGGAGAGGGTGCATAAAGAAAAGCTCCCCACTACAGAAAATACGTAGACAAATTAGAGAGAGTTCAGTGGAGGGCAATGAAAAATACCTAGGTGGCTGCGTCCAATGACTTATGAGGAGTGGGTGAGGGGACTGGGCTTATTTAGTCTGTAGAAGAGAAGAATGAGGTGGAGGAGGGTGCTGACAGCAGCCTTCAAGTACCTCAAGTGGGGGTTCCAGAGAGGATGAAGTTAGGTTATGCTCTGTGGTGGCAGATGACAGAACAAGGAGCAATGATTTCATGTTGCAGTGGGGGAGATCTAGGTTGGATAGTAGGAAAATGTATTTCACTAGGAGGGTGGTAAAGCACTGGAATGGGATGCTTAGGATGGTCATAGAATCTCCCTTTGAGATTTTTAAGGCAATGCTTCACAGATCTCTATCTGGAATGATCTAGTAGGAGTTGGTTCTGCTTAGAGGGGTAAATGACCTCCTGAAGTCTATTCCATCCCTAATCTTCTATGATTTTATAACCTCTGCTAGAGAGAAGTGGAAAGCATCAATTTAAATAATTGATTTTAATCAATTTTTCCCATTTCTCCTTCAGATATTTTCTAAAAATAGATGCATTCCCCAGGTGTTGAAAACAAAAACTGGAGGCTGTACACAGAAGAAGCAATCAGCATTGATGCTAGTGTTGCTCCTTTCTAGTTCTGCATTCTATTCTTCTCCCCTTATTACATAACTCCCCCCCCCCCCCATCCAGAAAAAATACAAAAGAACTAACAATAATCCAAGATGTCTGCTTTTATGGCCCAGATACTATTTGTATAACAATATTTTATTTGGTTAGAGACAAAGGAGAGGAGGAAGTTGACAAATAAATATATTTCAGTTTCTCTCTCTTTCTGGAGATAAAACAAATTCATTTAAGTGAAATGTTCAGAACAATCCAGAAGCAAGGACTGGTAATTACTGGGTAGATCAGTATTCTTCCATGAGCTGCAGAGTAAGTTTCTATGGTAGATGGAATCATAGATATCCATAATTTGAGAACTGAACCAATCAAGAGAAGCTATAAAGCAGAAATATGAGATAACTGAGACATATGTTCAGTGTGTAATCCTGTTGAACTATATGATAGTGTCTCCCACAGTCAGCTGGGTCCCAACGTCTATGACAACTTTTCCAGTCTCTGACACCCAGAAGTGCAATCCATGGATCTGAACAGGATGAAGCCCTTCCTACAACACATAACCTACTGTACTACATTTATAAAACTTAACCTCAAATGTTAGTTGCTTCTCCCCTGTTTTTTTCATTTAGAAAAGCAGCCTTCAAGTCAACATTTTTGATAGTGGCTCATGGATTTGGTATTTTTTTATTTACATTTATTTTACAGAGATTATGTTAGCCCTTAACATAGTTTGTGTTAAATTCAGACTTTATTTTAGACAGATTTATAACCAAATTAAAAAAAAAAAAAAACATTTACATTTAAAAAAATGTGAATCCATTTCATTTTTAAAAAATCATTTTGTATCTCTACTGATATTACTGCACTCAAATCATTCTCCTTTTTGTCCCCCATCTCTGGTAAATAAATACACTATGAATACACTTTGATCAACAAGTCTCTAGATAAAAGGCAAAATCCTCAGCCCAGACACTCTTGTTTTCTATGCCATAATCTCAAAAAACTGGCAGCATACATTTAAGGATGCCTGGATTCAGGACCTGACTAAAATGCTGCAGGAGTACAAATGATCCCTGACCAAGGTTGTATTCCCCAAGGGACATTTGAGAGTACAAATTTGAGTAGCTCTGAAGATGCAATAATTGTACAAGAGCTGGAATCTACCCCAGCAGCCTCGGGACTTCAAAAGTGCCATGCAGGACCCTATGCTCCCCTTCAAACCTTCAAAAAGCCTTGCTTCAGATAAAAAGAACCCATAATATAAGGAACAGAAGTTTTGATTCCCTTTGATTTCTCCTGGACAAAAGCTACCATATTCATATTTTGGTTCCTTAACTACTTCGGTGATGTGCTCTACAGAAAACCCAAATACACCCAAAGCTCAACTGTATAGGTAATTGTCTAAAGCGAATGGGCATACGGCATAATGGAGACTGGAAGGAGAACGTAATTTAATTTCAGATGAGAGGAGACCTAGTCAATGTGTAATGAACTGTGGCCATGTGTAACTCATGAATGGTGAAAGGGATGACTAGAAAAAATGGCTTGCAACTTTTCATTCTGTGGAAAATAGCAATGCAATACTTTCAGTGAATGAAATATGTTTTTGCATCACTGTAAAACATATTTTCTAGCTATTGTCTGGAGCTGTTTGCATGTTTAAATATTTATTGTGATCGGAGGTGACATTTCAACAAGATAAACATATCATTTATCTCATCTAAGAGACAGGAACACATTTACGCAAGCATCTCTCAGGATTATGAAAAGTGGAAGGTTTGAAAAGGAAGCCTCTTAGACAGACAGACTTAAAAAACAATGAATATTCCTGCAAAACCTTAGAGACTAAAAGAAAAAGGAGATACTATCATGAGCTTTTGTGGGCACAACCTACTTCTTCAGATGAATGGAGTTTAAGGGGTTCAAGTTCCAAATAAATAGCAGAGAAAGAGAGGGGATGGGGAAGTAAAGGAAAGGGAAAACATGGGAAAAGAATAGTCAGAGTTTCTATGCTAAATGAAGCGGACCCGTTAAACTACATTCAGCTGAAGAAGTGGATCATGCCCACGAAAGCTCATGATACCATTTACAGTTTTTGTTAGTCTCTAAGGTGCTACTGAACTTTTAGTTGTTTTTAAGTTTTTTCTATTACAAACTAACACGAGTTCCCCCCTTAAACTCTTAAACTGATAGACTGCATCTAATCTTGAAGTCAAGGGAGTGACCATAGCTTTCCCACCACTGGAAATGAGAGTGGCCTATTCTCTTACCTCCTCCTAAACAAAGCATAAGAGTTCAAGTCGCAAACTATCACAAATATTGGGAAGATTACTCTGCTTATCACTGGTGATCAACAATTACTTTTAGAAACAGAGACTGTCTTCAATGACCTAGTAAAAATAAGTAAAAGATAAAGTTGATGTGCAGGTTAAGTCTGCTGTGTGCTGAGATAGCCTAAGGCAGAGTCTGCACTTTATCAGTTTCTACTGACTCACTATGTTTATTCTTTTTATCTGTTTGTTTTATAGAAAATTCAGTATTTGCTTGATACAGCAGCATTTTTACATCATAAATGTTAATTGCTTTATACAGCAACTGAACATTAAATCGTATCAATACAAAGAAGCAAAAACTGCATCTTAGAATGGGGAAACCCAAGGGATATAGTGAGTAATATAGACTGGAAAGCATTTGTGTACAGAAAAAGCCACTCCACAATGACAGAAATGCCTACTATGTCAGTGAAACAAAGCCTTGCTGCACATCAACACGTGTTAGGTAATTAGTGCTATGAAGCAAGTGCAGTATCAACAGGTCATGTAATAAATAGTAATCAACCCTAATTGACTGCTAGAGAAAAAGGGGGAGGAAGGAGAAAACCATCAAAAAATAAATTCCAAATTAAAAAATAACTTAGTAGCTGACATAAATATCAATTGATTAATAGAAATGGGTACATTAGCAAGGCAAGAAAGCTCCATATATGGGACATAAAATCTTTTAAGCAGATATAACCACAAAGTATCATGCAAGTGCCTTCTATTATTCATAAAATGTGAGACAACTGCAGTATATTGCATACTGCACATGTAGAAGTAATATACAGAAACGTGGGTACCACAAAGTAGAAATAATATACAATAGTAAGATTGCCCACTAGACTTTTATTGTGATTTTAAAAAATATAGATTGAATGACTGACGCACAACAGACAAAGTTAATTTGAAGTAAGAGAGCATGGAGTTAGACATATTGGGCAGGGGTGCCGACGGAAATGCTGGGTCCCTGGGCAAGGGGAGAGGACCCAGCTCTGTGCTCCTAAAGCGCACAGGGCAGAAGGGGCCAGGCAGAGGTGGGCAGCACCCTCTCCTCTTTCCTTCATCACCTCCCCCCCGCAAGCTGTTAGTGTCACCTGGAACACTCGGCCAAGGTTCCAGCAGTGATTTAAAGGGCCTGGGGCTCTGGCGGCCTCCATTGCTACAGCAGCAGCACTAGCAGCTGGGAGCCCTGGATCCTTTTCAATTGTCAGGACCTGGGGCAACGGCACCCTTTGCACCTTCCTTGCCCACTTGGCAGGCCTGATCCTGGGTGACAGAATGTTTGTTGTTCTCAGAAAGCCCAAAGGGGGGCAGGGATTACCAATGGTTTCAAGTGAAAACCTATCCCAGTTCTGTACCAAAGGGAGGGATTAATTAATATAGGAACAAAAACCTGGCTCCCGGCTTTTGACCCAGTAACCTGATTCTCCTTGCTGCTGTTGTTGTTTTTTTCATTTGATGTCCCCATATTTACTTGAGTCCTGGGTGCACTTGCACCTCCTCCTCTGAAGGGACACTTATATATGGGCAGTCCTGCACCTGCCCATCCCCAGGCTCTCAATAGGTCCAATCACTCCATATTTCTGATCCTCTCTGAAGTGAGATCTCCAGGCAGTTTCTCTGGGCCACAACCATTGACTCCCTGGATGCCTTTGAGAAGCAGTGAGTGTGGTTCAGGGTTCTCTGCTCAGCATCAGCTTCCAGTTCCCAGCTTTTGACCCTACGGCCTTCATGCCCATCCCTCTTTTTTTAAATGTGTTGTTCCCTGAAATTACTTGAGCCCTACGTTGAGTAGCTCTTCCCCATAGCCTCGGGGGGGGGGGGGGGGAAGGGGGAGAGGGAGGCTTTAGATGTGGGTGGATGCACAAGAGTTTCAACACCTCATGCCTCCAGTAGAGCCTGCACTAGGGATGTAATAGTGTATCTGGCTAAACAATTAACTGATAAGCAGATTGGTTAACTCCACTGGATTTATGCAATCTTCCCCACTCCCCTCACTGCGGCTCTGAAGTAAATTTTTTAGCGGGCGGGCTGGCGGGCTGGCTCAGTCCCAGCTCATAAGCAACCCCCGCTTCAGCTCTGCATTAAAAGTATTTTGGGAGCTAGTGGGCAGTCAGACTGGCTCAATCCCAGCTTCTGCTGGGTCCCTGCAGCTAAACCTAACCCTAAGCCAGCATGAGCCGGGACTGAAGTAGCCTGCCTATCAGCCGGCTCCCAAATTATTTTTATTGCAGAACCGCAGTGGGGGTAGCTGCCAGAACTTGGCATGCACTGGGACTGAGTCAGCCTGCTTGCCGTCCAGCTTCCAAAATACATTAATTTAGGCAATGGTCAATGAGACTTTGGTAACCATGGAATTCAAATTGTCCCTTCCTAATCACATCTAGCTAACTGTCCTGTGTGTATGCATCTGCTCCTCACAGGCACTTCATGCTGAGATGGGCCCCCTGCACAAGAGTTCTTCTTTACCTGAAGGCATCTGTTTTCTGGCCAAGACGATAGGACTCCTGTTCTCCCTGCTGCTGCAGCTGCCTCTAGCTTTAGTGGGGATAAAGTGTTTTGGAGCTCTCACTGGTGCCCCCCACATTCACTAGTGTTCTTCCCAGCCAGAGACAGAGTAAATATCCTTCACATTCCTAAACACAAAAGAAGGGAGTGACTATTCTGGATAGAGCTGGTTGATGCATAGAGGGGAAAACAATTATGATAAACTTAGAAGTTCTTTCTATTTTTAAACATTTGAAATAATATAGGTCTAGCACTAATTCCTATATAACCCCACTAGAATTACCCACCGGATGATTCCTCAATTATAACCATTTTTTGATATCTGTTAATCAGTCAACTTTTAATCCATTTAACATGTGCTTTATTTATTTTGTACAATGCTTTTTAAAACTCACAATGGTGTATGGTACAAAGATGATTGTCATTTTTGAATAGAGGATGCTCCAAATTAATAGGATATAAATACTCTGCTGAGAATCATCCCAAAACAAACATGTGTGGCACTCTTTTAAGTTAAGTAGGCTTAAGACTTCAGAAACTATGAGTTTCTGTAAGTATGATGGAATTTAAAAGTATCTAACTTGTTTGCCATAATTAAACAGGATAGAGCAGGTAATGCAAATAGCATCGCAATATAAAAAGCCAACACTTTTTACTCCAAAATTTCTCTTGGAATTCACAAGTCCAATTTCAAGAGATCAGATTTTCCTATTTTTGAAAAGGCTGAAGGAGCTAAATATAGGTCAACAAAAGAGATAAATCAGACAACTAGATACAAAAGATGACACAGGCACAGATAACAAAACAAGTGAAAGCTACAAGAAATTGTCTATTCATATAGAAAGAAATACTCATTGTAAGACTATACTGACGTTTTTTACTATACTGAACAAGCACTAGCAACAAACCAGCAGATTGGTCAACTTAGTATAGATTTCAGCCATGAAGGAGGAAGATGATGCAAGAAACTTGAAAAACAATCAGACTAGGGGCACGTCTAGACTGCCTGCTGCTTTCCAAAAAAGATATGCAAATTTGGCATGAATTTGCATATCTTCTTTCGATCCCGTTTTTGAAAGAGATTTTTTTTAAAACCCTTTTTCGAAAGAACCCTGTATACCTCATTTTTTTTATGAAGAAAGGTTCTTTCGAAACAGGGATTTTTTTCCCAAAAGAACTGCATCTAGACTGCTTTTTTTTTCTTCTGAAAAACACTTCTGAAAACAGGATCGGAAGAAGATATGCAAATTTGAATTGAATTTGCATATCTTCTTTCAAAAGCCGCGGGCAGTCTAGCCATGCTCCCAGTCCCAGCTATGAGAAATATGTCTAAGACTTAATTTAATGGCACCTTCAGTACAGGATTAAAATAAAATATCCCTGAAAACTCTGGTTTTAAATATATATATATATATATTCAGTGCCTCAAGGTGAATTGATGGAAGAACAAATTGGAAGTGCTGGGTCTTCTGTATTTAAAGGAATAACACTAACATCCAGGAAGATAATAAAATATACCTTCTAGATTTTGAAATTATAGGGTTAAACTGAGTTGCAGCCATATAGTTGAGGCCAAAATCTGTTTTAATATTTTCCAATAAGAGTAAGAAAGGAGAAACTAGTGTTGTTTTAAATAGATGGATACGGATAAAAACAAACACAAAAGCAGACAGCGCTTGGGTCACTGCCAACCAATGCTTGACTAAAAGGATCAGAGATAAAATGATAACCTTACATGCAAAGTGCCAAGCTGTGGGTGACTTCTCCAGAGGTGTGAAATGTAGAAAAGCTTACAAGGCATCTACCTTCATCTCTTGTGGTCTCCCCCAAGTGGTTAAAATGGATTGAACAAAACAGAGGGGAGATCTGGTTGCTCACCCCTACAGGAAGAGGAGTGGAGTCCCCCTTCCAATTTTATAAGAAAAGAAGCCGCTGTTCCTATCCCCCACCCCCCGCAACCAGTTATGGAGCCAGCCACCACTGAAATTATTACATTCACCCTGCTAATGTGAACCATCTCAAAAGATAAGCATGGCCATGGGAGGAAGTGTACAGTATCTCTGAAGGAATGTTAAAGCTGGCATATTCCCTCTGCCTGCCTCAAAGCTTCATGAGGTATTGTGCCAAATCTAGCTCCTCCTGGGGTGATGTGATTCTGTACTGCCTCTCACATGGGCCTTTGCCTACCAGGTATGACTACCAACAAAGGGCTCATCCCTCTCTTATTGAAGTCAATAACAAAATTCTCACTGACAACAGCAAGAGCAAAAGTGATCCCTAATGCCAAAACAGAGAAGAGAATTGGGGGTGCTCAGAAAATTTCATTGTTTCCAGAAAACCCAAGGATACTTCAGAAACATGAATTCTTAGAGTATAAGAGCTATGTGCCAAAGATTGTTTACTAGAGACTTAACATGAAGTATAATTCTATTCACTTTTACAAAACCAGTCTTTGGATCCTGAATTCATAACGGTTGCTATTTTCTGTGTTAGAGGATCCATCCTACAAGATATTTAAACCATCAAACTCCACTGACATTATGGGAAGACAATACAGCATAGCGATGCTCAGCACCTTGGAAGATCAGGCTCTATAACCTTAAACTTCCATAGTACTTCATATCGGAAAATGCTGAACACACCCAATGCAAAGCTACGAGTCCCTGTAGCAGTCACAACTTTGCAAAAATACACTTGCACACAAAATCATTTGTCTGAAGTGCAGAGTGCAGAGATAAGCGGTGATTCGTATCTGTATAAACACATGAAGATATCTACAGTGAAATTCAACTATTACTAGCTTTTAGCATAATCACACTGCCCACTTTGGGTATGTCTAGACTACAGGGTTTTCTCAACAAAAGTGGACTTTTGTCGACAAAACTACACCTGCATCTACACTGCCGCTGTGTTCTGTCGACATAATGTCGACAGAACTCAGCAGTTTTGTTGACGGCTGTAAACCTCATTCTACGAGGAATAACGCCTTTTGTTGACAGAGTTCTGTCAACAGAAGGCGTTATTACATCTACACTGTCCTTTGCATCTACACTGTCATGTCGACAAAACTTCTGTTGACAAAAGCCCGTAGTCTAGACGTACCCTTTGGAGTTGCCAGTGAAGAAATGAGACAAGGAATTACAGTATTACAAAGCTCAGCACAACACAAAATCCTCTGCTCCTTATATATTGCCAAATATTCCTTAAAACCTTAAATCATGCCCTCCCTGAGGCTGAAATAAAACCATGAGGTTCACAGTTTCCCTGTCAAGTAGGGGAAGAATTTGTAGCCTTGCAGAATGTAGCACAGTCTCCAAACCCTATTGGAGGCTGAAGATCTGTGGAAAAGGAAACTCCACCCTCTCAGATGTTGAGGATGACCACATGAAAGGTCTTCCCCTCCATTCTTTGTCACAAGCTCCTAATACTCCACCACAACACCACTTCCATCCTCATCTCTCCCATAGTTTGAGGGTGGGTCTACACTGTACCGTTATTTTGAAATAACTAGCATTATCTCAATGAATAACAGAGGGAGAAGCAGTAACAGGAAACTTGGAAATGGCGGAGCTGCTCAATGACTTCTTTGTTTCGGTCTTCACCAAGAAGTCTGGAGGTGTGCCTAACGTAGTGAATACAAGCAGAGAGAGGGTAAGTTTAGAAGATAGGATACACAAAGAACAAGTTAAAAATCACTTAGGAAAGTTAGATGTCAGCAAGTCACCAGGTCCTGATGAAATGCATCCCAGGATACTCAAGGAGCTGATAGAAGAGGTATCTGAGCCTTTAGCTATGATCTTTGAAAAATCATGGAAGACGGGGAGATTCCAGAAGACTGGAAAATGGCAAATATTGTGCCCATCTATAAAAAGGGGAATAAGAACAACCCAGGAAACTACAAACCAGTCAGTTTAATGTCTGTCCCAGGCAAGATAATGGAGCAGGTAATTAAGGAAATCATATGCAAACACTTGGAAGGTAATAAAGTGATAGGGAATAGCCAGCATGGGTTTGTGACGAACATGTCATGCCAAACTAATCTGTTAGCTTTCTTTGATAGGATAACGAGCCTTGTGGATAAGGGAGAAGTGGTGGATGTCATATACCTAGACTTTAGTAAGGCATTTGATACGGTCTCGCATGATATTCTTATTGATAAACTAGGCAAATATAACTTAGATAGGGCCACGATAAGGTGGGTGCATAATTGGCTGGATAACCGTAGTCAGAGAGTTGTTGTTAACGGTGCTAAATCCTGCTCGAAAGGGATAACAAGTGGAGTTCTGCAAGGGTCTGTTTTGGGACCCGTACTGTTCAATATCTTCATCAATGATGTAGATATTGGGATAGAGAGTACGCTTATTAAGTTTGCAGATGATACCAAACTGGGTGGGGTTGCAACTTCTTTGGAGGATAGGGACATAATTCAAAATGACCTTAGCAAGTTAGAGAAATGGTCAGAGGTAAACAGGATGAAGTTTAATAAAGAGAAATGCAAAGTGCTCCACTTAGGAAGGAACAATCAGTTCCATACATACAAGATGGGAAGCGACTGTCTAGGAAGGAGCATGGCGGAAAGGGATCTAGGGGTCATGGTGGACCACAAGTTGAATATGAGTCAACAGTGTGATGCTGTTGCAAAAAAAGCAAATATGATTCTAGGTTGTATCAACAGGTGTGTTGTAAGCAAAACTCGTGAAGTCATTCTGCCGCTCTACTCTGCACTAGTTAGGCCTCAGCTGGAGTACTGTGTCCAGTTCTGGATGCCACATTTCAAGAAAGATGTGGAGAAATTGGAAAGGGTACAGAGAAGAGCGACAAGAATGATTAAAGGTCTAGAGAACATGACCTATGAAGCCAGGCTTCATGAACTGGGCTTGTTTAGTTTGGAAAAAAGAAGATTAAGGGGGGACATGATAGTGGTTTTCAAATATCTAAAAGGGTGTCACAAGGAGGAAGGAGAAAATTTGTTCCTCTTGGTTTCTGAGGACAAGACAAGGAGTAATGGGCTTAAAGTGCAGCAGGGGAGGTTTAGATTGGACATTAGGAAAAAATTCCTAACTGTCAGGTTGTGGTCAAATATTGGAATAAATTGCCAAGGGAGGTGGTGGAATCTCCCTCTCTGGAGATATTTAAGAACAGGTTAGATAGACATCTGTCAGGGATGGTGTAGACAGAGCTTGGTCCTGCCTTGAGGGCAGGGGGCTGGACTCGATGACCTCTCGAGGTCCCTTCCAGTCCTATGATTCTATGATTTTGAAATAACAATGCAAGCATCTACACAGCCATTCTGTTATTTTGAAATAATTTTGAAATAACAAATGGCTTATTTCAAAATCTGTAAACCTCATTCTATAAGGAATAATGTCTATTCCGAAATAGCAATTTCAAAATAAGGTGTGTGTAGATGCACCACTGCTGCTATTTCAACATAGCCCCTCACCAGGGCCATTCTAAGTTATTCCTCCCCACTGCGTCCCGGGGCTCTAAATGGAGATAGCATGTCTACATTAGGGAAGCCTGCCTTTGACTAATTTTGAGGCTTCCCTGCAGTATAGACGTGCTATTTCGAAATAAGCTATTTCAGAATAACTATTCCGGAATAGTTTATTTTGAAATAATCATGCAGTGTAGATGGACTCCAAGTGTCCTGTGCTCCACAAAAAGGAGTAAATGGGAAAAAGAGGGAGATAAAGTGGCTCCTGGCAACATGGATGTTTGGTGTTTCTGTACAAAGAGCATAAAGTTTGAAAAAATGTTTGGAGCTCATCCATTCCCAGCTCCCACCTTGGACCTACAGAGTCCAAACCATGCAGTGTGGTTTCTGGGGGTCTGGGAACAAAAGAGCATGCTGCCTATGTTCCATTCTCCATTGTCATGGTTTCAGACAATGCAGCCTTTTCCTTGTTTCATTGCTCTTCTTCATATGGCAGACTGCAGAACAGGGCCTGAGAGTTGGATGGTTATTTTTGCCTGGATGTAAAGGAAACTGTGTGAAGTTGATTTATTGAGGGCTGAGATGCCGAAGGGAAGATAAAATGAAAAGGAGTACTGTCTCAGACTATGATCATAACATATGCATTCAGAAATGAATTACTGGGTCAAAATAAAAAAATGTCTAGGTATTGCAAAGGCAGCAGATCTTTTTTATCTGGATGTAGAGAGAGGAAATATGTTATCAAACAAATACGTCTGTATTCACAAGCTTCCAATTTTTCAAATAAAAGGGGAGCAAGCTTTTTGTTGGTTAAAAAAGACTGCAGTGTTCTGATTTGGTATCAAAATAGATCATCCACATATATCATCCTGAAAGAAAACAATAAGTGGGAAAAATGAATGACAGTACAGACACTGTGACTAAGATGGAAAGGTACAAATCACCAGCCAGAATTGTGTATTGTTAAAAGGATATTTCAGTCTGTGGTTTATAACCACAAGAATGTGCAGAAGATTTTTCATGGGTATGAGTCAATCAAGTGCAATTATTCATTAGCAAATACTTTGCCAAATTAAATTAGACTGAATAAGACAAATATAGCTAAATATCCCCTGAATAATATTTCTCCATGCTATACTACTGAGACAGGTCAACAGATGTAAAGCTAACTGGGGTCTGAATCCATCAAATTGTTGCCCTCTGCATCCCACTACCCCAGCCAGCTGTTATATCTCCTGAAGTATTCATCCATTCACTCCTTCAAGCACATCTCTTAACTCCTCACTGCCCCATTTTTCCTCTCCAAATCCATGACCTCCTTAATTGCCACTTCATTTCCCAGACCTGAGGTCTGACTGGATAGGAACAACCACAATTAGAAAAAAAAAACAAAGCACTTGTTTCCCAGCTGCCTCTTCATTTTCCATTGCTTGTCATCCACTCACTGCAGGAGTGGAAAAAAGAGGAGTTGAATTATTAGTAGTTGAGGTGAGGGAGGTCCAGTGAAAGGGAGAGAAGCTGAGGATTTGTATTCCACAACTGTAATATCAGGATTACAATCAACATTAACAGTGACCTGCCTCTGCTTCCACACTGAACAAACATTTTGAAGGAGGTTGGAGCAGCCCACTTTTGACCTTACTTTGGGCTCCTCTGGATTTAGAATCAGGATCCACAGATCTACCTCTAATCCATTTAGGGTATGTCTACACTACCCTCCTAGTTCGAACTAGGAGGGTAATGTAGGCATACCGCACTTGCAAATGAAGCCCGGGATTTGAATTTCCCGGGCTTCGTTTGCATAAGCAGGGCTCCGCCATTTTTAAATCCCCGCTCGTTTGAACCCCGTGCCGCGCGGCTACACGCAGCACGAACTAGGTAGTTCGAACTAGACTTCCTAGTTCGAACTACCATTACTCCTCATTCCTAGTACCGTTACTCCTCAAGCCTAGTTCGAACTACCTAGTTCGTGCCGCATGTAGCCGCGCGGCACGGGGTTCGAACGAGCGGGGATTTAAAAATGGCGGAGCCCCGCTTATGCAAATGAAGCCCAGGAAATTCAAATCCCAGGCTTCATTTGCAAGTGCGGTATGCCTACATTACCCCGCTAGTTCGAACTAGCGGGGTAGTGTAGACATACCCTTAGAGAGTTGCCAACAGAGAGATGGAGAACTAGCACTCTCCTGATCTGTACCTACTTGCTATTCTCACCAGCTAAATTTCTGACAAAGTGGGTCTTTGCCCACTAAAGCTTATGCTCCAATAAATCTGTCAGTCTATGAGGTACCACAGGACTTCTCACCACTACCCCTCTGATACTTAATTCTCAGTTCTTCTCATATGAGTACACCATACTTATTTAAAAGATAATTTTACCTGTGTGCCTTATGTCTTTGCTGATCCGGTTACATTTTGTTATCATTGTAGTTTTAATATGTTGCATTATTTGAAATTATTCTTAAATGAATTTCAAATTATTTTAATAGTGATTTCCAAATCAAAGGGGAGCCATATATCTGGCAACTAGTTGTGAGGTGAAGCCAAGAGAGTGGGCAATATCTCTGAGTGACATCATGATGTCTGCCAACCACTGGCAGCTCTCCCTTGTTCCACAACTTCAAAAAAGCATCCTTGACCGTGGGTGAAATGAAATCTCAACAAACTTTTCAGAGGTTGTTTTAACTGTGCTAAATTCCCATAATTCACTTGCTGGAAAAAAGCAAGCATAAATTAACCATATGACTCTTTTTTAGTACAAAGAAAAAACATAAATTGTTACTTTGGTACCAGATAGTTAATTATGTGTGCAGCAGTTATGCCATTCTTGGTGGTCATAGCGTGATTCAATGAAATTTAAATATGTAGTCTGTCAGTCAAGCAACTCTGTTGAGTGACAAATGCCCAAAGTGGTAATCAAGCAATATCCTACAAGCAAAGGATCATGTTGGCACTATGTCTGAACAGATTAACTGGTTACTGAACATGAATAGTTTTGGTGGGCGTAAATTTGGCAGTACTTATCCTTAAAAAGGCTCCCTATTCTAGAATAAATTTCATCAAGGTGTGGAAAATTAGCAAAGATAATAACATCTTAATTGCCAAACATTTCTTCTATTATAGCATAAGCAGAGCTGGTTCGGTATTTTCTAGAAGCAAAGTTTCAACAGAAAATGCAGATTCATCAAGCCCAATATGTTTCTCTGAAACACAGCAGGTTTGAAGAACTTTTCACAAACCACATTCTATTTTTTTGTTAGAAACCTACCTGGTTTGCTACCAGATTGCTTGATACCACTATGGAGGGCTTCTAGCATTGATGGCTCCAAGACAGCACTACCAAATAGACTTTCCCAGGGATTGGGGATGACAGGATTTCCAAAATACCAAGCTAGATGGCACGCAAAACTGCCCATTTCCCATAGCCTGGGGAGTAAGCTGCACAGAGAGCCTATAAGCCTATAAAGCCAGCTGACATGGAAGCCTGGCAGTCCTGGAAAACTCTACCTCAAGCAGGGTTCTCAGAACATAGGCTCCTAGCTCCTAAACAGGGAGTTCAGAAATGGGCTTCCAAGATCCATAGAGCTGGGGCAGCCCCACCCTGCAGATAGCCCTAGGCTGAGTACCACAGGCCTTTCAGAATCCTAGGCTAGCTAGGTCCCCAGGCTATGAATCAGAACACAGTCACATTTTAAAATGCTGCAATTTCATACAAATGGAAGTTCTGAGTTATGATTAGCTCTAAGTATAAGGGCCAAATAACATCCAATAGATGCTTTTTTACGAATCCAAAGTGGGGAAGCACTGACTTGTGAGTGTAATTCAAGCGACAGAACAAACTACTGAATAAGCACATCCTTTGCTCTCTGTGTAATGTACAAAGGAGGCAATATTATGCTTACCTCTGTTATACTGTCCTTTTTTCCTGCACTCAGCTTAACTCTTCACTGAAGTATAGGCCCTAGTTCTGTATTTGCCAGACTTTTCTAAACCATTACATGAAATTAAATCTCTATTTGTATATAAACCCCTGAATGTAGGAGATAATAAGGGTATGTCTACACTACCCCGCTAGTTCGAACTAGCGGGGTAATGTATGCATACCGAACGTGCAAATGAAGCCCAGGATTTGAATTTCCCGGGCTTTATTTGCATAAGCCGGCCGGCGCCATTTTTAAATGCCGGCTTGTTCGAACCCCGTGCCGCGCGGCTACACGCGGCACGGGCTAGATAGTTCAAACTAGCTAGCCATTCCGAACTATCTGTACGCCTCATGGAACGAGGTGTACAGATAGTTCGGAATGGCTAGCTAGTTCGAACTATCTAGCCCATGCCGCGTGTAGCCGCGCGGCACGGGGTTTGAACAAGCCGGCATTTAAAAATGGCACCGGCCGGCTTATGCAAATAAAGCCTGGGAAATTCAAATCCCGGGCTTCATTTGCACGTTCGGTATGCATACATTACCCAGCTAGTTCGAACTAGCGGGGTAGTGTAGACATACCCTTAGTGTTCAGAAGCAGCTTAAGAGATTTTTTTTTTTAGTTAAAAAGCACTTTAATAATACACAAATACTGTGATTAGTATTAGGAATATTTTAAGCAAAAGCTATTATGCAGGAAACCTACTGCTGTTCTTTATATAGATGTTGTTGTTACTTATATTTCACTGTGAGGTTTGACAGAGTATTTAGACTTTGGTACACACAGATACACTCCCCTGTGATCTCCTGACAGATACATTTTCTCTGTATGGTGAGGCCTCAGAAGGCATGTGTTTATGTCACATGGGTGCTCCAAAGCCTGAGGAGAATTGTTTACTTCCAAAGAGTCCATTTCCTTAGTAAGCTCTTCACAGTCAACAGCCATTGCAATTCCCGAACCAAGAACCTACTATCCATTTGGTTACCCACAAGATTAGAGGTTTGCAGACTGCATCCAAAGTGATACAGGCATTGGGATGCAGTCTTCATGGTAAACATATCTCTTGGTCCTGCATTGATCAGACTGCGACTACAGGGCATTTTGCAACTTGATATTTATAAGTAACTTTCTGAGTTCTGATTGGATTAGCTCTCAGATGGTAAATGTGTGGAGGCTTTAAGGCTGTTTGCTTTGAATATAAATCCTCTGTGTGGCTTCAGAACAGCTCTGAAGCATGCCCAATATCTATCACACCCCTCCTTCAGCGGACTTTGAGCCTTTCTAAGTATAAGTTACTCTGGCCTGTTCTCTGCACATGCCCAAAGACCGAGAGGGTTCACCCAAACCCCATGTCTCCTCCCCACTGCTTCTGTCCATTTCTTTGGACTTAAACAAATCAATCACCTTCAAATGCTGCAGCATAATAAGCATTACGGGTTACATCTTCAAGAGATACATGATAGGATCTGGAGTTCTGCTGGAATATAAGGTTCAAATCTCCTGGGACCAAATTTACCTTGCTCATAACTAGATTAATGTAAATGGTTTACACCAGAGATGCACTTGGTTGCTCCTGAAAGACCAAGAGAAGGGTAAATATAATAAGAGAGATGGTAAAGCAGTGATACATTGAAGAAAAATATCTAATCATAATGAACTATGTAAAGATCAACAAAAAAAGAGAAGCTTCAAACTAGAACCTTTGATGTTTGACTTTCTTTGAATGGGTATGCAGGGAATAGATTCTTTATATCTTGATTAAAACCTCTTGGCATTTCATTGACATGGATATGCTATCTATGGCAGTGGTCAAGTTACAACTATGAGATTTAAATAGGAGACTGAATATCCTCAGAAATATAACAATTAATAATGTAAATATAATTTCAAACAAAGGGTCCAATTTTGCTCCCATTTACTTCAGCTGGCTAGTATGTAGACCACCATCAGAGGAAGAGAAATTCTGTGCAGCAGTGCATGTTCCTCTGCACATTCCTCTAAACATGCTCATGCAGAAATTGTTGTGTGGACCTTGCAGCAGCATCCTGAAAAGGTGAAGCTTTTGCCCACAGGTTGTGGGGACGCAGTAGTAGAACCATCTAGAAGAGAATTAAGAATTTTGGAGATGAAAAAGTAAAGGGGGATTTGGAGACTAAATCAAGAACTATGAGAAGGGCAAGTGGGAGGGTTATGTTCAAGTGACAGGGATGTGTGGGGTTTGGAGAGAGCTGGAATTGTTTCCTCTGCATTCTCCTCAGCAAAATACTGGGAGATGGGTGAGAGCTGCTAGGAAATGGAGTGGGGTGATGTATGATGGGAGAGTTAGGAATGGAAGAGTTAGGAATCTAATGAGCAATGAAGAGATGGGACTAAAATGGCTGGCAGGAATCTATGCCTGTTTGGAATTGTCATTGTTACTGTACAGAATATAGTCTGTGGTTAACTCAGCCATTGGTTTAACCATTTAAAAAGCATTACCCATATTGTATTTGTTCTTTAAAGCCATTATCTTTACAGTATGATATGAAGCACTATCAAATCTCTTTCTGAAGTTGACATATGTCTACTTTATTCACCCTTTCCCTCAAGCTTATTATCTTGTCAAGACAGAAAACAAGTTAGCTTGGAATGGTGTATTTTTATGAATCTATGTGCCTTTCTGAATTATCTTCCGCCAAGTGTTTACAGACTGACAAACCTTAGCATTTATTCTAGTATTTTAACTACTATTTAGAGCATGTCATTTCCAGGACTTGCATTTTTTAACTTCCCTTTTTTAAAGATACTTAACTGCATTTGATCCCTACTGATACTTTGTCTTGAATTAACAAGTTAAAACTTCACAATAATTGTTGGCCAACAATATTCATTCCCATCACACACTATACAAAAAATTGGACGACTTCAGTCTAATTCATGGAGGGGGCATTGTCTGTATCACAATAGCATTATCATAGCTGATAGCTAGGGATTCAGTCTTTTTACTGCTGCTGCCACTGATTCTCTTCTGTTCACACTCTGATACTGTGATGAACACTATCTGAGCTGCTGACTGATCATTTCTGTGGATAAACAGAGCTTAATTCTTCAGTGCTGTAATTCTGACACTTTTTAACATCACTAAAATTCACTTTGAAAAGAGAAAAAAGAGGATGGAGGTAGAAATGGCTATTAATTGAGGTGTTTAAAGCCCAACAGAAAAGAACAACATTTTTCATACCTCATCTACCTTCCACAATGTTGACCAGTTAATCCTTTTCAAAGATATTGACCCTGAAAAAACTACTGTGGATGAGGAAACTGCATCATAAGATGTTAGCTGGTTGAATACTTTCTGTCAAATAATTATGCCAAAGTATAACATACTACCTCAGTGGAAGAGTATGCATTACAATTTTTTTTTAAACTGTAGTGTACTGATTACATTCTGAGGGGCCTATTAGTGAAATGCTTAAATATATTAATAGTACACCTCTATAATACTTATAAATGTTATAAAAATACTCTGAAAAGAACAGTGTAATGTTGACAGGCAGAATCAAACCTGGGCCCTCTGGAGTTTATTGCATCAGCCTCTATTGCTTGAGCTAAAAGTCAGCTGGCTCTCAGCTAAGGCTGTAGAACAAACTCAATCTTTCTCTCTACAAGCCGTTTAAGTGCCACTACATGGGACAGTGAACCACATCCAGCAGGTGCATGGGTTACAAAAGCACATAAGGACTAGCTCATTGACTTCACAAGAAGTTTTTCTTAAGGCATGACTGTATGCTGAGAGCTGAATTGGGTCTGAAAAGCACAGTGCTGCCAAGAGAGTGTGTGTGCATGCGCATGAACATGTATAGGAGTATATGTGGATTGTATGTGTGCAAATGTATGCACAGGAATATACATAGGGGTTGCATGATACAGCAGGAACTCCAGGAAGAATTGTGACTGGCTGACTGAACTGGGACTCTTTGTGGAACACACACTGCTCAGACATCTCTGTTCCCTTTTGACAGGAGGCAGGATGCCCATCACTATTCATACAACCAGCTCTGATCACCACTGTCTAGGGGCTAAGGGCCAGGGCCACACCTCACCCATTCCCTTTGCAGAGGGTAGTTCCAGAGTCTTAACAGCATAGCATTGTGACTCTGTTCCCCATGCACATTGTTTATTTACTGAGTAGCTATATCCTGACCCAGAATTCAGGAGTAGATGGAAGATGTTTCCTTTTGCAAGGCCAGACATAAGCCTGCCCTGCATAACAACTTCAGGATTTGGCTCATTCTAGACTTCTACAGTGGCTATTGCATTCTACATTCATTATAGGTGTTATGGTAAAAAGGGAATAGTTATCAATAAGCCTTAGCTATCCTCTTGGGTTTAAAATGTAATAGTAAGTATATTCAGCTATTTACAGCATAAAAATCCCTTTGAATGTACAATGAAACTACCCAAGAAAATACAAATATAAGATGACTACATAATCAATGTCTAACTAGAACACATATAATCTGCCATTTTCTGGTATATTATTTGTCAATGGGGGGGGGGGAGGGGAGAGAAAGAGAGCGAGAGAGAGAGAGTGCACTAGCTATCTCTGAACACTCTTATTCACACTTGGGTGCTAGCCAGATGAACTGATTTCTTGACCTATATGACCCAGCCAGTGTATAGAAGGCAAACCAGTGATTCATTTTAGTTTGATGAAGAAGAGGATATTGTCAGCAAGGGCAGCTTGTTAGTACCAATTACATGATTAGTCAAAGGACACTAGACTGAAGAAGAAATATTTGTTTAAACTGATGTTTCAGCACTTCTGAGTCTCTACGCTGGACTAATCGTTTACTTGCAGCATCTGATAATGGCAGAATATTGCTTCTTATGGTAGAATGTTATGACGGGTAGACTTAGGGTTTCAGAAATGAAATAGTTCTAATTAAAACAGAGCTGATAAAATTCCATCATCCTTTCATGGCTGATTAAATTGTGAGAGTCAAATATTAATCATCTGCAAGTCCCCAGTAGTGTAAAAACAGAAATTTTCGATCCCGTGAGTGAAAACACCAATATAATTAATACTATTTTTAAAAAACTATTTCACCACAATTATAGCACACTTATAAATGAAGCTTGACAATTTATGAAAATACTATTAGCACAAATTACTAGCATTTTCTGAAATATACATTTTATAATATCAGTAATTATTATTTTAGTTACATCCTCCTCACATTATAATGATGGAAATGGGAAGCTTGCATACCAACTACCAACTACCAATTTTTTTGATACCATTCAGGGATCTTGCAAACAGCCCTTTTCACGGGAAAAATCTGACCTAGTTAGTAATTGAATACTGAATCCCTGAAATGTTTGTTCTATAGATGTTGATGTCACACTGTACTCCATTACTTAATCATAACTACTTTGGACACATTATATTCAATTTAATGTGCTATATTTTCAAGGAATGGTGCTTTTAAAAAGCTTAATTGTGTGAGGCTTGCTTCTATTGAAAATGATGAAAGTTAGGAACCTGAATACCTTTGTGATTTTGGGCCTTTGAGTCTGTGTTTTACACTAGCAACAAGAACCTGTAGGAATAAAGTGTACTTGTAGTTCTAGCTACTCAGCGTGTACCCACAATTAAGCACATATGGACACAAGTACTTTGAATTGTATTTGAATTCTCAGTTCAAATTGTACCTGTAATTTTTTTTGGGTGGGGAGTCAAATTGTTCCAACAAAGATTAGAACATAAGAACTGTCACATGAAAGTCCACCCAGACTAGCATCCTGTCTTCCAAAAGCAGCCAATGCCAGGTGCCCCAGAGGAAATGAACAGAACAAGCAATCACCAAGTAATCCACTCCCTGCCATCCACTCCCAGTCTCTGGCAAACAGAGGGTAGGGACATCCCCCTGCCCATCCTGCCTACTAGCCCTTGATATCACCAGTATACCACCTGTTAAAACTTCAAGGTGAATCCCTGACTAGGTGGAGTAGAGGACAGACAGCTATCCCGTGCTTCTGAAGGAAGGCATCCTAATGAATGAGGGCTGCAGATGACCTCCCTCAGAATATAGAGTCTGAGGCATCTAGCTGTCCCTTTTGAGTCTAGCATGTGACTGCACAGATACAAAATTTATATTTGCATCCCTATCTGCAAAAATGAGCTGTGACTATCTGGAAGTTTGCAAAGTTCTCCGTACAAAATTTATACCTGCATCCACATCTGTATCCGCAAAAATGAGCTTAGGATATCATCCATGGATATAAAGTGGATAGCCACAGATTTGCAGGTCTCTACCTATAATTTCAACACTCAAGGTGTTTCATAGACAGCTAGTTGACAGACAACTCCTCAGGGAGGATGTGTGCTTTTAGTCAACATGGCCTCTCTGTGTGAGCTGCAGAACAGGTTCTCTCACCTACTATGTTGCAAACAACTCAGGACATCTATCTCCATTCTATTTCTGGTAGTCATCTTCCTGGCCCCAGCCACCGAGTCTGTCCATACTCAGTGCACATGGCTAGTCAGACCTAGCTACATAGATTATCAGAGCCTGCTCTTGGTTGACCTGGCAGGTCAGTAAGGCCTCTGGATGGGAAACTATCCAGTTCATTTTCTCTCTCCCAACCACACTACTAGTTGGGGTCCAAGTGCAATTGAAGCCAGGCAGTTTCAGTTTCTGCAGCCTTTACACTATTCTTGCCTTGGAGCTGCTGGGAGATGTGTTTATCAAACCATCCAGATGGCAAGGGGATTTCATTTCATGTTTCTGGTAGAATTTGTATTTATTTTTATGAGCACCCTAGTTCTGTTGGAGGAGTTCTGTAAATAGCTATTTATTAACACCAGCAATAAAGTTTGACTTCATCTGCTTTTTCTCCAGACCATTTGGTTATTTGATAGTACATTTTTATACTGTGTGTGAATGCACAGGCTCCTATGTTTGACCATGTCATTATACAACTATGAGGAGCAGGACAGATTACAACTTTTTCCCCTGGAAATAAAGACAAATGTAAATTCACTAGTACCATGTTTAATCAAAATAATATATTTTATGTTTTCCAATTAGCCTGATTTAATAAAAAATTAGTTTAAAAAGCTTTCCTTGTTGAATCCAGTTCACAGTTTCTTTTAATGCTTTGTGTTAGTTAATTTTGGCTTGGAAATAATTTCACTGGCAAGCCACTGCTTGGTTTTCTTCCTAATCCACTAAATATTTCACATCAAATGTATTCAAGCAGCTTCTATGTTCCCTTCATACTGTGATTCTCAGATCCATAGAACAGATCAAAGGGAAAACTACAGCTCTAAACCTAAAGCAAGTTTGCAGGCTAATCTTGTTGTTCTGAAATAGATTTTTTTAAACTTGTATCTTGTTGTTGATCTGAAGAGCCATCAGAAATCTCAAAACAGCTTCAGTGTTAGATGAAGCTTTAGAAAAGAAGTTTACTGGCTTCTACATACAGCTTTAAATGTAGGATTCTTAAGATTTAGCACTTCCTTACAGGCACATATCCTTGCTTCTATTTCAGAGCTTTTATGCAGTTATTGGGGTGTGCATTGTACATGTGACAGCAGCTGCAAACTAGACTAACTGAATAGCACATGGAACCAGAAGCTGGCCTGATACACATTTAAAGAGCCAGTGGCCAGAGAAGGTGACTAGCGCTGCCAGCAGTTCTGGCACAGCCCCGTGCATGTATGATTGGACCATATGCCACTCAATGCTATGATGGCACCATCTGCATATTTTCATGGGTGTTGCAAAGAGAACTCCTTACAATGACCATCTGGGCTCCATCAGCATCAATTCTTGAAATAGTATGCAAGGAAGTGGTTAAGAGAAGTCAGCCATAATAAAGTTTTGTGTTTAAAGAAACAAAATAAGTCTTGCAATCCATTTGTTGTCATTAGTTTTTAAAAATAAAGCATTGTTTAAAATATTAAAGGATTTAATTGACTCTAATAATGTTGTATGTTATTTGGAGTAAAATCCATCCAATTTATTACTTGAAAATCATTTTGCCTAATGTAAAATTCTGTACTTTAATGTACACTATTTTCATTTAATACGTATGTGATCTGTCTTTCTGGGGAGTTTTTTTTTTTTTTGCTTGTATACATGATTGTGAGTGACTGTTGCATTACCTCTACAGAGATTCTGACTATTTGTGAGAATGTGAGACATTCCTGTAGCACTATCCTGTACTAGTGAGCATCACATAAGCTGAAGCTGCCTAGGGTCAGCTTTCACTTCTATGACAGATTTCTTTGCATTTGCCCATTTCTGGAGGGAGGTTCTGGAGGAGGGGGAGGAAAGATGTTCAAGTTGCTATGTTTCACCAGTTTTACTTATTTTTACCTAGGTTCTGTGACTTTTTTGGGCTAGCTTTCTATCTGTTTTATAAATGGCAAGGGTGATTTAATGCCAAGCACTTTGGAGAAATATAAGTACAATTTGTCTGACTCACCTACTGTATTTTTTCCTGTAAAGGTATATATACATATTTATATGTATCAGAGTAAAGACTCCTACAGAAGTCATGTATAATTGTAAAGGTACCAAAGGGCTGCAGGAAAGAAAATCTGATACCAATATTCAAGAAAGGAAAGGGAGAATGATCTTGGCCTTATTGTCTGTTAAAATGAATCTTGATTAAGCAGAAGTCATCAGTAAACACAGTCTTCAGTGCACCCAACACTGACTCAAAAGTGAATGACAACCCCAACACAGACAGCTATATATCCGTCTGTTATACAATAATCATGCCAATTCACTTTCAGAATATAATCTGAAGTGGGTCTGGCCCACGAAAGCTCATCACTTAATAAACCATCTTGTTAGTCTTTAAAGTGCTACATGACTGCTTTTTTGTTTGTTTGTTTGAACAAGATCAGACTAACATGGCTACCTCTCTGTTACTTTTCAACAATATTCAGATTATTCCTAATTCCAAATGACCAATCTCTTACCCCACATCAATTGTGCATGAGATCAATACTTGTAGCCAACTCTATAGTAAACTACATAGAAGATTTATTAAGGAAAAGGAAATAGAGAAATTATTTACGTGGTTACAGCAAGCAAGCAGATACACAAATGAGTTACAGTCTTAGGTTTCAACAGGTAATATAAGTTTCTATATTCAGCAAGATCTATTTGTCCTTTAGAGCTAACACAATCTAAGCAGCTAGAGATCTCTTGCTCATGCCTAGAAAAACCTTGCCCTCATCCCTGAGGCCAAGCAGTGTGGAGATACCTCATTCTTTTTTGTCTGGGTTTTTACTCTCTTCCTGCTACCCCAGCTTCCAGCAGCAAACTCAGCTGATGGGAGGAGTCCACTTGCATGACTCATCTTCAACAGGAGGAGAGCAGAATAACATGAAAACTCTTTAGACTTGTTGACAATTCTGCAATTTAGATGCAGGATGTTTGCCATTGTAAGCTCCATCTATAGCCTGCCTAGTATCAATGGGTTTCCTTTTTTGAAAAGGCCATACCAACTTCTGTAAAAGATAAGCTCTTCAAACTAATTAATGTCCTTCTGCTATATGAGTCAAAGAGGCTCGCAATACAACTACTCGGATATTATTATTATTAGAATATGAAATGCAGATATTACAAGTAATGCATGCAGCAATGCATAAGCATTTAATGGAGGCTAAATATTGAACACTTTCTTATCATTCTATTACCTATTTTATGAATAATAACCTACAAGTGAGCCAGAGAGATTTCAGCTATGCATCTATTAGTGTCCCATTGAGACATGGGGATCTTGGCATGGTCTGACAGCTGGCCCACTACTATCACATTATCATTGGGCAAAACAAGTTCCTTGGAAAATGTATGATTAATTCGTTAAGTACAATTTAATTAAATTATGTATATTGTAGAATGCTTGAGCCAACTGGCCAGAATTGTTTTAGAATCTCAGACCCTCATCTTGGAGCCATCTCAGGTAATGGATCATCAGAAAACATGCAATATTTTTCTGTGAAAAGCTGGGCACATCCTGCAGTGTTCTGAAGCACTTAATGCCCACTTAAGGCTCAAGAATAAAAGATGGGACGATCTGGTTTTGGAGACCTGTTTAGGTAGAGGACAGTGATACATACAGAGGACAGTTTGGATTCCTAAACCACAGGAACTGCTTCTCTAATGGAAAGCAGTTGATAATCTTCAAGTAAGCAGAAACCAGCCTTCTAGGTTCATAAGACATGCTGAATGGGCTTAAAGTATGAAATGAGGGAGGTTTTGTTTGACACACATAAGACAGCACCAATTTTCATGAATTGAATGTAAAGGCAGTAGATTAAATTACATGAAGGTGGAAATGTACTGAAATATCTGTGCACAAATCCAAACCATATGAGAAATAAACAAGAAAAAACATATGGGATACTAGGGGTGTGTCTAGACTACATGCCTCCTTCGACGGAGGCATGTAGATTAGCCAGATCGGCAGAGGGAAATGAAGCCGCGATTAAAATAATCGCGGCTTCATTTAAATTTAAATGGCTGCCCCGCTCTGCCGATCAGCTGTTTGTCGGCAGATCGGGGCAGTCTGGACGCAACGCGCCGACAAAGAAGCCTTTCTTGATCGGCACAGGTAAACCTGGTTTCACGAGGCATACCTGTGCCGATGAAGAAAGGCTTCTTTGTCGGCGCGTCGCGTCCAGACTGCCCCGATCTGCCGACAAACAGCTGATCGGCAGAGCGGGGCAGCCATTTAAATTTAAATGAAGCCGCGATTATTTTAATCGCGGCTTCATTTCCCTCTGCCGATCTGGCTAATCTACATGCCTCCGTCGAAGGAGGCATGTAGTCTAGACACACCCTAAGTGAGAGAGAAGCATAGCAGGTTGACTGATTTAAATTGGAAAGGAGATGGGTACAGACCATATACTAGAGCAGAGACAGAATGGTGGCACTACTCATAAAATATCTACATTGCCACATGTACAGAATTAAAAACTAAGGCGAAAAACTTTGTATGAGGATTCCAGGAACAAAAACCAAAGAAATCACAATGAGCACTGGATATAGACCTTCATTGGAGGACAATGAAACTATACTTGATACTAAAGAATCAAACATTTTAGTGGGGACCATTCAGATCATCCAGTGTGATTAGAATATGAAATGTGTATGGTCCTAAGAAGGACCCATGCTATGGGCTATGTAAACAATAGTGTTAAATTATAGAGCGGATAATAATAATACGTTTCTATACAATATAGACTACACCTGAAATCTGATGTTCACTTCTTGGTGCCACTATTTCAGAAAGCTGTTCAATTAGAATTCATGGGAAGGAAACAAAAAGGGTTAGAAGCTCTGGGACTGATTTATGATAAATCTTTTGTGCTAAACATATACAGCCTGCCTAAGCAACTACTAAGAAGGGTGCTGTGTAGATGCACCACCAGTGATGGACTCATTGTACTCACTGCATCTACACAGCACCCTAAACTCAAAATAAGGTACGCAATTTGCACTACACAAATAGTGAATCTATTTAAAATAGCTTATTTTAAAATTTGATGCAACACACAGCACCAAATTTTTAAATAACGCGCTATTTTAAGCCCTCCCTTATCCATCGTTCAATGAGGTTTACTGAAATGGCAAAATAGCACACCTGTTATTTTAAAAAATATTTCAAAATAACGGGCAGCTTGTGTAGACATGGGTATCCCGAAATAGTCATGCAGTATAGATATACCCTGAGGCTCAAAGGTGCTGATTCAATACAAATAAACAATTATTGTTCCATGTGTGAGTTTAACTTGTTTACAGGATGGCTTGGTTCTGGAAAGTGTACTTTTATGCTGGTTTATATTTAACCAGATATTTTGCACATATCTGCCACTATATCAGTTGCCTCATTGTGATCTAAAATATACTACGGCCATGCTTTCCTTTTAATTTCTCATTAGTAGTTGTATTGAGGAAAGCTTCCATTTGTGCCCTATAACCTTTGATTCCTGCAATCTAATTTCCACATGGGTTATATGCCTATTATTAGAAAACCCTTTCCTCAAAATTTTAAATATTTATTATTATTCTTGGAAATTGTGTCTATTTCTAGAGCAGAATTGGGTTTTTAGAGAATACTTGACTGTTTTTCCTTCCTGCTCTGCTTAAACTAGGTAAAATATTTCCTCTTTGCTAAATATAAGAGCTAAATATTTATTTGACGATAAATCATGCTGAGTAGGAACAAATTTAAGCACTTAAGTACTTACGCTCTTTTCTGAACTGGGATCTACGTGCTCAGTAGTATATAATGTGCTCACACAAATATTGCCATTCTGCCTCGATTTTAATAAGTAAGGAGAAGCCCATTTATCTGGCTCTTAACCAGACCACCAGTTGCTCAGGACTGAGAGAGTCAGGATTTGGGGTATCAGCCCCATGAATGACAGATATTGGGCTGTCAAAATGTAGCATTGTCCGTATGGTTTCAGCATCATCAGTAATTCACTGTCGGCATAATTTTCAAGTCAATCTGCAACATCAGCTTCATCAACTTGTGTGCAGCCACAACTTTATTAGCCCAAGCAATAACTTCAGGCCATAGATTTTTCCACATTTATAAGGTTGGCCTGCGGGATGGGGGTAGGTGTCTTCTCATGCTTCTGTAGCTCCATATATAGAATCCTCGATACAGATTTTGTCCAGCTCTGCAACATGTTGACATCATTCTCAGATGCTTCATCAGATGTCAGTAATCAATTAAGAAGATGGTGTTTATAGAATACTTTTAGACTCTCCAGCACTCCTTGATCCATAGGCTGCACAAGAGATGTTATGTGAGTAGGGAGGGGGAAAAAAAGACAGATCAGGTCCATTAGGAAGATGAGCCCCCTGTCATCAGGGTGTGTGGGTGCATTGTCTAACAGTAAGGTAACTTTCGGTGGGGTATTCTTTTTGTGCAGCTGAGTCCCCTAAGCACAACATTTTTAAGAGAACAATCAAGAAACAAATCACTGTCCATCCATGTTGTCCCCTGTAGATGATGGGCAAAGCATTCATGTTTGCATTTTAAATGCATGCAGATTCCTTGCTCTACCAATGACAGTTAACGGGAGTCTGTTCTACTGGTATTAGCAGAACTAGGACTGTCAAATGTTTTCTTGCTTTGTTTGTAGACAGGTGCAGATTTAATGGAAACATTGTCTGTACATCTTCCAATTGCAGTTTCATCACAGTTACAAATTTGCTCAGGTGACAAGCTGTGTTTGGCTAAGATATCTTGCAATTTTTATTTGATAGTTAGAAATAATTTCCAAATCAGCAGACAGCTTTTTTCCAAAGACTAGTAGTTGTTGGATGTCATCATGCTTTTTAAACTGAGCCATTCTTGCATAGCTGAGAAACATGCATCCCTCCTTAAGCTTGATTAAAGTTCTTAGCCTTGTCACATAGTAAAAGACCACTGACAAGAATGCCTTCCTCCCTTGTTTGAATAAACCATCAATAAATAGCTTTATCTAGGTCAGTGTCCTTCAAGGTCTTGTGGAATGCAGAGTTATTCACGCTTTGTTTAAGAATTTGCTCAGAGTTAGAGCTGATATCCGATACTGTGCTTTTAACAATGTTATAATCTTGGGCTTTTTTTCCCCCAGTGACTCTCCTTTTTATTTGATTAATAATCTATAATTTACCATTGAATGATAGATTACATGTAATGATAGTATTATATGTTTTCACTTAGTAGTCGGAACACTGACACATGGTGTTGGCAGCTTAAGCCCCAGCCCAAGGGGCCTTCAAAGAGAGCCTCACATTTCACTGGGTTGACAGCCTGCACTCCACCACTTATTCTCTGGTTTACTTGGACTGTTGGTTATTCAACCTGGCCCTGGACCAATTAGATCAAATGGGGCTTCACTGTAATTACTCATAGACTCATAGATTTTAAGGTCAGAAGGGACCATTATGATGATCTAGTCTGACCCCCTGCACAGTGCAGGCCACAAAATCTCACCCACCCCTCCTAGAATAATCCTTTCACCTATATCTCAGATATTGAAGCCTTCAAATACTTTGAAGACCCCAAGATGCAGAGAATCCTCTAGCTGCGATCTGTACCCCATGCTACAGAGGAAGGCGAAAAACCTCCAGGGCCTCTGCCAATCTACCTTGGAGGAAAATTCCTTCCCGACCCCAAATATGGTGATCAGCTAAACCCTGAGCATGTGGGCAAGACTCATCAGCCAGATATCCAGAAATTTCTCTATAGTAACTCCTATCATCCCTCCATTGACCTATTTCCCACTGATAATGAATGGTCAATTAGTTACCAAGATCCTGTTATCTCATCAAACCATCCCCTTCATAAACCCATCTAGTTTAATCTTGAAACCAGATAGATCTTTTGCCCCCACTACTTCCCTTGGAAGGCCGTTCCAGAACTTCACTCCTCTAATGGTTAGAAACCTTCGTATAATCTCAAGTCTAAACTTCCTGCTAGCCAGCTTATATCCATTTGTTCTTGTGTCCACATTGGTATTAAACTTATATAATTCCTCTCCCTCCCTGGTATTTATCCCTCTAATATATTTAAAAAGTGCAATCATGTCCCCCCTCAGCCTTCTTTTGGTTAAAGTAAACAAGCCAAGCTCCTTGAGTCTCCTTTCATAAGACAGGTTTTCCATTCCTCGGATCATCCTAGTGGCCCTTCTTTGTACCTGTTCCAGTTTGAATTCATCCTTCTTAAACATGGGAGACCAGAACTGCACACAGTATTCCAAATGGGGTCTCACCAATGCCTTGTATAATGGCACTAACACCTCCTTATCCCTACTGGAAATACCTCACCTAATACATCCCAAGATCATATTAGCCTTTTTCATGGCCATGTCACAATGGCGGCTCATAGTCATTCTATAATCAACCAGGACTCCGAGGTCCTTCTCCTCCTCCGTTACTACCAACTGATGTGTCCCCAGCTTATAACTAAAATGCTTGTTATTAATCCCTAAATGCATAACCTTACACTTCTCACTATTAAATTTCATCCTATTGCTATCACTCCAATTTACAAGATCACCCAGATCTTCCTGTATGATATCCTGATCCTTTTCTGAATTGGCAATAGCTCCCAACTTTGTGTCATCTGCAAATTTTATTAGGACACTTCCACTTTTGGTGCCAAGATCAGCAATAAAAAGATTAAATAAAATTGGCCCCAAAACTGATCCCTGAGGTATTTCTTTCTCTTTACGGCCCTCTCCCCGCCCCTCCCCCCCCCCCCCCCCCATTTGCCAGGACTTGAATGCTTTGCTTGCAATATGTCATCTCTTTTATTCTCACCAGGTAATTTATGAATAGACTGTGCCCTTTTGTCTTAGAAAATATTACCTTAGTTTAATTCTTACTGAGAATTCTCTGCCTATAATAGGCAAACATGGCATTTTGAAATATCCTAGTTAATCAAGACAATATGCACTAAGATTAACTATGCTTTAAGTACTTTAGGTCATCCTCTTTTAATCTGATATACTAAACTCAGCCAGGATAAATATTTTTAGCAATCAAAATTTTCATTTCATTTGCTGTCTTATTCTGTCTCAAACCTTTTAATCTTTATGTACATTCTGGTTGCCAATTCTGCAGGACTGTCCTGGAGTCTCCAGGAATTCAAGATGAATCTTTAATTAAAGATTATGTCATGTGATGAAACATCCAGGAATATATCCAAACAAAACAGGCAACCCTAATTTACATATGTAGTGGCTTTACAAAGTTTATGCATCCTGATCACGTTCTCTAAATAGAAAGAAACTACAAACCTTTAAATTTAGGGATTTAATTTTCTAATACTAAAAGCTAAAACATACCATGAAAATGAATACATTCTGGCTTTTTAAAATGACATGAGTATTAATAACTTCTCTTAAAATAAAGTTGAACATTTAAGACAGAAACCTGCATCCTTTACTCATGTAAGTCATATTTATTCATGCAAAAAATCCCATTGCAAATTGACATTATAGCTGTGGGTGTGTTATGGTTGGTTGAGTCCCGCCAACACTTCAACATGTTTACCTAATGAAATAATTTTGCCACCATCATTTGAGATAGATCCCAGGCCATCAGTATTATTATTGAAGGGCTCTACTGTGAAAAACAGAGTGATGAAAATCTTGTGTTGTATAAGAATGAGGGTATTCAAAGCAAAATTATAAAGAGATGCTGTTTATAGAAATCAAGAGCCAACTGAAAAATACACTAAGCAGCATTTCTCCACAACTGCCGTATTGTAAATGTCTAACAATATCTTTCAAAAAATGTTTTATTTTGACTGACATCCAAAAAATAACATTGTTTTATACTTCTGTTCTTCAAATTGACCAAAGGCAATGATAAATGAAACTGACATTTTGTATTTAATTTTTCAGAGTAAACAACAGGGAACATATTGTTTTCAGTAGAGTTCACTTGAACTGACATCAGAGAGAGTATTCAGGGATCAATAACATAGTTCCCCTTGATATCATACAGTGTAAAGAAAAATGTTTTCTATAGTTGAAAATGTTAATTCCAATATATGTATTTCCTTTCCAGATCACATTTCAGAACAGAAGGGGGATGCGGGGGGGGGGGGGGGGGGGGGAAGGAAGGTAAGTGTCTGTGAGTTAATGGTATTAGAGGTGATAATTGGGGAAGCTATCTTTGTAATGGGTAAGGTAGTTGAACTACCTTTCCCCACCTCTAGTATCATTAACTCACAGACACTTCCCTTCCTCCCCTCCCCCTCCCCCCCCCCCCCCGCATCCTCCTTCTGTTCTGAAATGTGATTTATCCTTTTCATATGTGTTCATTTTTTTTAATTGTATCCTTTGGTATATATGGTTGTGACTATTTTCTTCCACTATTTGATCTGAGGAAGTGGGTCTGGCCCACGAAAGCTCATCATCTAATAAACCATCTTGTTAGTCTTTAAAGTGCTACATAGTCCTGCATTTTGCTTAATACTTTATAGAAAGCCTGTAAGGTCTACTAATCTTAGCCATAATACCTGTACCCCATGGTATATGATAATATTTAATTGTTTGTTCTGTAACTAAAAAAAATAAATTTCCAAGACTGTAAACCCCCTTTTGTAGCCAGGAGAAAGACATTATCAAGTGTGAAATACTAATTTTCCACAAGAGGTGTCATCTCTTCCTCACTAAAAGAAGGCCTATATATACCTGTCCAAAAATTGTAGAACATCAATGAACAAAATACTTTGTTGATTGTTTCCCCCACAATCACAAAGAAGATATTGCACAAGCCCCAGTCCCACTGGAGTAAGAGAATAAAAATTCCAATTTGGAAAAAAATATCCCTATATTGCTTAAATTCTGAGGGGTGAAGGATTCAAAACCTAAGAAAGGAATCCCCAGCTGTTTAGCTTGAGTTAGCCCTAAAAGACTGTTTGAACCCAAAATTGTATGTCACGTGTGTGTATGTATGTTTACCATAACTTTGTAAATAACTCTCTAACCTTTGTTCCCTAGTTAAGAAATTTTTAGCTATTTATAGAAGTGGCTACAATTATTGTCTTTGGTGAGAGATCTAGGGTGCAATTGACCTGGGGTAACTGACTGTTCTTTTGGAACTAGGAATAACATGAATATTGATGTGATAATTGGTGTAAGGGACAATGTGTAATAAAGACAAGCATGCCTGTGTGACAAATAGACCTGAGTATTCAAGGATACTGTCTGTGACTCCACATGAAGGTTGTTACAGTGCTTGAAGAATTTATACTCATTACTTGATTAGTAAAAGAATGCAACTTAGTCAGTCTGAGAGTCCTTCCTTATTTCTTGACACTCTGCCTTGAGTTTAGCACTCCCTGTCCTGAGCCACTGCAGACAGTTTGACAATCCCTTTATGCATGTAAGGCACAAATATGAATTGCTTGCGAGATGAATAGAGCATCTCATTTAGTTTCAAAATATTCTTACTCATAGATTGCAGGACTATGGAGACTGCTCCTAGTCAAGGCACTTTCCTTCTCACAAGTGGCCCTAATCCCACCTAAACCTGCTCCCTTCCCATAGATGGAGTCAGACTCTGCCAATACTGTATGCAATACACAGGAAAAGTAGTGTTATAGGGCATAGATCCTAAGGAGATTGTCTACATGAGTTCTCTGTATACTCGCCTCCCCCCAGCTCTACAACTTTCCGCATGGAGCTGGATTTATACTTTTTCTTTCCTATTTCACAGAGGGCCCATGTCTCTTCTAAGTAATCATCCCAGTGCTTCATTTATAATTAAATACAGGCTGGGGATCAAGCAATTAGGTACTTGGGCTCAAGCATTTTTATTACATAAATAAGCATTTATTAAGCAGTAAACCCAGAGTTGCTGGGACCATGAACTGCCAACCCTAGAAGTGCCATGGCTCAGCTCTAGCACAAATAAATCACTGCATGAGCCCTCTACATAGCCACCATACACTGTCTGATACGGGTTATAGGCCCCAAAAGACTGTCTGTGATTTTGTTTTCAATGGGGATCTATGTTCTTACATTTTCTTGGCTACCCATTGTTTTGTAACATACACTTCCCAAACTCTTAGCATTCAGCACACTGTGTGATTGTCATGGTTTGCAGCCCAAATGAGGGTTTTTTATTCCGTTTACTTTCATATTTGTCAGTCTGCCCATACTTTTAAGTTAACATCACTGGAGGCTGTGTATGTTTTCTAAAAGGCTATCATAGTCATCTTCATCAAATTATTGGAAAGGAATGAAAAAAGCTGCATTAGTCAAAGTGTGAGGTTTCCATTTTAAATCCTCTGCCCTGTTGACATAAAATGAAAAGCAATACACAAGATTAGCTTAGAGTATGTCTACACTAGCCCACTAGATCGATCTAGGGAGGCTAATGAGGGCGACCGAAATTGCGAATGAAGCGCGGGATTTAAATATCCCACGCTTGATTTGCATGTTCCAGGCCTCCAAAATAAAGCCCCTAAATCGAATTAGGTGGTATACCATGAGGAATACCACCTAATTTGATTTGGGGCTTTATTCCGGAATCCCGTTTCACTGCCGTGTGTAGACGTGGGCAGTTACTTCGGGCTAGTCAATTTCTAAAATGGTGACCGGCCGGGAACATGCAAATCAAGCGTGGGATATATAAATCCCGCACTCCGTTCGCAATTTCAGTTGCCCTCATTAGACTCCCTAGATCGATCTAGAGGGCTAGTGTAGACATACCCTTTGAGATCTAACAAGGATTGCTTAACTTCAGGAATACCAGTCTAAACCAATGCTGCTAATGCATCAGTCTGAATACTATGTTTCATCTGAAGAAGTGGGTTGTGCCCATGAAATCTTCATAATTCTGTCCATCTTTTTTTGCTAGTTTCTAAGGTGCTGCAGGACCATCTGTTGTTTTTTTTATTTTTTTTTCAGTCTGAACAGGTTACTCGTGTACTGTATGTAAAGATTAAACCACAACTGCATCTTGCAGTGTAGAGCTATGAATAGGTCAGATTCTGCCCTGCAAACCCCTCCAACTTCTGCTGAGTGGCAGAGGTATAATTGGAGATTTTGCACCTAACTCATGTGCTGAAAAAAGCTTTTATACTTACAGTGGGCCATATTCTGCCCCTTTTCTTTGATTTGAAGTTTAAAAGAGGCCATTTGCTTTACCTTCTGCATAGCACAGGCCAGGGAATTTCCTCCAGTTACTCTTCACAGAACCCAATATTTTTTTTTTGAGTACCACTTTGCTCCACGTGCCACTCTCTTCAATCAATGGGGCTATTAGTGGGGTAACAGTGACTGAATCTGGCCCTTAGAATGATCTTCAGGAGCATTTGGGGACAAAGTCTGAAATCAATGGCACTACTCATGGAGCAGACGTAGAATCTGGCCCCAGATAAAAAAATCTTCCAAAAGTGTGTTGAAAGTATCTAAGTAGTTAAGTAAAGTAATAAAAACATAAAATGTGTTCCAAGACAAAATATTTTCATGTTTCTTGAAACAGTGCAACTGCCAGGACTACTGGCACCCATCAGAGTCCCACCACAGAGTATCTCCTCACAGATACTCTTGACCTGAGGAAAAAATCTAGAAGATTCTGAACCCCTTGCTTCCAGCAAAGGGATGGATTACGATTTTCTGAGGCCCTAAGCTCAGGCAAGTGGAAGAGGCCCTATCCTATTAAAAATGAAATTATTATTTTCACAGGAGGAACATTGAATATATAAACACAATAGCTTTATGTTCCCATAGGAAAACAAGAAAGGATATATAATTTTTTTACATCATAAAATTATCCTTCTTTACATATAAATAAATGAAAAAAATGATTAATATTGTTATGGATATACAGTTTGTCCAAACTATATGTAAGATATATATTTACAAATCTTTACTCCAAGTTAATTTTCCCTACAAAACCATGAATTGTTGGGATTTTTCTTTTGCCATACTATAAATTACAGTGAAGGTTCCTGAAATTGATGGAGGGAAACCAACACAAATTTATCCTTCTCAAGGTCCACTTGGCTCAAGTTCATAAGATGATTATCTGCAAACTCATTCATGGGAAACATAGACAGGGCATGAAGCAGAAAATGGCATGTGCACTAAATGCACCATTGTACAGATGTACAGCTCAAAAGAAGAACACAGTAACACTAAGGAAACCAAGAAAAACTGGAATGAAGGCACTACAGCTTGAAACTCTCTAGGCCAGCACCTTCGGGACGTTACCAATGCCAAACCACAGAATTTGCCAGACCACTGGAGATCAGTATTGTCTAGCAGCATTACCAACACTTCCACTGCTTACTGGGCTCTTAGGAGATATTTAGGGGTAAATTATAGCTAAATAACAGCACAGAACACTGAGAGGACTAGTGGTTGTAATTTATGGGACAACGGGAAATTTGGCTATACTGATGGTAAGTGGACATCTGGCTATCTAAAATCATGCCGAACCACAGATGTTGCCAGATCAGAGAGTGCTGGATTAGAGAGGTTCAAGCTGTACATGAGTGAGCGTGCTGAACCATAAAGAAAAGATGGCAGCTATCTGGCTGTTACCAGGAAGAGCAATTCTATACATTAAGCTTACTCAACATGCGGCCCGGAGGCCACATGCGGCCTGTTTGTTTGCAGCCCATGGTGCAGTTTGGGTTTACGTAGGGCTCCACACACAGTCCATGGGTGGGATCCTTTGAACATGTCCTGCATTGGGAACATGCTCCATAATGGCGAGTCAATATAATGGTCTTCTATATAAGTATGAGCTTGACAGGATTGCTTCACAAGAGTATTGTCTCAGACTTCACATTTTCACAGTTTTGTTGGCAGCAAGGTTATTAATTAATTAATTAATTAATTAAAATAAGCTATGAAGACATGGTCAGAATTTTACCAGTAGCAGTTGGCCAACATAATGCTGGCCTTGGAAACTGATAGCAGACTTGCTTGTAGAATTACTAATTTTACAACTGCAATTATTATTTCTTCAGCCCTGACCTCCCATCTATCAGTAGTGAACAACTGGTGAAGCTTAAGGGCATTTGTGTAGTTAGATGCTCATGTTTTTGTCATATTTGAATGAAAATGTCTCTGTTTAAAGGAAATCTTCTTTTTTCTGTATCTTCTTTATTTATCAACCAATTCCGATCAAATTTGAAATGCAGTATTTTTTTTCTTTTTCATAAGCCCTTTATATTGTGAGGCTATAACTTATCTTAATTATCTCATACCTTCATCCAAAACTGCCCCAACAAAAGAGAGATGCAATTTCATAACCAAATCACTGAAGTGAGTGTCTATGAGAGGAAGCAACGAAACTGGTTCTAAAAAGGGAGGACACAGGGGCCTGCCTGAATCACTAGAAGGGCTTGAGAGTGATTCAGTGAGAAACTGGGCAGAATCAGGGAGATCAAACAAAGAATCAAAGCTTGGTGAAGCTCTAACCTCCTGATCAAGCCACCTAATCTTTTAAGGTTTGCCCATCACTGTTATCAAAGGCTCTGAATCCAAACGATTAGAATCGAGCAAACTTCTCGGGCAGAAATCTGGGTTTTACTGACTGGCAACAGAACAGGAAAAGGAAGTATGCTCAGATGTGGAACCCTATATGGAGCTGGAGGAGAAAAGCACACAAATGCTGGATTAAAGGAGAAGCCCTGCTGTTCTGAGGCATATGGGAGCTGGTGCCAGTCAGAGCTGACTTTTTAAAAAGGAGATAGTGATTTTATTGTAAGGCAGCAGGTGCTCTGTGCGTTAGCGAGGGAAACCAAATGAGGGAAATCAGCATATTAGTCCTCCTAAATGCCACAGACCCACTTGGGCAGCTGAAATGCAGTGGACTGTGCACAGTGCCTATGTTAAAGTCAGGTCTGTGTAAGGAAGATTTCATATTCCTCTGCAACAAATTCAGTGCAACAACACATTCAAGCAGCTCTGCAAGTACATGGAATAACATGTGTAACATGCACACATGGAGATCCTCTGGGGTATGACATTTCACTTCCCTTGGTGACATAACTATCCATCATTATTGACTGAGTAGAAAGTGATCCTAGGAACACAGGCAGCCTTTCTAAGTTGTCAAAACAATCACCAAGATCAAGCATATCAAAACACCCAGAACAAAATTACTGGAATAGTCAATTAATCCTAATCAAGAGCAGTATAAAAATCATTCATGATTCTGATGACTATAAATTCAATATTAAAGAAGGCTTTAACCTGCACTGGAACCTACCCAAGATCTCATTAGTTTCAAGATGCACCTGTATTTGAAAAGCCACTATACTCTCGGGCTCCTACCCTAAATGATAGGCATTTGAGACAGTATGGTAGCTGGAAAGTTCTCAAGTAGATGAGTTTGTTTTTTAGATTAGAATATTATTAATTCCCTTGCTAAGCAAAGCAAAGCACTACTTTATTCAAATGTCTGACCATATCCTAAGGACGAATCACCATTCACAGACTATATGCATATGCATAACCATATGTAGGCATGTAGTTTATTCTCAGAGATGCTGAAAGCTGATAATTTCTGTGAATAATAGTTGCACAGCCACGTCTATACTTTTCAGTAGTCAGGATGAGAAAAAAGCTAAAGACATCAGCATAAACTATGGTGATCACAACTACAGAGAAGAATCTATTGAGAGATTATGATTCTACCAATCAAAAGGCCCATTGAATACAACTTAAAATCTCTTGCAAAGAAAAATGTAGCCTGCTAACAACAGAAATTGCATGCGGAAACAAATACTAGTGAGAAGTAGCCTAGGTTAATCACAGTGTGATCTACAGGAAGAGGTCAGCTGGAGGGTTCTATACTTTATCTATAGCTGAGAACCAGAAAAGCCTCCCTTGGCCTCAGTCAAGTAAATATGGTGCAGCAAAGGACCAAGAAAGCAAGAGCCTTGTACTACAGCTGCTAATGGATGTTGTTTAAAGATCAATAACCCAGCCAAAAAGGGATTGAGCTGGTAACAGAAACATGAAAAGAACTGCAGAAATCCAATGGAATCAACCGACAAACAGACACAGTCATTGACAGGGGTGAATTAATTGCGTCTATGTTGAAATCATCAAGATCACTGTGCTCAGGTCACTGGCAAAATGTTCAACCCAGGCTGAAAGACTAGTTAAGTATATAACTGGTATTTTGGGAGTTTTCCTCAGCCCTCCACGGAAAATCCAGAGTGCATCTTTTCCTTGAAGATATGTTATAATGCACCTCCAAAATGACAATAAAACTCCTCCAGGATTCCAACAGAAAGCAGTACTAAGACTGAGGCTATGAAATGCCTCCCAACAACCAAAGGACATATGAGCCTGTACAACTGTGAATTCTGGTCTTTTCTCAGGATACAGCCATACATTTGAATAAACTCAGCTCAGTTGTTGGCAATCAGGATGAAACATACCTCTGTTACTCACATTCTAAGGAGACTCACAACAAAGAATGGTATTAACACAGAAATCTAAGAAAAAGTAAGGCTACATCTACACTGCCGTTTTTGCTGGCAGTGAGCATGCAAATAAGGGGTAGATTAGCATATTGCCGTGCCTCGTTTGCATAATTTATGCAAGATGGTTTTGCAGAAAAAAAGTAGTGTGGATGTTTTCTTTTTGCGCAAAACCCCCTTTTCCTGCCAGATCCTTATGCCCCCAAAAAGGAGGTTTACCGATCTGTCAGGAAAAGGGGTTTTTGCACTAAAACCCTAGCAAAAAAATGGATCGGCAGAAAATATGCAAATGAGATTGCAACTCATGCAAATTAGTCCCTCATTAGCATATTTTTTGCCAAGAAAGCTCGTAGTGTAGACATAGCCTAAAAGGCTAAGATGTAGGACAAAGAATAAATTCACAGGGAATTTACATATCTTCTATTTTTCCACTGTAGACCCTAAAGTGCCTTTATCAGTGGTCAACAATTTATATACTGCCAAGAATCTTGGGTGGAAGTCCTGCAATGTACAATGGAAAAGAGCGGTAAAGTTGAAAATGCTATGTGCAGTGATGATTGAGTCACATTTTTCAGCAGGCAGTAAGTATATCTACAGAATATTTCCCCTCAATCCCAGGCAGACCTGATTTTGTCATGTCCCATTTTTATCACTGCAATTTCTAATATTAAAACCACCCTGAAGAAATATGACTGAAAACCCAGGTTCCAGTTATATATACTTTCTATTTTATTTGGGGTGTATTGTGTCCCCATTTAGGCCATATGTTTCACATCTTAAAGAACCATCGTTATATATCTGCTCTTTGATCAATTGATAGAGATGGCTGCTGAGGATCACATACTTACATTTTTCTGGGTCATTGGTTTAATTTATTTTAACATTTCTGTTAGCTAATCTAACTCTTAGCAACAAACATGACCTTGGTAATACAGAAGACCAAATACAGAATATGCAACCTCATGCTATTAAGTTTTAACATTTTGTGCCAAGGACATCAATAAAGCCCAACAGTCTGTGTCTGGAATGGGATTGGTTCTCATAAAACGGAAAGAGAGGGCTAAGCTATCTACTGATCACAGGGGACAGCTATAACCCCTTGTGTCAGGAGGGATGGAGAAAGCTGCACCTATCTATGATATATCTATGATATATATGAGAGTGTTTGTATGTTTGTCTGTTCTGCATACTGAGGCAATCTGCATACTGAACCCCTCATCCTCAGCGCTACCCTGAGCAATGATTTAAATAATGTAAAAACAACACTTAATTGAGTTAAGGACCCGAGCAAAAGGAGGACTATATATTTTTTTTTAAAATAGGCAGTTTTTAAGCTAAATTATTAATTAATATTTTAATTATTATGTTTAGAGAGGCTATACTGGCGCAAGTCAACAGCTCAGTAACTCAACTTACTCTAAATTGTAACATTACCATTAACCCAACCTATCACTATGCTTCCTCTACAGTTCATTTACATGCAACAATTCTGTTGTTTGTTATGAGTCAGTGGTATGACAGAGACTTGGCCATGTGTGCCAAGAGTTCTCATTGGCAGATTCCACAGCGGCATGCTAGTTGGAACAGCAGTGCTTTCAAGGCTGCCGAGAACACTGCGGCTTCGACCCCATGGTATGATAAACCAGTACTGCCATAGGAACTGCCACAGGCAACATTGCAATGGGAGCCTTTAAAGAATAGAGATATGTGGATTCCGAGAGTGATCTCCCACATCACTCCTTTTACACGACACCAGTCTTTTAGGTACGTCCCTAAGCCAATAAGTTTGTTGCTGATTCAGTAGTGTACTTTGACTGTTTTGTGTTATTCTGGTGATGAAGTAGCTCTTCATCCAGTGTAACTGGCTAGTGAATTCTGACAGTTTTGCAGTGCTCTGGTATTCAGTGAACCTGGCCTTACAAGTAACAAATTTTTAAAAGTGATTTAAGACTTTATCTCTTCAGATTAATAGAAGTATTGTATGGTAGCATTCACTCTGATTTCATGTTTAATATGTGTGTGGCAATAATAATTTTTTTTAAAAAATAAAGACAATTCCTAGATAAAAAACTTAGTTAAGATGGAGGTAAGGTTGAAAATGTGTATTTATAATGTAAGGGTAAAATCATTTCAGGGATATTTTAATTATCTGAACAACAAGCATTACAAATTCAGGAAGTGCACAATTAAAGTTTCACTTTTAAGGAAATCAGATATGTAAAGGGGTACGCTCTGATACACTCTTGAATAGCAATCTAAAGCTGCACAAAAAATGAAACAAGCTTTACAGGTAGGTTGTCAATCAAAACTTGCAGTAAACACAAACTAGCTAGCTCAGCAACAGTCTGAACAAAACAGTCCAAATGGCTGATATGTAGCAGACCATGAGTAGCTGCACAAATATAATGCTATGCATGAAAACACAGACTAAAACAGGAATAGGAACACTGAATTCAGGGAGTAAGAACCCAGAAGCAGAACAGAAAGAAGGAATGGGAAGCAGGAATTCAAAACACACACACACCATCACATCTGGTGCACACACACACACACACACACACATATCACATCACATCTGGTGCGCGCGCACGCACACACACACGCACACACACACATCACATCACATCACATCACATCTGGCTCCCCTTCTCCCTAAAAGTTCAGCAGTACCTGGGTGAAGACACCACATGATCCTAGAGCCAGAACATATATCACAGATTCAGCTCAAGGGGGCCAGGGGAAGGGGAGAATGCTGCTGTGGTACAACATCCCCAGATCGACCATATGACATAATCATATGTAAAGAAAGAGCATCTCATCCCTATCTGCTCTCTTTCAGTAGGCAGTATATCTCACTGGCTAACAATGCATTCTCCCTGTGCTTCTTGCCATGTATCATTACCTGAAACCCACAAGTTCATACCACCAGTACAGGCAGTCCTCGGGTTACGTACAAGATAGGGACTGTAGGTTTGTTCTTAAGTTGAATCTGTATGTAAGTCAGAATTGGCATCCAGATTCAGCCGCTGAATCTGGACACCAGTTCTGACTTACATACAGATTCAACTTAAGAACCCCAGGCATCCCCAAGTCAGCTGCTGCTGAAACTGATCAGCAGCTGATTGCAGGAAGCCTGGGGCAAAGCAACTCTGCCTCGGGCTTCCTGTAGTCAGCCGCTGGTCAGTTTCAGCAGCGGCTAACTTGGGGACGCCTGGGGTAGAGCAGCTCGGGTGCTGCTGGGTTGGTCCAGTAGCGCGGCCACTCCTCGGCGCTACTGGACCAACCCAGCAGCACCCCAGCTGCTCTGCCCCAGGCGTCCTGATTCAGCCACTGCTGAAACTGATCAGCAGCGGCTGAATCAGGACTCCTGGGGCTGAGCAGCTGGGGTGCTGCCGGGTGGGTCCAGTAGCGCCAAGGAGCGGTGCTGCGGGACCAACCGGCAGCACCCCACCTGCTCTACCACAGGCCCCGGGCTTTGCTCCACATCTCCCTGGTCTGCTGGGGGGGGCACTAGCTGCGTCCCCCCCCAGCAGACCAGGGAGACGCTGAGCAAAGCGGCGCAGGACCCGGGGCCGGACCCGCGGCTGCTTCCAGATCAGCTGGAGGCGCCGCGGGTTGGGCCGGGTCCTGCGCGGGTCTGCAGACCAGGGAGACGCTGAGCAAAGCCGCGCAGGACTCGGCCCGACCCGCGGCGCTTCCAGCTGATCTCGAAAGCGGCCGCGGGTCCGGCCCCGGGTCCTCTGCCGCTTTGCTCCCCGTCTCCCTGGTCTGCTGGCTCCCGCAGCAGACCAGGGAGACGGGGAGCAGCTTTTTTCGCCCCAGAGGAGGCAGGCGGCGGGACCAGGCGTCCCGCCGCTCAAGTCCTCTGGGGCGAGAAAATCCCAGTTCGTAACTGCGGATCCGACATAAGTCGGATCCGCGTAACTCGGGGACTACCTGTAGTGAAAATGCTTCCAGCATCTTGCGTAACAGACACTGCTTGTCCAGGGCAGAATGCCTGGACCCTTGCATGTATACACTTGGGTACACTTGTTGAAACTCAGATATTTCTTAGGCTAGGTCTATGGTGAAGGGGAAGGTCAAGTTAAGTTGACGTACCTTAATTCGAGTTTCCCTGATGTTCCCACAGCTGGAGGTAAATAGGAACAAACACTCCCATAGGCTTCCTTTACTTCTCACAGTAGCAGAAATACTGGCCACTGACAGAGGCACACTCTGGCTACATCTAGACTGAAGGCTTGTTTTAGAAGAAACTTTTCCAGAAGATATCTTCTGAAAAAAACTTATTCCGAAAGAGCGCGTTCACACTTCAAAAGCACATTAAAAAAGCAATCTGCTTTTTTTCAAGTTAGCATCCACAGTGACTGGACACTACCTCACATTTAAGCAGTGATTACTATGGATGGAGTGGCGACCAGGGCACCCCTGCTTTTTCCTCTTTCCTCTTCTTTCAAAAGGACTCCCTCTTCCCCGTCCACACAAGCCTTTTTCTGAAAGACCTCTTCTGGTCTTCTTCCTCATAGAAAAAGGTTTACCAGTATTGAAAAAAACCCTCTGTTCTTTCAATTTTCTTTCAAAAGAACGCAATTGCAGTGTGGACATAAGTGCAGTTTTTTCTGAAAAAACTGTAGTATAGACATAGCCTCTGTGTTGGAATTAGTGGGTCTTAACAAGACTTGCTAAATCAAATTCCAGAAGACTGATCAAAGCAATGCCAATCTTCCCCCTAGTGAAGACATGACCTTAGTCACATTTAGGGATGTTAAATACTGGTTAATTGATCACATGATGCACTCTTCCACTTGAACATACAATGTTGCTAATCCAGCAAAATGTTATGAAAGAACACTAAATAAAGTAAATATTATTTTCTTTTGATACATATATACTAAATCAAAATTAAAACCATATTGTTGTAATTGAATAATCTTCTGTTGCATCAATGGCCTTATGATAGAGACCCAGAATATCAGTATGCTCAGGAACAGTATTCACAAAGACAAGAATGTCACTGAAATAGTAGCATACTCCCTGAATATTATCCAGGAGTTGAGAAACCATTTTCTGAAATATCTTTGGAGCAGAGAATAAGTCAAAAGGAAGTTGTTGATACAGAACCTCCCAAATGACATGCTACAAGTCAGTAACAGCTGCAAACTTTCAGCAGCAAGTATCTATCAATAATGAGATTGGTAGTAAAATGGAGAAAAAATCCAGGATCGGCTTATTCGGCAAGTTCTCTCTTTGAAGGCGGGCAATTGAAACTGCTCGCCTTTCACATATTTATTAAATGCCCTACAATTTGTGCAGTCAAATATTGCCTCTCTTATAAATTATCACCAAGGATGAGCACCAATCTGTAGGCTCTCCCATCTCCCATATGATACCATTATCTTTCATGAGTTGCACTTTTGCTAGATCACATCCACAAGTGCAGGGGGTATACAATGTGCATTTACAATGACAAGATGGACCAAAGACTCTGGCATTCAAATCTAACTGGAGAGAGTACCCATATTCTGTGGACAGAACACTGTCACTGTTAAATAAAATACAAACGGTTTTCCTTTTGTTTTAGCAAGATCAGAATAACATGGCTACCTCTCTATTACTAAATAAAATACAGTGTCTCTGAACACTACTGTGGGCATTACCTTCCATTGTAGCTAGCAAACACACAGGTGAATTGTCCTGTATGAGTTCATGCATAATACCAAACTGTAAGCACAGATCATAGGACAATAATTGAACAGCATTCATAGACAGGACTTTAACAATGTAAATTTTGCCATGAAGTCTATGCCTTTATAGACCACATAGCATACAACTTAACCCATGATGTGCAAGAAAATTTTGCAAGTTAAGATAAGAAATACACTGTTAAGATACCCAAACAACTGTGCCCAATAGTGATGCCTTAAGGGGAAAACACATGAAATAAAAGTTAGTCTTTAAAAATCAGTTCAGTTTAATCTGGACTCAAACATTAAAATGTCAATTAGAATCACATGGCTACTGCATGAGATTTCTTACTTTACCACTAACTTTAACTCTGAATTTCCTGGGTTTGTACAGCTTGGCTTGGGAATAATTACAACATCTGTGTCATACATTTCTACCCTTCATTTACTGAAGCTTTTGGCTAATTTGGGATTCAGGAGCATCCAATGAGAATAGAATGTTTGTCTGTTTCCCTGTGGCATTGTCGGCACAATTATTTTGAGTTAGTTCAATTTGATGGCAAGGTTTCTGAGGCAGAAGGAGTACTCTATACGCAAGATGCTAGAATAGTCCTTTTAAAGCTGGTTATGACTTCCAGATACAGAACTTTTTTTCCTAGATTGGGAAAGTATGACACATAGCAGAGGGGGCTAGACTGAGCCCCAAACCCTAAAACTGTTGTTGCCTCACATTCAAGCAGATGAAAGACCACCTAGCATTTAGCACTTTGAGAGCTGATAGATGCACAAATTGCTCAATAGTTTTTTGTTAAATGCCAAAACCATAATTATTTTACATCAGTTTTATTTCTTGTTGAAGGTTTGAGCTGAATACACACACATACACACACACCCTTACAGCTCTTCCATGTACTACAATAATAACAGGATCGCACACAATAATAATTGTGATATCATAATGTCAGTTCTTCCTTCATTTCTTTGAATGACACTTCTAGTGGGACTATTATTTTTTACATATTTTTTGAAATAACTTAGGTTTGGAAGGTGACATCTGAAGTGCCACTGGAAAAAGGCATTATGTACAATCAGTGATCACTGATCTGTGGAAGGTAAAAAACTGCAGTAAAGTCTATATGTTTGCAGATGAATGAAACCTCTTAATATTAAACAGGAAAATAACCATATCCCAAAGTGATTTGGAAATAACGGAAACATGATTAGACAAGTGGTCATCTAATTTAAATTTGTACATACTAAAGATATAAGGGCTACATGAACAAATGGCAAATTAATGATACCTTAAAGAGAAATGCTCTTCAAAACAGATTTTTTTTTTTTAAGATCAGATGTTGATAGTGGAAAACTAACAGAATGCTGGGATATCTAATCAGAAGAGAAGATCACAAATTAAAAAGGTAGTTCATTTTGGTATTGCCCAAACAGCTGATGAAAGTATACCTAAATTATAGTGCATGATTATAGATACCAAGGTCTGTTAAAGCAACTGATTACAGTAATTAATTACATTTAAATCAGGAGAAGTAGTATGATTTTTTTTCAAGACAGAGAAGTGAGATAAATTTCTTTTTTGTCCTCAAGAGTAATAATTCCATAATACCACCATCAAACTCTTCTCATTGTGTAACTCACAATACAGTGCAAAAATAAACAGTAACTTACCATGATGATGAATGTTCAGATATTGTGCCATAGTGATGATAGGCATGATATAAGGACATTAGCAGAGAGACAGACAGACACACAAATAATTTTAAAAAACAATTTTGGTTTTTTGATTATTTTTAAGATGCAACAATCCCTTAGTTGTAACAACTTTGATTTCCTATACTTTTAGAACCAAATGGATAATACATCACAGGAAGAATATTGGAAAATTGAAAACAATGTAAAACACTAAGGCTGAAGTAGTTATGAGGAGAGGGAAAGAAAATTAAGCTCGTAATGATTAACTTGCCCCAATGGGATATAGAATTAGATAGCTAAGAAATATTCTGTATATTTTATACTAGTCTGATCATAATGCTGTCTGGAGAGCTTTTTCAATTACTATAAATGTCTTTCATACCTTTCAAGGGTAAGAAAACTTAACCTGCGCTTCAGTTCATCCTGCAGCACTAGTTCTGTTTACCAAAATGGTCCAAGTGGCATTCCTATTCCACCTTGAAGTCCAAGTTATCAGGTAGGCTGTCTCACCCATTTGACACTTCATTCTGAGGCTGGATTAAGATAATTAAGATCATAAGTGGTGGGAGAAGCTGTTTCTTGAGGAAGCATGGTCCACAGACTGTGGCCCCTCTCAGATTCCACTGCTGCTCAGCCAAGGCCCTGCCTCCTCTCCACTGCTTTACTCCACTGTCTCCCTCTTGTCTCTGCTCACCCATTCCAGCCAAATCCCTGGACTCAAATGTAGCAAATGACATTTGGAAAACAAATCACCTTTCTAAATTTTCTTTTTGAAAGAAAATGGAGTATGTTTTCTACTGCATGACAGATTGTGAAGACTGGACTTGCGGAAGGTATTTAATTTAAAACATTAAATTTGGGAATAAAAAGTGTCAACCATGGGGTTTTTTATATATCCTGAATTTTGTCAGATTTATTTGAAAAAACTTTGTTGTAAGGGCAAGTCAGTTATCCTGCTGCATACAACATTAAATATATGAAATACATGATGCAGCTCTTCTGTTTTACATTTTCTTCTTATCAATATTTCTAAGCTGATTTTATATTTTAAATATACTTTTAAGCCTTCATAAAGTAAGCCTTCCAGATTACTCACTGAAACAAAGACATTGTTTTAAATTAATCAGTCAGACCAGTTTCGTGTTCAAAACAAAGTGCAGTGCTTTTAGAAAAAGGGAACATTAATTCATTTTGTCTGATTTCCATAACAAGACATGTTTATAAAATTTCACTAGATGTTTATGTTAAAATATGGTTCAAAGATTTTAGGCATATCAAAGGATTTCATATCTGAGGGTATGTCTAGACTACATGGCTCTGTCGACGGAGCCATGTAGATTTGTTTTTTTGGCAAAGGCAAATGAAGCCATGATTTAAATGATCACGGCTTCATTTAAATTTACATGGCTGCCGCGCTGAGCCGACAAACAGCTGATCAACTGTTTGTCCGCTCAGTGCGCTAGTCTGGACGCTCCCCTGCCGACATCAAAGCCCTTTGTCGGCAGCCCCGGTAAACCTCATCCCACGAGGAATAACGGGGCTGCCAACAAAGGGCTTTGATGTCGGCAGGGGAGCGTCCAGATTAGCGTGCTGAGCGGATAAACAGCTGATCAGCTGTTTGTCGGCTCAGCGCGACAGCCATGTAAATTTAAATGAAGCCACGATCATTTAAATCACGGCTTCATTTGCCTTTGCCTACAACCATAGTCTACATGGCTCCATTGATGGAGACAAGTAGTCTAGACACAGCCTGAGTGAGGTACTGATTTTGAAGGAGGCTTCTCTAAAAAATAATTCAAATAGAAGTAAAAGAGAAACTCCTTTGCCCATGTATCTGGAAGAAAGGGTTCTCTTCAACAGGGGGGTGAAAGGAGAGTAGGGATGGATAGAAAAGACAGGAAGGCTTTGGAACCAAGTTTTTGTACTATAGTAATTGAAATTAAAATGTGCATTTTAGGGGAGAGTGACCTATTGAAGAATTTATTTTAAAAAACAATATGTTTGAAGATCCAAGCATTTTAAGCTAAGGCTGACTACTCTGAATGTGCATCTAAATATCTATGCCTGAATTTTCTAGAGATGTGATTTTTAATCTTCAGCCACAAACCAAAGAAATATTTCAAGCAAATTATATACTAAGGTCCCAGGGACATAGCAATGTACAACTGTTTTGGTCAGTAAATTCAAGGTTGGCATGTGCCTTTAAAGGGTTTCATTACCATTTCTTGGCTCTTTCACATCTTCATTGTTATGCGATAGGTCTGGCAAGCTGGAAAGCTTTTCACTTTAAAGTTAACAGATCCACTTTGGGGAGAAGAGCCACCAGTCAGCAAGCTTCAAAAGTCTCCTTTGGGAGCTTTCAGGAACGCTCAGAATGGGAATAGGATGGGGCAACCAGTTGAGCACTTAAGACCCAGGGGAGGCATAACTTTGTCTTGCTTCTTATACCCACCACCCATCGTTAAGCTAACTAAGATATGTACCAAAGATGGTTCATATCCAGTACCCACATGTAAGCGGGGGAATGGTCCTGCTATTGTGGGGAACTTTCTTGGCTTCTATACCACCCCGGTGAAATGGACCAGCAAAAGGATCTGAGTCCCCACTCCCACTTCCTTTACCCCACGGCTTCCCTGATCCTGTGGGCTCCCCCTCCACTCTCCTGAGTAGCAGAGTCCTCGAAACCCCAACAAGGCTGGACCCAGGTTTCCTTGTAGTCACTAGGGGCAGGAGTTAGGGTGTCCCCACTCCGAGGTGCTCTCTTCACACTGCATGCTTTCTTGGCCCAGCGATCATTTCATAAAGTTCAAAGCAAATAAAATTTATTAAACATCAACTGATTAAAGAGAAAAGAATAAGAAAAAATGAGAACACACAGTCCTGCTCTGTAGCATGGGGACATCACAAACAGCAGTCTGCAGAGTGTAAGGACAGTTCTCAGTCTCTTCTTTATAGGCCTCTTAGAGGCCCTGGATGTGCTGCAGGGGGGGGGCTGCAGACTAGACACGCTTGCTGTGGCAGTGACCACACAGCCTCAAGCTCTAAGTTGCCAGACCCCTCTCCCAGTCTGGCCTGCTGGGCCTCTTGGCTGGTAATATCTCCCTGCCCAGAGCCTCTCTCGGCACTTTGCTGGGCCCAGCTGCTCACCACACCCAGCTGCAGGCTGTGCTGCTTTGCCAGTCTCCAGTTCCTTGCGCCGCTTCTCTGTCCCTTTTGGCTCTCTGAGCACTGCCAGTCTGCTGCTCAACACGGTCTACGCTCCTTGGGCTGTGTGTGCCTGGCTCTATTGCTGCAAAACTGCCCCATGGCACAGCTTGCACTCCTTGGGCTGTGTGTGCCTAGCTCTGTTGCTGCAGGACTGGCTCTCCACACAGCTTGCTCCTCTTAGCTGTGTCTCAGCTCTCTCCTTGCTCAAAGAGACCAAGAAAAATCCCAGCTCACAGAGAGGACAGGGCCTGGCCTCTTACTTTCCTCACTGGCCTGTACAATCTGTTAATCAGGCCGAGCTGGAGTGTTGGCTGCTTTCCATTGTCTCTGGGGTCTGTCAGTCTCAGGGCCCTGATTTCTCATGGACCCTTCCCCTTTTGATACTGGGAGCTGGTGAACCAAAAACTCCCACAGAGTTTTAGTAAGGGGCTAACAGTCCCCTTACACATACATTTATCATATACCAATTTTATAAATAAAACCATGGATACAGATGACAAACTATTTAGTGTAGAGATAACTCAGAGGAAGCAACTACCAGATGGTTCTCTCAGCCTTTCGATGGTTTGATTAGTTTACCATCATTACACCTGACAATGGATTTGCACAGAAGGATTGCTATAATTCTTCAAGTTTTCTCTGGTGCACCCAGTCTGGGCATATTTCATAACATGTCCTTTCTTTACACTGTAAAAGCCCAACTTTCATTTACTCTGACCAGCCCACAAATCCCTAACTGTTGATTGTTATCTACTCTAATCTCTTCACCATAAAACAAGAGCAGATTTGTGGTCCTTCCTTCTCCATACAGAGATGTGTGTGTCGGGGAGGGGAGAGAGAGAGAGAGAGAGAAAGAGAGAGAGAGAGATGAAGTTGACGAAAAGACTTGAGACCATTATATCAAGCTGATATGCCCCGATTGGCTGAGACAGGTTCTTGTACAACACTCACCCACCAACATGGATAGCTAGTTGAATCCAAATAGGCCTGAGTATCTGTAATAGCTGTGGGAAAGGAGTACCATTCATCAATTACCTAATCAAAATAATATAATTTTTTTCTGCGAGACCTTACATCAGATTTAATAAACAAATAACATCAAAACTTTAAATGCCTTAGCTGCCCTCCAAATAAAATGGTTTGTTCTAGATAGACTGGTGAAATTCAGTAAGTCAGAGGTCTAAAGTTAATTGCCATTATTACATTTCCTTTCTGCCCTTAAAACTAATTGATACTTTTCAAAATCAGCTCATGGTTTCAAATACATCATATCCAATTTAAATTTTCCATTTGATTGCACACCATTATATTACCTTTCTCAGATGGACAAGCAAAACAAGAATATGATTTGCATGGTATTTCTGTAATAAATTATCCAAACCTTTGTGCTGTGGTTCATTGCCTTTTTTCGTCTTTATTCCTCTTATGTGTTTATTGACTTTTATTAGATCTGATTACCTTTACTATGTAAAATGTAATAAAGCTAGCAAGAATGCACTCAAGTGTATAGTGACATGTCTGTATAATGCAACCAAAACGGGAACTAGATTTCCAATTTATAAAATCTGCTTACGCTGTTGTAGGGAGCTTTCATCCCAAATCACCTGCAATGAGCAGAAGATTAAACTTCAGCAATGAAAAAAATATAGGGAGCAAGGACATTAACTCCTTAAGGGCTTGCACCTATTCCCATTGAAGTAAAAGGAAGCTTTGCCGCCATGTTCAGTTGGGATCAGACCCTAACAGATGTTCATAAAAACAAATAGATCCAATTCTGAAAAGCCGTGAGTATCCAGTCCTATAACTCAGCAATGGGCAACATAGGCTAGTGAATGGGTCACATGAGTGATCCTCCTTCATTTCAGTGAGCTGCTAGATTGTTGTAACCAAGACAGTCTCCCAGGATAGGATATTTTCGCTAGCTGTCCTTGCATACCTACAATTTGTGGGGTGTGCCAATAGAACCATACCAGTGCTTTCATTGGTTGCAGAGGGAACACATAGCTCTTATAGTCAATTGTGCATGCAGTCAACATTCACCTCACTTCATGTGTGTGTCACTTTAATAATATTGATAGTTTTTTCCCTATGTGGATGGAAACCAGCCAAATTTGGCAACTATGTGCATGGGCAATGGTAAACAAAATATGTCATGGGGCCACACAAATAACTCTGATGGGCCTTATATGGCACATGGTCCGCAGGTTGCCCATCACTGCTCTAACTAACCTGGACCCTAAAGATACCCCATAGAAGGTAATCTGTAAGAACATATCCACACTATAAAGAAGATTGATCCTTCAGAGGTTGATCTTCTAGTGTTCGATTTAGCGGGTCTAATATAGACCAGCAAATCAAAGACTGAGGACAACCCCTGTCGGCATCCTGTACTCCTTGTTCTGCAAGGCATAAGTGAAACCAACAGGAGCATGTGCTCCGGTCAGCTTTCTGCAGCATGGATGCCATGGCAGCTTGATTTAAGGTAATCCAAATCCAGCTATCGATTTTGTGTAGCTGGATGGCATGCCTTAAGCCAGCCTGCCTGATCTAGCATAGAACAGGCCTAAGTGAATGCAGTGAACAACATGACCAAAAGGCATCCTGGCAATATACTGTTTTCATGGAACACTAATGACTCCTATACATCAGGAAGTCTCAACAATTCCCAGAGGGAATTTTATTCATGTAACTGGTAGTAAAATTTAGCTAAACTTATGTGAATTTTACTTATCCACTTACAGACACTAAAGCAGTCTATTGGAATAAATTTAATATCCAGGATGCATAGCCTGATTCTAATAGTTCTTCCATAGACAATGACCTTTTCAACATGGAAATATATAAAGAGGGAAGAAACATTGTGCACTAACAGAATTTTCATGGCTCAAGGGCTACTATAACTCAGATTAATATGACCCTGTAAAATATTTGTTTTAAACAGAAAGAAATTTAAACTAAGACTTAAATTAGATTTTTGAACCTAGTTGACTCTTCATTACTTTACCTCCACTGTTATTTATTTGCATTCCTAGGAGAGAAAAAATGCTAGTCGGAGTGTAAGAAGGCCCTGACACAAGAATAGGTTGAGGGCCCCTTCCCAATTCCAAAATCTAAAATGTTATTGGCTTTCCCATCTTGGAAAATCAGACTATATCCAACAATAAATACACAAACAAAAGTTCTATTTACACATTTGTATAAAGTGCTCACTGGCAGTGATGTTGTGCTAAACTGTACAGTGCAGGAGCGTCAGACAACAGTTAATAATTCTCAAGCTGCTAATTATGGTACATGTGATATAGTTTGGCATAATCAAATAAAGCATCCATATTCAAAACCTGAGATTTTATCTGTTTATCTAATAGAAAATCTGCAGAACAGCAGTTGTGGGACTTCACATATATTGCATCAGCAAAAGCCAAAAAACACATGCACTAGCCTATTTAAGTGCAAAATATATGCAAAGCACATGTATAATCAGTCAAAAAGCCCAGTCATTTGAGTCACTACTCTGTCACTCTAATTTCAAATGGGAGCAAATCTACTAGAAATAAATGACTGTAGCTATTCCCCTGTAAATGAGAAGTAAAAATGTAATGGGGAATCATGCCCTAAATCTTTACACCTGAACCCACAATTTTGTCTATGCACAAACTTGCAATTTGAGCACAAACAGCATTTACTTTGTATTCACCAGTCATGTGCGCTGAATGCAAAAAAGGTGTTGTCACAAATATACAGACCACTCATGAAAATGTGGACTCCATGTAAGAGAAACCAAATTTAAGGATCCATACTGCTATTCAGTTTTAAAACACCAACTTTAAAACAACCATATCCTCAGCATTTTTCAAAGAAAATGCTAGCTAATCCATTTTACATTACAAGCACTTATGTCTGCTTCTATATAATAGAAATGTTACCCGATGAAGATAAAAAAAAGCCAGCCTCACCCACATCTGCATCATCATCTAATTAATTCTAAGATATGTACATTCACTATTTGACCCTACCCATATGTGGTAAGGTTCTCTGGTATGATTCATCTACTTTTGGACCACTCCACCTGATTTAATGGGCTCAAGAGACTAGGTTGACAATGGTTTTCCATTGTCAATAAGCTGTATTGGAACTAGTGAGCACCAGTGAATCTAGCCCAGTGAAGAGAAAGACAAGGTGGATGAGATAATATGTTTTTGGACCAACCTATCTTGATTGAAGAGACAAGATTTCAAGCCTCGTGGAGTTCTGTGAAGCCTGAAAACTTGTTTCTTCCACCAGCAGAAGTTGGTCTATGTGACAGGGCATACTCATCCCACATGAGACAGGAAGGGGTTAACACTATATTGAGGGCTGAGAAAGTCCGACCCCCAAACCTCTTCACCCCACTGGGAATGCTCCAGGTGTACCAGTATAAAAGAGAACAGCTCAACTCAGTTGGAGCAGACTGCTGTGGAGGAAGAATGTGTGTTGTCTACTCTAGCCAAGGTTCAATGGAAGCCTGGGACTGTAGAAGCTAGAGATGCTGCAGCCTAGGCAGACTCCTGGGCAAAACCAGAGGCCTTCCAAGGCTCAAAAGCCCAGAAGAAAGGCTGCCCAGAGAACCTACAGATAACAGGAATAACAACTTTTTCCACACCATTCATGAATTTATAGACTTCTATCATAACCCCTCTTAGTCATCTCTTTTCTAAGCTGAAAAATTCAAGTCTTTTTAACCTCTCTTCATATAGGACCCGTTCCAAACTCCTAATCATTTTTGTTACCCTTCTCTGAACCTTTTCCAATGCTAATATATCTTTTTTGAGATGAGGCGACAACATCTGTATGAAATATTCAAGATGTGGGGGTATCATGGTTTTATATAGAGACAATAAGATATTCTCTGTCTTATTCTCTATCCCTTTTTTAATTATTCCTAACACTGTTTGCTTTTTTGACTGCCACTGTACACTGAGTGGATGCTTTCAGAGAACTATCCACAATTACTCCAAGATCTCTCTCTTGAGTAGTTGTAGCTAAATTAATCTATTGTATGTATAGTCGGAATTATTTTTCCAATGTGCATTACTGTGACAGAGTACACCAACCCCACACTGGCCTTCGGGGGTAGTGGACAGGATTACTGGGTAGAAAAGGTCCCTCTCCCATGACCCTCCTGGGCATGCTCCAGACACCACCCTAGTATAAAGGCTAGAGAAGATGGTCGGTTAGGGTTGACCACCGGGGGAAGGAGCTCCTGCCCAAACCCAGGAGTGGCAGCCTGGTGAGTGGCAGCCTGGGGAGCAGCAGCCTGAGGAACCTGAGTCTGAGGGAGCAGCAGCCTGGACCCAAGCAACTCCCTACGCAGCCAGGCAGGGGTCAGGGTCCCAAGGGCAGGGAGCCAGTTGACAACCCAGTGAGCTTGGCATGTTTTGGAGGGATTCCCTGCTGAGCTGTTGGTCGGGGGGAATGCCCACCACCAACAGGGGCCTGGGCTGGGCCCGGTGGAGAGGGTGAGCCCGGACTCCCCTACTTCCATCCACACCTGTGACCCCAGGGAAGGGGGAACATGAATTGTTATATGGACTAGGCCACCAGGCCTGACCCTGAGGGTCTGGGCCACTGGGAAATACTCATAAGGGGCCAGTTTACGGGGTGTCACCCCTTGGAAGAGGCACAGGGCTGGGGTCCCTGTCACAATTACTTTACATTTATCAACATTAAATTTCATTTGCCATTTTGTTGTCCAATCTCTTAGCTTGGTGAGATCTTTTTGAAGCTCTTCACAGTCTGCTTTGGTAGCTATCTTGAGCAGTTTGGTATTATCTGCAAATTTTGCCACCTCACTGTTTACCCCTTTCTCCAGATCTATTATAAATAAGTTGAATAGGATGGGCCCCAGGACAGACCCTTGGGGGACACCACTAGTTACCTCTCTCTATTCTGTACACTTACCATTTATTCCTACCCTTTGATTCTTTTCTTTTAATCAGTTATCAGTCCATGAAAGGATGTTCCCCTTTATCACATGACAACTTACTTTATGTAAGAGCCTTTGGTTAGGGACCTTGTCAAAGGCTATCTGGAAATCTAAGTATACCTTATCCGTTGGATCCCCCTCGTTCATGTTTGTTGATCCGTTCAAAGAACTCTAGGGCTGTGTCTAGACTGGCCAGTTTTTCTGGAAAATCAGCCGCTTTTCCGGAAAAACTTGCCAGCTGTCTACACTGGCCGCTTGAATTTCTGCAAAAGCATTGACTTCCTACTGTAAGAAATCAGTGCTTCTTGCAGAAATACTATGCTGCTCCCATTCGGGCAAAATTCCTTTTGTGCAAAACCTTTGTGCAAAAGGGCCAGTGTAGACAGCTCAGCTTTGTTTTCCACAAAAAAACCCCGATCGCAAAAATGGCTATCGGGCCTTTTTTGCGGAAAAGCGCGTCTAGATTGGCACGGACGCTTTTCCGCAAAAAGTGCTTTTGCGGAAAAGCATCCGTGCCAATCTAGATGCTCTTTTCCAAAAATGCTTTTAACGGAAAACTTTTCCGTTAAAAACATTTCCGGAAAATCATGCCAGTCTAGACGTAGCTTAGAAGATTAGTAAGGCATGATTTCCCTTTACAGAAACCACGTTGACTTTCCTCCAACAAATTATGCTCATCTATGGGTCTGACAATTTTTTTTACTGTAGTTTCAACTAATTTGCATGGTACTGACAGATTTATGGATCTGTAATTGCCAGGATCACTGCTAGAGCCCTTTTTAAATAGTGGTGTCATGTTAGCTATCTTCCAGTCATTAGGTACAGAATCTGATTTAAAGGATAGGTTGCAAACCACAGTTAATAATCCCGCAATTTCCCATTTGAGTTCTTTCAGAACACTTGGGTGAATGTCATCTGGTCCCAGGGACTTGTTACTGTTAAGTTTATCAATTTGTTCCAAAACTTCGTCTAATAATACCTCATTCAGGGACAATTCATTAGAGCCAGGCACAAAGTAGTGGTGAAAGCTGGATGTCATTAGGAGCAGTCCATGTTGGAGATAGGAAACAGCTAGAAGGGCATAGGAGTATTTCCTGGACAACCCAGCTGGGAGGAGACTGCCTCCTGCTCCTCTAAATTGTATGGGAGTAGAGGAATGCTTGCTGCTAGCAGACCGCTTCTCACTTCTCAGAGCCTTGTCTGCCTATAGGTCGTTTGTGGCACAACTACAATGATGCCCAAGGTAAAGTGGCCTTTCTGGCTAGTCCCCTATAACTTTGTGGGCCCTGGTCTAACAGCACCACTTACATCTTTAAAGCTATATCCCCACTGCTAGTCAAATAAACCAATACTGAGACATATAGTCCGAGTTTATAATCTGAATAGAAAAATGTTTAAAATTCTGGATCAGTTTTTCCTCCATAATTTAAAGGTAGCTATCCACCCTTAATCACTTTTAAGCAGGTTGACAAAAGTAAAAAGAGTAATGTTGAGCACTGAAGTACAACCACGGGGAAAGATTTTTTTTAAAAAATCAATTGTTCTTAATTCTGTTTCATTTCACACTGGTAGTCTTTTATGCTCTTTTAAAATGTATAACATTCCTATAAGCAACTTGACTTGCAATAAATAAAATGTTTCAGACTCAGAAAGAGAGACCTGAATATGTTAGCGATGATACGTTCATGATTTTCAACAGGACAGGCAGGAAAATGCATGCATAGAAAATATATGTAGTTTAAACCCTAATTTGCACATGCAATAACCATGTTTGGAGGCAGATAACCATTTATGTGTCTAATCATTCGTGTAGCAAATACTAGGTATAATACCATGTAAATGAAAAATGAATATTCATGTACACCTTTGCATGCATAATTGCATGCCTGACCTTTAGAAAATCAGCCCCTATTTTGTGGTGATTCGCAGAACAGGTTCGTGTACGGTGGAAGAATCTCAATGATGTAAACTGGCTCATGTCTAATTAACACAATCACTATTCAGTTGGGCAGAATCTGTACCATTTAGCAGCATACTTTCGCTGGTGTGCAAAGGAGTCAAAGAAATAACAAAACTGTGTACATTCAAAATGACAAATGAACAGAACATCATGAAAAAATAAGTTTGGAAAGTTTTTTTAAACAAACATAATTGAATGAGTGGTCACAAGAAGGTCATCCAGATACTCCAGGGCAATGAGAGCCATCTCTTCTGCACCCAATTGGAGACATATTTTATTGTATAAACATATAAAGTCTCGGACGTGCCTTCAGTGTCTGCCCACATATAATTATTTAATTATAACAAGCCCTTGCTCTTTATCTGGCACTTTTCATTAGTAGATCTCAAAGCCCTTTACAAAGGAGCTCAGTATTGTTATCCCCATTTTAAAGGTGGGGAAACTGAGGCACAGAGACATAACATGATTTGTCCAAGGTCACCAAACAAGCCAAATTCTAGAATTGAGGACTTCTGAGTGCCAGTCCAGAGCACTACCCACCAGGCCACTCCATGTGAACAAGAATATTAAAGCAGCATAATATTACATCAAACATATTCAGGAATACTATATTATCACCACACTGAAGAAAAACAGATGGCTAACAATAGATTTCCAATATCTGTCACATATTTAAGTATTATACAAAGGTGCCAGCTTTTAATTTGTTTTTAATAGTATTAAAAAGCTGCCTAGTCCAACAGCCGCTTTTTCTCAGAGACTGGGATCTAATGGGAGCTTTGATTGCGCTGCAGGGAATATATGGGACATCTCCTGAGCCACAGGCAGTGCTGCAGTCCTAAAGCAAGGAGTACCAGAATTCAGTACAATGGGAGGGTGCAGGAGAAAGTAGAGGAGAAAAGCTGGGGAGTCATAGCAGGAGCTCAGAGGAAGAGGAGGCAACAGCAGAGCTGGGGGAGGCTCATAAAAATGTTAATCAACTCTTGTCTATTCATTTACATTGCTATATCTACCAGCTCAATAAACCCCCTTCTGTGGAAAAGCCCATGGGATGGAAGACGACAGGAGGAAAACTCCATGGGATTTTCTTCTGTGAATTTTTCTAGATTGTAACATAAGGAGAGCTGGACCTGCCACCTCAGACCACATTCTGCCCTCAACCCCAAAATGCACTGGTGGCCAGAGCCATCCTTTGGAGGCTGGCAAATACAGTGCAACCAGACTATCAGTGACTGTCTCCACAGACTGACATGATCTTGTACTTGGCTACAAAAAAGAAAATAAATCTGGGGCTAAATTACCTTTTTACTTGTGCTCCAAACCTCGCAGGCCAGTTGCCTTCCTCTTGGTACATGGAGGGTGCACTTCAGGGTCCATTGTGAAGTGAGATAGAGGAAATGGTACCACTGGGCTGACTGTAAATCCTATGCCCACCACTCAGCACCACCACACACTCCATACACACAGGCGGGATTAGAACCTCGCTCTTTACATTGAAATCAGGGCAATGATCCCCCCATCTCTTCTTATCAGGATTGTTCACAATTTCTTCTGCAGGTCATTCTGCAGGAGCCTGCTTTTGCTTAACCAAAACAAATTATCTCACTTCAGAACATCATTTTTATAAAACAGAACAATTTATCTAAAAAGGAAAATATTTCACCTCATCTTCATTTTTGATCAGGGATAGAATTCTTTCTCTCTTCTCTTTCTGTCTTTTTTTGGTTCTTATGCTCCCCCTATCAACATGCTATCCCTTGTTTCTCTATGCAAGGCTACCTAATATTGTATGTAAGCTAGCAAGACTAAACTGCTAGAAATGTCATGAAACCAGGCACTGCACTGGAAAAATAATTATTTAGAAAAGAATAATTTACCCAAAAAATGTGTTTCATTGCTCTGTGAATAGCAGCAGTTACACATCTTAATTACACATGTTAATAGTTACATATGTTTGGAGATGCGGTGTTAATAACTGATCTGCCCAGCACCCTTGAAAGATTTTGTAGTTACTTATCTTTCTCTGTCTAGAGTGACCTAGGATTACATGTCATGTTTGCGTGCTGCAGGTCAATGCTTCCAGATAATGTTTTAAACTGTACAGCCCAACAGGTCTGTATACTTTTCCACCTGAATGGAAGTACAGGCTAATTTATCAAGGGTCCATCTTAGCTAACAGTGTGTAACAGGACTCCTAATAAGATAGATATGTCGTGGAAGTTCAGTCAGTGACCTTATTTACTTTTTTTCTTGGCTTTTTTAATAATTATAAGTGTGCATCTTTTCTAGCCACAGCAGATAATCATGTGTAAGCATTTCCAGTACAACCTTCCATCAGGGAATTATAACAAACCAAAACAATTTGCTTTGGGCTGAATTTGCATTTCACATTTCAGAAATGTGCATAAGTTACATTTGAAACTGGGAAACTGGCAATCCCAGCTCTCACTGTTTGGGACTCTGCACTTTTAAATGTAGTAAGAGCCCGGCAGTTCTTACTACATTTAAAATGCAGACCTGCAGTGCAGGTGGCTCCCGGAGCCATCACAAGCCAGGACTACTCAGTTCTGGCTTAAGCCAGCTCCTGGAGCTAACCCTGCTGTGGCTCTGTGAAGCGGTGCTTATAGACTAACTGTGTAGTCGATACAAATTGTCAGATAATCATGATTAGCCAGATAAACACAATTTAACATCCTTTTTCTATACTGTACGTCATATTACAGGTTGAATCTTTATAATATGACACTCTGTCCCCTAAAATTTGTTCACAGCCACCAGTCCTGGCTCTCAGTATTCTGTGCTGTTATTTAGCTCTAATTTACCTCTAAATGTCTTCTAAGAGCCCAGTAAGCAGTGCAAGTGTTGGTAGTGCTGCTAGATAATATTGAGGTCCAGCAAATTCTCTGGTTCGGTACCGGTCAGGTTCCGATGGTGCATTATGGGCCAGATTCTATTTATTCACACTAAGTAGTACCTTATGATGCAAGGAGCCCTACTGCTCAAACACTATGGCTGAAGCTAAGCCTTGGCCACATTACTGAATAAGGGTATGTCTACACTTGCCCCCTACTTCCAAGTAGGGAGGCAAATGAAGCATATTGAAGTTGCAAATCAAGCCCGGGATTTAAATATCCCGGGCTTGATTTGCATGTTCCCGGCTGGTCACCATTTTAGAAATTCACTAGCCCGGAGTTACTGCCCGCGACTACAGGTGGCAGTGAAACGGGAGTCCGATTTAAAGCCCCTAATTTGAAGTAGCTGGTAAACCTCATTGTAGGAGGAGTGAGGTTTAAGTTAAGTCATACTGAAACTTTAAAATTGCATCGGTGGTCATGAAGCAAAGGAGAAATAGCAAACCCATGTAGTAGGCTTTTTGGGGAGGGCCAGACACATCTCCCTTTATTCACACTGAGTCATAATTTTTCCTTTGAGGGCACGGTCTCATTATGAGATGGATCTGATTCACATCTTGTTTACACTAGTTTTACACCCATATAGCTTTTTGGACTTTCTGAGGAGCACCTGATTTACACTAGTATGAAAGGAAAATCAGGTTCATTAAATTCAGTTTAATACTACCGTTTGGTCACCTCACTAACAACACATGTAATTTATATTAAATATCAAGTCTTCTAGAAATGTATTCTGACCCTGAGAGCCATAGGAAATGATTGGCTAGATTTTGATGAAAATGTAAATGTTTCTAAAGGTTAACAGCATGACAAAGTAGTCTGTTTCCCTGAAAAATGGAAAAATATGTGCACATTACAACTTTTCTCTCAGAGGTGAGACAATTTTACAAAGATATAAAAATCTACTATACAAAGCAATTATAATTTACATAAAACTGTCATATATGAAATCAATCACCTATATTAAAAGTTGAATAGAAGCACATAAATTAATATTCAATGTACAATAACATACAGCAATCTATTTGCTCAGTAAGGACTAAATGATAAAAATATATGATTTTGTGTGTCTGCATTTCATTAAGCTCAAGAGGAGATTCTTTGACTTTGTTAGATGGTTGCATTTCCTTCTCAAAATAAATCACATTATCACAAAGGAGGTAGTGAAAAAAATTCAATTAATATAGGATTGGAAAGCAATGCACAAAATAGATAAAATTGCACAGGTAACTCTTCTACCTACAGTCACAACTTCTAAGTTATGAGGAAGATCAGGACTCAGACGAGGGGTTATCTCTTTGCAGAGAATAAAATAGTCTGACATAGACAATGGATATTTTGTACTTGTCTTTGTGTTCCACATGTACACCTTTGAATAGAGATATTAAACAGCAATAGCGGGGCACAGTTTACAGCTCTCTGAGAACACATTCAACTCACAGAGATACAAGGACCAATCTTGTTTGTACTCAAAGGCAGTCAGCTTTGGCCAAATCAGAATGACAGCATTTCATTTACACTGTGCACAAGCATAAATGACTATCAAGGAGTAGGGCAGTGAAGAATCAATTCCATACTGTAGCCAAAGACAGGTGACAAGGTACAGGGTGTTGCCGTTATAAGTTGCCCTGGTAGTCATCTGTTCTGTACTAAAGTAGTTGACGCTTGTAGGAACTGATGTGTTATAAGTTCTCCCATTCCCCGCTCTTAAGTCACACACAAAAAACCCCAATTTGCGCAAATGGAAGTCAGCTGCAAGAAAATAATTCCCCATTTTAAGTTGTTTTGCTATAAGTACAAGTTTTTTAGAATGCATCTTGGAGTTTTAGCGATGATGGCCTGTATCAAGCTAGATTAGGGAAGCCTTAAAAACAAAAGAGAGACTGACTTTCCAAACTACTATATTTAAGCAAAAATAACATTGTAATTTTTATTTTGTTTCTGGCTTTTGTTTCTTCATTTTAAAGGTCTCTTAAGAATAGCTGTGTTAGTCTGTAACTTTAAAAGAATGAATAGTCCTTTGGCACCTTAGATTCTAACAAAAGCATAGGATCATGAGCTTTTGTGGATAAAACCCATAAAAGCTCATGATCATTGTACCTGCATTTATGTGCATCCACGGTTTGACACAAGAAATTGCAGAGCACAAAAACAAATGCGAAGAGTATCACAATTCACAGTGTTACATATAACTGATTCATAATATATTTGAACTTCCCATGATTTTTAGTTTAAATTAAACAAACATGAACATAGCACTTCTCTAATATTAAACAGACCTTTATTTCAATGAAGTTTCAATTTTTTAGTTTATCATACATTTTACACTGAGGATTTTCATTCACAGTAAAATTTTGCCAATTTAATTACGTGGATTTTTGTCAGAAACATCACTGGTGTAGCCCTGCTGAGCACGAATTGAAAGTCTATCATCCACTCAGTGCAATTTTAAATTCTTCTCTCTATATAGAACTAACAGCTGCCAACATTCTGCTTGCTGTTTGAAAAATAACTAAGCCTGGGAGGGCGATAAGATAAGCCTACTTAAAAAATATTTTTTTCCCTTTGACAGGATTCAGGTTTTTAGGACTTTTAGAAGTGCTGAGTCTATTCAGAAAATCTTGGTTTCTGAAGAAAAAAAAAAAAAGGACAACAAAAAACAAAAACTGCCTCTCTCAGAATAGTCATTCTTGGGTATCTTCAAAGGTACATGAGTGGACAATGTCCTTTTAGATAGAGCTTGAAAGTTAACAGTGTATTAGTGATGTGATCAGAACGGGTACATAGTGTAGATACAATTGTCATATTCAACAAATCACATTCCAGAAATGTTTAATTCTGTATTATTTTGTTCAGTGACCAGGTACCAGGAGTAGCCATGGTGCCTTTTTCATTAAGATTATATAAAAGCTTTCGAGAAAATCTTGTCTCTGTTATCCAGACCTTTGTCACCTCCAAACTAGCTTGCTGTTCTACATAAGGCTACATTGAAGGTCATTTGGAGGATGTGGCTGGTTGCTTATTTAATTGTGTTTCACAAACATCATATGATATCCGAGTTCCATAAACTGAACTAGCTTCCAGTTCATTTCCAGGTGTGGATCGAGGTGCTTTGACTTCCATAGCCCTTTATGATGCAGGACTCAGCTACTTTAGATGGATGATGCCTCTTTCCTGGCAGCCAATATCAGTGCAGGTGCTTGAACTGACAAAAAATACTGTGCATTGTTGTAACTTACTTTTCAATCTAATTTGTCTCCCAGAAACAGTCTACTAGAGAGATAGGATAGTTTCTTTGTTCTGTGGGGCTTCTCATGTGTACTGATTGTCTAGTCTCTCCCTCTCAGAGGCAGATAGGTGTCCATCCCATAAGACTGCACTGTGCAAAGTTCTGTTTCCTCATAGATGATCTCACTGGAGGCTATCTCCATTGTTATCACATTGCCACTCCCCTAGGCAACAGGAAGATTCACCTCCAGTTTTGGTTACATATGCTTTAAGCCTGTCTTTACAAGCACGGTATCTCCTTGCCTTTGGGCTAACATATAGGTCACAACAACTATTTTCTGTGTGTGATGCATCTTTGCTGCCATAGCTTATTTACTGCCCCTTTAAGCTCATATTCATTTACTAACCCTCTGCGCTCATGAGCATTCCCTTCACTCTTTTCCATTCAGCTGTTAAATTAGTCCCCTCTGCTGTTTCCTCAGATGTTCTGTCCAAGACTTCTATGGAGCTGCTTCTGTCAGTAACATCCTGTTCCCTGGATGAGCTCTCTGCTTTTCATGTCCAATTCCCATACTGCCTACTGATTCACTTTCCCCTAAAGCTAGCTCCCAGCCTGTGACTTGAGCCTGTTGCTAATTCTCTCACACAGCTTTCCCCTTCAACCTGATCCCCTTTGGATGTCACTCACTTATCTTGCTCACTAGACACCATAGAACCCTCTACTGGCAAAATGCTGCACTGGGTTCCAACTGTCCCAGAACCATGAAGAATTTAATCCTTTCCTTCCTGTGCATTCTTGGGTGTGTGAGGAAGGATCCAATACTGAGACACGAGATTCATTACGATATTATTCTCTCTTTTCTCTCAATAGTTTCCAAGTTTATCACTTTTGCAAATTTAATTAAATGAATATTTATCATTTCTTCAAAATCATTAAAAGACATTAGATAAAAACGGACTCAAACCCCTATTGCACCACTTTAGACACTTCCCTAGAAATCAGTGAATTGTCCTCCAATACTGACAATTTGTTTAAAGTTCTTTAGCTTTAAATCCATGAGATAATCTTAACTAAGCTTTTTTAAATATAACATTTTGAGAGACACTGCATGTTCTATTAAAGCCTAAGTATAATGCATCTAGAAGAGCATTTTTTCCTCCATTAATGTTGCAATTTGATCAAGGTTTGATAGTTATGGTTTGTTGGTTAAAAACCCAAGTTTCTAGTGGCACAACTAGCCTCTAAATAGTTACATAACCTATAGTGCACTTACAGACCTTTCCTCTTAATGTTGATTCAAATTCACAAGGATCAGTGGCTCCTGCTCCTCTCGCCTCCCCCCCCCCCACACACTTTTCAAGTAAAAACCTTTATTTAACACTGTGCCAATATAAACATGAAACCTATAATATCCAATACATAGCTCCACACATTGGAATTCAGTAAAATGCCTTATAATTAGCATTGGTGGTGTTATGGTAATCACAAATGATCAAAAGGTAACTTATTAAGGAATTCCTTTTAGGAAAGAAAGCAAATCTTTTAAGTAACAAATATGCATGCTTCTTTCTATAAATATCTGAATACGGTGAAACACTACAGCATATCCATGAAAGCTTTATTCAGACAAACACTTCTATTTTTGTTATTGAATAATAATAAAAATACAAAGTGTCCTTACCGTACATCAGTTTTTATCATGAATCTATAGAGATTTTGTTAATTTGGAGAAGTTGAAAAAATAAATTTCCCACAGGCTACTTACAGGAATGTTGGAGTGCAGGCACTACATTGTAGCTACATACAGCAGGGAAGCGGGAGCACAGAAAGGCTTAAATAGCTCTCCGCTATGGAGTTTTTCATTGTTGCAAGAAAAGGTTCCAGCAGTGGGAGCCTTTCCTCAGTGCCTGCCAACAACCTGAACCTTTCTCTGCAGCTTTGCTCCTGACAGACCCCTTCCCATACTGCCAGAGCATTTCGCTATGGCAGGAAAAGGCTCCAGATGCGAGGAGGCAGAACAACAGAGTATATGGGGGAGGCACTGCTTGGGCTACGTCTAGACTGGCGTGATTTTCTGCAAATGCTTTTAACGGAAAAGTTTTCCGTTAAAAGCATTTGCGGAAAAAAACATTTAGATTGGCACGGATGCTTTTCCACAAAAGCACTTTTTGCGGAAAAGCGTCCGTGCCAATCTAGACGCAGTTTTGCGCAAGAAAGCCCCAATCGCCATTTTTGCCATCAGGGCTTTTTTGCATGAAACAGTTTTTAGCTGTCTATACTGGTCCTCTTGCGCAAAAACATTTCCGGAAAAGGACTTTTGCCCGAACGGGAACATCAAAGCATTTGAGCAAGAAGCACTGATTTCGGACAGTAGGAAGTCAGTGTTCTTGCGGAAATTCAAGCGGCCAGTGTAGACGGCTGGCAAATTTTTCGGAAACTTTTGCGGAAAAACTTGCCAGTCTAGACACAGCCTTGGTGTGTAGAACATACAGTGAACCCTCGTTTATCGCGGTAGATAGGTTCCAAACCCGACCGCGATAGCTGAAAATCCGCGAAGTAGGGACACCATATTTACGTATTTATTTAACATGTATATTCAGACTTTTAAAACCCTCCCTTTACGTAGTACTGTTAACAAACCACCCTTTAATGTACAGAACATACATAATGAAAAAAGTCCGCGAAGTCGTGAATCCGCGATGGTCGAACCGCGAAGTAGCGAGGGCTCACTGTACACTATAATGTTCAGGTCTGTACAGTACTCTACTCTACTCACCTAAGCCATGTGCACACTGCTACTTATAACTAAACTAGCTGAGCATATCCCCTCTGTATTATACAAGTTGCCAATAAGAGCACATATGGCCATAGGGATATTGGACCAGATTCTGGACCTTGGTGGAGTTTCTGTATGCCACTGTCCCTGGGACATTAGGAGATATAGGAGGATGCAAAGTTGGCATAGAACAACCTTTGTCTCCTCTTTGCTAGGGATGTAAAATCCCATTTAAAAAGTTAACTAATTAAATTTCTCGCTGCGTTGCACCACAGGCAGGGACAGCTGGAGCAGCCCCTCACTTGTGGTGAGGTGGGCCCATTCAGGCACCAGTTAACCAGTTATCAGCAAGTATCACCCGATAAAGGTAATGCTTACCAGGTAACTGGTTACCCATTTACATCCCTACTCTTTGCTGGGCTGTATCTTCTGTGCTGTGTCACTTCAAGAGGTGCAGTACAGAACTTTTTCCCTTTCTTTGTTGGGACCTGCCGACAAACAGTCAGTTGTCCTGGGGCCAAGTGATTCAAAGGGGACCAGGGCTCCAGACCGCCTGTGACAATGGTGATGGCCAGAACCCCAGGCTCTTTAAATCACTGCTAGAGTGCCACATGCTCCATGTCACTCTGAGGACTGGCTGCCCGGTCCCACTTCTTCCACCTCAGGCACCACCCCCTCCGGGAGCAGGAGAAGCCTCTCCTATGTTGCCTAGGGGCCCGCGCAGGTTGTCAGTTCCCCTATTTTACACTGGGATTACAGAACAGATCTTCAGCTGGTGTAAACTGGCCGAGGTCCCAACTGTCAATAAGTCGCACCCACAAAAGACAAGTGTTTTGGAAACTGTGGGGCTCAGCAAATAGATGGAATTTTGCAGGCAAAGAGAAAAGTATGATAAGTTGAGTATATATTTATTCAGATACCATGTTTCTGCAAAAACTGACAATGCAATATTGCAGGGCAGTCTGCCCCTGTAAGAGACTGTAATGTCAGGGAGCAGCAAGTCCTGGCCTAAGGAGAATCCCAGAAGACAGGAGTCTTCCAGCTAAGCAGCAGTTATTAATTGGCTCTGATTCCCTATAATGGAGGACCTCTCTTTCTCTGCAAAGGGGGGCTGGGCCAGGAAAGACAAATGCTTCCTTGGCTGTTAATTTGGTGGTCTTGCTGAGGCTCAGGAAGGGGTGAGTGGGAGCTTTGAACTTCTAAAGGCAGAGAGCTCTTAATATAAGTCCAGGCCAGCACAATCAACTTTTTTACTCTTCCATATTTTTTGGTTTGTGTGGCAGAAAAATAAAAGAAGCTAAAACATTGCTGAGTGTGGATGAGTGTTTTTTGCCCCAAAGCTGGTGGATAAATCTACCAGACCACAGCAGGTTTAATCTCTTCATCCTGAATATATGTCATTACTGAGGTTTGTGAATTTTGTCGCTAAGTACAGCATTGCCATTTGCTACGCTGTAATGAAGTGCCACAACATTTCCATTTCTATCTTCAAAACTGGCATTTATAATTTCATCAACAATTTATTAGGCAGGGTATTCATACTAAATGTACACAGTATAACAGAATTAATGGTTAGATCAAATGACACTCAAGCACAGAGGAAATAGCAAGCTTCTTTAAATTTCAATTGTTTTTAAGATGAGAAGATGTTTTGAGAAGGATATGAGGTTGGTGCTTAACCTGCCCTTTTTTATACAGATTATTTGAATGACTGTAGTGATACTGAATTCTAAATTTTTGTGATAATACCAAAATAGTAGGTACATGTGTTTAAAAAAAAAAGAATTCAAAGGATTTAGACAAGAGAAACATAGCAAAGGGCTAATGCAGTTAATGTCAATTGAAGATAAAATACAGAACCAAAAACAAGGAAGTAAAATTGGGAAAATCCATAGAAGTGAACAATCATATCATAAGGCCAGAATAAAATATCTAAGTATAACTCAGAAAATCTTGGTAACCTTTTAACCCATCTCACAAATCCAGGAAATAAGTAATGAGGTACCAGCTTCTATAAGCAGAAAGAGAGAGAATTTGAATCAAAATATGTGATATTGCTACCATGCAAAGTAAATGGTGCAGTGTGTCAAATGTATTCTATTTTTCTTATCACTTAATCATAGTAAGATTTTTATAGCACTTGAGAAGGTGACATAGAAAGCAGACAAAATTATAGCAGGTCTCAAACAATCATGGCGGTAACTCAGAAATGATAAAGCAAATTGGATTTATTCTTATGTAGAAGGAAACTTGGATCTGGCCTAAATGAATCTTAACATTTCAGAGTCAGATATTTAAAACTAGGAAACAAAATAAAGAGAATGGAAACCAAACTTTTCAGGGACAGAAGAATGAAAAATACTGAAAGTACAGTAGTACTTTAACAGAGAAAAACAGAAAGAACTGGTCTATGCTACAGAGTTAGGTTGACAAAAGACACCTTACATCAACCTAATTTTATAAATGTCTACATTAAAATGTAATTCCCACTGATGTATCTCGCCTATGACACAGATTGGTGTAGTGCTTAGGTCAACGCAGTTAGGTCAATTCAGTAGCAGTAACACTGCATCAACTGTTGCTGTCTTTCAGAAGCCATCCCACAATGCCCCACATTGACAGTTAAATTGGTGCAAGCATTCCTGGTGAGAACATGCATTAGTGACACAAGGGCTGTGTCTAGACTGGCAAGTTTTTCTACAAAAGCAGCTGCTTTTGCGGAAAAACTTGCCAGCTGTCAACACTGGCCGCTTGAATTTCCGCAAGAACACTGACGATCTCATGTAAGAAATCAGTGCTTCTTGCGGAAATACTATGCTGCTCCCGTTCGGGCAAAAGTCCTTTTGTGCAAAAGCTTTTGTGCAAAAGGGCCAGTGTAGACAGCTCAGATTTGTTTTGCGCAAAAAAGCCCCGATCGCGAAAATGGCGATCAGGGCTTTTTTGCGCAAAAGCGTGTCTAGATTGGCATGGACACTTTTCTGCAAAAAGTGCTTTTGCGGAAAAGCGTCCGTGCCATTTTCCACAAATGCTTTTAAAAGGAAACTTTTCCGTTAAAAGCATTTGCGGAAAATTATGCCAGTCTAGACGTAGCCAAGGAGCATAGTGAAGATATGCAAACGCAATTCAATTGTTGTTGTGGCTTTATGTCAACATAAATTAGGTAGACTTAATTTTTAGTGTAGTCTTCCCTGAGGCACAAACAACTGAGCCTTGCAAATCTGTACTTTGCTAAATTTAACAATTTATAAGCAGTACAAAAATTAGTAGCCTCTCTTCATTTCTCAGCAAAGATTTAATAGCCAGAGCTATGGTGAAGATCACCTTTTAGTAAGAATATTTTCCAAAATATTCCACTGTACACTTACGATATTGGGGTAATCAGGTTTGGATTAAAAATATGTAAGAAAATATGTAGGAAAATGAGAACAAAACTACCATTGCCCCTCTAACAGATCAAATAGAGCAGAGTGAGTGTATTGGCTGGAAGGAAGAGTCGCTAATAATGTAAACAAAAACAGGATGCATAAAAGTCTGGCCTGAGAGACATAACAGATTGTTCAGCAAAGAGAAACTAGGGACCAGTATACAGACAGACTGTTTTATAGCCTGTATGAGCAATAGAGTAATTCCAGGAATTATTATGGATTCTTATTTTCTAGAATAAGATTAACAGATTCATCATTTTTTAAACTGGAAGGGATCATTGTGATCATCTTCTCTGACATCTTTCATGATACAGGGAATAGGATTTCCCTGTATTAATTCCAGTTTCAAGTCAAGTAGCTGTACTTGAATTAGAGCATGGAACCTTTGGAAAAAAGCATCCAATCTTGATGTAAATATTTTCAATGAAGAATCCAATATAATCATTGGTAATTTGTTCCAATGATTAATTGTCCCCTCTGTTGAAAATATGCATCCTATTTCCAGTCTGAATTTTTCTACCTCTAACTTTCAGTCATTGGCTCTTGTAATATCTTTGTCTGTGAGTCGGAATACCTCTCTATCTACAATTGCCTGGATTTAGCTAAGTCTGTTTCTTAGAAATTTCATCCAGCAAAGTCATAATATTAATAGCAAATCCAATAAGGATGTATATTTTAAGCATCTTTATTTTATTCTCTCAAATCTAGCAGATAGAAATAACCATGTTATCTAGATCCAGCTCCTAAACAGAACTGCCCCCCCTCACAAACACTATCATCTCTCTTAAAGGCTCTGATTCATTCAATACATTACTACGTATATATCCATCAACAGGTTGTAGTTAACTCTAAGGCTAACCTCTCCAACACATCATTAGTGACCTACAACCCATTGAGGGACAATGATCCCTCACTTTCACAGGCCTTGGGAGGCAGGCCAGTCCTTGCCCACAGACAACCCACCAACCTGAAGCATAGTCTCACCAGCAACTATACACCGCACCATAATAACTCTAACTCAGGAACCAATCCATGCAACAAACCTCGGTGCCAACTCTGCCCACATATATACACCAGCAACACCATCACAGGACCTAACCAGATCAGCCATACTGTCACTGGTTCATTCTCCTGCACATCTACTAACGTAATATATGCCATCATGTGCCGACAATGCCCCTCTGCTATATACATCAGTCAAACTGGACAGTCCCTACGTAAAAGAATAAATGGACACAAATCAGATATTAGGAATGGCAATATACAAAAACCTGTAGGGGAACACTTAAATCTCCCTGGACACACAATTGCAGATCTAAAGGTAGCCATCCTGCAGCAAAAAAACGTCAAGACCAGACTTCAAGACAAACTGCTGAGCTACAGTTTATCTTCAAGTTTGACACAATCAGCTCAGGATTAAACAAAGACTGTTAATGGTGAGCTAACTACAAAGGCAGCTTCTCCACTCTTGCTATTCACACCTCCAGATCAGCTACTAGAAGTGGGCCTCATCTTCCCTGATTGGATCCACCTCGTCATCACTAGCCTGATTCTGGCCTGCATATTTATACCTGCCTCTGGAAAATTCCACTACATGCATCTGACAAAGTGGGTCTTTGCCCACGAAAGCTTATGCTCCAACACTTCGGTTAGTCTATAAGGTGCCACAGGACTCCTCGCCGCTTTTGCAGATTCATACTAACACAGGCTACCTCTCTGATACTCTAAGGCTATGTATACACTGCCGGCTTTTGCCAGCAGACAGTATACTAATGAAGTGCTCATTAGCAACTTCTCATGCTTCACTGCATATTCTCTGCCTGAGGCTTTTTGCACAAGAGGTTTTTGCGCAAAAACAAGCAGTGTAGACCGGTCCGTTTTGCACAAAAAAAACCTTTTGTGCAAGATCCTTACGCCTCAGAAAAGGAGGTATATAGATCTTGCGCAAAAGGATGTTTTTGCGCAAAACAGACTCGTCTACTCTGCTTGTTTTTGCGCAAAAACTTCTTGTGCAAAAAGCCTCAGGCAGAGAATAGGCTAATGACAACGCGATAAATGCTAATGAGTGCTTCATTAGCATAGTCTCTGCCAGCAAAACCTTCTAGTGTAGACATAGCCTAATTGTCACGAGTTACCCCAAGTCACCTCCTCCTCGGGTGTCTTCTCATGGGGACTGGACTTTAGACCACCATGTGTGGCCCCGCCTGGGACCGGCGTTCGCCCACTCCTATACTGTTCAATGGGTGTGGGGCTTGACTTCCGGTAGGAGGAAGGGAGTCTGGGCCCACCCTCGCTCCGAACCCCAGCGCAGGGCCCTAAGGCAAGGTCGTCCGACCTCGCTCAGCGAAGGGGGTTGTTGCCCCAAACCTTCCGCTCTCGGGCTCTGCGGCCCCGCCCTGGGCTGCTTCTTCCCCCCAGATGTCTTGCCCATTCCCTGCCCTCCGTGACAGGGCTGGCCTTACCCAGATCTTTCTCCCCTCCCGCGCCACGGCTTCCAGTTGCCTTCCCTCCTTGTGAGCCTTCCTGGCCCCCTTTTGAATTCCCCGCCACCGCCGCCGCACCCCGGCTCTGCTCCTCGCCGGTGTGTCCTAGGCGTCATGCCCCCACCCGTTGCGGGAGGATGCCAGTGACATCACCTGCCGGCACTGGCTTGAGCAGGCCTCAGTCCCGGCCAGTCCTCCCAGCCACCTCCCAGCTGGGAGACTTTAACGCGCCTTTGATGGCCCTGCGGCATATTCCCCAGCTCAGACCCTGGGGCTGGATTGGGTGCAGGGTGCGGCCGCGTCGGTTACCGCCTCGTCACACTAATACTTTAACATTGCTGACTGTTCTTCCTAAGCAACTTACATATACCACACACACACCTTTTTAAAAAGGAACACTCATATCTGACCGTATTTACAAAAGAAATCTGTCCACAAATAAAAGGACAAACAATAAATTTTAGCAAGAAAAATATATTGTTACATAAGTGTGAGAACATATTGTTTCTGATCCCAAAACAGAGTCCATTTAGAAAATGTTTGTCCAAGATAGAGCAAATCCATTAGAAAAGGGTCATATCATGAAAATGTAGGAGACCATCAGTGAAAGTATTAGAAGAATTGCAGATAAAAGTTACTCAGTCCATTTCATTACACCTAAATACTACAGAGTGCCCATGAGTGAATGAGAAAGGAAAACGTCAGACATCTCCTGCCAGGGTAGAACACTTTTTAAAAAATGTGTTCAGGGATGGGGCTTTTTCTATTTCCCTTAGGATTCTATCCCTCAACAACATGTATCTCACAGTCAGGAAATCATTTTTGAGATTGACCAAAATTCTTTTTTGTTAAAATTACATTCCAAGTTATATTCCTCTTCCCACACATAAAATATGGCAGTGGGACTGCTCTAACTGAAAATGCTGAGCAGAATTCAGACATGATATTGCAGCCTTCTGAATATCCAGATATCTTTCCTATCTATAAACAGTCATGTCACCATCATTGCTTACCCAGGCTATACATATTAGGGTTTCTTTTCCTTTAAGTTATTCTATCCAGCCCGTTAATGTTTTTAACTGCCTCTGAAATTCCTCTAGTTAATTTTTGATGGCTTTACACTTTTGGATAATGAGATGCCCAAAGCGAACATTGTATTCAACTTCATAATACAGTACTTTCCCTATGCAGCCAAAATTCCCAATGGATTTGGCAGAGGAAAATAAAGCCAGCCGCCAACTCAGATTCAATTTGTTGACGGTACAATAGAGCTAATGAAAAAAGGCGGCAGGTGAAAAAGCTATATTTTCTACTTGTGTACAGATCATAAGATATAGAATCTATCTATTACACCTCTTAGTTTGCTGTTTCATTACCTAGTTACATCAGTTATATATGGTAGTGTAAAATGCTTTACACCCCTTAGGGAACTATGCATTAAAACTTTAAGGAGTTGAATTCATTCTCTTCAGTGTTCAGCCCCTCAATTGTTTCCATTAATGCTATGGTCCTGGAAGTACTTGCATGGTAGGGCTAGAAAGAGGTGAGTAGTGGAATTCCTCAGGATCAGTCTTGGGCCCAATCTTATTTAGCATTTTTATTACTGATATTGACACAAAAAGTAGGAATGTACTAGTAACATTTGCAGATGACACACAGTAAGGAGATACTGCCAATACAAAGGGGGACTGGAAAAGCACAGAAGATAATCTGGAACAATAGAAATGGGATAACATTTAATACTGCAAAGTGCAAGATTTTGCACGTAGGGATTAACAACAACAAAATTTAGCTACAAGATGGGGATGTATTTGTTGGAAGTGACAGAGGAGAAAGCCTGGGTGTTTAGTTGATCACAGGATGACTGAGTTACCTATATGATGTTGCTGTCAGAAAGGCTGATGCAATCCTAGGATGTATCCAATGAAGCATTTCCAACAGAGACAGGGAAGAGTTGGTACCATTATACTTCTAGTCTCTCATGTTTAAGAAAGATTAATTCAAACTGGTACAAAGAGGGGTTACTAGGATGATCTGAGGAATGGAAAACCTACCTTATAGGATAAGATTCAAAGAACTTGGCTTGGTTAGCCTAACCAAAAGCAGCCTGAGAGAATATATAATTGCTCTTTATAATTACATCAGAGGGATAAATACCATGGAAGGAGAGGAGTTATTAAAAAAACAGTGTGGACAAAAGAACAAATGGTGCAAGCTGGCTATCAACATGTTTAGGCTTGAAATTAGGAGAAGGTTTTTAAACATCAGAATGAAGTTTTGGGACTGCCTTCCAAGGGAAACAGTAGAGGCAAAAAATTCACCATTAACTGGCTTCCAGACTGAGCTTGGTAAATGTATGGAGGGGCTGGTATGATGAGACTGCCTAAATTACCAGTCTAATAGCTATTACCAATCTAATAGCTTTCACTGACTAGGTAACAGGCCTTGTGAGTGGGGGAAGCAGCAGGTATGGTATATTTTGACTTTAGTAAGGTTTTTTATGATGTATGGAGGGGCTGGTATGATGCCCTTATAAATAAACTAGGAAAATACAACCTGGATGCAGCAAATATAAAGTGGGTGCATAACTGGCTGGAAAAGCATTCCCAGAGAGTACTTTTCAGTGGTGCACTGTCATGCTGTCAAGGAATATCAGGGATCAGTCCTAGGTCTGATTAAGTTCAGTTAATCAATTATTTAGATAATGGCATAGAGAGTACACTTACAAAGTTTGTGGATAATACTAAGGAGGGAGAGGTTTTAAGTGCTTTGGAAGACAGAATTAAATATCTAAATGATCTGGAGAAAGTGAAGAAATGGTCTGAATTAAATAGGATAAAATAGGAAAAATGCAAAGTACTGCACTTAGCAAAGAGCAACCAGTTACAGACATTCAAAATTGGAAACTGCCTAGGAAGGAGCACTGCAGAAAGGAATCTGGGAGTCATAGTGGATCACAAGCTAAATATGAGTCAATAGTGTGACACCTTTGCCAAGAAAGCAAACCACATTCTGGGATGTATTATCAGGATTGTTGCAAGCAGTAATTGTTCTACTTTACTCCATGTTCAAAATGTGTTAATTGGAAAATGGTGTCTAGTTCTGAGTGCCCATTTCAGGAAAGATATGGAGAAAATCCAGACAAAAGCAACAAAAATTATTAGAGATCTAGAAAATAGGACCTATGAAGAAAGATTGAAAGAATTATTTGTATAGTCTGGGGGAAGAGAAGACTGCAGGGAAACAAAAGTTTTCATATACATAAAAGGTTCTTAAAAGGAGAAGGGGAAATAGTGGTCCTTGTTAACCTCTAAGGATAGGACAAGAAGCAATGGGCTTAAATTGCATCAAGGGAGGTTTAGGTTGGATATTAGGAAAATTTTCCTGTCAGGATAAATGCATGGTAGGGAGATTGTCTAACCTAAAAATTCTCCAGTCAGGGACAGTCCATAAATATCTATCAGGGATGGTCTAGAAGATGGTTGGTCCTGCCACGAGTGCAGGTACTGGACTAGATTACCTTCTGAGGATCCTTCCAGTTCTATGATTCTATGACCAGAAGACACACCAAGGTAAGGATGTTCTTTCTTATACCTGGTTTCATTGTTGGCACTTGTTCAGCCATTTTGTTCTTATTGATTTTTTTTCTGATAGGTCCTGTTGTTACTAATGTTTTTGGCATGATAATGGCATGGGATCTATCTGGGAATGGGTGAATGTTATTCTTTTATAATACATGTTTATAAAGGTTTTCATTTCATCAAGAAAGTTTAGTTCTATAGCTGTTTTAAACCATATGGTGTATATTCAAAAGAATGAAGGTAAATGCAGGCTTGGGGATAATTAGGAATTACTATGTGAAGATTAGCCCCCATATTCCCAGCAATTTATATTTCAATTACTTTCTTACATGAAGCCATGCTGTGAAGAGCCCTCTTCCCATCTCATAAGTACATTCATCGCTCTAAAATTCCACACCTCTCTCCACAATCAATTAATCCCCATATTAGCCCTTCTCCCAGAAGCTATTCATAAAAGTACTATTCTCGTGCTTCCATTTGATCATGAAAGTCCCTGATGTCATGATGTGAGAACAGGAAACATCCCTGACTTATTCTGCCCAGATGCATCTAGCCCCTGCTGTGGTAGGAGCACTTTCTGGCTATTCAGCAGCTCTTCACTATCATAGGCTCACTCAGGGAAAATAGTTCATCTCTGGCTCTAAAGATTGTGAAAGGCATGGCAAGTCACAATAATGTGGACAACATCAATGACACTGGCATCCAAAAGGGACTGTAAAAATCTTCAAAGAGATTTCAGCTGGCTAAAGGAATATTTAATAACCATGCTTCACCTGCAGAGAGTACATGTAAACTATCTTTTGCCAGGGTACAATGCAGTTTCAGAAACCAAGGCAAGGGGTATGCACATCCCAAGGTCCCCCAGAATATTGGTGGGGAAAGTAACTCCATTTATGACAACATGATTTAGTAGGTATAGTGTCCCAGCCTATCCATGGATGTAGACTCCTGATCAATGGGAAAACTGATGAAAAATGAACTTGTCCAGGGCAACACACATTGAAATTCATAAACCATTCTTTGTGGTTTATGAGTTCCTGCATAGTAATGGAGTAGTATCTTCCGTGGTGTCACTTGAGGAGGACAAACTATGGGCACATGAGTCCCATCAATGGCCCATGCCACTTTGGTATAAACCACACACCTGAGTGCCACAGAAACCTACAAAACTACTTTTAGCTCAAACTAGTTTGCAACAGCTTTCTAGCAGGCTGGGGTAGCCAGCTTTTAAACCGTCCTAGCAACCTGCTTTTGACCTGGAAAGGATAGCCTTATGCATGTGTCTTTACACTGGAGGATCAGGACTTGATGCTCACAAAGCCCTAGGAAATGTAGCTTTCTTCATGAAAAATTCTGGATCCACTGCTGGGAGCACCAGAGACCTCAGAGGCTGTATCACATGTACTAAGAAATATCAATCAATTTGTTAGCTTGCCATGCCTGGGTACTTCTCCTCCTCTGCTGCCTCCTTTCCTTCTCCTTTGTAAGCTGTGTCAGGTACAGTTGATGGGTTAGAAAACTCCACCAAAATGTCCACTCACTGAAATGCTGCCTTTTCCAGACACAGAGTTGAAAGTGCAAGCAGAGAACTTCTTTAAAAGGAAGTGTGCAAGATCCAGATGTAGGATCCAGTAAGTGGGAGAACACAGACCAAACTGACAATTCAGCACGACATGTTTGAAGGCTGTTCAAACTTCCTATAATGTTCAGGGTGGACAATCAAATTTTCCTACAATGCACCACAAAGAGCTAAAGTAGTCAGATATTGGGTGGGCACTACTGAGTCAGCGATATGGTTGATTTGACTCATATCTGTTTGCTGCAATCTAGACACAAGGACCCCAAGTTTAAATCTATGTTGGAAAATTCTTAACCCAGGGTTGACAGTCATTGTAAATGCTAAAGCCCTAGATCTTCTAGCTAAAGATCAGCTTATTCAAGTCCCACTGACCCTGAGCTTACATTGCAGTGTAGATATAGGCTTAAAGCAATGTCAGAAACAGCCATCTCTAAAGGACATTGCATTTAGCAGAAACAATCTTTCTGTAAAGATAAATTATCCTTTACAACAAGAAGGATCAAATAGTGTGGAAAATTCAACCAGATCAAAACGAATATTTTAACATCAAGTTTTTTGTGGACTTTCACATTATCTATCTTAAACTAGAAATATTCTGGGATCTCTGTTTTCCAGGAGTGTTGCCAAAATTGTTGGCTACACGAGCACAATTTCCATATAAAGTGTATAATATTTTTATGTACCTTCAGATGGAATTTGGTCTTTTGCAATTATTTAGACTAGCAAATAAGCAGCAGAAAATGGTGTATTCATTGCTTTTTCATCTGTCCTTTGTAAGACAGAATAAAAGGCAAAATCACTGGAGGCCTGAAAGGGTGTTGGAAGAATCTTAGTTATCTTCAAATGTCTTATTATTCACCCAGCTTCTGATCCAGCCAGTACAAGGTGCTCTCTCTAGCAACTACAATGGCATTATGAAGCTTGCTGCAGTTTCACTGAGGATATGCATACATTAGTTCATACTATTAATTTAATTTAACCCTTTGGACAATAGTTAATCTTAGATGGATGTCCCCTATGGCTGCTAGAGAATGCTGTGACACAGAGAAAGCAGGAATTTTGGATACCAGGTCAAGATTCCTCATGAGTAAGCCTAAACTGTCTCCCCTCCTCTCTGACAAATTTCTCTCTTTCCTTTGGCCTGTCCTTGCCCTTGGTAAGAAAACTAGTAAGGGAGAGCAAAATGCAGATAAAACAGGGATAGAAGAGAAGTGGAAGACTAGAACGAATCCCAGGTTAGCTCATGTAGTGTGATAGGGTCAGCATGAAATGCAAGGTGGACTAAAGGAAAGAGATGAAGGCCCAGTTATCTACTTTTCCAAGTTCATGACTTACCTAGGGGGAATCTAGGCCAGTGTCAAGCATCAGGGGAGGAAGTTGGTGCATCAACTGCACAATAGAGCCAGGTTCTGCAACACCCAATTCTCCATGGTCATAAATGACCCCATATTATCAGTGTGAGTTATAACTGTACCCTTTATTTTGCACTAGGGTTGGTCAGCAAAGAATCAGAGCCATGACTAGCTACCAACCAGCCTTAGTGCAATGGAGAATCAAGCCTGGAAAGAATTTTTTTATTGGGAAGGCATGAAAGGAAAGAGAGGCAGAGCTCAAATTAAGGAACAGGGAGAAAGGGAATCAGGAGGGCTGTACCCCAGTATTTTGGTGCAGTATGTTTCCCAGAGGATTAACTAAAAGCAAAAAACCAAAACATTCCAATCAGAAACATTCCCCTCACACTGCTCCTGGAACACTTCCTCTAGCCCCACTCTCTGGAGGGCATTTTCATTTTGAGGCATAAGTAGATAAACACCTATCAGTACAGGAAGACAGATACAGTATTGCCTCTGAATCCTAAACATCTCCTATAGAGGTATGAATATTAAGAGCAATTAATTCCCCAAAAAAGGCATAGAACAAAATACATTTGTACAAACCACACTTCAAACTATAAAATAAAGAAAAAGATATAGTTGAAATAGTTACAAATGAAAATGTTCATATTTTCAAAGGATCTTTGATGACTGATAGAATTGTATTCAGAAAAATAATTAAAATTGTTATAATAGAAATATTTTACTGTGCACTTTGTCATGTCTCTTTTTCCTCTCCCTACCTGCTTCCTAAGTTTCAGATTTCTGAATATGCTTTAAACTTTAAATATCTATTTCAAAGTGCAACAGGGCAAAGTTAGTCTGTGAACCACAAGTATAGCTTAAACAAGAGATGAAGAGGGACAGCATAAATAGGAGCTATTATCTGTATAACACTTCTATAACTTTGTGACTTCTACTCTTTCAACCCCCAAAAAACACATTTAACCAAAGATCCATGATTTTTACTATTGGCGTTCCAATTCAGCCATAAGTTATTAGCTGGAGTAGTTTATTGTCCCCGGCACATCTCCAGTGTTGATATATATGGAGATGTTTTACATGAGCATTTAAAAATTGTGCCAAACTCAAATTCTTCATTTAAACACTGGCAATGATATTTCATTCTGAACTTTCCTGATATAGATAGATACTTTGTAGGATCAATATCATAACATAAATAGTAGATATATTTTGTAGGCTCAGAATATGAACACTGTGAATCAGAAGTTTAATTATGACAATAAGCTTAATCAGCTTGGGGACAAATTAATCCATGGCACAAGTAGGCACAATTCCATTGCCTTTAATTTGATTGTTCCCATTAAATTCCATTGGCGTCAGGTTGATTTTGACCCACAGACACAAATGGTTTTAGTGTCTGGATAATACCTAGAAGAAGAGTCTTTATTTGCATAAATTTATTCTGCATTAAAACTGTATATTAATACAAGGTCCATGTGAATACTACTATGCTATGAACAAGATAAATCATATGAGATAGCATCCTGCCACTTGCTTCTTTCAAGTCATAAACAAAACATTCTGCTTGTAGTTCTGCTAGACGAGGTGTGCAGGAGGCCAGATATAATACCTGTGTATTTTTAGAAAGAATACATTAAGACTGCAAGATGGCACAAGATGAGTGGGTAGCAGTAGTTTGGGAAAAAATATCTATTAGCTAGCCGTTTTGAATGGAAAGTTCTTTTTCCAATCACTTTCAGCATCTTGATAAATAGGCAGTATATGGTCACTACTACAACAGAACTGCTACTGTAAGATGTTCACAGTTGTAATGGAGTTTCTGTTGTTGACAGTTACTTGATAATCTTATTAAAGAGGCAGTTCAGGTTTATCCCTTTACCCCTTCAGTCAATGGTAGGGTTTTGTCCTGAAACTTGAGTGTTTTATATCCCACATAAAAATCTTGACTGATGCAACTGTGGATGTTCTTCCTATTCACAAATATGTCTAATCCTCGTTTAATCTTTAGGTATCTTGCAGCAATGAGTTTGATATTTTATGGCAGTATACTATGTAAAAAATATTTCCTTTTATTAGTTTTAAAATTAAATGTTACCAATAAACCTTGGCTGCTTACATGTCTACAGAAAGATGAGGAAACTGGCTCTAGCATGGTCTGAATGGCTATGTCTACACTATGAGTTTTTCTGGAAAAGGCAATGCAAATGAAGCACAGATTAGCATTTTCTGATGCTTCATTTGCATAATCTCTTCTGGTCTGTTTTTGCGCAAGGAGTTTTTGCGCAAAAACAAGCAGTGTGGACGGGTCCATTTTGCACAAGATCCCCGGGGAGGCATAAGGAGGGATGCCTCCCCGGAGATCTTGTGCAAAAAGGGGTTGATGTTGTTTTTTTTGCAAAACGGACCCCTCCACACTGCTTGTTTTTGCACAAAAACCCGTAGCGCAAAAATGTACCGGAAGAGATTATGCAGAAGAACCATGAGAAAATGCTAATCTGTGTTTCATTTGCATTACATCTTCTGGCAAAACTCATAATGTAGACATAGCCAATGAGTTCAGTTCACTGAAAAATTCAAACCAATATTAGAGAAACTTTTTTGCATTAATTACTCAATTCTAGGGCATCTCTTTTCTGGGCATATGGCTGCTTACTGTCAAAATCTGTTATGGCCTTAGGGTCCTACAGCATCCATCATTGTTTAGGAATTTTCCAGATTGGAGGGGCAGCCAATGGTGCCTATTGTCACCTACAGCTAGCCATGAGATGGAAATATTTTCTTTCTCATTCAGATCTCACAAAATGTCATGCATAGCTTTGTCATCTCTACTTCACTCATCTTTGGGCCAGCTTTGAAACCAATGCTGAATTGGATGAGATAATTTCTGTGCTCCACTTTTTGCCCTGGCTTTCAATTATTTTTTTTATCTCCATTCAAGAAGCTGGTGATTATTTACAAACCTTTTCTGGCCTGAGAGACAGTTTGTAAGTCGAGACATGCCACAGTAAGTAAGTTCAATTTATAAGGCTATCAGTGTGAATTTTTAAGGTGAACTCCTTCAGTGTTAATGGCAGGGCCTCCATAGTTGAACGTTCCACTTTTGAAAATAACTATCCATGATTCTTTACCAACGACTCTGAAGGAATGATATCAGATACAGCTGAGTAGCATTAACCCTTTTTTATTTATCTTCGTTTATGTAATTAATATACTTTCATTTTGCAAATACGTGCCTACTTGCTATAGAAACAGGCGCTATGCAAGTCAAAGATAAACAAACATCTGAAAAGGTAACTCACCAACTCACTTTTGCTCAGTCCTGACACACGGTATATTTTGCTTTTGCATTAAAAAAAATAGGCAGGTGAAATCATGCATACAAATAAATCTGAATAGAGCACACATGGGTACAAGTGACATGGCATGCTGTGCACATTCATACTGAATAGACGGGATGGAAATAAAATATTTAATTGTGTTAGTGCACATAACATATTCAAAATTCCTTTCACTGTGATAACAGATCAGCAGGCTATGCCATCAATAACTAACAACTCTGGAAAAGTAACAATGCAGAGATTACAGTGAAGGTACTTAACATTGACAAATTGTGCTAGCATAGCAGTTTATTCCAAATGTATCCGGCCATCTTGAGTTATCTATGAAAAAATTAGGCATTTTTAAAGCAGTTTGAACTTTCATATTCTTTGTTCTGCTTCATAGGTTTTTGACTGGTGAGATGATTCTGTCTGGCAGGAAGAGCTATATAATACATGCTGTAAGATTTTACATATTTTGTCAACAATAAAAATTACAGTCTTTGGTTTATTTGCTGCGTTGCAGAGTGCTCTGAATAAATCAAAACTTGCCGGAAGCTTATGCTTCATATCATCCACTAGAGTCTATAATGTGAGTCTCTTAAATCATTTTTCCTAAGTGCTCTTGTAAAAGCATACCCTAATCTCATGTTATTAATCCAAGAAAATCACCTCATGATCTGATGCTAAATTTACATAATATAGAATAGAGCATTGTTGATACAGCATAAGTAAACAAGAGATAATGTTCCAGTTCTATACTTATATAACTAGAAGGTACTTTCCACTAAAATACAACAAACAGAGGGGCCAAACTACTGTGAAGAAGCTGAGTATGTATTTTTAACCTTCAACATTTAATCTTATGAGAAGGAAAGAAATATAGCACAAGAAGTTCATTTTAAAAAAATTTCCTAACCTTACCTAGGGAAATATGATTTTAATTTTTCTTACCTTATTTTTAATTGGTATCTAATCAGTGGTCATGTGCTTCCCTTTGCATTGCTGAGAGAGGAAAAGTGAGGCAGGTGAGTCCCTAAGGTTATGTCTAGACTACATGCCTCTGTTGGCAGAGGTATGTAAAATAGGCTACCCAACATAGTCAATGAAGCGGGGATTTAAATATCCCCGGTTTCATTAATAAAAATGTCCTCCGCGCTGTGCCAGCTCAGCTGATTGTCGGCACAGCGTGGCAGTCAAGTTGCGGATCAGTCGACAGGGGAAGCCATTGTCAACCGCTCCTGTAAGCCTCATTTCACGAGGCATAAGGGACCGGTTGACAAAGGATTCCCTTGTCGACCGATCCTCTTCTTGACTGCCGTGCTGTGCCAACAATCAGCTGATCCAGCACAGCGCGGCAGCCATTTTTATTTTAATGAAGCCAGGTATATTTAAATCCCCGCTTCACTGACTATGTCGGGTAGCCTATTTTACATGCCTCTGCCGACAAAGGCATGTAGTCTAGACATACCCTAAATGAGTGGAAGAAGGCAATGGCTGGCTTTTTATTCTGCTTAAACAGCACGTAGCACAATAAGGCCCTGTCCATGATGAGGTAAAACAAGGAATAAATAATCAGAATTATAATTACAGCATCTAAAAGCATGCTGCCTCTACCGCATGACACTGTGAATGATCCTCTTTGCAAAATCCTATGAGCTGGAGCTTTGGAGATGTTTTGGAGGCAGAAAAGAGGAGAAGATGGGGAAGCTAACCATTCAAAAAGTGATCATGCTGCCAGGAAGGTGCTGTTGGAGGTTGTGAGGAACAAAGAAGCCAAAAGCAGATTGTGGTTTTGTCTTTGAAATCCTCTCCTATGCACCATGCTTAGCAGAACTTTCCTTGAGGCTAGACAATTCTGTTACTGAGTTTGGCTCCCAATACAGCTTTTGTGACAAACAAAGCAGTGCCCTACAGCAATAAATGGTAAGATTAGCAAATCAAAGCTTACCCAGGTCTTTAGTCAGACTGCCAGGACTGTCTGTCACACCTTACCATATATATATATGCAGGTGTGAAACTGTCAATCTAACAATAACTGTTGCTTTTACTGCTAAGTATTCTTTTTATTACACTTGTGTTGCATAAAAGACACGTCCCACACTCATAAAGGTAAGATTTAAACACGTTTCCATTATAGACCCTGTATTTCAAGGAAAAAATATTGCAGTAGTATAAATAAAGGCAGACTACAGCTACTTATCATATTTATCCTATCCCCAATTTAGTGGGGATTAATTTTGAATATTTGTATTACTTAAAGAGTTGGAGCTAGGGTTTAATTTTAGTTTCTTTCCCACAAATGGAAAAACAGGAGGCCCCCTCTTTATGACGGCCCACTTTACGACCCCCTGCACTTATGACCTTTTCCGTAAGCGCAGAAGGGGCCAAAATCCCCTGACTTCCATCCTCAGTCCCTCATTTATGATGGCGTATGACGCCTGTCATAAATGCAAGCTTGAGTTATGATGCCCTTGACTTGAGATGCTATCCCCTGAGCTGATTGCGTCTCAAGTCGGGGGCAGCCTGTAGACGCTGTACTTTCATTTTCTATCTGTCTTGCAAAGAGACAATTTGATCTGAAACAGAGCAAACCATAAATTTATGTTCTGTGTTCCATCGAAATGCCAGATTGGTTTAACTCGATATTGCCAAAATGGGCAATTTTATCATGATTCTAAAGATTTTCGGGGTGGTTTTTTTTCCACCTGTTGCATGAAAACCTGATAAAAGATGGCAAATTCAAGCATGTTTCTCTTATTGAAAATGGCCATCATCTGCTATTGCTGTCATTGGGATTGAAGCCATTGAAGTGATTCCCATTTCCCTAGTCTAGCTGCATGTGAAAGTGAGGTTGCCCTTAATAAAGCTGTCTGCCAATTCTTTTAAATGAGTTTGAAGCCCTCCCCACAGGCAAAATGGCTGCTGCTTTATGGTTCAAAGGATTTTAGATAGGATACAGGGACAGTGAGAAGCAGCAAACACACCAAAAGATGGATAGAGAGCTTGAGGGAAACAGGAAGTATATTTAGGATATTTAGGGGGTGCTGGGAAATGGGATACTGGGAGATGTGGGAGAGGGGAGGAGAAAGAATGTGGAAAGGAGACTGGAGAATCCAGAGCAGGGTTGCTTCTTGCCAAAGGTTAAATCATATTGATTTTTTTACCATGACTTTTTCACCATGATGTAAGTTCCTTTGATATGTAGATTAGTCACACACCAACCCTAAAAAGTAATAAGCTGTATGGATGACTGTGAATCATCATGTCTTAATTAGGTTGGTAGCTCTCAAACTATTTACTCTGCCCATCTTTATTCAAAGGAAACACAGTAGAGGGGATGGAGTCAAGACAGTAAGGGATAAATAATAAAACAGGAAATATATTGTCTCTATGTAAATCTATAGTTTGCCCACATCTGGACTACTGCCTGCAGATGTGGTCATTCAAATCACAAAAACGATATATTGGAATTGAAAATGGTTCAGAAAAGGGCAGCAAAAATGATTAGGAGTATAGCATGCCTTTTGTGTAAAGAGAGATTAATAAGACTGGGACTTTTCAGATTGAAAGAGAGATGACTAATGGGGGTTTGATAGAGGTCTATAAAATCATAATTGTGTTAAGGAAGTAATTATGGTGTTGAGGAAGTAATTATGGAAGTACTATTTAGCCCTTCTCATAACACAAAAACTAAGAGTCACCAAATGAAATTAATAGGCTGCATCTTTACAAATAAACAAAAGAAAGTACTTCTTCACACACCACACAATCAACCTGCGCAACTCTTTGCCAGAAGATATTATGAAGCCCAATATTATAACAAGATTAAAAAAATAATTAGATAAATGGAGGATATGGTATGGAGAATAAGTTCCATCAATGACTGTTAGCAGGGTGTATAAGAATTTTCTCCCTAGCCTCTATTTGTCAGAAGCTAGGAATGGCCGACGGAGGCTGCGTCATTTAAAGAAGCCTTATTAAAAACACAGAAAGAAACCATCTCGATGCACAGCAAGAAAAGCAAATATGGTAGGCGACCAGATTGGTTTACCAGGGAAATCCTTGGTGAACTTAAACACAAAAAGGAAGTTTACAAGTAGTGGAAACTTGGACAGATGCATAGGGAGGAGTATAAATATATTGCTCGAGAATGCAGGGGAGTTATCAGGAAAGCAAAAGCACAACCGGAATTGCAGCTAGCAAGGGATGTGAAAGATAACAAGAAATGGGGAGGTAACCTAGGGTGTGTCTAGACTACATGCCTCCTTCGACGGAGGCATGTAGATTAGCCAGATCGGAAGAGGGAAATGAAGCCGCGATTAAAATAATCGCGGCTTCATTTAAATTTAAATGGCTGCCCCGATCTGCCGATCAGCTGTTTGTCGGCAGATCGGGGGAGTCTGGACGCGATGCCCCGACAAAGAAGTCTTTCTTCATCGACACAGGTAAACCTGGTTTCACGAGGCTTACCTGTGCCGATGAAGAAAGGCTTCTTTGTCGGGGCATCGCGTCCAGACTCCCCCGATCTGCCGACAAACAGCTGATCGGCAGATCGGGGCAGCCATTTAAATTTAAATGAAGCCGCGATTATTTTAATCGCGGCTTCATTTCCCTCTTCCGATCTGGCTAATCTACATGCCTCCGTCGAAGGAGGCATGTAGTCTAGACACACCCCTAGTGACAGATGATGTGGGAAAAGCTGAAATACTCAATGCTTTCTTTGCCTCTGAATTCGCAGACAAGGTGGGCTCCCGGATTAATGCACTAAGTGACGCAAGATGGGATGAAGATGGACAGCCCTTGGTGGTTAAAGAACAGGTTAGGAACTATTTAGAAAAGCTAAACGTACACAAATCCATGGGTCCAGATTTAATGCATCTGAGGGTACTGAGGGAGTTGGCAAGTGTCGTTGCAGAACCTTTGGCCATTATCTTTGAAAACTCGTGGAGATCGGGAGAGATCCTGGATGATTGGAAAAAGGCAAATGTAGTGCCCATCTTTAAAAAAAAGGGGGGGGGGGAAGAAGGACAATCCAGGGAACTACAGATCAATCAACTTTACCTCAGTCCCTGGAAAAATCATGGAGGGGATCCTCAAGGAATCCATTCTGAAGCGCTTAGAAGAGGGGAAAGTGATCAGGTATAGTCAACATGGATTCACAAAGGGCAAGTCATGCCTTACCAATCTGATTACCTTCTATGAAGAGGTAACTGGCTCTGTGGATATGGGAAAGTTGGTGGATGTGATATACCTTGACTTTAGCAAAGCTTTTGGTATGGTCTCCCACAATATTCTTGCCAGCAAGTTAAGGGAATATGGATTGGATAGACAGACTGTAAGATGCATAGAAAACTGGCTAAACTGTTGGGCCCAACGGATAGTGATCAACGTCTCGATGTCAGGTTGGCAGTTAGTTTCTAGCGGAGTGCCCCAAAGATCTGTTATTGGACCGGTTTTGTTCAACATCTTTATTAATGACCTGGATGAGGGGATAGATTGAACCCTCAGCAAGTTCGCAGATGACACTAAGGAAGGGGGGGTATGTCTACACTACAGCGCTAATTCGAACTAAGCTAATTCGAACTAACGCATCCAGACTAAAAAACTAGTTCGAATTAGCGTTTTGCTAATTCTAACTAGCATGTCCACACAGAGTGGACCCTCAACTGGGATTAAGGATGGCCGGAAGCAGTGCCGGCAGGGCATCAGATGAGGACTTAGAGCGTGAAGCTGCTGTCTCAGGCTAGCCGAGGGCTGTGCTTAAAGGGACCCGACCCCCACCCCGGACAGATAGTTCTCAGGGGTGCCCCGCTTGCAAAGCAGTCCTGGCTTGGATTGCCTGGAGTACCCACACTGGGCACATCACAGCACTCAGCCATCAGACCGGCTGCACTTGCCGCAGGCTGCCATCTGGGGAGAGAGGGCAATTGGGGGGCTGCAGGACAGCTTCCACCCCCAGAAGCCCGCAGAGCCAGCCCAGTCCTCCCCATTGGGGGCTCGTACCCCATTCCTCCCTCACCTCCTTCCACTTACCTCTCCCTAGCCCCCCTTCTTGATGTACAAAATAAAGGACAATTGAGTTCAAAAATAGAATCTCTCTTTATTGAACAAAACTGGGGGAGACTGGGAAAAGGAGGGGGGAGAGGGGAAGAGAGAGGGTGGGAGAGGGGAGGGCAACTACAATGATAAGGGGTTTGGAACAGGTCCCGTATGAAGAGAGGCTAAAGAGACTGGGACTTCTCAGCTTAGAAAAGAGGAGATGGAGGGGGGATATGAGAGAGTTCTATAAAAGCATGAGTGGGGTGGAGAGGGTTGTAGCCAGACAGGAACCCCCTTGTAACATCCATTTTTGCTTGCCTGGAGCATACAAGGCACACAGAGCAGAAGGCCCAGGCTGTGTGACCGTGAATGGCTGTAAACAGAGATACGCCAATTGCTGACCAAGAGGCTGCCAAGGAGTGCCCTTGACTGAAACCCATATTGATACGAACACACATCCATCCGCGGGGGGAGGAATCTCTCGCCCAGTAAAAAAAATGTCTAGTGCTCACAATTTAGTTATCTCTCCTGCAAGTGTAAATTAACTTGAAACTTGCTTGTAAGAACTAGCGCCACAAAACGGACCAGTACAATTCGGCATCTTAGATAAGAAAGAGAATACGGGCCCCCAGCGGTATAAAGATAGGTCCAGCAGCGCATTTTCTCTGAGTGTCAATCTACCATCTATCTGCTGGTCGGGTTAGGTGTTTGATCTCCCGAGGTTCCAAGGGGACGCCCACCTCGTATTCGTCTTTCCTAGGAATTGAGAGACCGGCCCTGACCTGACACGCTGGAGTCGAGAGGCACAGAAAGGGGTAAAAATTGTACCTGGATGTGGTCCTTTGTTTAAGTATTTATATACATAGACTTAGAGCTCTTTAAAGATTAAGCTGTCACTTGGTACCATTATTTCTATTTTCTATCTTTATTTTCTTTGTAACCATTTTTAAAATCTGTATTTGTTAGCATTTAAGAAATAGAGCAATAGCCATTGTAACCATATGCTTTTATAAGTCTTTTAATAAACCTGTAACTGTTTAAGCTTTAACCTGACTCCTTCAGTTGCTGTAACAGAACCAAGCACAATTTAAAAGAACTTCAGCCGGTCATAAAAAGACAGACATAAGGAGAGCTTAGGCGTTTGGATCTGTGTCACTCCCAGGTGACAAGATCCGTTGGGGCACCTTTCCAGCCTTTCCCAGGCTGCCCGCTGCGAAGGAACCCCTGTGTTCTAGCAGTTAAAATCTAAGGTGTAATAAGCTCTTCCTATATAACGGGGCGTCTGTTGGCCTGCTGGCCACCCTCTGCGACGGGACCCCGGTCCTAGCAGTAAAGACACGGACGTTAAACCTTTTCTCGGAAGCATACACACACACACTGCCCTGACCGTCGGCTGACAGAATTGGCGTAGTCGGCAGGATTGTGCTATTGGTTCAAATGCAGCAGCATGAAGCCTGTCATGCTGGACATGGATTTTAGCTGTATAGAAAAGGAGTTTGCCCGAGAGGGATGGGGCAACCCTAAATGGGATAAAGAGATGTTAGGGAAAGACGCTTGCATCTGGCTGTTAAAGGGTGTGTGGCAAGCAGCCTGCATTAGCTACTGGAACTTAGAAGAAGAACTGATAAGGGTGTAGAGAGAGAGATACGAACTCTGGGAGCAATGCCAGAACCTGGATACCCGGGTGCGAACCCTAAATAAGGACATGGAGCACCTTCAGGAACGGCTCCTCCTGAGGCTAGAGAGGGGAAGGAGAAAGTAATTAATGGAGGAAAATGAGCTTTTGGAGCTTTCTGGCTTTAGAACGTTGCTGGTTCAAACCCCCGTTCTCCCGCCTTCCAGTGTAACCAAGATAAAACAGTACAGCATTCCAGCCGAAGCTATGGCTCCGGTCTGTGAACTAATTAAAGATCTGGAAAAACGGGGAATCTTAATTCGTATCTACTCCCCGTATAATTTGCTCAAGAAGCATGCTCGATGAGAATGAGCCCCCTCCCATGAAGAAGCTCTGAGACAGCTGATAAACAAGATACGCACTTATAAGTCTATAAGTCCGATTCACCCTAATAGGTCCCATTTCATTTGTACCTTACTGTGAGAAACACAGAGATGTCCTATGCCTTATGGCAAGAAGGAGAAACTGTATCCCGCCGCCCCATACAGTTTGGCTCGAAGTTATAGCAGAAGTCATAGTTAAATTACACGCTTTATGAAAAGTGCTTCTAGCAGCCTACACAGCACTAAGAGAAACAGAGGAGCTAACCCAAGCTCAAGCCATAACACTTCACACTCCTCTCCCAATCATTAAGCCCATATTGGAGGGAAAGGAGTTGCCACCGGGAATAGCCCAAAGGAAAATGACTGTCCAAAGAATGAGCTCTATATATTGTAACTTTATTTTGTGAGTTTCAAATGAACTAGTTTTATTTTGTTTTAGATAATGTCCTCTTGCTTAAAATTGCAAACAGACAATGCACAAATTAGTTAGTGCTTCTGTTAAGAATTCAACTTTTAAGGTTAAATTTGCTCTCTAAGAAAACCAAGTTATTGTTTTAAGAATCCAAACTCTGAAACTTCACTGTGTCTATGTTCAAGGCTGAGTTGATAACACTTTTAGCTTGCTCTCAGATCCAAGGTTGTAAGTGGGTGCAGACTGCCTGTCTGTTCTGAAGAGGTTTGAAACCAACTGTCCCTCATAAGTAAGCCTGTAACATTGTACATATAGTTCTTTTCAGGAAAATAAAAGCTTTTTGCTTGCAAGAACAGTAACTAGCCAACCAACACCTTGTGCTAAGGAGAAGCATTATAGCTTCACACATTAAGCCTGATCTGTAGTACAAGAGAGAAACTAAGGCATGCCACTGTTGGGGAGGGCTAGCAACTCTAGAGGTAATTCGAGGGAGTGGAAGGTCACGAGTACCGATGAAGCGCCCTTGTTCTCATAAAGTTATAGCTCACTCGCCCATAGAAGTGGTAAGGAACTAGCTGTAACCGATTCCCCTAGCAGATCTTAGGCAGTATTTTAAGTTATAATGGACCACCCCAACGGGGGTAGAAATGTTTTCTTGTCTTTCAGATCATCAGAAAGCGCTGGTGCCAGCTGAAGAAAAACAACAAACAACAACGACAAAAAACCATGGTTCTGTGTCATGACACAATAAGTTTGTGTTCTGTCCAAGTTTGTCTTGTGTGTCTTAATTGTAATACGTATTGCAAATATTGTTGTGTGTAAGATAGTGTTTTAATGAAAGGATAATAGTTTAGAAATTGTTTAGGCTAGGAGAATGTTAACAATGTCTCCACAGGTGAATAAAGAAGAAACTGGAAAGAAGCAAGGAGTGCATCACGTGAACAGAAAGACTGGGAGTGGGGTAACAGCCCTCTCCCCCACCAGATTCGTTTTGCTTTAATAGCTCTAGAGCGCCAGAGATAATAAGAAATCTATAAGAAACAACACAGGCAAGTGGGACATCAGCATATTTAAGTAAAGATGCCCACAACAATAAAGAAACTAGTAACCTCACCATTGCAATAACAGCTACTTGCCCTGCTACTCACTGGTGCCTGATGCCTTAAAAGGCCTCAAGAATTATAGAATTGCATAAGTTAACAATTAAATATCTGTGAACCATGCTTAGTCCTATAAGAGAAACAGTGACTCTAGTAAATGTAACCTCCTTCAAGTTACATACACGCTAATAGCAATGAGAATACACGGCCTTGGGCCGCCCCTCATTCACACAGAATCATTTTGTTTATTGTAACAACATGAACACTACGAGGACAAAGAATACACAGTCCTCTGAGTTAAAGTTTGCATGAAATATTGTAAGAAAGAAGCTAAACACTGACATCAAGCCACTGAAGTTAGACCTACTGACTCCCACTGGGGCTTACCACTTAAAGCCCAGACAAGGTAACCCCTGAGGCATGGCTGTCATTTGTTAAACAATGGCCATTGCTAACTTGCCGTATTATTAACCAGGTCCTTGAGGACAAAATAAAGCCTCCCAATTGTGCATCATGCCCTGAACAGACCCCTGTCCCAGAACCAAGACAATTGTCACTAGTCCTTACCTTGGTGATGTTCCACACTGGTATAGACCAGCTGTGTGCTAGACTGGCTAATCAAATTGGCAAGTGCCTAATTAGGCAACGACAGGGCTTAGCAGATACCATCGCAGATTAGTTTAGGCCTAGAAACTCTGTCAGCAATACTTATGTCATAGGCCAGAAATTGTACAGAATCCAAGCTGGTAAATGCAGTAATATCCAGTGCCTGTAAAGGCCTAGACACCAGCCAAGCTAACCGACTGATCCTGAATAGTTTAAAAGATTTGTCCAGCTCTGTGTCCATTTCACTAAACCTAACCAGATATTTGAACCAGAGATTAATTAAATTGTTAATTAATAGAACTAAATTAAAAGAATTAGAAGGCCAGTATTGAAGAATAAGATAGTTTTGACCACCCAGCCCTTATGGTGGTGAGTCCCCATCTCCCCCGTGCCTACCCATGGGAGTGGGGAAGTAAAGAATCCATGAAGACCCAAAGGCCCACAGATGGCAAATAAGAAAACAGATTAGATACTGTGGTGCAAAGATTAAACAATCGGCAGACCCCTACGGGCAGTCCGATCAGTAAGAGATTTCTTCCCTACAGGGAGAACCTCTCCTAGCCACACTGTGCCACTCAAAGATTCTAAATATGCACCTGAAGACACTGTAGTAATCAAACACCCCAGTTTAAGAATGCAAACCTACGTACTGCACTCCTACAAAGGAAAAGGAGTCTGGACCACTGCAGATGCTGGGCTAACACCAATAACCACTACTGAGGCTTGGATTGTATCCAAGACCAGCGAACCTTTTTGTTTTATTACAGGAAACTGAGGCAATGGCCCTGAACAGTACTCCAGTGGGATGTATCCCTCCCAGCGCTGGTGTGGAACCATCATGAACTTTTTGTATATATACCGCTTGCTGTTGCAGTGCTTGTAATCGCTGTTGTTATAGACTGAACTATAGAAAAAAAACCCTAAGCTTAAGCAAGACATAGTACTCCAACTTGCCATAGTCTTCTTCCTCATCCCAGCTGCTACTGCTGTACCAGAACACCTTACTTAACTCCTCTACTGGACTGAGAATCGAGTTTGTCCCTCTCAGCCCAAAACAACTGATGGAACAAGAGTGACATCTTCCAATGGAGACCAGTATAGTTCGATAACAGCGACCACCGCAATCCTCAAAATAACTTTGGGGGGAGGCAAAGGAAGTGGCAATAGATAGTATAGAGTAAGACATGCTGTAACTAAGAATGTAAACATCTCATGGCTAAATTGTTTAGCCCAAGAGCTAGAATTTTCCCTAACTCCTTTCCTACACTTTATTTTTAACCACTGCTCTAACCACTGTAATTTTTGTAATCATTTTCTGCATAACCCTATGTATTGTGCAATGTCTAGTTAATACAGCTATCTTTTCTGTGCACATTCGATATACAGCACTAGGAAAAGACCCTAACCAATTCCTAGATCCTGAACCTTCTATTCCGGCCATTAGGCACTTCTAGATTCCCCCAAGGTGGGCAAGAGGTGCTAGTATCACCGCCATCTTGTATCCTGGGATGTAGTGTGTCGTATCAGGGGGTGGAATGTAGCCAGACAGGAACCCCCTTGTAACATCCATTTTTGCTTGCCTGGAGCATACAAGGCACACAGAGCAGAAGGCCCAGGCTGTGTGACCGTGAATGGCTGTAAACAGAGATACGCCAATTGCTGACCAAGAAGCTGCCAAGGAGTGCCCTTGACTGAAACCCATATTGATACGAACACACATCCATCCGCGGGGGGAGGAATCTCTCGCCCAGTAAAAAAATGTCTAGTGCTCACAATTTAGTTATCTCTCTTGCAAGTGTAAATTAACTTAAAACTTGCTTGTAAGAACTAGCGCCACAAAACGGACCAGTACAATTCGGCATCTTAGATAAGAAAGAGAATACGGGCCCCCAGCAGTATAAAGATAGGTCCAGCAGCGCATTTTCTCTGAGTGTCAATCTAACATCTATCTGCTGGTCGGGTTAGGTGTTTGATCTCCCGAGGTTCCAAGGGGACGCCCACCTCGTATTCGTCTTTCCTAGGAATTGAGAGACCGGCCCTGGCCTGACACGCTGAAGTCGAGAGGCACAGAAAGAGGTAAAAATTGTACCTGGATGTAGTCCTTTGTTTAAGTATATATATACATAGACTTAGAGCTCTTTAAAGATTAAGCTGTCACTTGGTACCATTATTTCTATTTTCTATCTTTATTTTCTTTGTAACCATTTTTAAAATCTGTATTTGTTAGCATTTAAGAAATAGAGCAATAGCCATTGTAACCATATGCTTTTATAAGTCTTTTAATAAACCTGTAACTGTTTAAGCTTTAACCTGACTCCTTCAGTTGCTGTAACAGAACCAAGCACAATTTAAAAGAACTTCAGCCAGTCATAAAAAGACAGACATAAAGAGAGCTTAGGCGTTTGGATCTGTGTCACTCCCAGGTGACAAGATCCGTTAGGGCACCTTTCCAGCCTTTCCCAGGCTGCCCGCTGCGAAGGAATCCCTGTGTTCTAGCAGTTAAAATCTAAGGTGTAATAAGCTCTTTCTATATAACAGGGCGTCTGTTGGCCTGCTGGCCACCCTCTGCGACGGGACCCCGGTCCTAGCAGTAAAGACACGGACGTTAAACCTTTTCTCGGAAGCATACACACACACACTGCCCTGACCGTCGGCTGACAAGGGTGCATACAGAAAAGTTCTTCATTAGTTCCCATAATAGAAGGACTAGATGACACCAAAGGAAAGGAATGGGTAGCAGGCTTCAAACTAGTAACAGAAAGTTGTTCTTCACAAAGCAAAGAGTCAACCTGTGGAACTCCTTGCTGCAGGAGGCTGTGAAGGCTAGAACTAGAACAGAGTTTAAAGAGAAATGAGATCAATTCATGGAGGTTGGGTCCATGGAGTGGTATTAGCCAGGGGGTAGGAGTGATGTCCCTGCCCAAAGTTTGTGGAAGGCTGGAGAGGGATGGCACGAGACAAATGGCTTGGTCACTGTCTTCAGTCCATCCCCTCCAGGGTCTCTAGGGTTGGCCGCTGTTGGCAGACAGGCTACTGGGATAGATGGACCTTTGGTCTGACCCAGTACGGCCATTCTAAGCTCAGGGTCAGGGGTCTCAGTGGACCACCTTGATTTTCATGCCAACCTGCTCCTGGGTGGCCAGGTTGGCAGCTCTCCTGCCCTAGACGGCCGCTTTCCTGTGCCTAGTGCGGAGGTCGTGGACGAGGTCCACGATGTCTGCACTGGACCAGGTGGGTGCCCACCTCTTGCGGTCCTGGGCAAGCTCCCGGGAGCCACCAGCCTGGTCCCAGGAAGAGGGGGAGGGCTGGGGGGCATCGGGTGGCTGGCTCGAGCCGTGCCAGGTGCAGGGTCTGCTGGCTGGGTGCTGGCAGGCTTGCACCTGGGACGGGCATCGTAGCCAGCCCGTGCCCCATTAAGGGGTCCGGGGCCGGGAGGGGGGCATACGAGTTTCCCTGGTGCTGGCTAGAGTGGCCACCAGGGAAAGCTGGGGAGGGCTAGCCTCCCACTAGTTCGAATTAAGGGGCTACACACCCTTTAATTCGAACTAGTAAGTTCGAACTAGTCTTAGTCCTCGTAAAATGAGGATTACCTAGTTCGAACTAAGTGCTCCGCTAGTTCGAATTAAGTTCGAACTAGCGGAGCGCTAGTGTAGCGCCTATCAAAGTTAATTCAAACTAACATCCATTAGTTCGAATTAACTTTGTAGTGTACACATACCCGGGGAGAGGTAGATATGCTGGAGGACACGGATAGGGTCCAGAGTGACCTGGACAGATTAGAGGATTGGGCCAAAAGAAATCTGATGAGGTTCAACAAGAAGTGTAGAGTCCTGCACTTGGGATAAAAGAATCCCAAGCATTGTTACAGGCTGGGGACTGAATGGCTAAGTAGCAGTTCTGCAAAAAAGGACCTGGGGATTACAGTGGATGAGAAGCTGGATATGAGTCAACAGTGTGCCCTTGTAGCTAAGAAGGCTAATGGCATATTGGGGTTCATTAGGAGGAGCATTGCCAGCAGATTCAGATAAGTGATTATTCCCCTTTATTCAGCTCTGTTGAGGCCACATCTAGAATATTATGTCCAGTTCTGGGCTCCCCACTATAGAAAGGATGTGGACGCATTGGAGAGGGTCCAGCGGAGGGTGACCAAACTGATTAGGGGGCTGGAGCGCATAACCTATGAGGAGAGACTGAAGGATTTGGGTTAGGGTGAGTCTGCAGAAGAGATGAGTGAGAGGGGATTTGATAGCAGCTTTCAACTTCCTGAAGGAAGGTTCCAAAGAGGCTGGAGAAAGGCTGTTCACAGTAGTGACAGATGGCAGAACAAGGAGCAATGGTCTCAAGTTACAGTGGGAGAGGTCTAGGTTGGATATTAGGAAAAACAATTTCACTAGGAGGGTAGTGAAGCACTGGAATGGGTTACCTAGGGAAGTAGTGGAGTCTCCATCCCTAGAGGTTTTTAAGTCTCGGCTTAACAAATCCCTGTCTGGGTTGATTTAGTTGGGTCCTGCGTTGGGTAGGGGTCTGGACTTGATGACCCTTTGAGGTCTCTTCCAGCTTTATGATTCTATGATCACCTGTTCTATTAATTCCCTCTGGGGCACATGGCATTGGTCACTATCAGAAGACAGAAATAGCAGGCTAGACAAACCTTTGGTCCGATCCACTATGGCCAGTCTCATGTTGTTTTGAAAGGCTGGTTGCCTGGATTTTTTAAATTGCAATTTTAAGTACTTCCAACAAAAGAAATACAATTTTTATTTCCAGGTAAGGAAGGAACAACTTAACATTTATGTTCTCCTAAATTCAGTGGTATAAGTGGGCTGGGCTGGCACACTGTACCAGCAAGTTATTTCTGCTGGTACAGCATACTGGAAAGATTCCCTACCATTCCCATCGCCTTCATTGAGCTGAGGAAACCATTGGCTACCACACCAGAAAGCATCAGAACTAGTCTGATTAGAATGAGGTTGAAATTGAGCAGCTCATCAGTTAGAAGATACTAGCATTTTCTGCTTGGTAGAATGTTATAAATTGAGATACAAAGAGAGAAGCCCATGCTAAGGCAAAGGATTAGAAATCCAAAGCAAAACCAGAGAGCTCAAGAACAAATGGTGGACTAAGAAAGCGCAAGAACTCCAACATTTTGTGGATACCCAAAATACACAAAGTTTCTTTAGTGCCATTAAGGCTGTTTATCGGTCAGATTATCATGGCATGAAGCCCCTTCGCTCTAAGGATGGAACCACACTTCTGAAGGATAGCGAAGCCATTAATTTTCACTAGAAAGAACATTTTAAAGATCTTAATTGTAACTCCATAGTTTCGGATGAAGTTCTTGAGCAAATCCCCCAGCAACCTTCTAGGGGTGAGCTCATAGACCATCCCAGTTTGAATGAGGTATACAATGCCATCAAGCAAATGAAGAACAACAAGGCAGCAGGTCCAGATGGGATCCCTGCTGAAATATTTAAAGATGATGGAACAGAGTTAATTCAGCAGCTTAGCCTACTTGTCCTTACAAACTGGATAAAGGAGGAGATACCAAGTGAAATGAGGGGTGTCTTGATTGTAACCTTCTTTAAGAAAGGGGATGAAGTAGACTGCGGAAACTATCGTGGTATCTCTCTCCTTTCTGTTTCAGGCAAAGTTCTGGAATGGGTACTTGCCACCCATTTTCTTGTCCCTGTCAGAATAAATGTTATTGACCCAACTGTTGGGAAGTTCCCAGCTGGCATTGAAATCATCTACAGAATAGATGGAAAGCTGTTTAGGCTTAGCAGGCTGAAGATTTCCACCACATCTATCATGGAATTTCAATATACTGATGACAATGCAGTTTTTGCTACCCTGAGAGATTTTCAAACTATCCTGAATATGTTTACTGACACTTACGCAAGTCTTGGTCTGACCCTCATCATCAGAAAGACCAAAGTGCTCCATCAAACCTCTCCAAATGAGGTATCATCTATTAAAATCAATGGAGAGGAACTAGAGAATGTTGATCATGAAGCATTATAAGGACTTTCTAAGGGATAACTTACAAGAGTTCAGCATTGACATTGACACTTGGGAGACACTCACCCAGGATCTCTCAAAATGGAGAGAAGTCCTATGCAATGGCTCCCTGAATTTTGAACTTGCCCACCTACAAGCTGAGCAGGAGAAGAAGCGCAGGAGAAAAGGAAGACAGGCTTCTAGTCATGGTCAACAGCTTCCTATTGTACCTGGAAACATCTTTCCTCACTGTAACAGAACTTGTGGTTCAAGGATCAGCCTCATCAGCTACCTGAGGTTCACAACTCCCATGGAAGATGGCAACAAGTGACTGCTAACATCATCAATGTTAAGATCTTTTGTTTATTTGCACCACTGTCTAAAATATCATTTTATTAAATACACTACAGGCAGTCCCCGGGTTAAGTACAAGATAGGGACTGTAGGTTTGTTCTTAAGTTGAATCTGTATGTAAGTCGGAACTGGCGACCAGATTCAGCCACTGCTGAAACTGACCAGCGGCTGACTACAGGAAGCCCGAGGCAGAGTTGCTCTGCCCCAGGCTTCCTGGAATCAGCCACTGATCAGTTTCAACAGGCTGAATCTGGACGTCAGTTCCGACTTACATACAGATTCAACTTAAGAACCCCAGGCGTCCCCAAGTCAGCTGCTGCTGAAACTGATCAGCGGCTGATTCCAGGAAGCCCTGGGGCAGAGCAACTCTGCCTCAGGCTTCCTGTAGTCAGCCGCTGGTCAGTTTCAGCAGCACTGACTTGGGGACGCCTGGGGCAGAGCAGCTGGGGTGCTGCTGGGTTGCTCCAGTAGCGCCACTCCTCGGCGCTACTGAACCATCCCAGCAGCACCCAAGCTGCTCTGCCCCAGGCATCCTGATTCAGCCGCTGCTGAAACTGACCAGCAGCGGCTGAATCAGGACGCCTGGGGCAGAGCAGCTGGGGTGCTGCCGGATTGGTCCAGTAGCGCCCAGAGCAGCGCTGCGGGACCAACCGGCAGCGCCCCAGCTGCTCTACCACAGGCATCCGGAGAAAAGCCTGGTCTGCTGGGGGGGTGAGGGTGCAACCCCCAGCAGACCAGGGAGACGCGGGTGGCGGGACTGAGACGTGCTGCGGTCCCGCCGCCCAGGTCCTCTGTGGCTTTTCTCCCCGTCTCCCTGGTCTGCTGGGGGGGATAACCCCCCAGCAGACCAGGGAGACACGGAGCAGCTTTTCTCGCCCCGGAGGACACGGGCGGCGGGACTGCGGCGCATCTGGGCGTCCCGCTGCTCCCGTCCTCAGGGGCAAGAAAGCCCCGTTCGTAACTGCAGATCCGACATAAGTCAGATCCATGTAACTCGGGGACTGCCTGTACATATTTATGAAGGTCTAAAAGTAACAAATCCAAATGTAAAAGTCATAGCAGTTACTCATGAATCTCTTTAAACACTAATGAATTTAGATTAAAATAACGCAAGAGCTCTTGCACAAAAAGACTTATTCCTCATAGAAAGAGAAATAACTCTTGTGCAAAAAGTTCTGTGTTCTTACTGTACTTTTTCTTGCGCAAAATGTGCTTGTAGTGTGGATGCTCTGCAAGTATTTGTGCAAGAACGGCTATTTTTGCACAAAAACTCTGCAGTGTAGATGTAGTGTCTCACTCCCTGAATAATTCTTGATTGTGAGGCACAATTTTTTTTCCTGATGGGGAAAGAAAAAGCCAGACTGAATATTAGGTCTATGCTGATGTTGATTTATATCTTCAGTAATACCGTTTTGGCTTTTGTGATAAAATAAATCAAAGTTGAAGAGAACATGAATTTAGAAGCTTCAGTTACATAACACAATAATGATATCTGCCTTTGTTAGACTAAACCTGACATCGTCAGCTCAGCACAGGGCAATATAATACATATATATTACATTTTAAAAACCCTACCAAAACAAGACACGCCACTGCACATGCTGTGCCCACTGGAGAGATGATGAAAGAACGAATACCACATGACAGACATGTGGTCACAATGTTTTAACGCATTAATAGATGGTGCTCAAATACTAAGGTGAGGAGTATGGTACAAAAACCTATATAAACAGAACAGAAGAGGGCAGAATAGTTTTCAGCTTGCTTCAGAGAAACTGTTAGAAATGCATTTTTTCTAGCAGAACAAAAATCTCTTTTCTGCTTAATTTCTTAAACAAACAAACCAGAATTTTAGGAATTAAGACCACTACACTACTGGAAAAGCAACATGCAGGACTGAACTTTATCGTGCCTAAGGCTATGTCTAGACTGCATCCCTCTGTCGACAGAGGGATGCAAATCAAGCACATTGAAATTGCTAATGAAGCAGGGATTTAAATATCCCGCACTTCATTAGCATAAACATAGCCACCACTTTTTTCAACACGGAGCTTTGTTGACAAAAAGCAGCAGTGTAGACATGGATCTGTCAAAAATAAAGCCTTTTTCGACCAATCCTGTATTCCTCAAAAAATGAGGTTTACAGGATCTGTGGAAAACGGGGTTATTTTTGACAGATCTGCGTCTAGACTGTCGCTTTTTGTTGACAAAGTTCCATGTTGAAAAAAGCGGCAGCCATGTTTATGCTAATGAAGCCCGGGATATTTAAATCCCTGCTTCATTAGCAATTTTGATGTGCCTAATCCACATCTCTCGGTTGGCAAAGAGATGTAGTCTAGACACACCCAGAGGGTATGTCTACACTACCCCGCTAGTTCGAACTAGCGGGGTAATGTAGGCAAACCGCACTTGCAAATGAAGCCCGGGATTTGAATTTCCCGGGCTTCATTTGCATAAACGGGGAGCCGCCATTTTTAAAACCCCGCTGGTTCGAACCCCGTGCAGCGCGGCTACACGGGGCTCGAACTAGGTAGTACGGACTAGGCTTCCTATTCCGAACTACCGGTACACCTCGTTCCACTAGGAAGCCTAGTCCGAACTACCTAGTTCGAGCCCCGTGTAGCCGTGCTGCACGGGGTTCGAACCAGCGGGGTTTTAAAAATGGCGGCTCCCCGCTTATGCAAATGAAGCCCGGGAAATTCAAATCCCGGGCTTCATTTGCAAGTGCGGTATGCCTACATTACCCCGCTAGTTCAAACTAGGAGGGTAGTGTAGACATACCCTAAGTCTCCTTACAAAGAATGCATTTGGCAATGATTAGATGCCTAGTTTTCAAATTCTGGCAAATTCCTCGGATGAATTTCAATCTACATTTAAAGATATATCAAGGCCATAAAGCTAGTGATTTCGTCATGAATATTCTTGAACATGCTGCCATCCAGGGATTTTGTAATAGTGAAGCATATTGAGGTGCTTCGACACAAGTGCATAGTATTATATTACACATGTGATAACAAAAGGCTAGGTATCCTCAGATTTCTTAGAACCTCATAAAATATATTGAATTTATTTATCCAATAATTTTTGGCCATTCCAAATCAAACAGGAAAGATTGACTTTGCCTGACTTGTGTCCAGTTGGCTTCTAACGATGTGCACAGCTAGAACGCCTTTACCTTCAAGGCCCTGCACATTTTAATGTCTCCCAACATTTCTGTAATCATCTTCTCTGCTGCTACTCCTGCAACTCTCTTGCTTTCCTCCACATTTTCTGTATTATTCTGTTATTGTGGTCTCATCTTCTGATGAATGGGATCAGGGGAACATAAAGCACAACTGACCAGTGAGTTACTAATGCACAACATTAAAACACACTGTAGATACTGCATTAATAATTAAAATAGTTTGCTGCATAATGCACATGGCTGAGTATAAAGCAATTAGAAAAATGTTGTTAACTGTTATGTAGAGAATGTAATGATAATGGCTCAAACTGGGGAAAAGTTAATGCCCTCAGAACCAAATGTATTTTTCAGGCAGTTGAGTGTTAATTAACTTGCTGCTTGAGGAATTTCACAGTACCTGGGTGAGCTCTGCTGAGGGTTTCTTTTTCCTTTTGAAGCTGATCCACTTTTTATGAATAATTAACTAGGCAGTATACGGAGGAAATGCACTTGGGACTCCCACATTACAGAAGGGTACACCAGCCACCAGGCTACAGAGTCACACCTATTCTCTTGCTCTCTGACTCAGTGATTATTTAATTATTAATACATAAAAGTATCCACAGGAAGTATTTGTATATCCCAGTGGCTATCACACTCCTATCATATGGGGGAATCCAAATTCAAATTCCAGGCTGAGGGTGCGGGGGAATTGAACCATCATCTCTCACATCCCATGTGAATGCCCTAATTGATAAGCTAAAATTTATGAGGGAAACAGGTCCTCACTTCCCTAGGTAACCCATTCCAATGGTTCACCACCCTTCTAGTGAAATAATTTTTCCTAATATCCAACCTAACCCTAACCCACCCCCATCTTGTTATGTGCAGAAACTATGGGGTTGATGCCATAGGGTATTTCTCCTGGTTCCCTGAATCAACTATAGACATCAGCAGAAGCCATTCTTAATCTACTTTCTGAGGAAAAGGCTATATTTAGACATTGAGGTGCAGTTGCCACTAAAGGAAGTGGCCCGACAGTCTGACTGTAGTGTATCTCCAGGAAGTGTGTATGGGGGGGGGGGGGAGTACAGAGTGTAAAACAGCAGAAGGGCTGCCACATGAAGAGAATGCTGTGGTCCTGGAAGTGATGTTGGTTTTTGAAGCAGAAGTGAGTGCAGTGAGATGACAATAGAAGAGTGTGTACTGGCTAGCAGAACTGATTTATAGGACATCCAGCAAGGAGCACCACCATCACAGTCCCCTATCCTTTATTTACACACAGTTACATTTGGTAGTGCCATCCATTTATCTTAAGAACTCGCAAGGTCCCTATTACAGTAGTCTCTGAAAGTGTCTCAACAGCACTGTGACATTAAGAAGCATTATTAACCCCAATTTACAGATGAGGAACTGTCACATAGAGAAGCTAAGTGATTTTCCTGATGTGTCACAGAAAAAGCTGTGGCAGAGCATAGACTTGAACCTTGGTGTCTTAAGTCCTCAACTAATGCCCTCACCTTTGGACAACTCTTCCTCTCACTTTAATTTTGCATAATATTAAGCTTATTGCTACAGTTGCGTGGAATTTTCTACTCAGAAAAACCCTTTGAATCTGATTTGCTTGCATGAACATGTAGTCTTTTATCCTATTTTGTTTTACGTTTGCAAATTTTTCATTGGCGATTGGCACACATTTCTCTTGTATTATCTGAGTGCATGTGAATATTTTGAGACAGATTTACACATGTGCTTTTTGAGATTCAAGTGAGTTAGCTGGCTGATCATATTGCAGAAATCACATGGTTGATGCCAGAGGGTATGTTTTCTGTTTCCCTGATTGGCTTCTGCTGATTCATCTGAAGTCTATAGTAGATTCAGCCATTCTTGATCTACTGTCTCTGAGGAAGAGGCTATCTTTAGAATGTCTTGTCTGAATCTTCTTAAAAAATAGGAAAACAATACCCCTAAGCCCACATTATCTACTTCTTTTTTATTCTGGTAGACAGCTTAGTACTGTACATTCTGCATTCTTCTAATTCCCTCCAGCTGGTGGAAACTGCATTATTCTTGGTTAGTATTTTGCATGTTACATCTTATACTTTTTAAATAGAAATTAGGGAACAAGTATGTAATTCTGTACTACTGGCATGAATTAACTCCCATAAACAATTAGTTTTGCTTTCCCTAAATTCCTTCACCATCTGTGCACCAATTTATTGTAGGACTTCTGGTTGTTTCACATGTGTGAACATAGCAATCTCCATGTATATACCAGGACCACCTCCTTTGCACAGTATTTATACTATGCATATTAGACACTCTGTGCCACATCCATGATAAAAGAACCCCTATGCCTTGGAGTGCATAATGATCAGTCCTGCATCAGTAACAATTTGCAGTCACTGCCTTCTTCTCTCATCTCCTACAATATGAAATACATATCTATCAATATGCAGTGTTATATATTACGGCGATATGGAGCACTGTAGCATACAGAAATACACTTTCATACAGATACATCTAGGATACACACACATGGTTACACAACACAAGCCAACTGCAAATTCCTCCCAATTCATTGTAAGTTTAACATTAAAAATATGTGTTTTGCTACACTGCTTGATATATACTGAGAAAGAGAAGAAAAATAAATGCCTGGCTACTGCAGCATGGCAGAATAAAATGATTGCTTTTATCATTGTAATAGTTATTTAGTAAGCACCATAAATGGGCCAGATGCTTTACAAAGCATTAAAATATACATGGCCCTGCCCTGATGCTCAGAAAAATTCCGTGCATTTCAGGGATACTATAAGAAGCAATGGTAACTTTGCTGGTACCTAGATAAATACTTGAAGGACTCTCAAAGTAATGGGTTTCAGCCAGAGTATCAAAGGAGAACAGTGAGGGCCCTTGAATGAGAATCCAGAGCTGTTGCAAAAGACATGCATAGTATGAAAGAAGGTGCATATCAGAGAAGCAGGAGAGAGAGGAAGCAGATATGAGAGGAAATGTTTAACACTAGGAAAACTAAAATTTGTGATGTCTTACAGAGAGACAGATGTGAGCTGAAGGTGAAGATAATCAATTGCAGATGACATTTCATAGATGCTTTAAAAAAACGTTTTGGCTATTCCTTTTCCATCACTACCTCTACCAAAGTTCATGCAATGACACTCTCCCCTTATGGTTGGCTTGGAGCCAACTCAAGGAAAAGGCAGCCTGGCCTTGAAATGTGAGGTCTATGAAACAAGGCATTCACAGTGAACTTTTTTGCACCTATGGTGAAATACACCCATGTGCAGAGGCCAGTCCGATGCCTGTTTGCCATTTAGGTCCCATGTAAACCATACTTTGAGGTCTTAAGTAGATCACAGGCCTTGATCTGGCCTTCTGGGAGATGTGAATTTTACCCTATAAGAACAATTGTATACATTCTACACTGTCACTTCCAAAGAAAGTGAAAATCAGAGGGAGTAAGTGGCCAGCTTGTCCTTTTAAGAGGAAAGGGAAATATCTGAAAGTGAATTTTGGATGTATATAACCCCTGATCCTCTCCCTTTTCTTCCTGATTGCTGGTGAAGGCCCCACGCAGGTAGACTCCTACATCAGTGCAGATGTGGAGTCAGAAGTGGCTGTGTGAAGAGAAGATAAGGAACTTTTCATACAACATCTTCAAAGATCTACAATCCTAAAGCACTCAAAGATAGGTGGCAGGTGGTATTTTCTTCTGAAACACTGCTTTCTACCTACCTGTGTTAGGGCTTTATTAAGCTATTGAATATTGTCCCTGATCTCTGTGAGAAATCCTTGTTGACAGTGGACTTAGCTGTATGAGGAAACATTTAAAGAACCATCCTGACATTCAGAAGACATAAATGTTAATACAAATTATATTGTAGCACTAAAGCTACTTGATGCATTTGCTGGATACTGAGACACAATATGCTGGGGGAATAGGGCATTGGTGCCTGAAGGCCTGATTTTTTCAAAGTCCTGTATCGCAAGCAGATATCAAAGAGAACTGTAAAGCTCAGTAATTCTGATTATTAAGCCCTGAATGTAAAGTACCTTGCCTAATGAGGACAGTATAAATTACAAAATATAAACACACTACTGGGAAAAAATACCCTTTGTGCTCTTTCCTTTTTTTTAAAGTACTTTACAGTGTTCAGTTGTAGTTTAATTTAAATCACAGAGTCACAGAGATGCAGGAAGGGATATTGAGAGGTCATCTAGTCCAGTGCCCAGCACAGAATTAAGTACACTTAGACTGTCACTAAAGGGTGTTTGTCCAGTCTATTCAAAAAAACCTCCAATGATAGGGATTCCACTTCAAAAAGATTTTTTTCTAATATCTAACATAAAGCTCCTTTGGTGAAGATGTTTTTGCTTTTGACTTCCCTTATTTTTATATGACTCAAATAACAGGTGATGAAACATTCTACATACATCAATATATGGCTGCTTAGGGCATGTCCATATGAACATTTAATCTGAGGCAAACTGGGATGAGAAACTACCCCACACTATACTGCTGCACTCTAAATATTCATCCGGATCCTGCTAGCATGTACCAAGAGTACTTTAGTGCAATTTGATCTACTCCCATGTCAAAGCAGAGTAAGATCAATGAGCACTAAAGAAGGGCTAATGTGCATCAGCAGAGTCCACAAAGGCATTTAATGCACAACAGATTAGTGTAGGGTAGATGGCCGGAGCTTGCTAGAAACTAAATGATTCTGTAAATCAGCTCTGCTTAACTAACCAGGCAGGTGTGCTTGTAATGCTAGATTTGCTTTTGGATAGGTAGTTACCATGCTCTGAACTTCCTTGCCTTAGGGTACATCTAGACTACTGAGTTTTGTCGACAAAAGTGGACTTTTGTCGACAAAACTATACCAGCGTCTACACTACCGCTGAGTTCTGTCGACATAACGTCGACAGAACTCAGCAGTTTTGTCGACGCTGGTAAACCTCCCCCAGTGATTGCTCCCAGTAGTATGATGGTGTAAGGCACAGGAGCCCTTCACCACCTCCCCTCCATTGCCCCCCACCCACTCTTTTTTGGTTACAGTCCCCTTACGGACTGCCCTCCCCCCATCCCCAAGGGACTTACCTCCATCAACACAGCACCAACAGTTGATCTCCCCACACCAAACTGGTGTCCCACTGACCGGTAGCTATCAGGAGTGGCCAGCTTCCAGAGGGCAATAGCTACCCTCTTCTCCAGTGGGATGGCAGGGCGCAGGTGGGTGTCCTCTCGTTGCAGTGTGGGGGCAAGCCAGTTGCAAAGCTCCAGGAAGGAGGACTTCCGCATCCTAAAGTTTTGGAGCCAAGCCTGATCATTCCACTGCTCCATTGCGAGCCGGTCCCACCAGTCCGTACTTGTTTCCCTCCTCCAACATCGCCTGTCCGGGAAAAAGTTCGGAGGCAGGAACAGTGCTGCTGCATCCTGAAGGAGCGGCTCCAGTCTGGGCTCAGGTTCATGCAGTTGCAGCAGCATTTGAAGCACCGTGGAGTGGGGCCAGCGCCTGGCCAGGGGAAGCTCTCGCTCCATGGTAAACAAAGGTTAGGAAAAACCTTCCAAAAAAAAATGCACACTGCTGTGCTGTGCCAGGAAGCAGGGCACTCCACACAGGCACTGCAGAACCCTTGCTATCCCTCTAGGCAGCTGCAGCAGCAGAGCAAGGGCTAATCGGGGGAGGGGGTGCCCCTTTTAGCATGCATCTCTGCAAAGTGCAGGCAGCAGCACCAGGAAGTACATGCTGTCCCTGTGACCTGGCAAAGCAGTTCCGGGTACTTTCTTCTGTCGACAGAGCGTTCTGCAGTCTGGACACTCTCTGTCGACAAAGCAAAAAGTTTTGTCTATAGTTTTGTCTATTGCTTCAGTAGTCTAGACGCGCTTTGTCTACAGAAGTTTTGTCAACAGATTCTGTCAACAACCTTCTGTCGACAAAACCCTGTAGTTTAGACGTACCCTTAGAGAGCACATTCTTTCTTTGATAGCCTGCAGCTTTGTATGCTCAGAAATGTAAATCTTTCAATAGAAAATGTTCATACATCTATATTACATCATATAATTACATTGGACTTTCCTTGATAGTAGAAAATAGTTTTAAGTTGCTTTCTGAGCATCTATGGCAGGCAAGACATGTTCATTAGGAGGATGAATTTACCTTCCACGCTCTCAGACAAATGAAAAAAAACCCAAAACCCTAGGCGGTATTCATTCTACTGTAGGTTAAGGCAGTGTTTCTCAACCTTTTTTTTTAACAAAGTACCCCTTTAAAAAAATTGTAAGTACCCCCTTTTTCAAGGAAATGTTTGTAAGTACCCCCAGTACCTACAGCTTTCAGACATACACTTTTTCTTCTACTATTGCAACACATTTGTTGAAACAACTTAATCGTAGCTGGGTGGGCGATGACATTTTTGAGTGAAAAAAATACAAAAACAATAAAGCGCTGTAAAACTTAAAACAAAAATTAAGTTTTCTCCAAATTTCAGTTGTGTTGACGTACCCCCAAGATTTCTCTCAAGTACCCTTAAGAGTACTGACTGGTTGAGAAACACTGGGTTAAGGAACGTCTTTGACATTGAGGACCAAAGTGAACTCCATAACAACCCTCTAGAGACCCATATACTATATTTTTGTGGGTCCTTTCAGGCTGCTTTAGTTAAGGATCTTCCTACATTTCTATTTAGATCTCCATTTTCAGAGGTCTCAACTCTGGTGCAAAAGTTTTCTTTATTACTCAGAAGATAAAAATAAAGAGCCCACTGATGATGGTGCAGGGGACATATTCCTTTAAAAAAAAATCACAACCGTGGCATTCTTAACCTGTAGTCACTCTCCCAGTGGTTGAAATATAAGTTCTGGGGTCTCTAATTTCCCTGCTTCCCTGTTTCAGACTGTCATGGAGCCTCCTTATGACTAGAAAATAAAAATGTGATGGCAGATCAATGCAGTGGGGCTAGTCAAGTACCCCATCTCTTCAGAGTAGCCAATTTGAAATCCTTAGAGGGAAGAACAAAGAATACCTCAATGCATAACTTACTTAAGAGTGGCTTTCTACCCTTTCTCTCTACCCTCATCTGCTTTTATTTTGCTGGCACAACACTAGTTTAGAGTCAATCCCTCATGTCTGGGCTTTCCCCACCTATACCTGCACCTGCCACTTGTGTACTGGTGTGCAGTCCACTCTATTCATATTTAGGTTCTTAAATAAGGTCCTCACAAAAACCCACTGAAGTCAACAGAGTTCCATTGATTTTGGTGAACTTGTGAACAGGCTGTAAGATCCTATTTGCCAAAGGACTAAGAACACAATAGTTAACATGCGCAAAGCGCTCAACTTTTAAACTCAGGTCACTAAATTGAGACCTACATGTTCATTTAGGAGCCTAACTTTAAGCACCTATTTTATTCTAAAATCATGAACGCTATAATTTTGAATTTGCAGTAACATTAGATTTTTTTCTAGATTGCATGAATCTTGAAGTGTGCCATGTTTGTTTTAGCCTGTACATTGCTATGCACCATATTTTGCTGATTCAGTCGCAACAGCACTATAGTGTTATAGTTATAACTAATTAAGCTTCTGTATTCTGTTCTTTGATGTCTGAAAAGAACCTATTATTTTAAACAATTGACTAGACCAGATATTTGCCTTCATTAGGCCAGCTTTGCCCTGTTCTGGTGATGCAAAATAGTGCCAAATTTAATTAGCTTGCTTTTGGAGGATTTCTTATGTTTAGAAGAATCCTTGGGCAATAAGGTAGTAGCTCCCACACCAATCCTCTAAGGCTAGGTCTACACTACAGAGTTTTTGTGCAAAGACAGCCGCACTTCAAGCACGTTTTTGTGCAAGTAAAACAAAAGATCAGAGGAGTTTTTCCAGTGTAGGTATTCCTCCTTCTACGAAGAATAACACCTTTTTCCACAAGAGCTCTTTCACAAAAAGGTGTGTGTGAATGGGGAACAGGGGGTTTTTGCGCAAAAAGAAGCAATCGAAAAAAGCATAGGTGCCCGGGTGGCCACTCTGTAAATAGCTACCGGAGCTTTCTTGCGAGAGAGTGTCAATGCAGTTTGGATGCTCTCTTGTGCAAAAGTGCATTGCTTTTTCGATGAGCTTTTGCAGTGTGGACGTGCTCTTGTGCAAGAAGTTTTTGCAGAAGATCTCTTCTGCAACAAGCTTCTTGCGCAAGAAGCCTATAGTGTAGACATAGCCTGAGCTCTGGTACATGGTTTGTAGCTAGGGCCATTGGCAGCAAGCAAGAGATTGTTTCCAAGATTGTCACCCAGAGAGCTCTAGTATCTGAGGAGTATAAAGCTAAGTCAAAGCCAACATTGGCCCCCTCAATTAAACTGCATTGAGCTCTCAATGGCCATTGCTCAGCAGATAGAATTTGTCCCTTGGTAATCTTACCTGCTATTTTGCTAAGTGTAAATTTCATTGACTTAAGTTTTTCCTTTGAGAGCAGTGTAAATAATGGTGAAAAGGGGCCTTCACAGAGATTAGAGGACACAATAAGATCAACTAATTAATTTTAAACAAAACCTATAGTGTACACAACTAGTTTTAAGAACTATTATTTATTATAGTGCCAAGAAAGCCCAAGCAGGACAGCAGACCTTAGGCATGGTACACACCCATGCAAAAACATGGGCCCTGAAGGCTTTGCAATCTGATAGTGATGAGCAAACAGTTCAGGTTTTTGATGAATGTCACATTTGCCTCCTAGGCAAGCCATTTTATGAAAATAGCCTTAAAGTCAATTAAAGGAAACATAACCATGTGGAATGCTGCAACTAAAGAGTAATAAGCACACAGTAAGAACAACATTAGCAAGACAAGTAAGCCAAAAGAGAGAAATGCAAGCAGATGTAAAATGTCACCATTTTCACTTTGACACAATTTCACCAATACATAATGTGGAAATTGTGAATCAGAGTTAGCTCTCAGTTCTAGTCTCCAATAATTTAAAAAGTAAAAATGAAAGGTTTGGTTCAGGTTTCAGAATACTGCAAAACACATATTTGTAATTTTGTATGTATAATATCAGACATTGTGAAATATAAAATCGATTTTTAAAAAATCTTTATATTAAAGTTCAAAAAAATATATAACCGAGGGGGAAAGTGGCACATTCAGGATTTGCATTTTCTCACCTTTGAAATACCTTGGGATTTAAATTCCAGGAAAAGAGGTGTCTGGTGGGGATGGGGTCAAAAGTAAATGACAATGTGATACTATGTCTTGTGTGTATGTGTGTGTGTGTATATATATATATATATATATATATATAATCGCAGACTGTCAACCTAAGTCACACTACTATGGCTATGTCTAGACTACAACTTTTTTTTGGAAAAAGGTACGCAAAATGTGCTTCACAATTTGTGTACCTTTTTCCACTTTTTTTTTTTTGGAAGAAGCTTTTCCGAAATTTGGCCAGTTTACATTGGGCCAAATTTTGGGGAAAAAATTTCTCTCAGAAGATCCCTTCTTCCTCATGGAATGAGGAAGACAGAGCTGTTGAAAGGGCGCATATGCTCTTCTGCAAAAAAAAGCAGAAGAGCAAACACGTTCCCTGGATGCAGCAGAGTTTTTTAGGATACCAAAAAAAACCCCACAGTCTCGATGTACCCACAGTCTACATGTAGGCTACGTCTACACTGCAGGCTTCTTGCGCAAGAACTGTTTTGCGCAAGAATTATTACAGAAAAGGTCTTGAGCAAGAGCGCGTCCACAGTGCCACGTGCTTTTGCACAAGAGATGTACTTTTGCACAAGAGCATCCATGGCAGTGTGGACGCTCTCTTGTGCAAGAAAGATCTGATGGCCGTTTTAGCCATAGGGGTTTCTTGCGCAAGAAACCTCTGTTGCCCGCCCACATTGCCTTCTTGAGCAAGAGCTCTTGCGCAAGATGGCTTATTCCTCGTGGGGAGAGGAATGAGCTCTTGCACAAGAAGCCCTCTTTTCCGACACTTTACTGTAAATTTACTTGCACAAAAAATTGTGTGCAGTGTAGACGCTCTGCAAGTTTACAAAAGCCTGTAGTGCAGATGTAGCCCAAGTGAATAACATAGCTGAAGACAGCATACTTAAATTTGCTCACTGTGGTATCTTCATAGTGGTAAGTCAACAGCTGACTCCTGTCAGTTCTGTCTACTCTTCTTGTTTTGGTTGAGTATCAGAGTAAACAAGAAAGTGCTCAGAGGTCCATTTATCACGTCCTTTCAGCAGGTAGTGCAGATATGTCTTTAGTAAATAAAGCTGCATTTTTATTTGCTGGCTATTGTCTGATACCCTCAGCATTTGGAGGAGAAAATACTGCCTCATATAGGAAAATTCTTACACACACACACACACACACACACACACACACACCCTTTCCCTCTCCCCATTTCCTTGTTATTTCATTATCTGCTGCCAGAGATGCTACATAATCTCTTAATTCATTTTTTATGATAGCATTTAAGGCCTGGTCCTGCAAAAAGCTTGCTAACTGCCTCCTATCCCTTGGTGGCAGAAAACTTACAAGAGTCAAATATTCTGAGAATTTCTGTATTGGAGATATTTCACTTGTATCCAAATTGAGGATACAAAATAAGCTCCATCCAGTTTTGGAACAAACCTTAAAGACATGTTCAGATGTAGAGATTCAAATCAAAATCCCTCCTGTCTCCTTATATTTGAAAGGATTTAGATCCAGGATTCTAATTTTGACTTATCTTTACCATAAGAAAAATCTCAGCTAATGCTAAAGAAACTACTGAACATTTAAAATGCCAAATAAGTAAACAGCTTTTGTAGCAGTTAAATATCTACTTTTATTTTCGATATCATTTCCTGATCTGAGCTTAAATTTCAAAATTATGAGATTTATTTTTCAAGTATCTGATAATTCTAGAGAAACTAAACTGTAAAATTAATATATAGGAAACAGTTAAAATCTTTTATGTTTACAGCTAGTGCGCTTCAATATATTTCAGCTGCAAGAGTTCTATGGTTTTATATTTCCAGCATGAATGTAAAAAAGCTGGCACCCAGCACCAGCATATCAACTGCCTACTCAGAGAATGATTAATCCAAGATAAATAGATGCTGGCTTCATCCACGCTGATTGTATTTCCCAGCCTGATGCTGCTGCATCAGTGTTTCCACTCAGAAGTTTTAAAACATATACAGGAATCATTCTTCTTTGCTCATAAACCACAATGCATCACAAATATAATCCAGTTTTTCCATAGTTTGTTGCTGAATTTAATTTTACTTATGTATAGAGAAAAAGTGTTTTCTTTTTAATACATATACTTTAAACTCGTGTTTTTCTGATTTGTTTGAATTTGTTGCTTTCATATCAGATATTATACAGCTTAACTCTAAAAACAGAACCATAATCAGACTTCTTGAAACAAATCATTACTTAAATTATAGCATACTTAATTGAAGATATAAGTAACTTTGTAATAGTCAGATCCAAATGGTATTCCCAAAGGACAATTGCTGCACAGAGTAAACTGAGAGAAATTCATTAAGCTGTTTTCTGCCATCAGGGATGGAATTTTTGTTTAGGAAGGAAGCAAGGTTATTCCTCACAAATACTATAACCACCCTGAGACTGATGGGGATCTCAAGCATTTTTCAATTTTCATATGCAAATTTGACACATCAGAATGTGTCTGAATAGAGACATGGAATGTCTCTCTCATTACAGTAAGTCATTTCCTCTTCAGGTACTCTTACTTTCTCATCAATGCTGGAAATGAGCCACATCCACCCTGATCTAATTAGCACTGAAGTTACACTCCCATCTCTTTATCCCTGCCTTGCTTTCACTTCAAGCATCTGAGGAAGTGAGTTTTATCTCACAAAAGCTTATGCCCTAATATATTTGAAAGTCTTTAAGGTGCCATTGGACACCATGTTGTTTTTGCTGAAACAGACTAACCTCTCTGAACCTTAGCTCAGTATCAACAGATCTAACAGAATACTGTAACAGACCAGGCTTTGATGATATCACCTTGCGACTTGGCATTGGTGTTAGAGTTTTTGAAAAATTCTTTAGTTACCAAAAAAAGAAAACTCACTCAGCTGGCACCAGAGGGGAAAAGGCTAAAAGTGATTTGTATCTGTTAATCCAAATTATTGTTCAGACCCAAGCATTTTCAGATGTTTCAAGTTTCCACAGCAAGAAAAATTCACAAAAGCAGCAACACTTTAATAAGTGAGGGATAACTTTCATAAGCACAGAAAAAAATGTGCACTATCATAAAGAAAGACTGAATGGCTATGTAATTATGCTTTTGATTCACTAAGGAGTAGTATGTTTAATGGGATGTGCACTATACTAAGGAAAGGGCTAGTTTAGGATTGGCACCTATGTTCCACATGAAACAAGAATGACCATGAGGAATTTTTTGTCTTTTAACTTTGAACATGTCTTGGAGTAGGATTTGCAAACATCAAACTGTCAGGGATATTACCTGGAAAAAATAATAAACCAGATTGAACTCTCACTATAGCAACTTCCACAATTGTTGTATGAGTCAATGCTAGATCTGTGGTGAGCTGGTGGGGGAAAAAATTGTGAAAATAGTTTTCTCTCAGCAAGTGCTGTTTTGATGAAACATTTTTTTTTACCAATTTTAAGCAGTATCAATTTTACTGAAAAAATATTCACAAATGTTGAAATGAATGTAGAAAATTTTGGTTTTTAAGTGGTGTAACAATTTTATTTAGAAATATTTTATTTTATATTAAAAATTTAATGGTTAAACCAAAACACCACACTTTCACTGACTAATCTAGTAGAGTACTTTTAGGGCGCCAACAAGTATGTGGACAAGGGGGACCTAGTAGATATAGTGTACATAGATTTCCTGAAAGCCTTTGACAAAGTCCCTCATCAAAGGCTCTTGTATAAAGTTAGTAGTCATGGGATAAGAGGAAAGGTCCTCTCATGGGTTGATAACTGATTAAAAGACAGAAACAGAGGGTAGGAATAAATGGTCAGTTTTCAGAATAAAGAGGATCTGTACTGGGACCAATCCTATATAACCTATTTATAAACCATCTGGAGAAAAGGGTAAACAGTGAGGTGGCAAAAGTTGCAGATGATACTAAACAGCTCAGGATAATTAAAACCAAAGCAGACTGTGAAGAGCTTCAAAAGAATCTCATATAACTAGGTGATTAGGCAACAAACTGTCAAATTAATTTTGATGTTTATATATGCAAAGTAATCCACATTGGAAAAAATAAACCCAACTATACATACAAAATGGTTGAGACTAACCACTCAAGAGAAAGATCTTGGAGTAATTATGGATAGTTCTCTGAAAACATTCCCTCAATGTACAGTGACAGTGAAAAAAGTAAACAGAATGTAAGGAATCATTAACAAGGGATTGAAAATGAGACAGAAAATATCGTATTCCCTCTATATAGAATATGGAGGTTAGTTCCATCAATATTATTAGCCAGAGTGGGTAGGAATGATATCCCTGGCATTGGCCTCTGTCAGAGGATGGATCTCTGGTCCGACTCAGTATGGCTGTTCTTGTGTTGTGTTCTTGTGAAAATGAAATATTTTTAAAATTTAATTTAGTGAAAATTTTCACAATTATGCTGCGTCCAATTGTGAACAAAATGGTTTTTTTTCCCAAAAATATTTTTTCATGGGATGGATTTTTTCCTGATCAGTTCTAGACTTCTGCAATGGGTCAGGTAGAAAGTCTTTCAGTCAGCCAAAAAGAAAATCAACCAAAAACTCAGATGTATTTTTTAAAATCACATTGCTTAGTATTTGGATTCCTATGGGTAGCCCTGAGCATTTTATTTAAACATTAGCACCTGTGAAAAGGGAAGGATGTACTGTCTCAGAAACTAAAATCCCCTATTTATACACAGAAGAGACAAGCATAGTCAGCATCATGGTGGCCTTCACAATACTGCACACCAGATTGTGCCAGCCATGAATTTTAAGAACCATTCTCACCAATGAGAGAGTAGAGTAGTCCTCATGTCCATTTATTCCCTGGCAAAGAGACTTCCAATTACCACAGAGATGTGCAGAGATGATTCGGAGATATGAACATCTGTCCACAGGAAATTAGTTTGAAGTAATTTCACATAAACTACCAAACAGCTAGTAACAGCTTGGTAACAAATTTCAACTCGGAATTTCTACTTGAATCCACATGTGCAAGACTGGTTCTATACCAAGTTGCTAAAGTATTATTTAACTATGTACATGTTTTATCATTTGTTTTTCCTCCCTAAAAATAGTGGAAGCTACATCTTGAGAATATATAATGACTGTGGCCCATCTGGCCATGGCCCCTTCCAATCCACTGTATGAGGCAGCAGCTTCCACCCCACCAGCCAAAATTATCCTGCTGGACACTCTGAACTGATTATGCCAGGTACCTGTAGTACACTTGACTGTAAGGGTTGGGTCTTCTTCCCTTCCTTGCTCCTTTCACATGACAGTGATGGCTCGCATGCTCTCTCTGCCCCTCGTGCAATAAAAAGACTCTGGAGCAGTTTGAGGATTCTTTGCTTCCCTGCTACCATCAATTGTATTTTTGCCTGCCTCCCACTTGATAGTAGTCTCTATGTAAAGCTTCAAAGGAGTTGGAGATATACATATTTTATGTATACTACAGGTCAGGTCTTGGTGTTTTAGGAATTACAGTATGTTGCAACTTGGTGTGAAGCTTCTGATGTGATGTTATATGAAGATCTCAAATAGTCTTCTGACTACTGACGTATCTCCAGGCTGACAGCTGTTATTTGCCAAGGATGAAAGGAGTTAAGCATTCAGAAAATATATCTAACTGCCCCCATAACTACATCTATAGGTAAATGATGGACACAGCTATAGCGGCAGTTACAAGGTAAAGCCTATTCTACACACAGGCTCAATTTTGGCCTTAGCTTCTCTACTTCACATAGTTCCCAATGTTAGGGTGAGTCTACACTGCAGGGTTTTTTCAGAAAAACATCCATTTTTCAAAAAAAAAACTTCACTTACGTTCACACTGCTCTTTCAGAAGAAGTTTTTTCAGAAGATCTCTTCCAAAAAAGCCTCTTTCAAAAGAAGCCTGCAGTCTAGACATACCCTCAGAGCCCTGAAAATCTGCAGATACCTACTTTATAATCACAGACCATGTTTTTCAGATTGCAGATTGGATGAAGATACAAATTTTCTATCTGTGCGAGGTTCTACCAATGGTGTACCAGATTTTTTTCAGGGATCAAATTCTTCTCAGGTGCATCCACACAAATCCATTTACAAAGAGAAGGCAAAAAAATGTAATGAGCTAGCTCAAGGAAGTCAGTGAATGGTGTCAAGTGTTTCAGAATCTCAGATTCCCAATTAAAAAGTTACATAAAAAAGATAGTAAAATCCCAATGTAAAGGCACATAAATGCCAACACCAGCATATGCTTGAGTACTGTAGACTATATGAACATAAGATAACAAAGTCAATAAAGGAGTCAATCATTTAAACCTACAGATCACAGTACACTGCTGGTAATTCATATTGTGAAAGGAGGCAGGCACTCTTCAGCATGAACAGAACGGAACAACATCAACGCTGTCAACAAGGTTAACCTTGAGTATAATGACGCAAAATCTTAATTATTTTTTTATTCCATTCATCAACCAATTAATTCAGATATCAGATTCCCTGTCCAGTGTTGTTTTCTAATATCAATAGCTTGGACAATATTTTTGGTCCAAGTCTTCTAAAACCAGTCTCTTTATTCATATCAACAGATGTTTTCTATATGAAGCAATAATTTCAACAAACATAACAAAAACAAAACAAATACTCTAAACTTGTATTTTGCTGGTGAGAAGGAAGAAGCACTTTCTTACCAATTTAGTAACTTTTTTACTTTTGTGGAGCATTCAAATAAAAGAAGCTGGAGAGAGAGATTGTTCAGTCAGAAGTTAAGTTCAAACAATTACGTTATTAAATAAAAGTCAGCAGTAGTTTTTAATCAGTGATTGATAAGCTATTCCTGAATTCACTACACAAGTCTATGAATTATAAATACAAATTGTCCTGGCAAACATCTAGCTGACTGAGTATCAAATTCACATATATTTAAAAGTATTGAGTTTTTATTTTAAAATTGCATGAGCCTCAGCTTTTTAATTTAACTTCTATGAGTTAAGGGAACAGAAGGGTTATTATATTTTTAAAAAGACTAAAGTATAGAAATGGCAATATGAAGCTGCACAGTAATACTTTGCACACAGCTTAACAACCTGTAGCCCCCTTTACAATAAAAAGTTCTCCATTCATAATTTTCAAGTCGTGAAACTGTGGTTAACAATTTTACAAGTTTTAATGTTCTATTCCTTAGTTTGGTTTCGTGACAAAATATTTGAAGTGTTTTAAAGTTTAAGCCACTTTTAGTTGTGTGTGGGGGGAGCCTTTGATATTTTTAGTAGCATGGAATATTGTAGCTAAAAAAGAATTTTTCAGAAGGTGAGAAGAGAGTGAAAATAGGGATACAGTATATTGCATATGAAGACAATAATGTCTTCATACTAGTCCTTGCTTTGACTCCAAGAGGAACTGCTAGTATGAATAAGTGCAAGATTGGGTCCTATTTCTGAAAGCATAGATACATTAATAGCAATGTAGTTTCCATATCACAAGAAATTATCACAGTTTGAAGCATTATTTGCTGTTTGCTGCATAAATCCACTTATAAGGAGTTCTCGTGTTAGTGGCAGAGAATTAGACAGCAGTGCAAATGGATTGGAGACATCCTGCTAGGGAGTCTGAAAGCTAGTGTGAAGGCAAAAGATCTCAGGCAGGTGGTCACATGCCTCCAGTTGATCTCCTGAAATCTGTGGATTTGAGGAAATAAAATCCTCTACTTGTGTGTGTTTGGCAAAAGGAACATCATAGCTTTCCTGAACCTTAGATTTTTTTCCCCACAGAGGCATAGGCCTATTTTAGGATTTATATTATATTATAAAATACTTATTTCCTATAGCCTTCATCCTACTGAAGATGATAAGATTCTACAATTATCAGCATAGAAAGAAAAAAGATGACTATTTTAATGCAAACAGCAAGTCTATTGGTTGTGTATTTAACTAGCCCTGTGATTAATTGTTTTCCAGTATTTTACCATCAAGAGCAACACAGAGCTCTCTGGATGCTTCACCTCTAAGGCTAGCCTGAAGCATATGTCTCTACTGCATTTCAGATTCAGTTTGTTTTTACCCATTAATGTTTTTATGTCAAGCGTTCTAAACATTTAAGCTGATTTAACAAACTGCTACAATTAATAACCATTAATGTCTGGATCATAAAGAAGCACATTTACTTATGCCTTGCCAAGCAGGTCAAGGGTTTTCTTAGTGATGTTCCGGGAATGCAATTCTCAACAAAATGAGAACATAGGAATGGCCATAATAGGTCAGACCAAAGCTCCAGTATGCTCTCTGACAGTGGCCAATGGCAGATGCTTCCAAGGGAATGAACAGAATTGTCCACTCCCACTGTCATAGGCTAGGAACACTGAAAGAATAGTGTTTCGTACATCACCATCTTAGCTAGTAGACATTCCTGGCCTGACCTACATGAACATGTCTAATATATTGTATCCCTGTTACAGTTTTGGCCTTCAACATATCCCAAAGCAATGAACTCCACAGGTAAGTGTATGTTTTATGAAGTACCTCCTTTTCTTTCTTTTAAACCTTCTACCTATTAATTTAATTGGGTGACACCTTGTTCTTCTGTTACATGACAGGATGAACACAACTTCTTTATTCACTTTCTTTAAAGAACTCATGAATGTATAGATCTCTATCATTCCCCCTCCCCCATAGTCATCTCCTTTCTTAGCTGAAAATTCCCATTGTTTTTAATCTCTCCTCATACCCTTAATAATTTTTATTGCCATTCTCTCTATTTTTTTCAATTCAGATTATCTTTTTTGAGATGGAGTGACCAGAACTTCATGCAATATTCAGTGTTGCATATATCATGGATTTATAGAAGGGCAATAGGATATTTTTTGGCTTATCTATCCCTTTCCTAATAGTTCCTAACATTCTGTTAGCTTCTTTGACTGCTTCTGCACATTGAGCAGATGTTTTCAGAGAAGCAATCCCATTCTAGGCACATCCCATTTTCTTGGAACAACCAAACCCTTTTCTTGGTTTTTTATGGAGGTTTTTTTTTTTTATAAGAGGAAGTTACATATCAAATTTGGTGGTCCTAGCTCTCACTATTTAGGAGGAATTTTTGAACAAACTGACAGGTGCACAGACAGACAAACTCTCAGGATGTGTCTACACTGGCATCCCTTCCGGAAAAGGGATGCTAATGTAGCACTTTGTAATAGGCAAATCCGCAGGGGATTTAAATATCCCCCGCGGTATTTGCATTAACATGGCTGCTGCTTTTTTCCGGCTTGGAGATAAGCCGGAGAAAAGCGCCAGTCTAGACGTGATTCTCCGGAAAATAAAGACTTTTCCGGAGGATCTCTTATTCCTACTTTCAAGAGATCCTCCAGAAAAGGCGTTATTTTCCGGAGAATCACGTATAGACTGGTGCTTTTCTCCAGCTTATCTCCAAGCTGGAAAAAAGCGGCAGCCATGTTAATGCAAATACCACGGGGGCTATTTAAATCCCCCGCAGATTTGCCTATTCCAAAGTGCTACATTAGCATCCCTTTTCCAGAAGGGATGCCAGTGTAGACACAGCCTCAATGTATAGTAGAATGGAGGAAATAACACAATGGTAGACAAACTAAATCAGGTTGGGATCCATTTTTCCTCTCACTGTCTGAGTTCTTCAGAAGTACCTCTGTGCCCCATTCCCTGGCCTTCAATCCTTCTCTCTCTCTCACCCACTGCCTTTTCATTAGTGTACTTAGGCAAATACAGCAAGAAAGAGAAGTGGTCAGGAGACCATAGGACCTAGAATTTGTCTTATTCATTTATTTTGATGTATAAACAGACACTGATCCCAAGCTCTCTAGTCACAATTCTTGTTCATATTCAGCTTTCCTAACCCTTCCAAGCCCTGGTCTACACTAGAGAACTATTTTGGAATAACTCCGCCTTATTTCAAAATAACAAGCAGAGTGTCCACACTACCAAGCCTGTTATTTCAAAATAACAGGCTGGTTATTTTGAAATCTGCACTCCTGCTTTCCTTGGGGAATAACGCTTCTTTCAAATGTGTTATTTCAAAATAATATGAGTGTGGATGATCTGCTGCTGCTAATTTGAAAAAATTGGCCTCCAGGGGCCTCTCTCAGCTGCACTTGGGGCTGCTCTGGACACACCTGCCAGCTCCACTACTCCCCTTCTCCTGCGGAGTTTAAAGCAGCAGGCTGCAGGAAAAGGGCTTGTGGCACATGGAGAACTTTGCCAGCCCTGTGACATACAGCCTCAGCTGACGGAGCCATGGCAGACCCCAGCGTTCCCTCTGACACCACCCTCCCCCACCCACGCCCATGGCTGCCAGCTCTCCCACAGCACCCTCGGCTGCCACTGGCCAGGGACGCAATAGCCTGGACTGGTGCAGAAATCCTGGATCTCATCGAAGTCTGGGGCAAGGAGACAAACCTCCAGGATCTCCGCAACAGGAAGAGAAACACAGATGTCTATGGCTGGATGGCTGCCAGCCTGGCCAAAAAAGGCCACACCCAGGCCCTTGACCAGGTTTGGATGAAAATAAAGGAGCTTCCAGGCCTACAATAATGCCAGGGAGCAGAGTGGACACTCTGAGGTGGCACTTCACATGTGCCACTACTACAACCAGCTTGATGTCATTCTGGGAGGGAGGCCGGTCACCTGCCCCCTTGCCTGTTGTCATCAAGTCCAAGCAGGACATACCTGGTGCCAGCCTCCATGAGGGAGGTGTTGTGGCAGACAATGAGGAGGAAGAGGTGGTGCACACCCAGGTGACCATGCCCACAAGCCAGGAGCTGCTCCACACCCTGGAGACAGTATCCCGCACCCCTCCCCCAGGATGTCTTACCTTTATCTACACGCAGGGGCAGGTGGGAGATTGTGAGGGGCTGTGTGCTCCTCGCTCAACCTTCTGTGCCTGAGGGTCACGCAACAGCTTGTGCACATGGATGCACATGGAGTGCCAGTCCGGAGCACTCAGCCCCATGATGCTCTCACACAGAAACCTCTAGGTCCTTCTCTGAAGGTTCCTGGAGAGGCCTGCCCTACTTTGCCCTCCATGGTAGGACACCTTCCCAAAACAAGGCACCACTAAAGAGGCTGGGGTTATGGAACCACACGGCAGTGCCATACACAGCACAGGGTCATTCCCACACTCAGGCTGTGTCCAGACTCCATGCCTCCGTCGACGGAGGCATGTAGATTAGCCAGATCGGAAGAGGGAAATGAAGCCGCGATTAAAATAATCGCGGCTTCATTTAAATTTAAATGGCTGCCCCGATCTGCCGATCAGCTGTTTGTCGGCAGATCGGGAGAGTCTGGACGCGATGCCCCGACAAAGAAGCCTTTCTTCATCGACACAGGTAAGCCTGGTTTCACGAGGCTTACCTGTGTCGATGAAGAAAGGCTTCTTTGTCGGGGCATCGCGTCCAGACTCCCCCGATCTGCCGACAAACAGCTGATCGGCAGATCGGGGCAGCCATTTAAATTTAAATGAAGCCGCGATTATTTTAATCGCGGCTTCATTTCCCTCTTCCGATGTGGCTAATCTACATGCCTCCGTCGACGGAGGCATGGAGTCTGGACACAGCCATAGGCAGCATCCTGAAGGAGACTGATCCCGTACATGGGAACCTCCCAGGGGGAGGAAGAGAAGGGGAACCCAGTAGCGCTCTCTATGGAAAGTGGCATCTGCCTTTCATATACACCTCACCCAACACCCACCCCTCCAGCAGGCAGGGATACAAGTTTTCTCTCTGCAAGACACCACCAGCACCACTGCAAGACTCAGAAGGAAGCTGAGCTGCCCTGTCCCCCGCTTCCACCTATAGACTCCTGACCTGGCCGGCACCTTCTCATGCCTGCTTCTCCCCAGGACAGGGGTGTTGTGATGTTCCCTTGGGACATCTGTGTCCCTGCAGGAAAGTTCCCACTGTCTTGGCAACAAAGACACATCCCAAAGCACATCACCATCATCTGAACCAAGATTCTTCGGTGTCAACGTTGAGATTAGGGCTAGGCTTCAGCACAGCATCTCCTGGGATGACTGCCTTTGTCACTCTTCTTCATGGCTGGGCCAGCTATGAGCATGGTATGTCCAGCACTTCCCATACCATCTTCCTGACTCTGCAGGATCTGCCAGAGGAAGAGAATTCTGGAAGACCTAATGCATGAGCAAATGGCCTACCTCCAGTCCCTCATCTGGGGGCTCGATGAGGAGTGCCATGAGTGGGGCCACTGACCAGGAGCAGTGGAAGGCTGCCTAGGAACAGATGGCTGATGGCGTGCATGGCCTCATGCATAAAGGGGGCCACCAGCCACCTTCCTGCCCCCGCCCCCATGGTTTCCCCTTCTAGCCTCCCCCACCCAGGGGCTGCTGGGGCCCCAAAACATGTAGCAGTGGGACCTTCAGAGCAGCTGAAGCCTCATGAGCTGACCCAGGCAAGTACCAGTCTCAGCCCCAGCCCCAACCCTGAAGCCCCCCCTTCTTGTTCTTCCCCCATTCCAGGTTCTTTACCCAGTCCCCTCCCTTGTTTTATACCCCTCAGAGAAATAGTTTTGTTTTTTTCAAAAATAAAAGGTTTTCTTATTTCCTCTGAAGGGGAGAGGGAAGATGGGAGGAGAGTGCCAGGGAAGGAAGGGGCTGGGGAGGAAAGGCACACAGGGGGAATGCAGAGGCCCCTTGTAGAAAAGCACAGGGAAGAGTCTCACAGCTGGCCTTAGCTGAAACTCTTCCTCAAGGCCTCTTGGATGAGCACAGATCCTTGATGTACTTGTCAAATGGCACTGGTGTCCTACTGCTCATAAGCTCTGGCCAGCCATTCAGACTCTGCCTGCCATGCTGGCAGGAGAGTATCCCCCTCGCCCTCTCGCACATTATGGAGAACACAGTAGGCCACCACCAGGAAGGGGATGTTGCACCTGCTGAGGTCCAGAAGGGCGAGGAGACTCCTGAACCTCCCCTTTAAGCGTCTGAATGCATACTCCACCATAATGCAGCATCTTCTCAGCCTGGCATTCAAGTTCTCGTTGGTGGGGTCCAGGCTGCCCATGTTGGGCTTCATGAGCCAGAGGAGCAAGGGTAGGCTGCATTGTCCAGGATACAGATTTGCATATCTACATCCCCAATCCTGATGGAGCACTTGGGGGGGAAAGTGCCAACAAGCATCATCTGGAACAGGCATGAGTTCCGGAAGATGCAGGAGTGACGCGCATTCCGTTACCATCTGATGCTGATGTCGGTGAAGCATCCATTGTGGTCCATGAGGCTCTGCAGCACTATCAAGAAGTACCCCTTCCTGTTTATATAGTCTGATGTCCAGGGGATTTAGGTACATTTGCAGCCACAGGAGTGCCAGGATCAACCTCCAGTTTGGGCTGGCCATTGTCTTGTTGGAGCAGCATGTGGGCAGGTAAATAAACTATGCCATGAGGAGCAGCATGAGACCCGTGAGCCTAGCATTGCTTTGCAGCAGCTCTGGCTCCATGGTGTCAATGCTGTAGCATCCACAAGGGCAAGCAGAACACACTGTGTCCATTTGGTGTTCCACAAGGGGGCAGGCAGTATAGGAGTGAAATGTGAGATGTGGCCATAGAGAGGTGCTCCTGAAAGCACGTGTCACAGCTTGCCTGACCAAGTAGCCACAGGGATTATCCTCTCTCCTGGGAGTGCTTCTGGGGGCTCTAAATTTGAGGAAGGCTCCAATCATTATGGACGTGCTATTTCAAAATAATTCTGAGCAATTTCAATGCTACCCATAGTGTGGACATGCTAGTGCAATTTTGATATTTCGGGAGTTATTTCAAATTTACTTATTTCTAAATTACTTCCTAGTGTAGACATGCCTTAGAGACTGAATTTGTCTCTATCAGTCCATATCTGTTTTATTACCCAAATAATCCACATTTTTCCCAGTCTAAAACCAATAATCTTCCATGTCCTATGAAATCCAGGTTTATATATAATTTATGAAAGTTGCAAGCTTTAGGATTTTCATCATTTTCCAAACTCTGAAAAGATCTTAGTTTTTCTAAGCATTGTACTCTAAGAAGAAAGTAAGATTACTTAAAATGTCTTGTTGATTCTGAAGTTGTGAATTTTTTGTAGAAGCCCAGCCATATAATAGAGCTCATCCTAAACACGAGGAGAATCCCTAATTTATTTGAATGTCTCTAAATATCTGCAGGTTTACATGTCATTTATTGTGATGAATATAGTCATCCCAACTCTCTAGCTGTGAGGCTTGTTTATTAAGCAAAATCTGACCAAGAAAAATGCTAATTACTTCTCAGTAATTTATGGACTACTGAAATGCTCTCAAAGAATATCTGGATCTGACTGATACAGTCACTAATTTCCACACCTGGGAATGTATTTACTTCTAAGCCAATGAGTAAAGATTTAATCAGCAATTTAATACTGTTATTTGTGATATGATAGCAGCTAATGGCCCCTGACAGGGTCTTTTTTGTATTTTTCTGTAATAATATTTTATGATACTTAGTCAGCCTGCAGAAATCAAGAACCTTTTACTTTCCAGTAACTGCTTGAACTGTTTAGTATAAATTATATAGTCCAATCCTACTTCTATTTAAATCAACAGAAAAACTCTTATTGATGTCATTGAGAGCAAAATTAAGATGTTAATTTGCACTATTCATCCCTAAGAGAATACAGTGTAAAATTAATATTATGTTAAATTTTCTTCTCCAGTAATGTTTATCTTTAAATTCCTCTGGAGAGTAGAAAGCTGTAAAGCAGACTCAGATCTCCTACTCTGGACTGAGCAAGAACTGATCTGTATGTATAAGATCTTCCTGTCTCTAACATACTAGACCAGATTTTCATGAGATCCAAGATGAGTTAAACTGCTAGCCTATAAAAATCACAGATTAATGGATTTCTATATGATTTACAAAGGAGAGGGAATGTTCCCCTAAGTCCCTTGCTGTGTGCAAATTTCATTTGCCCTTTGCACTCTTTGTTCCTGAATTATACACAGTGGCTACGTCTACACTGGCCCCTTTTCCGAAAGGGGCATGCTAATTTGACAGGTCGTAATAGGGAAATCCGCGGGGGATTTAAATATCCCCCGTGGCATTTAAATAAAAATGTCCGCCGCTTTTTTCCGGCTTTTAGAAAAGCCAGAAAAGAGCGTCTACACTGGCCCCGATCCTCCGGAAAAAAGCCCTTTGAAGTAGGAATAAGAGATCCTCCGGAAAAGGGCTTTTTTCCGGAGGATCGGGGCCAGTGTAGACGCTCTTTTCCAGCTTTTCTAAAAGCTGGAAAAAAGCGGCGGACATTTTTATTTAAATGCCGCGGGGGATATTTAAATCCCCCGTGGATTTCCCTATTACGACCTGTCAAATTAGCATGCCCCTTTCGGAAAAGGGGCCAGTGTAGACGAGTCCAGTGTGTGGTTGATAGCATAGTGCAGTATTCACCCTGTGTAATCTGAAGAAGAGGTATGGAATGATCATCTTGTAAGGGAAAGAATCCCAGGCTCAGGGCACCCTTTATTTTCTAAGGCAATGTCTACACTAGGGAAGAAATTTGATTAAAGATACACACCTTCAGCGATAAGAATATTATAGCTGGAGTCGACATACCTTAAATTGAACTTCTCTGGAGGCCTAACTGTGGGAAGTCAATGGGAAAAGCTCTCACGCTGACTTCCCTTACTCCTCATGACCCTATGAAGTACTGAGGTTGATCAAGATGCCATCAGCATTCGATTTAGCAGGTTCTTAGTAGACCTGTTAAATTGGACCCCAGAAGGTCAATCTCTAGAGCATCAATCTCCGTATAAGTATAGACAAATTCTAAGACAACAAATCCTTCTTCTGATGTATCTCCTCGTATCCCACTTATTTCCTATCCCAGCTTGGCCATAGCCATGTTGGTATCTCAGCTGCTGCTCCCAGCTGTCGGTGTAGACCAGGGGTAAGCAATAACAAAACTGCAGCCAGCAGGGTTAGTCCCTGGTGGGCCTCAGCAGGTATCAGAGGATCACAACTCTGGTTGGCTACCCATCACCATTCCCAGCCAATGCAAGTGGTAGGAAGTGCCACAGACTGGGTCGCTGCTTACTGCCGCTCACATTGGCCACGAACAGCAATTCACAGCCAACCAGAGCTACAATCCTCTGATACTTGTGGAGGCACAGATAAACATGGAGGTGGGGACCCACGAGGAACTAAGCCTGTGGACTAGATCATGTCTGCAGGCTGGAATTTGCCCACTCCTGATGTAGACTCTGATTGATGGTGGTGTAAGAATCACACACACACAGCTGTCCCAGGAGGATGCGGAGGGCCAATCTGATACCCATTTCTGGATCCAATAGAATCTAATTTGTTAACTTTCTCCAAGGAGAGAGTGACAATATACTGACACGCCATATCTGAGAGTCTATTTTCCATATCTTTTATTTCTATGTGATCTTTATTTTAGAACCAGTGGCATATTGCATAAGTATAGCCTTGAATGATGGCCTCAAACCTAGTAGCAGTTGCAGAGTAAATTTGCTTTTCTTGGCATACAAAACACAAGGCATTCACAGTTTGTATACCACCTTCGCCTTTTTTCTTCCTCCTCCCATTCTCCTCTTCTCTTTTTCGCTGTTTCCTGCTTTTCTTCTTTTACCCTAGTTCTTCCTTCTCTTTCCTTTCCTCTTTCCCTTCCTCTCCCTCAATCAATTCTGCGTTCCATATCTATACACGAGCAGACCCAGGATTTTTCTTGCTGAACTGGTGATGACCCAAAGAACCTCTCAAAAATGGGGCCAGTGGATATGGGTCTTCACAGATCTTTGCTGTCCAGTTGGTAGTGTTCCCCATTGCAGTTTTTGGAAGCCAGTAGCAGAAGATGAGGACTAGCTACTGCCTGGCTGTCCAACATGCTACAGCATGGCAGTACTAGGGAAGTTCAAAGAGCTGAGCAGGCAAAGAGTATCTCCCAAGAGTTATATTAACACTGGAATGGTCTCTCCAGTGTTAATATAACCTGGGGCATTCCCCATAAATGGTGATGTCTGGCCACTTTAAACAGGTGAGGTAGCTTCACTGGCACTAAATTGGAAATATTCATGAATTCTGGATAATCAACTAAATAATGAAGGGGCAAATCCAGCTCTCAGCTCTATGAGCACGGAGGTTTTCCCAGTAGAACTGGAAGTTTCACTATAAAAAGGGGATGGAGGTAAAATTTAGGAGGAGTGGGCTGTAAAAGACACACATCTCCTATTTGGCAAGAGCCCAGCATAATGTGTATTCCTGTATAGCAGTGTTCCCTCTAACCTGTGGGACAGCACAGCTTCAGGGGTGATTAATCAGCCCCTCTCCCCGCCCAGTCAGTCAGCTCCCTGCATAGAGCCCTGAGCCCTGACTGGGCAGGGATGATGAATCACCTGTGAAGCTATGCTGCCCCACAGCTTAGAGGGAACACTGCTGTGTAATAATACAAAGTCAGAAGGGCATGGACAGGGTAAGAGAATTCACTGTGTCTACAGTTCTTCCATACGTGGCTTGTGAACTGAAGTAGCCTTCACAAAGAAGATGCCGAGCCATTCTGGATGTTTGGTAGACAGGATAACAAATACAGTGGAGTAGTAAATGGCAAGCCTTTTACTTCATCCAAGTGCAGGATCCCAACATTGGGCCCTTAACATGTAAAATTCCCTCTTGAGTTTCCTTACACATAATGTCTGTATTATCTATATAATGGTTCCTGCTACATATTCTGAAAAAGGCAGCCCTCAGAGGGCAAAATGAGCTTAGAACTCTAAAACTAAGAGGACTACAATACAATCAAATCTGGAAAATCCATCCTATATCATTTCTAACAGTCACCCATGAGATTACAAAACAATATGAAGAGTGCACTTGAGCGGTAATAAACAAGTCATGTTACTAGATGTTGAACTAAATCAATATAGTCCCAGTGAAGTCATTACTACAACATCCGTTTATACCAGCTGAGAATCTGATCTTTGCTGTACAAAAATCTTGTATTTAATTTTAAGCCTGATGAAGATCTTTCATTTTTTAAAACCCAATTCCCTCCTCAACTACATTTCTCACTGGCTTTTCCCTTGTAACTACAAAATGCCCTAATTGTTCTTTTCACTGAAATCTTATTTATTCCAACCAGACATCCCGGACTCTGAAAGCAAGTGTTACTGATGCAATCATGAATAATCAAAGTATGTTACATAATAGCACAGCACTCCATAGTGAATAAAGCCAGAATTGTTCCTCATAAGTATGAGGCAAGTGGAAATAAATTGTGAGTCAAACTGTCTGCCACCCTAAGAGTTTGCGAACCAAAGAACTGCTAACAGCAAAGTCATGTGATGCTGGGTGAGCACGTTACAACGTTAAAGTAGCAGCGTGCCACATCTTATAATTCAATAATATAGAGAAAACAGGCACTGTACAAGGAATCCTAAAAATACAAAGGTATTGATATGTATTGTGGTAGCACCTAGAGGTCCAGTCTGGCCTTTCTTATTAAAATTTCTATGACTGGTCCATAAACGATGCTTCTGGGTATGTCTACATTGCCACCCTAGTTCAAACTAGGGTGGCTAATGTAGGCATTCGAAGTTGCAAATGAAGCCTGGGATTTAAATATCCCAGGCTTCATTTGCATCTTGCCGGGCGCCACCATTTTTAAATCCCTGTTAGTGCGGACTCCGTGCCCGCGGCTACACGCGACACGGAGTAGGTAGTTTGAATTAGGCTCTCTAATTCGAACTACCGTTACTCCTCGTGGAACGAGGTGTACCGGTAGTTCAAATTAGAGAGCCTAATTCGAACTACCTACTCGGTGCCGTGTGTAGCCGCGGGCACGGAGTCTGCACTAACGGGGATTTAAAAATGGCGGCGCCCGGCAAGATACAAATGAAGCCCGGGATATTTAAATCCCGGGCTTCATTTGCAACTTCGAATGCCTACATTAGCCACCCTAGTTCGAACTAGGGTGGCAGTGTAGACATACCCTCTTTTACCATCAACTTTGAGGGCACAGTTATTTTGTGTTCACTAACTTTAGGCTACGTCTACACTACACACCTTTTTCGAAAGCCTCTTTCGAAAAAGAGCATCTAGTTTGCATTATGCTCTTTTGACAAAAAAGGCACCCGGAACTGCTTCTGGCAGGGTATGGGGGCATCCTTTACTTCCCGATGCTGCTGCATGCCCTTTGCAGAGACAAAATACAGGACTATGTAGCACTTTAAAGACTAACAAGATGGTTTAATAGGTGATGAGCTTTCGTGGGCCAGACCCACTTCCTCAGATCAAATAGTGGAAGAAAATAGTCACAGCCATATATACCAAAGTATACAATTTAAAAAAAATGAACACATATGAAAAGGACAAATCACATTTCAGAACAGAAGGGCGATGCGGGGAGGGGGGGGAAAGGAAGGTGAATGCCAGTGAGTTAATGATATTAGAGGTGGGGAAGGGTAGATGTCTGTGAGTTAATAGTATTAGAGGTGATAATTGGGGAAGCTATCTTTGTAATGGGTAAGATAGCCGGAGTCTTTGTTAAGTCCCCTGCGGAGAGTGTCGAATTTTAGCATGAATGCCAGTTCAGAGGATTCCCTTTCAAGTGCAGATTTGAATGTCTTCTGAAGTAGGATGCAGGTTAGCAGGTCATTGAGACAGTGTCCTTTCTGGTTGAAATGACAAGCAACTGTTTTTTCTTTGTGATCCTGTCTAATTTCTGTTTTGTGGGCATTGATTCTTTGGTGAAGTGTCGACATAGTCCTGTATTTTGTTTCAGCTACACCAGACTAACACGGCTACATTTCTATCACTATTCTACTTTGCAGAGACGTGTGCTTAAAGGGATTCTCCTGGACAGCCATTGGTCTGCTCCTGCTTCTGGCTTGCCTACCTCCTAGAGGGAAAACAAAGCTGCTGCAGTGCTTGCTCTGGTTGCCCTGCTTTCTTGGACACCACATTAATTTCTTTTCTGGTTTTTTTTTTCTGCTTTTCACTGTGTTTTTGGCCATGGAGTCGGAGCTGCCCTTGGGCAGGCGATGGCCCCACGCTGCTATACTGCACCTTCTGTTGCATCTTCATGACTCTGTCATGAATTTCTCGCTCCATGTGGACCCGGACCAGACCTTCGAGACCTTTGTCCAGGATGCAGGAGCTCTGTCCTTGCCCCCAAATTTTTTTGGGGACAGGCAGATTTGGAGGCATGAGACAAGTTCAGACTGGTGGGACCGGCTTGTCATAGAGCTCTGGGATGATGACCACTGGCTCTGCAACCTCAGGATGTGGAAGGCCACATTCCAGGAGCTTTGTGCCTGGTTAGCCCCTGCTCTGGAACACCAGGAAATCCACCTGCAGCCCGCTATCCCCCTGCAGAAGCAAGTCACAATCACCCTTTGGACGCTGGCCACCCCCGACAGCTCCCGCTCCGTGTGACACCAGTTTGGTGTGGGGAGGTCTACCATTGGGGCCATTTTGATGGAGGTAAGTCACTTTCGGAGGACAGGCCCTGCTAAGTGCTAGAGTTGAGAAAGGGGGACTGCCAGGCAAGGGCAAGAGGGAGTGGGGGATGGAGGGGCACTTGGAGGCAACTCCTCAACCAACTCTGCACTAATGCGGGGGAGGGGGGTATCCTGACAAGGGAAGGGCTGGATGGGGAGGGGAGGAGAGTTCTAACTATCTAACTCCCTGGTTTTGTCTGTCTATTTGTCTCTTGCTGCAGGTGGTGAGGGCCATCAATTTGGAGCTGCTGAAGAGGCTTGTCCGTCTCGGGGACCTGGACAACATCCTTGACAGGTTTGCTGCCCTTGGCTTCCCAAACTGTGGAGGAGCCCTCGATGGGACTGTAAGGGGGTGGTCCCTTGGCGTAGCTTCAGATATGGCCAGCCCAGGCTCCCAGGGTCCCCTTTCTTGGTTTATTCTAGCCCTATCAGTGAGGCACCTCCGGCGTAAGGCAACCAATAGCCCTGTCGGGGTCCCTTTACCAAACGGGCATTGTGACTACCCTTTGCCCTTGCCCCAGCAGGGCTAACACCCAGGGTCCTCAGTCTGGTCCCTCGTATAGCCATACATCTCACTCTACCTGCGGAGTGCGACTTCCCGTATCCCTGTTTCTGTACTGGTGGGTGCGGGGTAAGATTTTGTCTGTCATTCCCCTGTGGGGTAGGGGGATCCAGGGCCCTAAGGACAGGGTCAGCGTGGTCCCTGGCTGGCTGGCAGGGGATCCTTCCTGCAACTCACCAGCAGCAAAACCCTGCCCTGGGCCACTTCCTACCCTTCCTGCTACCTCCTTCCAGCCGCACTGGGGCTATGGGCAGGTTCTCGGTGCTCCCTGAACTTGCCCCAGTCACTTGTCCACTCGCCCCCCCTTTCCTGTGTTCTGGGGCAGCTTTTCATCCCTCCTGCCATCTCCGGCCCCACCCCATCAACATAGGCAGCCCCACCTTCTATGTCAATTGGGACGCCGTGCCCTTGATTAGCCCTGTCTCCTCCCAGCTGCGCCGCTACTGCCGAGCGGGCAGTGCAATGGGTCAGGCCCACCTCCCGCCAGGTGTACAAGGTCATGGAGGGTTCCAAGACCCCCCAGAACACCGGTGCCCCGTCACAGGGACACACATCCCAATCCACGCACTGCCCCATCGAGCAGCCCAATTTATAAACAGGAAGGGCTACTATTACATGGTGCTGCAGCTCCTGGTTGATCATCAGGGATATTTTATGGACATGTGTGTCAGGTGGTCGAGGCGGACGCATGATGCCCACATATTCCTCAACTCCCACCTGTGCCGCAGGTTGCAGGCAGGAACATTTTTCCCTCAGCAGCACCTCACACTTGAGGACATGCAGATGCTGGTGTGCATAGTGGCTGACACCGCCTATCCCATGTTGCCATGGCTCATGAAGCCCTACACCGGCCACCTGGATGCGAGCAAGGAGCTTTTCAACATGCATCTTAGCCAGGCTCACATCCAGGTGGAATGTGCTTTCAGCCGGCTGAAAGGGAGGTTCCGTTGCTTCCTCACAAGCCTGAAGATGGGCGAATGCCACATCCCGGAGGTGGTGGCTGCGTGTTGTGCCCTCCATAACCTGATGGAGAGGAAAGGGGAGGCCTTCCTGCCGAGGTGGGGGCCAGGTGCTGATGGTGAGGAGAGGCCATTTGAGCAGCTCCAGATGGCTGCCATCCGCCAGGCTCACCAGGCTGCTGTCCAAATCCGAGAGGCCCCAAGGGAGAGATTCCCAGCAGGAGCTCACTGACTCTGCCCAGGGCTTCCCCTATGGGGGGTTTGGCCTGGACCATCCCTACCTTTCCCTCCACAACCCTCACTCTCTTCACATAAAGAATACATACACACCGGGCTTTCTTTGTAAGTACACATTGGTTTTTTATTAGAAACACTAGCAGTACAGAACATGTGCTAACTGTATAAACCACCTTTCTCTTGTTACTGTTCAACTGTTTATAAACAAAGTAAATCTGTCACTCAAAAATAAAGATTTTGTTACATAACTGAAATGTCCTTTAACTGGGGTGTTAGGGGGCTGAAAACATGGAGGGGGAGGGGGCTCAAGTAGGCCGCTGCTTCCCTGATCGCAGGGTCCTGGCACCGTCCTGCATCCTGGCACTGCCATGGCCTTGGGCTCAGGTGGAGCGAGAGCCAGTCCTGTCCTGAGCAAGGGGGGTAGCTATTGGGCCTGTGAGGGCTCAGGAGTAGGGGGCTGGGAGAGAAGGGGAAGCTGTGAGAGAAGGAGCCTGGAGTGCAGGAGGAGTGGTGCCCGTGACAGGGGCAGCCAAGGCTAGGACCTCCCGCATAGTGGCACAGATGGAAGTGCGATGCTGGACTAGCTCATCCAGCAGCCTGTTGCACCACTCAGCCTCTGCCTCTGTTCTCTGCTGAAGGGTCCTGTTGAGGTCCTGCAGGACCACTACATGCTCCTTCAGCAGGCCTGTGTAGACATGCCAGTGCCTGCGGGTGCCATGAGTCCGGGATGGTGGTGGGGCAGGTGTGGTGCTCCCCTCTTGGGCAGAGGGTCCGGCTGTGGAGGAAAAGAAGAGGAGACAATCAATGTCTGTGTGCACCCCTACTGTCCCCGAGGGCATGCTGTCACTGTCAGGGGTTCTCCTTTGGACAGGAGACTGCGTGTGAGTTGGGCAGTGGCCTGACAGCATCACAGGGGCCCCACAGTGGCAATGTGAATAGATGGCTCCCCACCCTGCCAACCCGCCCATGTGTGGTGACCCCTCAAAGCACTCACCTGATGATCCCTTCCCGATGTCCATGGACGCCTGGGAGGCCTCTGGGGTCTGAAGGACCGGCTCCTGGGAGAGGGTCCCTGCTGCTTCTCTTCCTGCTTTTCCTCCTCCTCTGCGTGCAGCTCTCCCGCCTGGTCGTCCTTCCTCAGGGGTCGGTCCACAATGTCTGGGCTTCCCCACCGGCCAAGGTCTAGTAAGGGCAGCTCTGTGGGGCTGCCCCAGAGCTCTGAGCCTTAGCATATCCCTGCTGCAGCTCTTTCACGTTGGGCCTCACTTGGTCCATGGTGTGAGGGTGATGCCCTTTCTTGCTCAGTCCCTGGGCCATGAGCCAATATATGTCCACATTCCTGCGGCATGACTGCAGGGCTCTTTCCTGGGACCAGAGCTCCAGGAGGTTTTTCATTTCCGGTCCTGAACAGGCTAGTGCCCGACTTTTGGTGCCCCGGGTGGGTTCTCCTCACTGTCCTGAGAAGGGCCGGGGGGCCTTGAGGCTGGGACATGGCTAGCACGTCTGGCTCCAGTGCTCTGGCTGGCTTCCTGACAGCAAGGCCTGTCTGGGTGCCTGTGCCTTTAAGAGGATGCAGCCAGGAACCACAGAGGTGCTCAACATGTAAAGGCTGGACTGTCCACCAGGGCTTCTTCCTGGAGGCCTTTTTTCCCCCCAAAAAGAACAGGCTCCCCGCATCCACACATGCCATTTTTCAACAGATCTCTGTCAAAAAAGGCGTTATTCCTTGTAAAATGAGATTTACCACCGTTGAAAAAAACCACCGTGTTCTTTCGATTTACTGTCAACAGAATGAGGCGGAAGTCTAGACGCAAGTACAGTTTTTTCCAAAAAGGGCCAGACTACGGGTTTTTTTTGTTTTGTTTGTTTTTTTTTGTTTTGTTTTTTAAAACACATCCTTAGATGTGTAGCTAACTCTTAAATAAAGTCTGAGGGCCAAATCCTCAGCTGGTATAAATCATCATAGCAATATTGATGTCAATGGTCAACAATCAATTTATATCTGCTAAAGGATCTTGTTTGAAGCCCTCAGCATAAGGCTGGTGCACCCTTGGGAGGGTTAGGAGTTCAGCTAAACCAAGAAATTTGGGACAAAGCTTAACTCGTGTGTTATAGTGCAAACTCTGGATATTCATAGTGCTGCTTCTAGAATTCCTTAAGATATTCTTGTATTTTGCATCTTACAGTCTGAGCAATAAAGCAGAGTTTTCTTTTATATAGCTGTGCATCTGTATTGTGTTAGTGGGGATTTCAGGGACAACACAGAGGTGATTCCTTATAATAGAGCAATAAATTAGGAACTAAATGGTAATATTGTACTAGTGGGTAATTAATTTGGAGTCCTCAATTGATGAAATCACACCAGTGCACATCTACTAGGGTACGTCTACACTACAACGTTAATTCGAACTAAGCTAATTCGAACTAATGGATCCAGACTAAAAAACTAGTTCGAATTAGCGTTTTGCTAATTCGAACTAGCATGTCCACATTAAGTGGACCCTGAACCAGGCTTAAGGATGGCCGGAAGCAATGCCGGCAGGGCATCAGAGGAGGACTTAGAGCGTGGAGATGCTATCTCAGGCTAGCCGAGGGCTGTGCTTAAAGGGTCCCGACCCCCACCCTGGACAGACAGTTCTCATGGGTGTCCCGCTTGCAAAGCAGTCCTGGCTTGGATTGCCCGGAGTACTCACACTGGAAACATCACAGCACTCGGCCATCAGACCGGCTGCACTTGCCGCAGGTTGCCATCTGGGGAGAGGGGGCAATTGGGGGGCTGCAGGAGAGCTTCCACCCTCAGAAGCCCACAGAGCCAGCCCAGTCCTCCCCGTCGGGGGCGCGTACCCCAGTCCTCCCCGTCGGGGACGCGTACCCCATTCCTCCCTCACCTCCTTCCACTTACCCTTCCTTAGCCCCTCTTCTTGATGTACAAAATAAAGGACAATTGTATTCAAAAATGGAATCTGTCTTTATTGAACAAAACTGGGGGAGACTGGGAAAAGGAGGTGGGAGAGGGGAAGAGAGAGGGTGGGAGAGGGGAGGGCAACTGAAATGATCAGGGATTGGGAACAGGTCCCATATGAAGAGAGGCTAAAGAGACTGGGACTTTTCAGCTTAGAAAAGAGGAGACGGAGGGGGGACAGGTTAGAGGTCTCTAAAAGCAGGAGTTGGGTGGAGAGGGTGCATACAGAAAAGTTCTTCATTAGTTCCCATAAAGAAGGACTAGAGGACACCAAAGAAAAGGAATGGGTAGCAGGCTTCAAACTAGTAACAGAAAGTTGTTCTTCACAAAGCAAAGAGTTAACATGTGGAACTCCTTGCTGCAACAGGCTATGAAGGCTACAACTAGAACAGAGTTTAAAGGGAAGTGAGATCAAGTCATGGAGGTTGGGTCCATGGAGTGGTATTAGCCAGGGGTTAGGAGTGGTGTCCCTGCCCAAGGTTTGTGGAAGGCTGGAGAGGGATGGCACGAGACAAATGGCTTGGTCACTGTCTTCGGTCCATCCCCTCCAGAGTCCCTAGGGTTGGCCGCTGTCGGCAGACAGGCTACTGGGATAGATGGACCTTTGGTCTGACCCAGGACGGCCATTGTAAGCTCAGGGCTCAGGGTCGGGGGTCTCAGTGGACCCCCTTGATTTTCATGCACACCTGCTCCTGGGTGGCCAGGCTGGCAGTTCTCCTGCCCTAGCCGGCCACTTTCCTGTGCCTAGTGCGGAGATCGTGGACGAGGTCCACAATGTCCGCACTAGCCCAGGCGGGTGCCCACATCTTGCGGTCCCGGGCAAGCTCCCGGGAGCCGCCAGCCTGGTCCCGGGAAGAGGCGGAGGGCTGGGTGGCAGAGTGTGGCTGGCTCGTGCTGTGTCAGGTGCAGGGTCTGATGGCTGAGTGCTGGCAGGCTTGCACCTGGCACGGGCACCGTGGCCAGCCCGTGCCCCATTAAGGGGTCCGGGGCCGGGAGGGGGGCATACGAGTTTCCCTGGTGTTGGCCAGAGTGGCCACCAGGGAAACCTGGGGAGGGCTAGCCTCCCATTAGTTCAAATTAAGGGGCTACACAGCCCTTAATTCGAACTAGCTAGTTCAAACTAGGCTTAATCCTCGTAAAATGAGGATTACCTAGTTCGAACTAAGCGCTCCGTTAGTTCGAATTAAATTCGAACTAATGGAGTGCTAGTATAGCGCCTATGAAAGTTAGTTCGAACTAACGTCCGTTAGTTCGAACTAACTTTGTAGTGTAGACATACCCCTATATATTTGAGAGAGTCTGTCTGTCTGTTTGTTCAAGAACTCATTGAGCTGGGAGCACCAAATTCAGTATGCAGATTCTTCTTATCATAACTTAAAGCAACATAAGGATTTGGTTTTGCCAGAATAATGGGATTTGCTTGGAAAGGGATTGCTTTTCATAAAACCATACAGAAAAAGAGGCAAGTGAAAAGGACTGGCTGGGGGCATGCCCAAAACCCCGCATTCAGGACTGCCCCAGCCTTGATTCTCCCACCCCTCAGGTGTCCTTTGGGGAAGGCGGATGCTCCCTCCCTCCGCCCCCTCACAATTTGTACAGGGACATTTCTGTCTTTTCCCATTCGTGAGGGAGCAAGGGGAAAGTGCACAGTTTGCTTCATTCCTCAGTCTGGCTGGGGAGCATCCAGGCAGAAGAACATGGACCTGCCCCAGCCAGGGAACATGTACCTCTCCCCAAGCTGTGCTTGCAAGAGATGCAGTAGCCATGGAGCGGTACTACTCACCTGCCTCCAAGCTATTGCAGTGAAACAGCCTGCATACTGATCCCCTCATTCCCAGCCCCACCCCAGAGCAATGATTTAAATGAAGAAAAACAAACATTAACTGAGTTAAGGATCAGAGTAGCTCTGAGTAAATCTTCTAGTGAGGTTATATGGGCATTCCTGTCCTTCTGCACTCATTATATTGCCCTTACGCCTTTATGTTTCTCCTGGGGCATTATTTGCCACACATTCAACTAATACACTGTTATACTGAGTGTTCAAATTCTCCACCTGGACCTTTTACCACTGTCCAGTTACACATCTCCTGAGTCACTGCCATTTTGCACATCTAAAACTGAGCCATTCTTTCCGTTGTTTCTATTCTTGAGAAAACGACCATCCTCCTATCACCCAAGTAGGCAACACCTGGATAATCTTGGACTTCTTTCTCTCTCTCTCTCCTTTTCCCTGCCCACAGAGTTCCTCGCCTAATTGGCATTTCCCCCCCTTTATGACATCTTCAGTAATCATCCTTTCTTCCTTCTCTCCTGATGAAACACTAGTCTATGCTCTGGTAATTTCCCACTATGACTACTCTAACCTCTCTGTTCTAATCCTCCTCTTCTTTGAATCTCAACTCTGATTTATACTCTTTGCAAATACCCTTCAGGCATTGTCTTATTTTTAAGCATTCCACAAATCTACTCCTGCACCATCCTTACTATCTCCTAAAACTCTACGTTAATCTATCTACACACCACTCAATCTTTCTTCCAAACTACCTTTTATCTTACAGCCAGAATATGCTCTCAGGTGTCCCCACAAAAATCTGAGGTAGCTCCAGTACATCCATTGAGTAACTACACTGAGAAATAATAGCAAAACTTTATCCTTCGTGCTCTCTTCAGAGCCTCTCTATTTGCATACATCAAGCCAACTTTCTCTTTCTAGTCACTTCTGAAAAACAACCTGTTCTGCAAGCCTGCTGGTAATATCAGCATGAGATGCTTTGTTCACTGCACTGTGCCCTTTAGATTGTAAGTAGAGATTGTCATTTTTATTGAATATATTTTACCTGTTGTAAAGCACCATGTACAGTTATGGCATTATATGAATAAATGATAACCATAGCGCTCTGTGGGTTATTCTGTTTTTTAATATGCATGTATAATCAAATTTATGAGTGTCTCTAAGCATAAATTGACACCTTTATATTTCATAACATGCTGCATATACATTTAACTTTATAAGCAGTTTGAACCCTACAATTTATTGCACAGCATATGCTATAATCAGAAGCATAATTTTAATAAAGTTGTCTAATGCATGTTTTTGCTACCATTATTAGCCATGTGATAGTAATATAAACATTATAAACAGTAGAAACTCAGAGTTATGAACACCAGAATTACAAACTGTTTCACCACATACCTCATTTGGAGCCTGACGTACACAATCAGGCAGCAGAGACAAAAAAGAAAAAAGAAAAAAGAAAAAGAGGAAAACAAGCAAATACTGTGCAGTACTGTATTAGCCATAAACTAGTAAAAATAAAAGGAAAGCAATATTTTTCTTCTGCATAGTACAATTTTAAAGCTGTACAAAGTCAATATTTATTTGTAAATATTTGAAAGAACAACTATAACATTTTGCTCAGAGTTACAAACACTTCAACCTCCACTCCCGAGGTGTTCATACTTCTGAGGTTCTACTGCAAGTACATGGGAGGGGGCACATTCCCCAAATGCTGTGGGATGAGGGGCAAGGTGCCAGATGCCAACAGTACCATTCCGTCCATTGGACAGTTTGGGATAATGACCTGCAATTGGGGGGCCTTACCAGGGTGGCCAGGGGATTAGTGGGGGACCTGGCACCTGCAGTAGGGATTGGACCTGCTCCCATGCTCACGGGTGGTAGGAAGAGGAGTGACTTGCCCCCAGCCTGCTCTGCTTCTGGCCTCCCAGATTGTCGTTTGGGGGAAGGAGCTTATGGGAAAGGGTAGGACTGTCCCTTGCCCTTTTGGCAGCAGGAAGCAGAGTGACCTGATCCCAGCCCACTCCACTCCCCCAGCTCCCACATCCCTCAAGGGAAAGTGGGGAACCATGCAGTGGTGGGAAGCAGAGTGACACAACTGGGAGTTGGGGGAATGGAATGAGCTAGGGCCAGGTTGTTCTGCTTCCTGTTGCCACCAATGACGATGGGATGTGGGGGGGCACCTCTGTTGCCAGTTGTAGCCCCCTCCACTAGTCATTGGGCCATGTCACTTGGCAGAGGGGCCTTGGGGAAGGGGTTGAAGTGGAGGTAAATCAGGAAGAGGCAGGACCTGGGGTGAAGTGGGGGGGAGGTATGGTCTCAGGCCCCACACCCTCCTAGGCATAGCACTCCCCTGGGCTAGGAATGGTTCAGGAAAAGGAGTCATATAAGGGGGTCACATGTTTGGGGCCCCCCTTGAGTCCCTCCCCAGAACTTGCCACTGATGGAAAACAAAACAATTCCTGTATTATTATAGAATACAAGCAGCAGTACTTGTTTATTATAAGGAGACCGTTCTGACCCACTTTAAATGTTTAAAAGTCTTGCATGTATAATGGCATAATTACTGCATCATTCAACTTGCGGGAAAAGACACCAATTAGGATTTTTATACCTGCTGTCAGCCAAACATGGAGTTTTACGTTTACAGACCAAGAAGAGAAAGGCAGGCAACTGCATTTCATTCTTACTGATCAGCCTGGTACATTTCCTTGCTGTATGTTTTGCTACTGTTTCCTAATTGAGGTATTATGCAAAACAAACAGAATTTGTAACTGAAACTTTCAGAAAAACTGCTGGCTTTGACAGCCTACATGTCAAAGAGTGTAAATTGTTAGACATGCAAGCAACAACCCTTGTGTGATCCTGAATTAACAGTGAAAATTACTACTCTTTTACAATTATTACTTTAATCATAACTGACCGGCAGCTTTCTTATTCTTTAATTAAATTGTTCTCTGAATGTGGAATTTAACTAGCTCAAAGCCACTACAAAAGTTTACAAACATGATTTTTTAAAATATCTCACTATTAAACACAATCACTACATTTAAATGTGTTAAGCTGTGAGGACCCATGATTTGCATCAGAATATCGACTGCTCTTTAGGGAATGCTATGCAGAGAATTAGCAAGACAATCAGTGCTACTACTGGGAAATATTTGTGGCTGGCAACAGTGAGTGAACCATGGTTTTTTGGGGCGGTGATGGAGAAATTGATAAGACTTCATGTGGAGGAACTGTGCATATATACAATGACTTCTCTCAGTGACTAAATTTTTCTGCTTATGGTTGCTAAATAAATGTAAAGCATGAATATAACCTCCTTTGCTACAGCCTAAAGCATCAGCCTCTCAGACACAGTTGTCCAAATTATGCTCTGAATTACCCTCATGAACCATGCTGCTTCACGGAGGTTGTGCTGGTGTAACTAAGGATAGAGATTTCCAATGGAAAAAAACATAAGAATTGTTGTGACATAGAGGACACATTCTGATGTTACAGGTCTGTGGATTGATCCTTTTCATGTGTTACAATTTCCTTGTAGTTAAAGTCAGTGTATGGTATAATCTCAGATAAATCCAGTTTATAAAACTGAAACTTCTTCTTTATACACATTTCAAATGTGCATTTTATACAACTTCCCACTCCCCAAAATACACACACCTTCTATGTGGTTTGACCTAATGTCTCTCACTTGTCATCCTTTCTCCTCTCTTCTTCACTACCTGTTCTTCCTCCTCTATATACACGCCTATGTGTGCCTAAATACACTCCCAAATTATTCATATGAGGGCAGATGCTTATTGTCTCATGTACCTTCAAATCCTTCTCATAATCTTTTGAGCCCCACTTGCTCTGCATTAACTCTCAGTGCTGTTTCAACACTATAGGCTGTGAAATTTACAATGAATGACAAAAAGCTGTTTTCTCTGCCCTTTCTGCAAAAAAAGAAGAGCTAAAATAAGGCAATTTTTTTTCTGGGTAGCTACATCTTCAGAAACAGCCTGATCCACTAACATGTAACTTTTGAAAAGGGCAGAACACAGATATGGTTGTGTGCATAGATCCATGCAAATGTTACCCTTATGCGTTAAGAGTAGACTTTTGCTGAATTTTTGACAGATTTCTGTTCTATTCATTTAGATTGGTGCAATTGATGAGAAATGTGAACATCCTGGCTCACAGGCAGGGTAGAGCACGTAATATTGTATCCTAGGCTACGTATTTATTTTTGAGAGGTATAAAATAAGTCTTATTAACATATCCCAGGGTGCACGTACACAAGTTTAACTGTTTTTTTTACCTTTTGACTCAGAAGCAAGAGTAATAAGGTATTCCACAGATATCTTCCAGGCACTCAAAACTCTCCACTCAAGCAAATGTTTGAAAAATAATAAAAAAGGATGGGTCTTTTACTGTGCCTTAATGCTCAGTAGACATGGGCTTTGTCAAATGAGAAAAGTCAGTGAATTTCAGAGTCAAGTACCTTCTAACTGAGAACACCTTCAAGATATATAAATAAAGGGCCTGATAACTCAAGTGTCTCAGCTCACCTCACTTGTTACTGTAGTACATAGGGGGAAAAGAGGTAGTGAGAACATTATAGATCAAAGTCAATTTACTATCAGGATCTCTCCGCCAAACAAACAGCATCACCTCCATCTTATCAAAAATGAGCATCAGCTAGCCAATTTGTTCTCAGACAACCCTGTTCTCTCATTTATCATCTAGTCTTGATGAAAATATAACTATGTGTTATTTACATATTGATGACACTATCTTTTATTATATTATTATCTATTTATTTATTTATTTATGTTAGTAATGGCAGAGTGTTTGGCACTGAGTAACCCACAAGGAGTTTGCAGTTTCGCTTAAATAACATGAGATGTAGTAGTAATGGAGGAGAGGCATGTATGCAAATTAAAGTGATAAAAAGAATTTGCTTTCAAAAGCCACACATCATACTAGTTCTACTAATTTTGTTAGACTAAATTGAAGGTTCTACAGTTATTGCCGGCACGAGCAAGAGTGAGTGCAGGAAGCACTGAATTTGGCACTGTTGGCAAACTTAGGTGAAAAGAGTTGTTATGCATCAACACTTGCTTCTTATTGCACAATTAAGTGGATAGGAATTTTTCAGCACTTTACATGGAAGGAGAACTATAATATTTGTTTAAACTGTTACAGTACTTAGTTTTGGTGAGGCTTGTTTAAAAGTTTCTGTTAGAAAGCTCTGTTACCCAGAGCTCCCAGCTAACTAGCCCGATATCAGAGAGAAGGAAGAAGTTGGGGACAGCATAGATTTTGTTTCATCTCTTTCCTACACCTTCTCTAGCCAAAGTCTGTAACAGGAAGCAGTAGTACATATGCTCAAAGAGGTATGACCCCCAGGAGTGCTAGTAAAAAATTATTTCCTGGTCTTAGTCAGAACATGGGTTTGGATTACGTCAAACTCACATTACAGGATAAACTTAAAAAACAACAAATAGTCTGGTAGCACTTTATAGACTAACAAAACATGTAGATGGTAGTCAGTCATAGTATGCTAGCTCCAGCAGTTACTGTTAGAGAAACAGCTATTTTCATTGCTCACCATAGAGCTGACAACAAGAGGAACAAGGCCCCGTGAACCATTCTGACCTTGTGTATTCATGCAAGACCCAGCCACCTGGGTGCAAATGACAGGATGATAAGATCTTCTGAAGGTAATCTTTGCTTCTCTGGCTTTCAAATGGATTTATCTGGTTTGGGGTTTGCATGTTACAAACATCGGCAAGGATCTGTGAGAAAACTTGGAAGAGTTGATGATTTTAAAGTTTTTCTTAGAAATTAAATTTAATGTAAGATTTTAAAATGTCACTTCTCTAGCTGAACTTGAAATCTGGTAAAACCAACATGCACATTCAACAGTTACCATTTGAAGGGATGATCTACAGACCCTGGGAACTCTCTGCCACAACAAATCAAGGGTTCATTTAGGTGAGACAGGAATACATCCCCTGAATGGATAGTATGACTTTTAGAAGATACTCAGTGTGAACTATTAAAAAGACCAAACCCTGACCTCACTGAAGTCTGTATTAATATTCATACCTGCTTCACAGGATGAAACTCTAGCCGCCAAATAACAAAAGGAGACTTCTAAATCCACATTGCAAAGGTGTATTAGGTTTGGCATCACGCATAGAAGGTTATCTCCCCTCCCCCATCTTTCTATGGCTGTTGAGGAGAGCGTGGGCAGAGATAGCAAAGCTTAGAAACAGTTCTTTGCTTTATGTTGTGACTTTTAGGCTTGCTGAGTGCCAAGTGTTATACTTTAAAAATCTGAAGAGATTAAAAATAAAAATAAAATAAATAAATAACATAATGCATTACTGGCCAACAAAACTGTTACATTGGATATTCCATACTAAGGAATATTAATCACCATTCTGCAGAGTATTCAAGACATCATAGTGATAAACTGATTATCAAAAGGGAAATATATACAGGCAGTCCCCGAGTTACGCAGAGCCGATTTACGTCGGATCCGCACTTACGAATGGGGCTTTTCTCGCCCCGGAACTCGCAGGCGGCGGGACCACCCAGATGCGCAGTGGTCCCGCCACCGCGTCCTCCGGGGCAAGAAAAGCTGCTCCGGGTGTCCCTGGTCTGCTGGGGGGGTCCCCAGCAGACCAGGGACACCCCGAACGAAGCCTTGGAGGCGGCGGGGTCCCGCGCCTCTGCGGCTTTGCTCCGGAGCAAAGCCTTGGAGGTGCAGGACCCCGCCGCCTCTGCGGCTTTGCTCGGGGTGTCCCTGGTCTGCTGGGGACCCCTCCCAGCAGACCAGGAACACCCCAAGCAGACCAGGGACACCTGGAGCAAAGCCGCAGAGGCGGTGGGGTCCCCGCCTCCAAGGCTTTGCTCCGGGTCTCCCTGGTCTGCTGGGGGGGGGGGGCGCAGCTAGTGCACCCTCCCCCCCCCCAGCAGACCAGGCTTTTGTTGTGGATGCCTGGGGTAGAGCAGCTGGGGTGCTGCCGGGTTGGTCCTGGGGGGGACCTACCCGGCAGCGCCCCAGCTGTTCTGTCCCAGGCTCCAGATTCAGCCGCTGTTGAAACTGATCAGTGGCTGATTCCAGGAAGCTGGGGGCAGAGCAACTCTGCCTCGGGCTTCCTGTAATCAGCCCCTGGTCAGTTTCAGCAGCAGTGGCTGAATCTGGAGCCAGTTCCGAGTTACGTACAAATTCAACTTAAGAACAAACCTATAGTCCCTATCTTGTGCGTAACCCGGGTACTGCCTGTAATTAGAAAGTTCAAATATTCAATATTTATTTTCATGCTGTTTTCATTTTATAGACTAGGGATATGATTGCAGTATCAACATCACAGATTTGTGATTTTTCTATTGATTATTAATAACTAATGCACATTTTTCACTCATTACAGGGGGTAAAATTATCTAAAACATTGTCTATTTTGTGAATAAATCTCTCTTAGGTTTTCTGTTTGCCCTAGAAAATAGCTTAGAATAGATTTACCACTTCAGCAGAATTTTTAATTTTTTTTAAAGACCTCTCTGAGTGTACAGACCTTACTTGGTTGATGTCACTAAACTTTTCTCGTGCATTGAAGGTTTGGGTTCCTTTTTTAAAAAATTAATAATAATAGTGCTATATGTGACTGATATGGCTGTCAATGTATACAGATTCATGCAATGTAATATCCTTACTCCTGTGAAGAAAGAGTATAGTGTGGGTTTATAAAGACTGTGCACAATTACTTATATAGCTTTAAAAAAAAGCAGATTTTGCTGCATATGCATTCAGAAACATCACATGGAATATACATTCATCAGCTGATACATGTAAACTGCTTGGGTGTGCATATACACTAATCCACGGTATGTGTATATATTACCTTACATTACATTACATATTAATGGTCAACCTGCATGACTGGACTTTTTAATTTTATTTTTCCTTTATAAAAAAATCTTTATCTCTAGGCCAACTCTTGATGCTGGTGCCCAGCAAGCGTGAGACCCAAACAGCCTGGGAGAGGAGGTTATCCCCAGAGTAGGCCCACAGAGCTGCTCCATGGCTGCCCAAGCCTTGCCCACTCCTTCAGGAGTCTGCAACCTATGGCACTAGAGCCAAAAATGGCTTAGTATGGAACCAAATATGACTCTTTTGTCATTCCCAAAATACATGCAACTTTTTAAACTAAAATGAAAAATTCAAAATTTTAAAAATGTGTAATTACTCATATAGCTTGAATGCGTGCATGAACCTGTTTTTGACCAGTTATGATGTAAACTTCAAAGAAATGTGTGAAAAGATGCAGCAGCAGAAGTCCCATTAAATAAAGTTGGTACAATGTTTCATTTATGCTATTATTAATTATCATGTCAATTATCAATAATATTAAGTTGTATATTTTCATTCATACAAATGGGTATTCACATACTGGCTCTTTGTTGACCATTTGTTCTGAATTTTGATGTAGGTTGGCTCTTTGGTTTGAAAAGCTTGATGACCCTTCCTCAGACTCTACCTTCAAAATGCCCTACCTCACAGTGCAGTACAAAAAGTAATATTTGGTAGAAGGTAATGCCTCTCAGTACCCAGAGAGATCACAACTTTTATCTAGGTTATAAATATGAGTTTAGAAATTTCATTTCACTTTTAAAGCAATATCCCTTCTGTAAAAAATTTCTGCTATCAAAGATAATATATAAGGAAGTTCTGTTTCTTATACTATGTAATCTAATTTCACCAGCTTTCCTTACATGATACAATCTACATTGGAAATGCATGCCACAGATTTATTGCCGATTACAACTGAGAATTTTCTCACTGATATCAAATACTTCTCTACAGTTCAGTCTGAGTAGAATATAGATAGAACATTTCTGATGACACAAATGCACTAAAACTGCTTTAAAGGGTATTGTGGGAAAAACATCAATTGAAAAATTGATAGCAACTAGAGTTGATTAATGTATGCATTGTTTCAGAGCTGCATGCAATCTTCTTGGCAATAATTCTATTTCTCTACTTAAGCCAACTTGCCAATTATCATTATGTATAACTATGAATCTGGGACAAAAAAAACTTTGATGATAATGTTTACATCTCATCTAGTATGCACATAAATTTAATCTAGTATAATAGAAAACCCAAAAGCTATCCTTTATTAGCAAAGTAGTAATGGTTATCTTACTATTGGATGCACAGCAGTACAGGCAGTCCCCGGGTTACATACAAGATAGGGACTGTAGGTTTGTTCTTAAGTTGAATTTGTATGTAAGTCGGAACTGGTACATATTGTAGGGGAAACTCTAGCCAAACATTTCTCCAGAGCTCAGTTTTATTCTCCCACACCTCACTTCCCTCAGTCCTTTATTCTCAAGCTGAGGTGTCTGCTGAAAAAAGCCGCTCCGCGTCTCCCTGGTCTGCTGGGGTGGGGAGGCGCTAGCTTCACATCTCCCTGGTCTGCTGGGGGGAAGCAGCTAGTGCGGGGTTGCCTCACCCCGTTTGTAAGTAGGGATCGGATGTAAGTCGGATCCATGTAACCCGGGGACTGCCTGTATATACAACAGAGCAATAAACACCACTCAGGCAGGCAGACATACATCTCATGACAAATTCTTGTTACTCATGTGCAAAAGTTGATTTCCCAAGATAAGCAATGAGGGTACACACACAAAACATACAATGCAGGACTGAGCCCTAAATATCTAGATTAATATTACAGTGACTGCTTCTGGTATAATCCATGCAAAGTATCATCATAAACCAAGTATTTTAATCCTGTTAAATTCTGATATGCTTTTTAAAGCATGTGAGTAAACAATAGAGCTGGCATAATACTGCAAAAACAGTGGTAAGAGATGTTTATTTGTATTCCAAAAACCTGTTTGGTTCAATCATATTCACGTTTCTGTTTATTTGCTATTTGGGAACATTTTCATGGATGGACTTTTGTATGCGCACATTTAAGGAATTATTGTTCTTCATCACATGGATGACTTCAATCCTGGAATTGGTGAATCAGGTTCTTAGACCAGGTTTACACTAGGGGACAAAGTCGAACAAATATGTAACTCCAGCTACGTGAATAGCAGAGTTGGAGTCAATGTACCTTAGTTCGAATTTTTGTGACGTCCCCACTATGGAAGGTCAACAGGGGAAACTCTCCTGTTGACTTCCCTTACTTCTCACAGCCCAGTGGAGTATCGGAGTTGACGGGGGCGCGATCAGTGGGTGATTTAGCCTTAGTAGACTTGCTAAATCAAACCCTGGGAGAGTGATGCTATGGAGATCAATCTACTGGTAAGTGGAAACAAGTGATGCTATACTTGAAGTTGAGGTTTCCACTGTTCTGTAGGCTTATGTATATACATCTAGCAGCCTTTGGCACTGACTTCACATTTTTCAGAGCAGATTTTGATTTTCTGTATGTATACCATAACTGACTTAGGAACACAATATTGTTCTGAAATGAGGTCATAAATCGAGAGCTGTCAAAGAAGGATTAGAGTTTGAAATGTGGCTGAGAGTCCTAGGATGCACCATTTCCCCTTACCAGAAGAGGAGAATACAGGCATGATGGGAGATGAAGTTCAGGTAGGATCCCTATCTTAAATAGAGGAGAATAAGGCAAGTGAACTAAAACTTCCACGAGGCACTACAGTGGCGTTTCAGAATAGATTTTTTTCAATTTTTGCTTTTTTACTAAAAAGACATTTTTTTCCATAGGGAAAAAATCCTACCAGTTCTACCTCTCTTCTCCTCCTCCCACCCCCAGATATCCTAGCACTGATAGGAAAAGTGAGATATCCAATTCTCAAATTGTGTTTCCTTCAAGAACCAAAGTGATATGAAACACAAGGATTTAAAGGTGCTTAATAAGAATTGTGTGCCAAACACAAAGCTTCTATTTGAAAGATACAAATTCTGTCAAATAAACCAAATGGAAAGAAAAAATACCTTTGCATTCTAGGCAATCTTAAAAATCCTCCTCTTTTTCCTCTGTCATTTTGAGAACATTATGAGAAGCCCTTACAGCTTGTTCTTGGGATAACGAAACCTGAATTACTGAGCACTGTTCATACAGAGGATCTTATCCTGAAAAGAGACTACTCACGTATGTAAATTTACTCATTTGCTTTAGTCTTCAAGGGCACAGAGAAAAATTCTCTACACTTTGAGAAAGCACCTCTGCCAGCTTTTTATGTGCAGGAAGCAAAGTCTAGTCCGTGGATATAGAAGACTATATAGCTCACCACATCCCAGATAAGCAAAAATGGATGTGTCTGTTTCTGTTGCTGGGGAATGAGGGCACTGGCTCTTCAACAAGCTCTGCTACAGGAGCTATGGTAAGAAGGGACTGAATGCTGCCCAGGCCTGCAATGCACCACAGAGGTTTGGAAAAGAATGTGATGAGACGAAAAATTAATGCTCACCAGAGTGATCCAACAACCTTGCTACTGGAGGAAAGTCTTCCTTCAAAAACTATGACTCTTCATCCTATATCATTTCTCAAGCTATATGTAACGAAGAGTAAACTGAACTGAAATGCTGGGGTGAGTGCAAATAAATACAAATTGAAAGTGTGAGAAGAATCATAGAACAGGAAAGAATCACTAGAGTTCATAGAATCCAGTCCCCTCCACTCGTGACAGGACCAAGCACCATCTTGATCATCACTAACAGGTGTTTATCTAACCGGCTCTTAATCTCAATGCTGGAGAGACCACTATGTCAGTAGGCAATTTATTCCAGTGCTAACCATTCTAACAGTTAGGACGTTTTTCCTTTTGTCCAATTTAAATCTCCCTTGGTGCAATTTAAATCCATTGCTTCTTACACTATCAACAAAGTTAAGGAGAATAATTTTTCTCCCTCCTCCTTACAACAGTCTTTCAGATTTTTGAAACAGTTTTTCAATAGTGTTGAAAAAGTGGTGGCCAGGACTGCCACTTTCAGCAACTCCCCTTGGCTGGAAATGGTGAACCACAGCCAATGGGAACTGCAAGGCTTCTGGCTAGGGACACTTTAGGTAAACAAAATGGCCCAGGCTTGCTAGCAGCTTTCCCAAAATGAGCCCACTTTGAGAAACATTGCTGAAAGCTAGTATCATGTCCCCTTTCATATGTAGATGTAGACTACAGGCTTCTTTTGGAAGAAGCTGTTTTTGGAAGATATCTTCCAAAAAAAACCTTCTTCCGAAAGAGTGTCCACTGCAAAAGTGCATCAAAAAAGCAATCTACTTTTTTGAAAGAGAGCATCCAGACTGAATGGATGCTCTCTTACATGTAAGCTGTGATTACTATGGATGGAGGGGCCAATTGGTTTTTCCTCTTCTTTTTTTCTTTTTTCCTGTGCTTTTTCCTCTTCTTTCGAAAGAACCTCCGCTTCCCCATCCACACATGCCTTTTTGCCAAAGAGCTCTTTCGCAAAAAGGCTTCTTCCTCATAGAATGAGGATTACCAATGCTGGAAAAACACCTCTGTTCTTTCGATTTACTTGTGAAATAACGCACTTGCGTGCGGATGTAACTCAAGTTGTGTCAAAAAAAGGCTGTTTTTCCGACAGAACTCTGTAGTCTAGACAGATCCCCAGTCTTCTCTTTTTCAGACTAAACAAACCCAACTCTTTCAATTTTCCCTCCTAAATCATATTTTCTAGACCTTCCATCATTTTTGTTGCTCTTCTCTGAATTTTCTCCAATTTAGCCACATCTTCCAAGAAATGTGACACCCAGAACTGGACACAATACTCCAGTTGAGGCCTAATCAGTGTGGAACAGAGTAAATGATTTACTTCTTGTGTCTTTCTTCCGATGCTCATATTAATGCACCCCAAAATAATGTTTGTTTTTGCAGCAGTGTTACACTGCTGACTCATATTTAGCTTGTGGTTGACTATGACCTTTAGATCCCTTTACACAATACTTATTTCTAGGCAGTCACTTCCCATTTTGTATTCGTATAATGGATTGTTTCTTCCTAAGAAGAATTGGATGCAAGCATAATATTACCTGTGATTTCTGAAGAAATAAATATTTGCTGATGCAAAACAGAAGCTGATTACAAAACTATAATCAAAGAACAATAAAAGTGTTACGATGGCAGAAGAGCATGTCAAAACATAAATGCACCTGCTTATCATTACCATTAATTGTGGAGACAATAAATGAAGTTCGACTGATAGTAGGCACTGGGTGAACAAGGTTAAATAGGATTGTAATGCTATCCACAATGTGTTGAATCCAATAACAGAATTAAAAGCTAAGTATAAAACTATACATAACACATATATACAGGGTTAATAAAAGGAGAACAGCAAAGCTGCATGTGGCTAAATGTGCATTTATAAAGGCCTGCTCTGTTCCTTATACTTTGCAGGAAATCATAGACAGGTAGCAAGAAGAATTGAAAAAGCAGGAAATGGTTTCACCTGTGAAGTTCAGTGAGTGGGCAAAATGATTGTTTATGTTCCCAAAAGGGTTAGAAGTGTTAGAATTTGTAGAAAATACAGCAAAAGTCAGCAGGAGAGACAGGGAAAGCTCTGGTGTGTAAAATGTCTGAAGTGACAAGTTTAGAAATACCTAGATGTGTGTGGGAGGGACTTTGCCTAGTTATTGCACCTAAGCCTACAAAGATACATGGTTTTGTAAGTGCTTTTATTCTAGTGGAGAGGGGGAGAGCATTTCCTGACAGGGGGTCACAGTCTTCTGCTCCTGAGATAACTCCCAGAGACCTTTGTCATAGAGGAATGTAAGTACCATTTTCTGTTCTCTTCTGTTACCCCCCTCTGTTTTGTTGCTTTTTGATTGCTTTGTAACTTTACTTCCATTGTTTCTCCCCTTCCAAAGAAGATGAAAAAGAAACTCTACAAGACAGTTAATTTGTTGCACCTGTTGGTTCAAGTTTTATTTTCTTATTTCTGTGCCTATAGTATGGCAAGAACACACAGCAGACCCATTTTTACTACTTTAAGGAGACAGACAACATTGTGGGATGATGTGTTTATGCTGAGAGATTTACTGGCTATGTGGTTTGCCAGCTACTCACACACTTCTCTCAGGGGACTCCCTCCTTTCAAACAGCCACTATCTATTTCTAATTTCATATACTGAAAGTTGGACAACTGCCTGGCTCTTCACTTGCTTTCTTAAACTTTATCTACACTGGCAAGTTTTGTCAAGAAAAAAGTGGCTTTTGTTGACAAAACTGTATGAGCATTCATACCATAATGTAATTTTTGTCACGAAAAATGGTCATTTTTGTCAACAAACTTCCAGCTCTACTAGGGACTTTTTTCTTTTCCCTGTCCTGTGTTTTTGACATTCAGTGTAGATCCTTGAAGCATTTTGTCACTGATTCCAGCCTGCATGATGTGGCTCACAATTCCCAAACAGCCACTCTGGTCAGCAGTTAAACTCTACTGCCCTACATCCAGGTGACCAGATACTTACCTGCCCTCTTGCAAGCCCTTTAAAATGTAAATCCCATTTCTTGCTGCCTGAGCACCTGGATGTGTTCCTCTCCCCCCCCCCCATCCCCTTCATCCTGACCCTGCCAGGCTGGCTTATTGCGCAGAGGTCTCATGGCATCTTCCCAGGTGCCCATGCCTGGCCATCACACCAAACGCTCCCCCACTTGAACTGCTGTGGAGCTGTTGGATATGATCAGTGTATGGGGAGAGTAGACTATTCAGTCCCAGGTACAAGTGACTCATGGGAACTGGAACACATACAAGAACACTTCTCAATCCTCGTGTGAAAAGGGCTATGAGTAAGACATGCTGCGGCACACAGCAAACTTTAAAGCACTCAGACAAGCCTATCAAAAGGTCTGTGACAAACTGACACACCGGTGCTTCACCAAACATCTGGCATTTCTATCAGGAGATGGAGGCTGTCCTCGGCGGTGACCCCACCTCTATGGCCAAGAGTCTTGTGGATACTTTGGAGGCAATACATGGAGGATCTAAGCAGGAGGATGAAATTGTAGATGAAGAGATTGAGATAGATGACAAGGGGCTCCCCCCACAGTCACTGAGTATATCTGGCAGGCAGGAACTGTTTTCCACTTCTGACGGGCATAGCCAGTTTGAGCAACTGCTTTCCAGGGACCAGGAAGCAGTGAATAAGTGCAAGATAAGTGGCTATAGCTTGTGGAGTGCAGGATTGAGGGCATGGAAAGTGGGCTGGCTGCGTTTCTGTCAGTTGCACATATCCCTGTGTGGCTAATTGATACGGCTGAGCAGCACACCAATGCTCATTGTGATCTCAGTGGAATCCTGCAAAGAGGCTATTGAAACTTTTCCACAGATACTTGTAAATTTTCTGCTGCAGATTCCGTGACAATGTAGCTTTGTCCCTTTCCCCATTGCAGGAAACTAGCTCATACCATTCATCCATCACTTGTGCAGGAACCAAAATGGAGCATGGGTAGACTCCATATGGAGCAGAGCGAAAGCCAAAAGCCTGGAGAAATTGTGTTTCAGTTTCCTTGCTTATCCCAAGCAGAGAGATACCTGCCAAAGTGTTACCTGCCTGTGGAGACATGTGGCATAATTAGAATTACATTGCTGAAAAGGGCATTTTTCTAGCCCTGGATGGAATTTCTTTGTCTGTACGCACAGGCACCACCATCACCTCACTCAGCATGATTACATACTTGCCGAGATACATTCTTTGCAACAGTTGGCAGGAAAGCAAACGGAAATGTTGGGAAAAGGTTTTTTAGATGGAATATTACAATGTAGGACTTAATGTTAACAGACTCCTTTTTGTGCACCATGCTGAACAGCAAAGACCTTGACAGCCCCAGCATGTACCACAAAAAAAAAGGTTCTACAAGATATGGAAGTGCTCCAGAATAAAATCTCTTCTCATATGGCAGCCACATGATACCCGTAATCATTTTTATTGCCCTCTTCTGAATTTTTTCCTGTTCCAATATATTTCTAATCTTGTGGTCTGGAAAGAAAGTCCCTGCCTGCAGCTTTCTGTACAGGGCCAGTGTTCCTGAAAATGCATACGTCATGCACCTCTCCAGATTGCCTTATGTCGATGTCTGTGAATGGCCCACTGTGATCCTCAAGCACCTGCAGCACCATTGAAAAGAATCCCCTCCTATTGATATACTTGGTGGCAAGGTGGGCTGGCGCTAAAATAAGAATATGGGGTCCAGCTATTGTCCCCTCCCCCACAGCTGGGAAATCCCACGTCCACAAAACCAGTCACTATGTCATGCACATTTCAAGAGTCACAATCCTCTGTAACACCAATACAGTTCCAACAGTAGATTTCTCCACTCCAAACTAATTTGCAACTGATCAGTAGCAATCAGGAGTTGCCAGCTTCCACACCAGAATTGCCACACGCTTTTCAAGCAAGAAGCTCTCATTCTGGTGTCCCTGCACTGCCATTCAGGGGACAGCTCATCTCACAGCCCCAGGAAGGTTGTTTTACACATCCTAAAGTTCTGTAGCTATTGGTCTTCATCCCACACCTACATGAGGATGCGATCCCACCAATCAGTGCTGGACTGCCTACTCCAAAAGTACCAGTCTACCTTGTGCAGCAACTCTGTGACTATCAAATTCAAAGACAGGTTGCCACTGCCCATATCATGCTCACTGTCAGACTCCTCCAAGTCTTCTTCCTCTGTCAGTAATTTCAGGATGATCTCTTCTGCCATGCACGAGGTCCTCACAATAGTTAACAGAGCATGTGAGAGAAGTGTGGGATCAATTTTTCTTGTGCCAGAGTACACAGCAAAGAATGGCTGTTGGACAAAAGGCATGAAGACACCACTTTCCTTAGCAAAACTTGGTAGTATAGACATCACCTTAGTGTATCCCGTATCTATGCCCGGTACAAGTCTCTTTTTTCAGGTGGCCATAAAAAGGAATGATTCTTTCTTTAGCCTCAGAGTAGCTAGCAACTGTGACCTGACCTTGATGCTTTGTATTTGGATCCATAATTCCACCATCCTCACAGCATCTCCTACTTCTGGAGAGGTTTTAAAAACACCTAATATTCCTACTTGCTTCACAGAGGGACAGGGAGAGAAGACAGCTCCTTATTGCAGCTGCTTGTGTGCCCATGGCCACTTAGAAATAATAAAAGTCCTTCTGAATTATTATTTTTTTAATTATTGGAACAACAGTGCATATTCAGAATCTAGCTTAAGCTGACAGAATGAGGCATACATTTTTGAAATTTTAGACTTTTAAAACATAATTCAATTTACTCATTTGTAGCTAATTTGGCTACAACAAATCAGGAAAAAGATCTTGGAGTGATCGTGGATAGTTCTCTGAAAACGTCCACACAGTGTGCAGCGGCAGACAAAAAGAATATTAGGAATTATTAAGAAAGAGATAGAAAATAAGACAATATTTTACTGCCCCTGTATAAAACAATGGTACGCCCACATCTTGAGTACTGTGTACAGATGGGGTCTCTTCACCTCAAAAAAGATATTTTGGCCTTGGAAAAGGTTCAGAAAAGGGCAACTAAAATGATTAGGGGTTTGGAACAGGTCCCAGATGAGGAGAGGCTAAAGTGACTGGGACTTTGAATTATGTTCTTAATTCTTGAAGTGTAACGTACCAGCCCATTAACTCTTACTACAAAACATTTTGGAGAAAGGAGCTGAAAAATACTGTATTCAATTGATGCTGCAGAGAAATGTATCTAGGCTGAAAGAAGCTGAAATTTGTCTAAGACATTGGATTTAACTCTATTTTTGCAAAAATACCAAGGACGTTTTATAACCACAAGTAATATAAACTTTAGTAGGTCTCTGAAAAACCTTGAGCAGCCTGGTGCATCCTAACAGTTTTGACTAAGAACTGACTCAGAGGGAAGGGAAATATCTGCTGAATCACCGGCACCATATTTTCAGGTAGCCAGAATTCTTTTTGGCAGTTTCATATCCAAGTACTTTCTAGCTCCAACCTTGCTAAGCTTGTGAGGCTGACTTTCTGAAAGGGTTGGCTGCAGATCAGTATTACAGTATATCTGTCACAGATGAAAAAACTGCATACAGGCAGTCCCCGGGTTACGTACAAGATAGGGACTGTAGGTTTGTTCTTAAGTTGAATTTGTATGTAAGTCGGAACTGGTACATATTGTAGGGGAAACTCTAGCCAAACATTTTTTTTAGTTTTGGATAGCATAGGGAAAGGTTAACTCCCTTCTAATGTTTGTTTTGCTGTCTGTTCCCCTGTTCAGAAGATTTCACATCTATTTCTGTCCCTGTGACAAACTCAGGACTAAAGGAGTAACTCATCAAATACCAAACAGCTCTGCACCATGCTTTGAGCTAATAGCTTTATTTCCACACACCACCCAGGGTTCTAGGAGGAGGGTCCTTTTTTTGCTAACACAATGAGGCCAGCACTTTGTTTGTTTTGGTGGAGTCTTTGTTTGCCCAGGGAGCCCAGCATGTATAGGGGGAGGAGGGGCGGAGAGGCTGCTTTTGTCTGCTGTTCGGCAGCCTGTTGCTCAGGGGAGGGGGCAGCCTGTTGCTGGCAGGGGGGGAGGGGGGAGGCGTGCAGGATGCGAGGCCGTGGGGGGGGGGCAGCGGGCGTGGGGAGGCACTTTTCCTCTGCCCCGCAGCTCTGCGGGATCCCTGTCCCTGTGGCCAGCTGCTGCAGGCAGAGGCCAGTTGGAGCCGGCCGAAGAGGAGGAGGAGGTGGATTCTAGGACCCAGGTGAGCGAGCCCCAGGGACGCTGCTGCGCTCCGGGAGCCCGGCATGTATAGAGGGGAGGAGGGGCAGAGAGGCTGCTTTTGTCTGTTCGGCAGCCTGTTGCTCAGGGGAGGGGGCAGCCTGTTGCTCAGGGGAGGGGGCAGCCTGTTGCTGGCAGGGGTTGGGGGGGGGCAGTGGGCGTGGGGAGGCACTTTTCCTCTGCCCAGCAGCTCTGCGGGACCCCAGTCGGAGCCGGCCCGAGGAGGAGGAGGATCCTAGGACCCAGGTGAGCGAGCCCCGGGAATGCTGCTGCGCATGTGCAGGAGTTGCCTCACCCCGTTCGTATCTAGGGATCCGACGTAAGTCGGATCCACGTAAGTCGGGGACTGCCTGTATAGTGTATGGATCAGTGTAATCCATTCAAGGCCATAACAATCCCTAGTGAGTGTCACAAATCCCTAGTAAATGCTTGATTTTGTGTTTGGATCTCATTGCATTTAACTAAGAGATGGGTAGGAACTCTTGTAATCAGAAAATTTCCTCCTACCTACACATGAAAGGCTCAAAAATATTCTAGCCCAGGTCAGCAAAACCAAATATCTTCAAGACAGAAGTTCTTCTCTTGGACAAGATATTTATCTCCTCTGTTCAGACCACCCATTCTTTTCCATCACCTTGACATCACACTTGTATCCCAAAAGTCATGTATTTCCCACTTCCAGAGAGGTTGAGAGGTTGAGTCATGTATTTCCCACTTCCATGGGCCCTGGGGCAAGTTGTGGGGGGGAGCTGGCTCTGTACCACTGGAAGGGGTGGGGCCTCAGGCAAAAAGGATGGAGCTAGGACAACCAGCCCTCAGCATCGCTCAGAGAGTGGCGCCTCCCCCCACCCCCAGATCTCAGAGCCGCATGGAACATACAGCCCAGCACTCAGAAATTTAAGGGGTCCAGGGCTCCGGCTGTTACTGCCACTGCAATAACAGTGGCCAGAAGCCCTGGGCCCCTTTAAATCGTCGGGCCCTGAGACAACAGCTCTCTTTGCCTCCCCTTTGGTGGGCCTGCCCATATCCTTTATGTCGATTAAAATGTCTGTACCTCCTCTAGAACACTGACCATATACAACTCCATGATGAGTGGTACTGAGTCAATTCCACTTCTGCTAAAATCCTAACCAGTACTTTCATACCCCCCTTTTTTACTTCCACATTTGAGAGAGTCTTTGCATAGGCTTCTCTGCCACTGCCCCCTCCCTGAACAATGCCCATGTACTACTACTAACTTCCCATATCTTGCCACACTATCTTTGCCAAAAGAGCTTCTACAGACATGGAAGAATGGCTGAATTTGCTTACTGAAAAAAAGCAAAATTCACTAAATAAATACTATATAAGGATTGAGTGAGTATCCCTTGTTCACATATCCATGAAATTTGATAAAGGTATTTACAATATTCACAACTGTTCTCATTTCTGAAAGCATAGCCTTAAGCCTACTGACATTTCATGGTCTGTTAATACAGAACTCTTTAAATATAGAAAGGTACACATTATACATTAAAGACTATGTAGACTTATGCATGTACTGTATCAAGGTAGGATTGCTTAGTGGTGTAAGTTATAAATATTGAATATTCAAGACCATTGTCATAAAAATCACAGCAAGATATAAATCTGTATCTTTCAAAGTTAAATATGGGGGTATTGAATAAAATCATAAGTACAGAATATCACAGAACACATGAATGTGTCATACTCAAAATATCCCTTCTGAAACTTTAAATCATAACTAATGCTGGATAATGTTTCTAAGCACTAAACAACATGATCAGTCTGATAGCATTGATCTTAGGCATTAACCTAAGTATGTATAGTTTTTCAATAATAATGGTACAATATACTGTATATGAAGATTTTTTTCCTATTCAAATCTGGAGTTTTATATACTTTCAATCTATACGGAGTTGATTATCAATAAGGATGAAGTTTGGCGTGCTATAGCTTCATAGCCATAGATAAATCTACAGCAACTCTACTTCCTAAAAATGATACTGAAGTACTACTTAGTTTATCAACTAGTGACTTCGAACATGTTTATATAAAAACATTTCATGGTCTTTTATCATCATTCCAGGTTACAATGTAAATTACAAAGAAAGGTTTAATACTGCAAATACCTAAAAGGCAGGAGTGATATTACTTATGATTAATCACACTGGAGTAAATTGGAGTTGTGTGTGGAAAAGTGAGCCAATCTTGGCCTTGAGTGACCAGAGGTGTAATTTCATAGGTACTGGTTATTATTCTGTAGTTAAAGTATGGTTCAATGTTTCCACTTAAAATAGAGATTCTCAGATTAAATATAAAAAAAGAGTTAATGATGCATTAATATTCAGAAATTAAGCACCCAAAAGTATAGAAATTCAAGGGATAAAGTTAATCCCAGCATTAACTAAAAAAAGGTTACACCCCTACACACTTTATGATGTATGTTAATAAAAACCAATGGTACATACCTTCAGAAGAAGTAAACATTGACAGCAAGAATAGAAAAATCAAAAATTGTGTATGTAAAACATGGCTGAGTTAACCTTCCTAAAAAAAAACCTTAACTTTTCAATTTCCTGACATTTCAGTGCTTCATTTATGCACCCTGTTTTTTAATATCTACGTTTTCTTTAAGAAATAGCACATAAATATACAGATTTGATTGGTTTGTTGTGATACAGCCCAATAAAACTTGTAAATTCTTTGAATTAGACCAAGTATAAAGTCAGTGCAACTTAGTTAATTTTCTATTTAGCTAAAAAGTGAGAGGAGAAATTCTTTATAAAGCTAATTTATCATATACTGCGTTTCCATTACCTGCCTAGTAAGTAATCTCCCCATGACTTAGTGTAAACCAGAACAGATTCAAAGAGCAGCCATCAAAAATCATTCCTGTTAGGAAAAAAAATCCTCCTTATTTCCATCCAAAAGTGGAATTTCCCCTTGCAGTTATTCTGGATGAAGGCTCAGGATTGGCAAGACTCACTCCTATCTCAGTAACTGTATTCCTAGATATACAATTTCACAACATTAACTCTTATGTCCTGTTAGTCCAGAAAGAGGATTTTTTTATCTTTATACATTGAAATGAGGATACAAAAAAATGAGACATTTTCTCTTCTACTGACCCTTGGGTCTATGATAACTAAAGTACTTGGTTTTACAGACAGAGGAAAGCAAAACAAACACCAAATAATGTTACAATTATTTATTTTAATTACTTGTTTAAAAATGTTTCTATTCCTTGTAGATACTTGTATCAAAACAAAAGTTACTCCTGAGTTCCCCAAATAGTCTTATATAATTATCTCAAAAGAATTGAGAAATAAAAATGTTACATTTATTTCATTTAGTGCCCAGATTCAGAGGACTAATATCATATTCCACTATATAGTGCTGAAGGCTGAATGAAAAGGAAACAGGCTGAAAACAGAAATAAATAGTATGTTCTAAATATCATTTTAGGATGTATATTTCCAATTACTTTTTTTTAGTTTGAGCACTGAAAAATTGAATACAAAGGGAATTCTATTCTGGTTGCCACTGCCAAACCCTGGATCCTTTAAAATGAGTCTTGGAGTTCTGGGCAATGCAAGCCAGGCAGTGCTGAAGGGCTAGTCCCCAGTACCTCCCTTTCGCCTGAGGTCCTATCCCTTCCATGATCCGAAAGCTGTTCCCCCACCTTGCCCAGGTACCCAGCAAGTCTGTCTCCCTTGTCAATGTTCATCAGAGACTTTCTTCTTCACACTGAGTTTCACTTCTTCTTTTATACTTAAGTTTAATAATGAACATAAGTTATAAGTAAAAGTTTAGCATATGTGTTGTTATACATTTTACAAGAGTTTATAAAACAGTTTGCAATATAAATTGTCCTCTGAGATAAACTTTGGATAATAATGTATTCAGTTAATTGTTATTGGGAGTAATTGCTTTATTGTGTAAAGAATATAATGGGTTTTTTACAAAAAACGGTAAGGTGATTTCATCAGTATAGTAGAAGTGTGCAGCCTGTGATGACTTACCAAAATTTGTAGAGTGCCAGCAAAAATGATTATGGAGAAAATATGTTCCTTTTGGGGGAAAGAGATGGAAAGGGTATTCACTACTTTTTAACCTCTCTTTATAACTTGGACAGAAATATCATGTTAAATGCACCACAGTCTATTCATAGATTTCTAACACCTTGTATACCCAAATTCCCTATTTAGGACCATGTATGCAAGGAATAGATATATGTAAGAAATGTAGAATTTGGTCAATATATTAGAATTGTATCAAAGTAGTTTAGAATACACATACTATAGGTACTAACTCTATCACTGAAACGGAGGAGAAAAATCGATGTGTTTTCTATTTCTCTGTTGCACAACACATATAAATATGCATATTTCATGCACACAGATACACAATTCACGTATACATACAGTCAAACAGAGCTGAATTTTTACTGAGGATTTTTACAAGACCTTCTCATACACAGTTTCACATGAAATACTATCAGCTTCATTCTGTTATTACTAGTAATGATGTCAGCCAGGAGCAGCGCCAATGAAATCAATAGACTCATACTGGTGTGAAACTTGTGTAAATAAGTGATTTGGACCAGGCTCTTAAGTCAGAATTCCTGAAACCGTTCAAAAAGTTTTAGAGTGGTAGTTTTATGGTACTGTCTACTACATGATAAAATAAACCAATGAAAGTAAAATACACTCATGTGAGGTCTCGGCATCCTGGTCTCTTGCACTCTGTAGACTTCAGTTATATATGGAAATATTATTCAGATGACAATATTAATTCATTTTTAATTACGAAATAAATAGAAAGCAAGGACTTTGCAACTGGCACTAGGGATGTTATCAAATGTTTATTTGTGTAAACATGCAACCATTGAATTTTAAGCGGTTACACATTTACACACAGGCTTTTAAACTGGCTCCCTGCAAGCACCAGCTCCTGACTCCACTCTCTCCCTTTTGATACAGAGGTGGGGGGAGGGGCAGGCAGCTCCACAAAGCTGATACACACAGGCTCCTCCCCCCAGCACTGCCTACCACCCCATGCTGCTGCCTTGAGGGGGACGGCAGTGGCTTCACAGGAGCCAGCACACACTGGGGCCAGCTTAAAAACTGGCTATCCACAGGCACCAATTCTTGCCTCCCCTCCCGCCCCTTGCTACCTTGATACAGAGGCTGCAAGGGGTATGTGTGAGGTGTGTAGTCATTAGGATTAACTGATCATCCCAGGCTAACATCACGAGACAACTGCAACTGCATTTTCTAAAGCACATGCTGATGTACATCAACAGGATGAAATCTGACCCTACTGAAGTCAATGAGAGTTTTGCCAGGGACATCAATGGGGACAGGATTTCACCTATGGTACACTAGCAGTGAACTCTAATTATATCCTCTGTTTACGTTCACTGAGCATCAGTATCCATATGTAGTTTACTCCTTCTGCTTTAATAGGTTTGTGAATGAAACAATTACATTTCAGTCACTGAGAAACTTAAAAATAACCTCACTATAGTTATTCAAATTAAAGTGTACAAAGATACTATGCATTCTAGTCACTTACAACAGGCATCATTCCAACTGACTTACTGTACCTTTTCTTGACATGATTTTCTACCTTATTTTTATAACCCTCTTAATGAAGGGGAACTGGTACCTAGCCTGCATTCCCCTGAAATCTTAGTCTTTTAAAGTAACATACTAAGACAGATACTAAGTGATATAAAATGCCTTTAGCAACCCAGAAATGTCTTGCTTAAGCATCTTGGCAGTGTATATTTTTAGCAACCTATCCCAAATCGTGATAAATATCCTAACATCTTCCAGTATTGGTCTTGATTACACCAAAGTCAAAGAGATATGACAGATAAATTGACTTTTCACAACCAGGAAAACAAATACAAAGGATGACCACTCCTCTCATTACCTTCCCGTTGCAGAATCTAACTAAACCACTACCTTTGGAGCTGATCAGACAAGCATTATAGCGCCTCCGCTCCCAGTTCAAACTTTTCTGTAAAACAAAAATCTGCTGCAACTCACCAAATACAGCCCCCAACATCTTTCAGTTGGTGTCACCTGTTTGCAAAGCGGTAAGGGGGGGGATCTTTTTTCCCTCCTTCAAAGTGACAGAGCCACTGCAAATCCCCTTCATCTCAATCGCTCACATCACAAACAACTGTCTCGGGAGAAACTTTTCCAAGTGGCAGGCACGGGCAGAGTGACAGAAGCGGCAAACAGCTGTAAAAGCCCCTCCGCCCCCGCAAGTGACCGACTCTCGGTCGTGCCTAGGAAGAGAAGTGCCTACAACCCCCCTCCCCGCCCCCAGGTGCCCGGCTATGGGTTGATACCCCAGCCTGGTGCGCGTACCAACCCCCACCCCGTGGTGTGTCTCCGTGGCGGAGTGTAAAGGAACGAGCAACGCCAGTTACCGGGGGGTGAGAGCCTCTCTTGCACAGCGGTCCCCTGAAGACTCCTTTAATGCCACGGTAGTGGCCGTTGCTGAGATGCCTGGAGCTGATGACCAGGTAGCACGCCATGCGGGTCCGGGTGGGCTGAGGACCGGGCAGGGGCTCAGCCCCGCCGTGTGCTGCTTGCGGGGGGGAAACGCGGGCTGGCCCCTCCTCGGCAGCAGCGGCAGCAGCCGCCGCCAGTGCTACCCCCGCTGGGGACACCGGCAGCGTGACGCGGCGGGAGGAGCGGCGGCGGCGGCGGCGGCCTCTCCCCCTCTGGACGCGTCTCCCTCTCCCCCAGCGCCCGCCTCACAGCTGCCGGCGGCAGGAGCGGTTTGCGCCCAGGGCAGCGGCAGGCGGAGCGGGGCCGGGCAGCAGCCAGTCCGCATGCTGCTCCGCGGCTCTCCGCCAGCTCCGTCGGGAACTTCCAGGCCGGAGGCGGGGGGCACCTCGCTAGCCCCGCAACCCCCCGCCGCGGGCCCCGGCAGGCACAAGCCGGGCAGAGGTGTCTCCGCCGCAGCCGGTCCCCATGGCTGGTCCCGGCGGGGCGCTGCCTACAACGGGCTGGTTCTGAGTCCTGGGCGCCAAAGTCCTTCAAGTGCTGCCGGCGCTGGGAGGGCGGCGCCGGGAGAGCCCTTCAGCCGGCCCGCGAGCGAGGCAGCAGGTGGGAGCTGCCCCCGGGCGCGGGGCCGTCGCGCGGGCTCGGAGCAGCTGCAGGGAGAGCGGCGCTCACAGGCGGGGGTAGCACGGCCGCCGCTGCCCCCTGCGTAACGGGGTCAGCTTGCGAGGAGTCACTGGGCGCCAGCACCATCCTCGGCCCAGCTTCCCCGCCTTGCCCCGGCTCCTTTGCTCAGAACCGGTCCCGTCCTCTCCGCCTTTCCCTCCGCGCCTGTCTCTCCGCCTTCCTGCCCACCCCTCTCCGGGCTGAAAGCAGCCGCCACAGCTCCCCAGCTGGCTGGGTTCTAGCTCCTCAAGCCCCGCGGCAGCGTCCAAGGTACAGTATTAAAGAGGGGTACGATGGTCTCCCAGCCCTGCCTATCCGATGAGTGGCGCTGAAGTGCAACTGGGCCCTTCCCTGTAAAGCAAACCAGCCAGGAGTGAGGCTGCTGGGGGCAGGGGAGGAGGAACGGGACTTCGGCTGCTTGAGATGAAGGGAAATTCCTCTCTGCAACCACCTGGTGAAGTAGACCGGGCTCCCCCAGCCGAAATACTGCGCTCCACACCCTGACTGTACTGGGGAAGGATGCCGGATGATCGCCGTCTCTCAGTAGCCAGTTAGGAGAATGTAAGAGATCGTTCTCCTGCCAATACTTCCACTGTTGATTGGAAACACGGATTCATATAGGATCCTGATGAGAGAGACTAAAAATGCACGTGTCTCACAGTTGATCAAACTCTGCATGAAAATCTCCCCAGCTCTTGTCTCTGCTCTTGTCATGATGATCTCCCCTAAGGCTCTCCCCAAAAAGTTCATTACTTTAAGTGGGTGTGTAACTTACAACCTAAACGATGTACATAGTAATACAAGCATGAAATGTTTCCTACATTAGGCTTAGACAGCTGAAACAGGTTGTCACTGTCCTCATTGCAAGATACACTCACCATAAATCTCATAGCTTCCTATGCAAACTCAGCTTCATTTCATTAATAGATAAGTACAGTAATGTCTCTGGAGATTTCCTGTAAATATTGCATATATTCAGCTAATTCATAAAAAACCCACATAGTTCTAGTAATTACCTGTAAGCTGAATATGTGTTCCTAGAATAGTGTTTGTTTTAGTATAAATAAAAACTGCTTCAGAATGTTTCCTTTACAAATCCAATAAGATCCTCCATATTTTCAAATGTGAAAATAGTAAATGAAAGTAGTAAACCTGGCAAATTCTAGTTTAGGATTCTAAAGATATATCTTTTTTTCCCACAAGACAAACTCTGTAATAAGGATTTCAAAACTTAGAAGATCAAATGGCTGTCACAGTTCAACTCTCTTGGTTTGACTGTTTCAAATAATGTTAAGGTATTCATGTACTGTACAATCATGTTTGAATGCACTTTAAAACATTGCACATGATACCTATGCACACATGCACACACACATATGCACATAGAAAGAAAACAAAATGTGGCTGTGACTTGCAACATGAATGTTAAAAGCAACTTTTCAAGCTTTTAAAATTAGCTTACAGAAACAATAATATTCTATATTTATGTAGTACTTCACATTCAAATTAAAGGATCCCCTAAATTATTTTAAAATGATAGGTATGGAATATTATTAAAATTCTACGGATCCTGGTGTGACGAGTGACCAGTAGTAGCAAACTTTAAGTAATTAGGGATGTGGTTGGGGAGAAATACTGATCGAACACACAAGGGAGAATGTTATATGATATCTGGTCTATATACTGCGAAATGTGGCTTGAGCCCATTTAATATTTTTACAGAATAAACCCAACCTTGGGACCACGTTGAACTGTAGCTGAAATTAATGTTAAAACTATTATTGACATTAACTGAAGCAGGATTGAGCCATTGTTTTATAAGTGTGGCTCTGTTATGGAAAGTGATATATGCAAATAGTAGCCTCTTACCCAAGAGGCCTTATCTCTGTGTTAACTAAAATCACATCCTTTTATGCTAGTGACAAAAATATGTTCATGTTACTTTTTCTTCTTTTAGCACACGATAGCTAACAGATTTATACACCTTATTAATAGAATTGTTAACCACATCCCAATTGCAGAGGTAATTCTTCCCTAATATACTTCTTTGCAAATGTATTTCAAACAGTAGTATTGCAAAGATATAACCCCAGGTAGAATTTTGGCCTGCAGCTTGACTTTCAGATGCGGGGCTGAGTTTGCAGGTCTGGCAGTTAGAAAAACATCTTTCTCTGCTGTGAATTGACTAAATTTGCTTTGTGAGTCATTGATTCTCCATGATACAATTCTCATTTTACAGATCATGAAAGCAATTTAAGGACAAGCTGAAAGACCCACACAGAAGGCCAATTCTTTCAATCCAATAAAGTGACATGAACAGCCTCCCATAGTGTGGAAATGATGCAATTCCACTGGAAGTTAAAGAAAGGGTGGTGAGCAGTTCACACCAGGGAGCTGAACTCTTTCCACTCTAGAAGGCAGAATGATTCGGTGGGTGGCACCTACAGATGTGGCTTGGCTAATTCATGCCACCTGCTTAGGGTGTTGCAGCCTTGAACTTGTAGCAGTGTCTGTGCAGTAGTTTTATTGTCTGGTAGAACAGGGCAAATCATTTCCTCCTCAAACCTCACAAAGCTTTGTTAGTTCATTTACCAAGGCTATGTGCAAACAACATTTTTTGCCCCAGAGTAGACTGCACAGTACTCATTTTATCAGCTTGGGAAAGGTGGAGGGCTAAATTGACCCTGCTGTACTTTAATAATTAAAAGCCATTTTAGGCTCATTCCAGTTTGCAAGCTTTAGGGAATAATAAACATTACTAATTGGATCTCTGTTCTGAACAACTTGGTGGACATAATCATGAGGAAATGAGATTAATAGTTGTTAAATGGAACACTTAGAGATTAATTGTCAATCTCTAAACAGTACATCAAGGCTCTGGAGATATTGTGCATTCCTCTCATTAATCACAGGTAATATAGAATTATGATTCTTAATTATATGCAAGATACTTTATACTGCCTAAGTCTAATGCTTCACAACCATGAAACAAGTGTTGCCATTTCCAGCTGTGTAAGTGGGTATAAAATGCTACTATTCTGACTTGGTAATATTTTACACCCACTCTAAGCTCCTTTGCAGAGGTGTAAATGGCTTCTCAAGATGCAAAGAAGCAGAGAACCAGGACATCTGTCTGTAATGTTAATTGGAATAATGAAATGTTCTCCAGCTCATATGTCCACTCAGTTTACACAAGGTTGGTGTTATTAATAAGTGTACTTAGCATTTATTATCTTGAACTAGCTTTATAAACATTAATTAATCCTTACAGTCTCTGGAGAGGTATTATTGTTCTTATCTCCATCTTACAGAATCAGATACTAAAATCCTTATTCAAGCAAAATTTTCATTGAAGACAGCTTCTCCTTACTCAGACAAAACTAAGACAGAAAGATTTAGACCAAATTATTCAAATGTGGATGTCTGAAGTTAGGCTCCTACATAAGGTTTATCTTCACTGAAAAGTTAATACAAGTGCTATTCCCATCTCCAATTTCATCCACGCATTTTTAACTCAAGTTAGCTGTCCCCTTACAAGATATAGACGAAATCCTGAGAACAACTCATCAGATGCTAATATGATCTCTCTACACGGGGATATAGGCAGGCTAACTCCACTCAAGTGCCACTAGTCTTGCAGTGCCTTCCCACATTTCCTTTTGGTGCCTGGAAAGTTGTGCATGTCCTCCCATTATTCCCTGGAAAAGAAATAAAAAAGCAGCTCAGTTTATAGCAGTTCAAAGAATGTTCCCCAGGATATACCCCCCAGAAACAGGTAGTTCCATGTAAGTGTGGACAGGTCAGCTTCAGTGTTATTTTAGTGTGTCCATTCTCACTCACGTGAGGCTAAACTGAGAAAGTTAACTCTACATCAATGCCGTACCCTAAAAGTGGACTGATTTTCACAGTTGCTGATCTCAATATCTATTGAAGCTCAAGGGACCCTGCACATCTAAAAATTGGACCACTTAATATGGTACCAAAATTTAAAAGTAAATGCATAACTTTAAGCAGCCAAGTTTGAGAGCACTGTCCTAGAGTATAAGTGTTACCTATTGTCACAGAGGAGATAAACTAAATTGAAACTAAAGATTTGTCCATAGTTCTGTGCTCATTTAATTTCTGATGCAATATGCCTTTTGTTTCACCAGTGTATATAAAACCAAGGCTGGCAGTCATCTTTTGTGTACATTATAATGGAATATGATCTATAGCTGATTCATTAGTGTTTGAGGCAATCTCAAACACAAGAGGTGGAATCTTGCTACACTGAAGTCAATGGGAATTTTGCCTTAACTTCAAATAGATCTGAATTTCACTGGAGATTATAAACCTATTAAATGTATTCATTTAAGGTAAAATAATTCTCACAGAGGCCTGCAATACTTTTTTGCTTTTATATCATAAATGATCTTTTATTATTCTATCTGAAGATGTCTTCTAATTTCCTCATGACTGTCTCCCAGCTCTTTGTAAATTAGAACCAGATATTAGCAATAGGCACCGTCTCCCCTTGTCTTTTTATACATTTTGTGAACTGTTGTTTATACTTAGTGCTTTATAGGTATTATAAGAAGTTGGCTGGGTGAGAAGTTGGTTTTTGAAAAACTTTTTGTTTTGATTTCAATGAAATGCTTGGGTTTTTTTATATAATCTTTCATCTCTGGATGATTTTTGTTGAATCTTAGAAAGGTACCAATTTTCTATTGTCTCCCCAAACAAATATCAGTAAGAGTTTCATTACATATTTATATTTATTTGATGGATCCCCTAGGATTATTTTAGCTTTCCCCTTTTTTGTTCCATTTGAAGGAAATAAAAACCATTTATTAAAATCCATTAAATCCCAGACTACCTCCTCTTATCTGAATCTCAACTAAACTCAGTAGTGTGGAACACTCACTTAGCGACTCTTCCAATAACCCAGACGCCCGTGTGTGTATGTATCCTTAAAACATTGTAAATAAATTAGATGGGTTTTTTTATTGGTTTCTGTGGAAACAATGACATCACTTTATCCTGGATGGAACTTTTGGAAATTCACAAGTGCCCACCAGTCAATTTTTATATTACATCTTGCAATTCATTCCGTAGTTGACAAAATGTTACCATCTGAATGATGATAATACTAAAGCAAAAGAGTGACAGGCCAATTCCTTCTGGGCCCCAAATGCCAACTGACTTGTAAAAGTCATGTGGCTAACTACCAATTTAATTCGCACACCTGAGCTCTAACTCTTCTCTGACATGGAATCTTTTCTGAGGCTTTGAGCAACCACTCTGCATCAGTTTCCACTTTATTATAATAAAAAGAAAAGTGAAATAGTACTTTTAACATGGAAAGTACTAAATATCATTACATAGATGATAGCCAGCCAAGTTGGTCATTTCTTGAACAGTGACAAAGAGTCCTGTGGCACCTTATAGACTAACAGATGTACTGGAGCATAAGCTTTTGTGGGCAAAGACCCACTTTGTCAGATGCATGTAGTGGAAATTTCCAGAGGCAGGTATAAATATGCAGGCCAGAATAAGGCTAGAGATAACAAGGTTAATTCAGTCAGGGAGGGTGAGTCCCACTTCTAGCAGCTGATCTGGAGGTGTGAACACCAAGTGAGGAGAAACTGCTTTTGTAGTTGGCTAGCCATTCACAGTCTTTGTTTAATCCTAAACTGATGGCGTCAAACTTGCAGATGAACTGTAGCTCAGCAGTTTCTCTTTGAAGAAGGAGAATGGCCACACAATATGCCAACATTTTTATGGCTGACCTGGAACAGTGCTTCCTCAGCTCTCGTCCACTAAAGCCCCTTCGCTACCTATGCTACATTGATGATATCTTTATCATCTGGACCCATAGGAAGGAGACTCTGGAAGAATTCCACCACGATTTCAATAGCTTCCACCCCACCATCAACCTCAGCCTGGACCAGTCTACACAAAAGATCCATTTCCTGGACACCACGGTGCAAATAAGTGACGGTCACATAAACACCACCCTATACAGAAAACCTACCAACCGCTATGCCTACCTTAATGCCTCCAGCTTCCATCCTGGACATACCATACGATCCATTGTCTACAGCCAAGCACTAAGGTACAACTGCATTTGGTCCAACCCCTCAGTCAGAGACCAACACCTACAAGATCTTCAACAAGCATTCTTGAAACTATGATACCCGCACTAGAAAGTGAGGAAACAGATTAACAGAGCCAGACATGTACCCAGAAGCCTCCTACTACAAGACACTGACCAAGAAGGCCAAGAAGGAAACCAACAGAACACTACTGGCCATCACCTACAGTCTTCAGCTAAAACCTCTCCAATGCATCATCAGTGATCTACAATCCATCCTGGACAATGATCCCTCACTTTCACAGGCCTTGGGAGGCAGGCCAGTCCTCGCCCACACACAACCCGCCAACCTGAAGCAAATTCTCACCAGCAACTATACACTGCACCACAGTGTCAGCCGACGGTCAGGGCAGTGTGTGTGTGTATGTTTCCAAGAAAAGGTTTAACATCTATGTCTTTACTGCTAGGACCGGGGTCCCATCGCAGAGGGTGGCCAGCAGGCCAACAGACGCCCCGTTATATAGGAAGAGCTTATTACACCTTAGATTTTAGCTGCTAGAACACAAGGGTTCCTTCGCAGAGGGCAGCCTAGGAAAGGCTGAAAAGGTGCCCCAACGTATCTTGTCACCTGGGAGTGACACAGATCCAAACGCCCAAGCTCTCCCTATGTCTGTCCCTTTATGACCGGCTGAAGTTCTTTTAAATTGTGCTTGGTTCTATTACAGCAACTGAAGGAGTCAGGTTAAAGTTTAAACAGTTACAGGTTTATTAAAAGACTTATAAAAGCATATGGTTACAATGGCTATTGCTCTATTTCTTAAATGTTAGCAAATACAGATTTTAAAAATGGTTACAAAGAAAATAAAGATAGAAAATAGAAATAATGGTTCCAAGTGACAGCTTAATCTTTAAAGAGCTCTAAGTCTATGTGTAAGACAAAGGACAAAGTCTACTTAAGACAAAGGACCACATTCAGGTACAATTTTTACCCCTTTCTGTGCCTCTCGACTCCAGTGTGTCAGGCCAGGGCCGGTCTCTCAATTCCTAGGAAAGACGAATATGAGGTAGGCATCCCCTTGGAACCTCGGGAGATCAAACACCTAACCCGACCAGCAGATAGATGGTAGATTGACACTCAGAGAAGATGCGCTGCTGGACCCATCTATATACCCCTGGGGGCCCGTATCCTCTTTCTTATCTAAGATGCCGAATTGTACTGGTCTGTTTTGTGGCACCAGTTCTTACAAGCAAGTTTCAAGTTAATTTACATTTTCAAGAGAGATAACTAAATTGTGAGTACTAGACATTTTTTTACTGGGCGAGAGATTCCTCCCCCCGTGGACGGTTGTGTGTTCGTATCAATATGGGTTTGAGTCAAGGACACTCCTTGGCAGCCTCTTGGTCAGCAATTGGCATATCTCTGTTTACAGCCATTCACGGTCACAGCAGCCTGGGCCTTCTGTTCTGTGTGCCCTGTATGCTCCAGGCAAGCAAAAATGGAAGTTACAAGGGGGGGTTCCTGTCTGGCTACACACAGTAACTCTAACTCAGGAACCAATCCATGAAACAAACCTCAGTGCCAACTCTGCCCTCATATCTACACCAGCGACACCATCACAGGACCTAACCAGATCAGCCATACCATCACTGGTTCATTCCCCTGCACATCTACCAATGTAACATACGCCATCATGTGCCAGCAATGCCTCTCTGCTATATACATCGGCCAAACTGAACAGTCCCTACGTAAAAGAATAAATGGACACAAATCAGATATTAGGAATGGCAATATACAAAAACCTGTAGGAGAACACTTCAAATGTCCCTGGACACACAGTAGCAGATTTAAAGGTAGCCATCCTGCAGCAAAAAAAAACTTCAAGACCAGACTTCAAAGAGATACTGCTGAGCTACAGTTCATCTGCAAATTTGACACCATCAGTTTAGGATTAAACAAAGACTGGGAATGGCTAGCCAACTACAAAAGCAGTTTCTCCTCTCTTGGTGTTCACACCTCCAGATCAGCTGCTAGAAGTGGCCCTCACACTCTCTAACTGAATTAACCTCGTTATCTCTAGCCTTATTCTGGCCTTCATATTTATACCTGCCTCTGGAAATTTCTACTACATGCATCTGACAAAGTGGGTCTTTGCCCACAAAAGCTTATGCTCCAATACATCTATCTGTTAGTCTATAAGTTGCCACAGGACTCCTTGTCGCTTTTGCAGATCCAGACTAACATGGCTACCGCTCTGATTTCTTATACAGTTCGTAGTGAACAGTTAGTCATATATTGTTTTCAGAAGAATGCTTCACATTATTGAGCAGTTCAGTTACATAAATAGAACCCCTCACCAGTATTAACCAAGCAAAACCCAGTATTTCCAGCATGTAATAGCAGTGGTGACTGGTGTTGGTGGGGATAGGGAATTCAGGGAGGACCACTCAGAGGGACAGAGAGGGACAAGTGTGGGCACCAAATTTAGCAATTAAAATTTTGGAAGAGGCATAGGGGAGTGATGCACCTCCTGAGTACTACCATGGGTCACCTATTTGTAATACAGGCAGTCCCCGGGTTACGTACAAGATAGGGACTGTAGGTTTGTTCTTAAGTTGAATCTGTATGTAAGTCGGAACTGGCGTCCAGATTCAGCCGCTGCTGAAACTGATCAGTTTCAACGGTGGCTGAATCTGGACGCCAGTTCTGACTTACATACAGATTCAACTTAAGAACCCCAGGCATCCCCAAGTCAGCTGCTGCTGAAACTGATCAGCGGCTGATTCCAGGAAGCCCGGGGCAGGGGCTTCCTGTAGTCAGCCACTGGTCATTTTCAGCAGCTGCTGACTTGGGGACACCTGGGGCAGAGCAGCTGGGGTGCTGCTGGGTTGGTCCAGTGGCGCCCAGAGCGGCGCTACGGGACCAACCGGCAGCGCCCCAGCTGCTGTACCACAGGCGTCCGGAGCAAAGCCGCGGAGCACGCGGGCAGCGGCACAGCCCAGACGCGCCGTGGCTATCCTGCTGCCCTCGGGCTCCGCGGCTTTGCTCTGCTTTGCTCCCCGTCCCCCTGGTCTGCAGACCAGGGGGAGGGGGAGCAGAGCAGAGCAGAGCGGTGGAACGCACGGCCAGCTGACAGCCCTGACGCGTCTGGGCTGTCAGTTGGCCGCGTGCTCCGCTCTGCTCCCCCTCCCCCTGGTCTGCAGACCAGGGGGAGGGGGAGCAGAGCGGAGCAGAGCAGAGCGGCGGAACGCGCAGCCAGCTGACAGCCCAGACGCTGGCCGCGCGTTCCGCCGCTCTGCTCTGCTCTGGTATCCACTGGTTTCTCATCATCGTTAGTTGTATTGTTTAGCTGAATTAGGAAAAAATATAGAAAGAATAATATCATGTAGCCAATGATGTGAAAATTGTAGAGAATGACTGTAATGTTACAAAATCTTCAGAGAACAGAGTTTCTTTTTACCAAGATCAGATGTGAAAATGATGAAGTTGTAGCAATGTTTTCATACACTTGCCAATTTAATATGTTTGCATAAATATTTAATACATCAATCTCTTTACGAAGAATGAACATGCTCTGCATTTCAATATATCTCTTTTTATTACATTTGCGTAATAGTACATGCCACAAAGAAAATTTCATTAGACAGACATTTGTAAGAAAGGTAACTCAAATTTTGATTTCTTAATGATGGTCTTTACTCTCTTTACTCTCATACATAGCAAACAATGTATGTGCTTATGGTCTGGATATAAAAAAATGAATAAAGGTGCTTTATTTTATTCTTGTCCATATGAATGGAGGACTAAAATGTTAAATGTAAAATAACTATTAAAATGGCATTAAAGCTAAGATGTAAACAGAAGGAAATGTTGTCTAAGCTGCTACCTCACTCTTAACTCTCCAATATTATGTAGAGAAGGAAACTTGTAGAAGAACAGAGGTGGGAATACAGGTGACTATCAAAGAGTTAAATTAAAATCCAGATCTATTAAGTGAAGTGATCAACACACCTTTTAAAGCAGTATTTGATGTCAGGCAGAGCTTCAACTTGGCCCCTCCTCTCTTTTGTCAGGCAGCATTCCATCCGGCCCATAGGAAGTAAGTTTGAAGATCTCTCATTCTGAAACAATGATCATGCTAATGTTGTTCTAGTACAGTGCCCCAACATGTTTCAAGAGGCACTCCAACTAGTGGAGGAGGAGTTGGTGAAGTTTGGCTTACCTGTTTAATGGTCAAAGATAAAGCTACAAAATCTGTCCACAACTGCAATTGAATAATGAAACTGTCAAAGCAGTCTTCAAGTTTTTACTATTTAGGTTCCATACTCACCAGTTCTTCTCACTCTCACACAGGTTCTCCACTAGATTGCCATAACAGCATCTGCCATAGGTTGTTTACAACAAATATGGAATCAACATCATCATCATGACAGCCAAGTTCAGGATCTTTTCAAGCTGTATCCTGTACACACTCTTGTACAGTTGCAAAACATGGGCACTATGCCACTCAGACTGGACAAAATAGAAGGCTTTCCATACAAAACAATAATGCCATAAATTGAGCATAAAGTGGACTGACTTCATTTGTAATGCAGATATTTATGGTCACTCCAATCTACAGCTGCTTGTCTGTAGACAGCTTCTTATGTATTGCAAGCATGCCACAAGATGTTCCAGCTAATGCAATTTTATGGGTGATTGTAACATCTGAAAGGAGTAGCTGTGTTAGAGTGTACTTTAAGAACAATGAGTAGTCCTGTGGCACCTTAGGGTATACCTATACTAGGAAATTATTTTGAAATAACTTATTTTGAAATAATAATTCTCAAAATAACTATTTTGAAATAGCATGTTCACACTACAAGGAAGCCTTAAAATTAGTCTGAGGCAGGCTCCCTTAATATGGATGTGCTACTTGGACTTAGAGCCCTAGGATAATTACTTTGAATGACTCTGGGGAGTTGTTATTTTGAAATAGCAGCAGTGGCATATTCACACTACTGCTATTTCAGAATAACTATTTTCACTTCCTCACGGAAGCAGGAGTTGTTATTTCGAAATAACCAGCCCCTTATTTCAAAATAATGGACTTGTGTGGACGCTCCACTTGTTATTTTGAAATAAGGGGAGTTATTTCAAAATAACTCCCTTTTGTAGACCATGGCTTAGAGACTAACAAAACAATATATAGTTTCATGACCTTTCATGGGCAAAACCACTTCTTCAGATGAGGGTGAGTGGAGAAAAAAGGGAAGACTGTCAGAATTATCACAGAAAAAGAAGAGGGGAGTACCCATCAATTGTAGTGTTGGGAAGCTGGTTTTATAATGGGCCATCCAGTTCATGTCTTTGTTCAAGCCAAAGGAAACGGTGTCAAATTTGCATATGAAGGTCAATTCCACACATTTTCTCTATAGTTGCGTTAGCTTGTGCAATTCATTTGTAGAAGAATGACTACTTTTAAATCCATTAACGAGGAGCATTGCTGGCACTTGGTGGCACATATACAACTGTACATCCTCTAATGTGATGAGCTTCTGATGTTGTGGCTTATGTGGTTAGGTCCTGTAGTGGTGTCGCTTGTATAGATGTGTGGACAGAATTTGCAGTGGGCTTTATTGCAGGAGTATGTTCCTGGGTAAGTGTGTCTGAGGTGTGATGTGTGGCTGCAGGGAAAGAATTTGCTTCAGATTGGGGGCTTGTCTGTAAGTGAGGATTGGCTTGTCTCTGAAGGCCTGTGAGAGTGAGGGATCATTTTCCAGGAGAGGTTGTACACTGTCAATGATGCACTGGAGGAATTTGAGCAGGCTCTGGGTGACGACTGGTGATGTTCTGTTATTTTCCTTGTTGGGCTTATCTTGAAGAAGCAGATTCCTGGGTACTCATCTGGCTCAGTCAATCTGTCTCTTCACTTCCCAGGGTGGGCATTTTAGTTTTAAAAATGCCTGATAAAAGATCTTGTAGGTGTTTGTCTCTATGGGTATGTCTAGACTACATGGCTCAATTGACGGAGCCATGTAAAGTAGTTTACTCGGCACAGTCAAAGAAGTGGGGATTTAAATAATCCCCGCTTCATTAAAATAAAAATGGCCACCGCGCTGTGCCAACGATCAGCTGATCCGGCACAGCGTGGCAGTCTAGATGCAGATCAGTCGACAAAGGAAGCCTTTGTCGACCACTCATCAGCTGATTGTCGGCACAGTGCAGTGGCCATTTTTATTTTAATGAAGTGGGGATTATTTAAATCCCCGCTTCTTTGACTATGCTGAGTAAACTATTTTACGTGGCTCCGTCGATGGAACCATGTAGTCTAGACACAGCCTATCTGTGGGATTGGAGCAAATCCAGTTTTATCTTAGGACCTGGCTGTAAACAACTGATCATGTGATGGAACTAGAGGCATGAAAGTAAGAATAATGGACAGTAGATTTCCAGTATAGGGTCATGTTAATGTGCCCATCATTTCTTTGTACTGTAATGTCAAGGAAGTTAATCTCCTGTGTGGAAAGGTCCAGGCTTAGGTTGATGGTGGTGTGGAAGTTGTTGAAATCTCTGTGGAATTCATTAGGGTCTCCTTCCCATGGGTCCATATAATGAAGCTGTCATCAATGTAACATAAGTAGAGGAAGGGTGCTGGGGGATGAAAGCTGTGGAAATTTTGTTTGAAGTCAGCCATAAAAATGCTGGCATACTGTGGGGTCATGTGGGTACCCATAGCAGTGCCCGCTGACTTGATGGTATAAATTGTTCCCAAATTGGAAATGGATGTGGGTGAGTACAGTCACATAGCTCAGCCACGAGTTGTGCTGTGGCATCTTCTGGGATAGTGTTCCTAACAACTTGTAGTTCATCCTTGTGTGGAATGTTGGTATATAGAGCTACTGCGTACATGGTGGCCAGGATGGTATTTTCAGGAAGATTACTGATGCTCTGTAGTTTCTTCAGGAAGTCAGTGGTTTCTTAAAGGTAGCAAGGAGTGCTGGTAGGAGTGCTGGATTTCCAAGTTTATGGATCTATGGTAGCAGATAGAATGTTCCTGGTCAGGGATTTGGGGGTGTTGGTATAGATTTGGTCTCGAGTTGTAGCAGAGAGTATGGAACACTTCCAGCCCACTCAATTAGCTTCATTAGCACTGACACTATAATTGATAGCTACTCTGCCCTTCTTTTTCTGTTATAATTCTTAGCGTTCCCCTTTTTTCTCCACTCAAGCTCATCTGAAGTGCATGAAAACTCTTAATACTATATATATGTTTGTTAGTCTCTAAGGTGCCACAGGACTACTTGTTGTTTGTAACATCTGAGATAAAATTCCTCCGAGGGAATGAAGGTGGCTCAGAAGTACACTCTATATTACAAATCTGTTCTGACATTGGACATTCAGCCCATCAAGGCCTTGCAGCCTCAGAAGAAAGAACAAAATGGCGAACAGTCACTGCAGCTAACCATTATAGAAGAAAACCAACACATTCAGGTTGTGCATTGACATCCTGCACATGCAATTTTAAGGAGTACACCAAAAACAACGATCATCAGGAGGAAGGGGTATGAACAGATAACTGGTTAATTTGAAATCAGGGAGCAGTCCCCTGCTTGCAGTCTGCCATGGGTGAAGGGCTACTCCAGCCTCACAGCCACCCCCACATGCAGGAACTTGGAGCTGGATCCAGCAGCCATCCCTTGCCCCAGCACAGGGCCTGGGAACCAGGAGACAGTCCCAACCCCAGCACAGGGGCTGGGAACAGAAAACCAGCAGCCAGCACCCACCCCGCAGGCTAGGGGCTGGATCAGTGAGATCCCGCTTCATTGGTTAACTGGTTAAATTACCAGGATTTTACATCCCTATTGGGGGTACATAACTACTTGAGACTTGGAAGAAGGGGCACTGGTCTCTAGCTTCTAACAGATCCTCTGATATCTGAAGGCTCTGAAGCCAGAACTCAGTGGAGAGAGCAGAGTTCCACAGCGGAGAAAAACCTCTCTACACTATAGAATGATGAAAACTCCCCTCCTTTGGTTTTTCCCAAAGGTAAGGGGAATTGATCTCTTCTTCCCCTTGTTGTGCCTGCATTGATATTCATATTATATGGTCAAGATGGAATAGTCCTCTATTTATAGTGATACTCTTATAATATTCATGATATTGTCCAGATTGACTGGCCCCAAATTTTACTTTGTCTTGATATTTTAGTAATCATCCATGTTGCCCTGCCATGAAACATCCACAAATTGTCCGCACACACAAGTAAATTTAGGTCACTGTCTGGGGCTCAAGGGACTGTTAACTGTATATAATGCTTGTAATGTTTATGAAGGACTGAGAAGTCATGTTTGTCAGTAAAGATGCCACACTTTTTATTAAGTTCACAAGAATAGAACTCAGGGAAAGGAGTGGAGAAATTAGTGGAAGGAACATGCTGAAGTTGCCACAAGAGTGGCAGAAATGCTGTATGCTTTGTAACAGTTCACATGTATTCCAGCCACAGGGAGCAAGATGTGTCAGTGAAGGGAAACTATCCACTTCTTTGTGGGTGGGGCACTTCACATGGTAGTTCACCAAATGCCTCTGGCCAGAAATGAGCAAACAACTATTTAGTGTGAACACAATAGGTGAAAATTTAATGTAAAACCTGTTAAACACTCAATTATGAATCTGGATTATACCTCATCCAGGAAGGGACAGAGATATTTTAAAAATCTGGAATCAATATACAGCCTAATGTAATGCTCTTTATTATGAAAAAGAAAAAGGGATTAAGATGTCCTTAAATCTGCACAGCCTGCTTATTTCCTGCTCTCTCACATTCCCACTGGAGTGCTCTCCCTACAACCCTGTCAAAGTACCTTTCATATTTCAGTCTTTGCTTCTCTTTAGTAGTGACTGTCAATCACGCTGAACTATTATTTTGCGGGGTAGGGGGGTGGATGATATTGGCAAGCTTCCACTAGGGACTACATTTAATCAACAAAACTCACATCCACTAAACTAGATGTACACTAAGGCATCACTTGCCTGCACAACCTATAGCATCCCTATTATCCATATATTTCTATAGAAGTTTGTATTATGTAAAAGACCACTGTGTTAGTTACGCATGTATCATCAGGCCAGCGTTTTATCAGTTGTCCTTGATAGTTCATCAGCAGACAACCTTTAAAGTGTGTTTACTAATAAAGATAGCAGACACCAGAGAAATTTTATGTTGACAGCAGGTTTGTCAGTTGGTGTCTTTCATGCTGATTCCAATTTAGCATGAGTATTCTTATGTTATTAGTTGCCTATGAAACAATAGTTTTAAGATTCTGACACCTTAATATATTATCTAAGGAAGACAAATAAACTGAGATTTGTTTTCTTAATGTATCATGACATATATTTTGTCCACTAAAAAAAAAATATGTAAAGGAGTTTAACATACCACATTCCATCTAAATCAGTTGAAATGCCTCTATTTTTACTTCATTTCTAAATAATTGTAGAATTTCATTGTGCCTTGAAGTAGGAGAGGGGAAGAGAGATAATTTTGCAATTATGTAAAAATTTCAGTGATATTTAAAAACAAGAAAACAAATGAGTGATGAGATCAGAGGGTGAAATTCTCCTTTTTGCAGAAGGCTACAAAAGGAACAGTTCTCGTTGTAATTCCAATTTACATCCTCAAAAGATTTAAGTGGACTTCTGGTGGCTTCTGCACAGCGGTGAATTTCATACTATGTACACAACAATGACAACTTGCTTTAAGACCAAAGGTGGCATGGTACTTAAGAGCAGAAATAAAATAGATGCTTAGTTCCATATAAATCCAGTCTTTATTTTTGCAGTAATTTGGGGTTCTAGTTATAACAATCTAATTTGTAAACAGCACATGCTGAGTTTTTGACAGTGAAGTTCTGATGAAACAGAGTACAAATTTTAATTACATACAGTTCTAATAGAGTGAACACTGCTGCATTTCTGTCATCTTTGAAATGGTAACAGAATGAAAAAAAGTTTTTGAAATATGAGCATGAAGGTAATGAGATCAATAAATGTCAGCTAGAAAAAGTAATCACAACTCTGGAGACTCACTAACCTTTCTGCAAGTTTCAGAAATAATAGTCTTGCTTGGGATGAGGAATTTTTTAACAATGAGAATCAGATATAATTAAAAGAGGAACGAGAAACAAATGGTGCCTTATAATATCAAATGCACTCTTTCCAGGTGAATTTGACTACATAATTAAATTCTTTTGTTTTTTCCTAAGATCTTCACTAGTCTAGTCTTCTGTTTACTCTTGTCTTGAAATCCAAAAGTGTACTGTATAAAAATATATATATATATATAATTAAATTGTCAGACATGAAAAGTAAATAGGAGCATAACAATTCATATTGAGAGTATGTTTCTGTTCCCATTGAGGTAAATGCTAAAATACAGGTGATCTCCATGGTAATTGTAGGTGCTCAGCACACCTCAGGATCTGATTCTAAATTGGCTCCTATACATAATTTATACAAACTAAATATTTGAAAAGGAATTAAATCGAAACTAGAAATGGTATGCTATATTTTCATGTCCATGTTAGGATCTAACTTGAATAAAAGAAAATACTTAATATTAAAAAAGTTAGATTAAATAATAGTTGAAATGGTAATATTGATAATGTATTTAATTTAATTAAAAATGTGCAAGTGGCATTGAACCTTAGGTGAAAAAGCAAAGAAATAACATATTTTGATAAACCTATGAAGAAAGACAATAAATTCTTCAGCATGGTGCACACAATCTTACTGAAAACATTAACATTTAATGAAAGAAAACTATGCAAAATTCATTAAGGTTTTATATTACTAATAGATGAATTTCAGGAAAATTTACTTTACAAAAGAAAGGACCAGAATACACAGGAATCAATGCATAATGTGGGTATCTTATTAGAGAAGTCCTCTTCTCTCTGTATCAGTGCTATTGAGTCTCACATATGATGGTGACAAAAAGGTAGAGTGAGGCAAGAATATATTCTCCAAAAGCCTAGGGCCAACTCAATAGTGCTTGCAGGTCAAAAACAAATGCAATTTTTATTTATCTTTTTGATTAATAAAGTTACTTCTTAATGCTACTGTGTGCACTGAATCTGCCTTGGGATACTGCCAATATAAATTTAATCTATACTGTGCTAGCCAGAGATAATTACATGAAAAGCATTCTGCAGATTAGGAAAGAGCTCAACGTTGAAGCATATATAGTACATGAAAGTAAGATTTTCAGATTCTCTGTTATGTCTTTTCCATTTCAGAATATTTTCCTGATATAATCATAGGACTAGAAAGGATCTCGAGAGGTCATCTAGTCCAGTCCCCTGCACTCATCTACACTGTTCTAATATTCATATATCAATATTCTCTTTCCTTGAAAAGAGCAAGGTGAAAACAAAGGCTCTAATCCTCCAAACACATATTTGTTCATAACCTGAACCATATCTAATATCACACTAGTTTCATGCTGAGGTATCCTGTTGTTTTCTCTATGGGACCTCAGCGCAGAAAATTATGAAACCCGGTTTAATATGTTCCAGAAATCAGCAATTATTCATTTTATTGCTAAAGACAGCTATTTTCTCTTGCTCCTGTTTGTTTGTCATGTGGCTTTTAAATGCTCCTGGCCAGACACTGCTTGCATGCACTTCCATGTTTGTCTCACTACATGTGTATCTACTATATTTTAGAGATTTTGTGTGCTTCATCAAGAACTCCACCTAAATGGTAAGAGCTAGGACCACCAAATTCAGTATATAACAAGAACAGTCCTCAAAACTGACATAACCAAGCAAATGTTGAAGACTGAACCAAGATGAGCCAGAAAAATAAGATTAACCTGTAATAAGGTTTCTTCTCGATGCAGAAGAGAGTTACAGAAAAGAGATAAAATGTAGAAATTTGGAGTGGTGCTGTTTTTGGAGTAAATCAATGATTAAGGTTTGGAAACTAGAAGCAAATGTTATTGGAAACCAAATTGACTAGAGCCCTTTTTGTTAAAACATACTGAATGATAAGAGTTTATAGGAATGAAGAAAAAAATGCACTTGATGGAATTCCCATTTAAAAAAATTAACTTCCCTTTAGGAAATCTAAAATAAAAATTAGTTTAATAAAAATACAAACATTTAAAAAAATAATGTACATTTTCCTTACATTAAAAAATAAACTTAATTGAATTGAGTTCAGTAGCTTCCCTGGTCCAACACTATTGGGACTGGTCAAATTTTCTGGACTCGGGAGGTCCAACAGAATTTGCCACAGGTTCTGAGCTAGCCAGCCCCCTGCCTTTGGCTGCCTCTGCCCTCTCCCATACTGTACTGCCACTGGCCCCACCCTCAGGCCATCATGGGTAGCCAGGGTTCTCCAGCCCTGGCCTGCACTGCTACATGTGTTCAGATTTCCCCAGCCCTGCGCTGTCGCAGATGGCTGAGCTTCTATGTCTCTATGCTGTCATGGGTGCCTGGACTTCTTTGCCCCCCACCTCCCAGCCCCACCGATCGTGGGTTCCTGGGATTCCCCAGCCACCAGCTTCACACTGCTGCAGTCTGCTGGGGTTCTCCAGTGCCTGGCCCTAGCACTGCTGTGGGGCTCTTCCAGCTCTGCTGCCCTCAGTCTCAGCCAGGCTGCAAGTCTTCCTGCCATTAGGCTCCCAGGATTTTTGACAGTTTTTTCCCAAAAACATTATTTAAATTCTTAGATTGTTCATTTACCAAACAGCAGCCTTTCTTGTGTTCTGAGATTGTACCTATTCTTAACATAATCACTCATTTATATCAGTGGCCTAACACTCCATTGATGCTTTCTCAGCTCATGATTTTCTCATCCTACAACCTGACTTCAAGGTTAGCTGAGGCCATTTTTTGCCATGTTCATGTCCTAAAGAGACCAGAAATGATCAGAGAAAAGAATCATCCCTGTGCAGGAATAACCTGTCTGCTGACTAAGGCTGCCCTACTACCTCCTGCTGCTCTTACCCGACCCAGTGTAAAGGGGAGATACCCAATGCCACTGGTAAAAGACAGGGTTGCTTCAGTACAGGCCCTAACTTATGCCAGGATCCTGTGGGCTTGAATCAAGGTGCCACAACCAGTCTTCCATTCACGTTAGTTCAACAATGCCCCCCCAAAATTACTTCCCCAGCTCTAGTCTATATTTCTGATCAAGTTTCCCTATTCCACTGGATTCCATTGACCTTCCAGAAATAGGGAGGAAGGAAGGAACTGCAGTGCTATTCAATAAAGGCTACTTTGACATAGTAAGAAACCCATCTGTGATGGATAGGAGTGCTGTCCTTTTCTAAATATCCCAACATTCAGTAAATAAAGGGTTAAACCCAGGTAGCTAGAAAGTGTTGGCAGGGAGCCAGGAGAACCGATGGGAAGAAAGTATTAAGATTTGAATTGAAAGGGGTACTTGCCTGATGTTTTTTTCTTTCTGTGAGTAAAACCAGGAGCTGAGGAGACTGGAGGGAGATGCATTGAACTGGGCAGGAACACCATGTCTTTAAAAAAAAAAGGGGGGGGGGGAGAATCCCCAGGCCTAGAACTGGATGAGACCTTGGAAGTATAGATATGTGAATAGATACGGAATGTTTATTTAGACGCAATCTGAAATAAATGGATGTTATTCCAAAATAACACTGCTGTATATAACAGGCCATCTACTAAAGCCCTGTCTTGTGCAAGAGAAGACTATATCTGCTTAGAGGAGAGGGAACCTTCTCAGTCACAGAGCAGCCTTGTCCTCCAAATGCCCTCATTTTTACATTCAAAATACACTGCTTCAAAGCAGCATTTCAGAGACAGAACACCAAAGAGAAAACTATTTGTCAAAACCAAATCAAAAGTGATAGATCTGTTCCATACTGAGCTCGGAGCTTCACCTGATAACCACTTCTCTGCAAGAGCATGTCTACACAGCAGAGCTAAACTCAAAATAAGCTACACAACTTGAGCTACGCTAATTGCGTAATTTAAGTAGAAATAGCTTATTTCGACTTTTGGTGCTGTCTACACAGCAGTTATTTCAAGACAGAGCACTCTTCCCCCAACTTCTCTTACTCCTCACACAATGAGGGTTACAGGAATCAGGGTAAAAATTCCTCCAGCTCGATGATATTTAGAAATAATGTCAAAATAACTGCTTGTGTGTAGCTGCAGAATGTCATTTTGGAATAACGTGAGTTATTCCAAAACAACACTGCTGTGTAGACTAAGAGTCTGAACTGTAGTGTCTGAATTAGAATACAGAGAAGAACTGATTGTCTGCTGTGTTCTGTACAGTATCAACCACAATGTACTCATCTTGGAAGAGCACACAGCTTCTGTTGTCATGTTGCACTCACCCAAGTTGAACAATTTTATTTTAAATCCATGATGTGACAAGAGAGGTGTGCATATAATACACATTCATACATGTGTACACACATACACACGTTAAATCTGTATGTGTGCTAGTAGTCAACTAAGGCAAATGAAGACTTCTGCTTTGATATGTTACTTCTAAGGAAAAAATATATAACAATGCAATGGAATTATGGTAATTGAGAGCTTATGTTGTGACAGGTATGTATAAGGAGTTAGACTTCTGGAGGCCTAAATACCATTATTCATTTAGAGTATGATTGTGCATAAACTTTATAAAAGCACAGTGCCTCTCAGACTCCTTAAAAGAAGGCAAGTTCTTTCTCCTGTCAGCCAGAAATAATGAAGGGATTTGTGTGGAGAAAGACATCTGCCAAACTGAATCTCAGAAATTCAGAGGGGTTTTCCCCTACTAATGGCTATGGCATCAGGTCTGAGCAAATATGTAATAGCATACTGTTTCAGGGTTGAATTTTGGAATAGTACTAAGGAAGATCTATTCCTCAAGTTTGCCACAAGATGGAGGCACTGCAACTCTCAACCAGTCAGTAAGCAGTCAGGAAGATGGTGGGTGTTGTACAGAGGATGGCAGGATTTCACATAATGGATTTAAGAAAGCATTTTAAAATAATTATGACATTGCCATTAATTTATTATTAATGCATTTAAAGTGAACTGTGGGTCATTTTAATATATCAGACCCTTGGGATTGCAATTTGCTACACATAATATATTATTTGAAAATGTGATGGTTTCAGATTTGAATTTGCAGCCAAAGGCTAGAATGAAAAATATTTGTAAATATTGATTCTGCATCCACCAGTGTGGCTGGACATGTACATTTTTTTCACTGACAAGCAACAGCAATCAATGCCAGTGTAAAACCATTAGAATTTTCTATTCTTCATATGCATCCCTCGACCAAACTGATTTTTCCCCAATTTGAGCAACCTAGATCTCAATATAAAACATAAAAGATCATAAAGAAAGTTATTGTCTGGTACAGAGATGGTGCTGATTGTACAGACAGAATTTCTCCCTATGGCTTTCGGCAAAGCACCCATGGTGCTTATTTGAGCAATGCACAGACTTTGGGACCAGTCAGTCATAAGGTACAAGACTGCTGATTTGACTATGAGACTTCGATGAATTGGACAGAATCAAGTTGGATGGCTACAATTGATTAAGGCCACTAGAGGAAATTGTTAGAACCTTGCATTACAGTGCTACAGGCTAACACCCCCATGCCACTTCTTCCCTCTTCAAGAATGAACAGTATTGTCTCCTAATTCTTTTATTGTTTGAGGAGGTGGGGTGGACTTTGAATCCTGCATGAAAAATATTTGGCTCAAGCTGTATTAGGATAAGATTGAGATAACGCTAATCAGAAAATGAGAGTACTTTGAGGATCTGGTAGAAGCAATTAGCTGCCCACAGGAGAAGACAGCTGTTAAAAATATTCACTTCTTGTTCTGTCTTGCAGACTGGGTATAGTAATCCATACTTTTTGTGTTTCTTCGTTAGATTATAGAAGTTGGGAATGGGCGCCAGGAATGCATTACCTGATGATTACCTGTTCTGTTCATTCCCTCTGAAGTACCTGGCATTGGCCTCTGTTGGATACTGAGCTAGATAGATCTTTGGTCTGACCCAGGCTATCTCTAGACTGCCACTTTCTGTCAGAAAAAGGAATGCAAATTGCACACTGCAATTTGCATACCTTTTCTGATTGTTTTTTCGGAAGAGGCTTTTCTGAAATTTGGCCAGTCCACACTGGGTCAAATTTCGGAAAAAGCTCCTCTTTCAGAAGAGCCCTTATTCCTCATAAAATGAGAAATACAGGGGCTTCCAAAAGAGCGTGTCTACTCTTCCGCAAAAAAATTCGGAAAAGCAGACGTGTCCCAGAGGTATCCCAGAAAATCTCTGCCGTCTAGACATAGTCCCAGTGTGACCATTCTTATATTTTTGATTTAGCTACAGTGTGAAGACTACTTGGAAGCTGCAACTGCCCGTTATGCTGCAGCCAACTGCCAGCTGACTCATGACTCTCTCAGAAAGGCAAGCAGCCTTTGTCCATCACTCTGTGGCGGTGGGGAGGAGGCTCAGAGTTAGAGGTCACAGAGCATACCTGGTTGGGACAGAAGGTCAAGATATATTGAAGATGTCCTGGAGATGCACTGAGTTAGGACAGTCTGTTACAAGTGCCATTGTTATAACATCAGCTATAAAGATAAAACTGCCTTCTCTTTATGAAAACCCTTGATTGTAGCACTAACTGTTCTCCCCTAGTATGCTTGCCTCCCCGCCCATTAATATAGGATGATATTGCAGGAGTATAGGAATGGCTATACTGGACCAGACATCTGATCCTGCTTGTTTGGTCTCCTGTCACTAGTGAGATCCAATACCAGATTCTTTAAAAGCCAGTTAGTGATCAGTTGACCTAGTTAATTTCTCTTTAGGACTAAACCACACATCATTTTTGTATTATTTCATTTAGAAGTTCAAACATTTTTAAACCAAAATGGTTCTATGGGTACAACTTATAGCATGGATGCAATTACACTGCTGAAAAGCTGCCTTATAGCTGTACAACTTATTCCCTTTTCCTTTTGGGGAAATGTAAACATTTTTATACCAATAAAATTGCATTTACATGGGGAGAGAGGAATAGTCATACCATTTTAATTACATTGGAGTTCTTAAACTACTGCAACCTTTGGGTGCATCTAGACTGGCAAGATTTTGCAACTGCTTTTGCACAAAAACTTGCCAGCTGTCTACACTGGCTGCTTGAATTTACGCAAGAGCACTGACGTTCTAATGTAAGAATTCGGTGCTTCTTGCGCAAATACTTTGACGCTCCCACTCAGGGATAAGCCCTCTTGTGCAAGAATTCTTTCGCAAGAGGGCCAGTGTAGACAGGCACCTTAATTTTTTGCACAAGAAAGCCCGATGGCTAAAATGGCCCCTGGAGCTTTCTTGAGCAAAAACGCGTCTAGATTGGCACGGATGCTTTTGCGCAAAAGCATGTTTTGAGCAAAAGCATCAGTGCCAATCTAGATGCTCTTTTGCGGAAATACTTTTAATGGAAAAACTTTTCCGTTAAAAGTATTTCCGCAAAATCATGCCAGTCTAGATGAAGCCTTTGTGTTTAGTCAAACCTTTAGAATTCATTTACATTCTGCCTAATGTATCTGTCAATGTCCTTACTAACCATATTAACATACAATCCTTCCCAAAATTCTCCTAAGTAGTGTGAGAAGGTGGCACTTTCCTGAGGTGCACTCCTGATGCAAGCCACAGAATGACCAGTGCATGTGCCTCAATTTCCCCTTTCTTCCAGAGTCGTCGATAGCTCCACGCCAGCTTTCCAAGTATAAATAGCCATTTGTGGAGTTAATTTATTCCAAAGTCCCATAATCATGCAACAGGTATTCAGCACAGTCCAACCATTCTCTTTCAAATCCCAATAGGTTATCAACACCATGTACAGCTCCAGCATCTCTCCCAAAATGTGTGGTGTTAGAATAAAACTCTGCTGTCAGCTACCCTGATGAAACACCCTGAGTCAATGTAAGTGATGGCAAAATTTGGTTCATTCTATAGCAAATATGACCATTCTGCAAGTTAAATAGAGGGGCAGCAGCAAATCAATTTTAAAGTGATTCAGGGAGGATATTGGTTTAGAATGTTCATTGAAAGTCCACCATTTAGAATTCTGAGTCTTTCAAATCTTAATCCAAATATTAAAATTAAATTGCATTAACAATACTTTAGACTGTTTGCTGCTTAAGCAGATGTCATGGGAAGATGAGCAAAGTATAAAAATACAACAAACACAAGGCCAAGAAGAAAAATGCAGGGGGCAGGTATAAAACCTCTGGGTCACAAAATTATTAGAAAAACATTATGTAGACCTCCCAGTACTTCCCTCTCATAAACCTATTATGTATAACCCATTGCCTTGATAAAATGCACTTACATTTCCAGTGAAAGTTGCTGGGGAACTACAGCATTGACCATTGACACACTGTAACTAAAAAATAATAATAATGATAATCCCAAAGCACTCTTTGAAGGCCAGCCTTAAAATAATTAGAAAGTGTTCAACTCTCTCTAGGAGATATTTGTTGAATATTAATTCCAAGAGCACAGCACAAACAAAAAAGCTTACTTTTTATTGAGGGTAAACCATCTTATTAGCACAAAATCAAGTATGTATTGCTAAAGTTTTACCTTTGCACATATTCTGAAGTTATTCACTGTGACTAGATAGATAGACAGATAGATAGAAAAACAGATGTCTAAAAGTTATCTCCATTGCCATTGTGTCTGAGAGCCTTAGCCACAGACCTGGACCCCATTATGCTAGGGAGTACAATTGTTTGGCTAACAAGATTAGCGTCGTGTTTCACTTCAATTGACTGTAAAGTGGTGTTATGCAGTAGGTCTGGATTTATTTCTGATTTATAATGAGCTTGTTACATTAAGTGGTTATACTCTATACACTGGAGTATTTTTAAGGCTTAATAGACACTGCTCTAATAAAGATGAGCACTATACAGGTATACTTTTCTTCTGAAATGGAGCCAAATCTAGGAATAATTCTGGCTTACTTAATTATGATAATGCCATCCTAATTAAAATTAGAAAACAGCTCCAAGTACCGTCTGCCTGGAGAAGATCATGTGTGATATTAATATCATAGTAATTTCTTACTCAGTAATTGCACAAGTCCAATAGTCGGTTATTAATAAAGATGCCTTTTCACCATATATACAAACCAAGCCAGTCACTGAAGAGTATAATAAAAATGAACAATTAGAGGTCTTAGAGCTAACTATATAATTTTTTATTTCTTTGTCATCAATTCTATTCAGTTCAAGTATGAAAAATATATGTGTACAGAATTAAGGAGGCTTTTGTAGACTCTTATGTGAAAATGGGATAGTCAGAGAATGAACACTGCATGCATTCCCCCTTGAGAAAAAACACAGCGGTAGGACCAAAATTAAAGGCTGGCAAGAGGCTGAATTTTTGTAGTGAAAAATGGATCTGAGTAGGCCATGTCAAGGAGCTTGCCTACATGCATGTGTGCACAGAGCAACTGGTCTGCAGCTCTTGTCAGTGACTGAGTAGTTATAATCACAGATTCATATCATGGTAGCATCTAGGAGCCCAGTCAAGGGACCAGGACCCCATTGTGCTATTACATATACAGCTGAGTGGGATGTCCTCCATCCAGTCCTTGTCCCAAACCACTCATACCTCTGGCTCCAAACAGAAACACAAGAAAGACAGCGACAAGCAAGACAAAGCAAGACTAAAGTGAGAGCACAAAAGGTTATGCAAATAGTGAGTGAAAATCATAAAATGAAGCTCCAAATGTCCTAGAGCACTTCCAAAGTGGATGGTGCTCTTCATATCTTCACTACCCACTGGATCAACAGACAGCGATCAGTTCAGTGGGGGTTGACTGCCGAGCACTCTCTTGTTGAGTCCGGTGCTCCACCAAAGTGAGAAAAGTGGAGTTGACAGGAGAGTGTCAGCTGTCAACTTACCATTCTGAAGATACCACAATGAGCAGTATGTCAACTTCAGCTACCTTATTTATAACTTAAGTCGATGGCTCACGGTAGTACAAGGCTATAGATTCATCTGGCCCACAGGCAGTCTTGCAGCAGGTCCAGATGCAGCAACTGACCTCCTACTCTGGAATCTGCATAGCAGGGTGCAATCCTGGCTTTGATCCATGCACAACTCAGCACACTTGACAGAGCTATTCAAACCATTCTTTGATAAGGTATCTACTTGTTGGGTTTCCTAGAGACCTCCCCCTCCCAGAATAGGGCAGCAAGTTTGTAGAAATGCTGGTGGTGCCCACAAACCTGCCCAAGGCTCTGCAAGGGAGCTGGGGGGGGGGGGAAGGGGAAGAGTCTGTAGTGCAGCTCTGGGACAGTTTGGGTGCTGGGGGCAGGGGATTGGGGTGAAGGAGGAGGTGCAAGATCTGGGAAGACGTTTATGTGCTAGGAGGTGAGGGATTGAGCTCTGGGAGGGATAAGGGAGTGGGTCTGGAATGCGGGCTCTGGATACAGACTCTAGGCGAGAGCAGGGGATGGAATGGGTGCAGAAGAGGGCAGGAGTGTGGTGCTTACCTGGGGCAGTAGCTCTTAATCAGGGGATTGGGATGTCTCCACATGCTTCTTCCCACAGACACCGCCCTTGCAGCACCCATTGACTACCTGGGTGCTAGGAGTGGGGGAAGCATGTGAGCCACCCTCGGGGCCTCAGGGACATGCCAGAAGCCACACACAGAGTGAGAATGGGCCAGAAGCTGCTATAGCCCCACAGTACTGCCAGTGGTAGTAGCAGGAGCTCCCAGGCCCTTTTAAATTGCCCAGGAGCAGCAGGCAGGGTTGGGGGACACTCCTGTGAAGGAGTGTGGAGGTGACAAGTGGGGCCAGGGGACAGATCCAGCCTCAAACTTTGCTGGAGCCAGGCCCCTGAGCCAGGAATGTTCCCAGAGCCCAGGCACTATGGCTCATATAACTTGCAGCCCCATCCCAGAAAGCTGGTAGAGAACCAATCAAGTAGAACTAACAGGCCTCCCGGATAGGAAATCAGACCAAAAAGCAGTGTTGCCGATCCCAAGTGTTCAAAAATCACGATATTTTAAAAATAAATGTAGGGCTCTTTTTATTTGTCTTTTAGTTTCTAATCTTTGAGGGTGAACTTGGGTTACATTTGTGAGCTTTTTTTTCTTGAACCCTGAAGGCTCTAGAGCAGTGTATATTAAACTGCATTGCCGCGGAGAACAATAGGATTCAAAATGGCTGCCCTTAAAGGGGCAGATGACTTTTTTTTTTGGCTCAATAACTCTCCCCCCCCCAACTTTTTTTTTTTTTTTTTTGCACTCAACAAAAAATCCTTGGTGTTCCTCATAAAGAAAAAGTATTGTTTGGTGTTCCTCGGTCTTAAAAAGTTTAAGAAATACTGCTCTAGAGTGACAGCTGAGATGCTCCTTTTGTCACATGAAACCAGCAGCTGGAGATTCAGGAAAAGCACCAGATACCACGAGACTCTGGTAGAAAAATAAGAATTGGAAAACTGTGGCATTAAATGGATAGGGAGCTGATGCATCTCCATTCATTTAAGCTACAAGGCCTAACTATGTGGAAGATAGAAAAAGGAGAAAGAGGAAAAACTTGACTGGTATTGGGGAATTGCTGTTTCCAGTGTAAGGGGAAACTGCCTGGCCCCACTTGTAGCTGGAAATAGAGGAACTTTGGTTCTGTGTTCTGTTTGCATCATGGAAAGGATGGACATTGAAAGCTAGATAGTTAATTCACCTGTAGGCCAGTGTAAGACACTGCACTTACTTGTGCCACCCTCGGGAAGGAAATGCGCTCAGAGAGTGCTTTTCTGCTCCTGAGGTACCACACATTCCTCAGCTCCTCTCTGCTAATTTGTCCACTCATTCATGTAACAGGGCATAGGGAGGACCAGGCACACAGGCCATTAGCCAGGCTGTGTCTGCAGTTTGACAGGCACACAGGCCATTAGCCAGCCTGTGTCTGCAGTTTGATGCAGTAAGGCAAGGTCCAGCCAGATGGGAGGAGCCTATGTAGTCATACAGATTAAACCATAGTCTGGTCTGGTAGTTTTGTTTGTTTCCCTATTTCTATCATTAAAAATGTGGTGTGGGTACTTTTAAAAATTACTTTAAATCTGGGTAAGGGGAGAGAGAACTCTTGTTTGTTTTTGTCTCTCTCCTTTGCTCAAATCAAAACATGCAGACCTATACAAGTGTGCAGTAAATGCCATAGGTGCTATGCATCTACTTTGGAAAACTGTTCTGTTGTGAGATAAGTGCAAAAATCCACAGGCCTGCAATGGTTTCATTGCTGTGTGAAAGCAGTGCAGAGCATGCATCCAGAACATCAGATCTGCTGGGGACACACTGCACTACTGGAGCTGGCACTAGGTCACTGGCATCAGTGCATGTTGCATTGGTGCACATCTCCAAAGTAGCTATACCTGGAGACTGTTTGGCACACACACAGAAATACACAGGACTAAACTATGCTAATGAGATATTTGGGATCATAAAAATTATAAATAATGTGTAATCATATAGTTAGACCTTGATTTTGATAATGCACATTACAATATGGCAAAGGTAAGCCTGTAAATATAAATTCATTTCCCAACTTCTGAACAAAACCCAAGCAACCTTGACATTCTTTTGACAATATGCTTGCTAAGAGATCCAGAAATAGCTTTCAGCAGAATGTTCCCAAAGTTTTGACTGAAGAAGAAATTTTGGGCTACATATGCAAAAGCAAATGGCTATTTACTGCATTAAGCAAAGTAATTCTTGTATCTGCTCCAGGCAGACTTTTTATCTTTGTAAAAATATCTGCTTAGTTGTATATGGGATCTTAGTCTAATCTAAACTATGTATTTTGACACTTGGAATATTTGCTGTCTTTACTGCTGTATAGTGCTGTCAAATTACATGCCACTATAATGAATTCAAAAAAGTCAGACTAATTTCCTCAGCTTTAACTATTACTATTTATGTCAATGGAAAGTTTACTCTCCCTTAATGCTTCCTTCCATGTTCTGTTTCTGTGATTAAAAATCTAAGGGCAGGGATCATTCTATAATAAATGTCAAAAGCATGTTTCATCCAAATAGTTCAATATACTGTACTGTCAAAATTTAGTAAAGGATAATTTATATCCTTCAGTTGTCAAATCAATGTATGGGTTTTCTTAAATTACTTATGTCCATAAAATAAACTCAATTTGCATGAAGCAGAATTTAAAGCATTATTTCATGAATCTGTCACTGCAGATTAAAGTAATCTTTACTTTAAAAATGCTATTAGTTCTCTGTGTTTACTTTGGAAACACAAGATCAGATGCTCAAACATATTTAGGAGCCTAACTTCCATTTATTTCAATGGGAATTTGTAGCTTTAAAAAAAACAGAAGGAAGATTTTTTTTCCACTCAGTGCACAGTCAATCTGTGGAACTCCTTGCCAGAGGATGTGGTGAAGGCTAGGACTTTAACAGGGATCAAAAGAGCTAGATAGATTCATGGAGGTTAGGTCTATCAATGGCTATTAGCCAGGATGTGTAGGAATAGTGACCCTAGTCTCTATTTCTCCGGAGGTAGGTGACAGGGGAGGGATCACGTGAGAATTACTTGTTGTGTCCCCTCCCTCTGGGGCATCTGGTATTGGCCAATGTCGGCAGGCAGGATACTGAGCTGAATGGACCAATGGTCTGACCTAATATGGCTGTTCTTATGTTCTTATCTAAATATCTTTTAGGATCTCAGCTCAAGCATCTAGAACCCACTCGCTTCCCATTTTGCTGTTTCTATTTTAAAAGGGTCTCCCCCAAAATTATAAAAACATGAATTTCTCATAGCAAACTTTGCATACCCAGATTCAGACTTCAGTCTCTAAAGACAGTTAGTTATGACAGAATTGTTAGTACAACTATAACTATGCTAGCTGTCATTATAATACTTCTGGATTTCTTTCAAGGAGGTTGAAAGTTTCACAATTTAAGAGCCAGTTTTTATAAAGCCAAATTAAAAGTTTGTAAAAATGTGTGAAATCAGAGTTATCATTTCCAAGTCCAGTCCAGATGGGACCACTGTGAATATCCAATCTGATCTACTATATAAAATGGTCATAGAACTTCCTCACAATAATTCTTTTTGAAGTAGAGCATATTTTTTATTAAAAAAATAAGTGAATGTAAGTTGAAATTTGTAGTAAAATAAAGATAAAACTTAGTTTTAATGTTTCCGATGTTTTTGTTTATACCATTTTATTTTGGGGCAAATTACTATTCCCAGGGTAAAACCTTCTATATCTGCTAAGGCTACGTCTACACTGGCATGAATTTCTGAAAATGCTTTTAACGGAAAAGTTTTCTGTTAAAAGCATTTTTGGAAAAGTGCATCTAGATTGGCAGGATGCTTTTCCGCACAAGCACTTTTTGCGGAAAAGCGTCCATGGCCAATCTAGACGAGGTTTTCCGCAAAAAAGCCCCGATCACCATTTTCGCGAACGGGGCTTTTTTGCGGAAAACAGTACTATGTTGTCTACACTGGCCCTTTTGGGCAAAAGTCTTTCGGAAAAAGACTTTTGCCCAAACAGGAGCAGCATAGTTTTTCCGGAAAAGCACTGATGATTTTACATGAGATCGTCAGTGCTTTTCCGGAAATTCAAGTGGCCAGTGTATACAGCTGGCAAGTTTTTCCAGAAAAGCAGATGATTTTCCGGAAAAACTTGCCAGTCTAGACACAGCCCTAGTGTTAAATAAAATAATGATTTTTATGGACCATATACGGAGGCATGGACAATACACATTGTATTATAAACGTGTTTCATTATTGTAGCCATAAGAAAATAGATTGTTTTAAAAATGAAAGTAAGTTTTGTATTTTCTTCTTCATTGCATTAAGCATTTTAGTCAGTACATTTTCAGATTAAATCCAGTGAGATTACAGAGCCCAAAAAGACCTTTTCACCATTTCACTTTTTTTAGTAATTTATTCATGAAAACCAAACAGATGAAAAGATCAGTGTCTCAAAGTCTGTGCTGCTGTGAAAGACAGCACTGTGACTCATCTTACTGTGAAGCTAGCTGTAGATCTTTCTCCCTCTGTGCACACTATGGTTTCATCTTTACAACTGACAAAGCAGAAAAAGTGTAAATACTAGAACAGGCTGGGAAAGTGGTTCCTCTCAGCCCTTTTGGGAAATGTCAATCTTCCATCAAAACAGTGAATAGCAGAGAATAACAAGGGGACAGAGGTAGCAGCCAAAACATTTTGGCCAAATTTTTCTTGTTATTGAGGTTGTTTTTGTTTTGTTTGCTCATGCTCGCTCTCTCTCTCTCTCTCTCTCTCTCTCGGTACATTATTCCAAAATAACTATGCGAGTGTCTACATAGCAAGCCCGTTGTAAACCTCATTCCTTGAGGAATATGCCTCTTCCAAAATAGCTATTTCAAAATAGTGCCCGTGTAGACCGGGCAGCTGGAGTTATTTCAAAATAATAGGCCTCCAGCCCTTCTCATGGTGCCCTGCTAAACACTCTGTCTTCACTCCTCAAAACTCTGTAGTCCCCTCTTCCCCCGGGAAAACCTGCAGCCTCAGAGGAAAGGGCTTGTGGCAGACAGCAGGCCCTGACAACCCTGAGCCACCCAGCAGCTGCCACGCTGACTCTGCTACTCCCACCCAGCCCTCCTCTGCTCCCAGGGAGCAGTCTCCCAGCTCCCAGGACCCTGCCCGGGGATGGAAAAGACACTCAACTTCCTGGTCTAGTGTAGAGATCCTGGATCTTATTGAGGTTTGGGGCGACAAGATCAACCTCCAGGATCTCCGCACCAGGCATCAGAACGCCTACTTCTGTAGCCACATGGCCGACAACCTGGCCATCAAGGGGCACATCCACACCCAGGAGCAGGTGCAGATGAAGGTTAAAGAGCTCCGCCAGGCATATGTCAAATCCCAGTCCCGCAGCTCCCACTCCAGGGGAGGACCTGCACCACATCCTGGGGGGCTAGGCAGTTCCTTCCCCCTCCCCCACAAGTAATGGACTCAGGGCTTGAGATGCCCATCATCACTCTGCCGGGGCACAGAGACACAGAGGAGGAGGAAGAAGAGGAGGACCTGTAGGAGGCCAGTACAACAACCCTCCTGATACTGGAGCTAGTAACCCACACTCTGGACATGCCCCAGCCATTGTCTGAGGCCCTTGAAGCCACATTAGGTGAGTGTCATCTTGTTCCTTGCACACAGAGGATGGTGCCTGCTCCTGCTCCTTCTCCCCAACCTGTCCCCCATCCATGGACACCAAAGCCCATGCACCCATAGAAGTGGGATCACCAGAGCCAGACACCAGTCCCAGCCTCAGCCCTAAGCCTCTCCTCCCGCTCCTCCTCTTTCCTCTCCTCTCCTCCCCGGTTCTTTCCCGTAACTTGAATTACGTCCACACTGCAATCATGTTCTTTCGAAAGTAAATCAAAAGAACAGAAGGCTTTTTCTGACAGCAGTAATCCTCTTTCCACGAGGAAGAATGCCTTTTCCAAAAGAGCTCTTTCGGAAAAAGGCGTGTGTGAACAGAGAAGAGGGTTTTCTTTCGAAAGAAGTGGCCTCCAGGAAATAACACAGGTGCCCTGGTGACCACTCAGTCCAAACTAATCACAACTCTATAGTTTCTGTCTACTAGCCCCTCTTAAAGCTGCAGGCACCTTGGACAAGCCTTGTGGCAGAAAGCCGGCATGGGAGCAGCACCGTGACCATGCAGCTCTCCCTGCCACAGGCCTGCTCAGCCATGGCAGAGCCACAAGGCCCCCGAAACACCCCCTGGCCCTTGCAGGGAGCTGCACCAGGGCTCCCAGGACCCACCCAGGGGGAATAAGAGGCGGGCACCCTCAGGGGTTGGTGCAGAGATCCTGTCCCTCCTCGAGCTATGGGGCGAGGAGGAGACACTCCAGGATCTCCACGCACCGCAATGCAGACATTTATAGCTGGATGGCCAAGTCCCTGGCAGAGCGTGGACACCCACGCCGGACCTTGGAACAGGTCTGGAGTAAGGTGAAAGATCCGCCAGGGATACATGAGAGCCAGAGAGCACAGCTCATGCTCCAGGACAGGACCCCACAACTGCCCCTACTACCAGGAGCTCCACCAAATCATGGGGGGGAGGAAGCCATTTCCCCACCCATCATGGTGGACTCTGGCCTTGACACACCTATCGTCGCCCAGCCACAGGTCACAGCGGAGGAGGAGAAGGACCAGGGACAGCAGCAGCAGGAGGAGGCAGACGACACGGCCACCATCACGCTCTCCTTGGAGCTGGTTCCTGTGAGCTTGGACATCTCCCAAGCCTCATCTGACACCAGGGAGAGATATTCAGGTGAGTGCTCTCAGTTTGTCTGACACACACAGGGTGGGGGAGACGGGTGCAGAGGGGGTGGGGGGTGGTGCGAGTGTCACTTAGACTGCCCGGGATGGATTTTGGGCTGCAGTCCTTGCACGTGGAACCAATTCAGGTGGGCATTAAATTGGTTCTTGCTGAGGTCCAGGTGGCTTGTATAAGGATTCATAAGCCATGGCATCAGGGCGTAGGCCGTGTCCTCCATGGTGCAAAGTCACGGCAGGGGAAGAATGTGCCCACCTCCAGCTTCCCATAGTGTCTGGAGTTCTGAAAAATCTGGGCATTGTGTGCCCTGCCCAACCACCCGACAAAAATGTCCATGAACTGTTCACGGTTGTCAACCAGGGCCTGCAGCACCATTGAAAAGCAGCCCTTGCGATTTATGTTTTGGGCTGCATGACGTTCAGGTGCATGGATCGGGATGTGAGTCCCATCAATTGCTCCACCACAGTTTGGGAACCCCAGGGCAGCAAATCTGGCCACGATGGCTTCCAGGTCTTCCAGGCGGATGACCCTCTGCAGCAGGATCAAGTTGATGGCCCTCACAACCCGCAGAGAGAGACAAATACAAAACCAGAGAATGAGAGAGGTGGTGCCTGAGCTCTTGAGAGGTACCCTCCCCCTTCCCATCTGCTCCCCCCCAAACACCTCTCCTATGAGGCCGCCCCCCAGCAGCAGGGCTGTGTGATGGTGAGATAGAACAACCCCTTGGGGTTCCCCCCTCACCCTCACTCCACCCCCCCACCCTATAACCCTCCTTTCCCAAGGGTCCCCCTTTTTCAGGACTCCCCCCCCCATGCAGGGACTGAAGCCCGAGAGTGCCTTATCTCCATGGTGAGGGCCCCAACAGTGGACTTCCCCATGCTAAACTGGTTGCCCACTGACCGGTAGCTGTCTGGGGTGGCGAGCTTCCATAGGGCGATGGCAACCCACTTCTCCAAGGGGATGGTGGGCCGCAGGTGAGTGTCACGTCATCGGAGGGTAGGGGTGAGCCAGGAGCACAGCTCCAAAAAGACCTTGCACACACAGAAGTTTTGGAGCCACTGCTGGTCGTCCCACTGTTCCATCACCAACCGGTCCCACCAGTTGGAACTGGTGTCCAGCCTCCAGAAATGCCTCTCCACTGTGGGTTGTGGTTGCAAGGGTGTTGCTCCTGCACCCTGGGAGAGGGTCCCCAGAATTAGCTTGGGGTCGTGCAGGACCAGGAAAGCAACTGGCATAAAGTGCTGCAAAAACTGCAGCATGGCCGTGTGAGACCATCGCATGCCATGGGGCAGCTGTGGCTCCATGGCTCTAACAAAAAAGCCGTGGCATCCAAAAAAGCAAGGCAACCACAGCACGCACTGCAAAAGCTTTGCTGTCCCTCAAAGAGGTAGGCAAGCACGCAGCAGAAGTAGAGACACAGCTGTCCAGGGGGGTCCCTTTAAGTGTGTGTCTCTGCTAGGCTCCGGCACCAGCACTCGGAAGCAACTGGTGACCTAAAGCCCTGGCTGAAGTGGTTCTGGGTGGCCTTACATGCGAGAGAGCATCCAATCAGTCTGGATGCTCTCTCGAAAAAGCAAATTATTTTTCCATGTGCGTGGCCAGTGTGGATGCTCTCTTTCAGAAGATGTTTTTTGCGGAAGACCTCTTCTGGAAAAGCTTCTTCTGAAAGAAGCCTGCAGTGTAGACGTAGCCCCATGGGACAGGTGGAAAACCCTACTTGTACATCCTAACAGTACAACAAGTCTGGCTGGACAGATAAAAGAATGAGGGATTGATTCACCCTAGCTTTTTGTTTTCATTTACACCAGTGTAGGCGCAGATTTAGGTCCTTATGTTTCCCAGTCCCTTATATTTCTTTTATGATTACTCTGTGCTGGGATCCTGTTCTTTCCCTAGAAAAGTTAAGATAGTCTGTGACAGTGCTAAGTTCAGCCTGTCATTGGCTTTTATATGTAGGGTGCATTTATGAAATTATATAAATATTTCCCTCACCATTATTAGGAGTAATGTTCCTGATATTCAAAAAGTATTTTGGACAACTATGCAGTAAGCGGACAGATGAATGTGCTAAAGCATTAAAACTATTTTTTAAAAAGGTGGTGAATGGCAAAATGCAGAGAACATTCAAGTCATTATTTTATAAGTTCCCTTCATATACTCTCCTTCGCAGAGGGAAATAGTTCCGACTACGGTAAATGGCAAAGCAATTTCAAAAAAAAAAAAAAAGATCAATTCTGTATCAAAGGGATGACTAGCAAAAGAAAAGGCAGCCTCAAATAAAAGGCTGTTGCTGATGTTTTAAAGGAAGATTTATTTAAAGCAGTCTTTTAAAGAAAATATTAAGTGCTTATATATACCCAGACTATATTAGAAGTACAACACAGTGTATGTAACAGAAAGATCTTTTCACATTATAGTATAAAAGAGAGCATTCACTGAGATCTAATTCTAGCCCAGAATAATCACAGCCTCACTTATTAGATTGTGGGGTCATTATTTCCAGGAGCATGATTATTGTATTCAGACAGCATATGCAGGTTTTTAAATGGTTAAATCCACTGCATGATAATTATCATTATTAGGCCAAATACTGTACAGCTCTGGAACACTGGTGTGAATAGAAAGTAGAAATCTTTGAATTAAGACTATTCATTATAAATGTTGCCTCCTTTTCCATTTATGCATCATTCAAAAGCTTATCTAAATGTCTTCATATATATTTGTTATTTTATTTACCATATACATCAGATGAGTAATTTTCAGAATAAGGATTGCTTGTGGACTGTTCACTTGGGGTATGTCTACACTTCATTCCTCTTCCAAGAGAGGAATGCAAATGCAGACACCTGAACTTGCAAATGAAACACGAATTTGAATTTCCCATGCTTCGTTTGCATAATCACGTTATGGCGCTATTGCAGAATAGTGCTATTTCGAGAAAAAATAGCAGGGTTATTTCGAGATAAAACCCTTCCTTCGAAATAACCCTTACTCCTCAAAAAATGAGGAGCTTTCGAAAAGCTTCTTTTGAAAGAGGCTTGTAGTCTAGATGTCGCCTTAGCCAGTTAGGGTTTTTGTTGCATACTTGACTACCTAGTCTCATAGTGACGAGGAGTCCTGTGGCACCTTATAGACTAACTGAAGTGTAGGAGCATAAGCTTTCGTGGGCAAAGACCCACTTCGTCAGATGCATGTACATGGACATGCATCTGACGAAGTGGGTCTTTGCCCACGAAAGCTTATGCTCCTACACTTCAGTTAGTCTATAAGGTGCCACAGGACTCCTCGTCGCTTTTGCAGATTCAGACTAACACGGCTACCCCTCTGATACTAGTCTCATAGTATTATTTCTGATTTCCAAACAGTTTACCTACATTTTTTAAACAGCAAATGCTGAATAAAGGACAACAAAGTGTATCATGAATTTCCAGTATGAACTTTCTGAATGATTTATCATTATTCTAATGTTTATAACAAAAATTGGGGTTCACAAATTCAGTAGTCGCCTGGGTTTTAACAAATAAGACTACATGGGTAGCAGGGAATCAAGCTCAGGGCTCAAATTCATAAGTGAATTAGTAACTAAGTATTCTACTATTTAACAAATTCTGATATGATTTGCTCTTAATACAAACGAGTGTAATATACAGCAGAATCTTGCACACTAGCATTTATATTAAACTAGCCAATTTACCCGGTGTTGTTCAGGTCCATAATTTGGGAATTCCATCAAGTGTATTTTGTTTCCCCATCCCTATATAAACTCCTGTCATTCACGGTTTTAACAAAAAAGGCTATAATCAATTTCATTTCAAATAACATTTTCTTTTAACTTTCAAACTTTGAGCGTTAATTTAGCTCTGCCAAAACAGAGAACGACTCCAAGTTTCTGTAAGCTTTATTGGGAAGCAATCTTGTTCCAGATTCATCCTATTTTTCTGGCTCATCTTGATTTAGTCTCTTTCAACATTTATTCACTTGTGTTAATTTTGAGGACTGTACTTGCTTTGGTAATTCTGTGTCATTTCTGTTTGGTTTTATGAGAAGCAATCCCATTCCAGGCACATCCTGTTTTCCTGGCACAACCAAACCCTTATGTTGCTTTAAGCTATGATAAGAGGAAGCTGTATACTGAATTTAGTGTTCAACTCTTGCCATTTAGGAGGAGTTTTTGATCAAACAGCCTAACAAACAGACAAACTCTCTAAAATACACAGTAGATTAACATGGGCCACTGGATTCTAGGAAGGTTTAGTTGAGAATCAACATTAGCAAGTTATCCTAACAGTTAATAATAGCAAAGATTATGTTGAGGTATACACAAATAGAAAAACTTTCTTCTTGCCATCAGGGTTTACAAACTGAAAGGACAGGTGAAACAATGCAGATACAAAAGTTAACAGATAACCAGAAGAAGGTGATTATAGTGTTGCATTGTTTTTTAAATTAATAGGGATGTAACAGAAAATATTGGTTACATATTGACACTTAAAACCTCAAAATCCTTATACTTCTTTATTCTCTTCTTAGAGAAAGAGAATATACCAAGAACAAAATTCAAGTCCAGACAGTGACTTTAAGGATTGAGCTTCAGATTTTAAGTTTTCGGAAAGCACATGCACAATCTGAAAATAAGTAACTTTCACAAGTAGAAAACTAGATTAGAAAAATCCAACTATTTTGTCTTAAAAATAAATTGAAGTCATAAATGACCCAAGAAGAGAAACTTCCTTCCACTTCAGCAAAGCATTTAAGTTCTATAAGCTTTTATTTTGATTTAAATAACTAAAAGGATGCCTGTCCAAGGCATTGGGTCTCCAAAATATAGTTAGTGGAATTAAATCACTATGATCAATTAACAAGAATCCAACCAGATACACATGAAAACTCATTTCCTTGTGTTTTAGAAGCTTAGCCTCCATGTTTTCTAAAACCCTCTACCAAACAGAAGGCTTTTCCTAGTATGTTTAGAAAGTCACTTTTGGCTATTTTGAAACAAGGGAAGGAAGATCTAATTCTAGAGTCTTTTACTACTGGAATCCCCCATAAACCATAGCTGTGCAGCATGGCATGGAAAAGGAGGCGGCCCCTCACATATTTGCATTGACTTCTGAAAAACATGTTTTTGTAGTTTTAGTCAGTAAAATGCATATTTCTAAACATAAGGTAAAGTGCTGACAAACGCATCTGAGCTGTTGAAGACATGTAATAAAACAGCTTTTAACACATTAAACATAAAAGCAATCTTCAATTTTCACGAGTGCCATCCAATCTACCTGAACATATTAAAAAAGGCCATTTTTATCTCTACTCCTGTCATTGTTGCATCTTAAGTATATTTATAAAAATAATGGCTCTGGCAGCTTAATTATACAGAGCAAGCTTTTTCTATAGATTTGTTTTGATTTATCAGCCCCTTTTTTCATGACAAAGTATAACCTGAGATATACAAATAGCTCCTAAACTGGAGAAATAGATTATATCATTATGTACCGAAGTCTTGATTCAGCAAGGCACATGCCTATGCTCCATTGAAACTGAGTGAAAATAAGTTTTATGAAACAGAAAGACCACTCTTCTGTTCAGTGTTTTAAAAGCCATTTTATTATGTATCTTTAGCAGCTCAGTTAATGTTTGTCAGCACTTTCCATTATACTTAGAAAATGCGTTTTACTGAATAAAATCGCAGAAACTTTCTGGAGAGCTTATTTAAAAATATATCATGCAAACAAACTGAATAGCAACCACATGCCATTGTAACCTCTGGGTGAATGAGTAGCGGGGATAGAAAGGGAGCTATTGGTTCTAGAAACATAACACTTGAGTGTCTGAGCTGAGACACAGCAGTACTAGCCAAGGATGTAGCAGGCTCAACCTATATGTAGCCCAGCCACCACAACAGTGGTATGAGATACAATATCTCCTGAAAGAATATTTCGATCCATTAAACAGCTGGAAAGACACAGTAAGATATATAGATACAGTAGCCATCACCAAGAAACCAGAATATCAGACATTTGTTCTAAAACAATTGACAGAGACTATTCAAACTGTTAACATTTTCAAACCCAACAGTCTAGATTTAGATACCAAAATCCATGTTTATCCCCCTGCCCGCCTAGTTATATTTTTGACAGAACTGCAATATAGTCTTTATATTTCTACTCATTTTCCAAGATTCCATATATGCTCAGCTCTCACTCAGTTTAATTTAGAAATGTTGAGAGCTCACCACTTCTAAACTATCAGGCCTTGTCTGAGAGCGAGGAGCTGGAGGGAACAAGCTTTGAACAGAGTATCGATAACTGATCTTTGAACAGATTACTGATAACTGAGCAGGAGCTGGCAGCATAGGAACCAGCAAATAGAACAGAACACAAGGGAAATTGAATAGGAGTTTGCAAAGGGAATTCAGGGGTGGGTGTCTGGAGAGTTTCTCCCCCTTCCCTTCCTTGATGAGAGCTAAGAACATAAGAACAGCCATACTGGGTCAGACCAAAGGTCTTTCTAACCCAGTATCCTGTATTCTGACCATGGTCAATGCCAGGTGCCCCAGAGGGAATGAATAGAACAGGTAATCCTCAAGACACCCATCGCCCATTCCCAGCTTCTGGCAAACAGAGGCTAGGGACACCTTCTGGCTCTGCCCATCCTGGCTAACAGCCACTAATGGACCTTTCCTACATTTATTTAGCTCTTTTTTTGGAACCCTAACACTCTTTTGTTTTACATAAGAAGCAGGAAAACTGCTAAGAAAAAGTTGTGCTACTGGACAATCAAGATACTAAAGGAACACTCAGAGATGATAAGGTCATTGCAGAGATGCTAAATGAATTCTTTGCATTGGTTTTCCTGACAGAGGACACGAGGGAAATTCTAAAAGCTGAGCCATTCTTTTTAGGAGAAAAATCTGAGGAACTGTCACACGTTATGGTGTCATTAGAGAAGGTTTTGGAGCAAATTTATAATTAAACAGTAAGGCTGTGTCTAGACTGGCAAGTTTTCCCAGAAAATCATCTGCTTTTCCGGAAAAACTTGCCAGCTGTCTACACTGGCCGCTTGAATTTCTGGAAAAGCACTGACGATCTCATGTAAAATCATCAGTGCTTTTCCGGAAAAACTATGCTGCTCCCGTTTGGGCAAAAGTCTTTTTCCGAAAGACTTTTGCGCAAAAGGGCCAGTGTAGACAGCATAGTACTGTTTTCCGCAAAAAAGCCCCAATCGTGAAAAAGGCGATCGGGGCTTTTTTTGCAGAAAAACGTGTCTAGATTGGCCACGGACACTTTTCTGCAAAACGTGCTTTTGCAGAAAAGCATCCTGCCAATCTAGATGTGCTTTTCCGAAAATGCTTTAAACGGAAAACTTTTCCGTTAAAAGCATTTTCGGAAAATCATGCCAGTGTAGACGTAGCCTAATAGTTCACAAGGGAAAGATATGACTTCTGTAGAGGCAGCAGTGGTAGTGGCCAAGAGAATGCAAGAGAAAACAAATGGCTGCATTTGGAAGTTTCACAATGTACATTATTCTAGAGAGGGTAAAAAAAGTGCTTTGTATAAAGTTCTATCAGAGAACTGATAGAAGAGAACATAGGAACGGCCATACTGGGTCAGACCAAAGGTCCATATAGCCCAGTATCCTATCTACTGACAGGGGCAATGCCAGATGCCCCAGAGGGAGTGAACAGATCAGGCAATCATCAAGTGATCCCTCTCACATCATCCATTTCCAGCCTCTGATATACAGAGGCTAGGGACACCATTCCTACCCATCATGGCTAATAGCCATTGATGGGCCCAACCTCCAAGAATTTATCTAGGGTTTTTTTTGCACCCTGTTAATCTCCTGGTCTTCAAAGCATCTTCTGGCAAGGAGTTCCACACGTTGACTATGTATGGCATGAAAACGTACTTCTTTTTGTTTGTTTTAACCTGCTACCTATTAATTTCATTTGGTGATCCCTAGTTCTTAGGTTATGGGAACAACTTTTCCTTATTGACTTTTTCCACACCAGGCATGATTTTATAGACCTCAGTTATACTCCCCCCAGTCTCCTCTTTTCTAAGCTGAAAAGTTCCAGTCTTTTTTAACTTCTCTTCATGTGGCACCTATTCCAAACCCCTAAGCTCATGATTCCATCTACAGTTTTTGTTAGTCTCTAAGGGTATGTCTACACTACCCTCCTAGTTCGAACTAGGAGGGTAATGTATGCATACCACACTTGCTAATGAAGCCCGGGATTTGAATTTCCCGGGCTTCATTAGCATAAGCGGGGAGCCGCCATTTTTAAATCCCCGCTGCTTCGAACCCCGTGCAGCGCGGCTACACGGGGCTCGAACTAGGTAGTTCGGACTAGGGTGCCTATTCCGAACTACCAGTACATCTCGTTTCACGAGGAGTAACGGTAGTTCGGAATAGGCACCTAGTCCGAACTACCTAGTTCGAGCCCCGTGTAGCCGCGCTGCACGGGGTTCGAAGCAGCGGGGATTTAAAAATGGCGGCTCCCCGCTTATGCTAATGAAGCCCGGGAAATTCAAATCCCGGGCTTCATTAGCAAGTGCGGTATGCATAAATTACCCCGCTAGTTCGAACTAGCGGGGTAGAGTAGACATACCCTAAGGTGCTGCAGGACTATTCATTGCTTTTTAAAGTTTTTTCAAGTACAGACTCACACAGCTACCACTCTGAAACTAATAATTTTTGTTGCCCTTTTCTGAACTTTTTCCAATGCCTATATATCTTTTTAGAGATGAGGTGATCATATCTGTACACTGTATTCAAAATGTGAGTATGGATTTATATAGATATTCTCTTTTTTAGGATACATCTACACTGCAGCATTTTTCCAGAATAATGGCTATTATTCCAGAAAAAACAATACCATCCAAACTGCAATAGCGTTATTTAAACAAAAATTTGAAATAACTGTGGGCTTTTTCTGACAGCAGTAAACCTCATTCTATAAGGAATTCCAAAAGTGTTTTGGAAAAAGGCAGTGTGGATGCGGAAGAGGGAGTTTTTTTAAAAAAAGAGGTCTCCAGGAAATAACAGGGGCCCTGCAGGCCACTCCATCCACACTTATCACAACTCTACAGTTCCTGTCTCCCAGAAGCTCTTAAAGCTGCAGACACTGGGGACAGGGCTTGTGGCAGGAAGTCGGCTCTAGGAGCTGCAACACACCACACGGCTGCCACTGCCACACATCTGGGCAGTCATGTCCCAGCCACAAGCAGCCCAAGAGCCCTCTACCCATCCCAGGAAGCATGCACAGGGCTCCCAGGAGCCTGCCAGGGTCCAGAAATGACATGCGCCACCCTGGTCTGGGGTGGAGATCCTGGTCCTCCTGGAGGTATGTGGTGAAGAGGAGTCCCTCCAGGATCTCCACTTCAGATGCCAGACCACCGATGTCTATGGCTGGATGGCTGACAGCCTGGCCACAAGGGGCCACCACCAGACTCTTGAGCAAGTCAGGAGTAAGGTGAAGGAGCTGCAGCAGGGCCAGGGCCAGGGAGCGCAGTTCACACACCAGGGCAGGTCCCCACTCCTGCCCCTACTACACAGAACTTCACTGCATCCTGGGGGAGCAGTGCAGTCCCTTCCCCACCGCTGGTAGTGGACTCAGGGCTGGAGATGCCCATCGTCTCCCGGCCAGGTGTACCAGAGGACGAGGAGGACACCGATTGGAGGAAGAGATGGCCAGCACCATCAGCCTAACCTGGAACTGGTACTCCAGGAACTGGATGTCTCTCAGGCATCCTCCGAGGCCAAGGAGGGATCATCAGGTGAGTGCTCAAAGTTTTTCACACACACAGGGTGGGGGATGCGGGTGCTGAGGGTCTGGGGTGCAAGCGTGCGATCGTCGCTTGGCCTGGCCCTCACACAGCAGTCCGTGCATGTGGATGCACGTGCAGTCCCAGTCTGACTCACTCCAGCCCCCCTCCTGCCTATCTCCCTATTCCCCCGGGAACACCCTCTTCTCCATGCCTGAGGTCACCGAGGTCCCTGGACACAACTACCACCCGAACCACACGCCAGTCTCAGCCCCAGCTCTGAGCCTCTCCTTCCCCATCCAAAGTTCTCACTCTCAGCTCCCCTTCCTACATCCCAGTTACTATTATTCCAAATAAAAAAGTTATTTCTTGTCAAAACTAAACAGTGGGTTTTTTGGGGGGGTCTTCAGGGATGGGAGGAAATAGGGGGGAATGGAGGGGCTGTTGTGGGAAAGGCAGAGAGGGGTAAGGCACAGGACCCTAGTGGGGAGGCCCTGGTGAGAGGCTTTCCCAGATGCGCACCCCCACCTGATTGGCCTGGTGGATGGCAGCTGTGCGCGGCTGCTCGAAGGCCTTTCTGCAGCCTTCCTGATGGGCCTGGACAGCCTCTGCCCCCTCCCTAGGAAGTAAGGCCTCCCCCTTCCTCTCCACAATGTTGTGGAGCACAAAGCATGCAGAGATCTCCTGGGAGATTTGTGCTCCCCCAAACCTAGGAGGGCCAGGAGGCACCTGAACCTTGCCTTCAGATGCCTGAAGGCACATTCTGCCTGGATGTGGGCCCTGCCTAGGCAGGCATTGAAACCATCCCTGCTTGGCTCCAGGTGACTGGTGTATGGCTTCATCAGCCACGGCATAAGGGGGTAGGCTGCATCCCCATGATGCACAGTGGCATCTCCACATCCCAACCCTGAAGTTGTGCTCCAAGAAGGAAGTGCCAGCCTCCATCTTCTGGTACAGGCTCGAGTTGCGGAAGACACGGGCGTACCTTTTTCAGATTATTTTTTCAGAAGAGGCTTTTCTGGCATTTGGCCCGTCTACACAGGTCCAAATGTCAGAAAAACCTCCTCTTTCGGAAGAGTCCTTATTCCTCATAAAATGAGGAATACAGGGCTTCTGAAAGAACGTGTCTGCTCTTATGAAAAATTTTTTTGGAAAAGCAGATGCATTCCCTGGACCTGGTGGAAAAACTCCATAGTGTAGACGTAACCCCACAGAAGATGGAAAGGCATGAAAGAAGAGAAGAGTCCTACAAGAAGAGGAGAAAAGACAAAGGAGTAACCCAAAGTAATGAGAGGTGATGTCATGTAGATTTAGTAGGTTGTGTGGACCTCATAGAAGAACTGGTTGTAGAAGACAAACTTGGTGTGAGTGATTATGGGTTGCATTTAGTTTAAAATAAAACGAAGGAGAATCAAAAATAGGTCTGAAACCAAGGTTCTTGATTTAAAAAGGGACCAACTTTAAATAAATTAAGTGAATTAGGAAAGAGGACTGGACTGAAGAACTCAAGCATCTGAATGTGAAGAATGCTCTAATTACTTTATTTAAGTCTAAATTACAGAAACCATCTGCACTCTGCATCCCAGGCAAAGGAAAAAACCTCATCGGGAAGGATTGTAGTAGGCCATATTGGATGAAAAGCATCTCAAAAAGATTAAGAGAAAGCAGACAGCCTACAAAGAATGGAAGAAGGGGAAAATCATCAAGGAAAACTATTTCTTGAGGTCAGAAAGTGTAGGGATAAAGTAAGAACTGCCAAAAGCCAAGCAGAGCTGGACCATACAAAGGTAATTAAAATCAACATTAAAAGTTCTTTAGATATTTACATAAATAGAAAATAAGGGGAAAAGAAGCAGTACTGCTAAACACTGAAGATGGGTGGAGATTAAAGATAATCTGGAAATGGCCTAACACCTAAAAATACATTGTTTCAGTTTTTAATAATGATAATGAGAATCTAGGAGGCAGAGGCAAGATGGCTAGTGGGAATGAGGATACGAAAGTAGAAATTACCATTTACAAGCCAAACTCAGATAGCTTAATGGGACCAAATCAGCGGGCCCAGATAATCTCCATTCCATAATATTAAAGGAACTGGAACATGAAGTTGCAAGCCTAATATCAAGGACTTTTAATAAAACTAAGCTTACGGGTGGCATCTGAGAATTGAAGAACTGTACATATTGTGCATACATTTCAGAAAGGGGACAAAAGAGATATAGGAAATTTCAGATCCATTAATTTGACTTAGGTTGTAAGCAAGGTTTTAGAATAAATCTTGAAATTAAATTAAAGACGTCCATGTGATTGGGATAAAATACAACATGATTTTAGAAAAGGTAGATTGTACCAGATCAACCTGTTCTCTGTGAGAAAATAAAAGATTTTCTAGAAAAAGTAAATGCAGTAGATCTAATCGACCTGGATTTCAGTAAAGTTTTTGATGCAGACCCACATGGGAAATTATTTGTTAAATTGGAGATGATACAGATTAATACAAGAACTGAAAGGTGGGTAAAAAAGTGGTTAAAAGGAAGACTACAACAAGTCATGCTGCAAAATGAGTTATCAGGCTGGAGGGAGGTTACTAGTGGACTTCCTAAGAATTGGGTTTTGGACTAGTGCTGATGGGCTGTCAAACCTTTCATGCCCAAGCTCTTATTGACCCAAAGGATCTTGGCATGAAATGTTCTATCTCCATTTGGTAGCTGAGTTACCCACTACTAGCACAGATAACAACAAAGAAACTTCTGGTCCTCCTACAACTTTTAGTTAAGTCATGTTTTATGCTAGCCATGTAAATAATAATGCGCATGTATTTAGAAAGATTTTAAAAATAGGGTGGAGGAATGTGGTATTCTGTCCCTTTAAAGGTTTGAGCACTCCCTTCTTTCCAATGCAAAGCCTCATTTCACTGTTGATTTCAGTTTTTTGCTGTCAGAAGAACAATAAAGTCTCCACAGGTTTCTATCAGCTCCCTCTGTGTCTGTGCCTATCTCCTTCTCTTCAGAGTCCAAATATAACAATGAAAATGCTTGTGCCCCAAAGACAGTTATAAAGAGGCCTGCTATGAATTACCTTGTTAGCAAATCAACAATTCTTTAGATTTTCATCTAAGTGTTTAAATCTTATACACAATCCCTAGCAATCAAATTCTTTTTCATTAAAATAGAGCCTGAGAAATGTGACCTGAAATAGCTCAAACAGCCTTTGAAATTTTCACATCACTGCTGATGAGGAAAAAGAACTGAAGTCTGGATGCATGGAAGTTCATCACATTAAAATACACTGAAAACTTTGAAACCTTCTGGTGTGTGTCATAAATGTGTATGGGTACACAACAAACAAAACTTTCCCTGAGGAGAGCTACTCTTTGCAAGAAGAAACTCTGCCAACCAAACCTGAATTTAACTAAAAAGGAAGAAAAAAACTCAGCAGTCTGCACACACATCTCTGTAGCAGCCTGAGGGATAAGCAGACAAAAAACAAAGCATTTGTTGCAGAGTTAGAACTTTTTGTCCTTTGACAATACTTTTTTCCACAATGTTTTCAATATGCCTTTTGGAACAGGTTCATGCAGAATCTAAGCCAAAACATGAAAAGAAAATCATGTGAAAAAATAAATTAGAGTTTATTTTTAGTGCAAATGCACCAAAAAACATTATTTTCAGGATGTGATTTTAGGAACAGTGGATACAATCAAATATAATGTAATTATTACCTTAACTTTCTTAGAGGAATTCTCATATTTTTGTATTACGTGCTTTGTTTAGTTCCATACCATACCCCTGTTTTACTTGATTATATTAATACATTTTCATTAAATAAATATTTAAAGAAGTATAGGCTGTATGGAATTGCTGACCAGCTTTAGGTATTTGCTAGCCAACAATCAGTAAAAATTGGTGTGACTGGTAGTTGCATATTACTCTGGGACATTATTCTACTTCTGCTGGCAATGATAGTCAATGAGAATAATCTGAATCATTTAGGAAATGTGGCAGAATTAACTAGTCTTGGCAAACATGCATGCACTAGGCATATGGTAGCCAACTGTAAGTGCTGCAGAAAGAATTCACCTGAAATAACCAATCATATCAGTACACAGTATTATCTACAATATTTGTAAATTCTTTAATTTCCTGTTTTGTAGTGATGCTTTGTCTTTTTATCTGACCAGATCGCACATTAAAACACCACTCACAACAGGTTTTTGTGACTATGTAAAACATACATCTAGACTTCTTCCTTTCTAAAGCTCATACAGAACAGTGTAAAAGGAAGGCTCAAACAAGCGACAAACTTACTTCTGCTTCATGTTTCATTTACCTCATATCACACTCAAGCTATAAATTTGCCTCTCCAGGTCTTCGTTTCCATTGAGGCTTTAGTATGTTCTAATGGGTTATCTGACTTCTTTGGACACTGCATATCTTTCTGTCTTTTACCAGCCTAATTTTCATACATAGAAAATTATGAAGATGCACTCACTTGCACATTAATTTTCAAAATAATCTGTTTCATAGGAGAAATTTTGAGATCCTCTGTCAACCTTTCTCCTTCCTCCTCTTGTGGTCACACAAGAGCATTAATCCAGACCAATTAACCAGTTTGCTTCATGGGCCATTTTCTGTGAGAACTGGAAAACTCCTGTTCATGAGCTGCTCCACAGCATGTGGCCATTTACTTTTTTCATTTTTACTTCTGCAGCCACTCAGTCCACTTGCTAATCTGGTCATCCTGCTATATAGCTAATGCTGTTCAGTGACGGTACATCTGCACAGCAGCATTATTTCAGAATAACATCATAGTGCGTGTCTACACTACAAGCCTTTATTTCAAAATAACGTCAACTTGGAGGACTTCTTACTCCAATTTCACGGTAACCATCATTTCATGAGGAGTAAGGGAAGTTGAAGGAACTTCAAGACAGCGCCAAAAGCCGAATTAAGCTATTTCGACTTAAGCTATGCAATTGACATAGTTGGAGTTGCATAGCTTAATTCGACGTTAGTCCTGCTGTGTAGATGCACCGAGTTGGGTAGACTTCCTGTAGTGCAGGGAATAGTTTCAGCTGGAATTTGTCCTATATCTGTCTTCAATAGCACTAATAACATATTCAGAAAGAGTAACATAAAGGTATCACAAAGGGTACCATATTATCAATGGTAACACAAAGGGTACCATATTGTCAGTGTCTTTCATCTCACGTCCATTACTACACATTTAGACTGAATTCTCTTTCCTTGTTGCAAAGGGTATGTCTACACTACCCTCCTAGTTCGAACTAGGAGGGTAATGTATGCATACCGCACTTGCTAATGAAGCCCGGGATTTGAATTTCCCGGGCTTCATTAGCATAAGCGGGGAGCCGCCATTTTTAAATCTCCGCTGCTTCGAACCCCGTGCAGCGCGGCTACACGGGGCTCGAACTAGGTAGTTCGGACTAGGGTGCCTATTCCGAACTACTGGTACACCTCGTTTCACGAGGAGTAACGGTAGTTCGGAATAGGCACCTAGTCTGAACTACCTAGTTCGAGCCCCGTGTAGCCGCGCTGCACGGGGTTCAAAGCAGCGGGGATTTAAAAATGGCGGCTCCCCGCTTATGCTAATGAAGCCCGGGAAATTCAAATCCCGGGCTTCATTAGCAAGTGCAGTATGCATACATTACCCCGCTAGTTCGAACTAGCGGGGTAGTGTAGACATACCCAAAGAGAGTCTGTTAACCATAGTGATGTTTCCACTCACGTCGAGACAGCAAAAGCTGTGCATGGACTAGCTTTCCTGAACTAGCTTGAGTTCAGCTACCAAAGGTAAGAATAGCAATGGAGAAAGTGCAGCTGGCCTGGCCCTGGGTGCTACTCGGCTCACTAGCCCACTCTGATGCCCACACTGCACTGATTTCACTGCTATCGTTATGCATTCTTGTGGGATGTATGTTAGCGCATGTAAACTAGCCCATGCATTGGTTTGGCCATGCAAAATACTCTAAGGAGAGCATCTTCTCTCACCGGTTCTCCTGGGATTTCCAAAATAACTGTCCTTCAAAAGACGAGTAATAGTAATTACTAATACAGTTCTATCACAAAATGTTGAAATATTAATTAGAACAATTAGTCTTCAGAGTGATCCTGGGAGGCTAAGAAATTCAGGATCTGGAGAACCAACTCCACCAATCCGATTACTGATTTGGTAGGGAGCAGGCAATGCCTCTCTGATGTCCACTTTGGAAAGAAGGTGGCATTGCTCTGAGTCTCAGAGTCCAGAACACAAGCCTCTGGCCATGCTGTTCAGTTTGTCTGAAAGTTAAAGTAATCCAGACAAAAAAGTCAATATACTCCTGCAGCCCACAAAAAGAAGAGGCTTAGGCCTTCAGGAAGCCAAAGAAGAATCAAAAAAGGAGGGGGAGGAACATAGTCTTCCCTCTCCTTTCTGAGAGGGCCTGGGCAGCCCAGGTTCTCCAGGCATTTCCCCTGTCATACTCCTTCAGAGCGCCACTCGGTCATGATCAGGGATCCTCCCCTTTAAAGATCTTCCCATCTTCAGGCTTGACAAGTCTTGCAAGTGCACAAATTTCAAACTGACTGTATCCAGAGGAGCTCTTTGACACCTTCCTGAAATGTATGACTGGCATGACACCATCTAATCTGTTTTGCAGTTTTTAGACACTTTGTAAAATGCTCCTCTAAGAGATAGTTGGGACTCTCTATATGTTGAGGTTTTGCATAGATAGAAAAGGCTGTATACTTAAAAGTTCAGATGGGAAGTCATAAATTAAGAATTGACAAAACATTCATTTCTACATTCTTAATTGGAGCAATTCAATTTTTTTAAACAACATTTCACCAAAAAGAATTCTGAGCCATCTTTTGAAGATGAAAAGTCCTACAGAAGCTAAAGGACACTTTATCATAATTAAAAATGATCAAATAATTAAGATCAGTTTTAATATAAAAACATCTTTGGAAAGAGTTAAGGACACTTGTTAACCACAGTATATACTTGCTTCACAAAAATTCTGCACATTTCAGAAACTCAAGTGTTAGAATGAAGAGACCAAGAAAGGACCCAGTCAGTCTTACCTTGCCATATCCTGTATCTTTAAAAATGAGTAGTCCTGTGGCACCTTAGAGACTAAGCAAAATGCATAGAATCATCAGCTTTCATGGACAAAGATACTTCATCAGATGAACTGCAGTGGAAAGTTCCATCTGATGAAGTGGGTTTTGCACATGAAAGCTCATGATTCCATATATTTTGATTGGTCTCTGAGGGCATGTCTACACTAGGAAATTATTTCAAAATAACTTATTTTGAAATAATAACTCCCAAAATAACTACTTTGAAATAAGTGTTATTCTTCATAACAAGCAGGAGTTATTGTTTCAAAATAACCAGCCCATTATTTCAAAATAAAGGGCTTGGTATTGTGGACATTCTGCTTGTTAAAGGAGAGTTATTTCAAAATAGAGCCCTAGTGTATACCAGGACTAAGGTGCCACAGGACTGCTAGTTGTTTTTAAAGTTACAGACTAACACAACGACCTCTCTGAGATTTTATATCCTGCATCTGTCACTCTCATCATCTACAAACCCTCAAATTCATCCTGTCCTGTTCTGTAATGGAAATAGACGGTTGGATGTAAGTAATTAGGATTTTGGCAATTGGCCAGTGTGTATTATCTTTGCTATATCCGTAACAATGAACATACCCATGATAAAAAATGCATAAGGCCCTAATTCTGAAAATGTGTATGCCTGTTCTTAACTTTAAACATGTGAGAAGTGTCATGAGACTACCTACATTCTTAAGTACCTAGTTGAACTGTGGTCTGTGAGAGGAAATGAATACTTTCAGTCCCCACAATACACACACTTTCTTGCAGCTCTCTACTCTTTTTTACCCTATTTTCCTCTTTCTCTCTTTGAAATGTGTTTCTCACTGCCCTCTTCCAGCCCTAAGGGATCCCTGTTCACTTCAGAGCGTGCATGTGTTTGCCTTTTTATTAAATGAATATCTTTGGCTTCTGAATGAAACTATAGCTCTTTGTGAAGCCACTATTTGCCCTGCTGGGAGTCCTGCTGATTGTTTTGTGAGTTAAAAATAGTTTGATTAAATATTACATTTATAATACGTAATTATAAATACAAAACTAAATGAACACAGCAAACTGGTATTTGAAAAGTATGAATACTGTAAACAAGCCACAGTTTATGGCTCTAAAAAGAAGGTTTGCATCACTAACAGCAGCAATGATGATTTACATTACACTCTACCAATGACGTTAAAAGAATATTAAGGTTGCAAAGTCAAGCGCTCTAAAGTTAGGAAATGCCACAATTAAAGTTGCCTATGCAACCTTAATTCATCTCTTTTGAATATATGCATTATGATACACCCTTTAATTACATTATCACCTACCATTGGGCCACCAAGGGGGCGTATGGTCAAAGGGAGCAGTTGCCTTGCGGCCTGGCAATTTAAAAGGGCCCCAGGCTCTGGGCCTCCACCGCCACTACCACAGCAGCAATAGCGGCCAGAGCCCCAAGACCTATGAATCACCACTGGAGTTCCATACAGTACAGTCTGGGCAGCGCTGAGGGCAAGGTGGGGGAGGCTAGCTCCCAGCCCCGCCCCTTCCACCCAAGCCTCGCCCCTTCTAGAGGGCCCAGAATCAATGCCTCCCCACACTTTGTCCAGTGCCCAGAAAAGTCTGTCACCAGCCCTACCCCTCCAGCACACACAGACACAGGCACAGACACATGCTTTTCCTCATTCAGTACACAGGATGGAACTGCACTGAGGATGAATCAGGAGGCTTGAGTATTGAAGGAAACATGTCTGTGAGAGCCCTGCCTCATTGGTTGCAAAGGTTGGAAGGAAAGTAGAGAACGAAGCAGGGGATTGCAGGAAAAGATAGGACAGTTTCAAATTTAAGGCACCTGAGTACTGCCCTGAAGAACTGAAATCTATTCCTACCTCTGCACCAGAAAGTTCTCATGGGATGATTGGCAAGTCATTTCAAACCAGACTTTTCAGCATTGCTCACTGTTTGTGCCTTCCTCATTTTCTGGGTACCCCACTTGATACACTGGGGTCTGATATGCAGAAGTGCTGAGCATTCACGGCTGCAGAAGTTTTGCCTGAACTTCTTTCCCCTCCTCAACCCGCCCCTCCCCCCCAAAAAAATCTGCCCAAGGCAGACACCCAGCATATACAATTTCAGCATCAATGGTTGGAGTTAGGTGAAGTTATAAGCAAGAGTCTTATAATGAAGTAACAGAGTCTTATAATGAAGACTCAGGAAACATTCATAGGTGGTGCCATCAACCCAAAGCACATTATTATAGGGCTAACTTGCAATATTCCAATTCATGTTGAACAGTAAGTTGATCCACAAGTTATCCCACTGTATTACTGCAACTGGCTGTGAGGAAAGATAGTACCTGATGTAATATTATCATGAATCAAATTAATAGTTATCCTTGATGTTTGAATCAATTCATCAGCTTCCTAATAAGTGTATTGTACCTTTCGTTTGAGGGTTGTGTAGTATAAGCCAGGCAGTTTTTAAAAGCCACCATAGAAACTAGCTGTGAAGAAGGACGCCACCCAAAATACATTATTCATGAATTAATCAGATGCAATAAATCATAAGTTTTTCCCAGGATGTTGCAGTAAATCATCAATAAATATTTCTATTCATGCAGCGAATCAGTTGGTGCCATCTTCAGTACCAAAATCAAAAATAAGAAAGGACATGAATCAGCTGAATCTTACACTGTCATGTGAAAAAGAACACAACAAAGTTTTGTATTTTCAGCATTTTTTCTGGCTGAAATACTGTTTTAGCAAAGCCATATTCAATACTTCACTCGTGTATCTATTTTAAATGTACTAGAGTGGCACAGAGATTACTTAATGTTACCGAGGGTCTAACCTAGTAGTTTGCGTCCATCCTGTTCAGAGGCCTATGGGTTTTTTCTCAATTTTTCTACAGTTGCCAGGGTATGCTGTCAGTCCAGCTCAGACACATTGCTATGGTCCCTGCAGAGTTAATGACGAGTTACTGACTACAATCCTGCTTTTCTCATATAGCAGAAAGGTATGTTCCTGTCTTGAATGATTTACTTGAATAATGTTAAGAACGGTAAGTTATACTGACAATTGAAAAAAGCCCCGGTGGTTTACTTTAAAATGCCCCCAAAACACTATCAGAAATATGGAAAAGGACCAGAAAGGAGGAAGAAAAAGGGCACCCAACCATATGCTAACTGATCCATTGTAATTATTCCATTCACCTTTTGTCCATTCTGCTGTCTCATCCTTTGAAAACAGTTAATATCACATTCCCCCACATGGAATTTGTTTGAATTCACTCACCTGAGAGGAAAAACTCCAAACTTTCAGATATTGGCCAGCCTATAATACAAATGGTATCTGGATCCCTTTGTTTCAGTGGAAATTGTAGGAGTGCACAGAATAGAAGTCAGGTGTCAGGCATCGTATTATCTTCACCATGTCTCAATTAGCAGACTGGAAGTTTCATACACCATTCTACCATACAATCATTCTCAGGAAGTCTTGAAAGTTCCGTCATTTCAGAGAAAACCAAATATGGCTCTGAAATAGCAAAGTATCTTGCTCCACTAGGACTACTCACAGTCTTAAAGTTATATCCAGGCTTAAAAATTTCCTTAATCAGAGCTCATGAATAGCATTATGAACCTCTATTTGCTCATTTGTTCAGGCCATTTGTTTATTCACTTGTCAAAAAATCATTATTTTTCACTAACACAATAAGGGTAAAAAGCATGGAAGTAACTTTTGAATTTTGGATGGAAAGGTCTCACAGGTGATATAACACATACGTAGTAATCTAACCTGCAAACTTTGTAGTCCTGTTCTGGAATAGTTTAGCATCGTCCCTATAGAATAAAGTAAAGCAATCTTAAAACAGAGACGTTAGCCTTACATCATGTTAAATAGGTCAGCACAGTGTTTAACTTATCAGAATTAACATGGCTGAAAGTTAAAATCTGATTTAAATGATTGATCATGTTGAAAGAATGAATAATAGATAGAAAGACAAAGATAAATAAGTAACCAGGCATATAGATCAAATATGTCAATCCAGGACATATTGCATACGGTGGAGAATATTTTAGTTTTGTCTTGCTGTGGGAAGTGGAAGAAATCAGACCAGTGATACAGTGATATGATATTATTGATACTACAGTCTATAAAATTAAATAAAATGTTAAAGAACTCTGGCATCTAACTGTATTGGAAGTTACCATTTCCTCCCTCAACTTCAACATTTCCAAGGATCTCTTTTGTTCACTTGCAGTTTGTAATATTAAAGCCTTAATTAGACCTTAATTGCAATAATCATTAAAGCACCATTTTAACAAAACCAGCTGATTTCTCTTCTCTGTATGTTCCTAGACTATATTCATCACCATAGGCTCCTAGTACATTTCCAGGAGTGCACTGAGCAATATGACTAACATCTGTCACATGTATGTTCCCTCATCTTCTCCTCAAAGGGAGAAGCATACACAGCAAAATATCTTGTTTTGGTAGGATTTTTTAAAATAATTACATGCTGTGTATTGCATGCCAGAGAAGAGAGAATGAGAGCAGACAAATAATTTACCTGAAGACATTTTAACTCATGTTTATTATAACTGTGTGTTAAAGTTAACAAAATAACAGGTCTCCACTCTTTCCAGCAAATGTCTCGGATCCTTTTTGTCTCTGTATTTTATTCTTGATTTAACCAGATATAATAAGGTTATCTCCATGTTAAGATCTTGGGAAGTTTTCCAGATTGTCAAGAGTGCTTCTTTTTACCTGGTTCATTGTACTCCGGTCTGGGAGAGGGGTGACTGAGAGCTGCAAGTTAAGTCTTTGCCCTCCAGGCCCACTAGGTACATTAGTCACAAAAGTTGCTGGATGTTTGAATCTTTACAAGTTCACACTCAAAGGAGGCACCATATTTTCCTTTACTGCTGTTGAACTGAGGTCAGTTATTTTTCCTACTTGCACTTTGGCCTTGCTTTCAACCTGTGCTACCACCTGCTCCAATCCTAGAGCTAAGCAAAACTGAGAATTCCCATCACATGGGAAGCAAACACTTTTGTTTTCATCACAAATTGAGACAAAAATTGAAATTTTAAAAGATATGAAATGTCAGAGGGAAGTGTTACATTCCTGAAATCAAATGTTTTGCCTCAGTTCAATAAACCAAAGTGAACCACTTTGCTTTAAGTTAGTTTAATATTAACCTGGCTTTTCATATTGTAGTGAATCTCTTCACTAAAGTTGTCACCAGGAGCCCTCATCCCCCTTTTTTCTCCTATAGGCCAGACTCCATGGCTGCACTACATTTTATGATGCACTATAAAGCTTGGTCAGAGGAAAATCCACACTGCATTATGGGAGATCATAGAATGATAGGGTTGTAAGAGACCTCAGGAGGTCATCGAGTCCAACCCCAACTAAATCATCCCTGCCAGGACTTGTCAAGCTGGATTTAAAAACCTCTAGGGATGGAGATTCCCCCACCTCCCTATGTAACCCATTCTAGTGCTTCACCACCCTCCTTGTGAAAGTTTTTCCTAATATCCAACCTAGACCTCCCCTACTGCAATTTAAGACCATCACTACTGAGAACAGCCTATTTCCATCCTCTTTGGAACCCCCTTTCAGGAAGTTGAAGGTTGCTATAAAATCCCCCCTCACTCTTCTCTTCTGCAGACTAAATAAGCCCAAATCCCTCTGCCTTTCCTCATAAGTCATGTGCTCCAAGTCCCCTACTCATTTTTATTGCTCTCCTCTAGAATTTCTCCAATGCATCCACATCCTTTCTGTAATGGGGACCCCAAAATTGGATGCCATACCCCAGATGTGGCTTCACCAATGCCGAATAAAGGGGAATAATCATGTCTCTAGATCTGCTGGCAACGCTCCTCCTAATGCTCCTCCAATGTGTCTAGGTCACTCTGGACCCTATCCCTGCCCTCCAACATATCTACCTCTCCCCCTAGCTTAGTGTCATCTGCAAACTTGCTGAGGGTGCAACCCACCCCCTCATCCAGGTCATTAATAAAGATGCTGAACAAAACTGGCCCTAAAACTGACCCCTTGGGGTACTCCACTTGATACCAATCACCAACCAGACATTGAACCATCGATCTCTACCCATTGAGCCTGACAATCTAGCCAGATGTTTGCAATGAGTCAGACTTAGCACAAAATTCTTCATGCCTGCACTGGATAGACTACCAGACTTTGTTGTACATCAGGTACACTGAAATGTGCAGCCTCTTGGAGCATTGTTTCAGAAAAATTCCAGATGGGGCAAAGCTGTGTCAGCATATCTGCTCCTGCCTCCCCATTGAGGCCATGGCTGACAGTTGAGGAGTTGATGGACCAGTTTTATCCCAGAGTAGAAGCAGCAGTGTGATGCCAGACCTATCCCAGGGAGTGTGGTGAGCGGGTCAGAGAGAGGTAATGTATCATGGATGGTTGGCCCAGTGCACAGATCAAGGCCTGGCTCACTCTAATCTCAGCAAAGCTTCTGCTGTCTTTCTGGTCAGAGGGAGAAGTGGACAGCTCTGACAATGCAGGGCTTAAGAGCCTCAGCCCAGCATGTCCAGTAGTGTATTTCTACACTGCAACTGGGAGCAAGCTTTCCAGGTTGGTAGGCAGGCATGTGCTAATTCCAGATAATGTGCTAAAAATAGCAGTGTGAATGTTGTGCCACACCCAAGTAGGGACCCAGGGGATAGGGCAAGTCAGAGCTCAGATGGCTAGCTTGATCTGCCATGGGGCCACAATGTCCACAATGCTATTTTTAGCATGTTAGCTTGAGCCAAGCTAGCGCATATCTGTCTAACTAGGCTGAGACTTGCTCCCAGCATCAGTGTAAATAGCTGCCACCCAGGTCTGTGGGAGAGACTGCAGAACCAGCTGGGGAAACAAAGAGTTGGGGAGGGCAAACCACGGTCTTGAGTGTGTGGGAAGAAATGTTCCATCTTCTCCAGAGTGTGACTTATGCCCCCGCAGTCTGTGCTGTCGCTCTAAATTCTGTCTTCCTCCAGAACTCACGGTTGCATCTGTTCACTGCATCTTGCAGGCATAGATCATTGGAAAGGTATTTGCTTTGACCTTAAATGAGAAGAATGATCAAAAGCTTTTACCACTGCTCCATAATACTGCTCTGGATATTTTTCTTTTTTTTTTTTTATGTTCCCATGAGAAAAAAAAATGCTCTTCTGGTCTTTGCTCTTTTTCAGAAGCAGACATAGGAGATATTCATGGAAGCAGACATGACCACTCCTCCCACAAATAAAAAACCAACAACCATTGAGAGGGGTAGAATAATATAACATCTTTCTTGACCTCTCTCAGGCTAGGTCTAGTTTACAGTCCTTTGCCGGAAAAAGCTACCCAAATTGTGCGCCGCAAGTTGCGCAACTTTTTCCGATAGCTTTTCCGAAAGAGGCCAAATGGTGGAAAAGCTTCCTCTTTTGGAGGAGCCCTTATTCTTCATAGAACATGGTATTCAGGGCTCCCCGAAAGAGCATGTTTGCTCTTCCTAAAAAAAAAAAAGTGGAAGAGCAAATGCATTCTTTGGACACCAGTATAGACATACCCTTAGAGTAGGGAGCCTGAGTCAAAGAGTAAAATTAATGGACACATTACCTTCAGATTCAGGCTGGAGTAAAATAGCATAAAAACATCCAAGCATGATAGCTGGGCTACGTCTACACTGGCACGTTCTCACACAAAAACTCTTGCGCGGAAGAGTTCTTGTGCAAAAACTCTTCCAGAAGAGAGCGTCTACACTGGCATGTGCCTTTGCGCAAGAGATGTGCCTTTGTGCAAGAGCATCCATGCCAGTGTAGATGCTCTCTTGCGTAAGAAAGTTCTGATGGCCATTTTAACCATAGGGCTTTCTTGCGCAAGAAATTCATGTTGCCTGTCTACACTGGCCTCTTCTGGAAAAGCTCTTGCGCAAGAAGGCTTATTCCTGAGCAGAAGCGTCAGAGTTCTCATGCAAGAAGCCCTGATTTTATACATTAGAACGTCAGTTTACTTGTGCAAGAACACACGGCCAGTGTAGACAAGCAGCAAGTTTTTGCGGAAGAGTGGCCACTTTTGCACGAGATCACGCCAGCGTAGATACAGCCTGGGAGATTTTAGATTGAGGTATAAAGAAACACAGAAAGAACCCTTCTAATTTCCTCAGGCTGGGGCTAATGTGAGGAAAAGGAGCATTTGTCTTCTTACAACAGAGCCTTTCCCCCTTCATTTCTATCTACCCATGCAGCTATGTACTGGAGTTTACAAACTCCATACTGAGCACAGGCAGAAGGGAGAAGAAGATGTCTCCTAGTTTCAGGCAAGTAGTCTGATCACACTCCCACACATCTGCCAGAATTGCCAATCACAGAGACAGACACACACAGCTGTGACCAATAGAGAAAACAAGCTCTGCTATAAATAAGGTGACCAGATGTCTTGATTTTACAGGGACAGTTCTGGTATTTGGGATTCTGTCTTACTTAGGTACCTATTCCCCACCCCCGCCTTTTATCCTGATTTTTCACAGTTGGTAGTTTGATCATTCTAGCTGTAAATGTGAAGACCAGAGATGAAAGAAGAGATCTGATATAACAAGGGAGTGATAGCCCTGGATCAAACTACCTGTGAGAAAGCAACCAGGAGACAGAAGATAAGACCAGGAATTGAGGAGTTGATAAATTCAATTTAAGGTGAATGTCTGTGAACTGATCTAATTGAAAACAAACTCAGGAAGGTCAGTTAGGTATGCTGTGACTCCTTGAAAGACCACACCAAGATATGTTGACAAATTAGTAAACAGCTACATTTCCCAAGCCCTGATGATGGATAAAATTGAGATAATAAATGTGAACATAAGAATGGCCGTACTGGGTCAGACCAAAGGTCCATCTAGCCCAGTACCCTGTCTGCCAACAGTGGCCAGCACCAGGTGCCCCAAAGAGGGTGGACCGAAGACCATGATCAAGTGATTTGTCTCCTGCCATCCTTCTCCAGCCTCTGAAAAACAGAGGCCAAGGACAGCATTTTATCCCCTGGCTTAATAGCCTTTTATGGACCTAACCTCCATGAAATTATCTAGCTTCTCTTTAAACTCTATTATAGTCCTAGCCTTCAAAGCTTCCTCTGGCAAGGAGTTCCACAGGTTGACTACACGCTGTGTGAAGAAGAACTTTATTTTATTATTTTTAAACCTGCTACCCATTAATTTCATTTGGTGTCCTCTAGTTCTTCTATTTAGGGAACTAATAAATAACTTTTCTTTATCGGCCCTCTCCACACCACTCATGATTTTATATACCTCTATCATATCCCCCCCTCAGTCTCCTCTTTTCTAAACTGAAAAGTCCCAGTCGCTTTAACCTCTCCTCATATGGGACCCGTTCCAAACCCTAATCATTTTAGTTGCCCTTTTCTGAACCCTTTCCAAGGCCAAAATATCATTTTTGAGGTGAGGAGACCACATCTGTACACAGTATTCAAGATGTGGGCGTACCATAGTTTTATACAGGAGCAGTAAGATATCCTGGGTCTTATTTTCTATCACTTTCTTAATAATTCCTAGCATGCCTTTTTGACCGCTGCTGCACACTGTGTGGAAGTTTTCAGAGAACTGTCCACGATAACACCAAGATCTCTTTCCTGATTTGTTGTAGCCAAATTAGCCCCCATCATACTATACGTATAGTTGGGGTTATTTTTCCCAATGTGCATTACTTTACACTTATCAACATTAAATTTCATTTGCCATTTTGTTGCCCAATCACTCAGTTTGGTGAGATCTTCTTGGAGTCCCTCACAGTCTGCTTCTGTCTTGACTATCCTAAACAGTTTGGTATCATCTGCAAACTTTACCACCTCACTGCTTACCCCTTTCTCCAGATCATTTATGAATAAGTTGAAAAGGATTGGTCCCCGGACTGACCCTTGGGGGACACCACTAGTTACCCCTCTCCATTCTGAAAATTTACCATTTATTCCTACCCTTTGTTTCCTGTCTTTTAACCAGTTCTCAATCCAAGAAAGGACCTTCCCTCTTATCCCATGGCCATGTAATTTACACAAGAGCCTTTGGTGAGGGACCTTGTCAAAGGCTTTCTGAAAATCAAAGTATACTATATCTACTGGATCCCCTTGTCCGCATGTTTGTTAACTCCTTCAAAGAACTCAAAGGGTATGTCTACGCTACCACCCTAGTTCGAACTAGGGTGGTAATGTAGTCAACCGGAGTTGCAAATGAAGCCCAAGATTTGAATTTCCTGGGCTTCATTTGCATGTTGCCAGGCGCCGCCATTTTTAAATGCCCGCTAGTTCGGACTCCATGCCCCGCAGGTATACACGGCACGATCTAGGTAGTTCGGAGTAGGCTTCTTATTCCGAACTACCGTTACTCCTCGTTCCACTAGGCTTCCTATTCCGAACTACCGTTACTCCTCGTTCCACTAGGCTTCCTATTCCGAACCACCTAGTCCGTGCCGCGTGTAGCCGCGGGGCACGGAGTCTGAACTAGCGGACATTTAAAAATGGCGGCGCCCGGCAACATGCAAATGAAGCCCAGGAAATTCAAATCCCAGGCTTCATTTGCAACTCCGGTTGACTACATTACCACCCTAGTTCGAACTAGGGTGGTAGTGTAGACATACCCTAATAGATTAGTAAGACAGGATTTCCCTTTACAGAAACTGTTGACTTTTGTTCAACAAATTATGTTCTTCTACATGCTTCACAATTTTATTCTTTACTATTGTTTCGACTAATTTTCCCGGTACTGAAGTTAGACTTACCGGTCTGTAATTGCCAGGATTGCCTCTAGAACCCTTTTTAAATATTGGTGTCACGTTGGCTACCTTCCAGTCATTAGGTACGGAAGCCGATTTAAGGGATAGGTTACAAACCACAGATAATAGCTCAGCAATTTCCCATTTGAGTTCTTTTAGAACCCTTGGATGAATGCCATCCAGTCCCGGAGATTCGTTAACATTAAGTGTCTGCTTGAAAACAGGGGGGAAAATAAACAAGCTATATTTCTGTAGATTTTCCATTGATTAATGTTCTTTGATATTTGCTATTAGAAAAAGTAGAGTTTTCATAGAGAATTGATTATTCTTCAACCCTAATCACACTTATTAAGGCAGCCAGTGCTATTGTAGGTAAATATTTCTCATGTCCAATAACCTTTGATCACTTAAATAACTTGTTTTTGTTTTAAGGGACTTTTCTGTGTGCTGCAAGGAACTAAAGATCAATACAGACTGTTACGTCTCACAACTCCTTGGAGCCAACATATATATTGTGTTAACACAAGGAAGTGTAATAAGTAGATGTCCATTCTGACAGCATCTCAGTTTGAATTTAATTTTAAAAGCCTGTAAGATCAAGAGTACACATTTCAGATATAGAAGTACAATATCCAAGGTTGCTAGTGAAGTCTATAGAAAATTTGCCATTGACTTCCATAAAAGCAGGGCCCAACACTGTAGTACATAATTCGTTCTTTGATGGACCCCAGCACTTCTACGCAGGGTCACAAACTGCTAGTCAGAGGGTATGTCTACACTACCCCGCTAGTTCGAACTAGCGGGGTAATGTATGCATACCGCACTTGCTAATGAAGCCCGGGATTTGAATTTCCCGGGCTTCATTAGCATAAGCGGGGAACCGCCATTTTTAAATCCCCGCTGCTTCGAACCCCGTGTAGCGCGGCTACACGGGGCTCGAACTAGGTAGTTCGGACTAGGGTCCTATTCCGAACTACCGTTACTCCTCGTGAAACGAGGTGTACCGGTAGTTCGGAATAGGCACCATAGTCCGAACTACCTAGTTCGAGCCCCGTGTAGCCGCGCTACACGGGGTTCGAAGCAGCGGGGATTTAAAAATGGCGGTTCCCCGCTTATGCTAATGAAGCCCGGGAAATTCAAATCCCGGGCTTCATTAGCAAGTGCGGTATGCATACATTACCCTCCTAGTTCGAACTAGGAGGGTAGTGTAGACATACCCTGAGATTCTGTATTTGTTTCTGCATTTGCCTAATGGGGTTGGTGGTAGAAAAACTCCAACAAGTTGTTGCCTGGACAACTTGGGGTGGGATCAGTGTAGAAAGCAATTCACAACAATGTGACAAATGTTTAGGGGAGTTTAAAAATGTGCTACTAAATGTAATTGTCTAAATTCTTCCCTAAGAAACCCTGTGTATAACTCCCATTCAATTCAATAGGATTGTTTGGTTTCGTTCAAAATAAGACTTGCCACCCTAATTTGGCAAATACCTGTACCCAAACGCCAGACATGAGCTCTTAAAGTCTGAGAGAGCTACAGAACAGAATCCACACCAGGGGAGGGAGTTCACATTTGTATCTTAGCCAAAAATCAAACCACCAGAGTTTTCAGAATCTGAATTTTGCAGCCCTAATCTAGAAGGACAAGCTTGCATGGACGAGAACTTTGAACAGAAGTTATCAATACTACATGAATTCCTTTGATTTTTAGTACAGAAGTTCAAGTAATAAGACCTGTTTGTGCAGCAATAGTTGTATCCGCTCTTCCTCTTTACTATTAATTGTGGCAATAGCAGTTTAGAAATAGCATGTTGAAACCCTGACCCCTAATGTTAGAACATTAAAATTTCACTGTCTGCCTTATGAAATGTTTTGAATTACGCACTGTATACTGTGCAGAGTTAATAGCATGTACTATGACATAAACCAGGGATTGAAAACCTAAAGCCCTTGGGTCAGATGCGGCCCCTGGCTTGCAGGAGCCAGCCCCTGAGGCTCTGAGCTCCCCGCCAGCACTGGGGAGCTTGTGCTGGCACTCCACCCCCACTCTGTCCCATAATGGGGCTGGAGCACACAAAATCTGCTAGCCTGGCCTTCCATATGCTCTGGTGTGTGTGTGGGGGAGGGGGGTATGGAGAGCATCTTTCTCCTTCTCTGTTGGGGCCTCACTATTGTTTGATTGTTCTCTTTTGCTTCTCACTTGTGTGCTGCCCCCGACTGATTTTTTTCCTTGGGTCAGCAGCCCCTAACCCCAAAAAAGTTCCCCGTCCCTGAAATAAATAATTTGTGTGTATGTTTTGAAATTCAATTCTGTAAGAATGAATGAACACTAGCAGTAATTTGACCATTTTCTGCATACCTAAAATCATCCTAACACTTGAAAAAAATCTGCACATGACTGTGATCATGTACAAATTGAAGCCTAAACTGGCATGAATGTACACTAAATGACTAGCAGCCAGTGCTCAGACATGTGCTGAATTTCCATTCCTGGCCCATAGCTAGTTTGAAATTTCTGCCCTAATCATTCTCCAGGCTACAACCAAGCCAGGCTACAAATGAGCCAGAATTTCCCATTTAGGGCTTTATTCCCACTTATTTGCCAGTGTGTCAATAAAATGTAGAGTCATAAATATAAAAGTATATTTATAAATTCTGTCCTAAAAGGTGCATCCCTCTCGTTACTTTATTACTTATCTTATTCATCTTATTTTCTATCTCTCCTTCCATTGTTTACCCTCTCATCATGTCTCTTGTGCTCCTGCCAGCAGATCTCTCCTTCTCTAGTTATCCAAATTCCTTTGTTTCCCCCAACTTATTTCTTACTTCCAGAAGGCCTCCCTCTGTTCCATTTCCAGTGATCCAGTCTCTTCACTGCTCTATTATCTCGCATAAAGATAACAGGGGGGCACTAGCCCACCATAATTTCCCCTCTACCTATGCAAGGGGGATCTCTTCTTTCCCTGCTCCTTGACATCTGAGCAATGATAAAGCAGGAAAATGAGAAAAGGCCCCCATATGCTCCCAAAAGGAGAAAACTAGTTGAAAGTGTATCTCACAAGACATTGTTTCTGCCTACTCTTAAGAGGAGAGTCAAGCAGTAGGTCAGGGACTAGCAAGAAGCAGCTGCTGCATTGCTCTGGTGACATAATACAATAAAATCTCATCCCATCAGCAAGTCAGTGATAGGTAAGAGGTGTCATTTGATTCATAAAAATCTAGGGAAACATCATTCCAATGGTGTCACTCTTTGTGATGTGGCATGGAAGACTTGCTGTACCTCCAGCTCATCCAGTTGATGGAAATTGTGCTAATACAATGCCATTGGAACTGGGTCTGGTTGGGAATCGTTCAAAAGCCCTCTCCCCCCTCAATGCAATGTTACCAAACTTGACACATCTAGAACAATTATGTTAAAGAAACATATATTAAAGAAAATGCATTGACCTTTGTTAACCCTAAGGAAGTGAGCATGAGTTTCTGTGATGAAATGGCAGCCTTGTATTCCGCTTTACCTAACGTCAGATTTCCTGGTGCTAGAAGTCACTGTAATTATACTGCATAACTTCTGTTACTAGAAGTGGTGCATGGATGCTTTCTTCAAGTGTGGCATGAGCATGAATCCCTGAAACTCCCATGAGCTGCATGACAAAATGCTTTGCCAGTAAAGTTTACCTGCTGCAAACAGACTTCATAATGCTATTGATATCAACACTTTGTTCCACTATTCATAGTGCCATGTCTTTTGCAGCTTTTAAGGATATGTGCTTTGATTCACTTTTGTGGATAGGGTTGCTTAAAAACTACACTGATATCCCAGAGTTCATCTTCAATAAGTGTTTTAAGAGTCTTTCTGCTAAGTATTTGTCTCTCCTTGATCCTGTTCAAAGCATTTTTTTCTGTACTTAGCCTCTGCATTGGCCAGGGCCATTATTGTCCCACCCATTAGAGCGTAGCTGAGTCACACAGTTTACAGTAGTAAAAACCAGTATTTGTTCCTGTTGCTTTTACCATTTGATTTAACACCTTAAACATGTGCTTGGGGTAACACTCTATGGGTATGTCTAAACTACATGCCTCCGTCGACGGAGGTATGTAGATTAGCCAGATCGGCAGAGGGAATGAAGCCGCAATTAAAATAATCGCGGCTTCATTTAAATTTAAATGGCTGCCCCGCTCTGCCGATCAGCTGTTTGTCAGCAGATCGGGGCAGTCTGGACGTGACGCGCCGACAAAGAAGCCTTTCTTGATCGGCACAGGTATGCCTCGTGAAACCAGGTTTACCTGTGCCGATCAAGAAAGGCTTCTTTGTCGGGGCGTCGCGTCCAGACTGCCCCGATCTGCCGACAAACAGCTGATCGGCAGAGCGGGGCAGCCATTTAAATTTAAATGAAGCCGCGATTATTTTAATCGCGGCTTCATTTCCCTCTGCCGATCTGGCTAATCTACATGCCTCCGTCGACGGAGGCATGTAGTTTAGACATACCCTAAGAGAGATGCAATATGGCTGCCATGGACATTTTTGAGGGCAATGCACGCACTTAACTTTTCACACTACATTCTTTCTAAGTATGACTGCTTCATACATCGTCCCACCTGAAGTCCAAAGAAAACGGTGAAGAGCTTCAATGTGATCTCACAAAAGTAGGGGACTGGGCAACAAAATAGCAAATGAATTTCAATACTGGTAAATGCAAAGTAATGCATAGTAGAAAACATAATCCCAACTATACATTCAAAATAATGGGGAGTAAATTTGCTATTACCACTCAAAAGATCTTGGAGTCATTGTGGATAGTTCCTCTGAAAACATCCACTCAATGTGCAGTAGCAGTTTAAAAAAAAGCAAACAATGTGCAATCACTGAAAAAGGATAGAGAATAAGTCATAGAATATCTTATTGCATCTATATGAATGCATGGCACAGCCACATATTGAATACTGCATGAAGATATTGTCACCTCATCTCAAAAAGATAGCATAGCATTGGAAAAAGTTCAGAAAAAGGGGAACTAAGGGTACATCCACACTGCACGGCTATTTTGGGATACCGGAAGTATCCCGAAACAGCTACCCTGCATCTACACAAGCCACCCATTATTTTGAAATATTTCTCGAAATAACAGGCGTGCTATTTTGCCATCCTAGTAAACCTTGTTGCATGAGGGATAAGGAATGGTTCAAAAGCGAGTTATTTTTAAATTTGGTGCCGTGTAGATCCACCACATTTCAAACTAGTTTGAAATAAGATACACAATTTGTGTAGCGCAAATTATGTATCTTATTTCGAGTTTAAGGTGCTGTGTAGATGCACCCTAAAATGATTAGGGGTTTGGAATGGCTGCCATATGAGAAGAGGTTAATACAACTAGGACTTTTCATTTTAGAAAAAAAGAGATTAAGGGGGATAGGATAAAGGTTTATGTAATAATGACTGGTGTGGAGAAGGTAGAAAAGGAAAAATTATTTACTTGCTCCCATAACACAAGACCTAGGGGTCGTCAAATGAAATTAATAGATATCAGACTTAAAACAAACAAATGGAAGCATTTCTTCATACAACACACAGTCAACCTGTGGAACTCCTTGCCAAAACACGTGAAGATCAGGACTTTAACAGGGTTCAAAAAAGAACTAGATAAATTCATGGAAGATAGGTCCGTTATGGCTATCAGCCTGGATGGGTAGGAATGATACCCATAGCCTCTCTTTGTCAGACGCTGGGAATGGGTGACTGGGAAGGAATCACTTGATGCTTCCCTGTTCTGTTCGTTACCTCTGGGGCACTTGGCATTGACCACTGTTGGAATACTGGATACTGGGCTTTGTTCTGACCAGGTATGGCCATTCTTATGTTCTAATAACGTGTGTTGTAACTATGCTTATTGGATGCCTTGAGGCTGCCAGCTTACCACAGAAGCAGCAGGTACACTTCTTGAAATGCATGCCATGGGACCTAATATAACGCAAGGCAAAGGCACAAAATGAGATCAAACTAGCTACAGGCATAAAGGGAAACAAGAAGACCTTTTATAAATACATTAAAAGCAAGAGGAAGACCAAGGACAGGGTAGGCCCACTGCTTAGTGAGGAGGGAGAAGCAGTAACAGGAAACTTGGAAATGGCAGAGATGCTCAATGACTTCTTTGTTTCGGTCTTCACCGAGAAGTTTGGAGGTGTGCCTAACGTAGTGAATACAAGCAGAGAGAGGGTAAGTTTAGAAGATAGGATACACAAAGAACAAGTTAAAAATCACTTAGGAAAGTTAGATGTCAGCAAGTCACCAGGTCCTGATGAAATGCATCCCAGGATACTCAAGGAGCTGATAGAGGAGGTATCTGAGCCTTTAGCTATGATCTTTGAAAAATCATGGCAGACAGGGGAGATTCCAGAAGACTGGAAAAGGGCAAATATTGTCCCCATCTATAAAAAGGGGAATAAGAACAACCCAGAAAACTACAGACCGGTCAGTTTAACGTCTGTCCCAGGGAAGATAATGGAGCAGGTAATTAAGGAAATCATATGCACACACTTGGAAGGTAATAAAGTGATAGGGAATAGCCAGCATGGGTTTGTGAAGAACAAGTCGTGCCAAACTAATCTGATAGCTTTCTTTGATAGGATAACGAGCCTTGTGGATAAGGGAGAAGCGGTGGATGTCATATACCTAGACTTTAGTAAGGCATTTGATACGGTCTCGCATGATATTCTTATTGATAAACTAGGCAAATATAACTTAGATAGGGCCACGATAAGGTGGGTGCATAACTGGCTGGATAACCGTAGTCAGAGAGTTGTTGTTAACGGTTCTAAATCCTGCTGGAAAGGGATAACAAGTGGAGTTCCTCAAGGGTCTGTTTTGGGACCCATACTGTTCAATATCTTCATCAATGATGTAGATATTGGGATAGAGAGTACGCTTATTAAGTTTGCAGATGATACCAAACTGGGTGGGGTTGCAACTTCTTTGGAGGATAGGGACATAATTCAAAATGACCTTAGCAAGTTAGAGAAATGGTCAGAGGTAAACAGGATGAGGTTTAATAAAGAGAAATGCAAAGTGCTCCACTTAGGAAGGAACAATCAGTTCCATACATATAAGATGGGAAGCGACTGTCTAGGAAGGAGCATGGCGGAAAGGGATCTAGGGGACATAGTGGACCACAAGTTGAATATGAGTCAACAGTGTGATGCTGTTGCAAAAAAAGCAAATATGATTCTAGGTTGTATCAACAGGTGTGTTGTAAGCAAAACTCGTGAAGTCATTCTGCCGCTCTACTCTGCACTAGTTAGGCCTCAGCTGGAGTATTGTGTCCAGTTCTGGGCGCCACATTTCAAGAAAGATGTGGAGAAATTGGAAAGGGTACAGAGAAGAGCGACAAGAATGATTAAAGGTTTAGAGAACATGACCTATGAAGCCAGGCTTCATGAACTGAGCTTGTTTAGTTTGGAAAAAAGAAGATTAAGGGGGGACATGATAGCGGTTTTCAAATATCTAAAAGGGTGTCACAAGGAGGAAGGAGAAAATTTGTTCCTCTTGGTTTCTGAGGACAGGACAAGGAGTAATGGGCTTAAAGTGCAGCAGGGGAGGTTTAGATTGGACATTAGGAAAAAATTCCTAACTGTCAGGGTGGTCAAATATTGGAATAAATTGCCAAGGGAGGTGGTGGAATCTCCCTCTCTGGAGATATTTAAGAGCAGGTTAGATAGACATCTGTCAGGGATGGTGTAGACGGAGCTTGGTCCTGCCTTGAGGGCGGGGGACTGGACTCGATGACCTCTTGAGGTCCCTTCCAGTCCTATTATTCTATGATTCTATCACTCACATCTGGATCATCTCCTGATTACATCCACCACTCCTGAAGCACAGCACATTTTTTTCCCTCTAACTTTGCCAAATCAGTGAACTGGTACACTTTTTTGTAGCATGGAAGGTGCCACCAACCATTGTGTTCAACCAGGTCTTCCGCAAAGGTGTTCTCTAAAAATTCACCTGCTAGACGGCATTCTTTGTCTTTCTGCTGATGCCTAATACTTAAGACCAGCGTAACAACAACTTTAATTACAATCCATTTATGGATGGATTCCAGTCATTTCTGGTTCAATGCTGATGGCTTAACCAGTGTCTCATAACTTTTTTTGGCATAATAAACAAAGCTGGTAATCAATACTACTGAACTGCTTTCTTATTAAGTATTTTTAAAGGACAAGACATCAACAACACAGGTAAACACAAAGTAAATGTTATTTACCTGAAGAACTTCAAAGTGATTATCACTAGCTCTGTCTTCAAAAGGGATGTGGGAGGGAAGTTACAGAAAAGGGAAAGGAAAACAGCCAACTTAATATTTTTAAGTATGCCTTTAACAGAATAGTAATGCAAGCTCATGTTTGGTTTTTGTGACCAAAAGACTAACTTAGCAAGGAATGCCTCTCCCATTAATACTTCCCTCCACCCCCACAAAAAAAATAGTTCTACTAGAGCAATATCAAACATTTATGTTTTTACAGCTCTGCTCATGTCAATGCAGAACATTCCAAATTCACCTTCATGAACAAACTGTTGTAAATATTCTATACAAACAAACTGGTCCAACACAAAAAAATAGAAATGACCACAATGTAATTAACACAACATTCCATTAAAGCAAAAATGTGTGTGTGTGGGGGGGGGGGGGAGGCAGACAATTGTGGTTTAACATACTCATGCTAATATGATCTTTATGTGTACAATACCGTGACTCTGGAACTGCCAGATTTTTTAAATAATGCAGAGCATGTTAATCAAATAGGTCACAGATAAATACAGGAAAGTGATATCACTATAAACAGTCAAACCCTTGTTTGAGAACATCCTATCTATAATGAGGCCAACTCAGCAGACAGGAAAAACTATAGAAAAATAAGTTATCAATAGATTTTTCAGTTGGATGTAATGTTTATCACTTGCACAAGAGTATTACTCATACAATTTAAGAGTGAATATAAAATGCTTTAGTAATTTGTACATAGGAAACATTAAAAACAAAAATATTTTCCCTCTTGCACTGTCATAGTCATTGACAATGCACCATGGAAATTGTGCTGTTGTCCGAGTCTTGAAAACTATCATTTCCTTCTAGGGTACTCATGAAAAGAACACTTCTTTATAAACCAGCAATCTTCTTGAGTTTCAGTAAAATCTATTTTTTCTGTGTTCTTCCCAGAAGTAACTGTCATTAGCAGTATCTTGTTGATGGACATGCTACAGAGACAGATAGATGTGAAACCTACCACTGGATCCCACTAGAGTTATGTTTGTGTCCAGGATGTAATTCTAGTGGTATGATTGGATCTGTTCACATGTGAATTGAGTTAACACTTGTCTGAATTAGCTCCTGCGGATTGTTTTCTCCAGCCATGAGTATGGGAGGAAAGAGGAAGAGCCATGAAGAAACTAGATGAATCTTCCTGATCCCAAGCTGACCAGCCACAGTGCACATTAGAACTACAAAGAAACAGGACTCTTTAAGGTATTTCATTCCAGTGGAAGATCAAGCCTAGGAGAGCTTTGTTTCACCATGCCCATCTCAATTCTCTGCCCCATCCCACCCACAGAATGTCCCCAACAAGCTTAATGTTTACAAACAAGGGCACTTTCTAGTAGGTCTCATTTGAAAGACCCCATACAGAGTACATTGTGTGGCAGTAAGTTATTCTGCCTCCTGACTGAAGGGACCGTTGACCTCTCTCAAAATTTGGCCTTGTTCAAGAGGCTAACGGAATCCATGGCAAAGCCTACAAGGCCATCCTCAATAGATTGTATCTGTTCACAATGACACCTCTTTTAAAACTCTGAAATTTCTGCCACAAATTGCTGCCCTTCAGGTAGAAAGGAAGGGAATTGTTTAATCTCTGGAGTAAGATGCTAGAATAGCTTCAGCATCTTCCAGTTCTCTTCTGTCAATGGTAACTTAAATGTTTTCAACTTGCACATTGGAGAGGGCAGACCTTGGACATTTTCAGTTTTTTATTCAGATACAGTAAATGTGACCTGTGACAGAGTCATCTATTACATTACAATTTTAGGCCAGTGGGGTAAGATCTGGCGGGCTAAATTCAGATCTTGGTTGCTATTATGGAATGCTAGTAAAGTCAACTCAGGTAACCAACACCAAAATTTGTCCCATTATTCTTACAGATAGTGTAAAAGATATGTTAGAGAATGGCTTTGTTTGCCATTAATTTTGGATGTGGCCTTTCAGAAAACACACTTACATTTGCAAAATAAGGCCTTACTCCAGTAAAGCATGTGTTCAGTATAAGCACACTTATACCAGAGATTATTTTGTTTCAACAGTTTTATTATCAATTTATTAAATTATTTTTCACCATATTCTCCTTATGCCCATAATTAAATGAATGGCCATGTCTGTGTATGGTACCAAAGACTGAGTTTAATTATTGCTTTATGCTATGAAAAACATTTGTATTTTTGGAAAGCTGTAACTATGCATGTTGCTAAAATTCATCCTCCTTAATGCATAGTTTAATCCCCTGCAGCAGCCAGATAACATTTTTGAAGCAGTTGAGGTACTAAGGGGGTGACAGTATTCTATGAGGCCATTTATATTTTGTCAGATGGTAAATAAGATTTGTGTTATCTGCACCATGCAACAGAACTGTCTCAGCAGAATCCATATTAACTTCTTACTATGCATGGCAAACTGCTGGCGCAATTGGCTAAGAGAATGATACCGAGAATGATATTAGTTACCCCCTTCAGACAGCCTACATGAATTGTAAGCAAAGTGGCCCTAACCCTCTTTATGCTGCAGTTTGATTAAATTCACACTATATCACTAGACCATCAAACACTCGCATCACCACAGACCTTTAAATAGTGTATTTACTAAATTCTTGACATCAGAACAGAATATATCATACATGCAATTCTGGCTACCAAAACCACATTCGATTACTATTCTTTTTTAGAAGCCTGCATGCACAGATTACATAAATAATGTCATCCCAAGAATTACTGGTTAAAATGATTCCATTCTTACCCATCTTTTTAGTCTGAATACTGAACAATACTATGTGCCCTCTAATTCTGTTGCCTTCAGCTGGCATCAAAGCAAGATCAAGTCCTGTACTGAGAGTAACACAAATAAACTAGGCCAATGTTAGTAGACCTCTTAAACCTGAATAATGCAAACACACTGCGCAAGATTTGATTTAACCCTTTTTGAAACTAAAAAATGTATCCTCCCCCAACACTTAAAGGCCACAGGTATGCTATGTACTGAACATGCTTTTCTGATTAGAGGACAGAATGTTCAGTACTTTAAGTAGATGACTCACTCTTATTGAGTTCACTGGCACTACACAGGTGCTTAAAATGCTCTGGTTAAATAGGGGCCAAAAGGCTCTGTGCTCTGCAAACTCAAAGGCAAGAAGTTAGACACTTGCTCCTCTTTGGGTTTCCTAATCCATTACTATCAGAGGGATAATTATTCATTTTTAATTCTTTTTTTATATGCGTTTATATTTTTGGACTGCAAAAAACAGTACTAAAAAAAACATGTTCCAACTAAAGTAAAAAGTTTGGGAAACCCTAGTCTAGCCAGCTTTCTATCCATCTTAGGGTATGTCTACACTACCACCCTAGTTCGAACTAGGGTGGTAATGTAGACAACAGGAGTTGCAAATGAAGCCCAGGATTTGAATTTCCTGGGCTTCATTTGCATATTGCCGGGCGCCGCCATTTTTAAATGTCCGCTAGTGCGGACTCCGTGCCCCGCGGCTACACGCGGCACGGACTAGGTAGTTCGGACTAGGCTTCCTATTCTGAACTACTGTTACTCCTCGTTCCTCGAATAGGAAGCCTAATCCGAACTACCTAGTCCGTGCCGCATGTAGCTGCAGGGCACGGAGTCCGCACTAGCGGACATTTAAAAATGGCGGCGCCCGGCAATATGCAAATGAAGGCCGGGAAATTCAAATCCCGAGCTTCATTTGCAACTCTGGTTGCCTACATTACCACCCTAGTTCGAACTAGGGTGGTAGTGTAGACATACCATTACAGTCCATTAATCCCATCCATATTCCCTTAACTTGCTGACAACATTATTGTGGGTGACTGTACCAAAGATTTGCTAAAGCTGGCATTCGGGGTTTTGGGAGGACTAGAAACAACGTATTTGAATATTCATAATTTGCTTAATGAATATGCAAATGAACGTCACCAGTCCTCCAAAGGCTTGTGAATGGATTTACTGGTCTCCGTGTCAAAAAGTTTGGGAACCCCTGGTCTACAGCCAAGCACAAAGGTACAACCGCATTTGCTCCAACCCTTCAGATAGAGACCAGCACCTACAAGATCTTCAACAAGCATTCTTGAAACTATGATACCTGCATGAGGAAGTGAGGAAACAGATTAACAGAGCCAGACATGTACCCAGAAGCCTCCTATTACAAGACAATGGCCAAGAAAGAAACCAACAGAACACCACTGGCCATCACCTACAGTCTTCAGCTAAAACCTCTCCAACGCATCATCAGTGATCTACAACCCATCTTGGACAATGATCCCTCACTTTCACAGGCCTTGTGAGGCAGGCCAGTCCTCTCCCACAGACAACTCACCAACCTGAATCAAATTCTCACCAGCAACTATACACTGCAGCATAGTAACTCTAACTCAGGAACCAATCCATGCAACAAACCTTGGTGTCAACTCTGCCCACATATCTAAACCAGCGACACCATCACAGGGCCTAACTAGATCAGCCATACCATCACTGGTTTATTCCCCTGTACATCTACCAATATAATATACACCATCATATGCCAGCAATGCTCCTCGGCTATATACATCGGCCAAACTGAACAGTCCCTATGTAAAAGAATAAATGGACACAAATCAGATATTAGGAATGGCAATATACAAAAACCTGTAGGAGAACACTTCAGTCTCCCTGGACACGCAGTAGCAGATTTAAAGGTAGCCATCCTGCAGCAAAAAAACTTCAATACCAGACTTCAAAGAGAAACTGCTGAGCTACAGTTCATCTGCAAATCTGACACCATCAGTTTAGATTCAAATAGACTGTGAATGGCTAGCCAACTACAAAAGCAGTTTCTCCTCTCTTGGGCTATGTCTAGACTGCAGGCTTCTTTCGAAAGAGGCTCTTTCGAAAGAGAGCGTCTAGACTGCACGGAGAAATTTCGAAAAAGCAGCTTGCTCTCTTTCTGGATGCTCTCTTTCGAAGACGCCCTATTTACATTGAAGAAAGCCTTCTTTCAAAAGAGGAACTTTCGAAAGAAGGCGTTCTTCCTCGTAAATTGAGGTTTACCGCCATCAAAAGAAAAGCCGCGTTCTTTCGAATTAATTTTGAAAGAACGCGGCTTGAGTCTGGACGCAGGGGAAGTATTTTCGAAAAAAGGCTACTTTTTTCGAAAAAACCCCTGAGTCTGGACACAGCCACTGTGTTCACACCTCCAGATCAGCTGCTAGAAGTGAGCCTCACCTTCCCTGACTGAATTAACCTGGTTATCTCTAGCCTTATTCTGGCCTGCATATTTATAATTGCCTCTGGAAATTTCCGCTACATGCATCTGACAAAGTGGGTCTTTGCCCATGAAAGCTTATGCTCCAATATATCTGTTAGTCTATAAGGTGCCAGAGGACTCCTTGTTGCTTTTGCTAATCTAATAGAACAGCAATGGGCAAACAGGGAATAACGCTGTCCAAGTAAAAGCCAAGAGAAGGGTGACAGAAGTTCAGTAAAAGGCTCTACAATTGTATGTATTGTTCCAACATCTCCCATCAGGTTATCTGTGGCAGACTGACACAGGCTTTAAGAGACCTAAACCTAAGTGCTTGAGCTAAATTACCATCTGTGTTAGTTTAGCCACAGTAGGAGACACGTAAACCTCTGTCAGTGGTCTAACTACACACTGCCCCAGCAAAATCAGCCTGAGTTTCAGAGCTCTGTACCTGTTTAGTTCCTCATATGGATTATTGATTGTTATGCAACACCCTGCAATGGGTCATCTGAAAGAAAGGGATGTGGACTCTCTGGATCTAAAAGCACTAGCTGCTGTTGTCTGTCTTAACCGGGTCCATTTGCTTGGATGCAGTACCAGATACTTAAACCTCTATATAGGGGTGGGGAACCTCAGGCTCGGGGGTCTGATGAAGCCTCCAGCTTGCTTGGATACAGTCCCCAAGGCTTGTGGCCCCCCCCTGCACTGGGAGGCTCGTGCTGGCACTCCAGCCTCTCCCCCCCCCCCACCCCAGGGCTGGAGCACACAAAACTACTAGGCTGGGCCCCCAGGCTCTGGTGTGCGAGGGGTGTGGAGAGTGTCTTTGTCCTCAGTCAGGGGCCACATCAGTGAGGGTTTGGTTTTTGTTTTTGCTTCTCACTTGTGTGCAGCCCTCAAATGATTTTTCTATGGATCAGTGGCCCCTTACCCAAAAAAGGTTCCCCATCCCTGTTCTATATGTTATCCAGCCAAGAGAGAGGTGGACAAAGGGACACACTGTTAGAGTGAGGTAATCCTGCATGGCCTCACACTTTAAAACTTTGCCCACTTTTACAGAGGGAAGAACATAGATTTCTTTACTCCCTTTATTGCAGGAAACCAAGAGCACAAAGCGACTGTCCCCTCCTCGTGTACAGAGAGACTGCACAGTCCCTTCCTCGTGTACAGAGAGACTGCCCCCTCCTCACAGCTCTCTACGTTCTCCGTCCATCCCTACTGGCATATCTGTCACTCTCCAAATCACCTCATTCCCAAATCTATGGGTGTGTCTAGACTACAGGGTTTTGTCGACCAAAGTGGACTTTTGTTGACAAAACTATACCTGGGTCTACACTGCCACTGACATAACGTCGACAGAACTCAGCAGTTTTGTCGACGGCTGTAAACCTCATTCTACAAGGAATAATGCCTTTTGCCAACAGAGTTCGGTTGACAAAAGGCTTTATTGCATCTACACTGCCCTTTACGTCTACACTGTCATGTCAACAAAGTGGCTTGCTTTGTCGACAGTACTGGGTGTAATCTAGACGCTCTTTATCAACAGAAGCTTTGTCGACAGTATGTGTCGACAAAATTTCTGTCGACAAAAGCTGTAGTCTAGACATACCCTATGCTTCACACACATGAAACTTTAGGTTTTAACAACGTTACTGTATTTCCACTAGTTATGTGCTGGCCAGAGCTACTGTTCTTTGCCCCTACAACCTCACAGTCCAATAAGAGCTCAGACAACATGGGAGATTAAGAGGAATAAGGCCAGAAGAGAACCAAGTATGCTGAAGAACCACTGCTCCTCCTTTTTCTACCTCCCCTGCCTGATTTCTCCTGGCTAATGCATTTCCATCAACATAAGGGAAGGGCACCAGACATATGCAAACACTTACAAGTTGTAGGTATATAAATGCACTTACTGAAACTAAACATTTTCAAAGGTTCCTTAATTCTGTGACTCCACGGTGATACCTTCAAATTATGCTGGTGGTAGCATCCAGATCAGTGGTGGACTGACTGAGCCACAAATTACCTTCTAAATGAGAGAAAGTGAGGGAGAAACATATCATAGGCGATAAGAAATATTTTACCAGATTCTACACATGTGAAGAATGCCTGCCATTCCCCACAAGTGAAAGGGCATCTCATGATAATAGCGGGGATGGTTATTGATTGGTCTCAGTAGACAGAGCCTTTTCACCAAAAACTCAGTCACAAGTTCAAGACTTAACTGAAACCATTTGGTTACTTGATCCCAGTAAGGCTGTGAGTTTCAGACCAAGGAGTTGAAGCTTTCTGTGACCTTGGTTTTAACTGTAATACCGACATTCACTATGCTAAAGGTAATATCAATGTTACTGAAATAACTCCTAGTAATTGTTTCATATGATCATTTTAAGAAGGTAATATCAATGTTACTGAAATAACTCCTAGTAATTGTTTCATATGATCATTTTAAGAAGTTAACAAAAGATGTAAGTTCCAAAATCATATTGTGGCATTTTTATATTTGCCCTCTAGTCAAAGAAGTAAAAGGATTCTTGGGCCAAGATCGAAATAAAGATAGTAACTAAGTAGCTAACTATATCATTAGCTTGTATCCTATTATTCTTAATAAATATTTAAAAATTGTGGCAATTGCTTATTAGTTCTATAAGTATTGTTGATTTTTGGACTGGTCTAATTGACTTCATAAAAAGCTTGATTTAAATTATTCATTTTGCTCAATGAGCCCCAAGAGTAACACAATGTCAAAAAGAAATGAAAAATCTGTGTTGAAATTATGCTGGGACTAGAACTTCATATATCTACACCTGAGTTCACAGTGCTTGACCCTAGTATCCCATTCCTTTTCAAGGCTGCTTTCAGAGTAAGCCACATTAGTCTATTTCAACAAAAACAAGGATTCCAGTGGTACCTTAAAGACGAACAATTTTATTATGGCATAAGCATTTGTGAGTTCCAACTCACTTCATCAGATGCATGAGGTGAAAGAAAAAGAAATAAATAGTAAGGTTACAGAGGTAGGAGTGTTACATAAGAGCTAATTCAATCAAGATGGATGTGGATAAGAAGGGGAGATTACCTAAAGTGGAAAATTACTTATTGTAATGAGATTTATTCCCAGTTCTTATTCGGACCCCATGGTGTATCAAATTTGCATATGAATTCCAGCCTAGCAGTTTCACTTTGCAGTCTGTTTTTTATATAAGTTTGGGTTTTTTTGCCTGAGGATAACAACTTTCAAGTCTGTAGCTGTTTGTCCAGAGAGGTTAAAATGTTTCCCCCATTTTTTTATGTTGCCTTGATGTCTGATTTATGTCCATTTATTCTGTTTGTGTAGGTAAAGTCCAGTTCGTCCAATGAATATGGTAGAGGAACATTACTGGCACATGATGTGTGGACAGAGTTGGCAACAGGGTTTGTTGCAGGGACTGGTTCCTGGATTAGTGTTTCTGTTAGTGGTGAGTGTTTGTAAGCACTTGTCTCAGTTCCTTGCACTAATGTAGTTGTATCAGAGTTTTCTAGACTTTTTTACATGCTAGGAGATACCAAAAGGAGATACTTTTTTTCTCCTGCAGAACGCAGTAGAAACCTTCAAACAGTCATTCTTCAAAATCCCTTCCACAAGCAACAGTGCTTGAAAATTTAGTATAAATCCTTGCTCAAGTACTTTAATTCTCACTCTCTCCTTTGTTTGTAAAGAAAGCATAGACTACTTTTCCAAGTAGTAGAAATATATAAGACTGTTCTCTTTATAAAATAGCTTATTTTGAAATTTGAAATGTAGTAAGTTGAGGGTCAGTAACATGGAGTCAGCAGGCCTAAATAACATGAAAACAGCAACAGGCCTGCAATCTAGTGAGCAAGACTTTGGTTCAGTAACAGGAGCCAAGAAAGAGGCCCTACTGATAACTGTGTGGTGCTCTCCGGCCAACATTGGGGGAGGGGGCGGGCGCACTAGGTGCCTGAACAGCAGGTGTCATTGCCTAAACTCATAGAATGCACAGTAGCTTAACTTTGACCAACTGCTGTTAATATCTGATATATGGCAATAGGCCTGCCCGGTGTTGGTACCTTGTCAACGTGGGCCATAGTGCCCAGTGGTATAACATTGTACTGATCTCTGTTACCAACTGGTAGAGCTTCGCATTTGACAATAAACCTACTCGATTGATTTCAAACCTTGCCTGCATCTGTCATTTCCAGGGCCTCTCAGAGATCTCCTGTGTTGACCCAAGTGCACGGGGTCTAACACTCTAGATAAAGGGAGTACCGATTGTTACGCACACAGCCGAAAGTTTATCATCACCAGTGGAGTAGAGGTCCTGTCAGGAGTGCGCCAGAACAACCCTGACCAGACAACGCTGACACTGACAGTTCAGACCCCTGAAGGTACCGAGGTACGAAGACACCGAGGTACGACACTACGTAGCGCCAAATTTTGAAATAACACACTATTTCAAGCCATCCCTTATCCCTTGTGCAATGAGGTTTACCAGTATGGCAAAATAGTGTGCCCGTTATTTCAAAAAATATTTCAAAATAACGGGTGGCTTGTTTAGACACAGGGTAGCTATTTCGGGATGCCTCCAATATCCTGAAATAGACGTGCAGTATAGACATACCCTCAGTAAAAAACACTTGCAGCTCAATATGCTCCAGATTGTTGACTATCTCATTTACTTCCTACACAAGAAAACATTGCTGACATATATATGTACTGTCCTGAAAGTCAAATTTATATCTCAAATAAAATAATGGAACAAATAGCCACAGAAGAAAAAAAAATCACTGAAAATCCAGAATATAATAAACCCATGAGCAATAAACAGCATATCAGAAAAGATTAGAGGCTTTGCTGTACAGATTTTAACAGAACCACAAAATCAGTATAGAAAGGAAAAGCAGTGCAAGTAGTTAGGCTTGTGAGAATTTGATCAAATCAGTAAAAATGATTTAAAATATTGATATCTTTCAACACTGTATTAAATCAATTTGCATTTTTACAGTTCCACAAAATTAAAGGTTTTAAGCATTTTTTACAATTTTGGTTTATTTCAATTTTCATAGTTGCAGGAAATGATGGGGGGGGGCACAAACAATTAATTATGTACAGCAGACACCAAAATTGACCAAGTTAAGTCTTTGCAACTATTGGAGCACCAATTGTCAACATAACACATCAAAATACGCCAAGTGCACATCCTTAAATCAAACTCTAATAAGTTGTCAAACAGAACTTTTCTTATTTATCTAACTAGACCGTTTGATTATTATTGATGGGAGCTTTTTGTCAGTTGGTATGTGTAGTGAAATCTGTTTATTAGCATTTACCAATAAAATCTAATTCTTCTAAGACAGAATATATTTGAATCTAAATAAGGCATTTGACATAGTGACTCATGAAATTGTGCTCATAAAATTAGTTCAGACTTGGATTTGAAGTGTCACTTGGATCACAAACTGACTAAAGGACTGCAAATAAATATTTATTTCCACACAAAAAACCTTGAGAAAATAGAATTAAGGCAGATAAAGTTTCAATAATTTAAAGGGAAAAATTAAGAATTGAAGTTTAACATAACATTTCCTAGTTTTTATTATTTCCATTTTTGAAGTTAAAATGTAAAGAAAAGGTTTGATTGTAAGGAAATTCACATTTAAGGAATCCTAAACCAAAGTAATATTTCTATATACTCTCTATTCTACACAATCCATGTACCTCTTATAAATAGTAATTACTTTGTATAACCGCTAGTCCCTCTACCAGTCTATATCTTGGCAATTCAGCCTGGAATTTTTTAATCATTAAGACCCCAATTCAGCAAAGCATATCCTCAGATTCCATTGACTTCAATCAGAATGGTTGCTTGTTAAGACCTACTTTGCATTGGTGAGAATCACTACACAAGATGCAGAGTAACAGAATGAGGCCCAAAACCCTTTGAAATCAATTGGAATGCCTTCATTCTCATCAGCGGTCTTTGGATCAAGCTCCTTATTTTTAAGTCTTTATGGTTTTGATGTTTTAGGCTTGTGGAAGAAAATGTAATATGAAACACAGATTAATATATTTCAATTAGTGACTGAAAGCACAGGGATTCTAGTCCAGAACTTTTTTTTTTTTTTTTCAAAAAAGGAGGGTACTGTCTTTTATAAACTGGGAAATATTAAGAGAATGAATTTACAAAAATATGTCTTGAGAATAGAAAAATTATGTAAGAAAAGAAAAAGCTATGCTGTAATCCTCTCACATCGGGAAACTGAATTATCAATTGCTAGTGCAATTTTGTTTCAGTAAATTATAACTATGAGCTATATTTCTTTTACAAAACAGACAATGGGTGTTTTGTTGTATCTGAATTCATACAAGAACACTAAGAGCCATGGCCTCCACATCCATGTAACTAGTCATCAGGCTGATGCTCTCTTCTGTAGACCACTAGAGACTGAGGAATCCCAGTCTGAATTCTTTGTTCTTCAAAACACTATATTGCAGCAGTGAGTTCTCTTATCTACATTAATGGACTACCTCCCAAAATCCCAGGGCGACTATACATTTACACAAATCCCTCAGTGTTACAGAATGGCCAATAAAAAGGGCATTCTTAAATGGTCAAATTACAGATAGCAAACATCCCAAAAGAGAACCAAAGAAAGAACTTGATAGGAAAAAGGACTGATCACACATTTCTGTATGCCAATCCATTTACACGCCTATAACAGCATCTTACCTTTTACTACTGTAATTTAGAACGTGTGCTTTGGTTTCTCAGGCATAACTTTTAAACATGGTATTTTGAATGTGCCCATCTAGTATGAATATTTCATTTTTTAATCATTATAGAATAAGATGATTGAGATTAACTCTACAGGCTGTGCTCATGCCTCATTTAAACATCACAATATTTACGAATGAACAAGGTGTTAGACCTCCACTAACCAAAAAGAATTGTGCCATTTCTGAAGCAATTATGGTGACAAGCATATATACCATTATACTCCCTGGCATGCCCCTCACCCCAGGATTCTCTGCTGTGAATCTTTACTGGAGTGGGGTATCTGTGCTAAGTCAGCCACTTATGTTAACCCTAGGAGCATAAACCCAACTGTTCTCACATGGAAACAGAGAGAGAACCCACCCCATGACACACTCCATTACAGCCAATGGCTAAGAGATGTGATATCCAATCCCTATTCTACCTGCTGTGTAGCAGGGACTTGAAAACTACTCTCCTATGTCCTTGTGAGAACCCAAACCATCTAGTTACAATCAAATTATAGTGGCTTTAATAACTTTGCTGGGTTTCCATCCTTCTTACTAAGAAAATACATGCAAGCTGAAGAAAGCGAAAGGAGCGATTCCTGGCACATACAGTACTATACAATGCCAATCAAAAGATAAATTAAGTTATACACGAAGCAGAAGAAAATTCCTTGTGACATTACTCTGTAGGGATTGATAACAAAACTATAACTACATTACAATGGGAGAGGAGAGTTTTCTGTACTGAATGTGATGCGAAGAAGACATTAAAATTTTGCAGAGGGATGACAGATGACAGGAAATAAAATTATGTTTACACTAATCTAACATAATGTTAGGCTGCTGCTATTGTTCAAGAGACTAGACTGTTGTGTGTGAAAAAGCTAGTGACCAAAATGGAACTGGCAGTAAATTATGATTCATGTGATTTACCAACTCTCTGTGGGCCTTTAGGCACATGGGTTTGGGCCCAGTTTTCAAAAATGGCAGCCATGTAACTGCACAAGAAAAAGTTCTCCCACATAAGCATGCCCTGTTCATGACTGCGCACACCCTGGCACGCAAAAATGGCTGGCTAGGTGACTGACTGACCGATCATTGTGCATTTTCCTGAGTATGTAAAATCAGCCTATTATTCTCATTATAGTGCAAACTTGCAGCATCTGTGGGTTAATATGTTAAATGTCCATTGGTGAACTTAAATTTCATACAACTCCAGGTTTTCATAGAGGACCCTTTCAATGGGAGGTCCTGAATTATTCCTCCTTTCAATGCCTTTTTTAATTGCTAAGGGTTTTCATTTTCACTGGTGGTGTTTATTAAAGTCTTTCCAGGCAAGGTGAAATTGAGAATATGTCTACACTGAACACCAAGTCTGGGCTCAGTCTGAGGTTTGGGCCAAAGTCAACCTTCTGTCCACACACAAAATCAGTTCAACTCGGGTCAGGGAACACTCAAGAGATCATAGGGTCCTGCTTGGGGGCTGTATCAAAACCTGAGTCCAGCTATGGCTTGGGTCTAAGCCTGATCATTTTTGCAGTGTGGATGCAGATCAGCCCACAGACCTAGTCAGAGGGACTGAGTAGTGTAGTATGGACATGTTAACTCTGCTGAGACCTGACAACACATAGTACACAAATCTGGATCGCACAGAACCAGGTGTACAATGCAGTGTAGGTATATGAGTTACTAAGCTAGTTTCCATGACAAAGTGCTTATAGTCTCTTTATGTGTTGTGTGTGCACAGCACTTAGTATGATGACATCAAAGTCCTAATAGAAGCCAGTAGGCACTACTGAAATAAATACTACTAATAATTAATATAATTAATAATTTAGTTTACAAGGAAATAATGAACTATACCATGCATGAAGTGTTATCTAATGTCCCAATTACACGGAATGACAGAGAAATTTTTTTTTTTTTTGCTAACAGTCTCTGCTTATTAACACAATCACAGCAGCTCAATTGAGCCATGTCTTGTTAATAGGCAAAGTTATTATTGACTCAAATTGTAACTGAGAATGGATAGGGTAAGTTTCCTAGGATATCCTGCAGCCATTTGAACAATATTTATTTTACCTTTTAAGTGCAATTGTTCAATTTTCTCCAGGAATAAGTTGTCTATGTGAGATTGGAATAAAGACTTACAAATATTTTTCTCTTGAACCTTTATTTGAAAGCCCAGGAGTAAACTTTTTTAAGCAATGCATGATATAGCTCTACATAACCCAAGGGGAAGGATGATCTTGTGATTAAGGCACTGGATTGAGCTGCAGGGGACCTGGCAGTCACTTCCTGGCTTCACTATATTTTACAAAACAGAGGCGTTTTGAGAAATGATTTAAAGTAGAAAAGGTGGAAGCTTGGTGCAGACTAATTTGTAACCTGTTCTAAGCAGTGGCTGAAGTAACATAAACCCACTGCCACCTCCAACCAGCGTTGGCTGATGTATTAAGAGCTCTCTCTCTCTCCTATCTCAATCTCCTTGAACTACCAGTTCCTAGCCATGCAAGAAAGCCTGTAGGAAAGTGTTATCAGCAAAGAGAAAGAGGTGAGCATAACAGTGAAGTTAAAAGTTTCAGTTAAAAGAGGCGATATAAAAATAGCTGAGCACCTACTTGCAGGCTAACATATTGTTACATTAGTTTTGCAACATCCTTTTCACCCACTTACCTGAGGTGAGTGCAATATTTTTGGTTAGCTAGTAAAATACCATTCATTTTTGTCATTGTCACCATCATAGTAAGAGTAGAGGAGTAGCTTGTGGGTCAGAGCTGGGAAATTTTGCAAGATTTTTACACAGATGCATAAAAACTGGTGGTGGTTTATATGTGCTGCCATCTGGCTTTTTATAGCTTTTCTTGGCTGGATGTATTTGTTTTAATGTCTTTGCCTCTGGGAAAACTTTGCTTTAATGTAGAGCTTGTTAACAGAAAAACTTTTATGACATACATACTTTTAAAAATAGCTAAATTACTGTGGATCCTCTGTTCAAGAGGGCGTTGGTTCTGATGAGATGGTAAACAAAATATAAAGTTTATAAAAATAATTACTACTGTCCAGATTTTTTTTTGACTGAGTCCTCAAAGCCCCATTGACTATGCAGGGAATTGTGGTTACCTCTAAAAATCAGTCCCTAATCTCTTTGGCTGAAAACTGTGGGGCAGATCACTGACCTTGTTGACATAATATGCCCTCACTCACTACTCAGGACACATGGGCCATGTCACAAACAATTATCTCACATCTGCCCAGGGCAGCAGATGCTATGGCTTGATTAGTGTACTCTATTTAAACTACACAGATGCCATTTAACCTTGAACCTGTGCCCAGACTTTGAGGCTCGGGCCTCTTCTAATGAGTTATTCCAAATTTAGAAACCAAAATTAATTAGGAAATTCATTGTCTCTACATGCGCACCTTTATGAATGTGACAGATCCAGCCAGGAGCAGCTGAGCACCATGGAATGTTGGGTCACCTCCAGTCCCATCCAAATCAACGGAAGTTGAGGGGATTCAGTCTGCTGCAAGTTTGTGCCCTTAGACTGTCATAGTCCTTCAATCCCTGCACAACTCTTCCCAGAAACTGACTCCAGTCATCTCCTGTGAATAGGTAGGAAGGGAGGGGTGAATAGCTAAGAGTCACTGGAGTCATCTCTACATCTCACTAATCACAGTCATCCATTGGCCATGCAGAGAGAAGCGAGCTTCTCTAGGAAAAGGGGTGAATGATTATTACTCCAAAGGCAGAGAAAACAGGGAGCAGGGTAGGGATGTTGACCCCCTGAATCACATTCACTATCTGTCCTAGTCTGTGGCTAATGTACCTCTGCACTGCACCTTACTGAGGGTGGCTTATAAAGTTACAACTTAGCCCATAATTATTATTTAAATAATCTTTATTAATGACAGAAACCCATTGTAGCATTAAATAAATGCCAAGTCCCCAAAATGCCTCATCTCAAAACACAGCAAGGATGTACATATAGACGCAATAGGCAAGCAGAAGCTTGAAAGAGACATAACTAATACTACAGAAGTGCAATATGAAATATAAAATATTGCAGAGAACCAGCACAAACTAAAGATGACTTTAATTGGTTAATCAATCACTCCCATTCAAATAAGAGGTTGGGGTTTGGGATTTTTTTTACATAGAATCACTAGATGTTTTCTTTGTAACAATGAACAACCTGCCAAATTCTGAGTGTCCCAACTGTGTAGGATGATTTTGCAACAGAGCGACACACAATAATTAGGTATCTATGTAGTACTAAATGATAGACAATGCTAGAATCTATTAAAATATTTATGGTGATCAGAACAATGGAAGACAATCAGGTACTCAAAGGATCTGAACAAACTGGAAAATGAGTAACTAAATAATGGCAGATTGAATTTAACTTTAGTAAGTGTAAAATAATACATAGATTTCAGCACACATTCGTACTAAGTAGCTGGAACTCTCTCGGAAAAGGACCTAAGAGATCAGTGTAGATTGTTATTGTTGACATCCATATAAAACACAAATTGATGGAAATAATTTGCTAAGCAGCCAACATACTGACAGACTGGATGAGAGGGATTAAACACAAGGGCTACGTCTGCACTGGCCCCTTTTCCGGAAGGGGCATGTAAATTTCACTAGTCGTCGTAGGGAAATCCGCACGGGATTTAAATATCCCCCGCGGCATTTAAATAAAAATGTCCGCCGCTTTTTTCCGGCTTTTAAAAAAGCCGGAAAAGAGCGTCTAGACTGGCCCCGATCCTCCGGAAAAAGTGCCCTTTGAAGTAAGAATAAGAGCCTCCGGAAAAGGGCACTTTTTCCGGAGGATCGGGGCCAGTCTAGACGCTCTTTTCCGGCTTTTTTAAAAGCCGGAAAAAAGCGGCGGACATTTTTATTTAAATGCCGCGGGGGATATTTAAATCCCCTGCGGATTTCCCTACGACGACTAGTGAAATTTACATGCCCCTTCCGGAAAAGGGGCCAGTGTAGACGTAGCCAAGGATGCTATATTGTTTCATGTGTGTGTTTTCATTTACTAACACTTACGTCCAGAATGGATTCTTATCCCAAAGCCTTGTTTTCCCTGAATGTGTGAAAACTATGTTCTATTCATCAACTTCTAGGAAAATTAAACCCTAATACCTTCCCATTCATATGTAGTCATGCTTTTGATCTTCCTCTGTGCCTCTTATGTGTACCATAGTCCATAGTCATTTGCTCACCTCACTATGATCTATCAGTAATTTGCTGTACTATCCTCAGAGGTCAAGGAGAACCATTTTTCCTCCCTCCTCATTGTAATGCCCTTTTGGATACTTGAAAACTGCTATCATGTCTCCTCTCAGTCTTCTCTTTTCTAAACTAAACAAGCCCAGTTCTGTCAGCCTTCTCTCATAGGTCATGTTTTTGAGACCTTTAATCATTTTTGTTCTTCTCTGGACCTTCTCCAATTTCTTCATTTCTTCACATCTTTCTTGTAATGTGGTGCCAATCTGTACACAATACTCCAACTGAGATATAATCAGTGCAGAGTAGAGTGGAAGAATCACTTTCCTTGTCTTGCTCACAACACTCCTGTGAATCCCAGAATCATGTTTGCCTTTTTTGCAACAGTGTCACACTGTTGCCTGATATTTAGCTTGTGGTCCACTATGACCCCTAGATCCCTTTCTGCAATACTCCTTCCTAGACAGTCACTTCCCATTTTGTACATGTGAAACTGATTGTTCCTTCCTAAGTGGAGTACGTTGCATTTGTCCTTGTTAAACTTCACCCTATTTACCTCAGATCATTTCTCCAGATTGTTCAGAACATTTTGAATTATAACCCTACCTGCCAAAGCACTTGCAATCCCTCCTAGCTTGGTATCATGTTAACATTCACTGGCTCCCACACATGTGATTTAGGGTAGAACTCAGATTGGGGGTGGACTGCAAACCACCTTATGCCCAGTGTCTGGACCACACAAGTGCCCAGTTGGCCCATGTCCCACTAGTGACAAAGTTTAAACTAGTATATAGTTCAAAGAGGTGCACTGAACCTTCACAAAGGTTAGTGGAAAACTACCTAGAATGTTGCATTGTGAAAGTAATTTCATAATGGTGCAGAAGAGAGTATATGCTGCATCCAGCCCAAAGGATGCACATCAGCTGTCAGAGCAAGCGCTAATCTCTCTCACACTGGTTTGTATTGGAAGTCAGTGGAGTTATGCCAGTGTAAAACAGGTGTATATTAGAGAGTAATCAGGGCCCTTGTCCATCTAAGAGCTTCACAGAAACAATTTACAATCACATCATCCCCTACCATGGGCGTCATCACGGGACAAACACTGAGTACTTAATTTAAAAAAAATAATGATTTAATCAAATAGTTCAGTGATTTAAGAGGGTCTGAATGAACATCTGCACAAATATAACTCATATAGCTAACATTATGGTAGGAGAAAAGATTGTGTCAAACTGATGACACAGGAAAGCAAATTCCATGCTTCAGGGCATGAAATGATCATTCTGGAGTAGAATCAGAAAACAGTTTTTCCCTTTAAAGTTTGCATAATTCGCCGATTCCAAATATATGCAATGGAGGACCCAAGAGGGTTTGCATTTTCCAAAGTCATCTGGCAAAGTGTGTGCTAGAAGCAGGCTACAAAAACAATCGCCATTTGGCAAATTCTGCGGTGTGTCCCTAGATAATGGAGATGGATGATTCATCCAGTCCTGCTCTTGGCTTCATGCCTTCTTCCTCGGATGCAGGACTAGACATGTAACATTGTAAACCTCTTTGAGAAGTGACTATGCCTTCCTTGTCTGTCCAGCACCGGGCACAATGACTATTCTCAGTGAAAATAATAACTAGTGCCACATCTTAAAAACCTTTCTTCCAGACTCAGTACAAACAGATAGTGCTATAATTCAACTTCATTAGTCTAATCTACCTTTGATAAACTTTACATGTTTTAATGTTTCATATAGGTGTTCTCCTAAGAATGCACTGAGTTGAACAGCTGAGTACTCAAGGAAGTCTTACACTTATATCACTTGCAAGACACCAGGACAAGCGGAAGGAAGTTGCTGATGTCAGCGCATCCCTGCAAACAAATACTATTTCAAAGAGAAAGAGTGGGGTACTTAGGTGAAAGACAACAAAGCTAAAGCATATTTGTGATGAGTTCTTTGGCTTTCCACATGGTGTAATGTCTGATTTTTTTAATTTGTTTTGGCGAGAGGCATTAAAACAGCCAAAAGGATACTTAACGTCAAGAAAGAGACTGAAATGTGAAATGTATTGTATTTTTAAATCTCTGCAGTCCAAATATTATGCTGTACCTGTGAAAAAGGATGAAAGAATGAATAACAGAACAAAAGGGTGTTGTAATTAAAACTTTCATATATGTTTGTGCATATATAATCTGTAAATATTGATTGTTTCATGTAAGAAAATCTGCTCCTATCAATTTGATACTGTGGAGCAGGGAAAATAAACCTGAGTAGAGAAATCTCACAGCAATAACTGAATAATGAGCTCAATTAGCAAATCCACTAAATTATGAAACGAGTTTCATATGTATAACCACATTATCTCATATTTTTTTTCATCCCTCCTTCCAACTACTCAACCTTTTCAGAATAATTGAAGACAGAGATCACCATAAACCAGAGGTCACAATCTGCAGAACTGGAGGCTCAAAGGTAGGAAGTTCATCAGTTTGAATTGAATGTTTCTGATAAAAAGTATACAATTTGCTTTCATGTCCTGCTGCGTGTAGCCCAATAACCCAGAGGCACTGAGACACTGACACGGGAGAGTGAACTTTGCTCTGCAGCATTAGCTGAGAGGCTGCTGGCTTTTAGCTCATACAGTAGAGGCTCATGGCTTTAGCCCTAAAGATAAGAAGTTCAATCCTTCCTGCTGACAAATAGGACAGTCCGCTTTATATATGCACTCAGAAGTGCTATTCAAATCAAGACAAATCCTGACCTCCTTACTCAAACAAAATTCCTATTCACATCAATGAAACAAGATAAGTGAGGCAACACTTTTAATGGGACCAACTTCTGCTGGCAAGAGAGACAAGCTTTTGAACTTACACACAGCGGCTGTGTCTACACTGGGCCACTTATTCCAGAAAATCAGCCGCTTTTCCGGAATAAGCTGCGAGCTGTCTACACTGGCCCTTGAATTTCCGGAAAAGCAACGATGCTCTACTGTACAAAATCAGCCGCCATTCCGGAAAAACTATTCTGCTCCCGCTCGGGCATAAGTCCTTATTCCGGAACACTGTTCCGGAAAAGGGCCAGTGTAGACAGCCCAGTAGTCTTTTCTGGAAAAAAGCCCCGATTGCAAAAATGGCGATCGGGGCTCTTTTGCGGAAAAGCGCATCTACATTGGCCACAGACACTTTTCTAGAAAAGCAGCCTGCCCATGTAGACGCTCCTTTTCCGGAAAAGCGTCTGTGGCCAATGTAGACGCGCTTTTCCGGAAAAAGGGCTTTTCCGGAAAAACTGAAAACGGAATAGTATTCCGTTTTAAGCATTTCCAGACATTCATGCCAGTGTAGACACAGCCAGCCTGTCTACAGGCCTATACTCTATATTTCCCATACCAAACGAAATCCTGTGTGTAAACTTGAAAACTTCTCACCAGCAGAAGGTGGCCAATAAAATATATTACCTCACGCAACTTGTCTGTCTGGTATCCTGGGATAAACATGGTGACAACGTGCTGCATATTAACATCAGTGAGTTTTGCCTGTACTGTGGCTAAGGGTTTTGAATTTGAAACAGCATTTGTCACTTACAAGTAAATTGTCTTGCCTTTGTGATGCAACATTACCAGTGAAACTTATAGGGTCAGGGTCTGTATCTGACAATGGACACCAATATTGCCCTCAAATACACGTGTCTAGTGTACTGAGGTGGCAGTTAGAATTGCAGGGCTGCCAATTATACAGGTTTTCTACATAGATGGCAGGTTTTCAGATCCATCTATGGGAAAAATATGCCATTCTCCAGGAAAATCCCCCCCATCTGATTAGCAGCCCTTTCTTACTTCCTGGTAATCAATCAGATTTTCTTCACATCTTAAGAAGCTTCCTTTTTCAACAGTGCATGGAGCAGATAAAGGATATGTCTTCACTTACATCCACACTGCAATCGCGTTCTTTCGTAAAAAAAATCGAAAGAACAGGGATTTTTCTGACATTGGTAAACTTCTTTCAACAAGGAAGAAGCCTTTTTCTGAAAGAGCTCTTTCAGAAAAAGGTGTGTGTGGATGGGGAAGAGGTAATTCTTTCGAAAGAAGAGGAAAGAGGAAAAATCACAGGTGCCCTGATGGCCACTCACAGCTGAAATGCGAGAGAGTGTTCATTCAGTGTGGATGCTGTCTTTCAAAAAAGCAGATCGTTTTTTCGATGCGCTTTTGCAGTGTAGATGCTCTCTTTTGGAAGCAGTTTTTTCGGAAGATCTCCTCTGGAATATCTTCTTCCAAAAGAAGCCTGCAGTCTAGACATAGCCAAAGCGTTCACCTCATCTTTTCCCTAAAGCTCTGCTCCTGAAGCACTGAGTCCTCCTGCTCTCCAGCTGGTTCTGCAGCTTCTACTATCTGGCTCTCAGCATTGCCCCTCTCTCCCGATGTGTGTAGACTACAGGGTTTTTTCGAAAAAAGTGGCCTTTTTTCAAAAAATCTTCCCCTGCTTCTAGCCTGCTGCCGAGTTCCTTTGAAATTAAATCGAAAGAACACAGAAGTTTTTTCGACCACGGTAAATCTCATTTTACGAGGAAGAACGCCTTTTTTCGAAAGTGTTCTTTCGAAAAAAGGCGTTCTTGAATGCATACAGGGCTTTTTCGAAAGAGAGCATCCAAACTGCCTGGGTGATCTCTTTCAAAAAAGTGAGCCACTTTTTTGAAAGAGCCTTTTAGTCTTGACATAGCCTCTGGGCTGTAAACAGCAGTACTGAACATAATATAAGAATGGCCATTCTGGGTCAAACCAAAGGTCCATCTAGCCCAATATCCTGTCTGCCAGCTGTGGCCTATACCAGATGCCCCAGAGGGAGTGAACACAACAGGTAATCATCATGTAATCCCTCTCCTGTCATCCACTTCCAGACAAATATAGGCTAAGAACACTGTTATTACCCATCCTGGCTAATAGCCATTGATGGACCTAACCTCTATGAACTTATCTAGCTCTTTTTTGAACCCTGTTAAAGTCCTAGTCTCCACAACTATAACCGAGTAAAAAGAGAAGCTAGGTAAATTCATGGAGGTTAGGTCCATAAAAGGCTATTAGTCAGGGGGTAGGAATGGTGTCCCTGGAGACGGATGGCATGAGACAAATTGCTTGATTGTTGTCTTTGGTCCACCCCCTCCGGGGAACCTGGCACTGGCCACTGTCGGCAGACAGGCTACTGGGCTAGCTGGACCTTTGGTATGACCCAGTACGGCTGTTCTTATGTTCTAGCATCCTATGGTGAGGAGTTCCACTGGTTAACTGTACACTGTACAAAGGAAAACTTCCTTTTTGTTTTAAACCTGCTACGTATTAATTTCATTTGGTGACCCCTAGTTCTTATATTAAGGGAATAAGTCAATAACTTTTCCTTATTTACTTTTTCCACACCAGTCATGATTTTATAGACCTCTAATATATCCCCCCTTAGTCTCCACTTTTCTAAGGTGAACAACGAGAAGTCCTGTGGCACCTAAGATGAGAAGTCCAAGTCTTTCTAATCTCTCTTCATGTAGAACCCATTCCAAACCCCTAATCATTGTTGTTGCCCTTCTCTGAACTTTTTCCAATGCCAATACTCAAAATCTAAGTATACTATATCCACTGGATCCCTCTTGTCCACATGTTTGTTGACTCCCTCGAAAAACTTTAGTAGAATAGTAAGGCAAGAAACTATGTTAACTTTCCCCCAACAAATTATGTTCATCTATGTGTCTGACAATTTTATTCTTTACTATAGTTTCAACGAATTGCCCAGTACTGACATTAGACTTACTGATTCGTAATTGCCAGGATCACTTCTAGAGCCCTTTTTAAATATTGTTGTCATGTTAGCTATCTTCCAGTCATTAGGTACGGAAGTGGATTTAAAGGATAGGATGCAAACCACAGTTAATAGTTCTGCAATTTCCCATTTGAGTTCTTTCAGAACTCTTGGGTGAATGCCATCTGGTGACTTGCTACTGTTAAGTTTATCAATTTGTTCCAACACCTCCTCTAATGACACCTCAATCTGGGACAATTCCTCAGATTCATCACCTAAAAAGAATGGCTCAGCTTTGGGAATCTCCCCAATATCCTCAGCTATGAAGACTGAAGCAAATAATTCATTTAGTTTCTCTGCAATGACTTTATTGTCTTTGAATGCTCCTTTAGCATCTTGATCGTCTAAGGGCCCGATTGGTTATTTAGCTGGCTTCCTGCTTCTGATGTACTTAAACATTTTACTATTACTTTTAGTTTTTGGACAGCTGTTCTTCAAACTCCTTTTTGGCTTTTCTTATTATATTTTTACACTTAATTTGACAAAGTTAATGGTCCTTTCTATTTTCCTCACTAGGATTTGACTTCCGCTTTTTAAAAGATGTCTTTTTATCTCTCATTGCTTCTTTTACTTGGCTGTTAAGCCACGGAGGTACTTTTTTTTGGTTCTCTTACTGTATTTTTTAATTTTGGGTATACATTTAAGTTTGGCCTCTATTATGGTGTCTTTGTTTATGTTGTACTGCCTCCCTCATTCCTTGTACCAAGGTATGGAGGAGGTGGTCAGAGATTTGCTGCTATCTCTTCCACCCAATCTTGGTGTATGTGAGAAATTTCTTGCTCTCATTTTCCTAGGAGGGAAGTGGGCAAAGAAATTCCTCTTCCACCTTGCCTTGGGAATGAGGGAGCACAACAGCAAGGGAAGAAACTGAAGCCCAGTTCTAATGGGAACAACAGGGCAGGAAGCAGCAGAATTTATGTTGGAGCACACAATTGGCATTGGGATTGGGTGGCAAATTAAATCACAAGGCAGGAGTCTCTATATACATATGAGGAGCAGACAAAATCACGAGCAAGCATCTCAGTGTGCATGTGGGGACCCATGCACGAGCAGCAACCAGCACTGTGAAGAGGCCCTGTTTAGACTGAAAGTTTTCCGTGGGGCAAGAATTTCCAATGGCCTGCTTGAAGCAAGTGTAACTTCTATTAGTGAGAATAGAAGGTTTGCCTATCTGCACTAGACACATTGGTACAGCTTGATATGAAGGAAAAATCCTCATGTAGAAAAGGCCAATATGCAAATTAAAATACACTTCTTTTTGCCTAATGAATGTGGCAGGTAGAGTGGTTGCACCCATGTTACAGAGAGTAGATTGAATTAGGTCTCCTCAAAACAAAATTAGTCAGTGTAAACAAATGTAGTGGACTGCTTTCTTTCTGATGCAGGTTTTATAATGAGTGTTCCTTTAATTTAGATTAAAAATACACTTGTTCTTTATACCAATCAAACATAATTGCATTTCGTACTTCATCATGCAAATAACCACACTTTTAAACAGTTATTGGTGGTGGAGGAAGGCTTCAGGACTATACAATTAAGTGTGGCTGCTAAGAATCAATGACATCTTGGCAATAATTTCTGAGGTAAAACAATTTGGAGTGTAATGTGTCCATTAACTCTTAATTTTCAAAAACAAAGCATTAGAAGTGCGAGTCACATTACACATTCCAGGGATGTGATCAAATGCTACTGACATAAAAAAATCCTTTCAATTGAACTCCTTTATATTTTTTAAAACTATTTAATGAAAAATTGAAATCAATCTGCTCATTTGGGGCTTAGATATTACAGGGATGGTCACTTTACAGGTATAATTGAGACACTGGCATAACTCTACTCAGGTTGCAGTTGTCAGTGTGTAGTTACTAATTATTTTCAACCAGGTTATACTGAAGCCCTGTAGCAGCTGAATAGCCAACAAACAAGAGCAATCTCAGTTCAGTATAAGGGTTCAGCCTAGCTAAGTATAAAAGTAGCTCTCCTTTTTAATTTAGATTTCCCACATGTGCTGGCCAGAAGGAATTTGACAGTGATATATTCATTGGAGAAGAAATAATACTGGAACTATGATCTCTTCAGACTCAATTCACTAACAGTATTGATTTCCTAACGGAGTCTGAAGTAAATTTCAGTTGATTGACAACAAAGAGGAACAAAAATTGTCACTGTACTAGAAAAGAAAACACAGAATGGGAACCTTATTCTGAAACTGGATGAGAACTTTAGAGTTAACAGTGCACATTCCAAAAGGGTTGTTTATTTGGTTTCCAGGAAGCCACTCTGGTTGATATTTCTTTCTAAGTTTACATAACTCCCCTTCTTAGTCTGTGTTCATTATCTGGAGAACAGTGACAGAGTTCCAGTTATCTAAGGCTAGATAACTGTGCTCCAGCTGCTGAATGAATTTCTCTTCATTTCCTTAAATCAGAATATGAGGGCTCATCTTTTTTACAGACAACAGGTAGATTAGTTTCTGTGATGAATAAGATCATAATAGCCTCAAACTTTAATTCACCAAATCCTGAGTCTATATGAAAAGGAAAGGCTTTCATAAAACTGATGAGTGTTTTAGTAGAATGAATGTGCGGGTATCATCTCCAAATGAATGTCAAGTTAGACCACAAGATTAGTGTAAGTTTAGCCCCATCAGTGCAACCAGCTGAAAAATACCATTTTTCATTGGAAATTAAAAAATATGATAAATTTGATCTTTGGTTTTTCGATTTTTCTATGAATATTTTCCAAAACATATTCAATTTTGCAACCCATTATTTGATAAAAATATTTTCAAACAGGCAAGGAAACAAAGCCTTTTTATCAAAAAACAAACTGAAGTTAAATAACTGTTTAAGTAAAAAGCAAACTTTTCTTACCATGATCCAAATAGTTTTCCTAAAAATAAAAATGATATTTTAGTAAAATACATTTTTACTAAAAATAATATTGACAAGCTGAAAATTTTCAGCCAAAATGAAAATTTTCATCAAAAAATTGTTTCAATATTTTATTTAATTTGTTTATTTATACGAATTCTATTCATTAGTGCCAGATAATCAATACTGGTAAGCAAGCAAGATTTCTCTGACTAAAAATTAGAACCCTGTGCAGACACACAATGTGTATCCACATATGTATGCAGAAAAATGAGGCACAGATATCCACACTGACATCCGCAGACACGGATACCCACAGACAGCCACAAATTTTCAGGGTTCTCAATACAAAATTTGTACCTGCATATGCATTCACAAAAAAAGAGCCACAGAGATCAGCATCTGCTTATGTAGATACCTGCAGATATAAAGTTGATATCTGTGGATATGCAGGGCTCCATTGAAAACTGCACAGCCATTACACTCACAGGTTTCTATAAAACTTTGTTCCAACTTAATTTCCCCCTGTAACTAAGGATGTTAAGATGCAGGTAATTGGCTGATTGTGTAGTTCATACAATTTATCGACTACACAAGTAGTCGATAAGGGAAGGCTCTCTGTCCTGACTCGCCCTAGATCCAGGAGCTACTCCTGCTGCTGCTCTGCACTTTAAGTTTAGTAAGAGCTGAGTGTGCAGGCAGCCTGGCTCCTACCACATTTAAACTGCAGAGCCACAGCAGGGGTGCATCCCAGGCCAGCCATGAGCTAACACTGAGCCAGGCTTGCTCAGTCCCGGCTTGTGACAGGTCCTGCAGCCCCAGTCCGTGGGGGGTCCCAGCTCCCCAGTGGGACTCCCTGTGGACAAGGGCTGCTCCACAGGATAAACAGCAGCCTCCCCTCCCCATTGCTTCCTAGGAGGCAGGTGGCACCGCAGAGCTGGTGCTGTGGGAAACAGCTTTTAAACTCTCTCTCTCCAGCACCAGCTCCTGCTTCTTCCCACGTGCTGCTTCTGGATATGTCTGCACTACAATATTATTTCAAAATAAGCTGTTTCGAAATAGTTAATTCGAAATAGCTTATTTCGAAATGACGCGTCTACACACAAAATGCATTTCGAAATAGTGTTTTGCTATTTCGAAATAGCTAGTCCACACTGAGTGGACGATGAATTGCATTTAAGGCCGGCCGGAACCAGGTCTGGCAGGGCATCAGGTCAGGATTTACTTTGTGTGGCTGCAGCCTGAGGCTATCTGAGACCTGTGCTTAAAGGGACCCTCACCGGACAGCCGGTTCTCAGGTTTCCCTGCTTGCTTGCCTACCTCGATGAGGGACAGCAAAGCATTTTGTCTCTGCGTACTCTGGTTGCCCTCACTTGGGACACCACAGCACTCTGTAACATGGAGCTGGAGTTGCCCCAGGGCATTCTGGTGCTTCTCTTGGACATGTTGCTGCAAGCCTGGCTGCACTTTTTGCAGGCTGCCATCCGGGAGGTCCATCAGAGGGTTGCCAGTATCCAGGAGTCCCTGCGTGTGAGCTTCCACCCTGAGGAGCACTAACAGTCTCCCTGGTCTGCCCCACTGGGGGCTTGTGCCTCATTCCTCCCTCAGGTCCTTCCACTAACCCCCACCAGTCCCTCTTCCTGATGTCAAATAAAATACATGTATTTTCATAAACACAAACTTTCTTTATTTAACAAAACTGGGGGAGGAGAGGAATGAAACTCTGGTAAGACTCGGGAAAGGAGGTGGGAGAGGGGAGAAGGGAGGGTGGGAGAGGAGAGGGGGAAACCTGGGAGGAGGGAGCTGGAAGGGGGAAGCAAGAGGAAGAAGAGGGAGGGGAAGCTCAGGGCTCAGGGGTGGAGGGTCTCTACGGTCCAACATGATTTTCATGAAAACCTGCTCCTGGGTTGCATGTGGCCTTTGATGGCCAGGCTGGCAGCTGGCTGCCATAGACGGCTGCATTCCTCTGTCTAATGCGGAGATCATGGAAGTTGGGATATCCCCCCAAACCTGAATACGGTCCATGATTTCTGCCCTGGACCATGAAGATGCCCGCCTTCTCCGGGCCCTAGCAGGCTCCTGGGAGCAGGCGAACTTCTCCTGGAGAGCAGTGGAGAGCTGGCTGGCACTGGCTTGCTGGCTCATGTTTTGGGGCCACTGGGTTAGGGGCAGTGACTGCTGGCTCTGGGCTAGCAGGCTTGGAGCTAGCATAGGCACTGTGGCAGGAGTCAACCCCTTTAAGGGCTCCGGAGAGGGGGGAGGGAGAGGAGTGTTCTTGGTTGAGGCTGGAGTGGCCACCAGGGCAACCAGAGAAGGCTGGAGGCCCCCTATTTCTAAATAAGTGTCTATCTGCACAGTACTTATTTCAAAATAGCTATTTTGAATTTGGCGTTATTCCTCATAGAATGAGGTTTACAAAATTCGAAATAAGCGCTCTGCAATTTGAATTTATTTCAAATAAATAGTAGACACTAGGAAAGTTATTTTGAAATAAGGGTTGTTATTTTGAAATAACTTTGCTGTGTAGACATACCCTCTGATACAGAGGCAGCAAGGGTGGGGGAAAAATGCAAGTAGTCATATTGATTAGTTACTTACATCCCTACCTGCAACTCCTTGAAATTTCTGATTATATATTGAAATATGCTTGAGAGTTCAGGTTTGATTGTGTATAGTTTTAATATTTAGATATCTCTTGCTCATAAGTATAATTTTCTTAATCTCATATTTTTACTAATTTGAACTATTATTTATTTATTTGATGTTCTGGCATTATCCTTTCCAGACTCTTGAACAAGACTTGGTAACAACCAAAAGAATCCAGCCCAAGTAATCTTTCCAAGGTTTTAGGGCTTACTGCATGCTGGGATAGGTTTAGGTCATTTAATGAATGCTACATGAAGATTCACAAAACACAAACATGTTTTAGTTATAATTTTTCATAACTAATAAACCTCAGTGCTTTGATTTAAGGAGCTGTCAGGGACAATAACTACATTATTTAAAAAAATAAATAGCTAAAAAAAGGACTAACTAAATTATTACATGACATAAGAAGCAGGCAAAGGGAAAGGGATATTCATTTTTTCTGAGGAAATTTCATTCTACCTCTGCTTCCAGTCATGTTACAAACTGAAGGAGGTAACTAGTAGGGCCAGATTCTTCAGAGAAATGCAGCAGGATTCCCAAATTAAGCAACCCTTTTCCAGGATTTCTGATTCATTTATAGGGTTGTGAGTTGTTGGTGTTGTTGCTTTGATGTAACCAAAATAAGGCAGAGTAGCAAAGCTTCTATGAATATTTCTTTCAGACATTTAGGGTACATCTACACTGCAGGCGAAAGTCAAATTAAGATACTCAACTTCAGCTATGTTAATTTGTAGCTGAAGCTGAAATTGCATAATTTGGCTTTTGGCACTCTCTACGCTGCAGGAAGTCGAAGGAAGAACACTCTCCCTTTGACTTCCCTTACTCCTTGTGAAATGAGAGTTACAGGAGTTAGAGTAAGAAGCCTGTTATTTCAAAATGATTTCAAAATAACAGGCTTATTGTGTAGATGCTCACTCTGTTATTTCAAAATAAGGCTGTGTAGACATGCCCTTAGTGTGTAACCACCAAAATAATATAAATTAGGCAGCTATTCTGTGCAAACTGGGGCTCCAGACTGGATTTTCAGTCTCATTTGCCACTGCAAAAGGTAATAAGCTTCATTCATTTATCTGAGGTAATTGAGTGCCACACCACCAAGCCTAGTTTGAGCTGCCTGATCTGGATGCTGGTCAGCACCCCTCTCCAGCCAGCTTTTTGTAAGGTTCTGAAAAGAGAGTGGTCACTTTTAAAGACTCAGAATTCAAACTAGGCTTTGTAGTGGGTTACATAGAAGCAAGCAGATGTGCCTTGCAAGATCTGTTCCTTGGTATGCTACTGTGTACTGAGCTGCCTCAGGGTTTGTGGAATGTGGATTTGCTCATTAATTATCACAAAACCATGAGATTTAAAATTTATACTAGGGCATAGCTGTTCCCTGATTTTAGAATCTTAATAGTATTAATTTGGATAGTATGAGTTATAGGCTTGCCAAGTAATCTGATCAGAGAATAATAAGGTTATTGTCCCTGAATCAGGCTACAAAGAGTTTGCAAAGGACCCTCTGGAGGTGTGAGAGGACACTCACACAAAGGCTATGTCTACACTCTCAAAGTGCTGTCAACATGCAAAAGTAACCAAAAGTGAAAAATGGCCAAACTGGTTTTTCTTCCTCCTGTTGTCAATATTTCATGGCCACATTGCTAGCACCCTGTCAACAGATAGGGCAAATCAATTTGGGTAAGCATCCCACAGTGCAGTGTTATGGAAAGGTAGAGTTGCACTTCTTCAGATTCCCTTACAGCTCTGTGAGCTCTCCATGCTGAGGAATGTCAAAGCAACACAGCAGTCACTCTAGCTTTCCTCCTGCAGCAGCAATCTGCCTGCTGCTATGTTACTAGAAGGTCAGAACAGGAGAATTCCAATGATTTGTTCTTTGTCTGTTCCCCTAACAGAGCAACTCACTCAGCTGTCAGATACTTCCCAGAGCTTTGAAGGGAGGGGGGTGCATGCCTATGGGGCAGCAGAGATCACAAAACACTGAGCAAAACACCGCCCACCCCCTCCCCCCCGTAGTCATTCTGCAGTATAACTATGCCTGCTAGCAGATCCCTCTCTTTGTGTTTTATGAGAAACAATTGTATTCCAGGTTAATATCATTGTCTTGGCACAACCAAACCATGACTTTGCTTTAAGTTATGTTAAGAGGAAGCTGCATACCAAATTTGGTATGCTTAGCTTTTACCATTTAGGAGGAGTTCTTGAACAAACAGACTTACAGATGGACAGACACACAAACACTCTCAAATATATAACAGATTCCATTAAGGATTCAAAGATGTTGGCTAACACTCCAAAAATATTGATTGGAAGTAGGATGAGGAGCACACAACATAAAAAGTTAACCGTTGCTGATGCTTTACCCAAAGAATACAGGTGTAACAATACGTTCAAAGGAAGCTAATGTTGTAATATATCTCACGAGGTCTTATTTCAGAACAGACACTGAAGGAATTTCAAGCAGACATTGCAAATAACTGGACTACAAATATTGAGAATATCTGTTGAAAGGAGGGAGAGACAAAAGACCTGCAGTACCTGACAATATCCTTGCTTATTGGTCATGTAAACAGAAAAAGGACTTGTCTATAAAATATCAGAATCATTGTACCAGTAAGTTTCAGGTCTTGGCTATTTGTCATAACAGTCATTTGAGAGCAGAGTTGTGTTAGAAGAACTTGAGATGCTGTCTATTGGCTGGGTATATGCACTCAATTTAGGACATGGTTCAGTCCTGCAACCAGTCAGACCTTCAGAAACAAACTCACAAAGAACCAATGCTATCACATGAGGCTGCAAACAGACTTTGGCAGAAACTTGACATGGACTTGTTTGAGTTTCAAAGTGCAGATTATCTTCTTCTGGTTGATTAGTATTCAATATCTTTAAGGTCTGCTTGTTTTAGGACACCACAGGTACATCTGTCATCAGACATTGCAGAGTCTATATTTACAAATACGGATGCCCGAAGAACTCATTAGTGAAAATGGACTACGGTTTTGCTCCAGAGACTTTAAAACTTTAGCACAGCAATGGGACTTTATGCACAAAAGGAACCAGTTGTTGCCACAATTGAATGGAATTGCTGAAAGTAGTCCAAACTGTAAAAAGGATTCTTAAAAAAGTGTACTCTGGATAACACTGATCCCTATTTTAGCCAGTTAGACCGTTTGCCACACACCTGTAGGAAACTTAGGATCATGGGCTCTACTCCTCAGGGGAAGGCATCTAAGGGTCACATTGCCAATTTCATCACAGATGTTTCAACTCCAGCTGATTCAGAGGACATACAAAAAAGTCTAAAATTGAGACTAACACGCAAAGCCTCTCTCACCAGTGGAAATGGAGATGCAGTTTGTATTTGTCTAATAAAGAGTGTGGAAACCTGCAAAGCTGTGGGACTAGCACACTGCTTCAAGATAAGATCTTATTGAGCAGAGAACTGAGATGTTTACAGAAAAAACAGAAAGATTTGAGAAGCACTCTTGTTGGCTTTGTTAGTGGATTGGATGCTTCAACATACAAAGGAGGGATTGACAGGGGAGTCTGGGTCTCCTACTCCATTGGCTTCCATCCCAGGGACTGTGAAGTTCCCCAAAGGGTCTGAGACCTAGGTCACTTACTACTACCTCACTATTCCCCAAAATGTCAGGCTATAACAAGAAAATGTGGAGATAGCCAGGTCACCGGCTGGCACCTCTTCCTAGTCAGGTGTGATGTGGTAGCTCTCTTGCTAAGGGAAGTAGCTTAGCTTTGCCCATACACCCATCATGACCCATACCAAATAGAAAGAAAAGAAACAATTTAACAAATTACCTGTGGGAAAAGTCTAGCTATTTACATGCAGCAACTTTCTCTCAGGATATTTTTATAACATAAACACCTGTATCTCCTTGGGATTTTTCCAAGTGCCTGCTAAACTTTCTTTCAACTACTCATGAGAGGCCTTCTTCCATGAGTCCTCTGAAGAATGGTCATTTTTATGTGAAGTTTGCTGGCTGAGACAGATGCTGTCTATTTTGTTCTAATGGGGAATTAATTGCTGTTGTGACTTTTCAACCCTCAGTTTCCACAGCTACAATCTTCATTTCAGGAAGCAGACATGCTGTCTCCCTGATATCTCTGAGTTGTGGGATCATACAAGAGCTCCTCTTTTAATAGAACATTTCCCTACATGACCTTACATCTGTCAACTTTTTTCAATAATTTCTCATGGGAAAGCTTGAATTTGTGCTGCAATAAACTACACAGCCCTGCAGTTTGGACTACATGTATGTGAACAGAACCATGCACTAATATGCTACACTGCAACTTCTGAGCATAGTGCAATTTGAATAGTACTAGATTTCATTAGCATAGTCCTCTTTGAACAGGATTAAGTCCAGGTCTACATGACAAACTCATATCAGTATAATTATGTAGCTCAGCACTGTGAAAAATCCACATTCCTGAGCAATGTAGTATACCAGCCTAACAGCACTATGTTGACAGGAGAGCCACTCAGGGAAATGGATTAACTACACTGATGGGACAAGTTCTCCCATCGATGTAACAGCATCTACACTCAAGTGCTGCAGCATCGTAGATGAAGACAAGCCCTAAATTCATGTAAAGTAGGTTCCCTTTCAGTTTGCATGTCAGCATCCATTTCATGATGCAATTCATACCCATTTAGTCCAAACTGTGGGGCCAGATAGACAAGCCATAAAATGATTCAAAATGGACAGGCTAAAAGACACTGATCACCACAACTCTGCTGACCATTGAAATAGGTTCCCTCTCCCATTTAACCAGTTGCTGAGGTTTTGCAATATTGGCAAGCCCACAAAGGAACCTTCTATAATAGGAAGAATCCCAGAAAACTCTGCACCTATCAGTGTGTCTAGGGTGTGGAAGAAAACATTGTCCTCACTCTGCGTTTGTAAGCAACAAGTAGCCAGAGGCAGTTTTATTATGAGCTGCAGCAAGGGAAAAACTGGTTCGGACGGGGGGGAGCCCCCCCCCTCCAAGGCAGATCTTCGAATACAAGCAATTATGAAGCAGTTTATATACTTTCCATTACATATAATAACAATAACAATTAGTCTCCTTTCCACTACAAACACCAATGGCTAACAGTTATTTAGTTCCACCCAGATGCTCCTTATCTCAAGGTCTCTGCCAGAGTCAGCATTCTATCCTTATCTCCGTATGGAGGCGAGAGGCAAAGGCAGCGTCTAATTACAGATCTCGCATTGTCAGGCCACAGACTTAGACTGACTCTTGCTCTCTTGTTAACAAGACCAAGATGGCTGCACACAAATTCCCTTATTCCCTTTTCCTGCCTCTACAAGGGAGTTGACTAGTTCTGCACAGCCTCAATTCCTCCTCCCTGCCATGCTTTTTTTTTTTTTTTTTTTGGTGAATGGAAATTCCTCCCTTGTACGTTTACTCAATATCAGTATTTCCAATATCCACTGAGTCACATGTTGCAATCATGGCTCCTCCTCTTCCTCTTGTCAAAAATATTCAGCAAATGTACAGGGATCTGCTCCTGTAGCTCTAAATTAGGAATGTTAACAGTCAAGATCCCCTCTGCCCCTGCAAGACACTGTCTCTCAAAACTGGTTTTAACTGCTCCGCATCTCTTCTTTGCTCGAAAGTAACCCTTGAATGTAGCACTTTATAATCACAAGTTGTTTCTTCCTCAGAAGGCAAGACATCTTGTTCACAACAAAGTAATTATCTACAAACTCTCTCACTTTGACCATATCTGTAAAGGGAATTCCCACAGGGTGAAGTGTCAAGACTTTTTCCCTGGCATTGACTACACAATTATTAACCACCATGAAATCCAAAATAATTATTAGCTCATGCATTATCTCAGCTCTCTTGCTTTCTTCCTTAAATTCCAGGGATCCAATTTTCCCAGTTTTTGGACAGACACCCTTGCCCAGTCACTCGAGACAACGAGGTACTTCAGTTTTGGATCCTCTATTCTGTAGGGTGTTTGTTTTTTAAGTATGCTGCCCAAAAACAGTTATGTATAAGCTAGTGTCAGCTCTTTCTGACATCATAGAACCTATTGCACATTCAATAGCCAGACTCCCATTGTCGTTATTTAACTGTCCAGATCTAAATAAAAACATTTGGGCTAAACCATGTAGTTCCAAACTTTGCCTTTTCAGCGAGGTGCATCCCCATTTCCCAAAATGGCATTGTGGCTTTCACTAGATACTTGTGATGCTGTCTTGGCCCACCTTTAATTTATAATATCCTTTCTATGGCCAATTTTTTAAAACGGTGCCAGCATTTACCTCAGCTCTTCCCTTAATTTTTGTATTATTGCCAATTTCTTGGTTTTATCACCTGTTTTATAAACTTTTTTATTCCTTCAGAAGTGTCACACAGGATCAGAATTCTCTTTTCCATCAGACATTAGACCCAGATCTGTTCTTAGAGGGATCATGGTGAACCACTATCATCTTTCTCACTAGTGACACTGTTGACCGATTTTCCACTCTGGCCTAAAGATCATTCTAAGATCTGTAGAGCCCTGTGCAGATACAAAATTTGTATCTGGATCTGTAAAAATGAGCTATGGATATCCGCATCACATTTGCAGTGCACATATCTGTGGATATAAAGTGGATATCTGTGGATTTAAAGTGCTCTAAAGATCTGTTTTCCTATCCCTCATCTCTTCTCAGGTTGTTTCCCTAAAGAAAACTTACAAGGATAAGGTACGAACCAGCAACAGGTTTATTTAATATAACAAGATAAAACATAAGGTAAGAAGACAAAGTGAACACTAAGGGCTCCCAATTGTAAGTAAGAGGAGAAGGGGAGAACCAAATACAAAACAAATTTTGAATGTGACAAACTAAGGGTTTGAAGCCCAGACCCAAAACTAGTTCCAACTCAGGTTTAAAAGAAAGATGTTGCTCCTTTACTGTATCTTACAGCTTCGTGGTGATTCACACTGACATGACTGGACTGGACTCTGGATCCAGATGATACCAGAAAGTACAAAAGATTGGACTTTGTCAGGAGAAGTAGACCACTCTTTCCTTATAGCTCTTGCTTCCTGCACTGTCATAGGTAGATGTACGCTGAAGACCAGGACAGTGGATGACAGGCTGTTCTCATATGCAAGGTAAGTATCCTCTGAACAACGCTAGTGTGGTACTATTGGCCTACTCTTCAGATAAGTAATAGCATGAGCTAACACTAAAGGAACAGCAGCACTTGCTACCTCCAGAATGGACAGTCCAGCTTGACTGGAAAACTGGCTTTTTATACAACCCAGTTACTGGACAGACTCCCAGTCAATGACCGGCCAGTTTCCTGCCTTTTGATGGAAAAGGCACCAAAAAGGAAAGGGGAAAAAGGATACCAAACATGGATTTCAAGGTGCTGTTACAGGAAATCCAAGATGGTGTATAGGGGTGTAACCCCATCCTGTTGGCTAGCCCAGTGTGAGATTATTCAGCATAGGGGAAGCCTTGTGACTTCTTACATCACTGTGGGAGGCTAGGCCTGAGGCTGTTTGGTGTGCTCTGCGTTGTGTATGTGTGAGTGCACCTCAGACCAGACCCACTCAGACAAACCACCAGGAACAGGCTTTATTCTGTAAAAAACATAGAAGAGGAAAACAGTTCAGCAGCCCCTCCTCTCAGCATGCAGCCTGTGTGCTGCTTCTAGCACAGTCCCTCTGAGACCTGAGAGCTTACAGCGCACAACACAGCCCCCTTATGATATGTTCCAACTCCCACAGTAACTAAACCCCACAATAACCAAGTCCAGGTTCTCCCTTTCATCACTTAAACTCCTCTCAGGATGCTCGATAGCCCTTTCTGGTCCTACCTGTAAAAAACATAGAAGAGGAAAACAGTTCAGCAGCCCCTTCTCTCAGCATGCAGCCTGTGTGCTGCTTCTAGCACAGTCCTTGCTGAGACCCTGCTGGGGACAGAGGGCACATCCTGGAAGGAACCAGGAAGTTCTCCCAACATGCCGCAGTTTGTAGTCCACAACTTGTAGTTCCTAGGGCTGCTGTTGAAACACACTGGACCTTGGGCTACAGGGTATGTGACAACAAGAAAAATTCCCCTACAACCTACCTTCTCTTCTGGTGCACCACTGCAAGAAGTGATTCACGTTAAATGGCAAATGCTACACCTTCTGAGAGGGTCTTTGTCCTCTTTTTGTTCATGCTGTCCAACCGAGTATCTATTAATCAGTCCTCTTCCAATGTAGCCTGTAAGTCCTCGGTGGTAACTGGGTATACCAGGAATACAAGTCTTCGCAGGTCTCCTGCCAATTCAGATGGAGTTTCTTCTTTCTTTCTCTGAGCTCTTATCCATCAGTCTGGTCTGTCTCAGCACAGCTAACTCAAAACTGCATGTCTAGGGCTTGTGTCAGGCCTGAGTAACTCATTTTTTTCTGGGAATAAGTACTGCAGCTCTGTTAGAGCTGGACCAACAAGTTGTCTGCTAGAAACTCCCCTTTGCATCCCTCTTCCCAGCATTTATTTGAGCTGTGATATTGAATTGAGCCAAATAAGCCTTCCAATAAGTTTTCCCTCAATTCAGTGGACTTTTGAATTACTGTTGGAACAATCTAACTTCTCCCTTCAAATCCTCTCTGGTTACAAACAGAGTAGAAAACAGCTCTAGATATCCAGTCTTCCCCCAACACCTTTGATTGGCCCAATTCTGCATTCAGACAACTTATTTCCACTGCGGTCTGTCACCCTTTAATTTTCTTTAGAGCTAATTTTTTAACTCCTTAAATACTGCAGATATCTCTGTTAGCAATTTCTAAGTTGGCCAACGCTTTCCTGGTCTCCTCTACTTCAGGGGAAAACTTCTTGTCATCAATGAGTAGCATCATTCCAAACTGGAAATTCTCTAGGTGGGTTTCCCAGTCTATCGAATGCTATGTAGTTGTTGCTCCAACAAAGATTTCGTCTCTGCTTGCAGTCACTTCTAACTCCTTTCTGGAGAGCTTCCAGCTCTCTTTTCTTGTTTCAGTTCCTTTTGGCCAGCTTTTATTTATGCAAGCACTGACTTCATTTGCTACAGCATTGTTCAACAGGAGTACTGACTCAAAATTTCTGTCCCTGGAAACTGGATATACTATCTAACTACACTTTCAACCCACACAGTCAAATTCAGATTGTTCCAAGTTGTCCAGAATGGAAAAGAACTGGGGATATGTATTTTCTTTGATGAAATCTTGTTTATTTACAAGGAACGTATCAAGTCTTGTTTTTCCAAACATAGGAGGAACTAAACAACTGGAGATAGTAACATGGCTTATAGCCTGAAGCCTCTTTACCAGATCCAGACCCAACAGTCCCCTCTATAAGCTTCTATCAGGGTCATCACCCTACTTTTGCAGGCATGTTTGTCTTTGTCTTGCTTATTTCCAAATCTGTTTCTATGGGCTTCTTCTTGTGCCCTCTCACTCACACACACCCCAGACCCCCACCCCCCCAACAATATTCAGACAGCCCTTCTGCTTACATTCTTCAAACTTATGAGCAGCCTTGCATTTGCCTGTTTAGAAATGTTTAGATTTGGAGATTGCTATTATTTCAATCACTTCTTCACACACTGAATGAATGGCAGTGGTTATGCCCAACCCATAGCAACATGTTTTAAGCCAACCCACAACAATACTCTGCACTTCCATAATGTCTTGTATCCAAAGGTTCCATAATGCTGGTAAGGCTCACCAATATGCAACGCATTCTGGTTCTGTTCCCTTATGTCCCTGACATCCCTCATATACTGTGTGGCTACGTCTACACTGGCACCCTTTTCTGGAAATGCTTAAAACGGAACAGTTTTCCATTATAAGTATTTCCGGAAAAAGTGCGTCTACATTGGCAGGATGCTTTTCCGGAAAAGCACTTTTTCCGGAAAAGCATCCGTGCCAATGTAGATACGCTTTTCAGCAAAAAAGCCCCGATTGCCATTTTCGTGATCGGGGCTTTTTTGCGGAAAAGAAATCTGTGCTGTCTACACTGGCCCTTTTCCGGAACAGTTTTCCGGAAAAGGACTTTTGCCCGAACGGGGGCAACATAGTTTTTCCGGAAAAGCACTAATGATTTTACAGTAGATCATCAGTGCTTTTCCGGAAAAGCAAGCGGCCAGTGTAGACAGCTGGCAAGTTATTCCGGAAAAGCGGCTGCTTTTCCAGAATAAGTGGCCAGTGTAGACACAGCCTGTGGGTAGGAAAGCTGATGTAGTTGGTTCCGCCCCTTTTATGCCAGTTGCAGTTTTCTCCAACTGAGGCAATCCTTTGCTGCACATTCAAGACAGCTTTGCAGTCCCTTAACAGTTCTCAGGCAGCACACAGGAATCAGCATAGATCTAAATCTGTAACCAAAGCCAGATTTCAAAACCCTGGGTTTCACTCACCCCTTATACTTATGTAACTACACAGACTTCAGTGGAACTACTTTTGTTTGCACCCGTGTAACTGGGAGGCAAATGAGCCCTCTGCTTCCAGATGTGACTATTAGGCATATTAAAACAATGTGCAACTTGACACCACAGTTATGGATTCCTAAAGTCATCACATCTAGTAAAGATGATTGACAGCACACAGGGAATCTATGCTTTTAATTAGAAATAATCTCAGGTTCTAATTTAATAAAACCTTTCCAACACATTTCTTTGTTTGCAACAACTGACTATTCCCTCCTTCTCATTCATTGTATGTACAATCTGCATCACACCCACGGAAAATATGAAAAGCTGCTACCTGTCAACATAAACATCATTGCATTACAGAACAACAAAAAGGTTTTTAAAGTGAGGGAGGAAGTTGTAGTTTAGTACTTAAAATCTATTCTCAGTAGTGCTTCTTAGTGACAATAATCATCACATCATATTCCATCACAACTATACCTGGAGCTTTATAAAACAGTCAGACACATTCTGTGTAGCACAGACTTTACAATCTAAGGCAGTGATTGGGCAACCTAGGCTAGTGAGTAGGTAGTATGAGAGGCCCTCCATCTCAGTGGGGCACAAGTTCGTTGTAATCAAGAAAGTCTCCTGAGATAAGTAATTTTGCTAACTGCCCTTGCTCATGTAGAATTTGTGGGTTGTGCTGATTGAACCATAGCTGTGCTTTGACTGGATGCAGAGGGGGCATATGGCTCTCACAGTCAATGTTGTATGCAATCAGCATGTACCTCAGTTTATGTGCCCTGGTTTTACATGTGTCTCACTTTAATGATACTAGTAGGCAAAAACTATGCGGACAGAAACCAGAAGAATCTGGCAGCCCTCCGTGTGGGCAATGGTAAACAAAATGTCTTTAGGGCCACACAGAGAACTCCGATGGGCCATATGTGCCTGCAAATTGCTCATCACTGATCTAAGGGGTTGGTCCTGACATCCCTTATTTGCATGAGTACTTCTTACTCCTTCAAGCCATTCCATTGAAGCCAGCAGGGCTACTCACATGAGTAAGGGTATCCTGGATCAGGCATGAGAAAAGATGCAGGACAATAGTAGAAGAAAGAGAGAAAAGAAACTATTTCTAAGAAGCATGATATAGGTGAGAGTTATTGAAACAAAATGGATATTTATACACAGAGAGAACCACCTACTTGATAAAAGTGGAAGACCCTTCATTCAAAGAAGGCATCCCCATGTACAGGGAGTGCACTATGAAAAGCACAAGGCCTAGAACGGCAATCATATGAAGAGAGACGTATTCACAGCAGTACATGGCATGGAGGAAATAGAATGAGACAATTTAGAGATGTAACTAGGAAGAGATCACATGGGGTGTTCAAGGTGAGACAAAAGTGGTAGAAAGACTAGCAACTGAAGATTAATTTGGTGAAGATACTTTGGAAATAGGAATAGGTGAAAGAAAGAAAAGTCACACAGAAGATATTAATAAGTACATTGAAAAATGATCTGCAAGTAATTGTCCTTGTGGAATTGGAAGCAGGCTTTTTTATTAATATATTCCACTGAAAAAATATACCATGGACCAAAATTTCAGTCTGGCTTTCACCAGGCATTCTGTCTTTGTACCTGAAATCATTGTCGATTGCAAGCTATTTGGGACAGACATTTTATTCTGTCTGTACAGTGCCTAGCACAATGAGGTCTTGGCCAATATCTACAGCTCCTAGGTATTATGGCTTTAAACAACGTATTATAATTGTATGTACAATAAATTAATGGTAAAGTTTTTCCCCACAATGGTTTATGTGTTCAGTTTGGGTCAGCTGGATAACTACAAATCTGAAGCTTCAAGGGGGTAACCAAATTCGTCTGTACAGGATAAACTTTAAAAACAACAAATAGTCTACTAGCATTTTAAAGACTAACAAAACATGTAGATGGTATCATGAGCTTTCATGGGTACAGTTCACTTCTTCAGGGCTGTGTCCATGAAAGCCCATGATACCATCTACATGTTTTGTTAGTCTATAAAGTGCTATCAGACTATTTGTTGTTTTTTAAGTTTACATATCTGAAAGCATCCAAATCAGGCATTTTACCATCATCTAGCTATGTTTCATGAGCACAAATAACTGCAGGCAAAAAAATTACATTGGGATAATTTGAATCTGGAATTTCTAGACACAAATATGGAGGATTAATTTAGAAAATATGTCCCCACATATTTTATACTAGTGCAGTGCTAAAAGTATTTTAAATTGAAAAAACTGCTTAAAAGAGTTTAAGATTCTGCTTCAGTTTTTTGTAATGGATCAATTTAATGAAAAAATACATGACAGTTTATAATTTTCAAACATAAGATAATGTTGGAGTGAAATTATGGGAGCAGGTCAAGGTGGGCCAACCTTCTGGATGACAAAGAGCAGCTGGAGTTGCCGTTAGGTATTTGAAGAGATCTTTTTCAAGTCCAGGCTTATGTTCAATCCATTCTTTGGGTTTAGTTTTGATTTTGCAAATATGAGCATCGTATTTTATGAGACATTGGGTGCGTCTAGACTGGAAGATTTTGCGCAAAATCTTGCCGCCTGTCTACACTGGCCGCGAGTATTTGCACAAGAACACTGACTTTGTACTGTACAAAATCAGTGGTTCTTGCGCAAATACTTTGACACTCCCACTCAGGGATAAGCCCTCTTGTGCAAGTATTCTTGCGCAAGAGGGCCAGTGTAGACAGGCAAGTTAATTTCTTGCACAAGAAAACCCGATGGCTAAAATGGCCATCTGAGCTTTCTTGCACAAGAGAGCGTCTACACTGGCACGGATGCTTTTGCGCAAAAGACGTATTTTGCGCAAAAGCATCCGTGCCAGTGTAGATGCTCTCTTGCGCAAATACTTTTAACGGAAAAACATTTCCATTAAAAGTATTTGCGTGAATCATGCCAGTTTAGACGCAGCCATCTTGTATCACCTGATAGGAATTATTCCACACCTGTATCAGGACCATAGCCAGTCTATTTCTACATAGCCTTAGAGACTTACAAAGCCTCTGACCCTCTGTGTTCTCCTCATTGGTGCTGGATCAACTAGGTGTGGTTAAGTTATCAGTTGTAAGGGAAAGTTCAATTGCTTAACCCAGTGTATAAACTAATTGGTTCTCATGTCCATAGGACACAGTTATTTGAAAATGATCAATGGGACATAAGCTCTTAGAACATAGATTGAATAAGATATACTGGAAACTAGCCTAGATTCTGAGATTCTCTACAAGGATTTTAGCTAAATAAGCTGAAGAGCTTTGAGTAAGACTAAGTGGATACACATGGATTATATGAAAACCTACCCAGCTGAACACTTGAAGCAATGAACAGCTCAATTAACTTAGTCTGTCTTGCCAAGTTAGTATTCCTTTAACTAGTATCCCTTTCGTATCACAACTTGTTATTTTTTCCCAACTGAGACAAATCAGTTTCATGTGGGTCTCTGTCACTTGATAACTAGCTAAGCAGTCAACTTCTGATGGGTGAATTACATCTGTTTGGTTGTGTTTGCCAAGGACATTCATGGTTTTCTGGGACACTGAGACCCGCCCCCTCCTGGAGCACATGTGAAGGCAAATTTTAGCCATACCTATGCAAAGAGATATGGAAATATTTGGATTTTAATTTGGGGTTTTTCAGGGAGGAGAGAGAGGAGAGTGCGTGTTCCACTTGAACAACTTCCACAGTGTATAAACTTATTTATTATGGAAGGCAATGTTGCCAGAGAAGAGAGAGCTAGATTATGACCCGGAAGCAGTGTTCCCTGTAAACTGTGTGCTTTTCGGTCCACTCTGGAGATATTCAAATGCTGCTTAGCTAAGTGCCCACAGCTGGATTTTTGTTTCTACGGGTGGTGCATATTTGCATATGCCTGGGCGCACATAACAAAATTCATTCCACATGCAGACAATTAGAAGGAATGCTGCCAAAGAGACCTGGATTTTGTTCCTGCCTCTGCCATTGACCTGCTACATGGTCTTGGACAAGTCACTCATGATACCTCTCTACTTTGTAAAGCACTTTAAGAGCTACATATGAAAAATGCTAGATGTTACAAAAAGTATTTCACTTTGCTTTATATAAAAGAGGAGACACTATGGAAAGCTGAATTGAGGTTAAGGGTTTGGTTAAGAGTCTGGAGATGCATGGAAGCATAAGAAAGCTGAATTCCTTATAGAAATCAGCAGAGTTTTTATTTGGGCCTGAGGCTTTGTTGGGTTTTAACAGTTCCTGCTTGACTAATTTCTCTGTGTGCAATAGGGGCTTCCAATTCTCACTGTGTCAGGGCTAAATAAATATAGGGCTGATAGCTTACCAAAAAAAAATCATGTCAGAGAGATTAACCTTTGACAGACTGAGAGTATAGATCTTCTTCACAGAATTGTGTATAAAAGTTCCCAAGCGCCTCATAGGTTCAGTCATTTGACTTTTTTTACTGATGGTTTGATTTCTGCTGAGTTTGTCTCCACAGTATTTTGTGAAGAAATGACCCATTAACAGCCAAGAGACACAGCAAAGAAAAAGATAAGCTAGTGCATCACGGATGCAAAGCAATATACGTCTTGTATTTTAAAGTTAGCATTTATATCTGTTTTCTGTCCTTTTTTTTTCCATGAGTGACTCTCAAATTGGCATTCTTAAGTATTTTGCTTCTAATAATGCTTTTCCTACTGTAGATTGCACCCAAATACACTGGGGCTACGTCTAGACTGCCCCCTTGTGCTCAAGAGAATATGCAAATGAGGCAAAACAGTGAATATCGCCACACCTCATTTTCATACTTAATGAGCCATCATTTTGCACTAGGGGCTTTTGCGCAAAAAGGAGCAGTCTACGTGGTTTCTTTTTGCACAAAACCCCCCTCTTGCACAAGAGCCGTTCTGCTGCTTTTTTTCAGAAAGAATGGCTCTGGCGCAAAAGGGGGGGTTTGTGTAAAAAGGAGCTCAGTAGACAGCTCCTTTTTTGTGCAAAAGCCCCTTGTGCAAAAATGGCAGCTCATGAAGTATGCAAATGAGGAGCGGCAATATTCACCGCTTCACCTCATTTGCATATTCTCTTGCACAAGAGGGGGCAGTCTAGATATATCCTGGGCGTAATGCTGATGTCAAAAAAAAGATCATAAAATCATAACACTTAAAATATAACCTGTTAAGATATTTTATCCCCAACTTAAGATTCTGAATCAATAGTACTAAGGGCCTGATTCTGCTCTCACTAAAGGGTCTGTCTACCCTACAGAGTTTTTTCAGAAAAATGGCTGCTTTTCTGGAAAAAATTTCACTTGCGTCCACACTGCTATCATGTTCTTTCGAAAAAAAATCAGAAGAACAGAGGGGTTTTTCCAACATTGGTATTCTGAAAGAGCTTTCGGAAAATGGTGGGTGTGGATGGGAAAGAGGGAGTTCTTTCGAATGAAGAGGAAAGAGGAAAAAGCACAGGTGCCCTGGTGGCCACTGTCCATAGTAATCACAGCTGAAATGCAAGATAGCATCCATTCAGTGTGGACACTATCTTTCAAAAAAGCAGATCGCTTTTTCAATGCACTTTGGCAGTGTGGAAACTCTCTATCGGAAGAAGTTTTTTTGGAAGATCTCTTCCAGAAAAGCTTCTTCCGAAAAGAGCCTGCAGTCAAGACATAGCCTGAAGGGCTGTGGGGGAAGGGGTGTCTCTTCATTATTTTAAGAAAAGTCTGATCCGGCCCTTACTGAACAGAAAGCTTTTTGTGCTTTTAAATTGTCCTTTGCAACATTGTGCAGATGAAAGAGCATCAAAAAGTCACCTATTATAAAAAGACCAGTCTAGTTTTCAGTGTTCAGGTGTAGGGCAAATAGCAAACAAATCCTCTGAAATGTTACAGCAGCAGTCAAAAGGGCTTTTAAAATCTTTTTTATTTGGACAATTTCCTTGTAAAAGAAAGTAAATTTTAGCCTCATTTGATACAAACACTTTGACGGTTTTTTTCCCTCCCTATCTTCCCTCTTTTTCTGCTATGTATTTATGCCCCTGCACACATTGCTCTAGTCATCCGAAGTGGATTGTGCCCAGGAAAGCTCATACCACCATCTACATTTTTGTTAGTCTCTAAGTGTATGTCTACACTACCACCCTAGTTCGAACTAGGGTGGTTAATGTAGGCAACCAGAGTTGCAAATGATTTGAATTTCCCGGGCTTCATTTGCATATTGCTGGGCGCCGCCATTTTTAAATGTCCGCTAGTTCGGACTCCGTGCCCGCGGCTACACGCGGCACGAACTAGGTAGTTCGGATTAGGCTTCCTATTCCGAACTACCGTTACTCCTCGTGGAGCAAAAAAGTGTAGAATGTGGAGTAGTTCTTGAAGCAGAACTAAAAGTACATTCAAGACCAGAAGAGGAGTAGTAAGTAAAATAGATATTCAGTGATTTTAACTAACATAGCCACAAACTTTGAACCCAGCTCCTCTGTGTGGATCTGGAATTTGGATTCTGATCACTGTGGAGATATGGGTCAGCTTTGAAGTTTGAATCCAGCTCTGGGTTTGCTTAGTCTCCATCATACTTAAGAAGAGACAATTGTAATTAATATTCAAGACATATCCTATTTTTCTCTCTGACTTTCCAGCTCCCTCACTGACAAACACAATGCCATCTGTTTTGATTGTCATCAGTGTGTGGAATAAACACTTATGGAATGGACCACTGCCTACAGTACAGTATAGAACCCTGGAAACATGACCGTTCACCTGCATAACAGTGATGTCACTTTTTCTTGCTCTAGAAAACAATTTATAAATACACATTTTGTGTGCTACTCAAAAGAATGTAATTATATTTGACGTCATTAAATATCCCTTTAAAGAAACATCTCCCAAGCAGAAAGTCTGACAAGTAAAATCCTACAGAAGAAATCATCCATTATTCTGACATTTGCAGATAGTTACATTTATCTGGGTCCCTGCCAAGCACCCAGATTGGCTCATTGCTATCTGCAATGAGACATATTTAAGCATTGTCAGTTCAATGTTAAATTCAATAAAAAGCTTTCAATAAACTAATGAAAAGTTATTTTGAGTCTGCAGGATAGATCTAGACTCAGAACACCTGCCTTCCTGCCATACAGAACCTAGAAGAACTCAGAAGTAAAATATCTCTCTTCAGTCAGGGATAAGGACTGAAAATAGACCAGCCAGTTAACCAAAATTGGGAAGCCCTAGTCATTACCTATAATATATTTAATATTTTCTATATATTAAGTTATCAGTATCAGTGAAATAGCTCAACAATAATAAATGGATTACATTACAAAATTCCAGTGCACTTAATTAACTTACACGGTAAGTTGTTTTGGAGGCAGAAAAAAGATCAGACTTCAGGATCTGACCCATCCTTTACTCTCTTATTTATGTAGTAAAATGTTTCTTGAAGATAAAGAAATGACGATGATAGTTTTCCAAGTAGCTAAACTTCTGAGATGGGAATTTGTGTATAGATTACCATAAAGCATGAATCATACAGATCTTTTGTGATTATGGAGAAACATTAATTACACTATTACAAGCATTGATAGCAGTGAAATGTAATGAATTATTATGACATGCTGACTGCAATACTGTACTATTAACTACTAACGGTCCACAGATGTGTTTCTTCTTTTGATTCATTGACATTTTAATGTTATGTAGGAATGTTAAATTATGGTGACAGCAGATGATAAAAACAGATGGAATAAACTTTATTGAACCCATGATGATTTACACAGATTTAAATTGAACAGTTTGTGTATTTAATCCAGCTTTTAATGTTTTGTTCCACAATTCAGATTTTCCGCTTGGGAAGAAAGTTTGCAAACAAATGAATACCTAGCAGGAAAAGGCTTTTTAAAGGAGTATCTTAAAATGATAAACAGTAAAAAGCTGAAAAGAAACCATGAATGCTTAGAAGCTTCAGGGGGTAGCTGAGTTAGTCTGTACAGTATAAACTTAAAAAACAACAAATGGTCTGGTAGCATCTTATAGACTAAGAAAATATGTAGATGGTATCATGAGCTTTCGTGGGAACAGCCCACTTCTTCAGATGACCAGAGTTTTACTGTGTGTCCACAAAAGCTCATGATACCATCTCATGTTTTGTTAGTCTATAAAGTGCTACCAGATCATATGTTATTTTTTAAGTTTATCATGAATGCTTAACTACTGCTCCTAGTGACGCGTATATTGTAGCCTATAGAAACCAATGGGACTTCTATCCATTGGATTCAAATCTTCTGATAACACTCTCCCAAGGCCCAAGCTTGTCTGAACATAGCCCCTCTGAAATGTTTAGCACTGACTTTGGCAATGCTGCAGAGAGGGCAACATCTTAAATGGAAGGACTAAGGACCTACCACAACCTTTCCCTAAACACTCTGTTTCATCCCACACACAGACAGCCACAACTCAGCCGTCAGTGCACAACTTGCAAGACCTCCACTGTGGCAAACCTGCAGATTCTGCCCTACACTGATAATTAGTTGTCTAGGATTTGAAGGTTAAGGAAAGGGATGCGGTGAGCAACTATTATACTTGAATTATTTTTAAAAGCACTTAGGTTTAATACTAGGTTTAGTGAACCTGAGACAAAAGCAAGTTGATAGGGAAAAGCTACAACAATTTAAAAAAAGAAATGTTCCCTTCTATGTGCTGTGGAACATTTCAAAGACTGATTACAAAGGAGGGTGTTCCAAGGGTAGGAAGTTTCATAGTGAATATATTTATACCTCTAATGATGTATCTCAGACACACGCACAAAATCCTTTTCTTTTGTTAGATCTGAATCTAGTTAATCAGAGTTTTTAAAGAAAACATACTTATTAAAAAAGTAAGTGTGATTCTTTGTGCTCTAGTGATTTATTTAAAAAACAGAAACAGCCCACTATGGAGAGTGCATCGGTTAGAGCAACATAGCTGGGGACCTGGAGTTGAATATTTAGGCAATTTTTGTTTCAGAGTAAAGCATTTCTTTTGAGGAGCAAGACCAAGGCTGAGATTCTTTAAACAAGACTCAGTGAAAGCCTAACTCTGTTCTCACAAGGTCAATGGCAAAACTCCCACTGACCTCAGTGACAGCAGAGCTATGCACCTTTGAAGACACCCATATGCAGGGCCGGCCCACAACATTTTAGCACCTGAGGCAAGGAGCTCAAATGACGCTCTTATGCCCCCTCGCTTGGGCCAAAACTTTGAAAGGACTCAATTCTGCCTTCTTCCAGTTCTACTCCTCTTAAGGTACTGCTCTGTCACCTACCCCAATAAAGGAGAACTAACAACTTAAAATGCCTTGTTCAAAAATTTTAAGTAACACTTAACTTTCAAACGTCTGAACAGCAAATGTAACTTTTCTTGTCTGTATAGTCAACACTGGCATTTTTATCTGTTTGAATAATCGAAGTGGTGCTTTCCAGGCCTTCTTGGTTGCAAAGATTTGAACGACTTCCTGAAGGTCTACAGTCTGGGCCAGCTCATGCTCTATTAAGATGGGTGCAAGGCCAACCAGCCTCTCCTGTGTCATTATGGAGCATAGATGTATTTTTATTAACTTCAGCTTGGAGAAGCTGCGTTCTCCACTGGCAACTGTTACAGGAAGTGTTAGAAATATGCGCAGAGCAACAAAAGCCTTTGGAAAGAGGGTGGTCATCTTATTTGTGCACATATACTCCAGAACAGCCTTTGGAGTTGATCCTGCTGAAATGTATCTTGAAAGGGCTTTCAGTTCATCACCTAAATCACTCGCATCAATATCACGCAAGTCATCGTGTATCAACACTGTCTCTAGTGCCCTGCATTGCTGGTGTAGGTCTTCTTCAGTTATAGTGAGGAGTTTTGGAATATCATACAACATCCCAAATATACTGCTGTGTGCCTTGAGCTACATGAAATGTTCTTCAACTGACTGTATTGCACAATCTAGCACCTGGTTAAAGAATTCAACTTTGAATTGTTGTTTGGGATCTCATATTGTTTGGGGACTCTTATAGGACCCCATGCCTCGTAATCAAAATGTCCCCTTCTTCAGTGACTCTTGTATTCTTGAATGGGTGGGAAAATAGCTTCAGTGTGACGTTCCTCTGCCAACTTCTGTGAACTCTTCAGAAAGTTTTGAAATCTCTCATCTGACCGGTAAGACTGTAGTTATGACTTCGCTTTGTCCAGTTGATCATTGTTCCAGATATATCAAGGTCAACACCTTGGAGTCTCTTGCTTACAACATTTATTTCAAACAGTATATCATGCCACAACACTAAGCCACACAGAAATTTGAAGTTATATATATTTCTGGTGATTTCATTTCCCTCCGCCACTGTTCTCCCTGTCATAGCATTATCCTCCATAATGGTAACTATGGCATCACCTATCTTACCAATTTGGTGTTTGATAGCTTTTATCACCTCCACTCGACTTTTCCATCATGTGGCACTCAGTGGTTTCAGTGTCAGAGAGGATGTTCCCAGATGTTGCTTCAAAATTTGTCATCGATAAGTTGATGCAGAGAAGAATACATAGATGTTTTGAATTACATTAAAAAATTCAGCAGCCTCACTAGGCACTAATGCTGCATCACTGGCCACCAAGTTCAATGAATGAGAACTGCATGGGACATAAAAAGCTTGAGGGTTTAACTCTCGGATCCATATCTGCACTCCTCTGTTCTTTCCTCTCATGTTGGCACCATTATCATGGCCCTGACCTGTCATGTCAGCTATCGCAATTATTGAATTTACCAGCTTTTCAAGAAGCACATATGTCATACCAGCTCCTGTAGTATCATCAATATCAATAAATTCTAGAAAATGCTCTGTGACAGTCACCATTGCAGGGACATTTTCACTAGGTTCTGCTGTTGTTACAAAACGCACCATTAAAGTTATTAAAGTCATTTGTTCCATATGACTGATGTCAGGTGTGCAGTCCAGAATAACAGAGTAATGATCTCATTTTGAATTGTTTTTCCAAGGTAGTGGTGTGTACATTTCTTGGGTGGCAACTCTTCTTAGATGGTCCACCTATAGAATGCTCTCTGGTGATTTTCTGCCTTCTCATGGCATGCCAGATTTCTAGTCAGATTTTTCCAGTCTTTTGTTCCTGTAGAACCCAATGTGGCTGGAACATTAGACTGGAAGAGTTTGCAACAAAAACAGTATGCAGCATTCTGGGTTTTTGAGTACATAAGCCATGGCCTCTCCACTTTGTCACCATTGGGGATTTCACTCCAGTAATATGTTGGATGGAAACTTCTATTTTCATTGTCTTTGGGGAACATGAAGTTTTTTACTTGCTGTGGCCCATGCAGTACAAGGTTACTGCTCAAGTGGGTCCACAGTCCTGGATCATCTAGACTTAAGGAACTAAACTCAGCAGCAGCTCTTTCTTGCACCTCCACCACACTCTTCTCTGATCTACACTTTTCTTCAGGAATGAGCATGGTTACATCCATCTGAGACAAAGATATTGCTGCTGCAGTAGCTGCCAGGTCACCTGCACTCTGACTAACTGGAAGATCAGGCATCTCCTCACCACTCACATCCTCACTGGGCCGGAAGGCTCACCATGAACACTTGTGTCTATTTATCCCAGGAGAGCTCCTTCCTGCTTAGATAGAAAAGCTTCCTTTGCTTTCTTTCTTTTTCTGAATGCTGCCTCAGAGGGGCGTTTTCTTCTTTCACTGCTGTTCTGTGCCAGCTATAGTGGCTCTCAACACTCAATTGAAAGGGACAAATAAGCAGGCTGAGTGAGGGAAGATATCAGCATCTTAAGGGTGTAACTGGCTCCTACTACTTCAGTTGACTGCCTGTTCTCCTTAAGTGGGTTCAGGGAAGCAGCAGGAAACAGGAAACTCCCTGAGAAGCTGGTGTTAATCCTTCCAGCACAGCACTCCACCATCTCTGTGCATCTAGAGCAGAGAGAATACATATGCACCAGCAGCAGACACAATTTTCTACACTCTGGGTCCTAGTGGCGTTCTCCCCTGCCCCCACAGTCTGACACCTGAGGCAGTCACCTCAGTTTGCCTCATGGTAAGGCCAGCCCTGCCCATATGCGTAGGTATATGCACTAACTTTTGGTTGCGCCAGTGAGCAGAGTTGTTGACTTGAGTCCCACTACTTGAACTTGTGTCCGACTTAAGTCATCTAGGTGACTCGACTTGAGACTCAACTCGGGTTCATTGTTTGTGACTTAAGACTCAAATTGAGACTTGCTAATTCTGTGAAATCGACTTGGTGAAAAGATTGTCCGAAAATGCCAATATTGATGGCTTGTACAAAAGTGACTTGACAGTTTTTAAATTAAGACTTGAGACTCGACTTGGTACTGGTCTCGAAAGTGACTTTTAGGGACTCGAGACTCAACTTGAGACTTGAACTGTAGTGACTTGAGACTCGACTTGAAGACAACACTGCCAGTGAGTGCCCCAAACGGTCTCTGTCCCCTCCTGTGATGAGATTTTTTTTCTGACCTTAGATGCCTGAAATTGGGAATCTGCAAAGAAAAAAATAGAAAAGGCTTAAAATTTGCCAAACTTACAAGATGTTTAATTGAACATAGAGGGTCCTAACACCATCACCACTCTATTTGACATGCTTAAAGCAGTATCTCGTTTTACCAAAAAAGCCCTAATTAAATAAAAATAAAAAAATAGGGTAAATTAGAAAATACAGTAATGGTAGCTATGGGGTTATATGATACAGTGGGCAATCCCATAGGAATGTATAGAAGCCCATCAAAATTAATAGAGAATGCATCACATCCTGTGGGACTCACTCAACAAAACCCCATAGAGGTATATTGTAGCCTATAGAAACCAATGGGACTTCTATCCATTGGATTCAAATCTTCTGATAACACTCCAAGATTCTTCGCCCACTTCAGCCCCAGGGCCACACTTCTGCACCTCTTCCTGCCCCAGCTCCAACCCTTTCCCCTGAACCCTACTCCCTGAGCACCTCCCACTTGCTGCTGCTCATTCTTTTCTGTCCTTTTTTGTCTTAAGCGAGGTGGGAAACAAAGAGAAACAAATGTCAAGGCAGACCCACTCAACAACTGATGGGAGGGACAGCCACACTCAATAGGTAATCATCCATGCAGCCTTGCTGAACAGCTGACCAGGGAGCAACCTCTGAATAAATAATGGGAGTGCAGGGCCAGCTGCTGATCAGCTGATTGGTGGCCAACCACAGCGCCACCAGAGCAGAAGGCCCCGGCCTTTCCTGGGGATGTTGAGTGCACCCTGTTTTTTCTTCCTGAGGTCTTGAGCATTTGAGCATCCATGAAGCATAGAAAAAGTAAACAACTCTTCCATCCTGCATGGATTAGACAGAGAATGGAGAATGGCAGGGCTCAACCTTCATTCCAACTAGAAAAATTGTTCTGTTTCACACAGGCCTAATATTAAACTCCCCAGTTCATTGACTATAAAACTGAAATATTAGATTCTGACACATAGTAGTGTAACATGAAAGCCTGGGATTTATTCTATTTTAATGTGGTCTTTCGTCATTTTACTTATTAATACTTATGCCCATATTTTTCATGCGTTGAACTCCAAGGCTGTGTCTAGACTGGCCAGTTTTTCCGGAAAATCAGCCGCTTTTCCGGAAAAACTTGCCAGCTGTCTATACTGGCCGCTTGAATTTCCGCAAAAGCACTGATTTCTTACAGTAAGAAATCAGTGCTTTTTGCGGAAATACTATGCTGCTCCCATTCGGGCAAAAGTCCTTTTGCGCAAAAGGGTCGGTGTAGACAGCCCAGATTTGTTTTCCGCAAAAAAGTCCCGATCGCAAAAATGGCGATCGGGGCTTTTTTGTGGAAAAGCACATCTAGATTGGCTTTTGCGGAAAAGCATCCGTGCCAATCTAGGCGCTCTGTTCCGAAAATGCTTTTAACGGAAAAGTTTTCCGTTAAAAGCATTTCCGGAAAATCATGCCAGTCTAGACATAGCCCAAGTGTTTGCCACCATGAAGCATCTGAGATAACCAGAAAGAAATGCCAGTTAGTTATTAGGAGCTGCCACTTCTCCAGTGCTTGGTCCAGGCCTTGCTTCAGGTCCCACAGGGGTGAAAATGCTCGTGTGCTAACAGAAAACATCCTCTTAGCCCTCAAAGATTTGCTCTTGTTGGTGCTAACTCCTCAAAACATATCTAGCTTCTAATTCATGGTTGCCTTCCAAGCCCTGACATGTATGGATTTTCAATGGCTTCTTCAACTTTCCATGGAATTTGTACAATGTACATTTACATATTTTTCCTTAAAATAGACCTTGAATCTCTAGATTTTTGCCCTTGGTACTAAACTTCCAAGCATGTAAGGTTTTAAGCTACACTGAAAAGACAAAATAATGGCAACTGTCTTTTCTAGAAGGAGAAGAGAGTGGGTTTTGCTACAAAGATCAAAAGCTTCCTCTCCTGAAAGATGTCTGTGCAGCTAGGTGGGGCACTCTTGATTAATATTAGTGGTCTGCCCTGTTCTACTGCCTAGGATGCCAACTGCTTTACCGAACATCAACATAGGGGAGGTATTTGATAAAATAAAATAGTCCCACCTTTGGCAGTGCCTTAAGGAGTTTAGATTCAGGAAATACTTATGGGTAAATTTACAGCCAAGCAAAGAGAAACCTCTTAGTTTGCAGATATGAACTGAGCAGATGTACTTGTAGCTGATCTGCACCCACAGTCAGAGATGCAGCAACTTGGTTTCATGTCCAGTGAGTGTCAAAGTGATGTAATGCACTGATTAATTAGTCCCAAAGTATTGTGCTTGCAGTTCAAAAGAATATATGGATCTCAGTTTTCTGCTGCGGACAAAGCATTCAATCCTGGATTGGTTGTGTTCCAAATCAGTTGTTCAAAATAAACTGAGCTGACCTAAATTTTGTTGGCTGTGACTAGCCCCAAAGGGTCTGATACAGCATGAAAGGATCAGCAGGATATAATGCTAACTACATCCCCTTTCCACTGGGCAACATCTTTTATGCCAGCAGTAGGGTGGGGGGTTATATCTGGGAACCACTATACCAGCTGTACCTCATTAGGGGATACACCTTCTCCCAGGGCAGTTCTTCCATAGGTAATTATGCAGGATTTGGGGCCACTTTGCACCAATAGGATGATGCAAAGTGGGCACAGTACAAGAGGGAATTATTGACAGCGGATGCGAATAAAAAAGCAGCTCAGAAAAAGTGAAAAACTTTCCATCATGCTTGGATTAGACAGAGAAGGGATGAAGGCTGAGCCCTGCCATTCTCCAGCCTAGAAAAATTGTTCGGTTTCACACAGGCCTAATCTTAAAACCCCCAGTTCATTGAGCATAAAACTGAAGTATTAGATTCTGACACACAGTACTGTAACATGAAAGCCTGGGATTCATTCTATTTTTATTCTGGTCTTTCATCATTTTACCTATTAATACAAACAAAAAAAAACCTCTAAGGAAAATCTCATACTGTATATATGTAATATGATCATCTAATCATGAAGAGTATTTGCATACTGACTAAGCAGAAGTCTATAATTCTCAGGGTAACAAAGCTGTCTTTTTAAGATGTAAATACAAGTTCGGCTCCACTGCGATTTGAAGCAATTGCTTTGGGCCAGCTTTGGTTCAGATTTTCCAAATCAATAATGCTGTGATACTTGCCAAAAATCTTTAATTAGATTGGAGGAGGTATAACAGCATAGTATAAGTGAGGAATAAAATGTTCCTAGGTTAATTGATTTGGTCCATTTGCCATTTTGGCCAAGCTTCTTTTACCAAAGGATTTGTAGTCTAATAATGAGAATAAAATTCTTGCAGTCATTAGCAGAGCTAGAATCCTGAAACACATTTCACTTACAAAAGCCACACAACTCTTTATACCAAACAAACTGCAATCTAAAACCTGCTTCCCCACAGCATGCATAGATTGTGAACTGTTTGAGCATCAGTTTATGTATTTTGCATGGCTGAGAGAACTGTGAGACAAGCAATGCTCTCTTAGTACTTGAGGGAAATTCAGACTCAGGGCTTGTACATGCTACCACTGATGCTGATATAATTTGTCACTCAGGAATGTGAATAAGCCACCTTCCTGAGCAATTGCCTACCAAAGCACTGGTATGTTATGGACAGTGCTATGTTGGTGGGTGAGATCTTCTGCCAACATAGCTTCCAGCCTTCACAGAAGTGGTTTTATTATCCCATTGCCCAGAGCATTTTCACAGGACACACTACAGAGGCACAGCTGCATCGGTGCTTCTAGTGCAGACTAACACAAAGGAAATTCTCTGTTTTCATATTGCACTTGAGTTTCAAGGAACTGAGAAGAGGTTTCCAACTTTCAGTGAGTTCTGCAAGGAGCAGAAAATGGAAATACTAACTCAGCCTGTAGGTTGTGTCAAGGACAGCCTATAAGTCATTTCATTTGATCCCCACCTGATTAATTAGCCTATAATAATTATAAGAAAGGGGACTTCTCAGCCCAATTTCAGTTGCATTTTACATTTCTAACACTCTTCAGCGATTTACTTGGGCTTTTTCAGAAGGCCTGTCACCCTTTTACAGGTGCAATTTTGCAGATGTAAATTTGGTATGCTTCTCTATTTTTTATGCTCCACAGAAAATGTTCCCACTGGAAAAATGTAATTCTCCAAACTTTTATAGTACAATGCAGAGAGGCCAATCTGCATATTATTTTTAAGATGCCCTTCTGAGCCTTTAGCTGAGTACCATAAAGCTACATTAAAATGTTCCTTTAGATAACTAGCCTGATACATTCCAGGCCAGTGCATGCTGTGAACTCTGCTGATATCATCGCAAAGCCACTGGAGAAGTTGTTCTTTTGTTGAAGGATGCATACAGCACTTTTCTCTTTTGAAAGGGAAGGGGGAAAAGAAAGCTTGTCATTTGATCTGAAATTTATCTGCTGACATAGTGATTGATCCTGAGAACCACACTCAGGAGGTTAGTAAGCAATTTAAAGGCCCTCTCCTACAAGCAAATCTTGATGTCACAGGAGAACAAAGCATTACTAGGCATCAAATAGATAGTTTTGAATGGTTTTGATTGCTTTCAACCTTGCTTTTGGAAAATTATATTCTGAAGCCAAGTGAAGTGATCTTGATTGGATTCCTGCAATCCAAACTACCTTGCAGCATTCACAATTCACTCTAGACCACAGACTGGCACTGACAAGCTTTGAAGTGAACCATATCCAGGCTTGGGCAGTTATAAGGAGCTAGACTAAGGAAGTCGAACCCTGGGAATAGGAGATTGTAAATGGAGAACTATCAGCCCAAATCTAAACCTTACTCCCCAGCTCAAGGAACAGCTACTGTAAGCTGGAGATACGCAGAGGGAATTGTCTTTTCCGCAGCCCCAATGCCCCTAGATTACAAAGCAGCTTTTGACCTCCTCAGCAGTACATGTTACTGCAGCAGTGACGCTATAGTCAGCTCCCTGCAGCCCCAGTGCAGCCCTTCCATGGAGAGAATTAGAGCATTTGCATATCATGGATGCCCAGCTCCATCATGATCCCCCTGTGCACTAAGTGCTGATCTCTGCATGTCCCCCATATTACACTCCCCATTCAGCTGCACTGCCCGGGGACCCTCTGCAGCCATGGAGGTCTGAGAAAGATCTGCCCTTTATCAACTGTAGAGCTACAAGTACTGCAATAACTATTAAGTGCTTAGCTACACAATTAAGTTACAATAAAATTAAACTATGACAGAAAAGGGGAAAAAATACTACCTGTGTCAAATAAATACCTCTTGCATTATGCCCTGATGCTCACTAGCCTTGCATCCTCATGAACAGGCAAGAAGAGCAAATTTCAGAGAAAGGGACGCTTCAGAGAAAGTTGCCATGAGAGCTGGCAGCATGAGGCGCATCTTAATGGATGTGATGGGGTAGAGGGCGTGAAGCACACATTTAAGACCATTATGGCCTTGATCCAGAAATGAACCAGAAACCATAGTGAAGAAATGAACATAGAAGCCATGTACTCTTTGTTTCAGTACATTTAAGAGGCAGGCAGGCATATTTTGAGTAGATTGCAAGTGCAGCAATAAAAGGATAACTGAATAGGAACTCCAGGATCACACTTTCATCATCTCCAGTTGAGCTAAGAAGGAAAGCGCTATGCCACTTTGAAAGGCTTTACTACTCCAGTGCCTCTTGGCATAAATCATGATCAGCACAGAATTATCCTGTTCCTTTTGTAAGGACATTGTGCCTGATTGCAATCGACTGTGCATGTGGAAACACAACGGGGGAAACGGGGGGGATGTTCAAGATACTCTACTGAGCTATGTTTGCCTCTGTATATTGGAGCTGAGATGACTGAAATCTGTGTAAATGACTGAAATCAATCTGTAATTCCTAGTCTCAAAAATCAGAGAAAGAAAAGAGCTGTTAGGCTGGCCCCAGGATCTGAACCTTGGGGTTGCAAACAGATCACAGTGAAAGGCATGACCATTCTCCCTTGCTAGATGGGGAGCTACAACAGAAAGAAAGTATTGGAAAAATTACCAACAATTTCCCTTGCCAAGCACAGTAATATGTAGCCCCATCCTGTTGTTTGAGACAGATATATGCAGGAATATTAAAGTTGCCTTCGGTGCACTAAAATATTAGAGATTTTTGCTAAATACCAGTATTAGCAGCGACTGCCCTTCTGCAGAGAACACAGGTATGAGCTGTCTGAGCTTTCTATGGTATAAGCGATCATTTCCATAGGAATAATAAAAACTTCAGAACATCTGGGATAAAAAATATTCAGTGAGTACAATGGGCCTCGTTCTTGTCTGCACTGTCCCAACTTCACACTTCCAGATGACTAAAGGCATAGATTGCTTTGGCTATGTCTGCATCAGATAGCTTAGCAGGCAGTCTCCTAGATAGCTAAAATTGTGAAGAGGCATTTTGGGCTATTCTTGCTATATGGAGGAGCAGGAATAATGATGAAACCAAAAGCTACTAAGCGACATCTTGGCAATCAGCTTGCCTTGTTTTAGTCCTTTAAAAGAGTGCGGCTAAAGTTCCAGTTAGATCCTTGAAATGCTTCCCCTGCTTTTTACCAGCATCACTTCAGTCTTCTCTGGGTTGAACCAATTGTATTTCATTCAGATACTTGACTAAGAAACTGGGACACTAATTACATAACCCACATTTAATCTACTATATATTTTAGAGAGTTTGTCTGTCTGTTCAAGAACTCCTCCAAAATGGTAAGAGGTAGGACCACCAATTTTGGTATGCAGCTTCCTCTTATAACTTAAAGCAAGTAAAGGGTTTGGTTGTGCCAGAAAAATAGATTATGCCTGGAATAGGATTGCTTCTCATAAAACCAAACAGAAATGAGACAGAATTACCAAAGCAAGTATGGTCTTCAAAATTGATGTAACTGAGCAAATGTTCAAAGAAAGTGAGCCACGATGAGCGAATAAAATAGGATAAACCTGGAATAGGAGTGATTTTTAATAAACTTTTCAGAAAAGAGAAAAAACAGAGAAATTTGGAGTAGTGCTCTGTTTTGGGTAAAACTGCTACTGAGAATATAATGAACAGCTAAATATTAACAGGGTATTCCTGGGGGAGTGCACTACAAAACGTAGCACAATCTCAGGCTATCAGCTATTAGTATGGCATCTTTAAGCTCTATTAACTACAGAAACATACAGTAATTGTTTTTCAATTCTGTGAAAGTATCAAAGATCTCAAAAAAAATTCCTATCCCAAACTGGGACAAAGTCTAAGTCTCAAGCATTTCCATGGACTGAGAATTAAAAAAATGAGTTTGGGTCAATAGAAACAACTCATTTTGATCATTTTAAAATATTTTCTTTTCATTTCAACATTTTTTTACCTTAATTCAGTTAAATTTTTAAATAAAATCTTGTATTGAACTTCAAAACAAGATATTTTCATTCCAATAATTTTAAAAAACTGTATTTTTAAAAAATACCAAGTGAATAAATCTATTTATTGAGAAAAGTTTGGCTCATAAATTGGCATTTTCTGGCAGAAAACATTTAGTGGAAAAATTCCCAACAAACTCTATTAACATGGGTGCCTGTTGGATAGCCAAGTACTGATATAAAGCAATAGTTGATAAATTGAAGAAATGGGATGAACACCATAAATTAAATTGTGATAGCAATGTAGCCATGTTAGTCTGGTGTAGCTGAAATAAAAACCAGGACTATGTAGCACTTTAAAGACTAACAAGATGGTTTATTAGGTGATGAGCTTTCGTGGGCCAGACCCACTTCCTCAGATCAAATAGTGGAAGAAAATTGGTTGTGACAATTTTCTTCCACTATTTGTTCTGAGGAAGTGGGTCTGGCTCACGAAAGCTCATCACCTAATAAACCATCCTGTTAGTCTTTAAAGTACTACATAGTCCTGTTTTTTGTTATAAATTAAATTAAATAAAGAACAATGTTGAGTGGTTTATAAGCAGTAGAAAGAAATTACCGTGAATTAGCGTATATAACCCACACTTGAGTATAACCCGCACTCGTGTATAACCCGCGGCTTTTCCTGATTGTGTAGAAAAAGTCTTAGATAACCCGTGACCAAGTATAACCAGTGGCTTCTATACGCTAATTCACGGTGATTGCACATACCAGCTGCCAGCGGGGGAAATGGAGAGCACAGCACAGGCATGCTGGCCGGCCTGCGGGAGGGGAGCCGCACTCGCCCCCAGGCTCCGCACAGCCACAGCTAGGCACAACCCACCCTTCTCCGGGCGGGGGAATGGAGAGCACAGCGCAGGCGCGCTAGCTGGCCTGTGGGAGGGGAGTCACACTCGTCTCCCAAGCGCCGTGCAGCCACAGCCAGGTGCAACCCACCCTCCTCTGGATGGGGAAATGGAGAGCACAGCGCAGTGTGAGTAAAAATAAACGTGTATACCCCACGGGGGCAAAGGGGGGGAGTTGTAAAAACGTGTATAACCTGCAGGTTATATATGCTAATTTACGGTAGTCCCTTCCACAAATAATCGGGGTATGCTATAGTGTGACGGACCGGGCCGTGTCTGGGCACAGTTGAGGGCGTCCGCTCAGGGCGAATTGCTCAAATCCGGGGCTCCTTACAGCCCCCAGACTGGTGACCTCTCCAAACAGGCCACAAACCAGTCCCACAAAGCACTTCAGTTGCCTGCCTGAAGCCTCACGAACATAACCCCTCCGACACCCCAGCAATACCATTTTTGGGGCCAACATCCCCACCTATGGGTGCAGCAGTGATCTGGCTGCTCCCCTCAAAATCCAGTAACGTGACATATAGCACAGGATAAAAAAGCCAAGTATTAAAATTGATGACTAACTGAATAGAAGACAAAAATAGTATGTTATAGGGGTCTAAAGGGCAAATTTACTGAATTGTTTTTATAAAGTATCCTGTGTAAAATAAATCACAATGATGTGCTGCTGAATCCAACACTAGTCATGAATAAATTTATTTATGTACTTTAAGGCTTCCCCTGGAGTATTTTGCTTTGTTTTGGTAGTCATTTTTAAAAAGACAATAAACTGAAGAGGATTCATAGCAACACCAGTGATAAAAAGATTTGTACAATCAGATCTCTGAAGAAAGGTTAACAAATCTGAGCATGTTCAATCTAGAGAAAAGGCAGCTAAGGGGAAACAGCAAAACTAAATACTTGACTGAATGCGATAAAGAGAACAGGAATCAATTAGTCTCATTACTCAACAAAGGCTGATCATGAGTAGCACTAACTATCTTATAGTGCAACAGCGAAAATGTATAACTAGATCAGTTACATAATGGAACAAACTGCCAGTAGAAGTTACGGCATTTCCATCCTTGAAGGTATTCAAGGCTAGTTTAAGAATAATGAAATCCATCCTACAAAGATGCAGGCAGATGGACTTAAGTGACCCAGGAAAAGTTCTTCCCTCCGACTAATTCTACTATACTATAAATACTCATAGGCCTAGCAATAGTTGCACTCTGATTAACTCACTGTTTTAGTTTCTAAGAAGAAATTATGCTGTCATAAATATGAAGTGAAAAAATAGCTTTTTACCCCAATTAAAATAAAATTAATTATATTTCTGTTATTTTAATTCTATATTATGTCTGTTCATTTTTCAGCTTCAGGGTATGTCTACACAGCAACATTATTTCGAAATAACTAGTGTTATTTTGAAATAACTTAGTCCTCATCTATACAGCAGGCAGTTATTTTGAAATAATCTCAAAATACTGTCAAGCTAGAGGACTTCTTACTCCGACTACTGTAACCCTCATCATACGAGGATGAAGGGAAGTTGGAGGAGGAGTGCTTTATTTCCAAATAAGTTTTCCCAATTTCGAAATAAGCTATTTTGAAATAAGCTATGCAATGGACATAGCTCAGTTTGCATAGCTTATTTTGAATTAAGCCCTGCTGTGTAGACACACCCTAAAACTGCAATTCCTCCAAGAAACAATTATTTTCATCAGCAAATTCAGAGTTTTCCCATACCTTAGGACAACTTACTATATGCATATATCTTGTAAATTATACATATGTATAATGTATAATTATACATTGCTAAATACATACAGTGCTATATTCATAAGCTTCATTTGTTCTCATGTTAAGAAGAAAACGAGCAACGTGAATGTCCTTATTTGCAGAGATCATTGTTCGGGGTTGTATTGCATGTGTATTATATAACCTGGGAGTCAGATAGGACAGGAAAGATCTTAGAGCCTGGGGCTGAGTTTTCTGAGTCTGGAAGGTTGCATGTGATATTGGGGAAAGTGTTCTCTGAAACTAGGTGTCTTGGATGGCCATGTTGGTTTCAGAACCGAGCAGGTGGTTCTGAGCCAGGGAGAGGCCTGTCAGCCTAGGGCAGTGGTCTCCAACCTTTTTTAACCACAAGACCACTTTTTCAATTTAAGTGCAATTTAAGATCTACATCAAACCCAAATAACTTTCCTCCAATTCCTTCCCGTCCCTTCTTTGAGGCTCTACCCCTGCTCCAAGGCCTCACCCTGCTCACTCCATCCCACTTCATCCCCATCCTCACTCACTTTCACCAGGCTGGGATAGGAGGTTGAGGTGCAGGCTCTGGTCTTGGACCAAGGTGTTTGGAGTGTGGGAGGGGCTATGGTCTTAGCCCAGAGTGTGGGATTGGGGTCCTGGAGGGGTTTCAGGATATAAACTCTGGGAAGGAGTTTGGGTACAGGGAGATTCATATCTGGGGTAGGAGGTTTGGTGCAGGAGGAGGTTCAGGGCTGGGACAGGGGTTGAGGAAGCAGGCTCTAGGTGTGTTTTACACTCATACAATCATAGAATACTAGGACTGGAAGGGACCTCGAGAGGTCATTGAGTCCAGTCCCCTGCCCCCATGGCAGGACCAAAGACTGTCTAGACCATCCCTGATAGACATTTATCTAACCTACTCTTAAATATCTCCAGAGATGGAGATTCTACAACCTCCCTGGGCAATTTATTCCAGTGTTTCACTACCCTGACAGTTAGGAACTTTTTCCTAATGTCCAACCTAAACCTCCCTTGCTGCAGTTTAAGCCCATTGCTTCTTGTTCTATCATCAGAGGCCAAAATGAACAAGTTTTCTCCCCCCTCCTTATGACACCCTTTTAGATACCTGAAAACGGCTATCATGTCCCCTTTCAGTCTTCTCTTTTCTAAACTAAACAAACCCAGTTCTTTCAGCCTTCCGTCATAGATCATGTTCTCTAGACCTTTAATCATTCTTGTTGCTCTTCTCTGGACCCTCTCCAATTTCTCCACATCTTTCTTGAAATGCGGTGCCCAGAACTGAACACAATACTCCAATTGAGGCCTAACCAGCTCAGAGTAGAGCGGAAGAATGACTTCTCGTGTCTTGCTCACAACAAACCTGTTAATGCATCCCAGAATCATGTTTGCTTTTTTTGCAACAGCATCACACTGCTGAATCATATTTAGCTTGTGGTCCACTATAACCCCTAGATCCCTTTCTGCCGTACTCCTTCCTAGACAGTCGCTTCCCATTCTGTATGTCTGAAATTGATTGTTCCTTCCTAAGTGGAGCACTTTACATTTGTCTTTCTTAAACTTCATCCTGTTTCCCTCAGACCATTTCTCCAATTTGTCCAGATCATTTTGAATTATGACCCTATCCTCCAGAGCAGGCGCAAGCCCTCCCAGCTTGGTATCATCTGCAAACTTAATAAGCGTACTTTCTATGCCAATATCTAAATCATTGATGAAGATATTGAACAGAGCCGGTCCCAAAACAGATCCCTGCAGAACCCCACTTGTTATGCCTTTCTAGCAGGATTGTGAACCATTAATAACTACTCTTTGAGTATGGTTATCCAGACAGTTATGTACCCACCTTATAGTAGCCCCATCTAAGTTGTATTTACCGAGTTTATTGATAAGAATATTATGCGAGACCGTATCAAATGCCTTACTAAAGTCTAGGTATACCACATCCACCGCTTTTCCCTTATCCACAAGACTCGTTATCCTATTAAAGAAAGCTATCAGATTGGTTTGACATGATTTGTTCGTTACAAATCCATGCTGGCTGTTCCCTATCACCTTGCCATTTTCCAAGTGTTTACAGATGATTTTCTTAATTACTTGCTCCATTATCTTCCCTGGCGCAGAAGTTAAACTAACTGGTCTGTTGTTTCCTGGGTTGTTCTTATTTCCCTTTTTATAGATGGGCACTATATTTGCCCTTTTCCAGTCCTCTGGAATCTCTCCTGCCTCCCATGATTTCCCAAAGATGATAGCTACAGGCTCAGATACCACCTCTATCAACTCCACTAACTCATATCAGGAAATAAATGAGACAGGCCAACATAAGAAAGTCTAAAAGTAAGGTTCAGGGGTCTTGTTCTCCTGAGCTCATCAGTCCATGGCAGAGGGTGGCGGCTTAATCTGAGATCTCCTTAACCTCCAGGACATAGAATGGTGGCCAGTCCAGACAATAGCTCCTCAGCTATAGCCAGAAATTTGTTTATAATTGTTTTATTTTATTTAGGTATATTTGAGGACAATAGATTTTAAAATATTTGCCACTTGTTTAGCCATTCTTTGGCACAAGAAAAGTGTAAACTATCACAGTAAAACTGAACAAAAACTGTAAAGCCTGTATTAAAGCCAAACTAGTTTTCAATGTGTCTAAACTGATTTTCTGTTACTCTTCAGAAGCTATTGAATCATTTATAGAAATGGTACTGAAAAATCCCCACTTAATTGACTTCAGTGAACTGTTTCTGTTTAAGCAACATATATGCTGAGAACCACAAGAAATGTCGACCCAGATTTTCAGTAATGGCTGATACACCAAAATGCTAAGAGACTAACACCCCATCTAAAGTTAATTGGCCAGATCATCAGCTTATGCAAATGAACATTGCTTCATTGAAATCAATGGTGCTGCACCAATTTATACCAACTGAAGATGTGGTCCAGTGAAATCTATAGATCCACTTCTGAAAATCAGGCCTTAATTCCTTTAAGCTGGGTACCTAAAATTATAGATCACGGTTGAAAATATGGCTATACTGGTCATTCTGGTCATTTATTTTATCTAATTTATAATAAGAGCTTCAGTCTTCACAAGAAATCATTTCACAGGCACATGATTCAGGTGCAGATCTCATGCTCACCAGTTAGAGTCTTGTACCCAGCTGGAGAAAAATCCAAACAGGATATATTAAGTGCACAGATGTACACAGGTCAATTTCATTCATTCAGCTGTAACTCCCAGCCAATGCAGAAGCACCAGAAATTAATGTGGCAAACATTAACTGGGGTAGATATTTTAAATCCTAGCTGGAGTTGCTGATGAAGTTAACAAGAATTCTAACAACTCAGACAGAGACTGCTGGTTGATATTTCTATTATAATTTCCACTGAAATAGAGAGTCAGAAAAAATGAAATAAGTCATTTTTAAAAGATTTCAAAGCTCCTTATTGCATTTTAACGAATCCAACTTCAGTTTCCATGGAAACAGCAGCCTGAAGACTTCAGCTGAGTTGTTAGAAATTTTACAGATTCCAGCTGAGCCTGCCAGCTGATCTTTGAAAGGACTGTGGTTTTCCCAAACAGCACCTACAGACTTTAGGACCCATTGATCTCCTAGAGCTTGCAAGGTTCTAACCATTAGCGGAAAAGATTTACCATAGCACATGTTTTTAAAAAGCTAATATTGTTTGCATGTATTTATAACTTTAACATTGGTTATTTGAATTTAAAAAAAGAGTGTTTCAAGGAGTATGGTGAATTTGATACCTTTTCTTTTTAGGATACAGAAGGTTCAAGACATCAGAGGACACCCAAGGCTTGTGCATATGCATTATCACAAAATTAATAGCATGGCTCACTTACATACTTTAATTTTTAAAATGATTTTGACTGCATTATATCCATGCTGTATAAGCAGTTCTTATATTTTAAAAAACTGTTATATGCTACCTAGCTGGACAGCTCTATCCTCTAAGCCAGGGGTTCTCAAACTTTGTGATGCCGTGACCCCCCTCTAAGTTGCTTGTGACCCCTCGGGGGGTCGGGATCCACAGTTTGAGAAATGCAGTTCTAAGCCATGACTCAGATAATGGATTCTTATCCATTGCTGTTAATAGAACACAGACGAGAAAGGACTACTGATGCAAGCTGGGGTTTACAAGATCAGGGTATTTATAACTTAGCTGGCTAGTTATGCACTCTGGCAACTCTCCATTCCATCTAAATTTCACAGCCTTGATATTATACACAAGTAAGTAATATTTATTTGTACTATGCTATATTCTCTTGAGTGGGCACATTAAGAAGAGTACAGATATAGCCAGAATCACTTTTAAATGCCCAGGCCTCCATCATTCTTCAGCACATGTGCATAGCATGATACTTGAATACAGGCTGGACACACACACCAATCACATTCTATGCTAGCTATTATATTATGAAATCAGATCTTCAGGAATCAATATCACTGCATATTTTGCGTATTGTTTGACTGATTCTTTTAGTCCATATGTACATTATGGGCATTTGAATGAATCCAAGCTACAAAAATCTTGAACACAAATATGGCAAATTCCAAGAAGCTTCATTGAAGTAATTGTCTTTAGTCCACAAATCATGAAGCTTCACCACTAAAAGCATCACAACATGTTTATCAAGAGCAGATTGAACCAGATTTTGAAAGATGGATATTTGAAAGAAAGTGGAAGTATCATGGAGCTGTCCAGTATCTTTTGCCTCACCCACTCACAAACTCTGATTTAAACATTGTCAGGGTATGTCGGCACAGCAATGTTATTTAAAAATAACTTAATCCGTGTCTACACAGCAGGCAGTTACTTCAAAATAATGTCGAAATACCGTCAAGCTGGAGGACTTCTTACTCTGACTCCTGTAACCCTCATTTTATGAGTAAGGGAAGTTGGGGGAAGAGTGCTCCATTTTGAAATAAGTGATGTGTAGACACTCCCAATTTCAATTTCAAAATAAGCTACGCAATTGACGTAGCTTAATTGCATAGCTTATTTTGAGTTAAGTAAGCCTTTCTGTGTAGACGCACCCTCAATGGCTGCTTTTGACTTGTTTGAGTAGAAACCCCTTGGCCATACTGACTTAATTCTAACCAATGCAGTTCTAAGAGTCAGATATAATATTGTGAAATAGCTTCAGGGCTTGATATTTGTCATATTTTGCTGCATGCCTCAAAGATCTATTGCTTCAGAATGCTATCCGTGGACGAAAGGGTGATAGCATGGGATCATTGAATATGGCTGCTAGGTCCAAATCCAGCCTTCTCATCTCTATGCTGTTGCATCTTGCTTATCACGGGAAAGCTTGTGGACTGAGCAAATGTTCATTCTGCTATCTCTCTACCCAGAAAGTAATAGAGAAGATAAAGCAAGAGCTCTGCATTTGGAAACCAATCTAAAAGAACAGCAGAAGAAATTGGAGGCTAGGCTTGCTTATCCTTTAATAAGACAAAAATGTGTCACCTGAAAAATGTTCATTCTCTTGAAAATGTGAGTTATTTGTTTCAGGAGCTAAAGAATAGCTGATAGCTACCTTTTTAAAGGTCACAATCAGCTGAAAAGAAGTTTCAGCAGTAGCATACACAAATGAGCAACGGGCATGTCTACACTGGGGAGTTATTTCAAAATAATCCCCCTTATTTCAAAGTAACAAGCAGAGCGTCCACACTACCAAGCCTGTTATTTTGAAGTAAAGGGCTGGTTATTTCGAAATAACTCCTTTTCCCTTGGGGTATGTCTACACTGCAGGGCTTAACTCGAAATAAGCTTCGTCAATTGCATAGCTTATTTCAAAATAGCTTATTTTGAAATAGGGAGCGTCCACACAGTACGTATTTTGAAACTGAGCACTCTTCCTCTGACTTCCCTTATTCCTCGTACAATCAGGTTTACAGGAGTCAGAATAAGAAGTCCTCCAGTTTGATAGTATTTTGACACTATTTCGAAATACCTGTCTGCTGTGTAGATGCAGACTAAGTTATTTCAGAATAGCACTAGTTATTTTGAAATAGTGTTGTAGTGTAGACATACCCCAGCTTCTGGCTTATTTCAAAATAGGTATTTCATGAATTATTTTGAAATAACTGATTTTGAAATAATTTCATAGTGTAGTCATAGCCCCAGATTGTAAGGCAGACTTATCAGAAACTCCTACATGTAGGTTTTTTGTTAAATAGTTTCTACCAAGTGTCCATTATAGGGGGTTATATGATTTTCAGCACTTACAGAGAGAAGACCACTTTGAGACTTAAGGGCGGCATGACATTAAATGCTTGCAGACCACTGATGTATTGTGTCTATCCAGAGCAGACAAATGCTTTATAAATTACCTGGATTTCCAATCTGCAGCAGTCAGGAAAAAAAAAGTATTGATGAACTTCTTACCAATGGAATCATTTGGGGAACTTGCTTAAGAGCTCAAGTGAAGTCTGGTGTCTAAAATACTATGAATAGTCCCCGAAATAAGAACATTATGATGGATCTCAAATCAACATTCAAAGCAGACAAAAAGGCTGGTCTCATTTTTTGTTTGTAAAAACAAAAAACACACAACCAAAAAAATCAAAGAAACATTATGTAACCAAATCTGCTGCAATCAAAATAAAATAGCATTTGACTCTTTTAGAAGACAGCACTTTGAAATTTAACAGAAGCATGTCTTGCAGTATTTGCTTCTGATTCAAACAACTATTTCCAGCTGAGTCATGCTTAGCACAGCTCCTGTGGGTATTGCTGCAGGGGAGACCCCCTTTTGGATTGCTTATGTTGAGCTGATGACCTGTGGACCAGGAGAGACAGAGCCAACCATCATGTTGTCAGAGGCTAGGTCTACACTATAGGGTTTTTTCCAGAAAAAGCTACACAAAGTGCACTCTGCAATTTGCGTAGCTTTTTCTGGTAACTTTTCTGGAAGAGGCTTTTCTGCCATTTGGCCCAGTTTAGATGGGGCCAAATGGCGGAAAAGCCTCCTCTTTCAGTAGAGCCCTAATCCCTTGTAGAATGAGGTATAAAGAGCTCCCTGAAAGAGTGCATTTGCTCTTCTGCAAAAAAAAAAAAAAAAAAAAAAGCAGAAGAGCAAACGCATTTCTTGGATGCGGTGGAGTTTTGTATCCCGGAAAACCCCCACAGTGTAGACATATCCAGAGTGTGAGAAACCCTTGCCCCCAATCAAATCAGTGGAGCCAGGAATTCCTTTAGTAACCACCAGAATGTGCACCCTGCCAAACAGAGTCCAGTCTTCAAGAGAATTTTCTCTTAGAAATTCTAAGAGAAAATTCTCTTCTTTCCTTGAGTAATGAAGTGCACAAAAAGTAAATGCTAAAATTATGATCTCATGTGCAATTTTCAGTTTCGCCATTAATTATGCAATTGTTCTCTCATGAGCTGCTAAAAAAATCTTTAGACTTCAACAGTCAGTCAGGCACAATCACACACAGCATAATCTGTGAGTAACATAGCGGCCACAATTAAAGGGCAATATTAATTATCAGATTCCAGTAGGAATAGGGTAAACACACTAAAATGTGAGTTTCGTATATGTAGTAATCTGGCAGATAGTTTCATTTTTGTAGTGAGCTAGTTTCATTTTTGTAGTGAGCTACATATATTTTTCTACTATAGAAAAATATAGGATGGAATGGGTTATTATAAAAATTTGGCCTGAGCACCCTCGTTACTTGATATTGCGGGTGTGAATGTAATGGAAGGACAACATCAGGTTACTTATGTATCTTGTCAGTTGATGATGTCCTTCTTTTGTATATTTACGCCCACAGTAGGAAGCAATGGATGTGCTCGTGCTAAATGTTACACTGCTCCCACCCCATGTGTGAATGAGAGGAAGCTTACCCTATACTTTGTATTTCCCATTTACTTATGCTGCTTATCCCAGTCCGTCACACCTTTTTGTGCTGTTTAATATGAACATTGGTCAATAATTTACATATATTATTGACCAATACAAATGTGTATGTACACATACAATATAATGACTAGATATCATGACACCCTAGACTTACGTTTCCTAATAAGTAACAAGTCATCTCTGATATGATGGAGAACTAACGTCTATAAAAATATGATAACCCGCTGAAGCAAAAATACATCAGCTGCAGACAATCTGTGTTTAAATGCCTACACTCATCCTGTAGCATAATAGTGAAATTCACAATCAGATACCTACAGTTTTTAACTGAAGAGAAAAATGAGCAATCTTTTTTGTCAGAAATCTTTTGTAATGGGTAATCATAAAATGCTGGCTGTTGTCCAAAATTGTAACACCTTGGCTTTGCTGGCATTGTCTTACCCTGGCTCTGCAAGTGTCTGTCCGTTTGTCTAAGCGGTAAAAGAAGTATGCCATCAAGATCTTGATCCTCTCTTTTCCTCTGCTGCCACTCAGCCTGCCTGCTCCAATCTGATGAGGCAGCTTTAAGCGATTTTTTTTGGAACGTTAAGAATAGGTTCTGAATTAATTTTGAGCCTCAGACCTCTTTAGGTACCATCCATCCATTGATGGATCTTTTACTGTCATCATGGAGATTGTTTCTGCTGTAATCCTCCAAGATAAGCTCTCATTGATTCATTTTTCAGTGATTCCCCAGACCAATCAGCAGTTCAGGCAATGGGAAAGTTGCCAAATATATGAGACAAAACTTTTTTATGTACTGAACTCAAGAGTCTGCATAAACAGAATATTGACTATTTAAAAAGTTAGTAAATTTGTAAATAAAGCTGCAGCTGCACAGATGTTTAAAAATGTATATTTAACAGGGCATAAGCAAGGATACATACAGCAAGGCAAAAGTAAACTGAGTAAAAGAACATCACCACAAATATTTATACAGTGTATTGGGGAGTCACTATTGACTAATAAAACACAACCTAAGATATGTTCCCTTAAAACAGGGGTGAGCAAACACTGGCCCGTGGGCAGATCTGATCCCCCATTATCTGGGAATGGCAATCCACAGTCAATAGGAGCTGTGATCACTGGTACCTGTGGCCACGCAAGGAAATATAACCGCAGCAGTCCACCAGAGGCTAACCCTGATGAACTGCCACCATGTTATTGCCCACCTCTGCCTCAAAAGGAGAGCTGACTCCAAAGGGATGTTGCCAACAGCTTAAGAAGATAAGAATGGCCATAGTGGGTCAGACCAATGGTCCATCTAGACCAGTGGCTACTGTCAGAAGTCAAAATAATGCCAGGAGCTTCTCAGGGAATGATCAGAACAAGGCAGTTATTGAATGCGCCAACCCCTGTTGTCGTGCCTCAGCATCCAGCAGTCAGAGATTTAGGGAAAATCAGAGAATAGGTTTGCATCCCTGACCATCTTGGCTAATAGCTGTTGATAGACTTATCCTAAAAATATAGGAGCTTCCGGAGGTAGCCTAAAAATATAGTTAAGTATTCTGTGTGGGCCAGCCTGGAGGTCTGTTGAAGAGCCACAGAAGGCTGTGAGGCCAGCATATCACCATATGAGCCACTGGGGCACGGGACTCTCCTCAGCTTTCAGACTACTTAGCAGCAGCATGATGAGACAGCTTTCCCCACACCATAAAATAAAGGAGTTGCCATTGACTTCAGTATGATCTGACTCTGCCATTTAAATATAAATGATGAGCCTGCAAGTTCAGATAAAAGAAGCCTTTCAGAAGCCTCGATCAGAAGTGATCCTGAACCCGAGGTGAACATAGTAGTGAAATTAGGACAGATGTGGAATTTAGTGGCAACCTGTGACTTTTGCTCAGCTTTAGCACAGAGAGAGATGACACCAGCCCATCACCCATATGTTCCTATTGTAGATGTTTAATTGGTTCTAATGTGGGGATTATGCAGCTCCTTAATATATAAACCTATAACCTGCTGTTGGCTCTACTCAGCCTTCCTCCCTCAGGACTCAGCTCACTCTGAAGGCCCCCATCATTCCCACAGAGAGAGGAAGAGGATGAAGGGTGTGGGGTTATTGGCCAGCAAAGGCCATGAGATCTGACTTCATCCTGCAACAGCCATAAGGTCTACCCTATTGCATGAATCTTAGGCTCATTTCCAGTCCCAGTTGTTTCACCTCTGAGAACTATTCATTTTATTCTTAACTACACTAAAAATTACCAGTATGTTGCAATCACTTAGCAACAAATGTAAGTACCTCAGCTGGGTACTAAATGCATTCCTGCTGACCCTATTGTGGCATTAGGGTGCTGAGAGAAAGGCAAAAAACTTCCTGAACTTCTGCCAGTTGGCCCATGGGATTAAAAATTCCTTCCTGATCCTTAATAGGTGCTGCAGGTCTAGCTGACTGCCCGTCAGGCAGAGTTCCCATTCCTATTTCAGGGTGAATGGGGGGGATGGGCAAAAGCTGCTGCAATGGAGCTGAAAGAAGTTAAATCCTGTGAAGCGGGGAATGCTGGGCAATCAGTGCCTTGCCCACCACGCTGGTCAATGGGTGCCAGAGTCTCTTGGAAGGAAGGAGCTACTTCTCATTCCACAGTGAATGTCCCCTCTCTTTCTGCTGGTCTGTCTCCTTTCACCATCAGGCCTATCAAGTTTCCCCGCTCCCCAACAGCATAGCATTTCTGAGGCTTTTCCAGCCAGAGTAAATTACCTGCATGATGTGACTATGTTAAAATGACTATATCCCTCCATCCCTCTCTACTAAAACTCACTATGAAGGTCTGGAATTTCTTACAAATCCCAAACTCAAAGAGTTGCTACTCGGCTTTTAAGGGCCTGATTCTGCCAATCTTAATCATGCTGGGTAAGTAGTGCCTTACTTCATGGGTGGTTGTACTGAATTCCATTCCATTTAAGAGGGCTCCTTTTGGAGTCAGATGCCACTCATTGTGAATAAAATGGCAGAATCAGAACCTAAATGACCAACAAAGTTCTAGCAAAAGTATTGGGACATGTAAATTAGAAGTCCACCAGGTAAGGGGCTAACGATCCAGCTCATGATCTTGAGTAAATGAAATAAATTATCAGTTCTTCTGAAATGATCATATTGAAGGCCCTACCAATTTACAGTCAATTTCAGACATAGGATAAAAAATTGTTAATTTCACACAATGCAGCTATGGGGATCTGACCCAAAAAGAGATTGTGGAGGTTATTGGGGAGGCAAGGGGGTGTTTGTGGTACTGGTACTCTTAATTGTGAAGTGCTGCTGGTGATGGCACTGCTATCTGAGCTAGTGGGCTAGAGAGCAGCAGCTGCTGATCAAGAGCCCAGCTCTGAAGGCAGAACCAGCAGCAGCAGCAGCATAGAAGTAAGGACGGCATGGTATGGTATTACCACTGCTACCTATAGACCTGGGCCCTCTTTCAGTAGCCAATATTCTCTGGTCACCCAGCTCTGAAGGCAGCAGCGCAGACATAAAGGTGGCATGGTATAGTATTGCCACATTTAGTTCTGTGCTTTTGGTGCTGCCTTCTAAACTGGGCACTCACACAACAGAGACCGCTCTCCAGCCACCCATCTCTAAAGGCAGCAGAGAAGTAAGGGTGGCAATATTGTTGTCATGGCTCCTTCCCCACTCTGGCATGGTAAATGCAGAAGTGGGGGCCAGCAAGTATACCCCAAAGCCTTATCTACCAGGCTTTGGTATAAAACTTCCCCCAAAATCTTAAAAACCTAGATTTTGGGAATAAAACTTCCGCTGCCACCACTCAAATATTAATAACGAGATTAGGGGAAAGATCATTTGGGAAATCTCATCCCTATTATAGAAATCAGGACACACAAGTAACTAATGCCAGGTTAATAAAAAGAAAAGAGAAAATGTTTATTATTACAACAATATTCCTGTTGCTAGCATAAAGATCAGATGGAAAGATAACAAAATATACTCATGGAGGAATTACACCATAGGCTAGAACTTAGTTAAAAAGAAAAGCCAAACATCTCTTAAGCAGTGCCAGATATCAGATCCCATACCCAACTCTTAAAACAATAAAGCCTAACGAAACTACCTAAACTTTACCCTACTTACAGAAAATGAAGAATGGTGTCTTGGAGAGAGAGAGACATGCTTGTCCCTCTCTGTAGCTGCAGAGAACACACCCAGAGAGGCAAAAGGAAAAAAACCCAAATTCCTTTGTCCCAGTTTGAAAGTCCCACCTACATTCCTACTAGTCACTCCACCTGGCTAGGTGTAGTTAACCCCTTAATCCCCAGGCTGCTGGCTAACCTTCATAATCATGACAATTGTGACCTCCCTAAATTACCCTTGTGACTCTCCCACAACCTTCTTTTGGGTCAGGACCCCCAATTTGAGAAATACTGGTCTCTCTGTGATATATATATATATATATATATATATATATATAGAGTATAGGCTAAAGCCACACAAAAATCAGATTTTATAGCCTGTGTCACATTTTTTTTTCTTAACTGAATTTGATAGGGACCTCTCTCAGTCAGTTCCCCGCATGGAGCCCTGAGCCTCTGATTGGGCGGAGCTAATTAATCAGCTGTGTTGCCATGCAGCTTAGAGAGAACACTGGACCCAACCATGCCTAAGTATCCCATGTGGAAATGTGTCTCTATGTGACTGCTGCCAACCCCTCTTAGCAGACCACAAAGATTTTTTAAAAGAAAACTAATTGGCAGAAGAATGCAAACAGTTGTGAGACAGATTGTCACTATATTACTTTTCACTAATGAATGTGCTTAGTTATCTGCTAAATGCAGCCAAGATAAGTGGTATAATTGGCACCCATGGTTTTGACAATCCTTCAACAACTTCCCTGGGCATCCATGAACTGTAATTGACAAATTATATCTGTAATGCAACACACGTACACTGAAGTACAATAATGGACATTAAAAGCCTGCTCTATAATAGCTCTATTACATTTTATATAAACTGTCAAAATGAAGTATATCACCTTGATTTATGGGCAGCTATATGAAGAGTTGTTTTTTTAAAAATCTCATGTTGTGAGCAAGAATGTCCAAGATTAGGCCTACATAAATGAGCATTTAAAATGTATTGTAAAGTATAGTGCCAAATAATGGAGGGCTGTAAAGCCCTCATTGATTTTAGTAAATATCACCATGCTGCAAAGAACATCTTACATAAATCATCCAATATCTTGCTGAAGCTTGCAAATATGATAAAGGTGAGGTGCACTGGAGGGCTGGTAAGAAAAAGGTCTTTCTTTCACAGGTTCCAGTCACATGACATAAGTCAAGGTTACAACAAGTTATATCTTTCATATGACTGCAGTCAGAATTTACTAATAAATTGTGATAAATGTTACAGCAACCATTGGGCATTCTTTTCTATCCCTGTCCCCTCACATCCAGGCACTCTCAAAATCCTGTCAACTCTACCTCTGCATCTGATCTGTGTTATTAACAAAGATATTCATCCTAGTTCATGTCATCCTGAGCTTTGAGATGGTGTATTCTGGTCTGTGAGGACTAATGTAAAGTTACACCAACACTAAATTCAAGATCCCAGGGTCCTACCTCAACATGTACCTCAACCAGTGCATCAAATGCCTCAACAACAGGTAAGTGGGCAAAACCATGACATCACTATGCTTTCAAAGAAACTTGCACAGAAAATTCTAGGAGACAAAAACTCCCTTTCAAAAGTGAGCAATTCCATATCTGAGGAGATTTCTATGCTGAGAAGGCCAAATGACACATTCTGTAGTCTTGTCTTTAGGAAGGACCTGTCCAAGAAAAAAAACTTGACCTATTTTATTATAATGTAAGGCATTTGGATCTTCAGAGGTGATTCAAAATATAAGTAGAATGATTCTACTTTAACACTACTTTGCCTAGTTACATTTTCTTATTTGCATTTAGCTGACAGTCTGCTAACAATTTTGTTCTTCCCTGGAGATAGTGTAGTCAATCTAATTTGCAGGCATCCCTTATCGTGGCTGGGTAACAGACCATACTGCTGTGCTATTGAACACTCAGGAGCACCTATCTACATTAGGATGAACACAATAAGCACCCAAATTTTATTTCTTTTTTAATTGAAAGAGCAGAAACTAAGAAAGTGTGGCAAACTGTATATCCATGGAAACCCATTTGGACATGTCTGACAGGGCTCCGACTGTCCATGTTATGCTGATGACTTTCCACAGCTCAGTAATCTTTGATGAACTTCATCCAATTTAAAGAAAGGGAAGACATTGTAAGAAAACCAAGAATTAAACAGTGCTAGCAGGTTATTTTTATTTATATATGAAATTTCTCAATTTGGGTTTGAGGAGGCCCTGGCTGCACTAACTCATGTCAGCCTGTCCTAGACTGCCTACAAGCTGAGGCATAGACCAGAATGTTGCAGCTTACAAAATAGCCCACCCATGGAAGTCTTAATCTGGGCCTGTCCTTGGGAATCTGTCCCCAGCTGCTAACAGCTCGTGTATATAGTGCATGGGAGTCACGGTCAGGGACTAATTCAGTCTTTTATTGTATTACCAGGGCCAAAATATTTTGCTCTAATGAAATACTTAAGGGTCATACTGTTTTTAAAACAGCTGCATTAAAATTTAAACAAACGTATGTTTACAGCTCAGATATACAAACACTAAGTTCACATGGAGGGTCATGTGCATTTGGCATACAGTCAACTGCACTACAATGATCTTACAAGTAAAATCCCAACAAATGTCATACGCTGAATTCTGAACAGCAAAAGTGTAAAAGTTCAAACAGCTAATCTGGTAACAGTGTCATATTATGCTTTGTCTGGAAAGTAAACACAAGCCATAGGGAATTTTCTAAGAGACCCAAATAACTGGCTCAAACAAAACAGCAGAAGCACACATCGAAGAAAAAGGGAATACATGGCCTAGGCCCAGAGGGGCCTCAAAACATAAGGTTCATTTTTAAGTCAGTGTGACACACTTCAATTAAGAGGACTGTAGATCAGAAAATTAAAACTTCAACTTATTTCTTGGACACTTTGCCTACAAGATCCTCAATATTTTAAAGGATGTAGATGATACTTTGAGCTGAGGATCTAAAAAAAAATAGTTTTATTCTCACTGATTTTTTTTGAAGTTGAGGAAAACCCTTCTTAAATTAAAGGGATTCATTCAAATTATGGGCTGCTGCTATGTATAAGTGGGGGAATGGTCCCACTATTGTGGGGAACTTTCCTGAGCTCTATACCACCCCAGTGAAATGGACCAACGAAAGGATCTGAGTCCCCGCTCCCACTTCCTTTACTCCACGGCCTCCCTGACCCTGAGGGCTCCCCCTCCACTCTCCTGAGTAGAAGAGTCCTCGAAACCCCAACAAGGCTGGGCCCAGGTTTTCTGGGGCTTAATCCCTGGCCTTGTAGTCACTTGGGGCAAGGGCTAGAGTGTCCCCAATCCAGGGTGCTCTCGACACACTGCATGCTTTCTTGGCCCAGTGATCATTTCATACAGTTCAAAGCAAATACAATTTATTAAACATCAACTGATTAGAGAGAAAAGAATAAGAAAAAATGAGAATCGTTAAATGAGAACACACAGCCCTGCTCTGTAGCACGGGGACATCAAAACAGCAGTCTGCAGAGTGTAAGGACAGTCCACAGTCTCTTCCTTATAGGCCCCTTAGAGGCCCTGGATGTGCTGCAGGGGGGCTGCAAGCTGGACACACTTGCTCTGGCACTGACCGCACAGCCTCAAGCTCTCAGTGGCCAGACCCCTCTCCCAGTCTGGCCTGCTGGGTCTCTTGGCTGGTAATATCTCCCTGCCCAGAGCCTTTCCCCCCACTTTGCTGGTCCCAGCTGCTCACCACACCCAGCTGCAGGCTGTGTTGCTTTGCCAGTCTCCAGCTCCTTGCGTTGCTTCTCTCAGCACTGCCAGTCTGCTGCTCAACACAGGGTCTGCGCTCCTTGGGCTGTGTGTGCCTGGCTCTGTTGCTGCAAAACTGCCCCTCAGTACAGCTTGCACTCCTTGGGCTGTATGTGCCTGGCTCTGTTGCTGCAGGACTGCTTCTCCACACAGCTTGCTCCTCTTAACTGTCTCTCAGCTCTCTCCTTGCTCAGAGAGACCCAGAAAAATCCCCACTCACAGGGAGGACGGGGCCTGGCCTCTTACTTTCCTCACTGGCCTGTCCAACCTGTCAATCAGACCGAGCTGGAGTGTTGGCTGCTTTCCATTGTCTCTGGGGTCTGTCAGTCTCAGGGCCTTGATTTCTCATGGACCCTTTGCCTTTTGATACTGGGAGCTGGTGAACCAAAAACTCCCACAGCGTTTTAGTAAGGGGCTAACAGTCCCCTTACATATGCCCGGCTCTATTAATTTAATATACTTACTAATATTTTATTAAAAAATAAAAGTATTGACAGTGTACGTTATTTTCATACGAAAGCATTAAATAAGAGACTGGCAAATACAGAAAAATTACAACGCACCATAGTTGAAACAATGTAATTTGAGTTATAGAAAGTATACATGGTGTTAAGATATCAATGATTTGTTCTTTTTTGGTTCATCTCATTTGACCAATATTCCTTAAATAGTTCCAATTGTTATTCAACGCAAGCGGTAAGTCATTTCCATTTTTAATTCTTGTCAGACACCATTAAATATAGTGGGATTTCTTTTTGCAACCATTGAAATAAAGCACATTATTGATAGCAGTTGCAAAAATTCCACACAAGAATTCACTTCCAGCAAAACAAGACAGATTTCTAGTACTGCAATAAGAGAAATTTTGAAGACTATTTCCCTGAAACAACACATGCATTCATTTTCTAACATCAGACTATAAAGCTTTTGAATGTGGGACAATCCCAGAAGATTGAAAAATAATTCCCTATACCATTTTGCTGTGAATCTTTGGTCTATTTTGTTTTGCAAGATAAGTGTATGAAAATAGATAATCAGTTTTCCACTGATATTCTCTTTGCTTCTAGTGACTAGTATTATGTCTTTCCAATCTTCTGGAGAGATTTGCTAGTTCATTTCCTTATCCCAGCTTAACCTCCTATCATCAGTATAGCCCTACAACTTTCTAGAAAACAAGGATCCAAACATCTTGTAATTTCTTTGTAGCGTTCCCTATTGAGGATAAATCCCATTTCTTGTGACTTTATAAATATAAACTCTGAGAAAGCACAAATTTTCCCTGTCTTTGAAGCTTCTTGTATTTACTGTTGTGTGCAGGGTTAGAGCTCTTTTCTCAAGGATGCAAGGCAGACTTGCACATTTATGGTACACCCACACTTCCAACTGAGGGTGTAAATTCCAGAGCAAGGCCATATACTGAAGCTAGCTCTCATCAAGCTAGTGTGCTAAAGAAAGGGCTTAGCTCCTGCAGCGTAAGCAGCTAGCTGTATTGAGTATGTACCTAGTATCATATCCTTAGGTGGCTAACCACTCGTGCTTCAGTGGCTGAGCTCATTTTTAGTATACTAGCTCAAGTAGATCTTGAGCTTGAAGCACTGGCTCAGCTCTACGTGTAGTCATACCGACGGTCTTCCTCAGTATTGGGTCTAAAGCACCACACACTTCAAATTATTAGTCCTCTTTAACAGACAGGGAACTAACTCACAGAGCAAAGTGGCATCCAAAGCCAGACACTGTTGTCTGTGATACAGTCAGAATTTGAACCTAACTCTCCTGAGGGCTTGTCTACATATAGAGTGCAGCCGCAACACAGTAGCTCAGCTGCATGGATAACACTTTAACCCTTAGTGAACCTATGCCACCAGGGCAGCATCTCTTTTTGGTTTGGTACTCGGCCTCTCCAAGAGGAGGTGCCTGTGTTGATGGAAGAAGCCCGTTATTGACAAAGCGCAGTCTACAAAAGCAATGTGTCAGTATAGCAGTTGTTCAGAGTATGGATTTTCCACACCTCTTAGGCTACATCTATACTGCACTCTCTTGCTCAAGAGGTATGCAAATGAGGTAAAGCGATGAAAATCGCCATGCCTCATTTGCATACTTAATAAGCCACCATTTTTGCTCAAGGGGCTTTTGTGCAAGAGCCGTTCTGCTGCTTTTTTTCGGTCAGAACAGCTCTTGCACAAGAGGGGGTTTTGTGCAAAAAGGAGCCGTAAAGACCGCTCCTTTTTGTGCAAAAGCCCCTTGCGCAAAAATGGTGGCTCATTAAGTATGCAAATGAGGTGCAGCGATATTCACTGCTTTACCGCATTTGCATATTTTCTTGCACAAGAGAGTGCAGTATAGATGTGAAGTGAGGTAGTTATATTCACGTAAGTTTGTAATGGTTGTAGGAGTTAACTCTGCTGTGAGCACTGCTCTTCTAGAGGCACCCTGCTCAACTCTGTCCTTTGCGGGACATCCCAATACCTTCCAACACTTCAGTAGTTGCACCGGGTCTCAGAACCGGACTCTTGCATGAAAACATGTCACATACGAGTTATCTTGTCAAATTGCTGCTGAATGATTTATTGAATCTGAAGTATTGATGGAATATGCATAGTTGAGCCCTGGGAAAGCCTGAGTGGAGAACTGATTAGTTATTTGTAGGGCTTGGGGGTCTGTTTATATCTGTCTGCCTGTCAACCCTTTTTAATATTTTTAAACAGTTATCACTTCCTACTGCCTTAATGCAAGGCAATGTTCTTCTGCCAGGCTGCTCGGTGTCTTAATCTCCAGGTGAACTATCAGGATTTCAAATCAGAGGTCAGTGCCACTGCCCTCCTTTAAGTCATACAAGTTTCATTTGGGGCTGGCTGGAGATGGGTGGGAGGAGAAGTGAACAAGAATGCTGCACTACTCATATTCTGATTACAATGCAATTGAGCACAATACCCAGACAGCGTGACAAAGTTCATCAAAATAGATCCACAGCTGTATTCGGCTTCAAGAGGGCACACAGAAAACATCGCCGTATGCTCTACTGCTGAGGTCTCATTTACGCTCTCCTATGCAGGAGCAGGAAATTGATGCCCCGACTGTCACTGAAAATTACTTTGAGTTTAAGTCCTTTCTTCAATAGCAGGAACTACAAACCTCTGAGATGTGTCAACATCAGCATTCACCCAACCTGACAGTAACTATTACTGTCATTACCATGAGAACCAAAACTAAAGGAGATTTGTGAGCAAGGGGAGAAATGAAGGTGTCCGGGTTTCAACTGGGAACTCTGGTTGAAAGGGAGCCTGTACAGCGTTCTGTCTAAGCTAGATACTGCCCACAGAGGTGCCAGAACAGAGAGTCAAAGCACCAGTGTGTGTGACCGCAGGGGGACGACAGGTGAATGTCAGTCCATGCTGTGGGATTGTGTTTGGACGACATCCTATTTTCTACTTTTCTTCTGCTCCCCAGCTCTGACAGCTTCTGCTCCCGCCCACTGCAGAAACACATCTTTGTGGGATGCCGCTCCAGGTAGGAGACATGTGTGAGCTGCACCAGAGCCACATTCTGAGCTGAGGAGCCCATGTGGGGCAGCAGCCACTTTGCCAAAGGCCTAATGTCTGTGAGTTGCTGCAAAGGCCTAAAGTGACTTTGCAGCACCAGCTCCCACATTGTGTCACGTCCCTCCCTGTGCCACCCAGCACAGGAGTGTGGGGGAACAGCACCCTTAAAGCTGAGAGCATGCAGCTCATTGTGGAGCCTGGCCATCAGTGCATTTACATAGCACAGGGAGGGAAGGTCATTTCCTCCAGCCTAGCCTGGCTCACCTAGACAGACAGAAAAACACCCCTAAACCGACCTCCTGTGATCACTGCCTGCAAATACCACTGCTAGCCTGTCCCCAATCTGCATCAGCCCATTCTCAGTCAGGATCGATTCCTACGCGCATCTCTTGGTAGGCTCTGCTGCAGCTTCCAGCCCACCTCAGGAGAGGCAGGCGAGTCCCAAGGAGAAGGGGAAGTAAACAAGGGGCTGTAGTGTCCAATTTAAAGAAATGTGAAAGTTGGCAACTCTAGCTGCACACTGCATACTCTCCTCCAGCACCAGGACAACTGAGCTTGCCCACCAACCACTCTTCACAAGTTTCTTCCATCAACCCTTTTGTACCCACTCCCCTCCATTGTCCTTAAACTAATATGGGAAAGGCGCTCAGAGCCAGACCCTAATGTTCTGTATTTTAACCGTTGTTTTGTTTGCTGAAGAGAAAGAGAAAGAGAGATGGGACAGAAAGAGTGAAATAAATATAGGGACAGAACAAAAAACATATCAAGTCAAAAAAATACTAGTAATGAAAAGAAAATAGTAATGTAAATCTGAGAATTCATAACCACAGAGAACAAATCTTGTAAAGGAGAGATTTATAAATAAGAGGTAATGTAATGCTGAAAAAGAGATAACATGAGAAAAAGGAGGGGTATAAACAGAGGAAGAGATGAGAAAAAATAATAAAAGAAACAGAGGCTACACCATTAATTCACTGGACTATATTCATCCCTGGCAAAACTCCACTGAAGTTATAGTGAGATGAATATAGTTCATTATATTTATGGAAGTGTTTTCACAAAGTATGTAGTAGGCTAAAATAATGGGGAAATTTGGTTATAAATTCTATGAGCCTCTTGTCATCTTAAAAAAAAATCACACAAGAAAGCTAATAAATTAACACTTTTGCTTTATATCATTACAAGTGTGGGGGAATTTAACTACAATGCTGTTTTGGAAATATGAGCTTTTATTTTCCAAGTTTATTTCTCCAAATGTCATACACAATAGTGATTTCCAAGCAGTGTATTATCACAGGAAATCATTCCCACACCATAAATTATATAAGGACTATGAATGACAAGAGCTTTTCACACAAAACTGATTACATTGCTTCACACTGGGAACTGTAAAACCCTTAATAGACAATGCAATGGTTTTTAATGTATTTAAACCATATAATGCATATAATACATATAATACAGTAAAATTGGGCAGTTTTTATACAGATTTCAATATTTTTAACTTCCATTAGGATACTGAAGCTCTAGCATTTGCCGATACTGTAGTAAAAAATGTTTTTATAACCACAGTGCTTTGTCCACCATGCTCAAGGATCAATTATTATTATTATTATTGATTCAGCATTAACATTAGGCACTTTGCCGACAGATGACATAGTCTCTTTCAATCCTGCATTTGAAGGAACTATGAAAATAATTATTTCAACCTGACAAAGAGCTATTTGACGCTGTCTGTATACATGTCAGATGGGTACTAAATAGTCAGTAGTTCAACATCTTGGAGATCACAGAGAACTTTTCCAAGTGTAAAGCAGTGGGATCAGGGTCACCAAACGGGATGGGGGCAAAGAGGAAAGCTGCCCTAGGGCCCAGTGATTTAAGGGACAACAGTAGCCAAAGCTCCGGAACTTCCCCTATCAATAACACACACAGAGAGAAAATAAGGGTAGCTTGATGAGAGATGCGGTCTAATGTGTGTATATGATACTTTTGGTCTGATGAAGTAGAACAATAAAGGATTCAGACTCTGCTAGACCCATTTTGTTTACATGGTACAAAAAACCCAAAACTGAATCACCAGCATGCCCCAACCAGCATGCCCAGCGTGCCTACATAATTCCGAACCTTTGTCCCTTTACTTCCATCTTCTTCCCAGTGTGTTGTATTCCCTCGTCTGAGTGTCTAGAATGATTTTTGGGAGGGATGGTATATCTGAATTAAGTATATGTTCTGTGACTTGTTGACCAGTGCTCTGAGAGCTATAAAACTAAATCCATACTGGTTAGCTTCAGTAATACTATATCATGAAAACCATGGGTAGCACCATGAGTAGCACTACAGTGGTTTCTCCAGGCCCTATTAAAGTACTTAGCCCAGTCATTCCCTGGGATCTGGGAGACACACTTTTGAGTCTTTGCATCCCCCATATAGTAGGTGTGAAATCCCTAACAGTGGGCACGCAGAGATGGGTGTGTATGCTCTTGAAATATTACATAAGATGCCACTCTCCTCAATGCGGAACAGGAAATGTTAAATCTCAACTGTTTTCACGAGGGCTATGTCTAGACTGCAAGCCTCTTTTGAAAGAGGCTTTTTCGAAAGATACTTTCGAAAGAGCCTCTTTCGAAAGAGAGCATCTAGACTGCACGCGGAACTTTCGAAAAAGCAAGCCGCTTTTTCGAAAGAAAGCAGCAAGTGAGTCCGGATGCTCTCTTTCTAAAAAGCCGTGTTTGCTTTCAAGAACGCCTTTTTTCGAAAGAGCACTTTCAAAAAAAGGCGTTCTTCCTCGTGGAATTAGGTTTACCGCCGTCGAAAGAAAAGCCGCGTTCTTTCGATTTAATTTCGAAAGAACGCGGCTGCAATCTAGACGCAGGTGAAGTTTTTTCGAAAAAAGGCTACTTTAAAAAAAAAAAAACCCTGAGTCTGGACACAGCCAAGGTGAAAAAACCATTTCCCACCTAGCTCCAGCACAGAGCACTCCCAATGACAACTAAGGAAGAGCCATAGGGTTCCGAGTGGAGAATGGGGACCTATAGGAGTAGAAAGGGAACAATACTATTTTTAAAAGATGATTTTTCAGGCAATGGTGGGGGCTGGGTGACTTTTCTCTGCTTTTTCTGTCACCCACTCACAAGAAAATGACAAAAATTACCAGAATGCCCAGAAGAATGAGCAATCAGCAGGGGGCCTCGTGGCTCTAACATCCCTCATTAAGAGACTTCTTCCTACTAATTTTCTTCATTATGCTCCAAAGAAAGAGAAAGCAAAGAAACCAGGAGTTTGAACTAGGAGCAAAGGGGGAGAAGAGGGTTAAACTGATACAGAAAGAAAGTGAGGGAGAGAAGCAAAAGGGACAGAACATTGAGAGAGAGAGAGAGAGAGAGAGAGAGAGTTTAAGAACTGGAGTGTCCCAAAGAGGAAAAAGAGGAGAATGTCAGAGAAAAGGGGGAGAATTAAATGGGAAAATATCACTACAGTACATGAAGAACACATCACACAGGGCTAGAGAGACGATGACAAAAACTAAAAACCAGAAGAGATGCAGCAGGCACATTAGGGACAGATGCAAGAATCTATCCTAAATACCTTGGGCTGCTGCCCAAATAACTTTGGAAACACTCTCTCATGTGCTTTGATTACTGATTACCAGTGAGCTTTTCTCTCTCCCTGTACATGCAATGGATTGCTTGAGCTAACAGCAGGCTTGCCAACTTTTCAAATGCACAAAACCAAATACTTCTGTCCCACTCCTTACATCCCACTTTTCTGAAGTCCTACCCCCACCCTAGTCATTCCATCCTCCTTCCCTCCATCTCTTGCTCTCCTTCACCTTCACTCACTTTCACCAGGCTGAGGCAGGAGATTAGGGCCTGAGGACTCCAGCTGGGGGTATGAACTCCTGGTGGGAATGGGGAATGAGGGATTCTGGGTGCAGGAGAGAGCTCCAGGCTGGGACTAGGAGCAGTGGCACTGGAACATTTTCAATAATGGGGGTCTGCGCCCTTTCCCTGGGGCCAGGAGCAGGACCCTATCTCTGGGAGGGGAGGTAAGAGAACCAAGACAGGAGCCATAACTCAGGGCAGTCATGGGGCCCAGCGTGGAGCCCCATCCACAGGCTGGTGGCTGGGACTGCAGGAGCAGAGAGTCCCAGCTGCAGGGCTGGGGAAATGTATTCCTGTGCCTGAGGCCTCGGATGCAGGGAGCTGAGTATGGACTAGAAGCAGGGTCCTGAGCACTAGGCACTGAGCCAGTAGCCAGGATGCAGAGGCTGTAGCTTAGCCCTGATCTGAGGAGTGGGGTCTCTGATGCGCAGCTGGCAGCTGAGTCCCACGTAAACCTGGAGATGCTGGATGTGGGGTTTCAGTGGTTCCTACCACAGCTCCCAGGAAGTGGCTGTCATGTCCATGTAGCCCCTAGAAACGTGGGTGCCAGGGAGTCTCTGTGCACTGCCTCGTACCCACAGATACTACCCCCACAGTTCCCATTGGTCATAGTTCTCATGGTTCACAACCAATAGGAGCTGTAGAGCCTCTCTACACCTAGGTGTCACAGGGACCTGGTGGCCACTTCAGGGGGTTGCATGGAGCCAAGGTACATAGAAAGCCTGCCTTAGCCCTGGGCCTCTGCTGTGCCTCCAACTGGACTTTTAACTGCCTGCTCAGAGATGTTGACCAGAGCCTCCATAGATCCCTTTTGGACCAGACATTCCACTCAAAAACTGGATCCCTGGCAAACTCTGCCATTTTCGAAAGAACCACGTCTAGACCACGGTTTTACTTTTGAAATGGCAGTTTTTCAAAAAAGTGCCATGATGCGATTATGCGAATGAAGCACGGGATATTTAAATCCCTGCTTCATTTGCACTCTTCAAGTGCCTCATTTACATCCCTCTGCCAACAGAGGGATGTAGTCTAGACACAGCGCTAGAGAGGAAGTGTCAAAGCGGAGATTAGAAGACAGTTCCTGGTTTCCAAACCCATTGCTCAGACCACACTTCTCTGATTAATCTCCTTACTCACATGAGTAATCACTTTTAAAATCAATGGTACTGATAATGTAAGGAGTGTGGCTACCCACAGCCTCTCCCTGTGATGAGACAAAGGGCGAGGGCATATGATATTTTCTTTAAAACAGGAAAGAGAAAACTGATGGAGAATTTCCCAACTATGGTTGACTGTTGCTAAAATTAACAAAACATCCAGTACGTGACCAAATTATCAAATGGCTAAAATACAATTATAGTGCATTTTACATATCAGTTCTAATTATATTTTCCTTTGACAAAGTAATTGCACTTCAAGAAACTGCAATCAGAACAATTTTTCACTGCCAAATCTGAGAACAGAAGGTGAAAGAGGTGCATTTAGATGATTTTATAAATGACTGGCTAAACTTTATATAATAAAAATCATAATGGCAGAACAGGTTAAAAATAGACTAGAAAACGCATATTTTAATCTTATTTTAAGTCATTCACTGATATGTAATATAATGAAGCTTAATACAAAGCTTAAATTTAGTCTTCTTTTCCTCTATTAACTTCCTTTCTTTATATTTCAATTTGCTGGACTGTGTAGATAGGTGAATATATTTTTGATCCAAAATTCACATGTGAATAAAAAGGAACAACTTGTCTCCCTGCATCAAACACACACAGCTAAAAAGCTGAAGAAGACCTAGTTCTAGTACTTCTACCAAACAAGAATTTAAAATAAAAACCTTTGGAAGTATCTTGCACTGTCCCCACTATTTTAATCTTCTATATAATGTGTGTGCACGCACACACATAGAAAAGCACACAGATGTAGAAACACACACACACACACACACCTGATTGTTCTGAACAGCATCCAATCTACCTTTCTGAGGTTGAAGAGGGAGCTAAGTAAAATTCACAGACATTTCAAGAATCTCCACAAGCTTCAACACATAGTCTCTTAAACTCTCTCTTCTACCTTCCTGGACAGTCAGCAACTGGAAAAGATTCTACCAGTGTAAACACAATGCTATGAGGAAAGAATCCTTGATGCACACCCACAATTTTAATTGCTTCCACCCTCCACCCCCCAACGCAAAGTGAAGGAATGAGTTTTCAAGGACACACAGAGGAGTTAAACACCTAAGGTCCACTGAAAATTAGTTACCTAAATCCTCTTTGTGCTTTTGAGACTGTCCTCCTAAGAAACATGTTAGACATGGATATGAAGCAAATACTGATGAGCACAGGTTTCAATGAGTAGCATATCTGTACAAGCGGACTAGCTTCATATCACAAGAAGGAGAAAGCAGATCTTAGCAATTTCAGAAGACAACCACTATACGTCTAAGAAGAAAGTTTTATTTTTATCTGCTTGTGTGTTTGTGGTATCATTTTTGTTTTGTTGCAATTGCAGGAGCCAGAAATTCCTTTTTCTTTTTATCCTCCAATTATATTTCTGTAATTAAAGTACCCTAAATGAGTTTGGGATTAAGCTGTTGCATCAGAGGCCTCTTTTTTCAACATTCAGCTAATGAGCAACTTGTAACAACCATTAACTCTGAGATTAGTGATGTGGTTTTCAAAGTGCGAATGCCCTTTATTGAAAAAATACAAGACCTCCACAAAGTACCCCTCCCAATTCTCTTCACATATCTGAGTAGTTCATACCCATTTTCATAATGAGGGAGATATCAATGATATAAAATTCTGATGCAATTATATTATAATTGGGGGGATTATTGTCCTTTACCATATTGATAACCACTACTCTTGAAGGGAGTCATCTTCTCAACTTCATGATTATGATTAGGGAACTGCAGGCAGAGTGAAATGAATTCATGCTGATTGGTATTTGGATCCAAACAAAAAGCATTAGCACAAGCTTAAAATCCCTCTTACCATATTGTATTACTCCTGCGCTTTAATAGAGACATATTTACTACATTTTGTATGTCCTATGTTGCTAGATACATTCATGGAGCATAGGTCCATCAATGGCTAATAGCCAGGATGGGTAGGAATAGTGTCCCTAGCCTCTGTTTGCAGAGGCTGGGAATGGGTGATGGGATGGATCACTTGAGGATTACCTGCTCTGTTAATTCCCTCTGAGGGCACCTGGCATTGGCCACTGTCAGAAGACAAGACACTGGCCTAGATGAACCTTTGGTCTGACCCAGTATGGCTGTTCTTTTCTCCCTTCTCCGCCCCCTGATCCGACCTGTGCTCTGGCCCTACTGAGAGGGGAGTGGAAGGCCCTCAGCCTTTTTCCCTATTATTCCTAAAAGTCCCTATTAATGCAAAAAGAAAAGTAGGAGGAAGTTAAGATGTTGGCTGGCTAACAGGCCTAGACACTTCAGCTACAACAGTCCCATCTTGCTACCAGTGAGAAGCTTGACACTGTCTCTCCCATCATACTTCCAAGGATCGATTATGTTATTCACTGAGATCTCATGATGCATGAACACATTATTACAGAGCACAGCATTGATCATGCTGCTTGTAGAGACAGTGCATCACTGCTGACTGGCAACCATTTTGATACACTTTTATTAGTTACACTCTGGGTTTCCCTTGCTACTCAACATAGAAAATGAGCATTTGCACTTCTGTTCACCCTCTTTTCACCCTCTTTCCTGCCAATAGAGCAAAAGGGCATTCAATCAATTTGAAAGGCAGCAACTGAAAAGCTAATAAAAGAAAATACTTTTCTCATTCAAATGCACGATTGGTCTGCGGAACCCATTGCCTCAAGCTTTCATGAAGGCCAAGAGCATCTCAGGGTTTAAAACTAGATTGGACATTCATATGAACAAGGAAGGCAACCTGAGTTATAGTAAATATTAAAAAACAAATGAATTTCAAGAGCTTTGGAATAGCTATGAACACTCATTTTTCAAGGCATAAGCCAGCCTCTAACTGGTGGTGGTTTCAAAGGAACTTTCCCTGTGTCCAATGTGTTCCTTGACTGCCTGCTGGAGGGCGTCTTGCTTCTTCCTCTGATAGCTGATAGGCAGCACCGCTGTAGCCATGTTGGCCCCATTGGAAACAGGATACTGCACTAGATGGGCCATAAATATAGTCTGGTGTGAAAATGTCTGTGTTTTTCAGCTGGTTAATGAATAACAAGGGTTTTTTTAAATGTCTTAAAGGCTTTCTGGTAGCAAAAGCTTGATGTTTCTTATTGAATATTGCTATACTGACAGCATAAAGATCATTTGTTTCAATAATGCTTCAGTTTTACCTAAGTCAATGGAAGATTTATTTTCTTTGTACTGAAAAATCATTCACTCTCTCTCTTGCCATCGACAAGGAAGAATGCAATTTTTTTTGTGTGAAGACACAAAATGAAAATGGGGCCAAGAATTAATCGCTATTGTTTCTGCCCTGCTTTGATCCCATCATAGCACTGATTATATTCCTGTGAGTTCAGGGCACTTCCTGTCATTGACAACATACCTGCTTCTTTAGAAAACAAGAAATCAGGAAAGATTCTTTTCTTCTGCAACAGAGAAGGGCTTTTAGGGATTTTTTATCATTGGAGGGTGGGGTGGGGTGGGGTGGGGTAGGGTGGGACAGGGAAGAGGGAGGAAGATGGAAGAGGATGGTAACCTCAGTACGATACTTTCATTTGCCATTTGTCCAAAGTTTTAGACTCAACACATCTGCAGATGTGTTGTCAAGAGATCGTTCAAACAGCTGATAGAAGACACCCATACATGTACAGTCATTGCACAATATTTGGTTTGGTGTCAGGCTGATTCATTATAAAGTGTGCCCACATTCTGCACTGTCACTATGAAACGCCCCAGGGATTAACTACGCAGCTTCTGTGGCCCCCTGACTGAGGAGAAAGACACTCCTCATATTCCCCTTGCACACCAGAGGCTGGGGGGGAGCCAGCCTAACAGATCCATGGTCTGCAGTAGGGGGCTGGAGTGCCAGAGTGGGCTCCCCAGTGCTGGGAGGGCCCTGAGCCTTGGGGGCCAGATCCAGGCAAGCCAGGGGCCCCGCATCTGGCCACCCAGGCCTGAGGTTCCCCACTCCTGCTAGATCGGCATGAACAGGACTTTCATTATGGGCAACTGTATGTAGTAGAAGGATGATATTTTGATTTTATTTATTTATTGCAGTGAGGGTGGAGTGTCACAGAACCTGGGCACCAGCCTGAGTGCAAACATCTCTCCTGCAGTTTTTAGCCCCACGGTCTAAGCCCCCCCCATGCCTAATTGACCTGGGTTGCGGGACTCAGTGCCACAGGATTTGTATTGCAGAGCAGATGTCATGGCCATGCTGCAGATTTTTTATTACAATGTAAACTTCCCCTTCAGGTCGCGTTAGTTTCCTAGCTGCTGTTGGATACGCCTCTTCCCATGTATAGTGGGGTGCTTCTTTCATATGTGGGCCTTGCAACTGTCGTGTTTGCCTTTATCCCTGTGTCTAAGAAAAACCCTCTCTTCCCATGCCAGACTGTCACATTGCTGATTGGCAATTGCTGAACTTGAGCCCATCATTTTAAAAAGAGCCCATCGTCATCCATGATGGCTCTTTACTTTACCCTTGATCCAAGATGCTCAAATCCATCAAATGTTGGGATGTGCTGTAAACTCCAGCCATTTCTACAGGCATTTTTGGAGTGGGAGTGTGGGAGTGCAGCACAATGAAGGCAAAGGAGAATATTGGTACTTTTGAGAATTGGATCTACAAGGCAAAATACATACATAAAAGTCAGTGAAACACAAAGAAAATTCCCCTTTTCCCCCCAGATACCTCTCAATTCCTAAGTGTAGGTGGAACAAACAGAGGAGCCTCAAAACAAGGCTCAAAGGAGTACTAGAACTAGGGAAGTTAGCAAATGTTTATTTTTGTAAATGTGTAACCGCTGAATTTTTTAGCGGTTACACATTTACACGCAGGCTTTTAAACCGGTTCCCTGCGAGGACCAGCTCCTGCCTCCCCCCACTGCCTTTGATACTGAGGCAGCAGCACAGAAGGGGGGCAGACAGCTCCATGGAGCTGGTACACACAGGCTTCCCTTCCCCCAGCACTGGCTCCTGCCTACCACCCCATGCTGCTGTCTCTGCAGGGTAGCTGGTGGCTTTGCAGGAGTCATCTCAAAAAGGGAGCCATCTTAAAAGCTGTCTCCCCTCAGGCACCAACTCTTATCTTTCCTCCTTTGCTGCCTCTGATACAGCGACTGCAGGGGGTGGGGGTGGGGTGGAGTCATAAGGGCTAACCCATATCCCCAGACTAACATCCCTAATTAGAACTATTATATGCTTGGACTAGGATATGTCCTTGCTTAATTCTTTTGGTGGTGGAGAGGGATGCAAGTGTTTCCACATTGGAATATATTCAGAACTGAGGTTTAGGCTGAAAATCCTAATCCATAGCTGTCCGCACACCTATGCAATTTATAATGAGACTATTTCCAGACTAAAGGGCTATTCCCATCATCATGCACAAAGATTTACTTCTTCAGCTCTTATTAATGTAAACATTTGAATTTGTATCATCAGACACTTAACACTAAAATGCTCATTCTTCCCTTTCAACCTCGCTAGGGGTATTGTTGTAGGAAGAAGTGCAAATCTAATACTTCTGAAATCAATGGGCAAGCAATATTTGCATAAACCCAGAAGGGACTGTGTAACCCTCCCCACAGGTGTAATAATGCCCTTCCATCTTAATCTTGTTACTTTGCTGCCCTGACACTTTCCTGGATAGAAACCGTCAGTTGTGCCAAACTGTTTGGTAGTTTAGTGATCTGAACATATTGTACAATAAGGCCCACATGCTGCTTGCATGTTCAGCATTTATACAGTGTAAAATTTACAGCTGTGCTGCTGGCCTCCTTCTCCTCAGTCCTGTGCACTTCTCTCCAGTCCACTTCTGGATGGCTGAGTGCACAGAGGACTTGAGAAAGAGCTAGAGGAGAAAGAGGGCATGGCATCCTAGACATGGGCCTGTGCATCCCATCCACTGTGCTGCACTCTTCTCATGGAAAACCTACAGCACAAACTGCTATAAGTTTTCTATGTGCAAGTTATTCAGCCACGTTTCATCTACAAAGATCTAAGTGATGACTTCTGGCTTCCTCTCTCAGTCATCAATGCTACAGAACTCACATTGGCCCACTGCTCACAAACCTGTTTAGAAGTGTCTCTGTCCTCCGGACAATTTGCATTTCTTTTAGCACCTACTGTTTTCCTCTTTCCTATATTTGATCCCTGGTAGACTGAGACCAAGCTCTGCCCATGTTTGGCAGCTATTTTAAATGCTCATCCATGGCAGAAGCTGTTTCCAAAAGAGGAAGAAATCTGAGAAGACAGTTCAGTTTTCTCATTTCTCTTTTGGGTTTCTATTCCTCTGAGCCAGGTGCCTGGTGAGTGTTTGGAGACTTAGGTACAGATTATTTACAAAAGAATTCATGAATTTACACACAGAAGCCTGCTTTGCTACAATACCTAACAACAGTGATCAGGTTTCTCTAGTACCTTCCAATTCATCTCTGCTTTATTCCCTCTCAGTTTGTGCTCAAAACTTTTCTACTGTGTAGGTGGATAAGAATAATGCAACTTACTCTTCCTTTGGCAGGCTGATATGGTGCTACCAGACTGGGGCAGGGGGAAGCAATAATACCATCACTAACCAGGTACAGTCACAACTCCAGCTCTCCCCTACTGAGAACTGGAACATATAGGAGTGCAAAACACTCCAAGGTGATATATTAACAGGATTAGACATATTTAATTGCTGGAAATATAGCCCAGGTTAATTCTATGGCTCTGGACAAAGAACTCTGGATAACAAGCTTAGAGGGAGGAAAGGTGGTGCATTGAAGTCAATTGAACAGAAGGAAAGGAGGAAAGGAAAGCAGGCATCTACAGGAAGGTGGAAAGAAACTAAGAAACTGTGACTGAGTGATTTCAGAAAGTATTTTATATTTATGTTACCGTGAAGTCTCCTGAACTAAGCACAAAGAAAGATACAGAGTAAGCAAAGCCAGAGGGGAAAAGGGAACTTTTTGTACTGAAACCACCATAGACTACAAGAGCTTGCTAAGCAGAAAACTCCCATTGCAACTATTTTAAAACAAAGAGCTAGCAGTGGACTGAAGAACAAATAGTTAAATGAGAGCTTGAGAAACACGCATTGTAAATATTTTATCATTGAGAGGGAAATATAAGTTACACTCATTTGGGACATAAATAAAGGAATGCAAAGTTGTTGGAACAACAACAAAGCCGATTAATAAATAAGAAGGGTCATTACTTTGCATTTATCAACATTGAATTTTGTCTGCCCTTTTATTGCCCAGTTACCCAGTTCTGTGAGATTCCTTTGTATCTCTTCACAGTCTGCTTTGGACTTAGCTATCTTGAGTTGTTTTGTATCATCTGCAAATTTTGCCAGCTCACTTTACCCCTTTATCCAGATTATTTATGAATATGTTGAACAGCACTGGTCCCAATGCTGATCCATGAGGTGTACCACTAGTTACCTCTCTCCCTTCTGAAAACAGACCATTTATGCCTAACCTTTATTTTCCATCTTTTAACTACCTTCTGAAACTTGTTTGCCAGTAGCTAAAAATAACATACAGAAATCAAGATTGGTTTGAGGAGAGTTTATGAACAGATACAAGAGCTAAATCTAGAATGAATAATTTGACCAGCCCAACCTCCTAGATATCTCCTACAAGCCTATAAAGCAAAGACAACTTGTGAACATGTTACACAGACTATTTTGTTTCTTGTTATTTACCGTGAGGAAGTGACATGTAAATCTTAGTTATTTCAAGATTTATCAGAAGCTTGTGATTCCATTCTTTTAAGATTACGTAAATGATGTTACATAAGAAGTTAGAAGACTATGCAGCAACTAGTTTGCAATAACTAGGTAATTACCAAATTTCAATATATTAGACAAGATTTGAAACTCAGTTTCTCGAAGTTTAAAACTAGTGCATTAGCCTCCTTTGCTACTCCCAGTGCTATAGATAAAGGCAAGCTTTCACTTTGATACACATAGTAAAAGACTGGGACAATCACTATATTTGTTAAGATAATTGCTACATAAATTGTTTGCATTATATCCACCAACTGACACACTCTTTTTATGTTGCAGTAACGTTTTACTGTAATTGTTTTAGTATGATCTAATTGTTTAAGATTGAACAACTATATGTAATTGCCAGATTGCTAAAATTAATGGTTACTTATTTATGGGCTGGTTAAAAATGAGTGGTACGTTGGGCTGAAGGGTTGTTTAGTTAAATTGCATTATTCTAACCAACCAACCATTGGAAATTTACTCCTTTATTTGATTGTTTTAATTGCTATTCTCTCCTGCCTTTCTGTTACTCAGATTTCAGCCTCCTTCCTCCCACCCACCCACCCACTTTGAGTCTCATCTTCCTTCCCTGCTCAGGACATTTTAGGAGGAGTCACAAGGAAACTTCTAGTTCATGGTGACAAAGGAGGGAGGAGAAGAAATCATAAAATTATAGTAAGAAAGGTAAAAATCTCAGGCAGAGAGTTCCAAATAATTTCTATACTCATTCTTACGATCCAAGTATCAAGAACGCCTCATGTGCTGTAATATCACAAAAACGGTTTGAACTGTTTATTTTTCTGGAGCCATCCTATGTAAACCTAAGTCTCAGATTTCATTAAGAAACTCTCCTCTACTGGAGGGAAAGAAAGCCTCATAGTGCCCTGAATAGTTAGGGATCTCACTGCAGAAATATGCCAATTTGAATTTTCTCCTCCTTCTAGAAAGCCCAAAACTACTGGGTTCAGAGTCCATGTTAAACCTCTCTAGTCTGGGACCCTCAGGACCTGACCAGTACAGAACCAGAGAATTTGCCAGGCCACAGGAGGTCAGTATTGTCTAGCAGAATTACCAACCCTTCCATTGTTTACTTGGCTCTCAGAAAACATTTACGGGTAAACTCACATTAAATAACACAGAACTCTGAGAGCCAGGACTGGTGGCTGTAAACAAACTTTATGGAATCATGGGAAACTTTGCTATATGTCCACTTATCATGGGTGTGGCCAACTAAAATCATACCGGACCACGGATGGTGCCAGATGAGAAAATGCTGGATTAGAGAGGTTCAGCCTGTACTTGGGTTCTCATTTTGTGCAGCTTGGTGGAAGTCTGGATTTCCTAAAATTCAATATGCCAAGCAAGCCTTGCAATCTTTCAGCCCAAATATTTTGCAGAGTCCTTTATAAGTGAGTCCACTGTTCAGAATACTTTGTAACATGTTAGCATTGCCATTAAACATCTGTTCTTCAGAAGTCTCCCATGGAACTGATGTTTTAAGTTTTGCAGTTCTTCAGATTCCACTCAGATGTTTTCAACCATTTACCATAATTTCTACCCACTTATTCATACATACATAGAAATGTTAACAACCAAGTATACATTTTTAAAATGTGAAAGCCGTAGGACCCACAATTCTTGTGACTGTTGTGGCAAAATTCAGACATATGTATAAATAATTCTGTCACATAATTGTTAAATTGTTAAATTGCAAGCAATTTTGCATTAGTTGTTCTGGTGGAAATATTGAACTATCCTGTGATAATTTAAGTAAGAGCTGTATCTATACTTGGAATTCCAATGAAGAATACATTAAGCATAACTATTTTAATTTACATTCCCACTGTTTCTTGATGTTACAGAAAGACCAGTTTGAAAGAAAAGAAGAACACGATAAATTCTGGCTCAGTGGGATATATACTTGCAGTTGGATGCCTTCTTTTCATATTTCTCATAAATATACTACTGTGTTATCTCCTGCATTTTCCTAATGTCATAAATTTGAATATCCAGATAACAATTAAAACTAGTGTAATTTTATTGCCACGGTAAAAATCAGAAGCTGAATTCAGTGCTATTTAACTTTATTTTCAATTTTTGCCACCTTTTGCTGACATGATTCATCAAAGAGTTCTCTGAAATTGTACTTAATTGCATAACTTAAGTTGTGCTATTGGCTTAAAAATGAACTTTAGATATTTATGATTAATAATTTAAAAAGTGATCAACTTAAGGTTCTGTTTCTATGACATAGGGTAGGTAAATAATGTTAAAATGAACTTTAGATATTTATGATTAATAATTAAAAAAGTGATCAACTTAAGGTTCTGTTTCTCTGACATAGGATAGGTAAATGCCTGTTTTGCATATAGAGAACCCAAGATAGAGAGACTAAGAGCCGGCATGGATATATTGCTGGAGTATTTGACAAGGCAGGGATGGTTTCTCAAACCATGAATCTGAGGGGAAAAAACCTATGCAACTGGAGTGCACATACAAATGAAGAATCCCACAGAGTGCTGGCAAGTTACTATATACATTATGAAGCAACATCTCTAAGGTTGTGTTTAGACTACATGCCTCTGTCAGCAGAGGCATGTAGATTAGACACATAGGCAAAGGCAAATGAAGCCGCGATTTAAATGATCGCAGCTTCATTTACATTTACATGGCTGCCGCGCTGAGCCGACAAACAGCTGATTAGTCTGGACGCTCCCCTGGACGCTAGTCTGGATGCTCCCCTGCCGACATCAAAGCCCTTTGTCGGCAGCCCCGTTATTCCTCGTGGAATGAGGTTTACCGGGGATGCCGACAAAGGGCTTTGATGTCGACAGGGGGAACGTCCAGACTAGCGCGGGAGCTGACAAACAGCTGATCAGCTGTTTGTCAGCTCAGTGCGGCAGCCATGTAAATTTAAATCGCGGCTTCATTTGCCTTTGCCAAAACAACAAATCTACATGGCTCCGTTAACGGAGCCATGTAGTCTAGACGTACCCTAAATGTTCACTGTGTCATCCCATGGCATAAAAGAGGGATAAAAGCCACAGAACCACCACACTGGAACAAGGCAGCCCCCAATCTGCTCCTTCTAAACGAAAGAGGAGGGAGAAGCAGTAAAGAAACTGTTGCTGTGGAGAAAAGAATGTGGTTTGAGGAGTTGGAATTAGATTTTGCTAAGAAGGTCAGAGGGAAAAATGGTGTCACAGGGTTGGTGAGAAAAGCAGAGATGAGAATCACGTTCCGGGAATGGAGGGTCACTGGTAAGGAAGGAAGGAATAGGCTTATTAGCATCACAAATTCAAGCAGGGACTCAAAGCTGAGTCTCCCACACTGAGATGTGCCCTTTCCACCTAGATTGAGGCTCTAAAGGTACATACAAAGACTGACGTTCATGTAGGTTCTTGTTTTCTCTCTCTTCCCTCAATCTCCAGCCCCCACTCAAGAAATTTTTCCCATTTGCTGAGAAATTCCGAACAGTTTTGGAACCAAACCCAAATATTTTCCCTGAGTTTTTTTCAGTTTGCTGCCTGAAGCAAAAAATAAATTTGCCAACTCTACTCAATATTTCCCTATTCATACATCCAAGGACCATATTAGCCCTTTTTGCCATAGCATTACATTGGGAGCTCATGTTCAGATGATTACTCCCCTTGACCTCCCTAGTCTAAGACACTGGCTCCCAGGATAAAGTCCCCATTCTGTGGACTATATTTTTGTTTTTCAGATGTATAACTTTACATTTTCCTGTTTTACTAAATATAGTTTCCTTGCACCCAACTACTGAAGAGATAAAGATCATTTTTTCAGTGACCTGTCCCCCAATCTGCAAACCTTCTCAATGACTGGGATCAGCTGTGTGGTACTCAAAGTAGAGCTGCCACTTTGAAGTACCCCTTCTTTCCCCCCTTTACTGCCTCTGATAGAGGCAGCAACGGGCGGGGAAACTGACTAGTCGACTGGACTATCCAATAAGCTGATCAGATAGTCGACTTGTCAACAAGTCCTTAACATCCTTACAACAGCCCTGGGGCTGCTGCTACACTTCCAAGGCAGAGGAGTTCTTATCAACTAATCAAATAGTCAAATTTTCATCAACTATTCAATTAGCCCATTAATCTAAATTTAACATCCTTACTGCTCACTACTGGGTTCCTGTGTCTATGGAAACACAGACCATAGTCTGCTCCTGAAGTCTTTCCCCCAGTTCATCACTAGATGTCAGGGGAGAGCTGATTCAGACCCTGCTTACATCAATCTTATTAGATGGCAGCTAACAATACTCATGGGGTGGGATCTTTGCAAAACAGGAACAATAGTGAGAGATACTGCACAGAATTTTACAGGATTGACAAATAACACAACAAGATACGACCTTTTGGAGGAGGAAATAATTTATTTCAAACAAATGCTATTCAGCATTAACAGCACTGCACGTATTGTAATTGTTTGAAGTGATTTTGCAATTCTTATATTCTGGGAAGAAGCAGAAAACAGGATGTATTAATTACACACTATGAATGATTCAACACTTTTTAGGTATTATTATGAAGACTGAATTTTGAAATCCTTTACTGGAGGGTTCAGTTTTTATTCATACAGTGCTTTTCTCCCATGGTTTTAGAGCTTTGGTCGATGTTTTATTATACAAGTAAAAAAGAATGCCACTGTGGGATTTTTGCAGATATTGCACCTGAATACCATATATGCAAATTATTTCAAATGACCTTTAATAATAAAACAAAGGAATGTAGTAGGCTGCTAATGCTTTAAATGATGCCTTACAGTAATATCTTACATTTCTATTGAGTATTCCATGTCCAAGCCTCCCAAAGTGCTTTAAAACTTTAACAAACTGATATTTACACAAGATTATATAAACTTTACTAGCTACTGGGGTGTAATAGTGCAGCTATTCAACAGCTCACAGAAGCTCAGTATAATAGTTCTGTGCATTGACTACAGAAGAACATATCCAACAAACCTCATGGGGATATGCAGTAAGCAAAATATAAAATATTGGGGTACAGGTTGTGCATTCCTAGTGGCTGGAACAGGAGTATGGCCTAGGTTTCACTAAGAGCAGAATGGTTGTTGAATGTGCCTTTGGCAGACTGAAATCCCATTCAAGACGTTTACAGACCTATTTGAATGACAGCGTCATCATTGCTGTCTGCATGGCTGAGGCTTGCTGCGCTCTTCACATTCTTTGTGAAGCCAGAGATCAGCCATTCCCCCTTGTTGCCAGCAAGAGTGAGTCGCATGTCTGACACTGGGTTCTCAAAGTACAAAAAAAGCTACACAGGTATCTGTCAGACACAAGCGGTTTATTTCCTGACAGCAGTGCCCCTTAACTAAAAGAACGCCATTATAGGAAAAGTGGCATTTCTTACATCCCTTCCGCTAGCCGGGGAACCCGTTTCAGCTGTGGATGAAGTGGGAGACGTCTCAGCTTCCAAGGTGCTGGTACTCAAAGCCCATCGGTGAGGTCCAAATTGCGGTGCTCTGGTGCAGCTTTAAATACTGCGTCTCTACCTTGTTTGTGGCAGTTTGGAAATTTCCGGGGGTTACTCATTGCTTGTTACAGTATGGCTCAGCTGTACTGCTTGTCCTTTGACTTTGTTTACATGATCAGTACATTTAGGTAAACAATATTGTTATGTTCCCACCCTTATCTACAATTCGTTCTTGCTACAATGGCGTATGTTCCTAGAGGCTTGCTTCTGGCTCATCAGTAGTAGGGGAAGGGGAGGGGAATGTGAAAGGGGGGGAAAGCAGGCCTCACCACCCCCAGACTTCACATGTACCGAGTTCTTCCACAATTGACCCCTACACCTCTTATTGGCCCTTTGACAGTGAGGGCCCATTGAATTGATTCACTCATCCAAAACATGCTGGAGTGGAATGCACTCAGGTAACAGAGCTCAGAGATGCTTACAGACTTGCATGGCCCAATGGAAAGGGGAGAAGAGTACTACTATGAGTGGCTTGTGGAGGATCATTAATTATAGGGGGTGTCACTGCAGCACACTGGTCAGAAGAAAATGGAAGGGCTAACATTGACTCACTGAACTGTTCAAGTTCATCAAGGGTTGCTTCTGTTTTCAATAGAGTAGATTCTAGATTATTGGGATTGAGAGGACAAAGGAAGTTGGCCTATAGGATTGTGGGAAATTTTGTGGAGGACTACCAGGACCTGAACCAAGCAGGGCTGAGTCCATACTGCAAAGTAATAGGGTTCGAACGCTGGGCTAAGACTTGACCTGGGCTCAGACCCTATGGGGTCTTGGGAACCTGGATCTGAAGTCTGGGTCAGCACAATTTGTGTGTTTGACTGGAAGGAAGTTAGGCTTGAATGTGAGTGCAAGTCCAGGATTACATTGCAGTGTAGACATACCCTCCAAGTGTTAAAGGCAGATATAGCATAATAGAGTATAAAATGCATTGGTCTACTATAGCCAAAAAGGGATGACTAGGACTGATAGGGTTCTTCCTTATGGTCCTTTATTTTTGGAAATGCCTACCTCTTGTATGACAAATGACCTCCTCCCTCTTCCTTCAAATCACACCCTCCATCAATCCTTTCATCAATGATTCCACCCCAGTATTAGCTTCACTCTGAGCTTGAATTGTCAGTTGCTTTGTTATCTCTCAGTCTGATTTCAGTCACAGGTTCCCCCGAAGGGGGAGACCAGACAGCTGATCCTCAACTAGTGTCAGCTTCCCAGCTGCACTGACTTTAATGGAGCTGTGACAATGGCTACCAGCTGAGGATATGACCCTACTTGTATACTGTGCACAGCACATGGATGGCACTGACTACATAATAATTTGATATAAAGTGCCAAGGATTTGTCATGCATCCTTTTCCTCTGAAGAATGTAATGTGGATTTTAATCCATGTTAGTGAGCCAAATTTAGGACTACAGGCAAATAGACATCTATGAGTTTCCATTGATCTTGATAAGAATTTCATGTGCCTACTAGAGGGTAAACATTAGCTCTGAGCCTTATAATGAGTCATTTACAAATCTTTTAGACCAGTAGGGCACACATGATGTTTTTACATTTTATCTTCCTTCAAACATATGTAATTTAGAAGAATGAAAATGCTGATGGAGAGGTTAATGGAAACAAAAATTTAGCTAGGGTTTCCTCATTTTGCATTCCTGTAACTCAAACATGACTACTACAAAAATTAAATTATGGACTGATGCCTTTATCCAGTGTGGACTATGTCATTTAAAAATGAATTAAGGAGTTATTAATATTGAAAATGTGGCTACTGTGCATGCCCAATAATTCTCACACCTTTTAAAATGTGTACACCAGAATTAATATAGTGACCGCTTCATGTATGCTAATAGTTTATAACCTATCAGAGGCTATAAAGAGCCTAGATATTAGTCTTTTGAGTACATTATATCCATGATAAGGATTTAATTCATGATTAAATACATAACCTATTTCTTGAACACTTTATAGTATCATAATGCCATCTAGAGGTGGCATACCAAAGAGACACCCAACTTATACACACCCTGCAGAGAAAGATTATAGTGATGGCATTCTAAAGACTTGAATGCTGTAGATATTGGAAAAAGCTAGCTAAGGAAAGGGAACTAGATTATGCCTTACTCAAATTTATAAAGCTACACTAGGGAGGTAGTGGGGATAATAAACTGCAAAGTTTAACTTGTGGCTTTTTCAAGAATTGTCCTTCTAGTAGAAGTGGTTTAGTAGGGAGCATAATGTGGACCAACCTACACCAGCCTGAGACACTGCAGGCAAAGGCACCGCCAGCTCCACAGCTGCTCCTCCGCATGGCTTGCTGGCTGGCCCTGTAGCACAGCTCTACCAGAGACCAGGCTGAAATTGGCAGTCTCTGTGCTGCCGGAGTAGTCTCCAGAGGTGTCAGTCCTCCTCAAAAGTGGATGGACTCCCAGCTGGAGCCGCACACGAAAATCTGCTCGCTGAATAGGGATCAATGTCTCAGAGCATCCCCTCTCAACCCTGGGTTCAGCCACAAAACCTTCCAGAAGAATGCCTCTCATAGGTCTAGAGAACATGACCTATGAAGCCAGGCTTCATGAACTGGGCTTGTTTAGTTTGGAAAAAAGAAGATTAAGGGGGGACATGATAGCGGTTTTCAAATATCTAAAAGGGTGTCACAAGGAGGAAGGCGAAAATTTGTTCCTCTTGGTTTCTGAGGACAGGACAAGGAGTAATGGGCTTAAAGTGCAGCAGGGGAGGTTTAGATTGGACATTAGGAAAAAATTCCTAACTGTCAGGGTGGTCAAATATTGGAATAAATTGCCAAGGGAGGTGGTGGAATCTCCCTCTCTGGAGATATTTAAGAACAGGTTAGATAGACATCTGTCAGGGATGGTGTAGACGGAGCTTGATCCTGCCTTGAGGGCGGGGGGCTGGACTCGATGACCTCTCGAGGTCCCTTCCAGTCCTATTATTCTATGATTCTATGATTCTATGATAACACTCATGCAGAGGTTTCTGGGGACTTTGGGGAGACGAACAGTCAAGGAGGCAACACACATGGTTCCAGCGACCCCAGTTACCTCCACTCAGGTAAGGGACCAACTACTCCACTTTGATGTTCATAGAATCTTAACGCTGAAAGAGACCTCACGAGGTCATCAAGTCCAGCCCCCTGCCCAAGGCAGGACCAATCCCAATTAAATCAACCCAGCCAGGGATTTATTAAGCCGAGACTTAAAAATCACTAGGAATGGAAACTCCACCACCTCCCTAGGTAACCCATTCCAGTGCTTCACCACCCTCTACTAGGTTACTCCCTTGCACCAGATGAATTTCAGTCAGGACAGTCAAAGAGGACAGAGCACTCAGCAGAAGACCATCTCTCTTAATCCCTAGTCTCCCCACCTCTGCAATACAATGTTTCACAAAGGGGCATTGCTTTTGAGTAACGATCTATCAAATATGGCTGACAAAAGCTGAAAGACCAGCATCTAGGAATCAATATAGAAAATTTCTTCCCCATATTCCCATGCACATGAGCTCCTGCTCACACTTTGTGAGCAGAAAAAGTGGTAAGGAAGAGAGGTGGAGGAGGAGAGAAGAGAATTAGGGATGAGGATGCTGGGAGTGTAACTAATGGTGGAAAGGGGCAGCAGAAATGCTCAGTTGTGCTTCTCAATCTAACAATCTCCTTTTCTCTGTCAAAATGCTTCTTGTCTTGCTATGCAACTACCATAGCAGTCAAGTAAACATGTGTAGTCCCATGGCAAAGCTATGTATCAGAACAGAAACCATCCTCCCCTTAGCTAGACTTTAAAAGCAGGCAGTAATCCAGCCTCAGCCTTGCACCTCTACATATGAAAGCAAACAGCCTCTACACCACAAAATGACACAAAGGCAAGTAGTAAATCAACCTCAGCACACCACCACAGCAAAATCACATCAAGAGGCACACAGGAAAACAGCTTTAGCATAAGAAAAAAATATATAAACTACTAATGTGATTAGCCTCAGAGGCCTGGTATCTGATTTATATAAGAATCCAAAAGTTGATATGTTTATCACACCAAAAGGTGATAGCCCATTTCCCTGAGAAGTCCCATCCTCCCATATGCTTTCTGTTCTTGGTAGGAGGACCTACATTCTGTTCAATTCAGTGTTGTTGGTAAACAAATCTGATCGATCCCTAATGTTTTTCTGAAGATCTTTGTTCTCCTTCCCTCAAAGGCCTTAAAAAACAAACAAAAATGGTTCCAATTCACACTACTAAGCATGTGGTATAGGCTCAGCCAGTCAGAGACCAAGTTGAATATCATGTGAGAAGCCTCAATCCAGCCAGTAGTAAATTTGAAAGTGTACCAAGAAGTCATCACTAATATCCACTTGGCAGGAAAAAAAGTTGACAAAATCAGCTAACATAAACAATTTTGCATGAAGCACTGGTTTACAAAAAGGTTATTTTTGTGAATATTTTGCAGCACTCTAAAAGGCTATTTCTCTTCATTTTGATATGAATTAGGAAATCTCCAATTAGGAAAACTCTGTGCTTAGCAGGGAACTCTTCTGTTCTTTTAATTAACTTGCATAGGGTACACATTCTTGCATGACTTTTTTTTAAAATGAGAGGAATTATAAGAATATTCATGCCAGGACAGATAATGATCCCTTTAGTCTAGCATCCTGTTTGAGATCTGCAAATACCAGAGGCTTCAGAGGAGTGATAACCCTAAGAATGTGTTTTATCTGTGCTAGTGTAACTGCAGATATGCTTCTTATTTATATAAAGTCCTTTTCTCCTTTGAAACTATACAGATACAATAAATTGTTTTTTTCTTAATTCTGGCCAGCAGTCATTCATTCTTTAATATTTTTCAGAATAGTTTTGTGTATTTAGTATGTTCATGCTCAGGGCCAGATTTTCAAATGCTCAGCACCCACAACTGGTATGAGGCTTAGCACTCGGTGTGCAGAGATTTTTCTGAAAATCTGGCCTCTTCTTTTGGTGCCCTGAGCACTCTCAAAAAATCTGACCTCAATTGTAGGTGTTGGGTGTCCCTCAAAAATTCTGTAAATAAAAACACTGGCAGAATATTTCAGTGGGAACAGAGGGAATTTTTATATTAAGATTTATTTCACTTCTTCTCAGTCCATACACTGAAGATATATTTATCAGAACATCAATGTATGAGACAGTTTTACAAGCAGATTGCTTCTCAATTCCCAAATCTGGACACACTTGGTCCTGTAGTTCAGAATAATAAAAGTTTATTTAATTTTAGTTTTCTTGTCGGTTATCAGGCTGAAGCTTTCAGATTTTATAACTTAGCTTTATGTCATTTAGTGCCAAGTTTCCCCAACATAAGTCTGCTCCATGAGCTGATCTTACAAACCAATTATCAAAAGCAACAAAAAAAAAAGTATCTCTGTGACGGATAGAAATGGCACCTTAACAGGATAGAAAATGGAAAGAAAAGCAACCGTCCACTGCAGTGAGAGGGAACAACTTGTGCATGATATCCCTTGAGGACCAAATTCTATCATGCCATATTGAATTGATAAGGAATAACAACCACCCCCTAAACAAAGATAGTGTCATAGTAATGAATAAAACATGAATTAGGGGATGTAATAGCTTGAATAGCAGTGAAATATTTCTAGCAAAGCCCCAAATGAGGAAGATATCAGTGGAATCACTTGCAAATGAATAGAATTGGACTTCATAAGTGAATCCTCTTCATGCAAAAAAGAGCAATCATTTGAAAAAGCCCACAATGACATTACCCTTTAAAATGCCTCAACAAGAGAATTGTAGAAAGAGTGATGTAAGGTAGAGCCACCAGAGAAGGGGCTTAAGAGATGAATAGCAATTTTCCAATGACAGCCCCAAGCTGTTTTTCAAGCTAATCACTTATTCTTTCTAACTCAGCTTTCTTCTCTTCTCTTTCAGATGGCATGTCATTCCAAGAGAATTAAGCACTGGGACCTGGTTCAAAAATTTCTGTGGATTCTTTTTGTCCCCAGAGTTTTATTGGGATTAAATGCTGATCTGATGAAAGGCAAGAAAGCACCTTCATTCTAGCACAGGAGGGCACTGTTGCACAACGCGGTTGAAATGCACAGTGTAGAATGCCAGAGAATAGGAACAAGATGACTCTCTGGACCTCAGTAATATTCAGTACTCTTGCTGAAGAGTGTTTTGATTAGCTTATGTGCATCTGCAATTACACTCCTTTAAATTGGCTCCACTGAGCTAAAGAGGCCTTACACTCAGCAGAGGAGCACATGGGTAATTCCTCCTAAGAGTATACTCTCACATGGCTCTAACATCACCTCACAGGTAGCAGTGGAGGAGGTGTAACAGGGGAAATCATGAAGAATGGAGGCATGCCACTATTCCCAGGTGTTGCAAAAATCCCCTGGACAAAACAGGCCATCAAGCACACATTAGAGCAACTCTGGAGCTGCTCTAATCTGCCCAGCTGTATTGATATGATCCCAAGATGGGGCAATGCAATGGTGGCATAAAGCCCCTCATTCCCCCAGGTTTTTTACTTCTGTAAAAATTGAGGTCAAGGCATGCTTACATATATGTCAGGATGTCAGCAACCAAAACGTGTGTGTGTGTGTGTTTCTTTGCCCAGTCTTCTTTTTCTCTATGCCATGCTGCTTAAATGGTCTTTAGCAGAAAGCTGTGTAGCCCTGTCAGTCCCAGGATATTAGCGGTGGATCAAGTACTCTCTTTTATTGGACCAATTTCTGTTGGAAAGCTACACACACACACACACAAGCTTTCAACTTCCCTATTTTGATTGGACACCCATATTTTGCTTTGGGAAACACTAACAGGTCCCATCAACAGTAGACTCAGTTTCTCAGTCTGGTCCATCTTGCACCTAGATGTATATCAAATAACGGCTTGTAGATTCCAGGTTATACATCCCTTTAATGGAGTTGGTCTCCCCTCTGTGGCACCTCCTGATGGCCACTCCAGGAATTAGCTTAGTCCTCAGCAGGCCACCTCCTTCTGGTGGATGACTCACCTATTGTCACTCTGCATTCTCCCCATGCTCTCGCTCTGGACTCACATTGCTCCCAGACTACGGCATCCTCTTTGGAACACTGCCAACCACACTAGTCTCTTGCCCTCTTACAGAAGTATCAGGGTCCCTAGTCTCACCTGCCACTGTGATCATCTGGAGCCTCAAAGTCTAGCCCAGCCATGGCCAACCCGCAGCTCTTGTCCTCCAAAAGTGCAGGTCGTGAAGCTGTTCCTGCTCCTCCCCCTTCTACCCCAAACAGCCCCTGCTGGCTCCACCCCAGCCCCCGACTTCCCAGTGCTTACCAAGTTGAAGCTGCACGGTTTTAAAAATGGTGCCCAAGATGGCGGCCATCTTAAAGGGGCAGCCTCCTTTTAAAAAACATTTTTTTTTCATTTTGCTTGACAGTTCTGGTGCAGCTCTTTGCATTTTTTCTAAGTAAGGCTTTGTAAATAGACTGTTGACCTTGTGACTTTCTAGGTACCTAATAAGTTCCCGTTGTGATACTCAGTATTGCATCACCTAAGTTCCTTTGTGGATTGCAGCCTTACCTCTTCCCCCTGCAGCTTTCAGTATCATTTCATTTGTCTTCTGGAAAAGACTGCAGAAAACATCAGTTGATAGGAAGTCTCTCCGATTTAAAGGGCCAGAAACCAGTTTAACTCCAAATGAGGAGCCTACCTCTTGCTCACAGCTTAACTTTGCTTTGTATCAGCAAAGAACTGATTACTTTAGCCTAGGCCTCTGATATATGTGCATATGTTTCAGGCCCTCTTCTGGCTATAAAAGAGTCAAAAAGGGCTTAAAGAGCACCCTGAGCATAGTTTAAATGCCACAAAAGGAGAACATGAGCTTGTTTTTTGGGGGATTTCATTTTTATGGTAGTTAACACATGTTTGTAAAGGTAGGGTTACCATATTTGAACTTTCAAAAACGAGGACACTCCTGACAGGGAATGTATCTGTATCGGTGTATATAGTATACAGAACACATTAATACAACGTGAGTTGGTAGACACCGATACAGATACACTCCCTCTCAGGAGTGTCCTCATTTTTGAAAGTTCAAATATGGTAACCTTAGTAAAGATTGGTTGTTGTATGTACTCTCTGCTCTCCCAGGAGTAGGTCTTAGAACTGACTGAGCTGGGAGCACATGGAAGACAAGCAGAAAGAAGGCTGCTAGACTGTAATCTTATTTATGTACTTCAGGGTACATCTAAACTACATCCCTTTTTCAATAAAGGGATGTAAATTAGACATACTGAAATTGTAAATGAAGCTGGGATTTGAATTTCCCATGCTTCATTTACATAATGGCGGCTGCGGCTTTTTTTTTCGAAAAGCCGTTTTCCAAAAAAACCAACACAGTGGTTAAGACGGGGATCGTTCAACAGAAATGCACCGTTTCAAAACCCCTCAAGGTTACAGGGTCTTTTGAAATGGGGCATTTCTGTCAAACGATCCCCGTCTTGATCGCGGTGGGTTTTTTTTTTTGAAAAGCAGCTTTTCAAAGAAAAGCTGTGGACGCCATTATGTAGATGAAACGTGGGAAATTCAAATCCCGGCTTCATTTACAATTTCGATATGTCTAATTTACATCTCTTTATCAAAAAAGGGATGTAGTTTAAATGTACCCTTACAGAATAAAGCCTTATTCCTAGTGGTTTGGCTGAGTGGATCTGGTCTGAGGTGAACACATACTGATAGACGATGCAGAGCACTACACTACGTTTACTGAATAGATGTTCCTCTCGGGTATTATAATACATATTACAAAGGTGTTGGTCACACTAATGTTCTCTGAGTGTTGCCTCTTGTAAGATATTGCAACTTGTATAAAGGTTCAGAACTATACTCCTATTCGTTTTCTTGGCACACTGGTTTGGGGATCACTTCTTATAGGAAGGCTGTGTTGTCTATCTTTGTGAAATGTTTTTGTTACATACTGTAGATATCTCAACTAGAACATATTTTAGGGTATGTCATCTGCTCCTACAGTTACAAGGTCTTCACTGGGATCTCATTATCCATAATGTCACCTTTAAAAAAACCCAGAAAAATACAATACTCAGGTAGATCAATGCCATAAATCAACCTTGAAAAAAATGCATCCTTGTACTAGGAGGAAGAACACTCAGCAGAATTTTTAGATAATAAAAGTCACTTAAGCCCTGAGAGTGATATTTTGAATTGATTTGAAACTCAAAGCTGCAAGTCTTATTTAGTCTTAGCCAAGCGCCTTCTCAGCTTTATCTGTTGGCACTGTATATGCTTTAATCACCTTTAAGGTTATTCCTGGACAAAGGTTACCAAATCTAGCAATTACTACTACCATGAATAGGTACACTGAAATCAGTAGTAAACAGTATGCTTGGCAGCTATCTGCAAGATGGAAGATTGTTGAATATCATTGTGACAGGTTCCCACCCTTGGGATGATACCGGCTGTGCTAAGATACCACCAAGCCAGGCTATTAAGTCTCCTCCAGCACACCCCAAAACATGGCTACCCCTAACTGCAGAATGACAGACCCTGAGATCAGCTCTGGGAAGCTGCAGTGTAAGGGACTTGCCCCAGCACTCAGTTGTCTACCTCCCTTGGAGTTCAGACCCAAAGCTATGTTATAAGATCCGCCTCCTTCCTCATGTGGAGAAAGATGTACACAGCTTCATACTCTGCCCTCCCCACTTATGAACTGCACAAATGGTGTTATATTATAAACAAGACATTTAATGTATTCGCTACAGAAAGTGGATTTTAAGTGGTTAAAGAGGTAGCAAACAGAACAAAACAGATTACTAAGCAAATAAAACAAAGCATGCAAGCTAAACTTGTTTCACTAAAGAAATTAATTACAAATGGTAATTCCTTACCCTAGATATTGTTGCAGGCAGATTATAAAAGTACTTGAAAGGTAGCTGCACTGGACCACAGCATGGAACCTCAAGTATTCTTACTTAGAATCTGGATGCCATTCCAACTTGGGCCCAACTCTTCTCCCTCTAGTTCAGGTCTTTTTCAGTGTCTCTTTGGATGGGGACCTCAGGTTTGACAGACAACAGCTTAATGGATTCTGATTAGTTCTTTACCTTATATAAATCCAAGAGGCATTCTGTCCAGGCAGTGGCATGCATGTCCTGTCGCTTCCATGATCATACCTGCTCCTTGCTCTTGAATTCCTGGGTTTGACCTTGGACTTTGCCTCCTGATTTGGACTCTGAAACCTAATCAGACTCGTACTTTTGGTACTGACCCCGGCCAAGAACCTGACTATGAATTCATCAGCTACTGCCAACCTCAGGTTTGTCCCTTCTCTGACTTTTGGCCCTGACTGCTCTTAGTTTAAACAAAATTGTTTTGAGGACGGCAATTCAGAGACAATTCAATTTAAAATACAGATCTTTGCATTTCTTCATGTTGTTTCATTGCACTCTCAAAAATTTTTGTTTCTGATGACTAGTCTTCATTATAGCATATAGTTATGACATTACACTCCATATTCTTATGAAAATATTCTTCTGACATGGATATACCCTATGTAAAAGATGGCTCATGTAAAATGTCATTGTTTCCCATTTATGATTTATTAAATGTGATTATCCAATTTGTATGTCTGTATCATTTTGTAACAGACTCTGCCCTTCTTATGAATGCCCCACAGAGTTCAAGGTGGGTCTTGTAGTCTCTACCTAGCTGTGTGGGGGAGAGGAAGTTTCCGGTATGTGGCCTAGGACCAGGCCTCTTCATATCCCCTGTTGTGGCTGCTGGGGGGGACCCAGGCCCACCCACTCCTTTGGGTCCCAGCCCAGGGACCCTATAAGTAACAGTTACCTGCTGAGTCTCAAAGTGGTTAGTTGCTGTCACATCCCTGGGCCATTTTCTCAGAAAGCTGCTCCATCCAGCCCTTTCTCTTGGGCCTGGTGGTCAAGTTCTCCCTGTTCCAGGTACTGCAAGAGTTGCTTTTGGCTTACTGGCTAGTCTTCAGTGGTGGGACCTGGTTCTGACCAGGTATGAAGTCCAGCTCCTACTCAGAGCTGTCCAGAGTGCTGCTGTTCCCCCAGGTTATGTCTACACTACAAAGTTAATTCGAACTAACGGACGTTAGTTCAAATTAACTTTGATAGGCGCTACACTAGTGCTCCGGTAGTTCGAACTTAATTCGAACTAGTGGAGCGCTTAGTTCGAACTAGGTAAACCTCATTCTACGAGGACTAAGCCTAGTTCGAACTAGTGGGAGGCTATCCCTCCCCAGCTTTCCCTGGTGGCCACTCTGGCCAACACCAGGGAAACTCTATTGTCCCCCTCCCAGCCTCGGTCCCCTTAAAGGGGCACGGGCTGGCTACGGTGCAAGCCTGCCAGCACCCAGCTAGCAGACCCTGCACCTGGCACGGCTCGAGCCAGCCACCCGATGCCCCCCAGCCCTCCCCCTCTTCCCGGGACCAGGCTGGCGGCTCCCGGGAGCCTGCCCAGGTCCGCAAGAGGTAGGCGCCCGCCTGGTCTAGTGCAGACATTGTGGACCTCATCCACGACCTCCGCACTAGGCACAGGAATGTGGCCGTCTAGGGCAGGAGAGCTGCCAGCCCGGCCACCCGGGAGCAGGTTGGCATGAAAATCAAGGTGGTCCACTGAGACCCCCGACCCTGAGCCCTGAGCTTAGAATGGCCGTACTGGGTCAGACCAAAGGTCCATCTAGCCCAGTAGCCTGTCTGCCGACAGCGGCCAACCCTAGGGAACCTGGAGGGGATGGACCGAAGACAGTGACCAAGCCATTTGTCTCGTGCCATCCCTCTCCAGCTTTCCACAAACTTTGGGCAGGGACACCACTCCTACCCCCTGGCTAATAGCACTCCATGGACCCAACCTCCATGACTTGATCTCACTTCTCTTTAAACTCTGTTCTAGTTCTAGCCTTCACAGCCTCCTGCAGCAAGGAGTTCCACAGGTTGACTCTTTGCTTTGTGAAGAACAACTTTCTGTTACTAGTTTGAAGCCTGCTACCCATTCCTTTCCTTTGGTATCCTCTAGTCCTATTATGGGAACTAATGAAGAACTTTTCTTGATGCACCCTCTCCACACCACTCATGCTTTTATAGACCTCTATCCTATCCCCCCTCAGTCTCCTCTTTTCTAAACTGAAAAGTCCCAGTCTCTTTATCCTCTCTTCATATGGGACCTGTTCCAAGCCTCTGATCATTTTAGTTGCCCTCCACTCTCCCACCCTCTCTCTTCCCCTCTCCCACCTCCTTTTCCCAGTCTCCCCGAGTTTTGTTCAATAAAGAGAGATTCTATTTTTGACCACACGTTTTCTTTATTTTGTACATCAGGAAGGGGGGCTAGGGAAGGGTAAGTGGAAGGAGGTGAGGGAGGAATGGGGTACGAGCCCCCGATGGGGAGGACTGGGCTGGCTCTCTGGGCTTCTGGGGGTGGAGGCTCTCCTGCAGCCCCCCAATTGTCCCCTCTCCCCAGATGGCAGCCTGCGGCAAGTGCAGCCGGTCTGATGGCCGAGTGCTGTGATGTACCGAGTGTGGGCACTCAGGGCACTCCAAGCCAGGACTGCTTTGCAAGCGGGGCACCCCTCAGAACTGTCTGTCCAGGGTGGGGGTTGGGTCCCTTTAAGCACAGCCCTCGGCTAGCCTGAGGCAGCAGCTCCATGCTCTAAGTCCTCATCTGATGCCCTGCTGGCACTGCTTTCGGCCATTCTTAACCCTGGTTCAGGGTCCACTTAATGTGGACATGCTAGTTCGAATTAGCAAAACGCTAATTCGAACTAGTTTTTTAGTCTGGATCGAATTAGCTTTTAGTCTGGATCCGTTAGTTTTAGTCTGGATCGAATTAGCTGTAGTGTAGACATACCCCCAGTCATCCCTTAGATCTGCTTGGGTAGAGCTCCAGAAAGGAACTGCTAAGCCCTGAACTAGCAGCTTCTTTAATATTGGCCTGCTGCACCCTGATTAGCTGCAGCAGAGGCTGCCACTCTATTCTGTTTGGAGGACCTCTCTTCTTCTCCTGTTGCTTGGCAGGGTGCAGAAAGGCCTCTAGCAGTGATATCTGGGCCTTGGCCACCCCATCACACATTTCTATATCTGAAGTTAGAAATATTGAACATATATTTGTATTTCAAGTGCACTATTTTGAATGTCACTCACAGCCCACCAACAGGGTGTCAGCCGACGGTCAGGGCAGTGTGTGTGTGTGTGTGTTTCCGAGAAAAGGTTTAACGTCCGTGTCTTTACTGCTAGGATCGGGGTCCCGTCGCAGAGGGTGGCCAGCAGGCCAACAGACGCCCCTTTATATAGGAAGAGCTTATTACACCTTAGATTTTAGCTGCTAGAACACAAAGTTCCTTCGCAGCGGGCAGCCTGGGGAAGGCTGAAAAGTGCCCCAATGGATCTGTCACCTGGGAGTGACACAGATCCAAACGCCCAAGCTCTTCCTATGACTGTCTTTTTATGACTGGCTGAAGTTCTTTTAAATTGTGCTTGGTTCTGTTACAGCAACTGAAGGAGTCAGGTTAAAACTTAAACAGTTACAGGTTTATGAAAAAGACTTATAAATGCATATGGTTACAATGGCTATTGCTCTATTTCTTAACTGCTAGCAAATATAGATTTAAAAAAAAATAGTTACAAAGAAAATAAAGATAGAAAATAGAAATAATGGTACCAAGTGACAGCTTAATCTTTAAAGAGCTCTAAGTCTATGTGTACACTTAAGACAAAGGATCACATCCAGGTACAATTTTTACCCCTTTCTGTGCCTCTCGACTCCAGCGTGTCAGGCCAGGGCCGGTCTCTCAATTCCTAGGAAAGACGAATACGAGGTGGGCGTCCCCTCTGGAACCTCGGGAGAGCAAACACCTAACCCGATCAGCAGATAGATGGTAGATTGACACTCAGAGTAAATGTGCTGCTGGACCCATCTTTATACCCCTGGGGGCCCGTATCCTCTTTCTTATCTTAAGATGCCAAATTGTACTGGTCCGTTTTGTGGCACCAGTTCTTAGAAGCAAGTTTCAAGTTAATTTACACTTGCAAGAGAGAGAACTAAATTGTGAGTACTAGACATTTTTTTACTGGGCGAGAGATTCCTCCCCCCGCGGACGGCTGTGTGTTCGTATCAATATGGGTTAAGTCAAGGACACTCCTTAGCAGCCTCTTGGTCAGCAATTGGCATATCTCTGTTTACAGCCATTCATGGTCACACAGCCTAGGCCTTCTGCTCTGCGCGCCCTGCATGCTCCAGGCAAGCAAAAATGGATGCTACAAGGGGAGGTTCCTGTCTGGCTACACAGGGGGAGCGAGGCAAAGGAGACAACTGCTCTGGTGGTGGCAGCAGTGGCAGCCAGAGCCCCAGGCCTTTAAAATCACCACTGGAGTCCCGTGCAGTGCTTCAGAGTCCAGGAGGGCTTGGGGGAGAGGGGCATGATCTGGGTGGCACTGAGGATTAGCTGCCTCAATCCTGCCCCTTCTGCCCAAGGCCCCGCTATGTCCAAGCAGATCAGGGGAAGTGGAATACAAGTTGCTACAGCTTCCATTAGGTGGCAGTCTAGGGATATCAGCTGCCTGGTGGCTCTGCAGGCCTGGTTTTTAGACCTGCAGGTCATCATTTGAATATGTTGCTTCTACTGAATGTGTTACTGCCAAATACCTGATTGACATCTGGAGACACTGTCTGGGATAATTTCTTTCCTTTGCTATCATTGTTTTTGCAAGAGCAGTTTGTGTTATTATACAATAGATGAGAAATGTGGCTTCATCCCTAGGTAGTAGAATTGGGATATATAGCATAATCCTTCTCTAATGTCATCTTTGCTATTTTGTCTGCACATTTCTAAATATATCTGTGAGCCTAGGTGCCCAACTGAGTTCAACAACAGCTCCAGTCAATTTCAGATATTCACAGCTATGTATGATGTTAGGGCATCTCTCTTGTCCCCTTATTTTGATTCCTAGTAGAGACTAGATAACATCCTGTAGGCTATTATCTGTTATGTGTAACTCCCTCATGGGTAAATATTAACTAGCCAGTTTAAGGCTAGGATAAAGGCAAACAATTCAGCTATACACACAGGTATGTGATGGCCCAGATCATGCTGTGTTCACACTGGTGAACATTCATGTAAGTAATCCCATTGGCTTCAGTGGAACTACTTGCATGAGCAGATGTACAATTTGGCCTTTTTGAATCTGCATAATTCAACTCAATGGGAGATGTGTCATTGACTTGATGTAACAAAAACTGACTATTACTATTATTATTATATGGTACTGTACCCAGGGCTTTCTCACTGAAGACAGAGTCTTGACCTGTTGCTGCCCCACCTCTCCAGCCAGATCACCTCTTAAATTCAGCCCCCTTTCAGGGTAGCAAAACCCTTTATCAATAGACATTGGCAGCTCAATAAATGTTTGCCTTTTCCAGATCTTCAGCTCTATCTCTGGAATTTAAACAGGCTGAATCTCAGGCTTTTAGTAACAAGCCTTACCCTCTCTAGGAATGCCTGGAGGAGCCACCTTTGCTGCTGTTCTCCTGGAGTAGGGTATAGTAGAGCCATAGGGCCTCCAGGAGGGAGAACAGAAGGCCCAGGTATGTTCTTTTCCAACAGTAACAAATAAAATTCTAATAGAATCAACTGTTTTTCCTCCATTCGTTCAAGAATTTGAAATTATCACATGCTTTTTTAAATTTGTTCTGCTTGATCATTGGTACATCAGCTACCCAAAAGTATACAATAAAATTGTACTTATTTATATCCGGGTACTACAAAACTTTTTATTACTTTAAAGAAAGTGATGCTAAGGGAATAGGTATCTTATTAGTGTCTTGTTTCTGAGCACATTCTTAAGAATGGGCTCCTGATACTGTAATATTGTTAGTGAAGGATCTACAGTTAGCTCCATGCTGATCGAAATTTTACAGTCATGTTTGAGTAACTTTCACTTCTGTTACTTAAAATATCATCTTTACTTTTTTATCAATTGCTAACATATGCAGAAGGAACCCTTTAGGGAAATGATCAATCACTAATGGCTATTTCTTTAAAAGATTCTCTAGTATCACTTGTGAGTTAGGTCTCCTTAATAGAATTCTACAACAATATGATATAAATGAACATTAATTAAATTCATTATTGATACATGAGCTGAGTAAATTGAAGTGATTAATCAATCCTCCAAACATTTGCCATTTTCAGCTATCACAGATTGGAGTGTACCATTAAACTCTACACATCTGACAAAAATATGAAATTATTTATGACATTCCAAAATTTCTCTGATTGTAAGATACAGATATCACAGCACTGCATTCAGATTTCCCAGTTCAGGTTTAATTTCAAAATCAGTTACATGAGGCTGCATTCACTTTCAAGTTGGAGCTGCTGTTAACACATTTTGACCTGATTCACTATTGCCTTGCACCTTATGCAGTCATTACACCAGTGCCAAATATGTGTAAAATGCTACCAGATCAAAAAGGGAGCATTTTGCATACACTGTGTATTGGTAAATGTAACTGCACATGTTGCAGTAAAATGGAGAATCAAGCCCTCTGCCTCTAATAAAGAAGCATGCAAAGTGTCCTAATCATATAAATCTATTTTCTCTGATAATTTTAGAGCTTGGATTTTATAATCTAAGCTTAATTTTAACCATGTTTCTTGAACACTAACTACATTAGGGGTTTGTATTCTCATATATATGAAAAGTCCCTTTTCTGTGTGTGTACATGTGTGCGTATTTACCATTTCAGAGTAAATAAAGAGCACTGATTAAATACAACCATTGTGAAGTGTACTTATTGTAACAAGCTTGTGTTTACTGTCACTGGAGAAGCAATTTAATACTAAATGGTTTTCTGAATCTTTAGAGATCATTTTTAAGACTTTCATTCTTTCTCATGTCAGAGAAAACAGCAGTAAACTGGCTATTATAAGCCAGCCTGCATTTCTACTATGTTTGCGGTATTTATCAGGATTCTTTTCCATGACTCCTTTTTGGGCCACGTTTTATGTTTCATGTCATTTACTGTGCCAGAATTGTATTGCACCATACTACTGTTACTGGTATAAACCATCCTCTCCTGCAGAAAATCCTACAGGATGCATCTAAAAGGGAGGAAATCTTCAAGAGGATACTCCCTTTATGATCACATCAGGGAGAGGACAAACCTGAGTGATAGCCAGGAGACAGTACACGCAAGCATTGCACCTCCGCAGTACCTCTGGCCCCTTGTCACTCCCCTCTCCCCTTTTCTCTAAACATACAGAGAGAGAGAGAGAGAGAGAGAGCAGTGCATCTGCATGTAAGCCACAACACCCAGGCCTATCTCCTGGGCAAAGAGAAGGGCAACCACAGGAAAAATTATACAAACTCAGGCTATATTTATCCTTTGTGTGTGTGTGTGTGTGTGTGTGTGTGTGTGTGTGTGTGTGTGTGTGTGTGTGTGTTAGTTTAAATAACAGTCCCAGAAAGTAGCCAGATAATTACTGATGCTAACAAAAAGGGAGATGTTTCCCCCACTTGCTATTAACACCCCCATGGCCAGATCATACAATCTGACATTTCAGAGGTGCATACTCATGCAAAAACAAACAGCTAAAAATGTGCATTAATTTAAACGAAAAAATCACTATTTTTGCACACCTACATGTTAAAATAATACTAGATGGTGAAGTAGTTTATGCGGAATGAGGTATAACAGGACAAAAGTAGGAATTATAGCAAAAATACACTGCATTTTGATTGCTAGTTTGTCTGCTGGGAAATTCTAGCAGAAACTTACTCTGAATGATACACAAGAACCCAAGGGGAGAGAGATTTAGAAGTTCAAACCCACAATAACTAATAAAAAATACTCCATTTTGTCAGCCTTGCATAGGTTATGTCTACCCTTGGAGCTGATTCCCAGCTTGCATAGATGTACCCATGCTCTCTCTACTCAAGCTGAATGGCCAGGGTAGCACAGGCAGCATCTGGGGCTAGGATTCCAAGTACATACTCAGAGGGTGGGGCAGGTACTTGCATGGAGGGACTAGCCTGAGACATCACCCAGGCTACCCCAGCTACACGATACTGGTAGTGTGTGAGCTTGAGAAAAGTGAGTTTGGATATGTCTACAGGAGCGGGGACTTGCACCCATATCACAGAGTCAGAGAACACTGGAACTGGAAGGGATCTAACTGAATCCAATCCCCTACCCTCATAGCAGGACCCAGTACCATCTAGACCATCTCTGATGGATGTCTGTCCAACCTATCTAACCTGCTCTTAAATATCTCCATAGATGGAGATTCTGCAACCTCCGTAGGCAACTTATTCCAGTGTTTAGCCACCCAACAGGTACGAAGATTTACCTAATGTCCAACTTAAACCTTCCTTGCTGCAGTTTAAGCCCATTGCTTCTTGTCCTATTCTCAGAGGCCAAGAAGAACAAATTTTCTCCCTCCTCCTTGTGATACCCTTTTAGATACCTGAAAACTGCTATCATGTCCCCTCTCAATCTTCTCCTTTCCAAACTAAACAAGCCCAATTCTTTCACTTTTCCTTCATAGGTCATGTTTTCTGGACTTTTAATAATTTTGTTGCTCTTCTCTGGACCTTCTCCAATTTCTCCACATCTTTCTTGAAATGTGGTGCCCTGAACTGGACACAATACTCCAATTGAGGCCTAATCAGCACAGAGTAGAGCGAAAGAATGACTTCTCGTGTCTTTGCTCACAACACTCCTGTTAATGCATCCCAGAATCATGTTTTCATTTTTTGCAACAGCATCACACTGTTGACTCATAGTTAGCTTATATGTTCGTCATATTGCTTAATGCCCTGCTGGAAAGTGCTCAGATAAGTTAGCAATGAGGGTGATACAAGAGCCTATGTAGAATACAACAGAATAGAATCTGAGAATAAAATTGTATATAGCTTTCTGAAATTGTTTTTGGGGTTTTGAACTTGATCTTTATGATAACTGAGGGGGATATTTGATTTCAATGCTCTCCATTACTCAATGGCAGAATTGCTGGGATTATTGGACAGTGTTACAGAAAGTTTTGCAATGATCTTTGTTCAGAGAACTGAATTATTTGGTTGCTCTTTCCTTTATTGTATTGCCTCTGGTTTTCTTTAGAAGACGAGCAGGCAGATACCCTCCTGACTTTTGCTTTCTGCATTCCCCTGTTCTTTTACCATTTGCTTGCTCTGAGTTGTTCTTTTGGTGGCCTGAGGCACCCTTTTCCGCCCAAAATCAGCACAGAAGAGCCCTCATGTATGGACCTCTGCACATGAAGGCTGGCTCAGCCACATTAGGTGCAAAATTCCCCTCTCCCTCCTCTTCCTGAGTCTGGGTTAACACTGGAGGAGAAAATTAAGTTGAGGCAGGCCAGGAAGAGGCACAGGCAGGAGGAGACATGGAGGGATGCACATAGTCTCCCCTCTTGTTGCTTTAATCAGAAAAGATCCTGTCCTTGTGCAGATAACACAGAATCTGTTGGAGTCTTTAGGGTTCGCCTTGGAGAAGGGGATGGCCCTGCAGTTTTTCCTACAAAGCAGGGGTGCAGGATGGTGGGGGAGCAGTATGGGGAGGACATTATTGTAGAAATGTCTTCCCCAGAAGCCTCCTCTTTGGGTTTCATAATGGTCATGGATGCTCTGGCCCTCTCCGAAGACAGTTTGGTTCTCCCTGTATTCATGCTATTTATTATTATGCATGTGTATGGCAGTTGCACCTAAAGGAACCTGTTGATGATCATTACTTCAGACAGATCTGTTTTTCCTAAAGTAGCTTCCTATGATGGTAGCAGCAGATTGTTGACATGAGTGTGGTTTAGTAGGCGATCGTTTCCACAGGGGGTGGTTCTGTTTGCTAGTCCATAATTTTGGTCACCCAAAAAAAGTTTTCACACTGCTAAAATTAGTCCTGCAGGTCATTTCTCTTTCCTGGATTTAGTCATTCTGGTACAGATGTCTCACAAATCCTTATGAGGCTAGAGACACTTGTGAATTCCTACCATGTTAAAAAAGAAAAGGTGAGAAGGGGTCACGTGGATGTAATTCAAGAGGCCTGTATTAGAGAGAGGCACACATTTTAGAATTTGTAACCACTCAGGGTTTAACCTCAAGCACTAACAGGAAATGTTCTGTGCTATGATTATGAAATTAAATGCCTGATTGTAACAAAGAGACCAGTCAGTAAACAGGATTGCTGAGCCTTTACTGTAATATGTCTCAATGTTTGTGCTTCTGATAATCATCATCTCTACTCAGCCACCCCTAGGATCCTCTGTTTGAACTTTCTGGGTTGTTTAGCTTTTAACAAGTCCAAACACCATAGAAATTTATTCCATTGGGCCGGGGATAGAGAATTCACAAATCTGCTAAAAGACTGGCAATAAGCTACCCATCTTCTTTCACATTCAGCACATTCACAGAATATAATGATCTGCCAAATATTGATTTCATATCTTAAATTTTGCATCCTTGGCTATTCTTAGGGGGCCTCCAATTCCCTTCACATTGCAGTTGCAGGAAACGTTGCCTTCAAAAATGTATTTATTGTGAGTGGAATGTCCGCTCAGAGTGAGAAGCAGGAAAGGCTTCACCTAAGGTAATGAGGCAAGACCGAGAACTTGAAAAGAATTAAATAAATCAAAGCAAGTGAGAAGAGAAAGAGGGAAGAGAAAAGAAGAGCAGAGCAGCAGGTGGTGGATACTGTGAGGACAGGAAGATGGAGGGAAGAGGAAAGAGTAGGGAAAAGAGTTGTCAAGGGGAGAATGCCCATTACCATGTCAAAATCAGATACTACAGCTTCTGGGGACAGTATGGAATGGCACAATCCATTTTCTAGGCGTGTACAGCGGCAGAATGTGCATACAAATTTACAGCACTTCCGTCCATATTGAAAAAAGAAACTTGGAAAACAAAGAAACTTGGAAAACTCAGGAACTAGTTTAGCAAAATGGGCCTTTGAGGCTCCTGCAGAGCAATAGTACAAGAAAACATATTTCAAAATGCTAGCTTCAGGAAGCCAAGCCTTGCAACACTCGGGCTATGAATTCTCCGTAGAGTTAACACAGGCCATAAGCACCTGGACAGCCACACTGCAGAGCCAGATTCAAGTTACTGCTTCCTCACGGATTCTGCACGGCTGTGTCTACATTGGCCCCTATTCCGTAATAGGGATGCAAATGTAGCACTTTGGAATAGGCAAATCCGCGGGGGATTTAAATATCCCCTGCGGCATTTGCATTAACATGGCTGCCGCTTTTTTCCAGCTTGTAGATAAGCCGGAGAAAAGTGCCAGTCTGGACGCGATCCTCCGGAAAATAAGCTCTTTTCCAGAGGATCTCTTATTCCTACTTTCAAGACTGGCGTCCAGACTGGCGCTTTTCTCCGGCTTATCTACAAGCCGGAAAAAAGCGGCTGCCATGTTAATGCAAATGCCGCGGGGGATATTTAAATCCCCCGCGGATTTGCCTATTCCAAAGTGCTACATTTGCATCCCTATTACGGAATAGGGGCCAATGTAGACACAGCCCATGGGTATTGCTAAGTCCTCTGGGGGCATGCGACATCATTCTTTCCCAGTGAATTGTGAGCCAATGTGTATGTCCTTGTGGACAGATGGGGGAGATTGAGGGAAGATACTGGAGGCACTGTACATTTGGGTAATTTAACCTGGGCCTTCACTGTAAAAGGGATGGGTCACCAGGCTAAGATGAAAGTAGAACCCAGGATTAGCCTTTATCCTACTGACGCCTGCTAACCTGGGTTGAAAAAAGAGTACGTGTTCAATCAAAATGAAGGACCCTTGCCAGTTCAAGGTGGCTCTTTATATTGCTTGTATAACTCTTATCTCAGGCTCCTGAAAACAGGTGAAGCTAGTTGCTTCTCCAGAAGCTCAAACCTCAAGGGCTATGTATCTGAATAGCATTGGGATTTTCCATCCATAACATCAAGTACTCAAGATAGGCCTGTGACATCTGTCACAAGAAGATTTTGTATGTGTGTTGGAGGGGAGAAGGGGCAACAGCAGAGTAAGAGCATAGTTAGTTTTGCAGTGAAGACAAACTCTCAGAATGTGAGAAAGTCATACCATCATCAGTTTGAAGTTTTTCTTGGAGGGAGCTAAAATCCATTGACAATTCAAGACATCAATGCTACCATGGTAAAAAAGGGAATTTAATTGTAACTGTTCTAAAGTGGACACAAGGATGTGCATGAACATATGCATGTGTGTGAGCAATACAAATACTGACTGGTTAGAAGGGCAAAAACAGTAATATATTATTTCAATGGAAAACAAATGTCTATAGATACAATCACCAGGCACAATCACCAGATCTTCCTCTGGGTGCAGGAGCAGCTCCTGAAGATTTCCCCCCTCCCCTGCAGGATTACAGTTTTGAAACAGAAATAGGACCCAGCAGCGATGTTTCTGAGGCTCCCCGCTGCCTCTGCAGGCCAGATCTGGTGGCTTGGTGGGCCAGATTCGGCCGCAGACTGTATTTTGCCCAGGCCTAATCTAGACCATCCCTGACAGGTGTTTTTCTGAACTGTTCTTAAAATCCTCCAATGATGCAGATACTACAACCTTCCATGGAAGCCTATTCTAGTGCTTAACTATCCTTACAGTTAGAAGAGTTACTCTAAATCTCTGCTGAAATAGATTACGCCAATTATTTCTTTTCCTACCTTCAAGTAGATATGAAAAACAATCAATTACAGTCCTTTTTATAAAAGTCCCTGACATATTTGAAGATTATCAGCTTCTCCTTATAGTCTTTTCTCAAAACTAAACATTCCCAATTATTTTAAACTTTGCTTATATATTGTTTTCTAAAACTTGTAGCATTCTTGTTGGTCTCCTCTGGATTCTCTCCAATTTGTCCACATCTTTCTGAACATTATACTACCTCTGATGTCTCATCAGTGCCAAAGACATTGAGACAATTACCACCCATGTCTTTTATACCACACACCCCAGAATTATATCAGCATTTTTTTTGCAATTGTGTCACATTGTTGGCTTACATTCAATTTATGATCACCTATACTCCCCAGGCGCTTTTCAGTAGCCAGTTATTCTCCATTTCGTAGTTATGCATTTGATTTTTCATTACTTATTTTTACTGAATTTAATCTTATTGATTTCAGCCCAGTTCTAAAATTTGTCAAGGTCATTTTGAATTCTAATCCTACTCGCCAATGTGCTTCTAACCGCTCCCAGTTTCATGTCATCTGCAAATTTTATGAGCATACTCTCCACTTCATTACATTTCATTAAAGAAAATATTATATTCTATCAGACCAAAGTCTGATTCCTATGCGATCCCACCAGATATGTCCCTCACCACCAATTTGACAACAAACCATTGATACCTACATTTTGAATATTGTCTTTTAACCAGTACTGCAATAACCTTTTAAAAGTTTTGTATAGACAATACCTAGATTTGCTGATGGGACTGTCATGTGAGACTGTGTCAAAACCCTTATGAAAATCAAGATTTATCACATCTACTGCTTCTCCGCATCCACTAGGATAATAACAACATCAAAGAAGGACATTAAATTCCTTTGCCATAAATTGCTCTTGATAAATCCATGTTGGTTATTCCTCAAAACACTATATCCAGTAGGTGCTTACAAATTGATTTTTTACTAATTTGTTCCAATATCTTGTTCCAAAGCTGGGCCGAATGGTCTATAATTCCCCTCCCATTGTAAAAACAGGTACTACTGTATATTTACCCTTCTCTAGCCCTCTTGGATCTCACCTGACCTCCATGAACTCCCAAAGGTCATCACCAATGGTTCCAAGATTGCTTCAGCTAATTCCGTAAGTATTGTAGGAAGAATTTCATCAGGACCTGCCATCTTGAATACAGCTTGTTTAATTAAACAGTCTTTAATCTGTTCTTTCCCTATTCTAGCTTGTGTTCCTTCTCCCTTGATGGTAATATTGTGTTAAGTACCTAATCACAAGTAACTTTTTAGTTACTGTGCTATTCTTTTGTACACATCTTTAGCAATATGTTCATGTTTCCTCTTGTTGAAGAATTCTTTTCTTATTTTGAATCACAAGAGAGCTTATGATGAAGCAATATTGGCCTTTTACAATTCTTCCTAACTTGCCTTTGCAATAGGATAGCTTGCTGTTGTAGCTTTAACATTGTCTCTCTGAGAAACGGTCAGCTCCCCTGAACTCTGTTTTCCCTAAAATGTTCTTCCCATGGGATCAATTTTGCCTACCAATTTTGAGTTTGTTAAAGTCTTGCTTTTTTGAAATCTATTGTCCTTATTTTGGTGCTTTTGATATTTCTGTCATTTGTTTTAGAAATGTCTCATTGGCCTCCTTTCCCTGATTTTTTAGTGTATACTAGACATCTACCATGTCACCCAGGGTTTTTTATCTTCACGGAGAGACTTTCAACTGGTCTGTTACTCACGTCCTTCTGGACCTCAGAACAGAAGAGTACATTCTTGATGCATAACACCGTACAGCTTCTCTTTTTTACCTGCCTCTTTCCTGAGCAAGCTATCCCCCACTTTACCAGGATTCCTGTCATGAGATCATCACAGAAAGTTTCTGTGTTGCCATTTAAGTTGTGGAAGCAAAGGGATTTGTACGTAGTCATTTTGAGTTTGGTTAGCCTAACTCATGCTAACTCTGAGACCTAACAACACGAGAGCTGTTTTCACCTCTCTTTTGAGATAAGGATAGAATGCTGACTCTAGTGAAGACCTTGAGATAAGGTGGCATCTGAAGGGAATTGTTATGGGAAGGGGAATAACTGTTTATTGTTATTATATATAACAGACAGTATAAATATTGGCTTCTAATTGTTTTGTATTTGACGATCTGCCTAGCAGTAGCTTCCTCCCTTGCAATATTGCTCGAATAAACTGTCTCTGACTACTTGTTGCCCACAAACGCAGAGTGAAAGCTTGTTTTCTTCCACAAAGTCATACTTCATTTTATATGCCCCCAATTCCAGTTCTTCCTGTTTATTCTTCATACTCCTTTTTATTTCTGTATACATATAAGATGCAGATTCCCTCTAATGTCTGTCTGTTGAGATCACCATCTCCCCCAATGCCTCCTTTTTTTCCCCTCCAAGTACTCTGATGCCAGTCCTGACTACATTGATGTGCAGGGGCCAGATTTCTCCTTCCTCTGTTGACATTGGCGATTTTTCTAGAGTAAGCATGTTTGCATTAGCCAGCCTCAAGCTAGTGCACTAAAAATAGCAGCATAGATGTTGTGGCTGGGGTAGAGGCACTGGCTAGCCACCCAAACTCAAACCTAAGGTATTGGGTGGGGTTCAGAGCCCAAGCTGGCTCTCTGTTTAGCATACTAGCTCAATCCCATCTCCCCCCCCCCCCCCCCCACTCCCTTCAGGGCAAATCTGTCCACCTGGGCTGGGAAGCTCACTGTGAGCCACAATTTTTAGTCACACCCTACGCAGGTGGGTTTGTAGGGAGTTGTGTACTTTGGATGTCAATGATAATGTCATCACACATTCCGTTTTTCTTTCTGTGTGCTGTCTTTCCTTCTATTTGAGGGAACTAACAGGTGAAATGATAAGGTCACTCAGATCCAGACTAGCCTGAATGCATTTGTGTTGCCAGGTCCAAGTCTACAGACTGTAAGTTGATGAGCTATTCCATTATCTGTGGAAGGTGAAGTCATGCTCCAAACAACTGCATCATTCTAGTTCCTTTCTTTATTAATGTAAAAACACAGATTCTAAGCAAACCAAATCTGTCTCACTGCCTTTAAGGGCTTGTCTTAGCCCTTGTCTCCAGGGTTCCGCAGATCTGCTAAGTTAATTCTTCCCCACAGCTGTTTCCCGCTCCATGTAGGTGTCCTCTTCTCATGACTTCTACCTTGACAGGTGCAGAGTTCCCCTGCCAGGTCCTTCCTTCACTCCGATCCTCTCTGATCTGTTCCTCATCCTACGAGAAGGAAGCCCTATGTGTGATTTCCTATAGGGAACATGACTAGGAGTGGGCATGTGTCCTGCAAGTATATTCCAATTTCAAAAGCCTGAAGGGATGTAACTGGAACACTCTGTTGAATGCATTCACCTGAAAGTTCAATGTCCTGTTACAAACATCACATTATCTCTGGCTGAGATGCATCTAGTTTCACTCATTAAACATTGATGTTCCTCAGGCTCGTACCTGCAAGATGGATCCATGGCCATCTGGTTAAAATTAAGTGTGAAATGGAGAGTATTAATGATTTCTTATAGGAGGGCAGAATGCACACGCAAAATCTATTTAGAAAAATGCATCCTGTGAATAGAAGTTCTACCATGTACGAATGCACAGTGTGCACATAGGTGTATCCTTGCACAAAATTGCACATGCAGGTACAGAGGCTACCTGCTGAAAATAAAATCCTCTGAGTTTAGCCCTTCCATCTGTAAAATGGAGATAGTACTGCCCAGCTGACAGGGGTGTTGTGTTAATATGTACGGAGCAATCTCAAAATGTGCTCAAAATGATGTTGTACTGGGGACAGAATAAGTGCAAATAACTCAAATAATGGAGCTCAGTTTTCAAGTATGAAAGTATTATCGCTCCAGTATTATCACTCTTATACTGGAGTGTTCAAATCAAAATTCAGACGCACTTATCAACATCTGATTTGATACATAAATGCTGCTTTGCACACATAACTGCAGTACTTGGATTTGTCAATTAACAAATGTTTGAAAATTGGGCTTATGATCTTTTCTTGTTCATTTTCATTAATCCTACAAGTGGTATTGCTTGTCTTGCATTTTGCTAAGGATTCCCCAAGGGCAGATCTACACTACCACTTATGTTGATATAATTTACACTACTCAGAGGTGTGAGAAAAATCACCCTCCTGACCAATGCAAATTACAGCAACCAAAATGCTCTCTACACTAGTGCTACGTCAGCAGGAGATGCTCTTCCAGAGTATGTCTACACTACAGCACTAATTCGAACTAACTTAGTTCGAATTAGTTAATTCGAACTAAGCTAATTCGAATTAGCGCATCTAGACTTAAAAACTAGTTCGAATTAGCATTTTGCTAATTCAAACTAGCATGTCCACACGGAGTGGACCCTGAACTGAGGTTAAGGATGGCCGAAAGCACTGCCAGCAGGGCATCAGATTAGGACTTAGAGTGTGGAGCTGCTGCCTCAGGCTAGCAGAGGGCTGTGCTTAAAGGGACCCGACCCCCACCCCGGACAGACAGTTCTCAGGGGTTCCCCGCTTGCAAAGCAGTCCTGGCTTGGAGTGCCCTGAGTGCCCACACTCGGCACATCACAGCACTCGGCCATCAGCCCGGCTGCACTTGCCACAGGCTGCCATCCGGAGGGGGGGCAAATCGGGGGGCTGCAGGAGAGCTTCCACCCCGAGGAGCCCGCAGAGCCACCCCAGTCTTCCCCATTGGGGGCTCGTACCCCATTCCTCCCTCACCTCCTTCCACTTACACCTCCCTAGCCCCCTTCCTGATGTACAAAATAAAGGACACGTGTTCAAAAATAGAAACTCTCTTTATTGAACAAAACTCGGGGAGACTGGGAAAAGAAGGTGGGAGAGGGGAAGAGAGAGGGTGGGAGAGGGGAGGGCAACTAAAATGATCAGGGGTTTGGAACAGGTCCCATATGAAGAGAGGCTAAAGAGACTGGGACTTCTCAGCTAAGAAAAGAGGAGACTGAGGGGGGATATGATAGAGGTCTATAAAAGCACGAGTGGTGTGGAGAGGGTGCATAAAGAAAAGTTCTTCATTAGTTCCCATAATAGAAGGACTAAGGGATACCAAATGAAATGAATGGGTAGCAGGCTTCAAACTAATAACAGAAAGTTCTTTTTCACAAAGCAAATAGTCAGCCTATGGAACTCCTTGCTGCAGGAGGCTGTGAAGGCTAGAACTAGAACAGAGTTTAAAGAGAAGTGAGATCAAGTCATGGAGGTTGGGTCCATGGAGTGCTATTATCCAGGGGGTAGGAATGGTGTCCCTGGCCTCTGTTTGTGGAAGGCTGGAGATGGATGGTACGAGACAAATGGCTTGGTCAGTGTCTTCGGTCCATCCCCTCCAGGGTACCTAGTGTTGGCCGCTGTCGGCAGACAGGCTACTGGGCTAGATGGACCTTTGGTCTGACCCAGTACGGCCATTCTAAGCTCAGGGCTCAGGATCGGGGGTCTCTGTGGACCACCTTGATTTTCATGCCAACCTGCTCCTGGGTGGCCAGGCTGGCAGCTATCCTGCCCTAGACGGCCATTTTCCTGTGCCTAGTGCGGAGGTCGTGGATGAGGTCCATGATCTCTGCACTAGACCAGACGTGTGCCCGCCTCTTGCGGACCTGGGCAGGCTCCCGGGAGCCGCCAGCCTGGTCCCGTGAAGAGGCGGAGGGCTGGGTGACAGCGGGTGGCCGGCTCGAGCCATGCCAGGTGCAGGGTCTGCTGGCTGGGTGCTGGCAGCGCTTGCACCTGGCACGGGCACCGTAGCCAAACCATGCCCCTTTAAGGGCTCCGGGGCCGGAAGGGGGGCAGAAGAGTTTCCCTGGTGGTGCCCAGAGTGGCCACCAGGGAAAGCTGGGGAGGGCTAGCCTCTCACTAGTTCGAATTAAGGGGCTACACAGCCCTTAATTCGAACTATTTAATTCGAACTAGGCGTTAGTCCGCGTAGAATGAGGTTTACCTAGTTCGAATTAAGCACACCGCTAGTTCGAATTAAGTTCGAACTAGCGGTTTGCATGTGTAGCGCCTATCAAAGTTAATTCGAAGTAACATCTGTTAGTTCGAATTATCTTTGTAGTGTAGACATACCCCCACTGACATAGCTTCTGGCTCTCACAGAGGTGAAGTAGCAGACATGCTACAGCAGGGCAGCTTCATCAATGAAGCTGCACCAATGTAGAGTTTCTAGTATACAGTAGCCCTAAGAAAGTAACAGTCATGTGACTATCTCAAACAATTGCCACCTGCTCAGTCATTTAAAAAATGATCATGCGGGTGAATGACAAAGCTAAATTACTTTAGTGACACAACCTGTCAATCAACGGGATCATTTATGGCAACTGAAGCATGTATACAAACGCTGTATAAAAAGTTTTCCTAAGTTCATTGCAAATATCTGTCTAAGAAGAAAACAGTGTATCATTATGTGGTAAATGTTTCTGTGATTTCTTCTATAATTATTTATATAGTGCTTTCCAGAGAAGAGTCTTCTAACAATGCTGGCAATAATTCTTGCCTGGTATAACACCACTGATTGGAGTTATTGCAATTACATCATAGATAATTTTTTAGTCCACTGGGGGTATGTCTTCCCTAGAGTTAACATGGGTGCTTTTGTTATGTTTTCACTGCCTGTCAAGCATAAGCAAGCAATCATGAGGTAGAGTTAACCTGTGGTAGTCTAACCTGTGATAGCACAGCCACATTATCATGTAGTCATACACCACACCCACACTGGCCTTCACAAACAACTTTCTGGGCACATATCTCATGGTTCACAGTGCTACACCCACTGTACGTCTCTATGCTCACATTTGCAAACTCTTATGGAACAGCTTGCCTGTCCTCTCCGGAGGCTAGACCAGTTCTGTTCATTTCCTGGCAGACCCAACTTGTGGTGATATGGTGTTGAAGGCTGAAGATATAGATCCTGCTCGCCTTGATAACTGGAACTGACAGATACTGCTTCTAATGGAGGGAAATTTTCATTTTTGTGCCAGACCAGGTTCACCCTTTCTCCCAAGGCAATCAAATTAGCTTTCAGGTTATATTCTGAAAACTTCCCTTCAAGGAAGTCCTAATGCACTGATTAACTGATTGCTCAAGACTCAAGAAAACCTCCAGGTCTTAATTTGCCCTTAATGATAAATAGGGTCTGGCCATAGTGGAAGAGGCAGCCAAGTGCAAAATACCCATCCCATGGGCACCACACCGGCATGAAACTGAACAGGAGTCACATATTTTGCAATATTCCTTAGCTCCCTTAGTTTCACTGCTTTTGGCTGGGGTCTGAGCACCACGAAATAGAACTGTGCCTGTCTCCCCAGTAAAAGAAGGCAGTTAGCTCACCTCAATGGGGCTTTGGGTAGGCTTCCTCCCACCTCCTCTCAAAAAAAATCTTCTACATGAAGCAGCCACACCTGTTTAATGCTGCCTCACTGGAGATAGACTGTTACCTGTGAGGGCACACACCATACTGTGCTGCTCTCTGCTCAGCAGGAGCTTTCTCAATGGCACAGGGACCTTGTGTCCACATTCCTTGTCTGAGTTGAATCAAATGTGTTTGATTGATAATGTTCTGCCTGTTGGGGTCCCACACTCAGTTGGCTGCTGTCCACGTGACATCAATGGGATGGTTTGCTTAGCCCCAAATTGCAGGTGAACTATTCCGAGCCCTGAAATGTCCCTGCCTCTCCCTCGTTCTCCTTCCTGTACTCATTGTTCTATGGGGAAGGGGAAAGCCTGGCAAGCCACCTGAAGCCTCTCATAGTCCATTTCCAGTCAGGAGGCTTATGGAAAGGGATTGGACAATCAAAGTTGTCACTACTGTTGTGACTACCTGTGGCTTAATACTGTCTTCACTGCAATTACTTGGGCTCTGCTCTAGGGCTCAGGAAGTAGTAACTATCTCACCATGTAGCACTAATCATAGAATAGTAGAACTAGAACTGGAAGGGACCTCAAGAGGTCATTGAGTCCAGTCCCTTTCCCTCATGGCAGGACCAAGTACTGACTAGACCATCCCTGACAGACATTTATCTAACCAACTCTTAAATATCTCCAGAGATGGGGATTCCACAACCTCCCTGGGCTAGTCCAGTATTTGACCACCCTGACAGCTAGGAATTTTTTCCTAATGTCCAACCTAAACCTCCCTTGCTGCAGTTTAAGCCCATTTCTTCTTGTTCTATCCTCAGAGGCCAAGATGAACAAATTTTCTCCCTTCTCATGACACCCTTTTAGATACCTGAAAACTGCTATCATATCCCCTCTCAATCTTCTCTTTTCCAAGCTAAACAAACCCAATTCTTTCAGCCTTCCTTCATATGTCATGTTCTCTAGACCTTTAATCATTCTTGTTGCTCTTTTCTGGACCCTCTCTAGTTTCTCCACATCTTTCTTGAAATGTGGTGCCCAGAACTGGACACAATACTCCAACTGAGGCCTAACCAGTGCAGAGTAGAGTGGAAGAATGACTTCTCATGTCTTGCTCACAACACACCAGTTAATGCATCCCAGAATCATGTTTTCTTTTTTTGCAACAGCATCACACTGCTGACTCATACTTAGCTTGTGGTCCACTGTAACCCCTAGATCTCTTTCTGCCGTATTTCTTCCTAGACAGTCACTTCCCATTCTGTATGTGTGAAATTGATTGTTCCTTCCTAAGTGGAGCACTTTACATTTGTCTTTCTTAAACTTCATCCTGTTTCCCTCAGACCATTTCTCCAATTTGTCCAGATCATTTTGAATTATGACCCTATCCTCCAGAGCAGGTGCAACCCCTCCCAGCTTGGTATCATCTGCAAACTTAATAAGCGTACTTTCTATGCCAATACTTAAATTGTTGATGAAGATATTGAACAGAGCCGGTCCCAAAACAGTCCCCTGCGGAATCCCACTTGTTATACCTTTCCAGCAGGATTGAGAACCATTAATAACCACTCTCTGAGTATGGTTATCCAGCCAGTTATGCACCCACCTTATAGTAGCCCCATCTAAGTTGTATTTGCCTAGTTTATTGATAAGATGATCATGCGAGACCGTATCAAATGCCTTACTAAAGTCAAGGTATACCACATCCACTGCTTCTCCCTTATCCACAAGAATCGTTATCCTATCAAAGAAAGTTATCAGATTGGTTTCACATGATTTGTTCTCTACAAATCCATGCTGGCTGTTCCCTATCATCTTGCCACCTTCCAAGTGTTTACAGATGATTTCCTTAATTACTTGCTCCATTATCTTCTCTGACACAGAAGTTAAACTAACTGGTCCATAGTTTCCTGGGTTGTTCTTATTTCCCTTTTTATAAATGGGCACTATATTTGCCCTTTTCCAGTCTTCTGGAATCTCTCCTGTCTTCCATGACTTTCCAAAGATGATAGCTAGAGGTTCAGATACTTCCTCTATCAGCTCCTTGAGTATTCTAGGATGTATTTCATCAGGCCCTGGTGACTTGCAGGCATCTAACTTTTCTAGGTGATTTTTAACCTTTTATTTTTTTATTTTATCTTCTAAACCTACCCTCTTCCCACTAGCATTCACTATGTTAGGCATTCCTTCAGACTTCTCGGTGAAGACTGAAACAAAGGAGTCATTAAGCATCTCTGCCATTTCCAAGTTTCCTGTTACTGTTTCTTCCTCCTCACTAAGAAGTGGGCCTAACCTGTCCTTGGTCTTCCTCTTGCTTCTAATGTATTTATAAAAAGTCTTCTTGTTTCCCTTTATTCCTGTAGCTAGTTTGAGCTAATTTTATGCCTTTGCCTTTCTAATCTTGCCCCAACATTTCTGTGCTGTATGCCTATATTCATCCTTTGTAATTTATCCTACTTTCCATTTTTATATGACTCCTTTTTTATTTTTAGATCATGCAAGATCTCGTGGTTAAGCCAATGCGGTCTTTTGCCATATTTTCTATCTTTCCGACACAGCGGAATAGCTTGCTTTTGGGCCCTTAATAATGTCCCTTTGAACAACTGCCAACTCTCCTCAGTTGTTTTTCCCCTCGGTCTTGATTCCCATGGGACCTTACCTATTAACTCTCTGAGCTTACCAAAATCTGCCTTCCTGAAATCCATTGTCTCTATTTTGATGTTCTCCCTTCTACCCTTCCTTAGAATTGTGAACTCTATGATTTCATGATCACTTTCACCCAAGCTACCTTCCACTTTCAAATTCTCAACCAGTTCCTCCCTATTTGTTAAAATCAAATCTAGAACAGCTTCTCCCCGGTAGCTTTTTCAACCTTCTGAAATAAAAAGTTGTCTCCAATGCAGTCCAAGAACTTATTGGATAGTCTGTGCCCTGCTGTGTTATTTTCCCAGCATATATCTGGATAGCTGAAGTCCCCCATCACCACCAAATCTTGGGCTTTGGATGATTTTGTTAGTTGTTTAAAAAAAGCCTCATCCACCTCTTCCACCTGGGTAGGTGGCCTGTAGTAGACTTCTAGCATGACATCACCCTTGTTTTTTACCCCTTTTAACCTAACCCAGAGACTCTCAACACTTCCGTCTCCTATGTCCATCTCCACCTCCGTCCAAGTGCGTACATTTTTAATATATAAGGCGACACCTCCTCCTTTTTTTTCCCTGTCTATCCTTCCTAAGCAAGCTGTACCCTTCCATACCAATATTCTAATCATGTGTATTATCCCACCAAGTTTCACACATGGATGTGCGAACGCAAAGCATGTCAGGGGAAAAACCCAAAACTAAGCCTTGGTTAATTCTCTGGTGAAGACAAGCCTTGTCAGTAAGATGTTTCCCCAAGTCCCCTCCCATCCACACGCAAAATCCTCTCTCCTATGTTTAGTGGTGTTTCCAACGCAGCCTAGCTAGTTTATCTGCGGCTATAGGCCAAAAGATGAGTGAGAGGCACTGTCTGTGTTACAGCAACACAGCTATAATGCTTCCTATGCCAACAGAACACAATTTCCTGTTTATGTAATTATTCAACCTCTCTATGAGGTGTTAGTTAGATGCAGCTATGCTGAGGTTAGGTTGACTTAACTCCCTGGCATTCAGGGCCTAAATTTTTCACACAGTTGATCAATGCAGTTATGTTAATCTAATTTTCAAGTGTGGATCAGACCTGAGGCTTTCACTTGGGCTGGTAACCTACCAGTTGTGCAGTGAGAATGCAGGGTATACCACAACAGTATCAACTATTCTCCAAGGCCTTCCCACAATTCTTCGCTCCCTTCCCCCCTCTACCCCTTGCACACACTCCACCTGTCCAGAAGAGCAAATTCTCCCACAATTCATTGTCAGCATTCTGAGTTCTGAGTATTGTGGCTCACACCCGGGCTAGGATAACCCAGTTCCTTACCTGGTTTAGCTAGCACTTATTTTACCTCGATTTGGCACTTGTACAACCACTACTGGAATACTGTGTCTAGTGCCGATGCCCACAATTAAAGAAGCATGTTGATAAACTGGAAAAGGTTCAGAGAAGAGCTACAAGAATAATTAAAGGATTAGAAATTATGCCTTATAGTGATAGGCAAGCAGCTGAATTGTGCTCTTTGAGACTACCGAAGAGAAGGTTAAGGAATGACTTGATTATAATCTGTAAGTCTCTACCTGGGGAACAAATATTTAATCATGGACTCTGCAATCTAACAAGAAAAAAGTTTAACACGATCCTGTGGCTAAAAGCTGAAGCTAAACACATTCAGACTGGAAACAAGGTGTAAGTTCTTGACAGTAGGGTAATTAATAATAGGAACAATTTACAAAGGGACCTATTACATTCTCCATAACTGACCATTTTTAAAATTGAAATTGTTTTTCTAAGAGATCTGGCCTAGGACTTATTTTGGGGGATTTTTTTGCACATTACACCTGGTGATGACAATGACCCTTCTGGCCTTGCAATTTAGTGAAGACATACTACAATTGGGTTTCATTGTACTAATCCCTTTGGAATGCAGCAGCTGTGGTCTGCTACTCAGGAGATGACTGATGCATTCCACTAGAATTATTACTTTCATCTTCTCCCTTTCAGCCACAGCAGAGAAGTTGGCTCTTTCCCTGCTAGAGGAGGGACAAAGAGGAATCCCAAGTTTCCACTTTGCTACAGCTACTCCCTGCTCTGAGAAAAGATGTGTCCTTCCAAAGCTCATGTCCATATGGCTCCTTGCCAATGTCTCCTGAACCTTCAGGTACTGGAGCAAGGCCTTGACATTATACTTGTGGTATAGAGAAGGGAATATTTTCTCCTATTGTAGAGAAACTTAATTTATAGCAAGTCTCTTTGTGACAAAAACCTATATCACAAAGGAAGTGTCCACAGTATATCTTTCAAGACAGAAATTTATAATTTCTAAATCAACTAGCATCTAAAACTTTTTAAGATCTACTAATGAACAGCATGAAAAAAGAACTACAGGTTGGACTTCCTAGGTCTGGCACCCGGTGAGGGATTTTGCTGGTCCAGGAGTGATGATTTCTGGACCCTCTGCTGCCAGCCCCCTCTAGAACTGGCTCGACTGCTGTCCTCCCAGCTAACTTCCCCCTCTCGCTGGCCTATCAGCCTCCACTGCCCTACTAGGCATCCCCGCCACCTCGGTGCACTGGGTTCCTGCTGTTGAGCACAGCTCCTGTTGCCGCACTAGGCCTCACTAGGCTCTCACCGCTGTGCCAAGCCGTCCCACTACCTTCACACACCGGGCTCTCAGTGCTGCGCTATGCAGCCCTGCTGCCCCTGTGCACTGGGTACCTGCTGCAGAGTCGGGCTCCTGCTGCTGCTCTGGGCAGTCTCACAGCCTCTGCACTGGGCTCCTGTTGCTACACATGAGGCTCCCATGTGGAAGAGCGTGGGGAGCTCCAGCAGCCCTGTCAGGAAGCCATGCTGCCCTGACAGCTTGCAGGGCTCCCAGGCACTAGCCCTCTACTGGTACTGGAACATCCGTAATCTAACCAGAGAGTCCCGGTTAAGACAGTTTCAACCTATATTATTTATTCCATTGCTCTGGTAATCGAATCTCTGTATTTCTTGTTTGAAAGGTCATAAACATTATTTTTAAAAGATAACCCAGAACAACTTTTACAGTATTAAATGACAGGATTGCAGTACTCAAATGAACTTGTCATTTGTATGATAATTAGCTGAATCTTCTCTGTGGCACAAATATAACAATATCAGTCTTGAAAATGTATTGTAAGTACAGGCAGTCCCCGGGTTACGTACAAGATAGGGACTGTAGGTTTGTTCTTAAGTTGAATCTGTATGTAAGTCGGAACTGGCGTCCAGATTCAGACACTGCTGAAACTGACCGCCAGTTCTGACTTACATACAGAATCAACTTAAGAACCCCAGGCGTCCCCAAGTCAGCTGCTGCTGAAACTGATCAGCAGCTGATTCCAGGAAGCCCGGGGCAGAGCAACTCTGCCTGGGGCTTCCTGTAGTCAGCGCTGGTCAGTTTCAGCAGAAGCTGACTTGGGGACGCCTGGGGCAGAGCAGCTGGGGTGCTGCTGGGTTGCTCCAGTAGCGCCGCTCCTGGGTGCTACTGGACCAACCTAGCAGCACCCCATCTGCTCTGCCCCAGGGTCCTGATTCAACCGCTGCTGAAACTGACCAGCAGCGGCTGAATCAGGACCTGGGGCAGAGCAGCTGGGGTGCTGCCGGGTTGGTCCAGTAGTGCCCAGAGCGGGCGCTGCAGGACCAATCGGCAGTGCCCCAGCTGCTCTGCCCCAGAGTCCAAAAGAAAAGCCTGGTCTGCTGGGGGGGGGGGAGCACACTAGCTGCGCCCCCCCCCTCCCCAGCAGAACAGGGACACGGGGAGCAGAGCCTCTGAGGCTTTGCTCTGGCAAAGCCTCAGAGGCGAGGGACCCCGCCGCGGATGCGGCTTCAATCTGGGTGCCTGTGGTCTGCTGGGGACCGTCCCCAGCAGACCACAGGCTCCCGGACCCCCCCGAGGCTGCGGCTTCAGTCCGGGAGCCTGTGGTCTGCTGGGGACGGTCCCCAGCAGACCACAGGCACCCAGATTGAAGCGGCAGCAGCGGCGGTTCCCCGCGCCTCTGAGGCTTTGCTCTGGCAAAGCCTCAGAAGCGCGGGAACCCGCCCGGTGCCCCTGGTCTGCTGGAGACGGTCTCCAGCAGACCAGGGGCACCGGAGCAGCTTACGAACGGGGCTTTCTTGCCCCGACTTCCGGGGCGAGAAAGCCCCGTTCGTAAGTGCGGATCCGACGTAAGTCGGATCTGCGTAAGTCGGGGACTGCCTGTAATGGTATGTCTACACTACAGCACTAATTCGAACTAACTTAATTTGAATTAGTTAATTCGAACTAGGCTAATTCGAACTAGTGCATCTAGACCTAAAAACTAGTTCGAACTAGCATTTTGCTATTTCGAACTAGCATGTCCACATTGAGTGGACCCTGAACCGAGGTTAAGGATGGCCAGAAGCAGTACCAGCAGGGCATCAGATTAGGACTTAGAGCGTAGAGCTGCTGTCTCAGGCTAGCCGAGGGCTGTGCTTAAAGTGACCCGACCCCCACCCCGGACAGACAGTTCTCAGGGGTTTCCCGCTCACTTGTCTAGCTCGATGAGGGACAGCAAAGCAGTCCTGGCTTGGAGTGCCCTGAATGCCCACACTCGGCACATCACAGCACTCAGCTATCAGCCCAGCTGCACTTGCCGCAGGCTGCCATCCGGGGGAGGGTGTCAATCGGGAGACTGCAGGAGAGCTTCCACCCCGAGGAGCCCGCAGAGCCACCCCAGTCCTCCCCATCGGGGGCTCGTACCCCATTCCTCCCTCACCTCCTTCCACTTACCCCTACCTAGCCCCCCTTCCTGATGTACAAAATAAAGGACACGTGTGTTCAAAAATAGAAACTCTCTTTATTTAACAAAACTTGGGGAGACTGGGAAAAGGAGGTGGAAGAGGGGAAGAGAGAGGGTGCGAGAGGGGAGGAGGAAACCTGGGAGGAGCGAGCTGGAAGGGGGAAGCCAGGGGAAGAACTAGGAGGGGAAGTATCAAACTATGGTACGCCATATCTTCAGTACTGTGTACAGAAGTGATCTCCTCACCCCAGAAAAGATATTTTGGCCTTGGAAAAGGTTCCGAAAAGGGCAACTAAAACGATCAGGGGTTTGGAACAGGTCCCATATGAAGAGAGGCTAAAGAGACTGGGACTTTTGAGCTTAGAAAAGAGGAGACTGAGGGGGGATATGATAGAGGTCTATAAAAGCATGAGTGGTATGGAGAGGGTGTATAAAGGAAAATTTTTCATTTGTTCCCATAATAGAAGGACTAGAGGACACCAAATTAAATGAATGGGTAGCAGGCTTCAAACTAATAACAGAAAGTTCTTCTTCACAAAGCAAATAGTCAGCCTATGGAACTCCTTGCTGCAGGAGACTGTGAAGGCTAGAACTAGAACAGAGTTTAAAGAGAAGTTAGATAAATTCATGGAGGTTGGGTCCATGGAGTGCTATTAGCCAGGGGGTAGAAATGGAGTCCCTGGCCTCTGTTTGTGGAAGGCTGGAGATGGATGGCACGAAACAAATGGCTTGGTCATTGTCTTCGATCCATCCCCTCCAGGCTACCTAGTGTTGGCCGCTGTCGGCAGACAGGCTACTGGGCTAGATGGACCTTTGGTCTGACCCAGTATGGCCATTCTTATGTTTTTATGATCTAAGCTCAGGGCTCAGGGTCGGGGTCTCACTCGACCACCTTGATTTTCATGCAAACCTGCTCCTGGGTGGCCAGGCTGGCAGCTATCCTGCCCTAGACGGCCACTTTCCTGTGCCTAGTGCGGAGGTTGTGGATGAAGTCCACGATGTCCACACTAGACCAGGCGAGCGCCCGCCTCTTGCGGCCCCGGGCAAGCTCCTGGGAGCCGCCAGCCTGGTCCCGGGAAGAGGCGGAGGGTTGGGTGGCAGCGGGTGGCTGGTTCATGCTGTGCCAGGTGCAGGGTCCGCTGGTTGGGTGCTGGCAGGCTTGCACCTGGCACGGGCACCGTAGCCAGACTGTGCCCCTTTAAGGGCTCCGGGGCCGGGAGGGGGGCAGAAGAGTTTCCCTGGTGGTGCCCAGAGTGGCCACCAGGGAAAGCGGGGGAGGGCTAGCCTCCCACTAGTTCAAATTAAGTGGCTACACAGCCCTTAATTCGAACTACTTAATTTGAACTAGGCGTTAGTCCTCATAGAATGAGGTTTACCTAGTTCGAATTAAGCGCTCCGCTAGTTCTCATTAAGTTCGAACTAGCGGTTTGTATGTGTAGCACCTATCAAAGTTAATTCGAACTAACGTTTGTTAGTTCGAATTAACTTTGTAGTGTAGACATACCCCTATGCATTACATTATGGCTCTGCAATTAATTGTGCTATCACTAACATAACATCATATAACAATTGGCATATCTCTATGACATCACAGGCATTATGTTAGAATTACAGCCTATATCTTGATTTGTTCCTACTACTTATTCCTCAGCTGAAAATTATGTTTGTGATTAAAACAGTAAACATAAGAAAGGGAAATGTAAAACATATGCGGTCATGGAGAACTGGCTTCTGAAAAGGATGTTTTTAAACTACTCCATGAAACTTCAGCCTTTAACGCCTTAGTATCAGAAATTCACACCAAGAGGGAAAGTACTGAAAATTAATGGATGAATTACAACAGAGAGCAAGATCTCTCGTTTGATTACTTGGTCTGGTTTTCATTATATATCCTGCTCACAGTGTAATTAATATTTTTACTGCAGCTTAAGTTCAGCCATTATATTTTAGCTTCAAAGCTGCCAAATATACTGCATAAAATAACAACTGTGGTGACAGCAGCACAAATACACATTTCTGAGAACTTATAAAGTTCCTCCTCCTCCAATATAACTATCATAATACAGTTAAAAAAATCTCTGATATTTGCATCCTCACAAGTGAGCTGGTTTCAGAAAATTATGAAGAAAAAAGCTAATGGGCAGGCATCAAAACCAGGATGAGATTTGTTGTTCCATAAAATAACCCATGATGACATAACATAATAGCATTGCTTTGTGGAACTGACATAAATCCAAATAATGGGAAAAAGAGGAGGAGAAAACACCTTGTGGACTTTGCTGAATAAACTTCAGGAGAAGACAAGATAGGATAGATGTGTTAGGACACCTCTAAGCTAGTAGTCAAGTCTGGCAGAGGCTGACAACAGTGCATGGGATTTACCATCTGTTCAGCCATCTTTATGAAATAAATCAGACATTTTCTATTTTCTATTTTCTTTCATTTGACTTAGTGATAATGCTATGCTAGTCTAGTGAATCCCAAGATAGCTAATTGAGCATAATGCACTGCTTCAAAGTACTTACTATAGCAAATAAGTATGTACTCAAATATCATTGGTGGCCATTCCCTTATTATTGTGTAGTGTCATTCTGACCAAACAAAAATGGTTTCCTTCAGATCTTTCCCTTATCTCTTAAATACTGTACTTTCTCAAAAGAGAACAGTGACACACTTTATGTTCTGGGTCAATGACCAGGTTGGGCAAGACCAGTGATTTGTTCAGATGACTGTAGCTAGAAAAGTTGCCCTCTCTCCAAAAGAATGAGCTGTTCCCTGGCTTTTAACATTTGAAACTTCCCCTTCTCTGTATATTTGTCTTCATCATTTGTTAGACACATTACAAAATGTTGTTTCCCTGTGTCTGCAGCTTTAGGACATTTGCACTGCACACCCATTCCAATTTGGAGTTTTACAAATAAATCATTGGTTAAGAAACGGACCAAAGCCAGCCAACTTTCTGGAGTTTTCATATAGTAATAACTGGGAAATTCCATCCATGTCAAAATCACTGGCATGTGTTCACAGCCCAACAACTCAGTTCTGCTCTAATACTTTGCCAGAAAGCACAAAGGAAAGTACAGAGAAAAAATAAAAGGCTTCACCCTTATATGGGAGGAGGGATAAACTACAGAGCCTGCCACTGAAGGGCTTACACTGTAAGTAACTCTGCTGAGTTTGGGGAGAGTGCTCTGGGGACCCCATCTTAGGTCCACCCTCTGGGCTCTCTGTAGGGGAGCCAGGACCTGGGGCAACTGCCCCACCATATCCCAAGCACAGACCCCATCACCACCCCACCCTTTTCCCCAAGACCTATACCTGCTCCTCCCCCTTGCCAAAGTCCCCTCCCGCAAGCAACATCAGCCAGGAAATTACAGGCAGAGGGAGGGGGGTCAGCCCCCTTCCCACACTCACCACAGCGGGAGCTGGAGGTACCCAGCAACCTGCTCCTCTCCAGCCTGCTGCCCTCATCCAGCCTGCTGTGCACTGCTTCTCTGCAGAAATGCCACAGTGAAGGTAACCACAGTGGTCCGGGAGAGGGTAGCAAGGTGGGGCTGAATAGGCTGCTGGGCCGCTCCAGCTCTCACTACCTTGGTGAGTGTGTATGGGGGGAGCCAACCCTGCCAACCTCCGCCAACTCTGCCCTTCAGATTACCCCTTGGGCCATGCTGGAATCAGGTTCCTGGTAAGCAGAGCACTTGGGCAGGCACCCAGGAGAGATTCAAATGCCATCCAGTTAATTACCAGAGCACTTATAGCCAACAGCATGTTTCTACTGGTGGTGCACATCTGCACATACCTTGGTGCACATATAAAATTTATTCTGCACATGGATGGAAAAATGTAAAGGGGACACTGCCTGGCACCTGTCCATAGGATGGTTGAGGGAGCCACCCTAGTTCCCTCCCCCGCCCCCAAAAAGGGCAAGGCCTGGAGTGGCCTCTCCAAACCATCCTCTCCGCCCACCCTTATTTTTAAAGGCTCACGTCCCCCCCGCTGTGCCTGGTGCAGGGGCGCTGTGGGTAGGGCCCAGGGAGTTTCGAGGGCACTGCTGCACTTGCCCTGCTGTGGGCTCAGGCAGAGCCTCCGCCTTGGCACCAATTCGGCCACTTTCAGGGCCGCTCCGCCCCTGGCGCCCCCGCGCTGCCGAGCAGCCGCCATCAGCCAGAGCAACGCGCTGCCCCCCTGGCCGGGGCTCCGGCAGCGCTGTGCCCCTGGCGCGTGCAGCTGCTGGCGCCCCCGCGGCGGGAGCCCCGCCAGGCCTCTGGCGCGCGGCACCTGTGACCTCAGCGCCCTGCAAACCGCGGGCTTTTCCCGGGGGCTCTGCCGGGAAACTCTCCCTCCTCACTGGGGACCTCTTGCAAAATCCGTCCCCCCCCTTCCCCCGCCAGCTGGTTGATAAATGCCTGGGAGGCTCGCGCCCGTCCCACAGCTCTTCCACTCCGCTCAGGGGCTGCGAGGCGCGGCTCTGCAGCGACGCGACCCGGCGGCTGGAAGGGGGGCGCTGATTTGCCTCCTGCGCGCATTCCGCGCCGAAACTTGTGGGAGGGGCAGGTAAGCTTTTTAAGCAAGTTTCTCCGGTGTCCCCTCGCCTGCCACGGCTCCATCGGAGGGGGGCGGCTCGCAGCATTGCTCACCGCCCCCCCTCTCGGGGTGAGCCCAGGCAAGTTATGTTTTTGCCAGGACTGCGCTACTCAGATAGCCGTGAACTAAACTTCTCAAGTGTCCCGTAGGAGCTTGCCCCGACAGTCCCCCTGCTTGACATACACAGGGATGCTCCTGTATCTTTCTTCTCTGTTCATGACATTTCCCAGGTGATGCAAAGAGATTTGTTGTGACTTTGTCAGCTAAAAATCACAGTGGACAGGAAATTATCAGGTCTGTTACAGAATTCATAGTTTAACCCCCTCCCTCCCCCCGCCACACACACACACACACACACACACACACACACACACTCTCTCTCTCTCTCTCTCTCTCTCTCTCTCTCTCTCTCTCTCTCTCTCTCTCTCTCTCTCTCTATCTTACCCCAAGTTTTTCAGGATTTTAAAGATATTTCTCATATTTAAATGAAGGAAGTAAAGTATCCAGAAACGCTGCTGTTGTTAAATAAAATACAATTGATCAGACTGAAAAGCAGTTTCGCAGTTTCTTTGTAACTATAATGCCAGAAATTTTGTTTTGGATTTGAGCAATCAAAGCAGAGACACTCCACGTGATATTTGAGTTTCCTGTAGTTATAACTCATCAGTTGTAGAAAGTACAACTAGATACTGCAAATTCCTTTTTTCCTTTTTGCAGATTCAAATATGGAGTTCATTGTTTATATGATCAGAAATCAGCTTTCCAATATTAATGTATTATTATTTAAAATGTATATTGCTATAGGTTGATAAACAAGTGTCTCCACTGTTGCAGAAGGAAAATAATTTTTCCTTAATGATGACTGGTACCAGAGGCTGTCAGAACTATTCTTATCTTTGATATGTGGAAATTTCGTATTCTCTGCAAACCTGCAATCATATAAAATGTCACTCAAAGCACAGCACATTTTTTTGAACTGTTGTTCTTTTATAAAACACATTTCACGGAGGCTGTAAATTGTTTTTATTTTTATTTTTTTAAGATATGGCCTTTCCAAAGTTCCTGCATATGTTGATAATAATGATTCAGAACAGCATGAAATTGTAATAACTAAAAAAGTACACTTAGTGCACCAAAATATTTCAATAGTTTATGTGATATCAAGTTCACTAGTACATTCTTCTTCCAGAGTGAAAAGTACTTAACATGTTTGTATAGCAGTGGGCCAGACAGAATGTTCCAATTACTTCCCTTAGAACACAGAGGACACGTAGCTCACTTAAAACAGGAGCATTACAGAAGTAGCTAAAGTAGCTCACTTAAAACAGGAGCATTACAGAAGAATTGACAATTTAAAGTATGATATTACAGATCTGTACATTCTCAACCAACTCTTTGTTTACCCAAAAATCTTTTCTTGGATCATTTTAAGATTGTCTTGGGACAAAATGGAGGGAGAAAGAAGCTCCAATAGATAATCTCTATTAGAAATGGTAGGAAAAAAACATTGTTTCATGTTAATTTTTTCATTTGATTTTTCAGGAAATTTTCTGGATGACATGATTTTTATTTCAATTTCATTTTGGCTATTGAAAACTAACTTTTCCCCATTTTAGGGTATTCCTCCTCACACATAAACTTTCTCTTCTTTTTTTCTTGTTTATGACTTAATGCAATAAAACATATAATGCCCAGGAATCATCCAGTCCTATTCACACACACACTGCCTTTTTTCCACTCTAACTTTTCAAAACTTTCCAGTGTCAAGCAAAAAAGTGAAATTCTAAATTTTCAAAAGTAACCACGTTGGAGAAGCTCTGAAAAGTTAGAAGGGGTGGGAGGAGAAGGAAAACAGGAAAAAATGAAAAAGTGTGGGAGGAGATCCTTGAACATTATTCCTGTTATCGTACTCACTGACTAAAAAGTAGAGGTAAGGAATATGGGGGAGGCAAAATTTTCAAATTCTTTTGTTTTTTCAAAACTGGAATAAAATTTCAATTTCCCCAACAAAAATAGAACAAAAAAAACCCCAACAAAAGTGATATTTTCCTACAGAAATTCATTGTTTTCAGTGAAGCCTCATTTTTCAACAGGAAAAGTTTCAGCCAACTAATTATTTAAACACCCTGGAAAATCCTGCTCTCATTGAGAAAGTGAAGCCAGAGGTCTTTAAACACCAAAATCCATCTCAAAATTAACTGTAAGACTGGATTTAAAATGTGCATGAATTGCACCCTTAGCTCGAACTAAGATACAAGCTAAGATATGAGATTGCGTATCTTATTTTTATTCTTTTTCGAAATAGGCTATTTTGAAATTTGGAACATCTACACAGCACCAAATTTTGAAATAAAACACTATTTTGAGACATCCCTTATCCCTTGTGCAACAAGGTTTACAAAGGATGCTGAAATAGTGCATCCGCTATATTTCACAATAGCAGACACGTTCAAAAGACATGGAGTAGACATTGCAGTGTAGACATACCCTTAGAGCTAGTTGAAAATCTTCTTAGTGGTACAGAGCATGTAAGAAACAGCTTCAGATCAATTCCAGCATGGGAGACTTACTGGCTATTTATACACAACTGCCATAATAAAGGGTCTGAACAAAACTTCCATTAACTTCAACGAGAGTTTTGCACGTGTACTAACTACAGGACTGGGCCATTACAGTTTTTTTTAACATTGCATTGCAAATAAGAGTGAATTGGAATAATAAGAATATTGCACCTGATATTATAGAGACCTAACTTTCAGAGTACAGTCCTGTAGGACTTAGAGCTGCCACAAAATTACCAAGAGCAGAAGAAACCCAAATCAGCACTATGTCTTATGTATTCTGTTCTTTTAGTACATGTATATAGGAACTATCATGTGGTGTTTTTATACATCTCTATCGCGTTAGCACCATTATTCACTGGTATCTATCTTCAGAGGGAAGCCACCATAGTTTCTATTATCTATTTTACATAACTCTTGGTCTCTAACAGGCTCATTCCTGGTTTAATTCCGTGTATTTTTTCCACTTACATGTGTAAGATTATGGCAGAGATGATGCTTTTGGTTGAAGAAAGTTTTTGAAATTAAACTGTGCTGGAGGGGAAGGGTGGCTTAGAGGCTATGAATACAGTTGTCATAAAGAAACAATGAATGAAATAATGAATGATACTGGAGAATGTCAGATGGCTGAAATGAAAACTCTCGTTTGTATGTACAGACATCTTTGTGACTCATTCCTCAGCTCAAAGAGTTCACAAAGTAATTTAGATGCTACTCCCAGCAGCTGAGGCGGCTGTGGAAAAACTCTAATGGAATCCCCAGATGCACAAGGATCACCTCTGCCTTCCTACAACATGGCACTGTGGGCTATGTACCCACAGTGCATTGGTCATACTATCAATGAAAGTGTTCCCACTGTGGACATGATCTGTCCACAAAGGGAGCAAGTGTTAACACCCTCCGGCCATTTTTGTTTTTTCAGCTTTTCGGTGTCGACATAAGTTTTATCAACCAAACTGGGTACAGCCGGTCCCCGAATTCTGAACAGTCGACTTACGACCATTTGCAGTTACAACCAAAACTGTCATAAATGGCGGACCCTGAGTTACGAATGTGATCCGCACTTACCAACAGCGTGGTCACGTATAACTCAATGGGGTCTGACTTACGAACGAACCGAGTTACGACCGATTGCTTGGTCCGTAACTGGTTCGTAAGTCAGGAAGAAGCTGTAGTTTAGATGTAGCCTTAACAAGGTGAAGCAGGAGAAAGTAAAAATCTGAGTTATTGTCATAAATACTTTATTAATGTTGTTACTGCTTAATTAATAAGTAAGTATGAACAGCCCTGTCTTCAGCCTTACTTGTTGCTATATTACAGGACAACACCTTCAGAATATACTAGTTCCAGTGACGCCAGCAACTATTTTGCTCCCCAGCAAACAACCTCTCTAATACATAATGTAATTTAGCTAGACCTCTAGGAACTTGTGGTGCATCTACACAGCACCCTAAACTCGAAATAAGATACCTTATTTTGAATCTATTTCGAAGTAGCTTATTTTGAAATTTGGTGTGTCTACACAGTGCCAGATTTTGAAATAACACACTATTTCAAGCCATTCCTTATTCCTCGTGCAACGAGGATTACCGGAATGGCAAAATAGCACACTCCGTTATTTCGAAAAATATTTTGAAATAACAGGTGGCTTGTGTATTGCAATCTTTTATCAAGTAGTTTTTAGCAGATGATCCCATTTGATCCAGTGTATTATAATTCCTGCTATTTTTATGTGAAGCTCTGCTATGATTTTGGCTGTTGGGGTCCAAAAGTATTCCTTATTATTCATTTCTCTTCTGCAGGATATCACACTATTTATGGAAATTACACATTTCAAATAGCTTTTCCATACATGAAAAATATTTGCAAGTGTTGCTGATCTGTTTTAGAAAATATATTCAGAGAAAACGTCAAGAATTTCAAATAAGAATTTATTTAACCCTGCTGCTTCCTAAATTCCAGAATAATTCCAGAGTTCTGCAATACTCCGCCTTGTGGTGTGACTCCAGTGCAAAGTAGTCTAAAAACCAGCATGTCAGTAACTTAAGGAGCAGTAAGCTCCTTGAAATATAAAGCTCCAATGGCAGTGAGCCTCATTGAAATATAAAGGGTTGAGAAATGGGCATTACCAAGATTTCTCTTGCAGCACTGACCCCCCTCAGAGCCATTGGCAACCACCATAATTTAGAGCTGCCCTCAGCTGACCAGACCAGTACACAGTGTTAGAAACCTGGACTTGGGCAGTCCTGCCTGGCTGTCAGAGAAGGACTCATGTCTAGTGGTTAGAGCAGGCATGTAGAGCAGGGAAACGGAAGCAAGGGTCAAAATAAGAAGCCAGATGCCAAAACCCAGGGTCAAGCTAGAATCAGAGCCAGAAATCCAAAGCAAAGGTCAGAACAGATGATTTACCTGGAATAGGGAACATAGGAGCTGGGCTGAGGCAGGAGCAAGACTGAGACAAGGCACAAAGGCAAAGCAGAAACGAATTAATCCACAGGCAAATATTTTGACGAATTGCAGCTGGTCTTAGGAAGAAGACTGCTGATTTCCTCAGCCAATTGTGCTCTTTAGCCAGTCAGATGGCTGTGCTCTTAAACTGCCTGGGAGTTAAGCTAGCTGGTAAGAAGACTGGCCTGACATTGAGGAACTAAGGAAAGGTAAAAAAGACTTATCCTAGCCACCTTTTCACTGACACTGTACACTCTTCACCACCAGGGATTTCATTCATGCTATCAGCCTGGTAGCAGAAATCTTTGCAGGTTAGTTTGCTAAATATTTCATTTGTGTAACAAAATATTCCTCTTCTACATGCTTTAATCAAGAGTTTCCTTTATGGGCACTGCCTATATTAGGTTAAAAGATGTGAAAAATGTGTATTACATTAAGCAATACCAAGAAGTTGAAGTCTAGGCTGCCTGGGAAACTTTACAAGAAATGACCCTTGTAGTGTGATCTGATTGCAACATCTGTTGATAAATCTTTAGTTAAGCCTGTTGGACCAGTTCATTCTTCAGTGATTCTCCCCAGTGGGTTAGCAAGCCAAAAGGATTGCAGGGTTCAGCTGGTTCAATTTGTCTTCCCCCTTCACTGTGTTTCTTTGTGAGGTGCCTCACATTTGCAGGTGATTCCAAAGTCCTTGCTTTCAGCAATAGTAACTGGACAGCAGTGCTGGTTTATAAGATGTTCCAATCTGCATTAGTACAAGCACAGTTTTCAGATAAGCTGTGTGTGTACATACCAATATGGATTGTCAAGAATGATGTTGCTGTGTGGACACATACAATTGCTGCAAGGCTCAGGAATACACAAAACATCCTCATCGAGGGTTTTTTATTTCATAGGTATAGCAGCATTTGTTCACACAAGCTTTTCAGAAACTATTTGCTAAGCTGCCTGCTATCCTTTTGCTTGGGGCTTTTCTTCATCAACAGTTACTTCCCCAGCTCTTCTGTTTGCAAGTAGCAAAAGAATTATTTGTATTTATTCAGGAGTGTTGCCCATCAAAAAGCATCTGGAACACAGTACACAGGTTGCAACAATAAGTTAGAAAGAATCGGAGTCATGGGAGGGAGGAAAGGGGGGGGGAATGAAAACTGAGCCAATCTGAGAAACAGGAGATAAAGAGCAAAATCCAAAAGGGAAAAAGTGAGAAAAGGATGCCAAAATGGTCAAAGTGAACAGAGCTGCACAAGGAAGTTTCAAATCAAATTTTGAAAACTACAGAAGGACTCTAGCGGACAAAAACAGGGAAGGAGGATCATTGAAGGTATTGCTGAATTGAGAAGGCGCTGCTCTTAATCCATTCGAGACAGAATCTTAAAATGAATAGAAAACAAGGACAGTCAGAGAATCTCGGTTGTCTTGAGATGGCTAAACGGTGCCTAAAGACTCAGTTCAAATATTAGGTGACCAAATGTCATGTTTACTTTGTTATTAATCTGACCAAGTTTACATTTAAGTGCTAATATCAGTCCTTCCTTAAGTCTCTAGAAAGAGGAATATTCAGTTTGCAGGTTCTTTTCAAAACAGTGTTGGTAATATTTTCAATGTGGTGATCACTTTTTATAGAAGTTACAGCAAAATTGGATCTTTGCCCCTCAGTTTACCCTGAATCCAAAGTATCTTGAAGTTAAGCACATGTTTTATGGGTGCAATGTGATTGTCATGCAGGACCTAATGAGAGAAAAAATGGATGAGTCCTTCCAGGTTCTGTCAAAGACAAAGAAAAAAGCAAGAGGGAAAGAAGAATTAGTATATTTTATTTCAGAAGGTCTAAGTTACTGATAAAAGTGCATGCTATTAATTTTTTTAAATAGTATTTTATCAAAATATGACAGTTCACAGGATTGTGCAAGCAAGAATGCAGATAAAATGAATGTAATGTAAAATCAGTTCTGGACTATATCCATTGTGTCTTTGATCCTGATCATGTGTTCTGCTTGTTTTGGCAGACAAAACTCTTGCTTGAGCTATTTCTCTTTTAATAATTCCCACTTGTTCTCCCTCTTCCTCTGCAACTTTATACTTTGTGATGGAGAGCCAAGAAACCCACTGAAGCCTTTCCACAACTGTAGGTAGCCTGTAGTTTGATTTAATCTATTCATGTGCATTCCAGAAAGCAGTAGGCAATAAAGCAGAATAGGTGTGATTTTCCTCTCAATTGCATCAATACAGAAGCAAGAGTAACTCCACTATTACCCTAGGCTACGTCTACACTGGCATGATTTTCCGGAAATGCTTTTAACGGAAAAGTTTTCCGTTAAAAACATTTTCGGAAAAGCATGTCTAGATTGGCAGGACGCTTTTCCGCAAAAGCACTTTTTTGCGGAAAAGCGTCGGTGGCCAGTCTAGATGCGCTTTTCTGCAAAATAGCCCCGATCGCCATTTTCGCGATCGGGGCTTTTTTGCGGAAAACAAATCTCTGCTGTCTACACTGGCCCTTTTGCACAAAAGTTTTTTGGAAAAAGACTTTTTCCCGAACGGGAGCAGCATAGTATTTCCGCAAAAGCACTGACAATCTTATATGAGATCGTCAGTGCTTTTGCGGAAATTCAAGTGGCCATTGTAGACAGCTGGCAAGTTTTTCCGCAAAAGCAGATGATTTTGTGGAAAAACTTGCCAGTCTAGACACAGCCTCTAGTGTAAGTGCAAAGAGAATCAAGCCAATAGTATGTTTCCATGGCTGAATAAAGTTTTAATTCAGTGTGTATTGTTCAAAGTGACTGGTTTTGAATGAGCTCTGAGTGTAGTTATCTGGATGCAAGTTTATAGTCAGCTAACTATTTCATGGATATGTCTAGCAATGCCCTACCGGTAGACATTCCAAATATTCCACCACCCCATAGTTCTGTAGTCTATGTATAGATGAAAATAATTTAGGAGAATCATAATTCAAACATGTTTACTCACTTGCTTTCACCAACCTCCTTGTCTTTTGACAAGTAGAAAATATTATATATGTGTGTGTGTGTGTGTGTGCGCGCGCGCGCGCGCACGCATTTTAGGCACTTTTATTATATCCATTATTATAGTATTACTGAATATTAAGCACAAGTTGACATGAATCTGCTAATAGTCAAAGCAGGAACCCACAAAGGAATTGTTCTTTGGTGCACAGGGAACTTGAAAATGTGGGCTTAGGTGATTTGGCCACCATCCCAGAGCAAGTCATTGATCTAGTTTTAATAGATTTCCTGCCTCTCCGTCCAGTGCTTTAAGTAGGCCTTAGACTTCTGGTCTTGTGGAATCATTTCTGATTCAGGGCATGTCTACACTGGAGGGCAAAAGTTGAAATTAAGATATGCAACTTCAGCTACATCAATTGCATAATAGCTTAATTTGGGTTTTGGCACTGGCTACACAGCAGGAAATTGAAGGAAGAACACTCTTCCTTCGACCTCCCTTCGTCCTTATGAAATGAGGGTTACAGGAGTCAGAGTAAGAAGTCCTCCATCTCCATATTATTTCAAAATAATGGCTTGCTGTGTAGACGCACACTTTATTTCAAAATAACGTCAGTTATTTCGGTGCTGCTGTGTAGATGTAACCTCAATGTGCAGTTCACTGGATTAAAATAGTGCTTGATACTTTTAAAACTCCAGTTTCACAACTCTGAAAGTGCAGAGAAAATTACTTGACTTTTAGCTAGGTCTTGTGTATTTTTGGGTACAGTCTGAGGCAGTAAGATTTGCAGCTTTCTCAGTACTGTGTTATGATTCAGACAACGTTAAGCACACCTAATCACACCTATTAAGGCCTATATTTCATATTTTTAAAGAGCCTCTAGGCAGCTTTAGTGTTCTCCTGATAAAAAGCAGAGATGTGGAGAATGGAATACCTGTGTGTTGTCTGTATTAAGATTTATCAGCTTTGTCAAACTCAGAGATCTGGATTTTTTTACTGAGAGAAACGGCATAGGAAAGAACATCATTTACTGACAGGTAAATTGGCCAATAATTGGTTGTGATGTGTGTATAAGTCTTTGATCCCTCACATTTGTTTTGTTCTCCTCTATCCAGTTTAGTCAAATATCAGTCTCTTGGTTGTAGGTGAATTAAAAAAAATATATCTATGTCTATCATATTTTCTATTAGTGGACAGTCGTAAAACAGTTCCTATCCTCCTCATTTATATTGTGGATTTGAGACCCACCCACACTCCGAGAGTAGCCAGACAGCCACCAGCAGCTTCCCCTGGGCTAGAGCTGGCAATCAGCTGAAGATAGGGAGGTTGGGTGGGTCCAAGAGAGGAACTGTTTTACAATTATGCACTAATAAAAAAAACGAATATATTGTATTTTCAGTTGTAACACAGCCATGTGTAATTTGAAATAGATTCATTTATATAAAAAATCATTTTACTATCGATGGGTATCATATATTTATATATTAGGCTGCTTTTTAAACTGCATTATTCCTTTGTTTTCCAAAATCCACGAAGGTAATTGATTAAAACACACATGGCAAAATACCTGAAGAAAGATGCATTCAGAATGATACTACCATTCAATATGTATGTCATATAAAATTACTCACTCTCTTTATCTAGCTGCTGGAAGAGAATTTAGTTTAAGTGTATTTAGTCAGATCGATTGTCTAACTTGCATACCCATGAATATCTTTTTCCCTTTGATAAAATTATTCAGGCTTCAGACATTCCATCACAAACCAAGCATCTCATTATGAGAAGCAGTCAGGGATTACTTCTGCTTGCTTCTGCTATATTGTATAAATTCATATAGACCTCTTTTGCTTGTAATTCAGCATGGCCATACCTTATTACACTCTAGGGATTTTTAGGGAAAGAATGAGAGGGTTCCTTAACTTGTGGTTTTCTGTTATGTTAGATGTGAGTCCTACAGTGGACAGCTCACTTACTTACCAGATCAGAGGTTGGGGTCACCAATGTAGTAGGTCAGGACAGCGATGTAGTAAATTCAGGATTTACTGGTGTGGTATTCTGACAGGTCTCCTGCTCCATCAGTGATGATAAACGCTTGACTGTGTACGTTTCTGTTTGCTCCCTTAATATATTATGCCAGCTCTGTGCAGGTAGCTAGTATGACAGACTTCATAAGAGCCCCCAAAGACCACAGATTCAGATAAGATATGAAGGCACCCGACCAAGTTTATTGTCCAATGAAGTACATTAATAGTTGTCAGTAGCCAGATGGCCTTTGAGCTCTTATGCGTTTGTACCTGTGACAATGGACCCAGCTCAATCAATTGTGTATTTTACTATTGCCCCCTATGCCAGCCAAAGAGGTAAATCGAGTTACCCCATTTATGGACCGAGATAAACAATCTATGGGTATGTCTACACTACCCTCCTAATTCGAAATAGGAGGGTAATGTAGGCATACCGCACTTGCAAATGAAGCCCGGGATTTGAATTTTCCGGGCTTCATTTGCGCGGCACGGAGTTCGAACCAGCCGGGATTTAAAAATGGCGGCGCCCGGCTTATGCAAATGAAGCCCGGGAAATTCAAATCCCGGGCTTCATTTGCAAGTGCGGTATGCCTACATTACCCTCCTATTTCGAATTAGGAGGGTAGTGTAGACATACCCTATGATACACACCTTACATATCATCTTACACATTAATGACACATTTGGTATCTCCCCATATACTTTGCTCCAAAGTATTCACTACCCATTCTTATGCTTTCACTCTTGTTGTTTCAAACTATTTTATTATGTACTCAGCTGGGTGTCTTTGTACTGTCCTGGTGGAATGTATTTATATATTTCATGTGCTTTAAGCAGTGCTAGCAGTTCTAGTGCCGAGAGACACTGACTTCGGGCAAGCATCTGTTTTTGACACAGCCTGCCTATTTCTCATAGTATAACTTGCTTACTTTGGTTCAAGCACCAGGTCCATGCTTCAGGCTCTTTCTTTCTCCTACAAACATATGCAGGAACCTGACCAGGAATTGAGATAAGACAGGATTTATTTCTAGGGAAAGAGCATTTTGTCTTAGGGCATGGAGGGGGGAAAGACTGCCAATGCCAACCAAGGCAGGTGAATTCCTCAACAAAAATGTGTTTATTCAGAAAGGGCTGAGCCAAATTTTGCCCTGATGTGCAAGGGAGTACGCTCCACACGGGTGTCAAGCATAATCAGAGCCTCTTGCAACCTACTATGGGTATGTCTACTCTACCACCCTAGTTTGAACTAGGGTGGTAATGTAGGCAACCGGAGTTGCAAATGAAGCCCAGGATTTGAATTTCCCGGGCTTCATTTGAATATTGCCAGGCACTACTATTTTTAAATGTCCGCTAGTGCGGACTCCGTGTCCCGGATTAGGCTTCCTATTCCGAACTACCGTTACTCCTCATGACAAAATGACATACCAAGAAATTGGTGTGTGTCAGACCTGCTAAGCATCAGATAGCATGTGTTGTTAACTAACAATGATGAATCTTAATCCAAAAGGCAGACTTTTATTTGGTAACATGAACCAGGCAATTTTAAAAATCTTTTAAAATTTAATGAAAGGGGGGAAAGAATACACATTTGCATTTCAAGTGCACATACGTCAAACACAGTTTTCACAGGGCAGCATATATGCAACTGTGATTGTCTTTAATGTCCTTTCATAGGGTTGGAAGAGACCTCCGAGGTCATAGAATCCAGCCCCCTGCTCAAAGCAAGACCAACCCCAACCCCTTTGGAGCACAGCGGTGGGATACAACACAGACCCCCGATGCCATGTGGAATGTTGAGGCACTGTGTTGAGATCTCTTTGGGCTACAGACGAAGGCAAGCATGGAATTGTAAACCCTGTGCGTCAACCAGAGTCTGCATCATGTCTGCTGCCTGAGAAGCCCCAGTATATCCTGCTGCATCTCCCATTCATTTTCCTGCTTGAACTCTCGGGCCTCTCTCCTCTCCACTCTTTCTTTCTCCCTGCTGTCTGCAAGGCTGATCCTCCAGACCAGGGCTGGGCAAAATATGATCCATGGGCCAAATCTGGCCCACCAAGACACCAGATCTGGCCCATGAGAGTTTCAGCTAGCTAACTGCCTGCCCCTCCCCTATTTGGTGCTCACTAAATCTGGCTATGGGGCCATGTGCACATCTCTCAATGCTGAGAGCCCAGGGAAGGGAGCCAGAGGCTTCTCATGCTGTCCCTGCCCCCTGTAGCTCCCATTGGCCGGTTTCCAGCCAGTAGCAGTTCCCTGTTTGCAGACAGACAGCATGTGACATGCCCCTCCTACCTCCTTCCCTGAGCTCACAGCAGCAAACATGACACATGCAGCGGCCCTGAGTACATACACGGGCATGGAAAGCAGGGACCCTGGCTAAGGAGTCTGCTGCGCTGTTGGCTGGGAGCCACCCAGGTAAGGTCTCCCAGCCAGAGTCTACCTCTGGCACTTCATCTCCTTGCTCCCTCCAACCCTCTGCTCTCCTCCTACACACCTACCCCATGTAACCCAAACCTTCTACACCCCTGCTCCAGCCCCCATACACCTTCCCAGACACTGCATCTCCTTGTATATCCCTCCTCAGGTCTCAACCTCTCAGACCTGGCTCCCTAATCTCAGGTCACAACTCAGATCTCTGCATCTGCTCCTGCATTTCTGCCCCAGGTTACAGCTCCCCTGACCCCCCCCCCCCCCGAGCCTGTACTCCCTCCTCCTACACCCCTCCTCCAGGCCAGAATCCTCTCCTGCACCCAGACCCTTCCCAGATTCTGCAGTCCGATCCCCTGTTCCAGATCACAACCTGAACCCCTAGACCCCTACCTCAGGTAACACTCCCCTCCCAGACCCTGCATCCCAGTCCACTGTGCCAAGTCACAATCCCCTCCTTCATTCAAACTCCCTCTCAGATCCCACACCCTAGTCCCTTACCCCAACCTACCTTCTGCACTCAATTTCCATCCCAGATCTCCGCACCTCCTCCATTAATATAATGGAAGAGTACGGCCCTCAACTACTTACCAAATTCTTGGCGTGCCTTCCATCAAAATTATTGCCCTCCAGACCCTGGTGTTGTTCACCAATGCCAGCCTTGTAGGATCTCCTAGAATGTCATCTCAAGTCCTCTTCTCTCTGCTCCTCTGGCTCAAGCATCCTGTGGGTTGGAGGGAAAGACCCTGAGGGCCATAGTGGCAGCAGCTGCAGATACCACACCGAGGTGCCATTGTTAGTGTAGTCGTGACAGAAATCACATTTTAGGTTACTGAACGCATTCCTCTTGATCCCCAAAGAGACAGTCGTCACATTCTCACTTCTCCATGGGACTGACACAACACAGTGCCAATACCAGCCATGGAAAATATGGCTCTTGGAGTGGGGGAAGGTTGGGGAAATGATGGCATAATAGCTTGCAGGCATGACTATATTGCTATAGCACAATGGAACTGAATACAGGTACCATTTTCCATGGGCAGTGGTGATGTTGGCTCCTATCTCACTGCGAAGAGTAACAAAAATGGAATGCGGCTGCTGGTTGCGTCCTGATGCCATATGCTGCCAGCATGTGAATTGCAATGGTGCTTCCTAAAATACTTACTGAGTGGCATGGGAAAGTATTCTACCTCAGTGGAAGAAATAAGACAGCCTTCCCCAGAAACCTTCAGCTGAGGACCTCCATTAAAGTGTCATCAAGATCTTTATGGAGGATTCACAAAACATCCTGGTGCACGTAAACTGCTCCACCTGATCCTCTTTGCTGCACTCTAAAGGGGAATTAAAAGTAGATAGCAACTCTACCTCTCTTGGGGTACGTCTACACTACAGCGCTAGTTCGAACTAACTTAGTTCGAATTAGTTAATTCGAACTAAGCTAATTCGAACTAACGCGTCTAGAACTAAAAACTAGTTCGAATTAGCGTTTTGCTAATTCGAACTAGCAAGTCCACATTGAGTGGACTCTGAACAGGGCTTAAGGATGGCCGGAAGCAGTGCCGGCAGGGCATCAGAGGAGGACTTAGAGCGTGGAGATGCTGTCTCAGGCTAGCCGAGGGCTGCGCTTAAAGGGTCCCGAACCCCACCCCAGACAGACAGTTCTAAGGGGTGCCCCACTTGAAAACCAGTCCTGGCTTGGAGTGCCCGGAGTGCCCATACTGGGCACATCACACCACTCGGCCATCAGCCCGGCTGCACTTGCCGCAGGCTGCCATCTGGGGAGAGAGGGCAATTGGGGGGCTGCAGGAGAGCTTCCACCCCCAGAAGCCCGCAGAGCCAGCCCAGTCCTCTCCATCGGGGGCGCGTACCCCATTCCTCCCTCACCTCCTTCCACTTACCCTTCCCTAGCCCCCTTTCTTGATGTACAAAATAAAGGACAAATTGTGTTCAAAAATGGAATCTGTCTTTATTGAACAAAACTGGGGGAGACTGGGAAAAGGAGGTGGGAGAGGCGAAGAGAGAGGCTGGGAGAGGGGAGGGCAACTAACATGATCAGGGGTTGGGAACAAGTCCCAGATGAAGAGAGGCTACAGAGACTGGGACTGTTCAGCTTAGAAAAGAGGAGACGGAGGGGGGACAGAATAGAGGTCTCTAAAAGCAGGGGGTTGGGTGGAGAGGGTGCATTCAGAAAAGTTCTTCCTGAGTTCCCATAAAGAAGGACTAGAGGACACCAAAGGAAAGGAATGGGTAGCAGGCTTGAAACTAGTAAGAGAAAGTTGTTCTTCACAAAGCAAATAGTTAACCTGCGGAACTCCTTGCTGCAGGAGGCTGTGAAGGCTACAACTAGAACAGAGTTTAAAGGGAAGTGAGATCAAGTCATGGAGGTTGGGTCCATGGTGTAGTCTTAGCCAGGGGGTAGGAGTGGTGTCCCAGCCCAAAGTTTGTGGAAGGCTGGAGAGGGATGGCACGAGACAAATGGCTTGGTCACTGTCTTCGGTCCATCCCCTCCAGGGTCTCTAGGGTTGGCCGCTGTCGGCAGACAGGCTACTGGGCTAGATGGACCTTAGGTCTGACCCAGGACGGCCATTGTAAGCTCAGGGCTCAGGGTCGGGGGTCTCAGTGGACCCCCTTGATTTTCATGCACACCTGCTCCTGGGTGGCCAGGCTGGCAGCTCTCCTGCCCTAGACGGCCACTTTCCTGTGCCTAGTGCCTAGTCCGCACTAGCCCAGGAAGGTGCCCGCCTCTTGTGGTCCAGGGCAAGCTCCCGGGAGCCGCCAGCCTGGTCCCGGGAAGAGGGGGTGGGCTGGGGGACATCGGGTGGGTGGCTCTGTGCCGTGCCAGGTGCAGGGTCTGCTGGCTGGGTGCTGGCAGGCTTGCACCTGGCACGGGCACCGTAGCCAGCCCGTGCCCCTTTAAGGGGTCCGGGGCCGGGAGGGGGGCATAGAGTTTCCCTGGTGTTGGCCAGAGTGGCCACCAGGGAAACCTGGGGAGGGCTAGCCTCCCACTAGTTCGAATTAAGGGGCTACACACCCCTTAATTCGAACTAGCTAGTTCGAACTAGGCTTAATCCTCGTAAAATGAGGTTTACCTAGTTCGAACTAAGCGCTCCGCTAGTTCGATTCAAATTCGAACTAGCGGAGCGCTAGTGTAGCGCCTAGGAAAGTTAGTTCGAACTAACGTCCGTTAGTTCGAACTAACTTTTCAGTGTAGACATACCCTTGGTTATTTCACAAGTAAAAAATAAATCAACAGATGTGTCCTGCTACTTTGAGGGATCATACCTTGTAATTCCAAAGCAAACTACATTCTCACCAGAAGCTCCTTCCCCAGCATCATCCTCACCCGTGCTCAATAATTGGGCCTGGCTGGACTGTGTTGGAGTAAAAAACATAGAACTACAGTGTTAGAGGGACCACAAGGGTCATCTAGTCTAACCCCCTGTGAAGATACAGGATTTGTTGTGTCTAAACCAGGGCTGGGCAAAATGCAGCCTGGAGGCTGGATCCAGCCCACGAAGCCACTGGATCCAGCCTGTGAACTATTTTGTTGGGACCCTCAGGCTGCCGTGGTTTAAAGTGGAGTCCAGTGGCTCTTTGCTCTGGAGGAATTGACCCCAGCCAATCTCTCAGCTCCTATTGGCTAGAAACAACCAGCCAATAGAAGCTGAGAGATTGGCCCGGGGACTGGGGGCAGTGCAAGCCTCTCCCCCCACCCTCCAGGAGCTGAGAGCCACATGGAGGGAATAGTCTGCAGCTCTAAGTGAATTGGTTCTGCAGCAGGCAGGGAGCCCAGCCTGCCTTGGGAGTGCTGGACAGGAGATGCTTAGGTAAACGCCTCCTAGCCAGAGCCTGCTCTGGCACCTCTGCCCCTCCTGCACTCCAACTCCCTCCCCCAGGTCACCATCCAAACCACCTGCACTCCCCTGACCCAAGTCCCAACCCCCTCCCAGGTTCTGTATCCCCCTCCAATGCCCTTCCCCCAGGCCATAATCCTCTCCTGCAACCAAACACCCTCCCACACCCCACTTCCCTGATTCAGGTCACAGCCCCCCTCTCTCACTCAAACTCCCTCTCAGGCCTCACACCATCTCCTTCACCCCAGTCCCTTTCCCTGTGCACTCTTCTGTACCCAGCCTCCATCCTAGACCCTATACCTCCTCCATAGAAAAGTGTGGCCCTTGACCACTTTCCAATACCTTGGAATGGCCCCCCACCAAAAATTATTGCCCACCTCTGCTCTAAACCATCCAAGAAAGATGGATAGCTATCCTCCTGTTGAAAACCTCCAGGGAAAGGAAACCTTCCACCAACCTCCTGAGGCAGTATGTTTCATTCTCTTTCTGTTCTTATATGTCCTGGCTCACTGTACAGCTGGATCTGCTGGTTGCCCATCCCTCATACTCCTCTTTTCTTTTCCACTTCCTTCCCTTTACAGTTCATGGTGGGGTTCTCAAGCCCAATTCCCCAATACCAGAGCAACCCTCAGTCTTCCTGGCTTACAACGTCAGTGTCATACTGTGACCAGGTCTCCTGGGCAGTGGGGTATCTTAGGCTACATCTAGACTGCAGGCTTCTTTCGGAAGAACCTTTTTTCGGAAGAGATCTTCCAAAAAACCTTCTTCTGAAAGAGAGCATCTACACTGCCAAAGTGCATTGAAAAAGTGATCTGCTTTTTTGAAAGATAGCATCCACACTGACTGGACACTATCTCACAATTAAGCTTTGATTACTATAAGTGGAGTGGCCACCAGGGCACCTATATTTTTCCTCTTCTTTCGAAAGAACTCCCTCTTCCCCGTCCACATATGCCTTTTTCTGAAAGCGCTCTTTCGGAAAAAGGCTTCTTCCTTGTAGAAAGAGGTTTATCAATGTCAGAAAAACCCCTCTGTTCTTTCTGGGGTTTTTTCGAAAGAATGCGATTGCAGTGTGGACGTAAGTGAATTTTTTTCGGAAAAACGGTCATTTTTCAAAAAACCCTCTGTAGTGTAGACATAGCCCTAGTGGTTAGGTCCCAGAGTTAGCTTGTGGCAAAGTGGTGTAGGCCCCTGCTGCTGGGGCTCTGGGCCTAGGAATTCTTATCTGAGTCTGGTTCTTAAGCTTGGGGCATGGCCCCAAGAGTCCAGTTCCCCCTCCTCAGTGAGGGTTCCTTGTAGGTTCTCCCTCTTTGTGCTATGTGGATCTTACTTGCTCCTGTGACTGACCGAATAGATGGCTCTGGCTCAGGTCCTGTGGACAGCAGCACCATTTCCTGTCTCTTTTCTGGTGAGCCCCTAACTGAGCCAGGTTCCTCTCTTTTATCCTCCCTCCAGGCCTGGCATTTGCTGCAGGTAAACGGTTGCAGGGCTAGTTGGGCAAAAAGGCTTTGTTTAGCCCCTGCACTGCCAGGCCCTCCTCTCACTCCCTCACACATACCAACTCCTGTTTTCTCTCATCTATGTCATTTCTTCTGCTAAAATACATTCTAGCTTGTACATGTCTATGAATAAAACTCTTTGTCCACACCTCGGTCATTGACAATGAATTGCCTCTAAGATCTTCCCACGTCTCCTTTTCTTTTCTGTTTTGTTGTAATTGTGTTCTCCTTCATGTCTCTCTAATCATGTAAAATATCTCTACTGGTTTCCTGTTTCTTTTATATCAAGTTATACTTTGCTCATCCTCCAAGGTTCTGCTCGATTCTATACCAGCCTGTATTTCAGCCTTTGTTTCTTCTTACTCTCCCTCCTGTTGCTGTCTAGCTTTCTCTAGCTTCACAACTTCTTTCATACCAGTGCTACTTCTATGAACTTCTTACCTTTTCTTGTGCGCCAAGCAACATGTCTCTTCATCCAAAACCTTTCATAAAACAGGATTCTCCTAGGAAGCCTTTCAACACGAATCAAAGAAATGGACAGTTATTAAAAATCTGAAATAACTAAGATCAAAATTGCTAAACCAAAGATTTACTTTCCTCCAGTGTATCAAATATGTCTGTACGAGGTGATTTGTGTCTGTCTGATTTATACTCTGAGCTCCTTTGGGTCATGGTTAATGAAGTCCTGTGTTTTTTTTCTGACCAGGCCTACTGTGGAATTCAGTGGAAAGACTCCCATTAATTTTAATGAGAGTTGGCTAGGACTCCATGGACATGTCAAAATAACTCCCCTTATTTTGAAATAACACAGTGAGCATCCACACTATCAAGCCTGTTATTTCGAAATAATAACTGCTGCTTGCGAAGAGGAATAAACTTATTTCAAAATAGTTGTTTTGGGATTTATTATTTCAACCTGGTAATGGAGACATAGCCTATTTTAGGAAACAACCAACAACAATAACCGAGCTGTTCCTGCCCAGCTGCTTTTCCCCACACGCCCAGGTGATCCTCTATCTCATGTCTACGTCAGGCAGAACAAAAAACCAGATAGTCAAATCATTATACAATTTATATAAGGATTCTTTTCCAAAGAAGTCTATCTTTACCAAAAAAAATTATATTGGAAAAGCCAGATGCTATTTGGCATTCATCCCTATATGGTGTGAACATCTAAAGAAAAGAACTAAAAATAATACCTATTACTTTTTTCCCATGCATGAGGTACTGTAAAACTAGTAAAAACTTTAAAAAACAACAAATTGTATAGCAGCACCTTAAAGACTAACAAAACATGAGGTGGTATCATGAGTTTTTAAGGTGCTGCTAGAGCATTCGTTGTTCTTTAAGTTTTTCCTGTTACAGACTAACTCGGCTAACCCTCTGAAGGTTTTGTAAAACCAGCATTACAGAGCAAAGCTAGGTTATGATGCCATCTACCGGCTGTTCAGAAATATAGTAAAAACAATGAATTGTCTAGCAGCGCTTTAAAGACTAGCCAAACATGTAGATGGTATCTTTAGCTTTTGTGGGCACAACACAAAAGCTCATAAACCTATCTACATGTGTTATTCGTCTTTAAGGTGCTGCTAAACCAGTGTTTCTCAAACTTTGCTCTGCAGAGCCCTCTCCAGGGGCTCCGCAAGGTTGACAAGCTGGAAACATTGATAGGTACAACACGTACAATTACTGGACTGCTGGGGCTCCGCATAAATTTTTACGCATGTAAAGGGCTCCGGAGCCCAAAAAGTTTGGGCCCACATACACACACTTTTCAATTTCTAGTTTGTTTTGTTTTTAGGGGATGGAGAGTGATTGAAATTTTCTGAAGAATTATTTTGAAACTGTAACTGAGTTCTCTCTTTCCATCTCAAGGAAAGACAAAGATACCAAAGAATATTTCACATTAAATTACTTTCCCTGGTGAATTAGAAATTATTTTCCTCTGAAGTATCTCAGATGAGGGTTGAGCTGACAAATTACTGAATGACTGAATTGGAAAAGGAGGTAGGGAGAGAGTGAGTGTGTGTGTTTGTGTTTTCCAGGAAAAAGACCAGCCCATATAATTATAATATGTGTTTTTAGAACAAGTGAATTACAGCTTCATATTCATTGTGCAAATAGGACAAATAGTTGTAAGAAAATGTAAAGCATTCAAATATAGGGCACAATCCTGTAAAGTTTTGATCATCCTCAACTCTCAGATCAGTGATGGGGAGACAAAGTTCATTATATTACTGTTTGTTCTTCTTCCTAAATGAGTATTAACAGACACAAAATGACATTTCATTTGAAGTTTTAGTTTAGCAGCAAAACCTTATTATTTTATTATGTCAAGTTTGTATAATACTCCCTAGCTATTATAAAACAGTAGAGAGCACATAAGTATATATCCTTCAGAAGGTATTGAGGTTCTCACAGGATTAGATCCTAGCCGATAGCACAAGAATCACTTTAAATCACATTTTGCATCACATGCAGACTGAAGTGTAGAACCAGAAGAGTATGATGGCACATTCTACAAACTAGTTATTTGGCATTAGTACAATGTAACAGAGCTCCCTGATAAAATATCTGTCATTTAGTTTCCATTATATATTTTATATATTAAATATTATATATTTGTAATATATCTAAATGAACAACATTTAGAAGAAAGTAACTAAATCTGTTTCCATGTGATTTTTTTTTCCACATGGAATAACTTCCCACTTTATTGGAGCTATTTCATAAAGCGGAAACTCATTTTAACTGAATGAGCAATAAAATAAGCATACATATCCAGACCACACAAATCCAGAGTTGATCAGAAAAAGGCTAATTTAAAGTGTATATTATTTTTTTCTAACCACTTTTAAAAATAAGTGGTAGGACAAAATCTGTGTTATTAACTAATTATGGCTCTTTTGAAAGATTATATAGTGTGCTATTTCAGAACACTCAGCATTAATAGTCCTTTAAAGATTAGTATAAGACTTTATGTTCATCACCATTTTGTTTTTGTTTGTGGGGGGTTTTAGATAATTACAATAGCATCAGGAGGTTCCAACAAAGATTAGAATCCCACTGTGTCAGGTGCTCTGCACACAGGCATCATTAGATAGACCCTGCCTTTAAGTCTGGTAGACAAAGGGGCTACGTCTAGACCGGCATGATTATCCGCAAATGCTTTTAACGGAAAAGTTTTTCCATTAAAAGCATTTGCGGAAAAGAGCGTCTAGATTGGCACGGACGCTTTTGTGCAAAAGCACTTTTTGCGGAAAAGCGTCCGTGCCAATCTAGACGCGGTTTTGCACAAGAAAGCCCCGATCGCCATTTTCACCATCGGGGCTTTTTTGTGCAAAACGGTTCTCAGCTGTCTACACTGACCCTCTTGAGCAAAAGCATTTGTGCAAGAGGGCTTTTTCCCGAACAGGAGAGTCATTGTATTTGCGGAAGAACACTGACAATCTTACATTAGATCGTCAGTGTTCTTGCGCAAATTCAAAGCGGCCAGTGTAGACAGCTGGCAAGTTTTTCCGCAAAAGCACTTGCTTTTGCGGAAAAACTTGCCAGTCTAGACGCAGCCAGGAAGTATTATTCCAATATGACAGCCTTTGCTTTGAGGTAGCGATTAAATGACTTGGCCATGATCACATAGGAAGTCTGTGATAGAGGTGAGAACTGCATCCAGTCCAAAGTGTTTGGACTTGGTCCTGAAAGGTGCTGAGCATTCTGGCCATCATCCAGCAAGGTATTTGAGCATGTGCTCAACTTTAATCACACGAATTGTTCCATTTAAGTCATGCTTAAAGCCAAGTATATGTCTAAAGCTTTGCTTTATCATACCTAAAGCTATACTTTATCAGACCAGAGTTATCAACCACCTTGCAGGATTGAGCCCTTAGCCACAAGATACACAGATGTTCTTGATGAAAAATGCATCAGCTGCACAGTCATACCCATTGAGCTGTAGTCTGAATTTTAATTTTGAACCAAATGTGCACAGCAAAGCCAAAACTTGGAACAAAATCAGCATTGCCTGTGGGTTTCTGAGATTTGAGACCCAAATAATCTGACCTGGGAATTTATTGCAGAAGATGCATTACAAATTATAAACCTCAGTGTAGAAATGAAAACAACCAGGCCAATTCAGCAAAATCCGGAAATTTTACTGAATTTTGCTAAAAAGCTTGGGGGGAGGGGGAGCATAATAAGAGTGAAAAGGGTTAGAAGGTAGTCATATCATTTAATTTCCTTATTTGTTCTTTCAACTAGGCAAGTTACAGATGGCTGGTAGCTTCAGAGCAATTTTTTTCCATGTCACTTGGTACAGTGTTGTATTCTTGGATTATGTATTGAAGGAACAAATGTTAAGCTACACAAAGTTACTAAACAAGATTTTACAATGTAGAATATGTATGAAGACATTAACTACTGTCTAGTTCAGGTATTTGTGTGTCATCAAATCATTAAGGTGCTAATAATAAGTACCAATGGGTGTGTCTTTTGTTGTGTCTGACACCCAGTATTCCCTAAAGTATAAAGATGAATTATCATTACTTTATTCATGCAAGCAATCTCCCTGCATAAAATGGGACTAGTAGTGAGAGTGAGGCAATCAGAATTTGATCTGTCAGTGGTTCCTACACGGTATTGAGCAAGCTCAACCTCAGCTTAACTAGGAATTGAAGCTGCTCAGAATCTTATAGGAAACTGTTTAAACCTTATTGTTTAGGACCCCCTAAACAATAAAGCAAAGCAGGGGGAGGGAGGAGCATTTCTTCTAAAGACTTCTCTCTAGGGAAGAGGAAAGGAGAGTTGTAGAAAGGGATGAAGAGAAAAGTTCAGTGTGCTGTGGAGGAAAAGGTACACAGATTGCATAAATATGCGTTAAGACATATTTAGAACGTGAGACTGCCACCTCTGAAGTCAAAGACAGAATTCTTGTTGACTTTTTTGGGAAAGGATGGCCATCATTGCTCTCTGACACAAGCCAGTTCAATATTTATAAGACTATAAATACCACTTACACTATTTTAAAGGAACTAAAAATGTATTAGTACTATGCTATGCCATAGCCCAAGTGTGATTACTGTCACCTTGAAGACTGAAGAGTTGTAAAAGACTATATTATCTGTCCTTTGTTTCAGATGTGGGTGAATTCAGTTATGTAATCTCTCCCTTCCTAGTTCCTCATATGGTAAGGCCCACATGAGGAACATTTAGTTTTGTGAGTACTTGTCCTGTAATTGGAGGCATATATACAAAAAAACCCAATATTTAAGGTCTAGAGGTCAAAATATTGCTTTCTGGATTATTTGAGCAAGTGCTTAGCTCCAAACAATCATCAGTGAATTAAATGTTGGGTATTTTATTTTAAAGAACACTGGAGACACTTTGTAGATTTGTTTCTTATTACTGTACCTTTCATTAAATACAGTTATTTGTATTATTTAATTATTCTGCTCATCACATCAAAACAGTCATTTGATTTCCATTCACATCTCAATTAAGAGAGGGCATGACTGCCAAAGTGCTCTGTCTGGGCAAGCTTTTTGACTCCAGCTCCAGCTCAGGAACCCTATAACCAGTAGGAGCATTCTGCTTAGTCCTGCTCCTTGCTGCTGTTTCCCTGGGCTTCTTCCAAAGCAGCCTCTCTCATGCTTTCTTCTTTGTAACTTCTCTGGATAGACTCTTCTTTCAGAGTTAGGATCCAGGCCTTATTTTCTCTTGCAGGTGTCCTTTTTGTATCCAGAGCATAAGAGCAGACATTCTCTCTTCATCCCTCTTCTGCTCTCATCATCCTGGCTTTATGCTAACCAGCCTGCACCTGCCCAACTGGGCTTCATGATCTTTTAAGCCTGGCTCTCCCTCCAGGTGCAGCCAGATACCATAACTGACCTCTCAGGCTCAATTTAACTTTATCCTTTTCATGGCTGATTGAGGTACACACCTCATCACAGTCTCCCATGATATCAGCAGACTCAACAGAGTCTCAACATGCTTAAACATGTCCAGTGGTGGAACAATGTAGTGTCACATAACAGAGCATACACTACTAAATTCCTAGAATTTTCTACTTATCATTCCTTTTGAATGGGTTTCCTTTATGTAGTATGTATAGCTACATACATAGAGAAAGGACCATAGTTAGGATAGTAAAGGCATTCAGGAGACTTGTGTCAATTCCCTGAACTACCACTGACTTCTTGCATAGACTTGGGCAGTTCACTTTGTCTCTCTACACCTCAGTCCATCATCTCTGAAATGAAGATAATACTGTTTTCCTATCCTATCTCACAGGTGTGTTGCAAGGATCCATAGACTGTAAGCTTGTTGGGACACGGCCTGTCTTTTTATCCTCTATTTGTACAACATCTAACACAGTGGGGGCCTGGTCTTTGGGGATCCTAGGTGATACCATAATGCAAATAAATAATAAAGACAAAACCAATTATGAGGCACTCAGCTATTACGGAGAAGTGGGTCATATGAGTACCTGTTAAATCAACATTTATACATTGTTTATAATAGAATTATTGTAAGTAGAAAAAATACACTCTAGTAACCCAGTGCCTCGAAGGTCCCTTCTCCCGGGGTTCTTTCCTAATATCACACATTGGCATTGAAGAGCAATAACAATAAAACCCTGAGTAAGGCAAGTAAACTCCTAGCTTGCTCCTTTATGTAATGTTTCTTCTTTGAGTTTTCCTGAAAAGAGCCTCCAGGTTTTGATTTCTGTTGGTATATTCTCCTTTAACTTGTTTCTGTCAGCAAAGTAAGCAGAAATGACCCTGAAACATGGGGTGAATACTATTCCTTCTCCCTGTATCTTACCCTCCCTCATCATTTTCCCCTGAGGGTATGTCTACACTACAGCACTAATTCGAACTAACTTAATTCGAATTAGTTAATTCAAACTAAGCTAATTCGAACTAGTGCATCTAGACCTAAAAACTAGTTCGAATTAGCGTTTTGCTAATTCGAACTAGCATGTCCACATTGAGTGGACCCTGAACCGAGGTTAAGGATGACCGGAAGCAGTGCAGGCAGGGCATCAGATTAGGATTTAGAGCGTGGAGCTGCTGTCTCAGGCTAGCCAAGGGCTGTGCTTAAAGGGACCCGACCCCCATCCCGGACAGACAGTTATCAGGGGTTCCCCGCTCGCTTGTCTAAGTCGATGAGGGACAGCAAAGCAGTGCTGGCTTGGAGTGCCCTGAATGCCCACACTTGGCACATCACAGCACTCGGCCATCAGCCCAGCTGCACTTGCCGCAGGCTGCCATCCGGGGGGTGGAGGTCAATCGGGGGGCTGCAGGAGAGCTTCCACCCCGAGGAGCCCGCAGAGCCACCCCAGTCCTCCCCATCGGGGGCTCGTACCCCATTCCTCCCTCACCTCCTTCCACTTGCCCCTCCCTAGCCCCCCTTCCTGATGTACAAAATAAAGGACACGTGTGTTCAAAAATAGAAACTCTCTTTATTGAACAAAACTCGGGGAGACTGGGAAAAGGAGGTGGGAGAGGGGAAGAGAGAGGGTGGGAGAGGGGAGGGCAACTAAAATGATCAGGAGTTTGGAACAGGTCCCATATGAACAGAGGCTAAAGAGACTGGGACTTCTCAGCTTAGAAAAGAGGAGACTGAGGGGGGATATGATAGAGGTCTATAAAAGCACGAGTGGTGTGGAGAGGGTGCATAAAGAAAAGTTCTTCATTAGTTCCCATAATAGAAGGACTAGAGGACACCAAATGAAATGAATGGGTAGCAGGCTTCAAACTAAGAACAGAAAGTTCTTCTTCACAAAGCAAATAGTCAGCCTGTGGAACTCCTTGCTGCAGGAGGCTGTGAAGGCTAGAACTAGAACAGAGTTTAAAGAGAAGTTAGATTAAGTCATGGAGGTTGGGTCCATGGAGTGCTATTAGCCAGGGGGTAGAAATGGTGTCCCTGGCTTCTGTTTGTGGAAGGCTGGAGATGGATGGCACGAGACAAATGGCTTGGTCATTGTTTCGGTCCATCCCCTCCAGGGTCCCTAGTGTTGGCCGCTCTTGGCAGACAGGCTACTGGGCTAGATGGACCTTTGGTCTGACCCAGTATGGCCGTTCTAAGCTCAGGGCTCAGGGTCAGGGGTCTCACTGGACCACCTTGATTTTCATGCCAACCTGCTCCTGGGTGGCCAGGCTGGTAGCTATCTTGCCCTAGTCGGCCACTTTCCTGTTCCTAGTGCGGAGGTTGTGGATGAGGTCCATGATCTCCGCACTAGACCAGGCAGATGCCCGCCTCTTGCAGCCCCGTGCAGGCTCCTGGGAGCCGCCAGACTGGTCCCGGGAAGAGGTGGAGGGCTGGGTGGCAGCGGGTGGCTGGTTCGTGCCGTGCCAGGTGCAGGGTCTGCTAGCTGGGTGCTGGCAGGCTTGCACCTGGCACGGGCACCGTAGCCAGACTGTGCCCCTTTAAGGGCTCCGGGGCCGGGAGGGGGGCAGAAGAGTTTCCCTGGTGGTGCCCAGAGTGGCCACCAGGGAAATCTGGGGAGGGCTAGCCTCTCACTAGTTTGAATTAAGTGGCTACACAGCCCTTAATTTGAATTAGTTAATTCGAACTAGGCGTTAGTCCTCGTAGAATGAGGTTTACCTAGTTCGAATTAAGCGCACCGCTAGTTCGAATTAAATTCGATCTAGCGGTTTGCATGTGTAGCGCCTATCAAAGTTAATTCGAACTAACGTCTGTTAGTTCGAATTATCTTTGTAGTGTAGACATACCCCCACTGACATAGCTTCTGGCTCTCACAGAGGTGAAGTAGCAGACATGCTACAGCAGGGCAGCTTCATCAATGAAGCTGCACCAATGTAGAGTTTCTAGTATACAGTAGCCCTAAGAAAGTAACAGTCATGTGACTATCTCAAATAATTGCCACCTGCTCAGTCATTTAAAAAATGATCATGCGGGTGAATGACAAAGCTAAATTACTTTAGTGACACAACCTGTCAATCAACTGGATCATTTATGGCAACTGAAGCATGTATACAAACGCTGTATAAAAAGTTTTCTAAAGTTCATTGCAAATATCTGTCTCAGAAGAAAACAGTGTATCATTATGTGGTAAATGTTTCTGTGATTTCTTCTATAATTATTTATATAGTGCTTTCCAGAGAAGAGTCTTCTAACAATGCTGGCAATAATTCTTGCCTGGTATAACACCACTGATTGGAGTTATTGCAATTACATCATAGATAATTTTTTAGTCCACTGGGGGTATGTCTTCCCTAGAGTTAACATGGGTGCTTTTGTTATGTTTTCACTGCCTGTCAAGCATAAGCAAGCAATCATGAGGTACAGTTAACCTGTGGTAGTCTAACCTGTGATAGCACAGCCACATTATCATGTAGTCATACACCACACCCACACTGGCCTTCACAAACAACTTTCTGGGCACATATCTCATGGTTCACAGTGCTACACCCACTGTACCTCTCTATGCTCACATTTGCAAACTCTTATGGGACAGCTTGCCTGTCCTCTCTGGAGGCTAGACCAGTTCTGTTCATTTCCTGGCAGACCCAATTTGTGGTGATATGCTGTTGAAGGCTGAAGATATAGATCCTGCTTGCCCTGATAACTGGAACTGACAGATACTGCTTCTAATGGAGGGAAATTTTCATTTTTGTGCCAGACCAGGTTCACCCTTTCTCCCAAGGCAATCAAATTAGCTTTCAGGTTATATTCTGAAAACTTCCCTTCAAGGAAGTCCTAATGCACTGATTAACCGATTGCTCAAGACTCAAGAAAACCTCCAGGTCTTAATTTGCCCTTAATGATAAATAGGGCTCCGGGGCCGGGAGGGGGGCAGAAGAGTTTCCCTGGTGTTGGCTAGAGTGGCCACCAGGGAAAGCTGGGGAGGGCTAGCCTCTCACTAGTTCGAATTAAGGGGCTACACACCCCTTAATTCGAACTACTTAATTCGACCTAGGCGTTAGTCCTCATAGAATGAGGTTTACCTAGTTCGAATTAAACGCTCCGCTAGTTCGAATTAAGTTCGAACTAGCGGTTTGTATGTGTAGCGCCTAACAAAGTTAATTTGAACTAACGTCTGTTAGTTCTAATTAACTTTGTAGTGTAGACATACCCTGAGAGAACAGAACTGAAACAGTTCTTTTGCATCCAGGGTCTGCATCTATCAGCTGTGGGCAAGGTCAGGTGTTCTGAGCCCATAGAGAGACATTGTCATTACTTTTCTTTATACAACTGCACAGTAAGTCCTCTGACAATGTATGTTAATTGTTCGACTTGCCTGCTAAATGGTCCAAGAAACAAAGAGGACTTTAATATGCATTTTGGTATAATCAAAACATCAAGCTGCTTTGTCTATTTTTAACATATTCCTGTATTGGTTTTTTTTCTTATTACTATTTTTTAGATATGGAGAAAAATTCTTCCAACATGATCCCTCTTGCTGAAAACTCTCCTAAACAAGAGACTGTATGTATTTTTGGAACCGGAGATTTTGGAAGATCTCTGGGGTATAAAATGCTCCAGTGTGGCTATTCAATAGTGTTTGGAAGCCGAAATGCACAAACTTCCAGCCTGATTCCCAAAGGTGCAGAGGTACTGAGCCATGGAGAGGCTGCACACAAGGCTGACATTATTATTGTAGCAATTCAGCGACAACATTACAACTTTCTCACAGAGTTAAGTGACGTTCTCCATGGAAAAGTATTGGTGGATGTAAGCAACAACCTCAAAATAAACCAGTACCCTGAATCCAATGCAGAATACCTTGCTCAGCTGGTGCCAGGCGCTAAGGTAGTGAAAGCATTTAACACCGTGTCAGCATGGGCCTTGCAGTCAGGCACATTGGATGCAAGCAGACAGGTAAGATGAAAGAGCTTCTTGTAAATTATATCATGTGAGCAATTTCTAAATAATACAGCAAAACACAGGTCAATAAGAGAAAAGTATCATACCAAGTTCAGCTGCAACCTTCATTATGATTCCGTGTTCAGTCAACTAACTATGCTAAAACATCCTTTCATGCTCCAATATGATTGTTTGATCTTAGCCTAGAAATAAATCTAAACATTTCAAAAATATTGATTTTTTTCCCCCCTGTCTTTTGATTGTTAAGCAAATGCTCCCACCCCAAACCGCAGGAAGATATCAACAAATTTCAGAGAAGGAATCCACTGTTACATATGCTACAGTGCTGGGCGGATTCTAAAATAATTTAAGTTTGTAAATTAAAGAGGAATTTTAAAAAGAGGGAGAAGATCAGGATGAAATAAGGGCCACAGAGAGCTGCAGATGGGAAAGATTAAGGAAAGGAATTGAGACAAAAGAATCAAAGAAAGAATCAAGAGAAGAGGGAAAGCAGAGAGGAAGAAGCACAGTGAGGCAATTGAGGGAAGTTGGACAAGGAGGATAAGAAATGAGACAGAAAGGAGCATAGGGTGGAAAAGAGATGCCAACCTGTTTAAATCAAGCTTCCATTCTGGCTACTGTGAGGTAATGCATAAACATGGAAATATATGTATGTCCCTTCCCACAGAGTTCAGAGACAGATTTGGACTTACCCAGAATTCAGAGGTGTGGGCAGGGTGGAGGAGGGACACTGGGCAAGAAGGGCATGGAGATTCTCATACTTAGCTTGGGATGGCTGAAGTAATTATGGAGTTTGTTAGCCATCTTCATGGCTTTCTGACTTTTCAGCCACTGCATGCTGGACTAGACCTGAGAAGCAGTTTAGTGCGATGTCAGGAGTAACTTGACTTCCCTGGCAGCCAGGAACCATCAGAATGCCCTTACTCCATGTGCTGCCTCAACTGATCACTTTAGCCATCATTATACCTGTTTTGTGCTTCTGGGGCTATTGACTTCACAGAGACAAAGATCTGGTGCATTGTATTCGTGACCAGGCTTATCTCTGCACAAATGTAGCTTCTTTCAAGCTTAACTATGGTTAGAAGTTTCAAAAATCCCTTTTATTGTGGTTCTGAACAAGACAAAGATTTCCTTTTTTTTTTTTCAGACTCCTAGATGAGTATTGTCTTTCCCAAAACATTCCCCATCCTTGTGACTGTGCTGTTCACACAATTGCCTAGTGAGGCAATGCTTTTCTACTACCCTGCCTAACTGTATGAGGGTATGTCTGCACTACCACCCTAGTTCGAACTAGGGTGGTAATGTAGGCAACCGGAGTTGCAAATGAAGCCCGGGATTTGAATTTCCCGGGCTTCATTTGCATCTTGCCAGGCGTCGCCATTTTTAAATGTCCGCTAGTGCGGACTCCGTGCCACGCGGCTACACGCGGCATGGACTAGGTAGTTCGGACTAGGCTTCCTAGTCCAAAATACCGTTACTCCTATTCCGAACTACCGTTACCATGAAATGAGGAGTAATGGTAGTTCGGACTAGGAAGCCTAGTCCGAACTACCTAGTCCGTGCCGCGTGTAGCTGCGCGGCACGGAGTCCGCACTAGCGGACATTTAAAAATGGCGGCGCCCGGCAAGATGCAAATGAAGCCCGGGAAATTCAAATCCCGGGCTTCATTTGCAACTCCGGTTGCCTACATTACCATCCTAGTTCGAACTAGGGTGGTAGTGTAGACATACCCTGAGAGAGGCTCCCTCTACATTGATCTCAGCAACCTGGAAGAGAAATACCTATCCTCACTGTTCTGGAATCCTTGTGGATCACTGTTTTATATGTGTAGGACAAAAGTGGAAGATTGTGCTCATTTATATACAACCCTCAAGAACCCTTTACCAGTAAGATGCTTGATAGAATTGTCTTCCAAAGTGTGTGCTAAAATTTAACTGTACTAGCTAAATACCATTGTTAAGTGTATTATATTTTGCTTCACTTTAAACCTTCCACCTTCCCAGTGAAAAGATTTTATTTCTGATTCTATGTCTCAGTAGTAGAGTTTATTAGTCATTCACCCTTGCACCAAAGACTAGTAAGAAAGCCAATGATTTCTAGAAATATTGGAAATGTAATGAACTTTAAAGTTTTATTTTATTCTCATACAGATCAATAGTGAAATGTGTCTCAAAGATTTGTCAAAATAAATCCCATTCTTTTTGTTGCAGGTGTTTATCTGTGGAAATGACAACAAAGCCAAACAAATGGTGATGGATATTGTTCGGACTCTTGGTCTTACACCATTGGATCAAGGCTCTCTCGTGGCAGCCAAAGAAATAGAAAATTACCCACTGCAGCTCTTTCCGATGTGGAAGTTTCCCATCTACTTGGCTATTGGTCTAAGTGTATTTTTTTTCTTCTACTGTTTGATCCGTGAGGTAATCTACCCCTACGTATATGAAAACAAAGACGTCTCATTTTTTATTGCAATTACCATTCCAAATCGAGTCTGCCCCATAGTGGCACTCATCCTTCTTGCTTTGGTTTACCTTCCTGGCATAATTGCTGCAATTCTCCAGTTACACAGAGGTACAAAATACAGTCGTTTCCCAGACTGGCTGGACAAATGGATGCTCTGTAGGAAACAGCTTGGATTAGTAGCCTTGGTTTTTGCTTTTCTACATGTTTTATACACTCTTGTTATCCCTATTCGCTATTATGTAAGATGGAGAATAAATGTTTACGTCATATCTCAGGTAAGTTTTTGTTTATTGCTCCACCCAACCCCACTTTTGTCTGCTACTATCTTGCAGATTACACTCTTGAATTTCTTTATATGATTGGTGTTTCCTCTAGATATCTGTATTTTCAAAGGAGACTGATGCTGTGGTTAAATGTGGGACTTCTTATCTCAGTCTTCCCTCTAGCTAGTGTAGCAGCTAACAACATATGCAGAAAAATATTAATTATTAATAATTTTGAGAAATGGGTTCTACATTTCTCTAAATCCCTATGAGAGTAGCACAGCCACTGACATTCAGAAAGTCATGCTTATTTTTTTAAATAACCATATTCCCACAATCATCAATAAGTCTACCAAAATGTACTGTACTGTATATCAATGCTACAATTAGGCTGTATGCAACACTGTATCTAGTGCCTCTAAGTGGCACATGCTATGGAAGACCCTGCATGCTGGCAGTTCAGAGCACCTCTCTTTGTTCAGGAGACAAGCTGATCTGCTGTTTCTGACTTCTGTAATCTGTTTGCACAAATCTTTACAATTCACTTTAAAGGAAATCTCAATAATGAGCATTTCTGTCTATGGGTGCTGCAGCTACTGCACTATTAAAGTATATGTGATTTTTTTTCTTCAGGTAAAGGACAACAGAACAGATCCATTTTACAACACTAATGGCTGGATTAGTGACTCTTACGTGGCTTTAGGTATTCTGGGATTTTTTCTATTTATATTGCTGGGAATAACTTCCTTGCCCTCAGTCAGCAACAGTGTCAACTGGAGAGAATTTCGATTTGTACAGGTAAGGAATATACCTTCTTTCCACTAAAATACTAATTTCATGTCCTTTCTCTATGCTGCATTTCCTGCACTCTCCTGTCAATCTTTTATGTTTCCCTTGTAGCTTGTGGTGGTGGCATCCATCTACATAAAGTAAAATTAGGAAAACTAAACAATAAATGAGAAGTTACAGTGACTAATTTGTTGCTTTCAGAAGATGTTTGTATAAAACAGAGTGATGATTTACATCAAATAAATCAATTAAATATTCAGTCGCTGATTTAAAAAAAAACATTTCCTTATTTTTTGAGATCATAAGCATCTCTTAAAAGGAGTTGGGCAAAATATACTCCATCCTCTGAAACAAGTGATTGGCTAAAAACCAAAAATGTGTCATATGGGTGAGGGTGAGAGAGTTAACTTTTATTTCACCACTTCTTTTACCTCATGTTCAAACCCAGTAATTGGACATCCAGCTTGCATGGGTCACAGGGTTTGAAGAATCAAGACTTGCATATTTGTAGTAGTAGTGATGCTATTATGCATCTGTAAAGGAATGGAGTGTAGAAGGTGCTGTCCCTTGAAGGGAGGGGACAGGCTGATGCCTACAGCTTGATGATAATCAAAAAGGTCCTGGCAGGTCTGAGTTCTATAAACAGGAAGCACAGGGAGAAGTAGGTGTCAGGTAGGCTGAAGTGAATGACAGTTGCTTTCATAGGTACTAGAAGACATTCATGGATCTGATTCAGAGACTTAAGTGTGGACTTTAAGTTTGAAAAGCCTGAACCAGGGCCTGAGGAGCCTGTTTGTGGTAATGGCTCCTGGCCTGAAGCCTTTTTAAAAGAGGGCATGATATTTACCCCTCCACCCACCCAAAACAAAGTCTGATGTTTCTTGCCTGACCTGTTAAACTGAATTCTGCTGCTGCTCTGCTTGGGACAACCTAGCAGTGTAACACTAGGCTGCGAGGGAGTATGCACGGACTACCTGCATCATTATAGCATCCCAGTCAGGTGAGAGTTGTATGCTCCATTTATGGAGAATTTGGGGCTACAAAATAGTTTTAGTCAATAAATTGCAGAAAGATTAGTCCACACTGAAGTTTTCAGTGATGAAAAACTATTTTAAACACAAAGTTATACAAAATTTAATTTTGTATAATGCCATCAAATGCCAACCTTTGCTGGACTACAGTTGCCCTTTTTCATGCGCACTTGTCCTTTCTGCCTCCTCTTCCTCCTCTTCAGTCCCTTTGTGCCTCTATTTCAGCTTTGGTCCCTTCCCCCTCTTTATTTGAATTCACTTGTAAGTCTGTCAATGGAACTCAGCTGACATTCAACTGTATCAACTGGTGATACTGCTCCCTTGTCCTGAAACTGCTCAACTCACCTGCAAAGATATGGGGCATCCCTACTGATAATCCTACCTCACCAGTTATCAGAGAGGCAATAGATATTTTATAGCTTGTCCAGCTGCATTAGCAGCCATCCCTGCTGCCTAAATCCTGCCTTGGATACCTTCAGGGAGGCTGTCTTTCCTGTGGGATCATAGGGTATGTCTAGACTACATGCCTCTACCAACAGAGGCATGTAAATTAGACTACCCGACATAGTCAATGAAGCCGGGATTTAAATATCCCCCGCTTCATTAAAATAAAAATGACCGCTGCACTGTGCCGGCTCAGCTGATCATCGGCACAGCACGGCAGTCAAGACGCGGATCGGTTGACAGGGAACACCTTTGTCGACCGCTCCCTTATGCCTCGTGAAACAGGACAGAGCGCCTCCCCTTATTGACTAATCGTGTCGTTGATACAAATTGTATCGACTGCACGATTAGCCAATTACCCACTTCTTAACATCCTTACTTCAGAACTGGTTGGACACTACGGATGTAGAGAGTCACCTGTCCTAAGGTCTAGCTCATGTACAAGCAAAACTGGTGAACCCACAGCACATGCTGTCATGTGGGTATAAACAGTACCACCCTAGTGACAGTGCAGCACTAATTACTGTCTGTGCCTGGTTCATATGAAGCATGGCAACCATTGGCTGCTTCAGCATATCCGTTTTGAGCTACAGGGGGGAAAGAATCTACTGTCAAGAAAGCTTTGGTGTACTGAAGAAACCAAAATGATATGAAGACTCTTGTTGAACTGTCACTGGCCTCTAAATAGTTAGGGCCTTGGGATTCATTTTTCCAGTTTTCATGAAAATTACAAGCAGATGGATATATATGTGGCCTACCAAAAATTATCAGTTTTGCTAAACAAACATTTTGAAAAGTAAAATTAAAAATTGTAATTAAAAATATGAAGCAAATTCTTTTAAGCAATCTCAGTTCAGTCCCAATTTTGGGAATATCCCAAGAGTTTATATAGGTTTCAAATAGGATTTACTGTAAAGTTTATTGTGCAATCTTAACCAATGCTCTTTTTCCCTCCCTATAGTCCAAACTGGGATACCTGACACTGATTTTATGCACTGCACATACGCTGGTCTATGGTGGAAAGAGATTCTTGAGCCCTTCGATGTATAAATGGTATCTTCCTGCTGCATATATGCTTTCTCTCATTGTTCCTTGCTTTGTCCTGGCTATAAAATTTGTTCTGATATTCCCATGTATAGACCGACCACTTACACAAATTCGACAGGGCTGGGAGAGGAACTCCAAAGGTTCAGAACAATCACACTACAATGATAGCAAGTCAGCAGTATAATCACTTAAACATTTGTATTTTGTTGCAATGTCTCAAAGATTTAAACTTTTAAAGTATTAAAGTATTGTCCTTTTCCATTTTTGTGTGTGGGAAAAGGCCAAAAGGAGAATATTTTACCAGGCCCAAACAATTTATCAATATAAAAAATGATCCAGGATCAATCTTAAACACAAAGCCAGAAGCCACTGGGAATGCTCTGTGATCCAAGAGCACTATCTCCTTCTCCCTATAAACTATGTTCCTTCTCAGTCTCCAGGCATCAAGAAGAAACTCTGCCTGATTTCCTTCCTTTTGTCAGTGCAGAGTACCACTCTGCATAGGGCACCATCAATTGTTAGGCTGGCCCAGCCTGGACCATGGGCAGAGAGGAGCTCAGCTCTTTGATGACTTTGCTTGCCCTATATTTACCTCTGTTTCAACAGAGGTCTCTAGCTACACCCCACATATACCTTAAAGATAGCTGGTTAAGGTTTGGTTTTTGTACAGAAATGTTATTGTTGGAAGTGGTTGGGCCAGTGATCCTTGGTGCACTGGACTACTATAAACTCAGGCATTGGGCTCCTGGGGAAGGAAGGAAGAGGGAGAGTTTCCAAAGTCATTTGGTAAGGAAAGTGCTGTCAGGAAAAAACAGACTTTGGTTATGGTGGTTAGAAATATGTGCTTCTCCATCTAGGCTACATCTACACTGGCATCCCTTCCGGAAAAGGGATGCTAATGTAGCACGTTGGAATAGGCAAATCTGCGGGGGATTTAAATATTCCCCACAGCATTTGCATTAACATGGCTGCCACTTTTTTCCGGCTTGGGGAAAAGCCAGAGAAAAGCGCCAGTCTAGACGTTATTCTCTGGAAAATAAAGCCTTTTCCGGAGGATTTCTTATTCCTACTTGAAAGTAGGAAATTAACACAAGTAGCCATTTTGCTTAATATGAACTTGTAGCCCAATTTGTTTAGAGTATGTTTGTAATGAGTTATAATCATAGATGTAATACGCTACTGTATTGGAATTTTGTGTTATAAGCTCAATAAAGATGAGATCTTTTGCTTTCAAAAATCCTTGGGTTCAGTATGACCTACTGTTGCTCAGCAGCACTTGTACTGTGCATATTTTAGTGACAATGAAGAAAATCCTCAAAATAATTGATTTCTGTGAGTCATTTTGGGATCCTGTAATGCAGGACTGCCAGTGCTCTATAGATTTATTCTTAGACACTTGACCATGCTGCTGGTTAACAGTGAGCAGATGGTAAATGGTGACTTTGTGCTAGAACTGACGTTACTAGAGAAACCACTAGAGCTCTTTGAGGGGAGGGGAAAGAAAATAATGAATAATGGGTTTTCACAGGAACAGACTTGCTCACCAACTCTTCTGTCTTCTCACCACTCTTTCAATGACAAGATAAACACATAAACATGGGTAACTTTTTAATCATGAAATAATTGAAATTAGAAATGGGTACTACCAGCTAGGTCAGAATAAACAAACAATCATTATCTGATGCTTTCCAAAACCGTCACAACATGGGAGTCATTTTACTCCATCACAACTGCCAGAAAAAAAAAAGTACTTGTTGTGTACTTGTCTCATGCTTTTTAGGAGTCTCAAGGTGAAATGATACATGAGACAAATATATTAGTGACTAGCCCAACCAGATTCCTTGTGGCTCAGGTGACCAATGTCCTGATAAAATTGGGATTGTGCCAATATTTAACTCTTTCTCCAAAAAATTGGTATTGACCAATGTATGATCAGGACACCATTTGTCCTGATATTCAGGTGAGAAGGCAAGCAGTGAACCAGCAGTGAGGGTAGGAGGTGAGTGGTAAGCTAGTGGCAGGAGGAATGAGAGGAGGCGAACAGCAAGGTAAGCAGTGGCGGGGGGTGAGGAGGTGAGCACGGAGGCAAGCAGGGGGTCGGGGGAGGAGGCAAGGGGGGATCCAGCAATTGAGGTAGGAGATGAACGGGAAGCCAGCAGTGGGGGAGATGAGAGCAGGCAAGCAGTGGTTGAAGGGGTAAGGAGGTGAGCAGTGAAGCAAGCAGTGGATGGGGGAGGGGAGTCAAGAGGCAAGCAGGAGCCAGCAGCAGGGCAGGGACATGAGCAGGGAGCCAGCAGCAGAGGGTGGTGAGGAGGTGAGCAGCGAACCAGCAGCTGGCAGGGATTCTTGTGGCAGGCAGAGAGGTGTCTGGCAAGGGAATGGAGAGGTTAGTGGGGGACAGAGGGGAGAGAGAAGGTGAGCAGAAATGTGAGCAGTCAGCGGGGAAGTGAGGAGGCAATCAGTGAGTCAGCAGAGGTAGAAGGGGAAATGAGGAGGCGAGAAGCAAGCCAGCAGCAAGCAGGGTATTTTTGAGGTAGGCCGGGGGTTGGCTGACAGAGAAGTGAGGAGATGAGTGGCAGATAGTGGTGGTGGGAAGAGGGGAGCAGTGGGTGGGGGACTGTGGAGGGATGCAGCAAGCCAATGGTGGGCAGAGGGTGAAGAGGGATGCAAAGCAGGAGCTCTGCTTCTCCTAGGACTTAGGGTGGAGTGAGAGCAAAGCCTGCGCAGAACAGGAATGGAATGTGGGCAGGGTTGATAGTTCCCCAATGTGTCCTGATATTTCATTGTTATGACCTGGTCACCCTGCTTATCTGGTGTCCAATACCAGTGTTATCCACTTTCTAATTATAGCCACTAGTCACTGGTACAAACTTGATACCTCAACACGTATTAAGCTATATGTACCATTGGTGCATTTAAAGTGGTTTCAAGTTAACATTAAGAAATGACTGAAGAAAATGCAAAGGTCACAGACCTAGCTCAATGTCGTTTTGGCTAAGTAAAACACAGACAAGCTAATCTTTAAAATTCAGCCCTCTGACACTACTCATGTAAAAGTGGCAGGCTGTGGGGAGAAAAAAAGCCAAATATAAAAAGTAATGGGTAAGTAGAAATCTTGCAAATTTGCAGTCTATGGACAAATTCTGTCTTCAATTACACCTGTGTCAACAGTTAGTTCAGTCTTACAGTGGATGAAAATGTTTCCAAGATACACCAATTGTTACCGTTAAGAACTCTACAAATATACGTGAAGTTTCAGGAATTCCTCTTTATAACTCTCACTGAAAAACTCCTAGGAAATTATCTCTGGGCTAGAGTACAAACTTCATTAACATGTGCCAAGTAACAAAAGTCCAGTAGCTCTAAGGGTATGTCTACACTACCACCCTAGTTCGAACTAGCGTGGTAATGTAGGCAACTGGAGTTGCAAATGAAGCCCAGCATTTGAATTTCCTGGGCTTCATTTGCATCTTGCCGGCGCCGCCATTTTTAAATGTCCGCTAGTGCGGACCCCGTGCCGTGCGGCTACACGCGGCACAGACTAGGTAGTTCGTATTAGGCTTCCTATCCTATACTTTCACGAGGAGTAACGGTAGTTCGGAATAGGAAGCCTAATCCGAACTACCTAGTCCGTGCCACATGTAGCCGCACGGCACGGAGTCCGCACTAGCGGACATTTAAAAATGGCGGCGCCCGGCAAGATGCAAATGAAGCCCAGGAAATTCAAATCCCGGGCTTCATTTGCAACTCTGGTTGCCTATATTACCACCCTAGTTCGAACTAGGGTGGTAGTGTAGACATATCCTAAGTTACCAAACACAAATATAGTATGTACTTCATAGGCCCTTGTTTTAGGGAACAGAGTTCTATGTGCAAGGTTCTTTGTGTCAGAATACTGAATATAAGGCCACATCCTGTAATCTTTACTAAGGCAAAACTCCCACTGCAAAGTATTCCCCCTGACTACAAAACTACAACTGTATGATTTCATACTATCTTTATACTCAGTATGTGCTGTCACAGATCCACAGGATCAGTGCTATAGTCCCAGCTTTGGAACCATCTTAGGAGAACCTCATCCATGTGCCAGACCCCTAGAGATCCCACTTTTTCTTTTCAGTAAGCTATGGAGCTTTGTTGCCCCTTTAACTGGATCTCTTGGCCTTCAGCGTTCCTGGTTCATAACATGAGCACTGTTCAGAGAGTCCCACTGAGACAAACTTGCACAGTCTAAAGAAATAATTCAGTTCCTCAAGAATCTGCAGTGACGCTGCCCCAGTGTTGTGAAACAGTGGGGTTTATTAGCTGACTGGAACACAGCTTAGGAAGACTTTGTTTAACATAGAAAAATGAAGGTTTCAGCACAGTCCATTCTGGGTGTTGTGCTTCCTGCTGCTGGTGAATGTGGGTGGCGGTTCCATCCCTTCCCCAAGCTCCCTTTCCCAACAACTCAGCCCAGGTAACTAGGGGGAGGGCCTGGTGCCAGCTACAGAGTTCGGGCTCACTCCACATTCAATGGCTTTGAGAAGCAGAGCACCCGGAATGGACTGCTGTAACTTTCATTTTTCTATACTAACCAAGAGGAAGGGTTGGAACTGCCTCCACACGCTCATCAGCGGCGGGAAGCGGAGTGGAGAAGAGCAAGCTGGGGGCAAATTGCCCTATTTCCCACCACAGCCAATGAGTGCATGGGTCAGCTCAACCCCTGCAGCCTGCTCCAACCCCCCTCCAGTCCCTGGGCTGCACCATTGGGGATAGGCCTTGGGAAGGGGTGGAATGGGGGCAAGGCAGAAGCAGAGTAGGGGTGAGAGGAGCCAGAGAGGGAGCAGAGCAGGGGTGGGAGAAGTGGTGGAGTGGGGAAAAGGGTGGAGTGGGGGCAGGGCCTGAGGTGGGAAGAAGCAGGGCATTCTCCCAGGCTAGAAGTGACATGGGGAGGAGTCATGTGGGGGGACAGTCATGTAACCAGTGCCCTCTTGTGACTCTCCCCTGCAGTCATCACTGGATGTCCAGATCTCTCTGGATCATTGGTTGCTAGGTGTCCAAGCCTAGGAAATTGGATTTGTAATTATCTTCTCAAGAGCTCCACTGATCTGGGATCTAAGGCTCCAGACAGCTAGGCACAGTTTTCATCTGGGTCTTAGCCTGTCCCCTTTTACCCACTAAGCAACAATACAGCATATAGAAGACACTGACACACACATAGGCTTCTTTAAAATATTACAATAAATTCTCGCTTTATCACACAAAGGATAAATAGTACCACCAAAGGAATTAAGACCATGGAATATAAATTTTGCCTCATGGAAGACTGAGGGTAAGGTGTCCTACCAGTACAGAATTATATCAAACTAGCATGTGAGGCCCGTTGTTGACGAGGCAAAGTCATTTTGCACAGATTACACTTATAGGAAAATTCAATAAATTAAAGATATGTAACAGAATTTTTCATTAATGTGCTTGCAAAAGAGAAGAAAAAGAACAGTTTTAAATTTGTAGGATTTCAACTTCACACGTTGTTCATTTTATTGAATAATTACCATACATGGTAAATTTGAATCAGAAACTCGTATCACTTCCATTACTCTTTCTGGGAATAATTTGACTTATTTCGTGACTTGTAACAGTAAAAATTTTCTTTGCACTAAAATGACAGTTGACAAGCAACTCGATTTTAATTTTGTTAGCAAATATTTTTATGAACTCTAATCATAATAGTCATGACTTTTTTCCAATGAAAAGCAAAAATAATTATTGAAACATTTCACCTAGCATATTCTGGTTTAAAAAGTAGTGCATTCAACTCACGTAAGTGGCAGAATTTTTTATGCAAAATTTAGTATCTGTAGGTAATTGAGAAGTGTGACTTTATTTTAATCTACAAACAATCTCTTCAAAATATGTAATAAATTTGTTTTGTGAGTAATCTATGAACTAAAATGATACTATTTTTTAAGTGAGATACTTTTACTAAGGTTGTGTCTATATAAGGAATTTAATACAGAGTCTCTAGTATGCTTTAAATTCGCACCCTAGCTTACTCTCCAGGTAAATGTTCTGAATGCATGCTACAGGCAGGGCCGGCCTTAGGCAGATTCAATTGATTCGGCCAAATCGGGCCCCGTGCCTAAGGGGGCCCTGTGCCCCTGAAACCGGAAGTGCTGGCGAGTTACTATTCAGAGCCGGGGGCTCTGCTTCAGCAATATGTGGAGCTGGGTCTCCCCCAGACTCTGGCTGGAGCGGGCTCCAGCCCCTCCCCCCCCCCCGCCAGCCTCCCTCTGCGTGCAGATAGTTCGGAATAGGAAGCCTAGTCCGAATTATCTAGTTCGTGCCGCATGTAGCCGCGGGCACAGAGTCCGCACTAGCGGACATTTAAAAATTGCGGCGCCCGGCAACATGCAAATGAAGCCCGGGAAATTCAAATCCTGGGCTTCATTTGCAAGTTCGTATGACTACATTAACCACCCTAGTTCAAACTAGGGTGGTAGTGTAGACATACCCTTAGATACTTGAAAGCTGCTTTCATGTTCCTTTTCGGTCTTCTCTTTTCTAAGGTACACAAGGCCAATTTCTTCAGCCTTGCCTCATATCTCATGTTCTCTAGACCTTTCATCATTTGTGTTATCTTCTCTGGACTTTCTCCAGTTTCTCCACGTTTCCTGAAATGTGGCACCCAGAACTGGACATGATACTCCAGCTGAGGCTTAATGTAGATGGCTCATTCCCTGCCTAGGGGACATGAGACTGGGCGGGTAAATTTCCAATCCTCCTGTTCATTTTTTTCCTAAGCCAGGAGGGCACAGTAGTTCTTATGGGGGCTCTGCAGAAGGCAGCCCGCACTGCCCTCTGCCTGAAACCTTGTACAGGTGTTAAACAGCTGTCCAGCCCATCCTAAAGGTGACTGCATTTTAGCGTTCCTGAAGCAACACTGCACCAGCAATGGACAGGAGAATGGCTCCTGGGCATGGCTTGCTCATGACTGCTTCAGTCCCGTTGATGGGCCTCAGCCTCTTTCCTTCCACTCCCCCACTTTGCAATGGGGCTGTAGACTCTGGGGGAAATGGGTGGAGGTAGGCAGAGGTGTCTCCCTGCAGCAGATGTAGACACGTCTCTGTATTAATCACTCTCATTAAAGTTTTTAGCTTTGTAGTGAGTCCTTTTACATGGAAACTTTGTATTACGTCTTGGTAGACTAGTCCCTAGGACAAGTGAGGCAGAGACTGTCTCTGTGGGGTGAATGAGGTGGGAATAGATAAGGCGGAAGGTGAGCACCTCTGGGCAGTTGCAAAGGTTGGAGAGGGGATGGAAGCCAGATCCAAGATCAATGAGCCCTGGGAAGTGGGCCCATTGAAAGGAGATTGGACCTGTGGATGGCTTGGGGGTCAGCAGCAAGGGCCTGCTTTGGGAAGCCCCCTCTTTGGAGGTGAATGTGGCAGCATTAAGACACCACCCAGAAGCAGGTGCCACAGACGCTAACTACAGATTCATGGGACAGCTCTCACAGATCTTGCACATGAATAAAATGATAGATCTGCAGGGGTTGGGGGGCAGTGGCGTAGTGAGAGGGCTGGAGTGGTCAGTTGCCCCTGGGAGAAAAATAATATAAAATTTAGTTAAAAATAGATGTCACACGTTTTTAAAAGGAATACCATATTTCCTGTCTTTTGTCTATTTTTGTCTCTTTAGGCCCCCAGTTAAAATTTTTAAAAGCACTTGAGTGACTAAAGTCATTTTTGAAAATTGGACTTAGAAATCTAAGCTCAGATTTTAAAAGGTAATTAAGCTCCTAAAGAGACAGTTGCCAACTCGGCTCTTCAAAGATATCTATCTGATCTTTACACACCTTTGAAAATCTGGTCATAAGTGTCCTAGTCAGTTCTGAACATGAGATGTAGGAGCCCAGTCCTAACTCCTGCAGGCTTTTTTTTTTTTTTAATTTGAACATTTATCTACACTAATTCCCCTCCTTTCTCTTTCACTATCCAATAAATGCATGGATCAAAATGATAGGTGCTTTGTGAATATGCTGACTTGAGTGTGGAAAGATTTCATAGTGTCATGTATGATTCCTAGTAACCCATCTCAAATATGAAAAACTAGGTTGATACCTGTTCATGTCAGGAGCTGTTGAATTCATTGCACCATTTGCAGTATCTCATTAGGATGTTTAGTGGAGAAGATATTGTGGGTTTTTTTATTTATACTGTGGGCAAAGCATGGGCAAAACAATTCCTCCATTGTTTTACCATGAGTCTCAAAACATTTGGTGTTTTTCTAAAGCCTGGCGTCAATTGATTATATAGGAATCTCAGCTTTCATTTTAAAAAAGTGCTCTATATTTCTGGGCCTTACAGGTAAGGAGGAAAGCTTTAAAACATGAACCCTAAATACTCAAGAAACAAAAGGCCAATAAAAATCCAACACGTTTTATTTTTAAAAAATCTTATGATTTGTAGACCATTGTCATAACTTTTGTGTAGGTGTTCCTTGTGATTTTTGGGTTGCTCTTTGATTGGTGAATTTAGAGAGGACTCTCCCTTCAGTTTCCCTTTCCACCCTCCTTTTTTGTCACAGGTCATCAGAGAATCATAGCAACAATGGAGAGTAGGGTGAGTCCATGACTCTGGTTAATGACTGGTCAGGGTGACTAACTATTATCAGCTAGTGGTCTGAATGAGCTATCTACTGCCATCTGTTAGTCAACTGTAGGAAAAGGCTTCAGGAGCAGACATTTATATAGACAACTTACTTTGCCACAGAGATCAGTAGACACACTTGCTGTGTCAAGGTGATCAGTGTTGGCTCTTTTGGGTTGAAATTCACCTAAGACTTGGAGCTGGGAGAATGAAATGTTGTTATCCATATTGTAGGATTAAAAGGTAAAAGACCTGAACTTAATATGACCTGGCTTAGGGTCTACCATAACTTGAACACTAAGCAGAGGATAGTGAGTCACATCTAACTGAAAGTCACAGAAGATGGAAACTGGTTTTATTTCTGGTGGTGTAGAATCTATTTGGGAGTCCTCAATTATATCTGAAAATTTACATACAGGCTACGTCTAGACTGGCATGATTTTCCGCAAATGCTTTTAACGGAAAAGTTTTCCGTTAAAAGCATTTGTGGAAAAGAATGTCTAGATTGGCACGGATGCTTTTCCGCAAAAAAGCCCCGATCGCCATTTTAGCCATCGGGGCTTTTTTGCGCAAAACAGTACTGTGCTGTCTACACTGGCCCTCTTCCGCAAATGATTTGCACAAAAGGGACTTTTGCTCGAATGGGAGCAGCATAGTATTTCCGCAAGAAGCACTGATTTCTTACAGTAGGAAGTCAGTGTTCTTGCGGAAATTCAAACGGCCAGTGTAGACAACTGGCAAGTTTTTCCGCAAAAGCAGCTGATTTTGTGGAAAAACTTGCCAGTCTAGACACAGCCCCAGTGTTTAAAGGCAGAGCTGACTAAAATCAATTGAGAGTCCTTGTCTTGTCTCAGTGATCGCTTGAGCAAAAATCATTGATAAAATCTTGTCTAGACTGACCTTGGACTCAACATGCAGGCAGTGTGTTGAAGGGCAGTGCAAAGAAGGCAATGGTGGTGAGGTTCCATATTACCTAGTGAAATCATTGGTGCTGAAATCACTAAGGACTGGAATTTGACCATAGAACTGACGCTTTCTTAACAAAGACTCCATTTTTGCTACAGGCAGTCCCCGACTTACGCAGATCCGACTTATGTCGGATCCGCACTTACGAACAGGGCTTTCTCGCCCCGGAAGTCGGGGCGAGAAAGCCCCGTTCGTAAGCTGCTCCGGTGCCCCTGGTCTGCTGGAGACCATCTCCAGCAGACCAGGGGCACCGGGCGGGTTCCCGTGCTTCTGAGGCTTTGCCAGAGCAAAGCCTCAGAGGCGCGGGGAACCGCCGCTGCTGCCGCTTCAATCTGGGTGCCTGTGGTCTGCTGGGGTCTGCTGGCAAAGCCTCAGAGGCGCGGGATCCCCCCCCCCCCCCGCGGCTGCGGCTTCAGTCCGGGAGCCTGTGGTCTGCTGGGGACCGTCCCCAGCAGACCACAGGCTCCCGGACTGAAGCCGCAGCCGCGGCGGGGTCCCTCGCCTCTGAGGCTTTGCCAGAGCAAAGCCTCAGAGGCTCTGCTCCCCGTGTCCCTGGTCTGCTGGGGGGGAGGCAGCTAGTGTGCTCCCCCCGCCCCCCAGCAGACCAGGCTTTTGTTTTGGACTCTGGGGCAGAGCAGCTGGGGCGCTGCTGATTGGTCCTGCAGCGCCCGCTCTGGGCACTACTGGACCAACCCGACAGCACCCCAGCTGCTCTGCCCCAGGTCCTGATTCAGCCGCTGCTGGTCAGTTTCAGCAGCGGCTGAATCAGGACGCCTGGGGCAGAGCAGATGGGGTGCTGCTAGGTTGGTCCAGTAGCACCCAGGAGCGGCGCTACTGGAGCAACCCAGCAGCACCCCAGCTGCTCTGCCCCAGGCGTCCCCAAGTCAGCTGCTGCTGAAACTGACCAGCGGCTGACTACAGGAAGCCCGAGGCAGAGTTGCTCTGCCCCGGGCTTCCTGGAATCAGCTGCTGATCAGTTTCAGCAGCAGCTGACTTGGGGACGCCTGGGGTTCTTAAGTTGATTCTGTATGTAAGTCAGAACTGGCGGTCAGTTTCAGCAGTGTCTGAATCTGGACGCCAGTTCCGACTTACATACAGATTCAACTTAAGAACAAACCTACAGTCCCTATCTTGTACGTAACCCGGGGACTGCCTGTATTTAAAAAGTAAATCAGCGTAACAGAAAACTGCAACGCTCTCTAGTAACTTTTTAAAAATCAAACTTTAAACTTTATTGAAAAGATTGGATAGTTTGCAATTGAAAATATTTGACCTACACTTAAAGCAACTGATTTAATTTTGTGTAAAATTTGGCATAATAAAGGATGGCATTTTGTTTTGAAAATGTTCAACTATATTGATATACATTTTGATCAGATCTACTTCTGATGTGATATTTATGTGTGTGATTGTGGTTTGTTGTGTGGGTGTGGGTGTCTTTTTTTTTTTTGCTCAACAAAAAATTCTGGGTGGTGGGGCCCTGCCAAAACTGTTCGAATTGGGCCCCGCACTTCCTAAAGCCAGCCCTAACTACAGGTGTATTTGAATTTAGCTTAATGTACTTCCAATGTGCACTAAGCTACTGTGCACAAAGGCACTCTCAAAGGCTGAATAGTTTGCACACACTACCTACTATGGGCTTTTTCCATATGTAAACAAGTCCTGTGATGTTTCGTAGCTGTAGCCTGCAATTTTCTCTTTAGTCTCAGTTCCTTTGCATTTTTCCAGCTGGAATAAGACTGAAGGAGTAAAATCCGGGAATCTGATGTTTGACCCCAGAAAGAATAACATCTTGCTTAGTGCTGAGGATGGTGAAAAGTAATGGAAGTGCAGATAGGAAGAAGGACTCAATCCAAAGCTCTTTGACATATGGAATGCTCTGGGAAAGTTTCCTGTAAATGTTTTTTCAAATCTTCACAATAGCTCCAGATGGTGGAACTGCCCTCCAACAGGACATACTTTTCCAGTCTGTGCTGGAATGATTTCATATCCTGTTGTTCTTGGGCAGAATTATTTTAGCTATTTATTACTGGAACATTTTAACAGAAATCATAATGGGCAAGCGTACTTATTTCTCTAGAGTAATCTTTTTCATATTTTAACTATTCCATAACAACTTTCATAGAATCATAGGACTGGAAGGGACCTCGAGAGGTCATCGAGTCCAGCCCCCCGCCCTCAAGGCAGGACCAAGCTCCGTCTACACCATCCCTGACAGATGTCTATCTAACCTGTTCTTAAATATCTCCAGAGAGGGAGATTCCACCACCTCCCTTGGCAATTTATTCCAATATTTGACCACCCTGACAGTTAGGAATTTTTTCCTAATGTCCAATCTAAACCTCCCTTGCTGCACTTTAAGCCCATTACTCCTTGTCCTGTCCTCAGAAACCAAGAGGAACAAATTTTCTCCTTCCTCCTTGTGACACCCTTTTAGATATTTGAAAACCACTATCATGTCCCCCCTTAATCTTCTTTTTTCCAAACTAAACAAGCCCAGTTTATGAAGCCTGGCTTCATAGGTCATGTTCTCTAGACCTTTAATCATTCTTGTCGCTCTTCTCTGTACCCTTTCCAATTTCTCCACATCTTTCTTGAAATGTGGCGCCCAGAACTGGACACAGTACTCCAGCTGAGGCCTAACTAGTGCAGAGTAGAGCAGCAGAATGACTTCACGAGTTTTGCTTACAACACACCTGTTGATACAAGCTAGAATCATATTTACTTTTTTTGCAACAGCATCACACTGTTGACTCATATTCAACTTGTGGTCCACTATGACCCCTAGATCCCTTTCCGCCATGCTCCTTCCTAGACAGTCGCTTCCCATCTTGTATGTATGGAACTGATTGTTCCTTCCTAAGTGGAGCACTTTGCATTTCTCTTTATTAAACCTCATCCTGTTTACCTCGGACCATTTCTCTAACTTGCTAAGGTCATTTTGAATTATGTCCCTATCCTCCAAAGAAGTTGCAACCCCACCCAGTTTGGTATCATCTGCAAACTTAATACTCTCTATCCCAATGTCTACATCATTGATGAAGATATTGAACAGTATGGGTCCCAAAACAGACCCTTGCGGAACTCCACTTGTTATCCCTTTCCAGCAGGATTTAGCACCGTTAACAACAACTCTCTGACTACGGTTATCCAGCCAATTATGCACCCACCTTATCGTGGCCCTATCTAAGTTATATTTGCCTAGTTTATCAATAAGAATATCATGCGAGACCGTATCAAATGCCTTACTAAAGTCTAGGTATATGACATCCACCGCTTCTCCCGATCCACAAGGCTTGTTATCCTATCAAAGAAAGCTATCAGATTAGTTTGGCATGACTTGTTCTTCACAAACCCATGCTGGCTATTCCCTATCAATTTATTACCTTCCAAGTGTTTGCATATGATTTCCTTAATTACCTGCTCCATTATCTTCCCTGGGACAGACGTTAAACTGACCGGTCTGTAGTTTCCTGGGTTGTTCTTATTCCCCTTTTTATAGATGGGCACAATATTTGCTCTTTTCCAGTCTTCTGGTATCTCCCCTGTCTTCCATGATTTTTCAAAGATCATAGCTAAAGGCTCAGATACCTCCTCTATCAGCTCCTTGAGTATTCTGGGATGCATTTCCTCAGGACCTGGTGACTTGCTGACATCTAACTTTCCTAAGTGATTTTTAACTTGTTCTTTGTGTATCCTATCTTCTAAACTTACCCTCTCTCTGCTTGTATTCACTACGTTAGGCACACCTCCAGACTTCTCGGTGAAGACCGAAACAAAGAAGTCATTGAGCATCTCCGCCATTTCCAAGTTTCCTGTTACTGCTTCTCCCTCCTTACTGAGCAGTGGGCCTACCCTGTCCTTGGTCTTCCTCTTGCTTTTAATGTATTTATAAAAAGTCTTTTTGTTTCCCTTCATGCCTGTAGCTAGTTTGATCTCATTTTGTGCCTTTGCCTTTCTAATCTTGCCCCTGCATTCCCGTGTTGCTTGCCTATATTCATCTTTTGTTATTTGTCCTAGTTTCCATTTTTTATATGATTCCTTTTTTACTTTGAGATCCTGCAAGATCTCCTTGTTAAGCCAAGCTGGTCTTTTGCCATATTTTCTATCTTTCCCACACAGCGGAATTGTTTGCTTTTGGGCCCTTAACAACGTCCCTTTGAAATACTTCCAACTCTCCTCAGTTGTTTTTCCCTTCAGTCTTGCTTCCCATGGGACCTTACCTACAAGTTCTCTGAGCTTATCAAAATCTGCCTTCCTGAAATCCATTACTTCAATTGTGCTGGTCTCCCTTCTACCTTTCCTTAAGATCGTGAACTCTATTATTTCATGATCACTGTCCCCCATACTGTCTTCCACTTTCAAGTTCTCTACTAGTTCCTCCCTATTTGTTAAAATCAAATCCAGAACAGCTTCTTCTCTGGTAGCTTTTTCAACCTTCTGAAACAGAAAGTTGTCTCCAATGCAGTCTAGAAACTTATTGGATAGCCTGTGCCCCACTGTGTTAGTTTCCCAACATATGTCTGGATAGTTGAAGTCCCCCGTCACCACCAAATCTTGGGCTTTGGATAGTTTTGTTAATTGTTTAAAAAAGGCCTCATCCACCTCTTCCACCTGGCTAGGTGGCCTGTAGTAGACTCCTAGCATGACATCACCCTCATTTTTTACCCCTTTTAGCTTAACCCAGAGACTCTCTACACAGCTATCTCCTACGTTCATCTCCACTTCAGTCCAAGTGTGTACATTTTTAATATACAAGGCAACCCCTCCTCCCTTTTTTCCCTGTCTGTCCTTCCTGAGCAAGCCATACCCTTCCATACCAACATTCCAATCATGCGTCCCATCCCCCCAGGTTTCTGTAATATCAATGATATCATAGTTGTATTTATTTGTTAGCAATTCCAGTTCTTCCTGCTTATTACCCATACTTCTCACATTTGTATATAGGCATCTAAGATACTCATTTGATCTTGCCTCCCTGTTGTGCCCTGACCCTCCTTTCTCCTTGCCATTATAGGCCGTAGTCCCCCCCATTTCCAACGCATCTCCCAGTCCCGCACATTCAGCACTTACCTGTGGGCTTTGCTCACCTGTCCCCGTCGAACCTAGTTTAAAGCCCTCCTCACAAGGTTAGCCAGTCTGTGTCCAAACAAGGCCTTCCCGCTCCTGGAAAGGTGAACGCCATCTCTGCCAAGCAGTCCTTCCTGGAAGAGCTTTAAAGAGTTCTTCCTTCCTGGAAGAACTTTAAAACAATAAAGGCCAGTTGTGTAAAATGGCATCTGTAAATTGTACATACTATTACTGGCTGAGTTTTAAATATACCAAGTATGTTAGAAGTGTTAGTATTATTGAATTAGAAAAAACTTTGTGTAAGTGTCTTATGCCATCTTAAGACTTCCTCTGTAGCATCATATTAGCTTTCTGACTACTCTGCTAACTCCAAATTAATGAAGGGGTGCTTTAGAAAATATGACATGCAGCCCTTTAAACAATAATTAAAATTTAAGAATTGGATACAGGCAGTCCCCGGGTTACGTACAAGATAGGGACCGTAGGTTTGTTCTTAAGTTGAATTTGTATGTAAGTTGGAACTGGCATCCAGATTCAGCCACTGTTGAAACTGACCAGCAGCGGCTGAATCAGACACGCCTGGGGCAAAGCAGCTGGAGTGCTGCTGGGTTGGTCTGGTAGCACCGACCCTTGGCGTGGCAGGACCAACCCGGCAGCACCCCAGCTGCTCTGGCCCAGGTGTTCCCAAGTCAGATGCTGCTGAAACTGACCAGCGGCTGACTACAGGAAGCCCGAGGCAGAGCTGCTCTTCCCCAGGCTTCCTGGAATCAGCCGCTGATCAGTGTCAACAGCGGCTGACTTGGGGATGCCTGGGGCAGAGCAGCTGGGGTGCTGCTGGGTTGGTCCAGTAGCGCCGCACCTCTGCGCTGTGGGACCAACCCGGCAGCCCCCCAGCTGCTCTACCCGAGGCGTCAGCGAGAAAAGCCTGGTCTGCTGGGGGGGGGCACTAGCTCCACGTCTCCCTGGTCTTCTGGGGGGAAGTGCCCCCCGCGCCGCCGGAGGTGGCGATAGTGGGGGAGGCACCCCGCACTAGCTGCGCCCCTCCCCCCCCCCCGTTCGTAACTAGGGGTCCGACTTAAGTCGGACTGACGTAACCCAGGTACTGCCTGTACTGGTGAAATGTACAGACTACTTGGAGAACAGGAAAAACACAAGCTGGGTTTGAACTTCATAGCATGGGAATGAAACAGGGATCAGCATAAGATCCTTTTTTTTTAATCCACGCACAAAACAATCGGCATGGCTTAAGTTTGCTTTTGTCTTTTAACCACTAAGTGTCAGGGATATGTTTTGGGAATATCTGTTGATACCAATAAAATAAGATTTTCCCTATTAGTAACAAGACCTGAAAACATTTTAATTGTGTCAAATGTATATGGGACTTGAGACATTTGGAGATGTCAGTGCTGCAGCTGACACATGGATAATACTGCTGTTAGGACTACAGGGAATTTGCTGGGTCAATCACCAAATGCATTTGGTTCCATTACCATGTAATAATAGGGATAAAGGAAAAATAAGACCGAATTGAAGGTGGAGGGAATCAATTCAGTATCTTAAAAGTCTTTACACTGATGGAAAAAAAGTATAAGGAATAAGAAGGAAGAAATACTAGTAAATAAACAACTATACTATACACGTGACTGAAATATTAGTATTGAAGGGTACAGTTTGCTCAGGAAGGATAAATAAACAAAAAAAGGGAAGAGGTGTTGCCTTATACCCTTGGGCTATGTCTACGTTGGCAAGATTTTGCGCAAATACTTTTAACACAAGCGTTTTTGCATTAAAGTATTTGCACAAGAGAGCGTCTACACTGGCATGTGCTTTTGCACAAGAATGTGCTTTTGCGCAAAATCATCCATGCCAGTGTAGACGCTCTCTTGTGCAAGAAAGCTCCGATGGCCATTTTAACCATCGGTCTTTCTTGCGCAAGAAATTCATGTTGCCTGTCTACACTGTCCTCTTGTGCAAGAACACTTGAGCAAGAGGCTTATTCCTGAGTGGGAGTGTCATAGTTCTTGTGCAAGAAGCACTGATTTCTTACATTAGAACATCAGAGTTCTTGTGCAAGAACTCGCGGCCAGTGTAGACACAGCCTAGGATTGAGGGAGGTATGGAAATAGACAGACTTATTGAAAGTCTCTGCATAAGGATAAAAGGGGTGAAAAACAAGGGTGATGCCATGATGGGGATCTACTGTAGACCACTCAACCAGGAAAAAAGGCAGATAAGGCTTTTTTTAAACAACTTACAAAATCATCGAAAGCACAGGATCTGAGGGTGGGGGAATCAATTCAGTATCTTAAAAGTCTGTACAGGACTTGGTGGTGAAGGGGGACTTATACTACCCAGATGTCTGTTGGGAAAACAACATACCAGGGCACAAATTATACAAGAAGTTCTTGGAATGTATTGGAAACAGTTTTTTATATCATAAGGTGGAGAAAGATATTGTTCTAGATTTGATTTTGACAAATAGGGAGAATCTGGCTGACAATTTGAAAGCTGAAGGCAAGTTGGGTGAAAGTGATCATGAAATGGTAGCATTCATGATGCTAAGGAATGGTAGGAGGGAGAACAGGAAAATAAAGACAATGGATTTCAAGTAGGCAAACTTTTGCAAAAGGGAGTGGGTAGGTAAGATCCCACATGAAGCAAGTCTAAGAGGAAAAACAACTGAATGGCAGTTTTTTAAAGAGACATTATTAAGGGCACAAGAGCAAACTATTCTACTGCATAGGACAGTTAGGAAGAATGGAAGAGACTACCTGTTTTAACCAAGATATCTTTATTAAAACAGGCAGTCTCTTTCCATTCTTCCTAACTGTCCTACACAGTAGAATATATACATACAAAAAATGAAAACTAGGTCAAATTTGCAAGGATGAATGTAAAATAACACAAGTATATAGAAGCAAAATTAGAAATGCCAAGGCACAAAATGAGCTCAAACTAGCTAGAGAAATAAAGGAAACAAGAAAACATTCCACAAATATATGAGAAGCAAGAAGACACTGGAGTGATGAGTACTATAAATAGATAGATGGAACAGTTTTTCTTAATATGCAGTCCCTGATCACAAATATCTTATTTTAACCCCTCTCTGTTGCATGCATAAATTAGCATGTTATTAAGTCTATAACATACCCACAATAGCTTCTGTTCATTTACTTTTAACCTACTCCCAACGTTTTTCTTTAGTTTAGCTTTTTTTCCATTTTACTTGCTTTTGCCCTGGTCTCTTATTTGTTTCTAATTCTGCCTGGTAGAGGCAGCAAGGGAGACGGGGAGCGACTAGGTGACTATCCTGTCAACTATCCAATAAGCATTTGCTATGCAGAAATAATTAAAACAGTGTGTAAAAATGTTAAAAAAAGAATATGTATGTATCTGTGTGTAAATATATGCACGTTGTGTAAATGTTCTTTCCCTCTTCATGCTTGTGTTTCTTCCCCTTTGTTGTTAATATGATACGCCATATTGGTGATAGGCCAAAGTAAAATAGCAATAAACTCTTCAGACTTCTTGGTGTTGTTCATTATTAGGTTTCTTTTCCTGCTAAAGGATAGAACTATTCTTCCCTTAATCTTTCTCTTGCTCCTAATGTATCTCTAGAATCACTTCCTTGCCTTTTATGTCCCTTGTTAAGTATAACTCTTTTTCTGCCTTAACCTTTCTGATTTTGTTCCTTCTTGTTTGTGCTATTTTTTTTGCACTATTCTTATCAGTATTAGTCTGAGTTTCCATCTTTTGTCATATTCCTTTTTGATTTTCAGGTCATTTAAGGAACCTTTATGCAGCCATATTAGCCCCTTATTATTCTTCCTATCTTTCCTTTGCATCAGTACAGAGTTGCACCTTTAATATTGTCTCTTTGGGTATGTCTACATTGTATTCCTCCTGCAATGAGGTTTTACCAGCTAATTCGAGTTAGGGCTTTATTTCGGAATCCTGTTTCACTGCCGCATGTAGACGTGGGCAGTTACTTCGGGCTAGTCAATTTCTAAAATGGCGACCAGCTGGGAACATGCAAATCAAGCACAGGATATTTAAATCCCACACTTCATTTGCAATTTCGGTCACCCTCATTAGATCGATCTAGGGGGCTAGTGTAGACCTACCCTTTGAGAAACTGACTGCCTCGTCTCCTTTTGCAATTAGATTTTTTTCTCAAAGCAGAATGTCTATGTAACCGCTACAGGGAAGATTTAAACCTGGGATTTCAGTGTAGGAGCCTCTACAGCTTGAGCTATAAAGGCAGCTGGCTCTCAGTTCAGGCTGTAGTGCTCACTTATTCTTAGAGCTCATTTGTACTTATCTCTCGCTGTAAGTGGTCTAAATACCACTACATGGGACAGTTAACCACACCCACTAGGTGTGTGGGTTACATCTACCAATTCTGAGGGTGCATCTACACAGCATAGCTTCACTTGAAATAATTGAACTACATTGAACTGTCAGTTGCATTGTTTATTTCGAAATTGGGAGCATATACACAGTACTTATTTCAAAATAGAGTGCTCTTCCTCCGACTTTCCTTACTTCTCATGTAATGCCCTCATTGGGTTAAAGGCATCTGAGTAAGAAATCCTCCAGCTTGACAGTATTTCAACATTATTTTGAAATAACTGCCTGCTGTGTAAACATGGACTACTTTATTTCAGAATAATGTTTCTGTGTAGATGTACCCTAAGTTTGTAAAATTCTGTTTTTAAGTCCATTGACCTTATTCTGCTGCTTTCATTCCTTTCTTTCCTTAGAATAATCTAGTCTACCATTTCAAATCACAAAGTTGCCTTCCACCTCCAGATTTGCAACCAATTATTCCCTGTTCGTCAGAAACAAATCTAAAAAGTTTTTCCCACAGGTTACTTCCTCCATGTTCCAAAGCAAGTTGTCCCCAACGTATTCCAATAACTTTTGTAGACATTTTATGTTTTGCTATATTATGAAATTGAATACAGATCTAGCTGACAATATTAATGCTGTGAAATCTTACATTCTGTCCTTAGAGTACATGGCTTTTCATGAGTACTGGCCAGACTATCTGTTTATAATGAATACAAACTTGATGAAAAACAGATCTATCTTGTGCTCTAAGCAGTGTTTCCGGCCCTAAAGAACATTGGTGTCATCTGTCTTGAGAAGGACCAGTAGAAACGGAAAAAACATTGAGGAACGATGCCAAGCACATATAGAGAATCTTTCTGACACAGACAGCAAAGCTCTTAGATCTATTCAGAAGTTTTTCTCATACACTTAAATGACTCTAATATCTGAGCATCTCATATTTTAATGCAGGGTGGAGAACCTTTTTTGGGTAGGGGCCGCTAACCCACAGAAAAATCAGTCAGGGGCCGCACACCACACAAGTGAGAAGCAAAACCAAAAAACCTCTCACTGGCATGGCCCCCGAATGAGAAGGAGAAAGACACTCCCCACATTTCCCTGCCACATCAAAGTCTGGTGGGGGCCCAGGATAATAGATTTTGTGTGCTCCAGCCCCACAGTAGGAGCACCAACAAGGACTCCCCAATGTTGGGGGCCTAGAGCCTCAGGGGCCAGTGGCCACATCCAGCTCCCAGACCTGAAGTTCCCAAACCCTGTTTTTCTCACAACTCCTCTGAGAGGTAGGGAGGCACTGTTATCCCCATTTCATAGATTAAGAAGTAAGGTGCAGAGAAGCTAAATGTTTCGCCATAGTCACACAGGAAGCCTGTGGCAGAACTAGGAAATGAGCATGTGTCTCTGTAGTGTGAGGCTAGCACCAATGGACTCTCCTCTGTGAGCCAAAAGTCTTTGGATCTAATCCTTACGTTAAATTCACAGATACAATCCAGACCAGTGAGGGGTTGTGTGTCCTGTAACCTTGGGTTCCTCACAATGCTTCACTTATTGTAGCTTCCAACCTGGGCTCCTCACAAGCAGCCAAACGGGTCACACCTTGAGTGTTTTACAGCTACAGCACTGTCCAAAAGCCCACACAACACACGAGCCACACTCTGGCTTCCAGCAGCCTTGGTCACTACATCAGGGCTGGCCTGAGCCATTCGCCCCCGGGAGTGCGACGCATGTGCGGCCCCACTCCCGGGTGCCTGGCTTATGCGTGGCACCACACCGGGTGCACAGAGCATGCGTGGTGCTGCCACTGTCTTGCCTGGCAGCCCCGTGCAGTTCCCCTTACAATGGGGCACCCCGGATGGTAGCCCGGTTGGCCCATGCCTTAAGCCGGCTCTGCACTACATACAGAATAACCCCAGCACAATCCCAATACTGAAATTTCCCCACAAACATGTGTTCTGCACTGTCCAGCCCTCCCCTGGACAGTTCAAATATCAATATATGACAGTTTACCACTTTAATTGGAGTTACCAAACAATTGAGGTTAAACATAGCACTGGCTTAGTTGAGATTAAAACATAAAACAAGTTTAACTACAAAAAGAGATTTTAACTGAATACAAATATACTGTAATAAGTCAGAAATGGTTACAAAAGAAATAATGGTAAAATGCTTCCTAGCAGCTAAAACATAACAAACATGTTCCTAGCAACATAGCTAGCCAAATTCTTAGGACAGAATCCTCCTAAAGTCCAAAGACACAGGAGTTCACACACGTATCATCAGTTGCAGGATCAGAGTCCTAAGTTTGAAAGCAGTTGTAAAGTTCAAAGTACATTTCCCAAATATCTGTTACCATCATCTGAGTGCTTTACAATTAATTTTGAATTGAGGAAAAACTCAGATGGAGTCTAATTTATTGCTGTTAACTTCTGAAAGGTTCTCCTGTAGAACAGAATGAGAGTAGTCTCTGCTACTTATAGTTGAAATATATCAGCATATACAATACAGAAAATACAGCAGCACATCATGCGGTTACAACATACTAGCTGTAAAGATTCCTGGAGCAGATACATTTATCAAAATCTGTATCATTTTATGACACTATACATAAATAATTATCAGAACAGCTACAATGGGATTAGTATCTTTTAACTGCTTTTAAAAATGCTGGAATTGAACTTTACAAAGCTTGTGGTAACAGGCTGTATGATACCCTCTCTTTGATTTTTTATTCATCCTATGAATACTTCAATGAACATCTGTCTTTTTTGCTAAAGATTGTGACATTTTATTTTTTATTGAAAATTCTAATTATTTATCCCTGTGCATATATCAGATGAAAAGATACTATTAGAAGAAGATTCCAAAAATAAGAAATATGAGACAACAAACAGATGAAGACAGGAAGCAAGAGGATCAACATAAGGAAGGGAGGCTTGGAAAGTAGTGGAGAAGTGCCATTATCCATGAGAGAAAATAAATTATTGCAAAAGCTTTAGGAAGAAGGGATAATCCTTTGTTTACTAGAATTGTAGCAAGAAGGTACTGAAGAGTAAGTTACATGACAGGAGTTATAAACAAATCTAATATTATCATGTTTGGGGGGCTTTTTTAGCATACCCAACAATTTCAGTATTAAAAATATTCATACTTGTGCAACATTTATTTCCTAGAGCATGATTACCCAAATGATTGCATGCACACAACTTCCACCGAGTCACATGTGCTACTAATGGGTAAATGAGCCATCAGCCATTTCTCAAAACAACTCTGCATTTCTTCTATCCCTCTTTAAATTTAAAATCAGAAAGGGTTGAGTATTGTGACTTGCCATTGTGCAGACTTGCAGCAAGATAGAACCTAGCTTAACTACTACAGGTGAAAAGCATAAACAACATGGGACCTGATTTTCAAAAGGCCTCAGGGTGTGTCTACGCTACAGTGTTATTTCAAAATATCTAAGTTTGAAATAGTTATTTCAAAATATCTTTTTTTGAAATAACGTGTCTACACACAAAATGCATTTTGAAATAGTGTTTTGCTATTTCGAAATAGCATGTCCACACTGATTGGATGCTGAATCATATTTAAGGCTGGCCAGAATTGGTTCCGGCAAGGCATCAGGTCAGGAGTTACCTTGTGTGGCTGCTGCCTGAGGCTGTCCGAGGCTTGTGCTTAAAGGGACCCCCCTGGATAGCCAATTCTCAGGTTTCCCTGCTTGCTTGCCTACCTCGCTGAGGGACAGCAAAGAATTTTTTTTCTCTGTGTGCTCTGGTCGCCCTCACTCAGGACACCACAGCACTCGGCACGATGGAGCCAGAGATGCCCCATGGCACTCTCGTGCTTCTCGTGGATGTGTTGCTGCAAGCCTGGTTGCACTTTCTGTAGGCTGCCTCACAGCATCTGCTGCAGCCCAACCCCCAGGCCATCATCCGGACCCTCCTGGAGTATGTGGAGGAGCAGCTGCAGCTCCTGGACACCAGAGTGCCCCGCTGCATCTGATATCTGGACACCAACACTGACTGGTGGGACCACATTGTCCTAGAGCACTGGGGAGACCTACCCAGAACTTTAGGATGAAGAAGGACACCTTCTTGGAGCTCTGTGAGTGGCTCACCCCTGCTCTGCAGTGACGGGACACGCACATGAGGCTCGTCATTCCCCTCCACAAGCATGTGGCCATTGCCCTCTGGAAGCTCTCCACTCCAGATAGCTACCAATCCGTGGGGATCCAGTTTGGCGTGGGGAGATCCACCATTGGAGCAGTGCTCATGCGGGTATGGCAATCTCCAGCCACTATGCCAGGAGGGGGCGGTGCAAGGAGGGAATGGGCTGCCCTAGGGAAAAGCAGGGGAGAAGGTGAAAGTCCCCTTCCCAGGGGGGTTGTTCTGTCCCACCCGCACTACGGACTGCCCGCAGTGGTCAGGATTGCAGGGGAGGTTGCTCCTGGGCAGTGGGGGTGTGCGGCAGTGGTGAGGAGGGAGCACTCTCAGCCACCCTGGCACCCCAGTGACTCTCACTTTTGTGTGTCCCTGTGCAGGTGGTCAAGGCCATCAACAGAGTGCTGCTCCACAGAGTCATCCGCCTTGCTGATGTGGATGCGGTCATCGAGGGGTTTAGCACCCTGGGCTTCCCCAACTGCGGGGGGGCTATCGACAGGACACAAATCCTCATCTGTGCCCTAGAACACCAGGCCTCCCTCTACACATCAACTGGAAGGGATACTTTTCTGTCATCCTGCAGGCCGTGGACATCAATGTGGGCTGGTCCAGCAGAGCACACAACACGTGGGTCTACCACAACTCCTCCGTGTGCCAGAGGCTGCACACCGGGACTTTCTCCCCCGACTGCCACATTGGGGTCAGGGATGTGGACATGCCTGTGTGCCTGGTGGGAGATGCGGCCTATCCCCTACAATCCTGACTCATGAAGCCCTACACGGGACACCTCAACCCCTGCTGAAAGGTCCCACACTGTGGTCGAGGGTGCCTTTGGCCAGCTGAAGGCCCGTTTTAGATGCCTCCTCACCCGCCTGGACCTCTCCGAGTAGAATATTCTGCACGTGGTTACAGCGTACTGGGTGCTGCACAATTTGTGTGAGCGGAAGGGGGAGGCTTTCCTGCCAGGCCCCCTCTGCAAGGCAAGATCAACAAGTCTCCGCACCATCAGAGCTGATGTGCTAGCACAGAGGCCATGTCTTGCTATCCCCGGGAGTGCACCCATACCCCTGTGGTGTGGGTCTATGTGTGTGTGGTGTGGGGGGGGGGAGATGTCCCCTGCCTCTGTGTAGAGGGGGCTTGTAGAGGGAGGGCATCCTGCTGTCTCTCACCCTGGGGTCAGAAGCACATCATGTGCCTTCATACATACACACGTGTAGGTAACAGGCCATGGCCCATGTGTGGCAGCCAGCTGGGGCCATGTGCCCAGGGGTGGCACGGCACATGCACAGGTTTCTGCGTGATCTGTGGTCAGCAAGGCCCACGCACACAGTCCCTGGTCTCCCTCCCATCCCGCCCCCACATAAGGGGACAGTGATGACACTCACATGTTATTTTCTCCCCGGTCTCGGACGACACCGGCGACAGGCTCGCTGGGACAGCTTGGGGGGTCCTGGCTGCTCAGCATGCTCCTTCCGGACTCCTGTGGCTCCTGGCCCTCCGTACCCCGATCACGGCCTTCTGCCCCAGAGTCAATGACCACCTGGGAGGCATGAACCATCCCTCCCACCAGGATGCAGTCCAGGCATCAAAATAGGAGCAGGTGTCTGAGTCTGCCCCTGTTTGGGAGCTGCCCCCTGTGGACCTGGCATACGACTGCCACTGCTCCTTAATTTTCATCCGAACCTGCTCCTGGGTTCAGACATGGCCTTTGGTGGCCAGGCTGGCATCCATCCGGCTGTAAATGGCCGTGTTCTTCCATCTAGTGTGGAGATCATGGATCTTGGAGGCATCCCCCCAAACCTCAATGAGGTCCCTGATCTCCGCACTGGACCAGGAAGGCACCATCTTCCAGCCGCTGGCAGGCTCCTGGGAGCTGGCAGACTGGTCCTGCAGAGTGGTGGAGAGCTGGCTGGCACTGGCTGCCTGGCTCATGTTGGGGCCACTGGGTCAGGGGCAGTGAGTACTGGCTCTGGGCTGGGAGGCCTCGAGCTGGCCAGACTCTACCCTTTAAGGGCTTCAGGGAGAGGGGGAAGAGAGGAGATTTCCTGGTTGGGGCCAGAGTGGCCAGGAGGGCCAGCAGGCCCCCCTATTTCAAAATAGTCCCAATTCTGTGTCTACACAGTGCTTATTTCGAAATAGTAATTTCGAAATAGGTGCTCTTCCTCATGGAATGAGGTTTACCAAGTTTGAAATAAGCCCTCCGCTATTTTGATTTAATTTCAAAATAGCAGTTGGCTTGTGTAGACGCTAGTAAAGTTATTTCCAAATATTGGCTGTTATTTTGTCATAACTTTGTTGTGTAGATATACCCTTCAGGCTACGTCTAGACTACATCCCTTTTTCGGAAAAGGGATGTAAATTAGACGTATCGCAATCGCTAATGGAGCAGGGATTTAAATCTCCCGTGCTTCATTAGCATAAAAATGGCTGCCGCTTTTTTTCGGCACGAAGCTTTGCCAGAGAGAAGCGCCAGTCTAGACACTGATCTTTCGGAAAATAAAGCCTTTTCTGAAAGATCCCTTATCCCTTATTTCAAGAGTGATATGGGATCTTTCGGAAAAGACTTTATTTTCCGAAAGATTAGCGTCTAGACTGGCGCTTTTCTCCGGCAAAGCTCCGTGCCGAAAAAAAGTGGCAGCCATTTTTATGCTAATGAAGCGCGGGAGATTTAAATCCCCACTTCATTAGCAATTGCGATACGTCTAATTTACATCCCTTTTCCGAAAATGGGATGTAGTCTAGATGTAGCCTCAGTGTATAGCAGCTCCCATTGTTTTCAGTGGGAAATGCTTAGTCCCACCTGTGTATGCATTGGAGGTAAGACCTTGTGAGAATTCTGGCCTATAGGTATCAAGCTATTTTCAAATGTGTTAGAAAAAGAAAAGAGCACCTTGGAAGAAAGCTAACAAGTTTCATTATGCAACTCTTTTTTTTTAACATTACTTCCATTAAATAAATATACATGGCCAGAAGTGGTTTGAGATTTTATGTTACAACTACTATAGCATCTTCCATTGGAGGATCTCATAGTGTCTATCTAGCTCACGGTATCCTTGTGAAGCGGATTTTTTTTTCATATTATATATGAGAAAAGTTAGTCACAGGTATACAATGAAGTGACTAGTCATACATCTGTGGCAGACAGGAATAAAACTCAGGAGCCTAATTCCTATGTTCCTGCCATTTGTATAATCATTTACCATCAATGCAAATGTGTAGAGCCCTGCACGGATACAAAATTTTGTACTGCATCTGCAAAAATGAGCCAAAGATATCCTCATCCACATCTGTGGATGCAGATACCCAATATAAAGCAGATATCCACAGGTTTGCTGGGCTTTACAAATGTGACCTGGCCTTCCTTGCATTGATGTAAACGACTACACAAAGGGGAGGATAAGAGAGACTCAGACTACTTCTCCTAACTCCCATTCTTATGATTTAACCACGAGATAGAGCTCTCCTACTTTTATAAACTGACTCTGGCTTTAGTTTTGCACAGAGCTGGTGAGGATTGTAGTCCCACTTCACCTATCCAAAAGTGTAAGGGTACGTGCATCCCTACACTGCATCCCTAGTTCGAACTAGGGATGCAAATGAGGAGTAACATTAGTTCGGACTAAGGGCTTTAGTCCGAACTAACGTGTCCCGGCGCGCACTTCCTGGTTCGAATCAGCTGTGATTCGAACTAGCGCGCCGGCGAGATCATGTTAATGGAGCGCGGGATATTTAAATCCCCACTTCATTAACTACTTCGGTTGTCTCCATTTGCATCCCTAGTTCGAACTAGGGATGCAGTGTAGACGTTCCCTAAGGGAGTTTGGGTAAATGATTGCAATTTTGGCCAGGTTTAAAATCCTCCAAACTTCTAGTATGAATTGAAAGTTTCTCCCTTCCCCCACAAAAAACAAATCAGGAAGGAAACATAGGTGAAGTTCAAAATAAGTAGATAGGAAAATTGCCTTGGATCAAAATATACAACTCCTTTGTTTTCCTTGATTGTTTGTTTGTTTGTTTGATGCATTACAATATCCTTTGGAACCATTAACCTGCAAGTTACTGAGCCCCAGAAATAAATTTTTCTGCCTTGTGACTGAAACACAATATTTTAGCTTTAATTTAGTTATCTTTAAATATTGCCTTGGCTCAAAATATAGTCTCTCTCTCTCTCTCTCTCTCTCCCTCCCTTCCTCTTTCCCTCCCTCAGCTCCTAGTGCTGACCAGATTGCTCATGAGTACACTCCACCCCCTCACAGCTTCCGCTTTGACCACACTGTGCATCCACCATCCTCACAAAGAAACTGAGCTTTCCCCAGGCCAAGCTACAGATTTTAAAGCTATACTTTCCCTGTAATGGCTGCTTCTGGCTGGCTGATGTCAGGCAGCAGAATTGAGAGCAAGAGCCTTTCTCTCCCATGCTTTCAATGATTCCCCTGCTGGCATTCAGGCAGCTCAGAGGAGGAAAGCATCTGATATAGAATGAGAGGAAGAAAAGGAGTAGACTGGGGCAAGGAATAGACGCTATTATTTCGATTGGCTGGGCAAGATGGGTGGGACTCAGAGCTGGTGGGAAGGGGAAGCCAGACTGGTTGGGCAAAAGGAGCTAATTGGCTCGTCAGGGAACACTGAGAATAGATGGGGAGTCCTGGAGAGACTGGGAACAGATGGATACAAGGACAAGGAACTGCTGCCGATTAATCATGTGGGTGTCAACACGATGGCATTTCTGGAGGGGGAATTGGTTTGCTTTTTTAATATAGGAAATTATACACAGAAGAATGTGTTAAAAGTGGTATGAGATCATGTAATTAAAGACTTTGTTGTAATGCATGTGCACGCTGGAGCAAAGTAATTTGCACAAGCAAACTTAACTCAGGAGTATCCTAACTTTTGAGTGCTTGGCTTTGTAACCTTAATAATGCTCTTTTAACACAGTTTTGTACATATTTATATTGTTAATGCCCTCTTACTGAATGTGGCTACATCTACACTGGCCCCTTCTTCGGAATAGCCATGCTAATTTAGAACTTTGGAATAGAGAAATGCGCGGGGGATTTAAATATCCCCCGCGGGATTTAAATAAACATAGCCGCCGCCTTTTTCCGGCTTGGGGAAAAGCCAGAAAAGAGCGTCCAGACTGGCGCGATCCTCCGGAATAAAGCCCTATTCCGGAGGATCTCTTATTCCTACTTTCAGGAATAAGAGATCCTCCAGAATAGGGCTTTATTCCGGAGGATCGCGCCAGTCTGGACGCTCTTTTCTGGCTTTTCCCCAAGCCGGAAAAAGGCGGCGGCTATGTTTATTTAAATCCCGCGGGGGATATTTAAATCCCCGCGCATTTCTCTATTCCAAAGTTCTAAATTAGCATGGCTATTCCGAAGAAGGGGCCAGTGTAGACACAGCCTGTATGTTTAAAATGAGTCATCATGTAAGCAGGATCTGAAGGAGTGTGTCCCTTACAGCTAGAAGTGGGGAGAGATCCTGGGTGTGTCTATATAACTACAGTTTGCTCCTGCTTTGTTTAGGTTTGTTAAATATTCAGCTGATGGAGTGGTGTTTTACTCATTGTTATCAACTTAGCTGGTGTTGGGTCACAAATTTGCAATGTCTTTAATTATTGTAGGAGCACAATAAAGAAAGTCTGTGCTTAACCTAGTGCTAAGGAGGGAAATACAATGACTACATCTAGACTACATCCCTTTTTCAGAAAAGGGATGTAAATTAGACGTATCGCAATTGCTAATGAAGTGGGGATTTAAATCTCCCACGCTTCATTAGCATAAAAATGGCTGCCACTTTTTTTCATCCCAGAGCTTTGTCGAAGAAAAGTGCCAGTCTAGACGCTGGTCTTTCGAAAAATAAAGCCTTTTCTGAAAGATCCCTTATCCCTTATTTCAAGAGGGATAAGGGATCTTTCAGAAAAGGCTTTATTTTTCGAAAGATCAGCATCTAGACTGGAGCTTTTCTCCGACAAAGCTCCATGCCGAAAAAAAGCGGCAGCCATTTTTATGCTAATGAAGCATGGGAGATTTAAATCCCCTCTTCATTAGCAATTGCGATATGTCTAATTTGCATCCCTTTTCTGAAAAAGGGATGTAGGCTAGACATAGCCTCTCAGTTTAAAGAATGAGATTCTGGCCCTATGCATGTAAATACTGTTTGCTTCTGTCTGCTGTATATTCAACTGATACAATGGTGTTTTGCCCAATACAATCAATGTAGTTGTTGGTGGGGTCAAAATTATATTAAAACTAAATGTTAAAACTAAATTGTGAAATATGATCACTAATGCTTGCAATTATTGTGGGAATACAGAAGAGACAGACTGTGTTTAACCCAGTTCAAAAGGAGAGAAACACTGTCAGTGTAAAGAACCTCAGATAGACGAGGACTCAACTGTGAGATTAAGTGGGGAGGGCAGAACTCTGAATAAGCAGGATGCATATCCTCCAGGCATTAGCTGTAAGACTAGTTCAACCTGTTTCTCCCCACTAATTCAATGATAGAGCTAAAATAGGCTCCATAAAGAGTCACTTTAAATTTACTCCAGTGTATGCTGAAATTTCTTGTGACTGGACTGTGCTTTGGGCCAAGAGATGAAATCACTGGGTTTTGCCCAAAGCCAAATGCACTACAAGCCAACAGAAGCAGTAAGCGGTTGGCCGGTGGGCTAGCAGGAGCAAGGGAGGGTTGCTGGCAGGAGCAACAAGCAGCTGCCAAGGTGGCTGGCAGATGCACCAGAGTGGCAGTAGCACAACAAGAAGCCAGCAGGGTGATGGGATGTGACAAGTGCTCAACAGGGCAGTGGCAGACAGCATTGAGCAGGTGGAGGGTGAGTGACCAGAGGAGTGAGTAAGATGCTTCTTTATCATCCTGAACTCTGCTGATGCACCTCTGAATTTGAGGTCTGCCCTGATGAAGGGCAGCAATAGCGAGCAGGGTGCAGAGGAAGGATGGGCATATGAAGGGGACATTTAGATCCTTGTTTCTTAAACTGTGTCCTGCGGAACACTGGTGTTCCACAGAGCACTCACAGGTGTGCCACAACCATTCGAGGAAAAATAACAGCCGCTAGAGCCGCTAGGGCTGCACTAGTGATGCGAAGGGTGGAACAGTTGAGCGAGTGGTGATGCCGCGGTGATGTGGCAGGAAATGAGGCAGGGCTACCTGCGTTCCTCCTCACGTGCTTCTGCACCCAGCTTGCAATCACCTGGGAAAGCTCCGCGCCTCGGGTGTGCCCCTTGCCAGAGGGAGGAGTGTTGCTGGGACAGCAGCAGTGCTAGCTCTGATTGGCTATCTCTGCTGCTGGTCTGGGGATCCTGCCTGCCAGGAGAGAGAACTGCTCTACAGTCACCACCTAAACTGGGTCTTTGCACCGCTGCCTTTACCCCTCACTTGTTACCCAGGACAGTGAGGGGGGACAGATACAATGTTCCTTCTTTGTCGGACAACTTTTTTTTATTTAATGGATAGCAATTGACAGGTTATGTTTGGGATAAATGATTAAAAAAAGATGTTCCACTTTTCAAAAGATAATTAAAAAGATACTTAAATTATCACTGGGCAGTGAGCAAATATTGTCGTTGTCAATAAAAGTGTCGTCAAGGGGAAAGGTGTTAGTATGGGGGTGGTTTTTATTCTTTTTGGTTTTTTTTGTTCAACCAACAACTCTTGGTTTTCCTCATACCAAAAATTTATTGTCTGGTGTTCCTTGGTCTTAAAAAGTTTAAGAAATACTGATTTAGATTGTTGGACTTAAGAACCTGAGAGGAAAGGAACATGGCCCAACCTACTTGGGATGAGACTTTTACTCTTTTTTGTTTATGAACTGGTTGTGGTATTTTCCCAAATTAATGCCATGTTACTCCCATCCCTTTTATTAAAAGTTTATTTTCTACACTCAGACTCTGTGTCTGAGAGTGGGGAAGCATTGCCTCTTGGAGGGGGGGAGTATGAATTTCCCAGGGTACTGGGTGGGTATTTGAGCCAGTTCTGTGTTGGATCGATGGAGAGAAATCCCTAGATAATTAATGTGGCCCTGGCTGCTGCTGACTCCACCTGGCGGAAGGGTTACAGTTTTATCAGCTCTGAAGTTTATTCTCCAAGGTAACCCTTTCTATATAAATATTTACACAAACACACCCAGGAGCCACTAGTCACCTGTAGGAAGCAATTGTAAAGATAAGCCGCTTTTTTTTCCAAGTGAAATGTTTACAGCTTGCTGTCTAAGGCCTGAAATATGTGAGGTAGGCGTGTCAGGAGACCTGACCTTTAATCCCTAATTTCGTTTCCATTCTTGCTCCACGATTTATTAATTAGAAGGGCAAATTCTTCACCCAGATTGCCAGTTAAATTAGAGGCCTCACCATGCAGCCATCAGCCCAGGATAGTCAAGTAAGTTACCAAAATAGTGAAGATTATGTCTTTTAATCAGGAGGGTTGACGTTAAGATTTGCATTTGAGCACATGTCAAGTTTAAACACTAATAACGTTGGTTAAATGTGAGCAATCATGGTAAGCAAAATTAAATTGTAAAAGATTTTTGCTAATAGTGCTTCTTAGTATAAGATCCTGCCTTAAGAGAATTCCACTTTTCTTATTAAGTTAGGGGACTCCTCTAAATCAGTAATGAATTTACTCTTTTTGAGAACATAGGAGAAAAGGACCTAGCAAAATTAATTTACTATAAAATAATAATTTATAATGTATTGTTTCCCAGGGTAAGAAATTATTTTAATGAAGACCTTTTCTTGAGAAACCAGAGTAAACTCACTAACATGAGCTACTCTGTTGGCCTTCTCCATTTTTAGTCTCGCATCTTTCCACTAGAGGGACCACTCAATCTTTTGTTTGAGATTTGCACATACAGCAACTATTTCTTGTAGACAAGTAATTACTGTCATATTTTGAATGTTAGTTTCTCAGTTGTAATTTTGAAAGGTCACCTTACTATGGGTAATGACAAGGATAGAGGCCTCGCTGGTGTAAACTAGTTTATTGTCTTTTTTATCCTGCCTCATTCTGACTAGAACAGTTTGCCTTCTCCTTGAGGTCTGCAGTATAACTGTGAAAATATAATAAAAACAAAATGCCTGCCAGACAAATAATCCATATGATATTACATTACTTCATTACATCTTCTTCCCAATATCTTTGCCTATATACTGTCTATCTTAGAGTGCAATCCTGTGAATTATTGGGCATATTGTTCATTAGCAGGAATAGTCCCATTGTAATCATTACAATTGGTAGTAAATGTCGGCATGATCAGACTCTTCGATTGTAATTTCTTTTGGGCAGTGGCATTATCGCCTTATTTGGTTATATTTCTCTTTCCATATTTGTGACTATATCAGGGCTGGTGGCAATGGGGGAGGCTTTGCTATGGGCCCCTCTGAAGAGGTGGAGTCTCAAACAGAAGAGGTGGGGCAAGAGGCAGCCAGCACTCAACACCACCAGATATCAGTGTGCCCCCTTCAGCCAACCCTCAGTGCCTCCTAGGTCGCACTGTGCAGAGCTCTGGCAGCGATTTAAAGGGCACGTAATCCTGGATCCTTTTAAATTGCCAGGCCCTGGAGCAACTGGCCACTTTGCCCTCCTCCTTTGTTTGTAGCTCTGGACTGTATGTTATTCTTATACAGCAGGGCCAAGAGCCTCGCCAGAACCCTGGGAAAGGCAGGGAGTGGAGGGGTGGCGGTCCTGCTTCATGCTTTGGAAGCGGCAGGCCTTGTCTGGAAAGGGCAGGGCTGAAACTAGGAGAGTAGCACTCCTACAGTGATTTAAAGGGTCTAGGACTCCAGCTGGCACGTTGTTGCAGTAGTAGCAGCAGTGGCTAGAAGCTCCAGGCCCTGGGGCAGTTGACCACTTTGCCCCCCGCCTCCAATGGTGGGCTTATCCATACAACTCCATTCCTATAAAGCACTTTTCACCCATAGACCTCAAAGTACTTGATGTAATGACAAATATTTTCATGGAATCTGCCTCATGTGCTGTCTTCTCTCCAGCTGTTACATTTTGCCCACCAACTGTGTATTATATAGCACAGGTATGTGTGTAATCTGATTACACTACTGCTCCAATGTGATAATTTATTTTGGTTTGGGGCAAGAGAATGATAAAGATACACAATTAACAAATCTTGGCTTCCTTTAAGATGTACAGTTATATCCGATATGATCAGCTACTTCAGTTCATAACCAGAAGGCCAGATTTTCAATTGCTCAACACCAGATTTTCAAAGGGCACAACTCCTAGTTAGGGATCTAAACAAGTGACTTATTTTCCAAAGAACTCAGTTTTCAATAATATCTATTGTAACATGTAGGTATTACAATAGAAAAATTCCAGTTTACCTGAAATCAGTGTACAATATTGATTTTATCATGTTTTCAAAGAAACCACTTCACTAATAAAAGTTGCTCCTTTTATAAAAATGAATTTTACAATCGAAGTGCTTACTCCATTGTAGCATGTTCAGAAACAAAACCTACACGCAAAGACAATACTACAGGCAGTCCCCGGGTTACATGAATCCGACTTACATCGGATCCCTACTTACAAACGGGGTGAGGCAACCCCACACTAGCTGCTTCCCCCCAGCCGACCAGGGAGACGCAAAGCTAGCGCCTCCCCCAGCAGACCAGGGAGACGTGGAGCGGCTTTTCTCAGCAGACACCTCAGCTTGAGAATAAAGGACTGAGGGAAGTGAGGTGTGGGAGAATAAAACTGAGCTCTGGAGAAATGTTTGGCTAGAGTTTCCCCTACAATATGTACCAGTTCCGACTTACATACAAATTCAACTTAAGAACAAACCTACAGTCCCTATCTTGTACGTAACCCGGGGACTGCCTGTATATCATATAAGCAGATTTTTAAGAACATGACAACTGTTCTGGATTCTTATTTGCAAATAAAAATAATGTAGAAAAAAGTCTTTAATGGAGTGCACAACTGATCGTTGTTATAAAACCAATATGTGCTGAGTATACGAGTAGTGTTCTGTAACTAGGTTCAACAAAGATTCTCTTGCAATGCATACTGTATGTGCAAGTTGAATCAAACTATTTGCCAGTTGCACACTTTGATGTCAGTGAATGCTAATCAAATATTTTTATGAGCCAGATAAATATTTTAACAACAATAACAAAAACATCCCTTTTTTCCCATCCGCTTTGAAAGGAATGGTGTTATATGGGTGTACTACTGCTCATGCGGTGAAGGTATTAAATAATGAATTGTTTCTTTCAGGTTACTATATTAAACTTCACAAGATAATCAAGCAATTTCTAGGTGTCTTACTGGCAACATAAACAATATTAGTCCAAATGGGGGTGTGAGGGTAGAATAATACACTATGGACATGAGAGTACACAACCATGTTTATAGGATGACCTAGAAGCTGGTTCAAAAAGTGAAATACCCCAATGGAAAAGTCCAATAGAATTTAAAAAGAGATTAAATCAAAGGGGTTCTATACAAATTTAATAGAATTCTTCAGAAATTATGCTAAAAAGACTTATAGATCTTACAAGAAAATTGTATTCTTTCTTCAGGTATTCTGAACCCTCCCATTCTTTACCTCAGCCAGACATCTACGAAGTCCCAAATGATTGGTTTATTTTGAGTACTAAACAGTCTGGTTAATGAGTCTGGGCAGTCTGTCTGTTAGGTAGTTCTTTTTAAGCCCCTCTGACAAGGAGGTTATTCTATGCCACTTTGCAAAGAAAAACATTCTGATTCAGACCAACCTTTGCATGTCTATATCCAGTGTGGAGACAAAGGCTTAAGTCTTCTCTCCTTTAATTTCTGACAGTAATACTGATTAAGGTGCTGGAAATGTTGAGAATTCTTCACAACCTAAGTTTTGAACCCATGTTACCCCTGGCTGGGAGAGCCTGGTGGGGAAGAATTTAGTTCACTGCTGGTAGAGATGCTCAAAACATCTCTTAGTTAAATTGCTCAGGCTGGGGTTGCCTTATTTTAAGATCTCAGGGACTGCAGGCATGACATTTGTAATTTTTGCAAGCTTTTGTATTTCACATCTATTCTTTAGTCCAAAATAATATGAATTTGTTGACCTTCTGGGCACATTGCATTGCTCAGATTATTAATGTATTGTATCTAATCTTTAAAATGCTCCTAAATCATAGAATAGGTGCTTTTAAAAAAATTAATTATGAATCAAATTCCATAAATAACACGTATATGAGATTTAAAATGTAAAAAAATTTTTAAAACAATGAATGGTCCTGTAGCACATTAGAGACTATTTACATTTATAATGTGTTCATCAATTGGATTATTTTTTAACTTTTGGATTGGTAACTGATTAAAAAAATAGTAAACAAAGATTATGAATAAATGGTCAATTTTCAGAAAGAAAGTGATAACTAATGATGTCCCGCAGGGGTTTGTACTGGGACAAATCCTACTGAACATATTTGTAAGTGATCTGGGGAAAAGGGTAATCAGTGAAGTGGCAAAATTTGTAGATGACAAAACTGTTCAAGATAGTTAAGTTCCAGGCAAACTGCAAAGAACTTCAAAAGGATCTCACAAAACTGGGTGACTGGGCAATAAGATGGCAATTGAAATTCAATGTGATAAATGCAAAGTAATGCACATTGGAAAACATAATCCCAACTATATGTATAAAATAATGGAGTCTAAATTAGCTATTATCACTCAAAAAAGAGATCTTGGAGTCATTGTGGATAGTTCTTGAAAACATCAACTCGTGCAGTGGCAGTCAAAAAAGCACACAGAGTGTTGGGAATCATTAAGAAAGGGACAGATAATAAGACAGAAGCTATCTTATTGCCTCTTTATAAATCCATGATATGCCTATATCTTGAATACTGAATGCAGATATGGTCACCTCGTCACAAAATATATATATTGGAATTGGATAAGATTCAGAAAAGGGCAAGAAAAATTATTAGGGGTTTGGAATGGCTGCCATATGAGGACAGATTAATAAGACTGGGACTTTTCATTTTGGAAAAGAGATGACTAAGAGGGGATATGATTGAGATCTATAAAATCATGACTGGTATGGAGTAAGTAAATATAGAAATGCTATTTAGTACTTCCCATAACACAAGAATTAGTGGTCACCAAATGAAATCAAGAAAGAGCAGGTTTAAAACAAACAAACAAAAGGAATATTTCTTCACACAACACATAATCAACCTGCGGAACTCTTCACCAGAGGATGTTAAGAAGGCCAAGACTTTAATAGGGTTAAAAAAAACTAGATAAATTCACAGAGGATAGGTCCATCAATGGTAATTAGCCAGAATGGGTAAAATGTCCTTAGCCTCTGTCAAAAGCTGGGAATGAGCAACGGGGGATGGATCACCTTTTGATTGCCTGTTTTGTTCTTTCCCTCTTGTGCACCTGGTATAGGCCATTGTCAAAAGATAGGATATGGGGCTAGATGGACCTTTGGCTTGATTCAGTATGGCTGTTCTTCTGTTATATTCTTATCATTATTTTAGTTTGCCTGTCCATACTAATTATGAAAAGCCAATTAAAACCTATTTTCTAAACTGAGCCACAAAAAAACAAAAACAAAACAACAAGATACAAACATAGTGATGTGTTGGAGGGAAGCTTTTGGGAACCTATTGTTATATTCCACTGGAGGAAGGACTGAGATGATTTTCTGATAGTAAAAAAGAATTTGTTTTACTACTAAACCCTTGTACTCCAAGTGGAGCATAGGTCATCTACAAGTCACCTCCACTTCACTGTCTCAAGACAAAACTTCTAGCTGACTCCAGGAGTACCCCAGTTGTTGTCCTTCATTCTCAGTAGACCTTCTCCACATTGTCCGAGGTCTTCCTCTTTTGCATTTCCTTGCAGGTTCCATGTGAGAGCTTGACGGACTATACTGGAAGATGGTTTTCTGAGAATGTGGCCTAGCCATCCTATAGTGGGGCAGAGTGGCCACACACTGACCCGGAAGTGGAGGAACCACTCCAGGAGCCATTTTGGGCACAGCATAGCCTCTCCCACTCACCTGACCGGAATCCAGGGGTGTGGCCAAGACTATAAGAACCCAGCCGGGGAGCTCAGTCAGGGGCCAGCCTCTGGAGGAACCAGAGGCCTACTTGGAGCTCCCTGCCTGGGATATCATCTTCATTGCACGGCAGCTGCAAGAGAAGTGTCGGGAGCAAAACTAACCACTGTACATGGCTTTTATTGATCTAACTAAAGCCTTTGACTCAGTGAATCACCGTGCACTTGGGACTGTATTATCAAAGATTGGATGTTCTGATAAATACATCAATGTCCTAAAGTTGCCTCATGACAACATGAAAGCGACTGTTCTGAGCAGTACTGGCTCCCAGAGTGAACCTTTCAAAGTACAAACAGGAGCCAAATGATGCTGTATCATTGCCCCAACCATGTGTGCAGTCTTTATTCCTGTCATTTTTGACCTAACTGCTCTCAGCTGGTCTTGAAATCATTTACAGAATGGATGGAAAGCCATTTAGGCTTAGCAGGCTGAAAGTTAAGAGTAAGATTTCCATCACATCTATAGTGGAATTCAGCATGCTGATGACAATGAAGTTTTTGCCCACTCTGAGAAACATCTTCAAACTATCTTGAATGTGTTTGCTGATGCGTATGCATGTCTTGGACCAACTCTCAACATCAAGAACACCAAAGTGCTCCATCAGCAACTGTTACTCCTGTTCTTGTGAGGAGTAAGGGAAGCCAAATGGTAGCTTCCATCATCCTCTTAGTGTGGTGACTACACCAAGCTTAGCTTAAAGTAAGCCAACTGCAGCTACCTGTTCTGCATACCTTAAGCCGTGCTTCCCGATCTAGTGTAAACCTGGCCTAGGTCTATCTTATCCAAGACTGAGATTCATCCTTTTTTATCTATCCCAAAGTATTTCATTGGTTTTTCCCACCAGCCTCCTCCCTCCTTGGCTGTTGAACTCCATGGTCAGAAGTACAACTTTAAAGCAATGACATCTGTATTATTTGTTAAGTAAAGAAAAATTGAAATATTTGAAACTATTATTTACCTTCCTATATCAGTGCTATCATCTTATGTTGGGATTAACCATTTATAATCATTTAGCAAGTAACATGTGGTTTAAAGTAAAAGGTTCGGAAATGTGGCTAGTCCCAGGGAGGCGCAGAAACAGGCAAACTATTACCAAATATCTTTTAAACTTTTATTAAAGGGCTTCTACGTATAAATTATTATTTTATCAATTTCTTACATACGTAGGCACCAAATAATTATTAGAATGACCAATAAGCAAAATGCAATACAGTAAAGAAAATTCCTTGAGGTTTCTCTAAATCCCAATAGTTGTTAACAAGGGACTAGGGATTATTAACAGTTACATTTACATCAGTCTTACTTATAAGACTAATCATTTATCTAAAACTTTTAACACTACTACTTAACAACACCTCTAAACAATTTCAGATAACAATACTTACATTTAACAGACACACAAACTACAACAACAACATATTTGGTATTCGTTATGTTTGGTATATGTTACGCTCTACAGGAACTCGTTTGGTTTGGTGAGCGGGAGGTGGCCTCAGGTGATCAGTCCTCGGATCTGGCTCATATTCTGCCATCCAATGTTTATTCGGGATTCCTCAATTTGATACAGAAGGGGAAGCTGTTTTATAGAGAAAGCTTTTGCATGCTTTTTGTGATAGGCTACCAGACCCTGTCTGTTAAATGACAGAAGAAAGGGGGTGAGATGGTTTCCTGTTTTTCCTTTTCTGCCTTATCGGGCACGGCACAGTCAGCACAACCAGCACGAACTTTACATGAACTTTTTAGGTCTGGTTTAGGTTCCTGTTCATCGCTGACCTTTAAGTTACATAGCGTAAGGGTTTTTCATCAAGGGGAAGTTGACCTTTTGCTTGGATGGCAATACGTGTGAGAGGCCTGGCCAGCAAAGAGCCTGCTTCCACATGAGGGTACGTCTACACTACTGCACTAATTCGAACTAACTTAGTTCGAATTAGTTACTTCGAACTAAGCTAATTCGAACTAACGCATCTAGAACTAAAAACTAGTTCGAATTGGCGTTTTGCTAATTCAAACTAGCATGTCCACATTAAGTGGACCCTGAACCGGGGTTAAGGATGGCCGGAAGCAGTGCCGGCAGGGCATCAGAGGAGGACTTAGAGCGTGGAGATGCTGTCTCAGGCTAGCCGAGGGCTGCGCTTAAAGGGACCCAACCCCCACCCCGGACAGACAGTTCTCAGGGGTGCCCTGCTTGCAAAGCAGTCCTGGCTTGGAGTGCCCGGAGTGCCCACACTGGGCACATCACAGCACTCGGCCATCAGACCGGCTGCACTTGCCACAGGCTGCCATCTGGGGAGAGGGGGCAATTGGGGGGCTGCAGGAGAGCTTCCACCCCCAGAAGCCCACAGAGCCAGCCCAGTCCTCCCCATCGGGGGCTCGTACCCCATTCCTCCCTCACCTCCTTCCACTTACCCTTCCCTAGCCCCTTTTCTTGATGTACAAAATAAAGGACAATTGTGTTCAATAATGGAATCTATCTTTATTGAACAAAACTGGGGGAGACTGGAAAAAGGAGGTGGGAGAGGGGAAGAGAGAGGGTGGGAGAAGGGAGGGCAACTACAATGATCACGGGTTGGGAACAGGTTCCATATGAAGAGAGGATAAAGAGACTGGGACTTTTCAGCTTAGAAAAGAGGAGACGGAGGGGGGACAGGATAGAGGTCTCTAAAAGCAGGAGTTGGGTGGAGAGGGTGCATACAGAAAAGTTCTTCATTAGTTCCCATAAAGAAGGACTAGAGGACACCAAAGGAAAGGAATGGGTAGCAGGCTTCAAACTAGTAACAGAAAGTTGTTCTTCACAAAGCAAAGAGTCAACCTGTAGAACTCCTTGCTGCAGGAGGCTGTGAAGGCTAGAACTAGAACAGAGTTTAAAGGGACATGAGATCAAGTGAAGGAGGTTGGGTCCATGGAGTGCTATTAGCCAGGGGGTAGGAGTGGTGTCCCTGCCCAAGGTTTGTGGAAGGCTGGAGAGGGATGGCACGAGACAAATGGCTTGGTCACTGTCTTCGGTCCATCCCCTCCAGGGTCCCTAGGGTTTGCCGCTGTCGGAAGACAGGCTACTGGGCTAGATGGACCTTTGGTCTGACCCAGGACGGCCATTGTAAGCTCAGGGCTCAGGGTCGGGGGTCTCAGTGGACCCCCTTGATTTTCATGCACACCTGCTCCTGGGTGGCCAGGCTGGCAGCTCTCCTGCCCTAGACGGCCACTTTCCTGGGCCTAGTGCGGAGATCGTGGATGAGGTCCACGATGTCCGCACTAGCCCAGGCGGGTGCCCGCCTCTTGCGGTCTCGGGCAAGCTCCCGGGAGCCGCCAGCCTGGTCCCGGGAAGAGGGGGCGGGCTGGGGGGCATCGGGTGGCTGGCTCGAGCCGTGCCAGGTGCAGGGTCTGCTGGCTGGGTGCTGGCAGGCTTGCACCTGGCACGGGCACTGTAGCCAGCCCATGCCCCTTTAAGGGGCCCGGGGCTGGGAGGGGGGCAATAGAGTTTCCCTGGTGTTGGCCAGAGTGGCGAGCAGGGAAACCTGGGGAGGGCTAGCCTCCCACTAGTTCGAATTAAGGGGCTACACACCCCTTAATTCGAACTAGCTAGTTCGAACTAGGCTTAATCCTAGTAAAATGAGGTTTTCCTAGTTCGAACTAAGCGCTCCGCTAGTTCGAATTAAGTTCGAACTAGAGGAGCGCTAGTGTAGCGCCTATGTAGTCCATTAGTTCGAACTAACTCTGTAGTGTAGACATACCCTAACACAGCACACCAACAGATAGAGCATGTAATATTCGAGGTTAAAATATTATATGCAATATCTATTTCCTTTACACACACTATCTCATACTATGTAAAACAAAAAGCAAAGTGATATGTAATTATTGTTTTGCCACTGTTTAAGCAAGTATGATTATTCTGTGACTCAATAATTATGTATGTAAGAGTTTGTCCTACCATCCATAATCTTACCATCTGAATAGTTTTCATCAACACTTCATGGTATACATCATGAAATCTCTGGCATGTGTTTCCTGTCAATATGAAGATAACACCAGCTTCATTTAAAATAACTCACCTTTCACAACACAATGAAAATCAGTCTCTCATTTTTAGAAGAGAAAAATGCCAAACTCTATTATAAATAGAATTGTTTGGGAATTTTTTGAGAAAAAAATTTTCATTGGAAAACAATTATTGAAACTTTCATGGAAATGTATCTGTTTCAACAGAGAGAGAGAGAGGTAGAGAGAGATAGAGAGTCAATCTCATGTTCAAACTCTGTGGTGGAGTAGTTCCACTTTATATAAATAATTAAATATTCATGGACCAAAGTTAGAGATAATGACTCTATTAACTGGCAGTGAGGGTATTCACCAGGGATGTGGCAAGCCCAGATTCAACTACTTGCCGGCATGATTCAGAACAACAACCTGTACCTTTCACCCATCCCAGATGAGTATCCTGATTCTGAACACTGAGCTATCGGCTATTCTGGGATGGCTAAGTCTATTTCCAAGAGTGCTGGAACAATTTGTATCGCCAGGGTGCTGACAGCCATTGAACCAAACTGTAAACCCAACATGAAGGAAATCACTTCACACCAAGGGATGCTTCTGCACCCAGAAACCCTAGTTCAGCACCTATATTTATTTCCCTCTTTTATTTCCACAAAAAAAGCCAAAAGGTCTAATTTTAATTCCTTGTCAGAACAGAAAAATATGTCAAAACCTTTAATTTTTGTGTGAAAATGAAGTTTTGTTTTCTGGCCTTACCTGTAGATTCCCACTGAAGTTCTTTACACCCCAAATTCCCATGTAAATGCAGCAGCAGGTCTTATTATATTCCAGTTACAGATACTTAATTCACTGAAGCAAAACTAAAATTCTCAAAGGCAGCATTTGATCTGGGGTGTCCAGTTTGAAAGACCTTATATTTTTCATTGCTAAGTATGTAGTTCTCACTGAGTTCAAATGGAGTTTTGGGTGCGTTTTAACAAAAACAAATTTTCTCTGTGGGTATGTCTACACTACCACCCTAGTTCGAACTAGGGTGGTAATGTAAGCAACCGGAGTTGCAAATGAAGCCCGGGATTTGAATTTCCCGGGCTTCATTTGCATAAAGCCGGGCGCCGCCATTTTTAAATGTCCGCTAGTGCAGACTCCGTGCCGCGCAGCTACACGCGGCACGGACTAGGTAGTTCGGACTAGGCTTCCTAGTCCGAACTACTGTTACTCCTCGTAAGTATTCACCATTTTAGATACTACTAATTCATCCTGCTAAGAATGGCTTATTCTTGGGCTTCAAACTTCTGAGGAACACATTTTTTTTAACCTTTTTGAATGAACTAGGTTGTATCCGAAACTATTTAAAAGTCTGCTGATACTCTACATGCCCTCTACCCTCGGCCTCAAAAGTCTTCATCCACACATCTAGATGAAACTGGATATTGTGCTATGTTCTTGATAAATGCAGCATAATTTTCAGGAACAGAGTATAAATGTTTCCAGCAAATGCACTTAATATAATCTTGTCTGCCAAGTGGTGTTGACTCTTTCCCTGCTAATGTTTGTGAGGCTGTGCTTTTATTTAATAGAAAAAACAAATGAATAGATTGCTCTTGTCCCTCAGCTCCCTGTAAGAGCACGCATGTGAACATAGGATTTATTATAGGCCATGTTTCTAGGAACCAGCACATCACAGTAATAATTCATATTTTCAAATTAGTTTTATTAGCAAATCTGACAAACTTATATTCTTCCATAACTCACTATGTTGCCATCTTCTGAAAATTAAGTCTGAAAATAGAAAATATTGTCAGACATTTTTAGCGCTGTGTGCCTTTATGCTCTCATCATTGAGGGTACATCTAGACTGCAGGGTTTTTCTGGGATTCTGGAAGTATCCTGGAAAAATTCTGCCATCTCCAGGGAACGCGTTTGCTCTTCTGCTTTTTTTTGTTGAAGAGCAAACGCGCTCTTTCGGGGAGCCCTGTATACCTCGTTCTACGAGGAATAAGGGCTCCTTCAAAAGAGGAGGTTATTCCGCAATTTGGCCCTGTTTATCTGGAACACAATTTGCATAGCTTTTTTTGAAAAAAGGCTATTGTGTATGTTACTGCTTAAATGAAGCACACGAGATCTTTTACTGGGGAAAGGCAGTTTACTGAGAATACAACAGTTGCATATGCTTTTCAATCACTCACACACAAACACCATACACACACAGTCCCACCAGATGATGTTATAGTTATCTGTCCAGATTCTGTATCAGTCTAGCAGCCAGCTAGATTGAACACAGAGGAAAAGCAGGGCCTTTGTCGGTCGATCGATCTGATGCTCCTCTGGAGTTGGTGGCAAGACGAACCCAAAGTCCCATAGCAAGGCACCCTGCTTTTATAATCCTCTCCTCTATGGATTTCACTGTGTCAGTCTGTGACCGGTTACGGTTAACTTTTGGTGCCCACCCTTCACCTTTAGAGCCATCAATTCTGCCAATCTGATCAATTCTTGACCGTGGGTACGCACTGATGGTTTTTCTGATGCTGATATGTTTTTTCGCAGTCTGTCTTTTACAGTTTGTTTTCACTCCCATTACCCTCCTTCTCTCTTGACCATCTGGCTCTAATGATGACCTTCACATGTTATCTCATTAACACAAATAGTCTTTCACAAAATCCCTCAAAAAGTAAACAGTATTGTTTTATATTAAGCAAAAGCAAAATCAAAACAATTCACATCGAAGGCCCGGACCTTCAATATTTCTATACTCATTAACATAGACACAATATGAGATCCTGTTTCTTTACTTACTAATCTTACTAAACTTTAGAACAGGGAAATATAAGAGATATATACTTAACTAAAGAATTTAATTTACCACAATATTAAATAAAATTATATATATATATTATATTACTACATTACTAAACCTAAAATACAAATATAAAAAGAATAAAACTTTCAGTTCCAACATGTAGACTTAGCCTCAGACTGCAAACAGGGGTGACAATTAGGATGGTGTTTCTTGAAATCTTGTTACTATGAACATTATATTTGTAACAATGAAGTTCATTTTGTATGCCAAGACTCTTCCTATGATACTTCAGTATTATCACAAGCCAACGAACTCTTTTTTTCTTACAGTTTTAGTTTGTCACATGATCATTTGCTCTTCAAAGCGATCAATGCATCCTATGTTATAGGAGTCCAAAGATTAAGAGATAGGCAAATGGCAAATGAGGTAAAATCATGTACATTAATTTGTGAGATCACAGAATTATAAGGATGTAGGACTAAAAGGGACATCAAGAAGACAAAGTTCAGCATCTTACCCTGAGGCAGGACAAAGAAACCTAAACCATCCCTGAGAGGTGTTTATCCAAATTGTTATTTAAAAACTCCAATTACTGGTAATCCATAAAACCTCTTGGAAGCCTGCTCAAGAGCTTAATTACTCTTATAGTTAGCTTTTTCTAACAGTTAACCCAAATGCCCTTTATTGCAGATTAAGCCTATTGCTTCCTATACTACCTTCAGTGGACATGGAGAACAATTGATCACATTTCTCTTTACAGCAGTCCTTTCCTTAACATATCTGAAGACTATTATAAGGTCCCACCTCAGTCTTCTTTTCTCAAGACTAAAGATGCCCAGGATTTTTTAACATTTTGTCATAGATCAGATTTTCTAACTCTTTTATAATGTTTATTATCTCCTCCTATGTCCAATTAGTCCATATCTTTCCTAAAGTGCAGTGCCCAGAACTCTACCAGTGCTGACAATTACCAAATACCTTAAAAATAGCATTCCTGTTATGTCACCCAAAATAAAAACATTTTTCAAAACAGCATCATCACATTGTTGGCTCTTGTGCAATTTGTGTTCCGTGAATGCTAATGCTAAAGGGTACGTCTACACTTGCACTCTAGTTCGAACTAGGGATGAAAATGTAGGTGACCGAAATAATTGCTAATGAAGCGGGGATTTAAATATCTTGCACTTCATTAGCATGATCTCGCCGTCACGTTACTCCACTGAACAGCTGTTTCGAAACTGAAAGTGTGCACCGGGACATGTTAGTTCAAACGAAACCCCTTGGTTATTCTTTGAGGAGTAACATTAGTTTGAACCAAGGTGTTTGGTTCAAACTAATGCATCCCGGCGCAAACTTTCACTTTCGAAACAGCTGTTCAGCAGAGTAATGCGCCGGCGAGATCATGCTAATGAAGCACGAGATATTTAAATCCACGCTTCATTAGGAATTTCGGTCGACTACATTTGCATCCCTAGTTCGAACTACGGTGCAAGTGTAGACGTACCCATAGACACTAAAGAGTAAAATCGCAAGGATGCTATAGGTCAGAATAAAACACCATTGGAAGAACTGCATATGAAAAAAGGCATTGCAAGGTTGAATGAATGGTTGACATGCAGAACTCTGTGTTAGCTTGTAAGCTTGTCTCTCTCACCAGAGAAGTTGGTCCTATAACAGATATTACCTTAACCACGATGTCTCTCTACTATCCTGTGACCAACATGGCTACAATGACACTGTCCATGACGTTGAATTAACTATTTGTATATTTTGAACACTACGCCAGATCTGACAGAACTATGCCTTAGTCTAGGCTTGACCAACAGCCCTTCAATATTCTTTCCATGTGAGCTGGGAAAGGGGCTATGATTCTCAATAGCATGCATGTTAATTTCTTATAAAATCTAAAGAATAATAAGAGGAATCACTGCTAGCTTCCTCAGATGGCTGAAATATTATTACCTCCGCTAGTTCTATAATATTAATCTGAATGAATTAATGGAGAATACTGTATATGAAAGAATCAAATTTAAGTAGATGATAATTGTGGCATGACCTTGGGCAAGTCACTTACCCTTCTGTGTGCCTCAGCTTCCCTTTCGTAAACTAGGGACCAAAGTGACTTCTAGCCCCGCACTGCTGTTGCAAGGGTCTCAGACACAGGAGGCGTCAGACTCACTTATTCCCCTGATGTCTGTTCCACACTGCTGGAAAGTGCTACCAGATCAAGCCAAGGGCGGGACGGGGGAGAAAGGACCTGATTTTAAGAGGAATAAGGGATCTTCCGGAAAAGCCTTTATTTTCCGAAAGATCCCGTCTAGACTGGCGCTTTTCTCCTGCAAAGCCCCGAGCCGGAAAAAAGCGGCAGCCATGTTCATGCAAATGCCGCGGGGGATATTTAAATCCCCCGCGGCATTTGCAATTCTGACTTGTCTCATTAGCATCCCTTTTCCGGAAAAGGGTGTCAATGTAGACACAGCTTCAGGGTACGGCTACACTGCCGCTTTTTTTTTTTCTATTCTTCTGTAGGAAGAGTTTTTTCCAACATTTGGCCTGTCTAGACTGGGCCAAATTTCAGAAAAACCCCTTATTTCGGAAGCCCCCTTATTTCTCATGGAACGAGGAATACAGGGGTTACTGAAAGAGCATGTTTGGTGCGGAAGAGTTTTTCCGAGATACCTCTGGAATACCAGAAAAACTCCTGCTGTCTAGCCATACCTTCACTGGGTTGAGACAGGATGTGTGGGCTCTGGGGTGGGAATGAGGGATTTGGGTTTGGGAAGAGGTGAGGGGTGCAAGCTCTGGGAGGGAATTTGGATGCTGGAGGAGGTGGAGAAGGGAACACTGGGTCGGGGAGGTAGCTCCAGGCTGGGGAGTGTTGGGGTCAGGTGGAGGGTTGGGGTACTGAGCAAGCCACAGGCTTGTGGATGTGAGGGTGCAAGAGTTTGGGTTGGGATATGTGAGGGGCTCAGGAAAGGGAGGTTGGGAGTATGATGAGCTCAGGACACAGATTTGCAGTGTGTGGATGGTGCAGAAGTGTTGTGGCAGAAGACTGAGGATGTGGGAGTGCAGGAGTTTGGGGATGTGAAAGGTTCAGGACAGGGGGTTCCAGTGTATGATAGGCTCAGATCTAGGGTCAGGGGGTGGGGTGGTGCAGGAGTGTTATGAAGCTGTGGCCAGATGGGGGCTTGGCCCCAGTTGGGGGTTTGTTGGCCAGGCTTCATTTTTAAATAAATATTATGTTAAACACAAAAAGTTTCAGCATTGTCTTTATTTATGAGAAGGGCAGGGAACCTGTTTTGAGTCAGGGGTCACTGACCCACAGAAAAGTCAGTTGTGGCCACACAAGTGAGATGCAAAAAAATAACTCTTCCCAAAACCCCCAAGCCTCACTAATGTGGCCCCAACTGTCCTGGTAGAAGCAGGGGACATGGTACTGGGGAAAGGTGCTAGTGGGTGCTGGGGCAGGGGACAGGGCGCTGGGGCGGGGACAGGGTGCCAGTGGGTGCTGGGGACAGGGTGCCAGTGGGAGGAGGGGCAGGGTGCCAGTGGGGGCAAGGGACAGGATATCAGTGGGTGCTGGGGCAGGGGACAGGGTGCCAGTGGGTGCTGGGATGGGACGGGGTTCTGCGGCAGGGGACAGGGTGCTGGGGTGCTCCGTTGATGGAGCCATGTAGATTTGTTTGTTTGGCAATGGGAAATGAAGCCGCGATTTAAATAATCGTGGCTTCATTTAAATTTACATGGCTGCCACGCTGAGCCGACACACAGCTAATCAGCTGTGTTTCGGCTCAGCGCGCTAGTCTGGACGCTCCCCTGTTGAAATGAAAGCCTTTTATCAACATCCCCGGTAAACCTCAGCCTACGAGGCATAACCGGGATATCGATAAAAGGCTTTCAGGTCGGCGCGGAGTGTCCAGATTAGCGCGCTGAGCCGACAAACAGCTGATCAGCTGTTTGTTGGCTCAGCGCGGCAGCCATGTAAATTTAAATGAAGCCGCGATTATTTAAATCGCGGCTTCATTTCCCTTTGCCTACAACCCTCATCTACATGGCTCCATCGATGGAGCCATGTAGTCTAGACACAGCCTTCCAGTTCTAGCATTCTATGACTCTATAAGTGGCTGGCTTTTGCGACTCGCACCGTCAGCTGCCATTTTAAATAGTCTCATTGCCAGTCGCTCCCATTCAACTGTGCACATTACTTTTAGGAACTGTCAGCCTGTGCAGTTGGTAGAAACTGCCTGGTGACAGACTGTGGGAACGACTGTTGCCCGAACACTAATTCTAACTCTTCCTATTACACGATCAGCTCCCAATGAGTGCCTGATAGCAGGATTATAACACGCACGGCTGACCCGGCTGTGACAGTATATGCCTGCATTAGGCAGTGATTCTGTCCCTTTAAATGAGTACAGCTCGCTCCTAGGCTTGCCCGATGTTTTTACCAAACTCCTGAAAAATAGCAGGAAAAAAACTTGGCTGAGAAAAAAAAAACAGGGAGAACCAAAAAAAGGTCGCTGCACCTTCCGACTCCCCCCCCCTCCTTGCGCCCCCCGCCCACGCCAGACACGCAGGGGAACAAGAAAAGCAAAACACGTTACATAGCCGGCAGTTTGCGGTTTTTTTAACGGGCAGGAACCGGAAATAACGCGCCGTCGCAGCACCGGAAGTGGTCGGGGACTGGCCGACAGAGGCGCGCTAGGGGACATGGCGTATCCCGGGCACCCCGGCGGAGGCTACTACCAGAGCGGGGTAAGCCGCCCGGCTGCCTGTGCGGGGGAGGGGAGCGGCCACCCGCTCGGGGGAGGCGTTTCCCCCACTCGCCATTGTGCCGGGGGGGGGGGCAAGTGGCGACTCACCCCCCCCCCCCACCCCACACACACACACACCCGCGCGGGGCTGTGGCGGTGTCCGGGCTGTAGGTGCCTGCGGGGGCCCGTGGGGTCAGACGCGCTTTTGGGGGCCTGCGACGTGTGTAGCCGGGAGCTCGGCTGCCCCGTCGTGGCCCCTCTGCGGGGCGCGCCCGGCCTAGTCGCGTTGCCTCTGAACCGCTTGCTTGCGCAGTGGCTGTTCCGCATATGCGGCCTCTCTCTAGAGCAGTGTTTCCCTATTTTATTTGGCCACGGAACCCTTTTAAACTCAAAAGAATGTTGTGGAACCCCTAATAGCAGCCTTTTTTTATTTATATATATATATATATATATATAGCTGAAAAAGTAGAACCCAAATAAGTAAGGATAATAGTAAAGCAATGCTAAACAACGTCATGAGAGCAACACAAATGAAAATTGTTTTCAATAAAATCCATAAATGCTTAATATTTTTTTTTTAAATAATAACATGTTATTGTAATGGAATTTTCTCACGGAACCCTTATTTTCACTTTGCGGAATCCTGGGGTTCCCGGGAACACCATTTGGGAAACACTGCTCTAAAGGCTCAGCTTCAGTTGCTGACTTCAGAGTACTCTTCTCCCCCCCCCCCCATCACCCTTTACAAAAGCGGCAGGTTGGGGAGGTTTCGAAGAGCCACTCGGCTTGACCTTGGTATGTTTTGTTCCTGCGAGTCCTACGCTGGTTCAGTCCAAGCTGGTTCTTAGCCCTCGTGAAAGTATTTGTCTGGTTAGGGTGATCATGCAAACAATCCTCAGAACAAATGTAAACCGGTTGGAGTACCTGAGCGATGGAGGATGGAAAGAGAGAGAGAGAGAGAGTCAGAGCAGCAAACTTCAGTAGCAAGGCTGAAGTGGTTAATGGTTTTGTTTTTCTGCTACAGTTAGCTGGGGATTTTTGCTGCTGCTTCTAGCAGACCCGGAAGCTATTGTGTCCCATAGTTTTCCCTTTTTTCATGGAATACAAAAAAAGCTGCTGGCTCAGACAACTGACTGTAAACAATAGAATTCTAGCAATGTGGAAGTCTCTTTCAGTGTGCTGGTATTAATTGAAATCAGTGAGAGCTGTAGATGCCTAATGCCTCTGAAAAGCTGGCTACCTGATTAGAATCCCCTCCCTGCTCCAGCAAAACCAAGTCAAGAGACAACCTTCTATTATCCTCAGTAGAGGTGATAACATACTACACTTATCCTTTGTTAAACAAAAATAATGTAGTTAGAATCAAAGCTTTGGTTAAAACATGAATGCTCTCTTTGTGGGTATAAGTAACACTGAGCTTGGAAATGAAGAATGAGCTTGTGCTTCAACAGACAGGAGCATAGGTCAGGCCTATACTGGAAATGTCAGTATATAAATGTTGGTTAGAGAGGGTGGAATTATTTTGCTCACCAAGCCTTTGTGAGCTACATGGGGGTTGGCAGCCTATGGTGCACGTGCCATAAATGGCACATGAGCCGATTTTCTGTGCCATGTGGGGCAGGAGCTCAGCCCTGCCAGCCTCAGGATTGCTGCACAGCTGCAGGCTGGAGCACCAGCTCTGGCTTCCTGCTGGGAAGGGGTGGGGCAGGGGAGGCATAAGAGTGGCATGGTGTAGGATCCAGAGTGGCCCAGCAAAACCCTGCACTGAGCTCTGCGTCCCTGGAGCTGCCCCTGCCCCTTGGCAAGCATCTCCCAGGTGCTAAGGGTTTAACCCTCTCCACCCTGCACTACAGTTTGTCATTTCCTTCTTCCAGTGACATCTGAGCTTTCAGCCAAGGGCCGAGCTGGGGGGGAAGGGTTTGGGTCAGGGGGCTACTTAACAGCAGGCTGGCAGACAAGATGATGGAGCCCCAGCCAGCTCCAGTTCTGTGTCTCTGTTGTCAGGGTCGGGATTAGAACCCTGGGAAGGGTTGGCCTGGGGCTGCTCCACAGATTGGGGCTGGGTGACTGGAGACACTGGTATAATGGGCTGTGCCATGCTGCTCCCTGCAAGCTGTGTGCAGGGGTGGGGAACTAGCCCCAGGCTCTGCCTTCCCCAGCCCTGGAGCTGCAGCCTGCAGATGAGGCAGGGAAGTGACTCTGCACTACCCTCCACCTACCTCACCCCTGCAAATTCCAGTGCTGCTGGGGAATGTGCTGGGAGCACAGGGATGTGGGAGCAGGAGGAGAGATGAACCAGGATGCAGGAAATCACGCTGGAGAATCACGTGGATGAGGGGAGTGATGCTGGGGGAGAGGGGATACAATTTTACGTTGCAGAAGCTTCACTTTTCTATACTCTCCACTTCTTTGTCTCTCTCCCCGACTAGTTATTTGTCCGCATTCTCACCCTCTCACCTTTTCTGCATTACTCTCCCAAGTCCCTCTTATACCTCCACCCCACAACCTCTCCTACTGCCAAACTCCCTTCCAGACCCCATCCTCCTCAGCCCCTGCTGAACCCCACCTCCCGCCCAGATTCTGCATCCCATCCCATTCGCTGGCAGCCCTGTCCCACATGTTGAATTCCTCTTTTTTTGTTCCCACCCCAGAGTTTAAGGGTGTCTACAAAATCCACTCACTCTAGAACCCCAGAAAGTAAATCTGGCCTATAGGAAGCCATGAACCTCAGTCCTCCCTCTTCCTTCCCCTCACCCCATGGAGCTGGAGTGCCAGAATAGTGAGGTGTCTCAGTTGGGGTCTATGTCAGTGAGGGTTGGGGTTCTGAGAAGCAAAAATCTCCTTCAAATTTATGTGGTCCCCAACTGATTTTTTTTCTATAGTCAGTGGCCCCCAACCCAAAAAGGTTCCTCACCTCTGCCATAAATAAAGAAAACATTGAAACCTTTTGTGTTGGACATAAATTAATATTTTACTTTATTTATAATGAAGTTTGATAAATGAGCATGAGAAAGTTAAAACACTTAATCTGTTTAATTTAAATTAAACCATTCTCCCTAGCTGCAGCACTAGAAAAACAGCTCGGGCATAATTATGTAATTAATGGTGAGTTTCCATTAGCAATTGGTGGTTTGCATTGACCCAAGGTTTGCATTGACCCAAGTGGTCCATGGTGTGCACGGTGGAGAGAGTCTTTTCCGGGAGAGCATCACGGCACAGGGCAGGAGGGTAAAATCTTGGCACACCGCTTCAGAAAGTTGGCCGACCCTTGAGGTGCATTGACAGAAGCACTTGTTTTGCTGCTATGAAACTGTCTGCACTAGGGATGTAAGCAACTAGTCAGTAGTTGAGTGACAACTTGAATACTCGTTCCCCATCTGCCTCTGTATCAGAGGCAGCAATAGGAGGGGAAGAAGGAGTCAGTGCTGGGGGGAGCTGGCTTACAAGCTGTTTCCCCCAAGTGGGGCAGGGGAGACAGAGCTACAGAGGTCCCTGAGCCAGCGCGAGCTGGGACTGTTCACTTCCGGCTTACGCCAGCCCCGGGAGGTAGCCCTGCTGTGGCTCTGCAGCCAACTGTAAATCCATTTTCGTAATGAGATTCAGATCATTGGCCGAATGTGGAGGACTCATAGGGTACTGAGAAATTGATAGTATTCTGAGTTACTACATAAGCCAAGTTTCGTCTGTTTTGATGGTCCATTTTATCAATGATACTTGTGGGAGAGTGGGTCTAGAGTAGATTTGTTATCACTTAGTTTAACCAGATACTTAATGGATTTCTATTTTGACATTTAAGCTGAAATGAGAAAGTAACTGTGTAAGCACTGAGTCCTTTGCTTCTGGAGACTGCCAATAGGAATGTAAGCAGGTGCTATAAAGTTACAGAGCTTGATACAGTTTTTTCTATGGAAATATTTTTGTCATTTCAATATGCTTCCATTATTTCGCTATGTGCATGTCAAGGTTTAATAATTGAAAATTACTTTCTTTTTGAAAAAAAAAATCAATTCTTGTCCTTTTATCAAAACTGGTGAGCCCTGAGAATATTCTCCCTTTGGTCCCCACATTGTGCCAGTAGTGGAGAAAACTAGAGTATAAATTTGACTCTCTAATTTAGGCATATTTGTTATGCAGGTTATATAGTGCTGGTGGCTGATTCTGAATGGGATCTGATGAATTTAGTGGAGATTACATATGGTTTAGAGTTGAAGGTGGACAAAACAAAAAAAGATCCGATAGCATTCCCTGTGCTGCCACCAGTTGTGGGGTTCTGTCTGACAGCGGAGGAGCTGGCATTGACTGAGCAGGAACTGGAGTGGGGGTGCTCAGGAAGAGGCAGGGCACCTGTAGAGCCCTGCAGCTGGGGGCTGGGAGTGCACCAAACCCCGCGTTAGCCCACTGAGTCCCATGGCCACCCAGTTGTGCTCCTGGCCCCTGCCCATGGGGCTCTGCAGGCACCTTGAGCATACCCTTCTATCCTTGAACTTGAGCACAGCTAATGACCTATTGGCGGAGCTCTGGGAGAGCAGGGGAGTTGAGTGCAGTGCCTGGCTTTTCCACATAAATGCTTCAACCCTGGAGCACCCACAAAGAGACCAGACCACACATGTTGCCAAAAGATTGAAGACCAGACTATAGAGGTCCAATCTGAACTATAGAATTGAGCAAATGCTAGTGAAAAGACATATTCAGTTTACAATGGGTGATAAATGTTTAATAGCACTCGAAGGGAAAGTTGATGGCAAGAAAACATAACATGGAAGAAGATCTTCAATGGATGATATGGTATCCTATGTGGATCAAAAGGACTAGATTAGCAAAGGATTGTATGGAATGAGCTATCATGCAAACCTCCAATAATGACGGTGACATATACACCCAATTTAGGCATTCTGTGCTTCTGCTAGATCACTGGGCTAGCTCAAATGTAAGATTTTTAAGTTGGCATGACTTACGGTGTAGCAAGTATATGCACCAAATCGTGTGCTCTCTTTTAAAGCATTTTATATGCTTCAACAAGGTGTATATTAAAAGTGACCCTCAAAATTGATGCTGAAATGTAAGACGCTGCATTTTGTAGTCAATTAAAAATTAATTTTATCTAAATCGTTTTTCTTATTTTTAAAGTATGGTGCTGCTCCTGGAGGACCAGTGTTTCCGGGGCAGACTCAAGATCCTTTGTATGGGTATTTTGCTGCAGTAGCAGGACAGGTATGTTTTTCCCTCAAAACCTATTTGGTTGAAGTTATGGCATAAGACAAACATACGTTCATTTTATTACAACTTAAATATTGGATATCACCCTTTGTCATCGAGGTGTATGGGATAGTAGAACTTTCTAGCATATTGAGACCGAATAGTGGAAACTGGGTGTGAGGACAAAGTCGGGAATAATGTCAAATTGAATTAATTATGGCTTAAGTTTATTCTTGCTCACTTTAGAACTATGAACATGGGTGGGGCGGGTCCGTCACATGTAGCATAAGAATCCAACCAGAAATGACAGTTGCTTGGTTGACCTCCTTAAAAGCCAAGAGAAGTTAGTCAGGTCATTATACAAAGGGAAGGCTTCATTAGGTATAGTAACGTGGAGTACCAGAAGCTGATGGTATGGATTATCTTGCCAGACAGAATGAGCATGGTATATGAAAAGGGGGACATTTATGTCAGATATTTGCATCTTAATATTTCAATGCCTGATTTTGACAGCCTATCTATTACTCTAAAGCCAGGGGTCTCAAGCTCAGTTTCCCTTAGGGCAGGTGACAGTCCTAGTGGGCCAGCATGTACCCTCTCTTTGACAGTCCCCTCTTTGACATGTGTCTCAGCCCCCCCATCCTGGCCTGCATGCTCCCCCCCCCCCCCCACATGTATCCCCCAACCCAGCATGCAACTCTCTAGCAATTTAGAATTTGCCGGGGCCTGCACTGCCACAACTGGCAGTGCAGTGGGGCTAGAATGGCTTTCTACTTCTAACTCCATGCCACTGCTGGGACCTCCCTGTGGGCCAGTGGAGGTGTGTGCAGAGCCCATCCAATCCATGGCTACGTCTACACTGGCCCCTTTTCCGGAAGGGGCATGTAAATTTCATGAGTCGTCGTAGGGAAATCCGCGGGGGATTTAAATATCCCCCGCGGCATTTAAATAAAAATGTCCGCCGCTTTTTTCCGGCTTTTAAAAAAGCCGGAAAAGAGCGTCTAGACTGGCCCCGATCCTCCGGAAAAAGCGCCCTTTTCCGGAGGCTCTTATTCCTACTTTGAAGTAGGAATAAGAGCCTCCGGAAAAGGGCGCTTTTTCCGGAGGATCGGGGCCAGTCTAGACGCTCTTTTCCGGCTTTTTTAAAAGCCGGAAAAAAGCGGCGGACATTTTTATTTAAATGCCGCGGGGGATATTTAAATCCCCCGCGGATTTCCCTACGACGACTCATGAAATTTACATGCCCCTTCCGGAAAAGGGGCCAGTGTAGACGTAGCCCATAAGTATAAGCCATGAAACTATTAACTCATTTTGTGAACCTGACTATATCTCAGTAATACCATCTTCGCTGGTTTGATCACCAACCTCCTGATAATTAGACTTTTTTTTTTTTCCTGGAAAGCCTCAGGAACGTTATTGGAATTAGGAATGTTAAGAGGCAGGTATCTAATCAAGTAATTCATAGAATTTTTATCAATTGCTCGATTAATCTAATCGAGAGCCAGCCTGGCTCAGTCCTAACTCTTGCCTGTCTGGGTCCAAGCTGTGTCTCTGCAGTTTAAAATGCAGTAGGCTCTGGGAGAGTTGCGGGGAGTGGAGGGGGGAGCGGTTGCTACTGCCCTGCTCCTACTGCCTTTTAAATTGCAGAGCTGCAGTGGGGTTTGGTCCCACACCCGTTGCGAGCCAGGACTAAGCCGGGCTGCCTATCTAGCCAGCAGCATCCCCTGTCTGCAGGGATCCCAGTGGGAAACTAGGACCTCCTAGGACAGGGGCTGCTGCTGTGAAGCAGCCCTTGTCTGTGGCCAGGCCACCGTGGATAGGGGATACTTTATGGCAGCAGCCCCTGTCTTCAAGAGGTCTCAACTTTCTGCTGGGACCGCCTGCGGACGGCAGCTGCTGTGAAGCAGCCCCCGCCTCTAATAGAGGCAGCAAAGAGGGCGGGAGGATGGAAACAGGCAGCACCATGGAGACTGTGCTGGGGGAACAGGCTTTTTTAGAGACAGCGAGGGGTGGGGAATATGAGTAGTGGACTTGACTATCCAATAAGCCTAGGTGAATTGTGTAGTCGACTACTCCCTTGCATCCCTAATTAGAATTAAGACAGATCTGGGAACTTAACTACCTGATGTCTCATGCACCACTATCAACTGTGGTCACTCTGACTTAGTAGATTATGGTTGTTTGTTGATGCACAGTATTAGGAGAGAATCCCAGATTCCTTTTCCCTTTTAAAAAAAAAAAAAAAAAAAAAAAAAGGCTTTAGATCTCTTAGTTTGTGGAGAAAAGCTAGAAAATGTGCCCCAATTTCAGCCAAAGAGCTCAAATGCCACATCCAACGGAAAAGATCCCCAAGTGTATTTTTATCTGTGATTTCAAGAAGTCACCCTCTTTTGGGAAGATGGGGAGGCTGATTAATGAGTTTTGAATGCTTGGGGTTGACAATACAGTACATGCAAGTTGATAGTGTCTCCCCGTGTGTCCAGGAGCCTAGACTGAGACCAGGATCCTACAAAAGACATGAAACTAAATCCTCACCCTGACACCCCCATGTCCTCAAACTGGAATGCTCCCTTCCCCCCCCCACACACACCTGTTACTTCCTCCTGCTGGGATCCCCCGCCTCTACCGAAGGTAACTGAAAGCAAAAACCACTTGTCCTGCTCCACTGGCTGCAGAAGCACATTAGCTTGGGTGGATCCCTGGTCAGTGCATCATAGCAGAGGCAGCCTCATGGCTTCCTGGACCGAGCTGCACCCTTTGGGGCTGAGACTATGTGGGTGCTGGGAGCCTGTGCACTGCTAGGAACCATGTGTAAGGATTAGACCTGTATGTGTAATCCTCCCCTCCCCTCCTTTGTGTACACACTCTTGGGTTGGGAGCCACACAAACCTTATTAAATAACTTTTTTCAAAATATTTTGCAGGCCAAATTGGGAAGGTGCTAGGAGTTTTGAGACCCCCTGCTCTAGAGGATTTGGTATACTGTCATTTTTTTCGTATGTGTCTTATAATTTCTGTACGTTCCTCTAAGTAACAATTTCTAATACATTTGATAAAACATCTTACTTTAAACGAGTAAGCTAAAAGCTTTATTGCTCTGACAAAAATAGATTTTACATCTTTCTAGTCATTTTTGTCTAATCCTATGTACTGTCCAGTGAACAATTTGTTTGCCTGACTGATGGTCTATTTGCAAAAGCCTGTTAATGTAGTTTCAAGGGTGTAATTGTGGAAGTCAAGAAATTTAGAGTTAAGGATCTCAGGGTACCTTGTCCTCTGCCTTCCCTTCATTATTCTCTTTTGATAACTTCTTACAATCCACACAGCACTTAAAATGCAATAGTTACCAAAAAATCGCTAATGAATCAATGCAATCTAGCAGCAGAGGAGACAAATGAGGATTTTAGAACAAACCACATGAAGGTACATATTATAGGATTCTCCTTTTATTTATGAGGAATCTGGTTATTTACTGAAACTAAGTATAGACCTTTAGAAATGTTTCTTACTGAGCTAAAGAAGAGTCTGTCTACCATTAGTAGTCCTACTGATGCAAAAACCTCTAAGCAAAGTGTGACTGGATAAAATGAACAAGACTAAAGTAGCATCATGTGGCTATCCATGCAAGTATGTAACAGGCCAAACCTGTCAAATGTCAAGTCAAATTATTACAGAACCTCAGACTGGCTTGACCATCCTTTTCACTTGCGATTCTAGTCTTAAACTTTGTGAATCAATGGGTACGATAATTTGGAGTGAATTTAAATTAAATTGAACTTGGTACATTAGTTGTAGGTTTTTATAAGATTCCATGCATAGTTTTATCAGTGAGGTGCGATCTTGATGTGTAATCCTGATGTGTAAGTTTATGGACATTTACTGATGGAAAGCTAACTTTTCCAAGCTTACTTTTCCTGTTTTTCAAAAGGATGGACAAGTAGATGCTGATGAGCTGCAGAGATGTCTGACCCAGTCTGGCATTTCAGGAGGGTATAAACGTAAGTTGATTATTTAAATAAAAGTATATTTGATTCACATTAGACAGTTATTAGTTGTACTGTCTGCATTGTTCTTAAGTTAACATGGTAAGACACAATTATATTTGTTTTTGAAAGTAGTTTTACCTTCTGTGGAGTAGGGATGTATCGGAGGCAGCATGGGGGATGGAACAGAAGCCAGAGCTGCGGGGAGCCAGCTTAAAAACCAGTTTCTGTCAGTACTGTCTATGTGAGGGGCCAGGGGAGGCAGAGGTGCAGCAGGGGACCTGGTGCAAGCCAGGACTCAGCCGTTCCGGCTCATGCCAGTCCCAGATGCTGCGCTAGGGATGTTAAATATCGGTTAATTGAACAGTCGAGTAACCTCATGAAATTTTATCTGTTAGTTGACTATTCTATAGTGCATGGGGGCTGGGCCAGCAGCCACTGTATCAGAGGCAGCAGCACAAGCTGCCATGCAGGAGCTACTCTGTGAGGGGAGCCAATTTAAAAACGAGCTACCTTCATAGACTGGCTGCCTGTCATCTAAGCTTCTGCTTCTGAGAGAAGCACCAGCACGGGGTCAAAGCTCACGAACCTGGGGCAAGCCAGAACTGAGCTGGGCTGTCTGCCCGCCTGGCTCTTAATACATTTGACATGCAGAGCTGAAACTAGGGTAGGTCCTGGACCCAGCATGAGCTAGGACTGAACCAGGCTGCTGGCCAGCCTGCTAAAAAATGTACTGGCAGGGAGAGGGAAATGAATGTAGTCTATAGCATTAACCTATAAGCTTTTGCTTATTGGTTAATTGACTATCCTAGTACATCCCTATGCTTCACCTCTACTTTTTTTTAAATGTAGTAAGAGCCACCAGGCTCTTACTACATTTAAAAGGCGGAGCTGTGTCATGGGACTGGGCATAAGCCGGGGCTCAGCTGTCCTGGCTTGCACCGGGTCCCAGACACTGCACAACTGTTTTTTAAATGTAGTAATGTGCTACATTTAAAAAGCAGAGCTGCAGCAGTCTGGGACAGCTCAGTCTCGGCTCACACCCAGTCCCCTGCTGAGGCTCTGCCTTTTAAATGTAGTAAGAGCTTGGTGTGTCTTACACTGGCTCCAGGGCTGCTGCACCTCTGCTTTTTAAAATGTAGTGAGTTGGGACTGTTCAGTCCTGACTTGTGCCGCCCCGGGAGCCAACCTATCGAGTAATCGAGAAGTCGATGAAAATTTCATCAGCTATTTGATTAGCTTAGTAACAGCTATTTAACATCCCTACTGTGGAGTCATATGCATTATGCTGTAATTTTGTGAATGTGGCATTCCAATGAATAATTGAGATTTATGTTGGACCAGGTATTATGGACACCCAGATTCAATAAACGAGCACAGGATCCATTAAAAAGCAGCATAAAAGGTCCACTTGGAACAGAATCTTATATTGAGATGGTGTGGGTTCTTTTTTTTCATTCCCAGACCCATGGCTCCTTGAATATGTTTAGTACCAGATGATCAGTTCAAAGACTTTTTGACAGTTTCTGTTGTTAGTCTGTCACAGAATTCAAAAGATTGAAGTATCCTGTTAAATTTTCATTCTATTTGACCCTTTAGAAGGTATCTGTCTGTTTCAAATATGGACAAGGTCTAGCTCAGAACAATCACTCTCCAGTTATTATTAATGTTTAGAACTGTGAATTCTAAATGGTAGTATGTAAAAAGAGTTCATGTTTCAGAGGTGTTGCGTTACTGCAACTCAGTTGCAACATTTACTGCAATGGACTAGAAGTTCATTTCTCTAAAACTCCAGTGACAGTTTTATACCTAATCCTGTTATCAGCCATTCGAGCAATACAGATGTTATTGATTATTACGTTAACTAATGTAAAAAAAACAACCCCAAATGATCTTGTAGCATCTTAGAGACTAACAAAAAATATATTGTTAGTCTCTAAGGGTACACCTAGACTTCAAGCTTCTTTCGAAAGAGAGCATTCACACCTCAAAACAGGATCAAAAAAGCTATCTGCTTTTTTGAAAGAAAGCGTCCAGACTGCATGGACACTCTCTCAAAAGAAAGCCCTGATTGCTATTCATAGAATGGCCACCAGAGCACCTGTGCTTTTTTGATTGCCTCTTCTTTTAAAAAAATGTCCCTGTTCTGCATCTACACATGCCTTTTTTCGAAAGAGCTCTTTTGAAAAAAGCGTTCTTCCTTGTAATTTGAAGTTTACCAGTGTAAAAACAAAACCCCGTGCTCTTTTGATTTAATTTTGGAAGAACATGATTGCAGTGTGGACACAGGTGAAGGGTGTTTTTTTTTTTTAAGGGCAGGGTTGGGTGGGTTTTTGTTGTTTCAAAAAAAAAAAAAAAAAAAAAAGTAGACGTACCCTAAGATGCTATAGGAGATTTGTTGTGTTTTAATTTTTTTTTTTTTTAAGTTAGGGATTAATATGGCTACCCCTTTGATATGTTAAATAGTAGTTTGATTACCTAAGACAAAAGTTTTCAAACTGTAGGATTGTCAGGGTCCTGGCTTAGACTTGCTGGGTCCTGGGCCTAAAGCCTGAGCCCCACTGTCCAAGACCGAAGCCAAAGCTTGAGGCCTTCAGCTATGGGTGGCAGAGCTCAGATTATAGGCCCCCTGTCTGGGGGCTGAAGCCCTTAAACTTCAGCTTTGGTCCCCCTGCTCAGAGTGGTGGTACTTGGGCTGGGCTCCTCCCAAGACAGTGGGACTTGTGTGGACTCAAGCTTTGGTCCCTCTTTGTGATGTTGTGAAGTAATTTTTGTTGTGCAGTGAGATTTAAGAACCCCTGATCTAGGATGTAACACTTTTTAATGTTGATCTTGTCTGCATGAATAGCCTTCATACAAAGATAATCTAGTTTATACAGTGGAAGTTGGCATATCTTCAGTTGAGTTGAGCCTTATGTGTTTACTTACAAATATTTAGTAGGTGTAGGGCTGCCAAATTTGTTGAACATGTTCCTGCAGGTTTCATTATGTAACTTGATATTTAAGAAAACATTGATCTTTAATTTCAGGAAGGTTGGCAATGAGGACATTTCTGTAGATTATCCCAAAATTATATTGTAATGTTTATCCAGAAAAGTAAAGAAATATTGAGTAAAGGCTACCAATTCAGAGTACAAATCTGTGTTTAAGATACTACAGACAGAAAGAAATAAGATTAAATTTAGAAGTTCCAATCCATGTAACTGACTTCTGAAATTTAAGAAGTGCATAGATACGCCCCCTTCACCCTCCAGGCTGCTGCCTCTCTCTCAGATAGTACGTGTAGTCAACAGGATTAACCAATAAGACCAGACTTATCAATTAATCGTTTACTTGACTATACGCTAAAAACTCTACAACACTCAAAGTGAATTTGTGAAATAATGTCCTATTCTTACAAAATAGATCTGTTCTCAGTGGATTCAGAATTATACCCGCTTGCTTGAGAATCCACTCTACTCTTGTCATTAGTTCTGTTGCATGTCAAATAGTTAAGTGAAGTTGGTACTACTACACTTGGAGTTTGTTCTTAGATAAATGGTATAGCACAGGTGTAAAAGACTGAAGAATGTGGCCTACACAGTCTTCATTACTGACGATGATGCAAAAAGCAGGAAAAAAGAGCTTGATTTTCAGATCCCAACTTAAATTTCCAAAGCATCAAGAAAAATATTTTTGTAAAATGAGCAAGAAAACAGATGTCAAGTTTTTTTATAAATTAAAAATGAAAACTAGATACAAGTATCTCAGATCTCTAACTTCTACAGCAAATGACAGTTAATTTGAGAGAGCCTTAATAAATTGCTTTCTTTTGTGTTTTTTAATAAATCACTTGGAAAAACAGCTTTTTCTAGTTGGAAAATATCTATAAAATATTAAAATGACCAGGTTTAACAGATTTTAGCAAAAGACACCTGAAAGATTTGATGACCTAAGTACCTGATAAATGGTGTCCAAATCACTAAATTTGTGTGAATGGAGCTCAGGCCACCAGTAATGGGATACAGAATGTTTCACATCTGCACCAGCAATTTGGCTCCAGTCTAGGCTGGTAGATTTTAAAATGCTGCTATTATCTTGATCAGACTGCCCATTTTGATATAGCCAGAAGCTGAGTTGAGAGTGACTAAAACACATCTCGTATGTTAAGACTGGATTACAAAAATAATAGGTTAAAATAACCTCTTGCTCCATCCATCTCATAATGTAATTTTTTTTATTTGAATTAGAATGAGACTGCTAATTGCATGACTACAGCTTTCTAGTAGGAATACAGTTTTATTTCACGTACATATTGATTTCTCAGTTTGGTTTCGTAATTCATATTTATTGAAACTAATCTTTTTTTCCTCCTTCATTTAAACAGCTTTCAACCTAGAGACGTGCAGGCTCATGATTTCCATGCTGGATGTATCCTTTGTCTTGTGTGTACTATAATATAACAAAAGGAAACTGCGAAAAGAACATTAAGGTTGCAAAATCAAGCCTTCCCACATTAAGAAATATCAGAATTAGTTTGCATGGGCAACCTTACTACTTCCCCTTGTATTAATGCATTTTGATATAGTCTTCAATTCCACAACACTACTTTTTTCCACAGGACCCCATCTCATTCATTAAATAGGATAGACCTGCTGCACTGAGAATGAATCAGGGATTGTGTAGGGAAGCAGGCTGTTATCTGTAGAACACTGTCTTATTTGTTGCAGACAGTGAACTGTGTCTGGTACAAGGGTGGGCAAACAGCCCACAGGCCAGACATGGTTTGACAGGATTTGCTGCTGATGCTTTATTTGCCTGAATGGCCACAGTTACAGCTGTTTGCAACTCCCATTAGCCATGGTTTGCTGTTCCTGGCCAATGGGGGCTGTGGGAATATGGTAATATTGTATTAAGAGCAATGTTTTGATATTTACAGTAAATAAAGCATGAAGCAACACACTGAACAATAAGGAGAAAACAAAATACTGAATAACTGTTCATTTTAACTGAAGTTAAAAACCTGCAGTGTGCCTATGCCAGCTGACTTGGGCTCATGAGCCTTAGGTTGAGGGGCTGTTTAATTGCAGTGTACATGTTTGTGCTGGATCCTGGGCTCTGAGACCCTACGATGAATAGAGAATCCGGGTGCTGGGGATTCAGCCCAAATGTCTACACTGAGCCTTGTGAGCCTGAATTAACTAGTACAGATAGATACTAATTGAGCATACTTTATCTTGTGCATTGAGTGAGGCGGGGTAATCTTAATTCTGGTATTTCCTAATTTGAGTGCTTGATTTTACAGCCTTCCTAATGTTCTTTTTATGTAATTGGTATATGTTGAAATATTTTAAAAAACAAACTGAAAATATAAATTTCATCATGTGGCATTGTGGGTGAAAAACCCAAAGAGTAGTTGTCAGTCGTTCGTTGTCAAATCAGGAGGATGTATAAAATGGAGTCACACGGGTCAGGCCTATATCCAATACTATTTTCATTAATGATGTGTGTGTGTGTATATGTGTGTGTAACATTTGCAGATGAGAACAGGGTGGAAATTGTGGCAAGCACTTTGGAGGACAGCATTTAAATTCAAAATGACCTTGATAAATTGGAGAATTGGTCTGAAATAAAGACGAAAAAATTCAGTCACAAGTGCAAAGTACTACACTTAGCCTTGGTCTACACTAGGGAGTTATTTCGAAATAATAATTGGAGCATCCATACCATCAGCCCTATTATTTCAAAAAAATGGGCAGGTTATTTCAAAATCTGTACTCCTCCTTTCCTTGGGGGAAAAAACTTATTTTGAAATAGCAGTAGTGTGGCTGCTCCACTGCTGCTATTTTGAAATAACTACTCCCCAGAGTATTTTGGATATACTACCTCAACTTAGAGCCCCAGGAAGCACTGGGGAGTAATTACTTCACAGTAGTGGAGCCTGTCTTGGACTAATTTCGAGCCCCGCCTCTCCCGCTGTAGTGGGGACATGCTATTTTGATTTTGTTGTTCTTGGGAGTTTTCAAATTTATTTCAAAATAATTTCCTAGAGTAGACATGCCCTTAGGAAGGAAAAAAATCAAATGCAAAACTACAAAGTAGGAAATAACTAGATAGATGGTTATACTGCTATAAAAAAATCTGTGTGTGATAGTGGATCACAAATTGAATGAGAGTCAAGAATGTGATGTAATTGCAAAAAAAGCTAATATTCTGAGTGGTATTAATGGCAGGTAATTGTCCTGTTCTACTCAGCAGTGGTGAGGTATCCATTGAGGTATGTGTCCATTTCTGGGCACACTTGAGGAAGGAAGTGCATAAATTGGAGAGAGCGTAAGAAGAGTAACAAATCATTTCTTTTAGAAAACTTTTCCTATGAGGAAAGTTTTTAAAAAAGACACATTAAGTCTCAAGGAAAAAAAAGACTGGAGAAGTCTGGTAACAATAATAAAATAAGTTAAGGGAAGGGCAGTCATAAAGAGAATGGTGATAAATTGTTCTCTGTCCTCAAAGTAGAGGTAATAGCATGGGTTTAATCTGCAGTGAGATATTTAGATTAGGTTCTAACAAGGGTTGTGGAATACCCATCATTGGATAACTAATTCTTCAGATTTTTAGTGGCTAAAATCTGTTCTCTACTGAACTTGTGTGAACTATGATTTTTCTGTAGCCAATAGCTTGACGAGATTTGGCCAGTTTTTCAGAGGGATGTCAAAAGATACATTTCTAACACACAAACCATGCATCTGCCAGATTACAAATTCCTATTCCAAACCATGGAAGCATTAAAGCTGTGCAAAAAAGACTGTCACATTTTGTAATGGACAAAATGATGTACTTTGCCCTAAGCTCGTTTTCAGAAAAAGCCTGAGCTGTTTTGGCTGAAATTTTCCAGACTCTTATTCTGGAAAATTTCACACCAAAGGGTTGAAGATTGCAAAGTTGTAAGCAACTGAAAACAGAGTATTCTCAGGCAACCTTAATATGTGGTTGAAGTGCCTTTTGAAAGCACATTGGTTAAACTTTGTATTGTAGGCAGCATGGGTTGCTACTTATTTGTCAATAAGTAGAAAACCTTCATAGAAGAGAATCTAAAGTATTATAGCACTAACATAAGAATTAGGAGGGTTAGCTGTAGTAGCACTCCTATTTTATGAACATCAGTCTTATGAAAGACAAGTTGTATGTTTAGGATGTGTGTGGGGGGGGGGATGCATGTGTGGTGGCTTTTTTTGGTCACTTTCCAGTTCCTTTTTCTGCTTCGGAATGTGACTTCAGTCCTTTAGTGTCTGTATATATTTGGCAAAACTAATGTTTGGAGGCAGAGATGCATTTAGCTCAAAAATCAAGCACACTGTACACATTTGTTATGTTTCCTATCATTGAAGGATTAATTTATGCACTATACTATTGTAATTCTGAGATATTTGAGATTATGAACTGAATACTCAATTGATGAATAGGGAGTCTACTGTATTCATTTATAAAGTTTCTCTGTAATGACATGACTCTAATTCAGGGCTGGGCAAAATACGTCCTCGGGGCCACATCCGGCCTGTGAAGCCACCAGATCCGGCCCGCAAACTACCCTGACAGAACCCTCAGGCACACATCTGCCGTGGGTTTAAAGCACAGTCTGGCGGCTCTCTGCTCTGGATGGAAGGGGAGACTTAATGTGATCTCCCCACCTCCAGCACAATCCTCAGCTTCTATTGGACAGCAGCAACAAGCTAATAGGAATTGACACCACTCAATCTCTCAGCTCTTATTGGCTGAAAACAACTAGCCAATAGGAGCTGAGAGATTGGCCCAGGGGATTGGCAAGTGTCTTTCCGCTCCTTCAACTGAGAGCCACATGGCCTGGACCTATAAGGGATTTGGGCCTGCAGCAGGCAGGGAGCCTAGCTGGCCTTGGTGGGGTACTGACCAGGAGATGCTTAGATAAGCGCCTCCCAGATAGACCCTGCCTCTTGGCACCCATGCCCTTCCTGTACCCCAACTCCTTCCCCCAGATCTATCCAAACCCTCTGCACCCCCAGCTCACAACTCCCTCCCAGACACTGTACCCCCTCCTTCCCCTCTCCTCTAGGCCAGAATCCTCTCCTGCACCCCAATCCCCTGACCCAGGTCACAACCCCCTCCTTCACCCAAACTCCCTTTCAATCTCGCACCGTCTCCTGAACCCCAGTCCTTTACCCTGTGCGCCCTTCTGCACCCAGCCGCCATCCTAGACCCCACATCTCCACAAAAAAGTGTGGTCCCCAACCACTTTCCAAAATCTTGGAATGGCCCCCACCAAAAATTATTGCCCACCCCTGCTCTAATTGGTACTCACTGCACCAATAGCTCACTTGATATTTAGTATACCAGTAGTTCATTTTTGTGACTGACAAAATTGAGCATACACACAGCTTAAAAAATCCTTTCATTTTCTAACTCAAAATGCCAAAGAATGAGAAGGAAAAAATATGAGGGGGGCATTGATCTTTTCTCTACAGTATTGGAACTACAATTTATTCCAAATGCTTTGCTGTTGTAAGACAATATTATTAGAAATAAAATAAGAGGTGTTAGGACTTCTAAATACTTGGTTAGTGACAAGCTTAGATGATGACTTCGCCTATAGCTCTCTGTTCCACAGTCTTTAGAGCCCCACATAGATAACAAAAATTTAGGTCTACATCCATGATGTCTCACTTGTATCTGACCTACAGTCTGCACTCCATCTTTTCTGTGTATCCACACCCACATCAGCACCCTATCTCACTGAGAGAGCCTTACATGGATACAAACATTTGGATCTGCATGTGATCTGCAAAGATGGTAAACAATGCATCTGTTTCAGCAGATATCGATGGATTTGCAGGGCTCTAAATACCTTAACTTTCTTATTTGTTTGTCTCTTCTGCAAAACTAACCTTATGTTTTATGCAGTAAAATGCTAGCATATGCACAAGCCTTTATTTTGTTGCTAGCTTTTCTGATATTTGTACAAAGCTACAGTTGCACATTAATGATGGAAAATGTATGTAGGCAGTATGTCAGCAGAGACAAAACGCTACTTTTTTTTCAGATGGATGGAGGAGTATATTTGGTTTTCTGATCACTGATCTTTGGCCAAAAATATTCTGTCTGCCTGAGATCTGGGACAGATGTGTTATAGAGAAGTGTAACACTAGCACAGTGGAAAATATAATTTTTATTTAAGGTATCCTTTATTTTCTGAGTGTCCGTAAATACATTTTAATCCTTCATGATTTAATTTAGCTGCTCATTGAGAAATACTGGCATTTGTTTGGAAATTTTTCCTTAGCCATGGTTCAGAGGGATATGTCTGGTAAAATGGGTTTCAATGAGTTTAAAGATCTCTGGGCTGTCTTGAATGGGTGGAGACAACACTTCATAAGTTTTGACAGTGATAGAAGTGGTACGGTTGATCCACAAGAACTCCAGAAAGCCTTGACAACTATGGGTAAATTGTGAAACTTCTCTATTACTGGCAGTTGGAAATTCCCCCAGCTTCTAATATGACAGTAACTTGGGGTATGTCTAGACTGCAGGCTTTTTTTTGGAAAAGCTTCTTCCAAAAGAGAGCATCCACATTGCCAAAGCACATTGAAAGAGCAATCTGCTTTTTCAAAAGATAGCGTCCATTCAGTGTGAATGCTATCTCGCATTTCAGTTGTGATTACTATGGATGCAGTGGTCACCAGGGCACCTATGCTTTTTCCTCTTTCCTCTTCTTTCAAAAAACCTCCCTCTTCCATGTCCATACACACCTTTTTCCGAAAGAGCTCTTTTGGAAAAGGCATTCTTCCTTGTAGGATGAGGTTTACTAATGTCGGAAAACCCCCTGTGTTCTTTTGATTTTTCTTTTGAAAGAATGCAATAGCAGTGGATGTAAGAGAAGTCTTTTCAGAAAAATGGGTGTTTTTTCGAAAAAAAAGCCCTGTAGTCTAGACGCGCTTGGTGGGATTTTCCAACACAAGTTAATGTTTTTTTGCATTAACTGGCACACAACAAATTGTTCCATGAAAACTTCCTTGAATCTCTATAATCTGTGTCATTGCACTATTTGTTCCCCACCTTTTCAATTAGGATTTAGGTTGAGCCCACAGACAGTGTCTGCAGTTGCAAAACGATACAGCACCAATGGGAAGATTACATTTGATGATTACATTGCTTGCTGTGTGAAACTCAGAGCTCTCACTGGTATGTTAGAGCAACATCTAGTTAATGCATTTTTATTTTATGAAATCAGGTTACTCTAAGGCAATGGTCAAAAACTAGCTGACCGTGATTGACTGGTCGATTCTGGGGAGTCTCCCAGTTGATCATGCTCTCCAGCTCCCTGTTTGTCGTGGCCCCACGTCTCTGGCCAGCTTCTGGGAGGGGCCATCTTGGGAGTTTCAACAGTAGTGTGGGTCTCTTCCTGGCTGAGGTGGTTTTTTTTTTCTTTTTCTTTTTTCCCCCCATACCTCTTTCCTCATTTGTGCTGCTTTGTTTGTTTACTTGTCAATCTCCCCCTTAACTTCTTGCTGTCATTCTTTCTCCAGAACCTTCTCCATTGCTCACTTCAGCTCTTCTTCTCTTCGCCCCCTGCCTTTCCCCCCTTGCTTCTCACCGATAAGAACACTGTTCATTAGCCCTCTAGTAGTTGCTAGTGCTCTTATGAACAGGCCCCAGTCTCATCTACTGAACAAGTGTTCACAGTACAATGCTTAGAGTGCTCATCAGTTCTTTGGTGGCATCAAAACTCTTCTGAATCAGCAAATGGCCTATTAATGTTCACAAAACCAGTCTCCAGGTCTTTGCTGAGAAGAAAAACTGGCCTTTGGACAAACTGGCACACACAAGCCTTGTACCAACTGGGCAGTGCTTACAAGCACCAAAGTTTACGTAGAATACAGAATAAATATTTTCTCATTGCAAGTGCTGTTTAGTAGTAAAAGGGGTCAGTTTTAATCACAATGATGGCATCTAAATACGGTGCTGCTTATACCATTGATTACAGTATTATGCAATTCTTTCTATTTTTGCAGATAGTTTTCGAAGAAGGGATGCAGCCCAGCAGGGTGTTGTGAATTTCCAGTATGATGATGTAAGTGCACCTAAGACATTTGCTTACTTCAAATTAGCTACAGTTATAATTTGATAAGTAATACTTTAGTACTGGAACCAAAAAATCATTTCATTTAAACACTATTACAATTGTCACCCTTATTTACTATATTAACTGAGAGCCCAAAATAAAATAGGCATAGAGAAGGTTGTCATGTCCCATTTCTTACTTCTTGTGTCCAGTTATGGCGGAGGGAAAAACATGAGATGTTCTTGTGCCCTGGTAAGCTTCTTTTAGCTTACCTGCATGTCCCTTGGAGGGGTACTCTGATGCTTTGGTAGCTCCTTTGGGTGTGACCCCCATTTTTCCTGTCACAGTAAAGTTGCATACTTAGTTTGGAGAGCTCTTTCATGAGGTGCTTTGCTTTAGTTTAATATTAGCTCAGTGATGTCCTTAATGTTTTGCTGAGGACAATGTGTAGAAACTGGAGTTGAAGGCAACGAGTACCAGTGGAGAGCATTTCAAGCAATAGATTTGGGGGCGAGGGAGTATTCATGTTCCATTGCACTTGGTTTATATGGATGCCTATTTTCTTTCAGTTCATACAGTCTGTTATGAGCATCTAATTGAAGATGAAGGAAAATGTGGACGAGCATGATTAACATTCCACTTAATGGTTTGCTTTGCACCTAAAGCTATCATGGCCATGTAACTAAAATTATTGGTATTTACTTATTTTATAAAGATACTGCTTTATATGTAATTTGTTTTGATAAATGCAAATGAACCAAGATTTCAAAAATGAAAGATCATTCTTAACCTTGTTTAATTTTTTAAATTTGCGTATACTTGTAAATCAACTTTTTATGTATAATTTAAATAATTAAAACTTGACTTTCTATGTGTGTTTACTTTCCCTTCTCATGAACTATTAAAAACATTCATCATAGAGTACAGCTTACCGTATTTCCTGTCCTAATAGTAGCACCACTCAGGGTGGTGTTTTTGTTCAGTGACAAGACTGCATAAAACAGATACACAATGAAGAGTTAACATAATAGGTTGGTGATCATGCTAGAAAGCAAGGTGGTAAATTGGGGAACTGTGGTTAAGGTGTAACTGGAGTTCAAGATGGACTTGGCCAGTTTTGTCACAGATTACAAGTTGCATATCTGTGCAGAGGCCATTTGAAGAACCTCTTTCCAAACATGATCTTCTAGGATACATCTACACTGTGGGGCTATTTCGGGATACCGGATGTATCCTGAAATAGCTACCCTGTATCTTTTGAATGTGCCTGCTATTTTGAGACCTATTTCGGCATCCTTGTAACTCTCGTTCCACAAGAGTAAAGGGCTGTCTCGAAATAGCATGTTGTTTTGAAATACAGTCGAAATAAGATACGCAATTTGTGCTATGCAAATTGCGTATCTTATTTCAATTATCTTATTTTGAGTTTAGGGTGCTGTGTAGATACACCCCAGTGGGCTACTCTTCTTGCCTTAAGAAAATTAACTGTTCACTTGTAAAAACTTAAACAACTAATAGTCTAGCAGCACCTTAAAGACTAACAAAACAGGAAAGATGGTTTCATGAGCTTTCACGGCCACAACATATGACTTCAGATTTGAAAATAATATTGGTTTAATCTTTATACATAAATGCAGTTAGGGTTATAGATCTTATAACTTATCTTCAACTCCTAGCTTTGCAAGCAAACATACTTTAACCTATCAAGTTTTAAATTCATTTTTCTTAGCTAAAAAGGCTCCTTACCTTTTTTAAGTAAATTGAGGCCACTTTTAAATACTAAGTAACTCAAAAGGCACATACTCAATTTCTATCAAATTTATTGCTGCACAAGAAGGGTCCCATCTCAGCACCTCCCTAATGAATCTAGATGCTTTTGGGCTTCTTTTACCCCTCCCCGGCTGGCTCTACAGTTCACCTGGTTCGTTTTACTTTTCTTTTTAATAAAACTGCTAATTAGTGGTAAAAATCTTATTTTCATGTTTAGAAGGGCATATTGTTGTGAAACAGATGCTTTTAAAAAGAAAAAAATATTCCAAACTAATCCAAGCATATTAAACAGCTACTACTTTAATTGGTAGTGAATACTTATCTGATGGTTTTGTTCAGTGCTAAACTGTTTCATTACATATCAAGAGGCATTAAGAAAATGACATTAAATACGACATTGAAGTCAAAATTAAACAATTTTGATTCTTTTTCACAATGCTTGAGCTGTAGGAAAATTCCACTTTTTCCATTTAAACTGACCAATTATTTTTTGACGTTTTAGTGTTTCCATCAGCTCGAAAGAAGCAAACAAGTTAATCCCCCTGCCTTGGCCAAGAATCATCTGCTCTTAAAACTGTGTTTTGTCCCTACAACTCCTAGGGTGTGTCTAGACTACATGCCTCCTTCGACGGAGGCATGTAGATTAGCCAGATCGGAAGAGGGAAATGAAGCCGCGATTAAAATAATCGCGGCTTCATTTAAATTTAAATGGCTGCCCCGATCTGCCGATCAGCTGTTTGTCGGCAGATCGGGGGAGTCTGGACGCGATGCCCCGACAAAGAAGCCTTTCTTCATCGACACAGGTAAACCTGGTTTCACGAGGCTTACCTGTGTCGATGAAGAAAGGCTTCTTTGTCGGGGCATCGCGTCCAGACTCCCCCGATCTGCCGACAAACAGCTGATCGGCAGATCGGGGCAGCCATTTAAATTTAAATGAAGCCGCGATTATTTTAATCGCGGCTTCATTTCCCTCTTCCGATCTGGCTAATCTACATGCCTCCGTCGAAGGAGGCATGTAGTCTAGACACACCCCTAGTGGAAGGCTTGTGCCAGAACCTTCATCCCCTAAGGCTGAGACTAGACTGGCATGATTTTGCACAAATACTTTTAATGGAAAAACTTTTCCGTTAAAAGTATTTGCGCAAGAGAGCGTCTATACTGGCATGTGCCTTTGCGCAAAAGATTTGCTTTTGTGCAAAAGCATCCATGCCAGTGTAGACTCTCTTGCGCAAGAAAGCTCGGATGGTCATTTTAGCCAACAGGCTTTCTTACGCAAAAAATTAACTTGCCTGTCTACACTGGCCCTCTTGTGCAAGAGGGCTTATCTCCCTGAGTGGGAACGTCGGAGTATTTGCGTAAGAACCACTGTTTTTGTGCAGTACAAAGTCAGTGTTCTTGCGCAAATACTCGCGGCCAGTGTAGACAGGCAGCAAGATTTTGCGCAAAATCTCGCCAGTCTAGACGCACCCTAATGGTTAGAAACCATCTTCTCATTTCTAGTCTAAATTTATTTGTGGCCACTTTAAATCCATTTGTTCTTGTGCCAGTGTTGTCCCGTTACTTAAATAGCTCTTCACCCTCCCTGATATTTGCCCCTGATAAATTTATAGAGCACACTCTAATCATATCTTCCCCTGCCTTGTATTTTCTGGCTAAACAAGCCAAGATTTTCTAGTCTCTCATAAGACAGGTCTTCCAGTCCTTGGATTATCTTAGTAGTTCTTCTCTGCAGCTGTACCAGTTTAAATTGATCTTTTAACATTGGTCACTAGAATTGTATACAGGATTCTGCACGAGGTCCTATGTGGCACTGGCAAAATGGTGTTAATACTTCCTTCTTTCTAATGGAAATGCCTTCCCTGCTTCATCCTAGAATTCCATTTGTCCTTTTCACAGTTGCATCGCATTGCTGGATCATAATCATACTGAAATCAAACATTTTGCACCTTCTTTGTCTCTTACTAGAGCTGTGCATGGCGTTACATGTGGTAGTACCATTGAATTCCAGCCTGTTTCTGTGTGTCTACACTTCGAGGTCAGCCAGCTCTTCCTCCCTAGTATTCTGATTCTCTTCTGTTTCAATGATGCCTCCAACTTTGTGTCAACCGCAAATGTCATTAATACATTCCTCTGTCTTGTGTTGAGGTCATGAATTAAGAGCACCCTAAGTCCAATCTTTAAAGAATTTCATTCGAACCCTCCTGCCAGTCCAATAATTCACCTTTCAGCACAACCTGTTGGCTCCTCCCCTTTAGCCATGTCTGGATCCACCTTAAAGTTCTTGTACTCATCCCCAGGTTCTCTGTTTATTAATGATTTCCCATATGGTACCATGTAAAATGATTTACTGAAGTCCAAGTATATTACATCTGCACTTCAATGGTTATTTCCTCAAAGAAGGCAGTCATGTCAATCTGGTGGGATCTAGGTTTGGTAGCACTATGTTGCATTAGATCTCCTTTGCAGTTTACTTCCATGAATATCATTTTTTCACCATTCTTTCTAAAGCTTTGTATACGAATAATGTCAGGTCTGTAATTGCCAGAATCACTTTTTTCCTGCCTTTCTTAAATATTAATACATCATTAGCTGTTCTTCAGTAATATGGCACTACCCCTCCCACCATAGATAGACTCATAGAGTATGTCTACACATCAAAGTTATTTTGGGATACCAGAGGTATCCTGAAATAGCTCCCCCACGTCTTTTGAATGTGTACGCTACTTTGAAATATAGCGGATACGCTATTTCAGCATCCCTGTAAACCTTGTTGCATGAGGGATAAAGGATGTCTCAAAATAGTGTTTTATTACAAAATTTGGAGCTGTGTAGCCAGTGCCAAATTTTGAAATAGCCTATTTCAAAATAGACTCAAAATATTAAATTTGTGTAGCGCAAATTGTTTATTTCAAGTTTAGGGTGCAGTGTAGACACACCCTGCACTTAAGCAGGTCCAAGTAAACATACACTATTTCAATCTATCCTTAAAGACCATCAGTGATGGAGATTCCACTACTACCTTTGGGAGTCTATTCCAGAACTGAGATGTATTAAAATTCTTGCTATCAGACTAGTAATCTGCTGCCAGGTCTTTCAGTAGTCGCAACTGGAAATTATCCATCCTCTCCTATTTTTCACACAACAAGCTAATTTCTCGTGTACGTGTTCCAGATCATTCTTACTGAAAACCATCGTTATGTATTTCATTAGTTTTTGGACCATACCTAAATCATCTTTAAGCTCTTACTCATTCACAAACATAGCAGCCCAAGAACATCCTTTCTTATTTAGTAGGGGGCTGCGACACTGCTTGCTATACTCACCAATCCCCCTCTCACATCTTTGTTGTGCATCAAGAGAAACTTTTATATATAGACAACTAAAAACTTTGTTTCTTTTAAATTCTTTGGCAAGAGCTAATTTGCATTGTGTTCCTATATTTTCTAACCTCCAGAATGTAGCTTTTTCAGATAATTTTTGTAGAGCTGATTTGGGAAAAAAAAAGTCTCCACCATGTTTCAGTGTTAGAGCTTTTCAGTCCAGCTGATTTCTTTAACTAATTCCTTTAATTTTCCAAAGTCTGCCCTTTGTAAATGGGGGGGGGGGAGGGGGGAGAAGTGGATAGTTGGTTTTGACAATCCTTCTGTTTAATTTAAACTGAGTCAACTCATGAGCCCTCAACTCAAAGTTACATCTCACAACCAGCTCTTCTATAATGTCCTCACCAAGTCTAAAATTGCAACACCTCTTGTTGATTTGGTGACAATTTCACAAAGGAAACTGTTGTCTATTATTTGTTGGATTAACTGGGACCTACCACTACTAGTAGCATTTATTCGCCAGTCTATAGCTGAGAAGTTAAGCTCCCTTCATGAGACAATTCCTACTGAACATTAGAGGCCTTTTAAATAAGGTATCTATGTACTAATTTTACAAAATGCATACACACCATAGTCTTATTCATTGAATGTCACTTTACTGATGGTACAATAAGTCAGTAACATTGAAAACCACAGGCAGTTGTATTAAATACTCTCATAGAAGTGGTTATTACGATGTTAATAAAACTGCAAGAATTCAGAATCCCAAATTACAATTAGTTCATTTTATAAAACAACATTTTGTTTAGCTATAGGAAAGTCAGTTTTACTCAACAGCCTAATGCCTGTAATGTTTGTCAAAAATATTTCACACAGAGCTGCAAAGATAGAATGCGCAGCATTTCTTGTTGGTGTTTGTCAAAATCTGATGTTTCTGCAATGTAGTGTAAGAATTAGGAGGATTTTAGGTAGCAAAGACGATAATTTGCAAAGTGATTGTCAACTTTAGCCAGTCCCTAAGGGTGAAACCAAGTACCTGTCTACTATGGATGTTTGACTTGAAGGGGGTAGCTTCAGAAATTAATAGTTCCTTTGAATAGCAACACATGATAAAAACACTAGCAAAAAACAAAGCTGGCAGACTCAATTGATATGCATCTGCTTAAACGCCAAAACCTTTTCTGAAATAAGTGATATTGTAAATAGTATTTTCTCCTGCAGATTAAACAGTCCATAATTTCCTACTTTGGAAAAAAAAATTTGCATCTATGCAATGATCATAATAAAAAAATTCAATATTCTATATAAAACACTAAGTACTGCAATTTTTTTACCCATAAGGAAAAAAAAGATTATATACTGCTAGTTTGAGCCTACACTGGACTATTTCCTAGCATAAAATATGAAGTAGGAATCTTTCTACTATTACAATATGATATATTAGCACTTATTGTATTACAACAGTATGGTATTGTATATTTATCTGCTAGCACCACTATACTGAAAGGTCAGTCAGGCAAATTTACAGGAGTTTCTAACCTGCTTGAAAAAATAGCACACTAAAGATTAACTATATAAGGTCTTAAGGCCTTGGGTAAGTTTTAAAAATAAAACGTTTTTAAATCATAAGAATGCTGAAAAAGAGAAATAAATTAGTGTATTGGTTTTGAACTCCTGTAACTAAAACCAGCATTAAAAAATTGACCAACTGAATTCACCTCACTTTGGCTACATCTAGACAGTGGTGCTATTTCGGGATATATTCTAAATAATGGGCACGCTATTCCGGTGTCCCTATAACTCTTGCTCCATGAGGGTCAAGGAACTTGTTGGAATAGTGCTTTATTTCAAAATTTGATGCTGTCTACATATAAGCGATTTTGAAATTACCTTGAAATAAGCTACATGATTTGTGTAGTGCAAATTGCATCGCTTATTTCAAGGTAAGGGTGCAGTGTAGTCAACACACCCTTTGACTCCTAAGTCACCCAGCCCTCCCTCCTCATATAGTGCTTTTTAATATTTTCCCTAAGCCTCATTTCTCTCTGTATCCTGGTCTGTTACTATACTGTAAACATTTTCTGAATGGTTTAAAGCTGGTTCCGCTAAAGTGACTTTAAAACTGTTGGAAGATATAGTTTAGATTTCAGTTCAGTGGGCTAAAGAAGCCAGACTGGCTTAGATGAACTAGTTTTAAAACCAGGTATGAAGTTTTCCCCATTGTAGTACAGGTCCTTAAAACCTAAATGTTACTGTGTCTTAACAGGGTTTCCAACACTTGTTCCTATTATCTGCTTTAAGCAACACGGTTGTAGTAACCTTTGTGGACTTTTCCCAGTGGTTGCTAAAAACTTTTCTGGAGGCTCACATTGTCTGAAAAATACTTGTTATATACACAGGGTGACACCAGCAGCTACAAATGAGTCTTCCCAGCAATCCCATATTTCCCAATACAGGGGATAATGCAGGGATTCTAACCATACAGGGGCATCAGCAGATGGTGGGACAATGCATGCTGGAATGGCTTGTGACACACATGGATGGAGGAGCCAAACCTGTAAGGAAATGTTAGTTAAAATGTCTGCAGTTTTTGCAGTTTACCTACGGGAATGTCTGTCTACAATCTACACTCAGCCAACCAAGCAACAACCTGGTCATCTATTTGATTAGAAATTGTAGTGTAGAAGGTCCTACACCAGCAAATGTGGCTATTTCTGACCCTGATGTTTAAAACAATTGTTGCACTGGTGTAGATAGGTTCAGATGAGTTAATTGCACACCAGTGGAGATGGGTGAGAAGAAAAAGGCTTGATATCTGCTGTCAAAGTTCTTTCATTTTAAATTGTAGCCACACTGAGAAGGCCCATTATCTTATGATCACCAAAGCCAGTAAAATGAACTGTATACATGGCACCTAAGTGCATCAGCGTAGCAGGTCAAAGTCTCAGACACCCAGGAGAAAACTGTTAAGCATTGAGACATATCTGTACTTAAAGAAACATGTCCAGAAAAATCTCTTAAGACTTTTGGTTAAATTCACAACATATTTATACATAGACACACTGTGTAATTAAATAATTGATGCTTAAAGATATGCTTATTTGATTTCATATAATACATTTATGTGCAAATTAGCAATCAGACATTTCTGATACATTGTACGAATTTGTTCAGCAGAAACTGTAGCATGGATTGCCTAAGATGTTACCTTCTTGCTGATAGCAATCCACCATCAGTGGGTAAGCTTCAGTTCCAAGAGTTACGGCATGAAGAATTTAATACACAGAAGAGTAAAATATTGCGCAGAGTTATTATTTGGATGCAGTATCCACTCACAACCCTGGGTTTAGCAGGCCAATGCTCAAACCACTGAGCTATCCCTCCCCCCGAATATATGGCGATGTACCTTTCTCATAGAACTGGAAGGGACCTTGAGGGGTCATCGAGTCCAGTCCCCTGCCCTCACAGCAGGACCAAGTACCATCCGTTTTTACTCCTTAATATATTAGTCATATTAATCTTATTTTAAATATACAACGTTCCTAGCCCACAGTATGAAACCCAGATCACCGCTTTAAATATAGCTCATTTTACTAGTAACCAAAAATCCTTATTATCAAATGCCTATTTTTGGCATGTTTGCAACAGTTTAGGCCCAGATCCATCAAGGTATTTAGGCACCTAATGCCCACTGATTATAAGGGCAATTAGGGGCCTAAATCCCTTTTGAGGAGCTGTGCCTTAGATTTCTATCACTACTGGCACTAACGGCACCCCTATTGGAGGACTAGGCAGAAAAGCCAATTAAGTGAGTGGACCATGATAACTGAATATCTACTCTGTAGTTGCCCCAGCCCTGGAAAGATGAAATATTGCCTGGCAACCTACGCCACCACAGTCGGTGACAATTTATATGGTTAGAAAAGTCTGAAGTCTCAGGTGTTATCCAGCTAGCTCCTCTCAGAGACACTAAACTAAACTAGTGACAAGTCATGTTATATAAAAACCAAACTGTTCAGGCTTTAACCTGGGCAATCTTCATTGGCTTTTGAGGTTTATATATCTTACAAGTCCTCCAGAATGAATTTGGAAAAGTCAAATTTACATTTAGTGCCAGATGTTTTGACTCTCTAGATTAGAACAAAGAGAAAGTCAATATTTATTTAAATTTAGAATATTTCTGAATGTCAGTCGTATCCATTAAATTATACTATGCACAAATAGCTGCTTCATCACATCCTATGAATGAATGACACCAGAAAGAGAAAAAGGCTGCACGTACAGAATACAACATAGAATAATAAAGTTAAACCTATTCATTTTTCAAACAAGATGCTATGAATGTTGCATAATCTTCCACTATGTTACATTCAGTTCCAGCTGCCATATCTTGCTGTGTCTTAATAATGGGAAAATGGAAAGGGAGAAATGAATGAATATTTAAAAAATATAAAGAATCTCATTCAAAATTTTATGCTAGTTTGTACTCAAACAAAATATCAGAAAAGGCACATGATAAAAATTTCAGTAACTAATGACAAAAAACTAATGTATGGAAAAGTTATCTCCTTTGTGGTAGAACAATACTGAATTGGTAATTTTAATATAAGAATTTCCTTAGTTGAAATATTTAAGGACCTAATTCAAACCCCTTGGTATCTAAAGGGCTCCTATCCACTTTCCTGGGCTATCAATCATCCCATTCTTCCAAAAGCTACACATTGTTAACAGTTTTCTGTCCTGTTGTCTTTGGCCTACGTTCAGACTAAGCCTTGCAAAACTAGAAAGATGAGGAGAGTGAGGTAATATTTTTTACTGGACTACCTTCTGTTGGCGAGAAAGCCAAGTTGTCAAGCTGCACATAGCACTTCTTCAAGGTAGGCTGCAAAACTAATCATTTACATACTTCTGTACTGACAAACCTATTAGCTGCATTGAAGTGCAGAGTCTTTGTCCAAAGCCATTGTAGATGCCAATGCTTTTCAAAGGTACTAGCACTCTCTGTTCTCATTCATATTTGTCATAATTCACAATACTTACCAAAAATCTCTTGCCTGCAAAGGGAAAGAGTTCCTCTGCAGGGCCAGGATTCTGTAGATGTAAACCTGCACACTGTCTTATTAATAAAATATAATTCTTCTAAAATCTTATACACTTTACAAATGGCTTAATTTAACCCTAAACTAAATTTGACTTTTTTTTTTTAATTGGAGAACTTTGATAAACTGAATTCTGATACATTAAAAGGCGGTAACTGGAAGGTTCTGGTACAAAAGGAATGATGTGAAAGAGGTAGCAGATTCAGAAGCACACATTATGTTCCTATCACAACAGCATCTAACTGATTATACCTCTGTGAGCCACATAGTCTCATATTGCTTATTAGAAGAGATCTCTTATTCTGCAATGGAACTACCAGAAGCTGGATATTTGCCACTTCTGGAGAGGTATTGACAGGAGAAGAGTTTTTACTGACTTCTAATTGCAATTTTTATTATTTAAAGAACATTTACAATTGAGAATGCCCAGGCATTTTACAACAGCCTTTGGAATCCTTTAGGTGTTGTAACTATATCTACTGTACTTCCTTTAGCACACAGTCTACAGTAGACCAGCAGGCAGGTTAATGCCATCTTGCCACATTTCCTTCATAATGAATTTGTTTTTGCCCCTTCATTTTCATTGGTCAGGATCCTCCTGTATTCAGCTCAAGACCCATGAGCCACTCTGCCAAGACAGACAGATTGAGCTTGAGCTTGCATGCTCAAAATAGCTCTGTGGTCATTAAGACTCAGGCAGAAACTCCAATTAAACAGCTAGACTTCAGCTAGAGATTTCAACTAGACAGACCACCCAAACCGCTGGGCTTCAGCTCAAACAGCAAGCCTGGGTCTCCAGACCTGTCTACGTGCACTGGGAGACTTGATCCAACAGCAGTGCGGTCATGCCCACTGTACAATTCAGGATACAAGGGATAACAGAAAATAAAAAGGGGATTGACCAGTAGTTCAGCTCTCAGTTTTTGTACAGTACAATGATACCATCATGCCTATCACGAGCTGCCATGTTGTGCCAGCATTGCAGTATTTGAAGTGCTTTAAACACACACATCCCAAATCTGCCATAAAGACCCCATTTCCACCACCTTCACTGATGACCTTAAAATAGTCCTAACCTTCCAGTAAATGCACGTTCACTATTTGTTCAGGACTTCACTTCTGATTTCAGTGGAGCTGCTCCCCATTTATATCGGTGGGGGCAAAGAGACAAACACACATCAGGCAACTTATTTTTGCTGGCTCCTTAGGTGGTGATTTAAGACAAAGTGTCACTGAACTTTGATTTTTTTCCTGATTATAACAAATATATTCCCAGACCGGGGAGGCAGTGGAGATTTTGGTCAAACACCAGTTTGCTGAGAAACACATTCACAATATATAACTGTTGTATTTCCAAAGCTGTCTGCTCATAATATTCAGAACACTTGAAGTGTGATGATGTCGGTCATGACTGTTTCATTAGGCATTTGGCAAAATACACGTGTGTTACAGCTGTTTTCACATTTTAAAATGTTTACATATGTACAATTTGTATAAGGAGATTATAAACATGGAAAGTAAAAAATATAGTTGTTTGTCTGAAGTATATGCCTCTCAAAACTTAGACCCTGTAGCAAAATCCTACATTTCTTACTCCTGCATGCTAATTTCTACTACAGAATGTTGTTTACTCCTTACTTGTGGAAAGTAAAGAACAGAGGGTTCATGCACATAGCATAATGTTTACATTGCTCATTTACTTCAGAATAAAAAATTCTGAACTCAATGTAGTTGTTATTTTGGACTGCATTAAATCAAAGAAATACCTCTTTTATTTGGGACTTGTACATGAGTTTTAGTTGTATTTCTACATATATCGGTCATCATGCAGAATAATTTTATCATATTCAGTCTGTTAATTTTTGTGATTTTTGGTTATTCTTTACAGATTTAATAGTATTCTAATCAACAGCAAAACATGTTGTTTTTCCCTTGGGTCTGAGAGCTGGTTCTCTCTGTGATCACTGGCATCTCTGTTGTTCTTTCAAATTGTCTGAAGAGTTAGGTGAATGTGCAATGACGCAGTGATGCTGAGTTTCTATAAAATTTGAAGTAAACAGTTCTGATGTCACCCAGCTAAACAGTAGAATTAAATGGAAGTTTCCCATAGCTGCAAGGGGGGAAGGAATACATGTACACATTACCAAAGTTTTACAATATAGCTATTAACTAAATAATATTACAGTTTTATTCAGGAGGAAAGTCTGTTTTGTTTAGGTCACATGAGGTATATTCTTTGGTTTCATACTAGTCTCTAGTGGACACCTATTCATATTGCAATGTCATCATACAATTAGGAACATTTCAACAGCACCCTGCATAATAAAAGCCTAGTACTGGGAGAACAAACAGTTTGAAAAAACAATGTCAACTTAAACTATCAAGCTTATGTCAAAATGCTTTTACCCACAATTGTTATAATTAACATTAAGGCTACCATTGCTAATATGAGAGAAAAAGCAACATTTCCCTCTCTGTTTTGCCAGCACAGATTTTCCTTACTTTCTTTAATTTATGCCAGGGGACTGCACTGGTTACCAGGCAGTCCCAGATTGGGGAATATAAATGTTCCTTAAATACCTCTGCACCTCTCTGCCTGTGCTGTGCCGAACCAAGGCCTCTGACTACAACTCTGTGCCTTTAAATACTGAAGCACAGAACTCACACCACAGTTGATGGGGACATGAAGGTGGCATTAGCCCTGCCATTTATAGTCTGCTCCAGGAGTTGGAGCAGATCCCTGGTGTAATTTAGACAGCTCTGGGGCCTTCCTTCAGCAACCTGTCCCCACCTATATATGAGCAGCAACACAGAGTATCCACAGTGCTACATGTTGTAGCCCTACCCCAGCATACCCCTCCTGTTCCCAGGATGCCCCATGTGCCAGGGCTTGCAAGGGAGTCCTTACAGGGCAGCCCGTGGCTATGCTCAGTTTCGCAGCAGGGCAATTTTCACACTGGACTGAAGGTTTTTATGGCCCCTTTATGCTGCTCTGGCCCTTATTTTTTTTCTACTATGACAGGAGCAGCACAGAGTGGGAATTTCATTCGGCATCTGCTCATAAACGGAGGTAAGTGTATAACACCAGACGTACTTTCTGAAAACGTTGATGGGCTAGATTCTTGACCCACCGCTGGTCAGCACAAAGAAAGCTTGAAAGTGCCTTTAGGAACCAGCTGAGAAATAATCTAGTTATCAGAATCAACAATGAGCATTCCTCAAGTGCTCCTGGCACCTCTAAGTGTATGGGGTGAACTGTGAGCGAGTCAGTTATTCTCCAGAAATCCTGGCCAGAAATGGCTTTTTAGGATTTATTATGTGCCAGCACAAGTTAAAGAATCCTTGTGCTACAAGTCACCTCAGCCCCCAGCAGTCTCCAGGCTTTTAGAAGAGGAAGACTGGCACCAGTGCACGCACTGCTCCACAGGTGATTCAACTCCTGCACTGGCACAGAAGGGGATCTGTCTCTCTTTTCCTTTTAAATACTGACAGCAAAATTAGTCACTGTGTTTCTGGCTGGTCCTTTAAGACAAGCTGGGATCAGCCTTAAGAACATAACATATACTGAGTCAGACCAATAAGAACAGCCATACTGGGTCAGACCAAAGGTCCATCTAGCCCAGTATCCTGTCTGCCGAGAGTGGCCAATAGCAGATGCCCCAGAGGGAGGGATCACAACAGGTAATTCTCATGCGATCCCTCCCCTGCCACCCACTTCCAGACAAATAGAGGCCGGGGATACCATTCCTACCCATCCTGACTAAGAGCTATTTATGGATCTAACCTCCATGAATCTATCTAGCTTGTTTTGGAACCCTGTTAAAGTTCTAGCTTTCACCGCATCCTCTGTTCCACAGGATGACTGTGCGCTGAACGATGCCCCATGTGCCAGGGCTTGCAAGGGAGTCCTTACAGGGCAGCCCGTGGCTATGCTCAGTTTCGCAGCAAGGCAATTTTCACACTGGACTGAAGGTTTTTATGGCCCCTTTATGCTGCTCTGGACCTTATTTTGGTCCATCGAGCCCAGTATCCTTTCTTCTGACAGTGACCAGTGCCAGCTGCACTGGGGTATGAACAGAACAGGTAATCAGCTTCTGGCAAACAGAGGCTAGGGACATCATCCCTGGCTAAAACACTGATGAACCTATCCTCCATGAACTTTTTTGAACCATGGTATAGTCTTGGCCTTACCAACATCTTCTGGAAAAGAGTTCCACAGCTTGACTGTACATTGTTCCTTTTATTTGTTTTAAACCTATTACCCATTAATTTCATTTGGTGACCTCTAGTTCTTGTGTTATGATAAAAGTAAATAGCACTTCTTTATCTACTTTTTCTACACCAGTCATGATTTTATAGACCTCAATCAGATCCCCCATTTGTTATCTCTTTTCTGTGCTGAAAATCCCAGTCTTATTAATCTGTCCTCATACAGAAGCCATTCCAAACCCCTCATCATTTTTTCTCACCCTTTTCTAAACTTTTTCCAATTCCAAGATATATATATATATATATAGAGAGAGAGAGAGAGAGAGAGAGATGGGATCACCACATTTGCACTCAGTATTTAAGATGTGGGAATACCATGGATTTATATAAAGACAATATGGTATTTTCTGTCTGATTATCTATCCCTTTCTTAATGATTCCCAACATTCTGTTCACTTTTTTTTTGACTGCTGCTGTACATTCAGTGGATTTTTTAAGAGAACTATCCACAATGACTCGAAGATCTCTTTTGAGAGTGGTAATAGCTGATTTAGATCCCATAGTTTATATGTATAGTTGGAATTATGTTTTCCAATATGCATTACTTAGAATTTATCAACATTTACATTTCATCTGCCATTGTGTTGCCTAGTCACCCAGTTTAGAGAGATTCTTTTGTAGCTCTTTGCAGTCTGCCTGGGAGTTTTTTGAGAAGTTTTGTATCATCTGCAAATTCTGCCACCTTATTGATTACCCCTTTTTCCTGATCTCATTAATGAATATGTTGGATAAGACTGGTCCCAGAATAGACCCTGGGGGAACACCACTATTTACCTCTCTCCATTGTGGAAAATGACCATTTATACCTACCATTTGTTTCCTATATTTTAACCAGTTACCATTCCATAACAGGACCTTCCTTTTTATCCCATGACAGCTTGCTTTAAGAGCCTTTGGTGAGGGACTTTTTGGAAAGCTTTCTGGAAATCTAACTACACTATATCCATTGGATCCCCCTTGTCCACATGCTTGTTGATCCCCTCAAAGCAGTCTAGTAAATTAGTGAGGTATTATTTCACTTTACAAAAAAAACCAAACATCTTGACTCTTCCTCCACAAATTCTGTTCTTGTATATATGTCTGATAGGGTATGTCTACACTACCCTCCTAGTTCGAACTAGGAGGGTAATGTAGGCATACCGCACTTGCAAATGAAGCCCGGGACTTGAATTTCCCGGGCTTCATTTGCATAAGCGGGGAGCCGCCATTTTTAAAACCCCGCTGGTTCGAACTAGGCTTCCTATTCCGAACTACCGGTACACCTCGTTCCACTTAGGACTAAATCAAGAACTCTTGCGGGTTCCAGAACCAGCTGCTCCAGGAGGAAGTCATTTAAGGTGTCAAGAAACTTCACCTCTGAATCCCATTCTGAAGTGACACGTGCAGAGTCATATGAGGATAGCTGAAATTCCCATTTATTATTGAGCTTTTTATTTTAATAGCCTCTGTAATCTCTGGGTATGTCTACACTACAGCGCTAATTCGAACTAACTTAGTTCGAATTAGTTAATTCGAACTAAGCTAATTCGACCTAATGGATCCAGACTAAAAAACTAGTTCGAATTAGCGTTTTGCTAATTCGAACTAGCATGTCCACATTAAGTGGACCCTGAACCGGGGTTAAGGATGGCCGGAAGCAGTGCCGGCAGGGCATCATATTTGCCCTTAGAGCGTGGAGCTGCTGCCTCAGGCTAGCCGAGGGCTGTGCTTAAAGGGTCCCGACCCCCACCCCGGACAGACAGTTCTCAGGGGTTCCCCGCTTGCAAAGCAGTCCTGGCTTGGAGTGCCCTGAGTAACCACACTGGGCACATCACAGCACTCGGCCATCAGACCAGCTGCACTTGCCGCAGGCTGCCATCTGGGGAAAGGGGGCAATTGGGGGGCTGCAGGCGAGCTTCCACCCCCAGAAGCCCGCAGAGCCAGCCCAGTCCTCCCCATCGGGGACTCGTACCCCATTCCTCCCTCACCTCCTTCCACTTACCCCTCCCTAGCCCCCCTTCCTGATGTACAAAATAAAGAAAACGTGTGGTCAAAAATAGAATCTCTCTTTATTGAACAAAACTCGGGGAGACTGGGAAAAGGAGGTGGGAGAGGGGAAGAGAGAGGGTGGGAGAAGGGAGGGCAACTAAAATGATCAGGGGTTTGGAACAGGTCCCATATGAAGAGAGGCTAAAGAGACTGGGACTTTTCAGTTTAGAAAAGAGGAGACTGAGGGGGGATAGGATAGAGGTCTATAAAAGCATGAGTGGGGTGGAGAGGGTGCATCAAGAAAAGTTCTTCATTAGTTCCCATAATAGAAGGACTAGAGGACACCAAATGAAAGGAAAGGGTAGCAGGCTTCAAACTAGTAACAGAAAGTTCTTCTTCACAAAGCAAAGAGTCAACCTGTGGAACTCCTTGCTGCAGGAGGCTGTGAAGGCTAGAACTAGAACAGAGTTTAAAGAGAAGTGAGATAAAGTCATGGAGGTTAGGTCGATGGAGTGGTATTAGCCAGGGGGTAGGAGTGGTGTCCCTGCCCAAAGTTTGTGAAAGGCTGGAGAGGGAAGGCACGAGGCAAATGGCTTGGTCAGTGTCTTCGGTCCATCCCCTCCAGGGTCCCTAGGGTTGGCCGCTGTCGGCAGACAGGCTACTGGGCTAGATGGACCTTTGGTCTGACCCAGTACGGCCATTGTAAGCTCAGGGTCGGGGGACTCAGTGGACCCCCTTGATTTTCATGCACACCTCCTGGGTAGCCAGGCTGGCAGCTCTCCTGCCCTAGACGGCCACTTTCCTGTGCCTAGTGCGGAGGTTGTGGATGAGGTCCACAATGTCCACACTACACCAGGCGGGTGCCCGCCTCTTGCGGCCCGGGCAAGCTTCCGGGAGCCGCCAGCCTGGTCCCGGGAAGAGGGGGAGGGTTGGGTGGCAGCGGGTGGCTGGTTCATGCTATGCCAGGTGCAGGGTCTGCTAGCTGGGTGCTGGCAGGCTTGCACCTGGCATGGGCACCGTAGCCAGCCCATGCCCCTTTAAGGGCTCTGGGGCCGGGAGGGGGGCAATAGAGTTTCCCTGGTGTTGGCCAGAGTGGCTACCAGGGAAAGCTGGGGAGGGCTAGTCTCCCACTAGTTCGAATTAAGGGGCTACACACCCCTTAATTCGAACTAGTAAGTTCGAACTAGGCTTAGTCCTCGTAGAATGAGGTTTACCTATTTTGAACTAAGCGCTCCGCTAGTTCGAATTAACTTTGTAGTGTAGACATACCCTCTGAGGGGTAGCCATGTTAGTCTGTAACTTTAGAAACAGCGAGTAGTCCTGTGGCACCATAGAGATTAAACAAAATATATATAGTATCATGAGCTCTCACGGGTGCTCATCTGATGAAGTAGGTTTTACTCATGAAAGCTCATGATAATTTATATTTGTTAGTCTCTAAGGGTATGTCTACACTGCCCTCCTAGTTCGAACTAGGAGGGTAACGTAGGCATACCGCACTTGCAAATGAAGCCCGGGATTTGAATTTCCCGGGCTTAATTTGCATAAGCGGGGCGCCGCCATTTTTAAAACCCCGCTCTTTCGAACCCCGTGCCGCGCGGCTGCACGGGGCACGAACTAGGTAGTTCGAACTAGGCTTCCTAGTTCGAACTACCGTTACTCCTCGTGGAATGAGGAGTAACGGTAGTTCGAACTAGGAAGCCTAGTTCGAACTACCTAGTTCGTGCCCCGTGCAGCCGCGCGGCACGGGGTTCGAAAGAGCGGGGTTTTAAAAATGGCGGCGCCCCGCTTATGCAAATGAAGCCCGAGAAATTCAAATCCCGGGCTTCATTTGCAAGTGCGGTATGCCTACGTTACCCCGCTAGTTCAAACTAGCGGGGTAGTGTAGACATACCCTAAGGTGCCACAGGACTATTCGTTGTCTCTAATCTCCCTGAGTATTTCACAGTCACTATCACCATCCTGGTCAGGTGGTTGATAATCTATCCCTACTGCTATATTCTTACTGTTAGTGCATGGAATTTCTATCTATGGAGATTCTGTGGTAGAGTTTAGTTCATTTAAGACTTTTATCATGTTTGATTCTATGCTTTCTTTCACAGAAAGTGGCTTTCTGCCACTCCCTGAGTCATGACTTTTCTGTCCTTGCCCACGACATAGCTGCTATCTCTTACTGACGCACTGGCAACATAAGGACTGATTAGAGAACCCAGCTCAATGAAACGGGGCTTAATTAGAAAGACTGACCTCGGCTGTAGCAGTGAAGCAGGGAGAGTGCAACTTTAAATAGAGGGGGGGAACAACAGGGAAATGTATGTCTTGATTGCATGTTCTGGTCATACCCTCTGGAGCATCTGTCATTGACCACAGCCAGAAGATAGGAGTCTGGACTAGACAGACCATTGGTCTGACCCAGCATAGCTGCTCTTATGTACTTAACTCAAGAGAAAGGAGAACTGGAGAGAGGAACGTACCCCACTGAAAGTGCCTGAGGAAGTCAAACTGAATCAGTGACTAATAGCAGGGCAGAATCCAGTGAGAGGGACACTTGAGTTAGGGCCTGCAACAGGAGAAAGAGACCCACAGGGAGGAGAGTAGGTTCCTGTGAGGGAACTCCGGGATAGGACCTGCCAGGAACTGGATGATTCTTGCAATTACACTGCTAGAGCCCCTAGCAAAAAGAAGCTGAAAGGGTTGAATGCTGCTGGGGAAGAAGTGGTTCAAGAGAAACCGAAGGGGAGAAGGAAGCAAAAGATTTCACCAAACCTGAGGGGTAGAAGAACTATTACTATTGTCTTTATTTGAACTTTAAATTGGACCTTTACTTATTCCAGAAGCAGAGTGAATCATTAGGCGATTTAGCCAGAGGGCCAAGTCACAGAAGACTTAAAGAGGGGATCAGGAGAAGGTACTGGCTGGAACTGTCCATTTTGGAGCTAAAGAAGTGGTCAGCACAGGGTGTAAGCAGTGAGGGTGTCCAGGCATGAGGGAGTCACATTTATACATGTCCATAATTAAGACTTTTCCCCTGAGTAGATAAAGAAGGCAAATAAAGAAGGAGAGATACATACCCTGGCACTTTGTCTGTTAGCTTTCTTCTCCTCATCAGGAAGTGGAGGCATCGGGTAAGGGTATTTTCTGCTGGAGGCAATAGATCCAGTGGAGGAAGATGGAGATTTTGCGGGAGACAGAGTCCTGAGATGGTGAAACACACAAAATAAATATGATGTCTTTGGGCACTGGCACTTCTACAGCTACCGCTGTACATATTCAGAATATAAATGCATACTTTATGAACTCAGTATTGGAAAGAAATTGATCAGTACTCTAAATATGAAATGATTATAAAGAAACATCACTCAGATGCTTACAGCTCTCATTAATACTGAAAGGAAATTTTAATGCTGCTTCTTAACTTTCATTCATGTAGTTTCTCACAATAATCCATTTTAAACTATATTACTTAGCATTTTATTATTATAAAGTTAAGAAATCAAGTCACCCATTGAATAAATAAAGGACACTGACCTTTAAGTATAAACAATGCTAGTATAATCATAACCAAATATTCCCCAATGAGTGAATAAATAGCAATAAATAGTGTTTTTAAAGTAGCTTTTACACATCAGGATGGTAAAATATGAACATAGCAGACAAACTACTATTTATAGATAAGGAATTAATTTACATAAAATGCATGCATTTGGAGGCCAATTCTTAGTTGTGAAGAAATAAAGGCAAATACAAAGTGCTAACAACAAATTATTAGACATGCAAGCATCATACAGTGCATATTGTTCCAGCCAAAGAAAGAGTCTGATGAGAATATACAAAAATGGACTGATTAGTGAACCTCAATCAGCATTTCTGTACAAGGCGAGCCAGAGTAAGCAGGAGCAAGTCGATGTTTGTGTCACATGAAAGGCATTCTTTTTATGTCAATAAGGTGACTTTATTGACTGGAATTTTATACATGGGAAAATTTGACAGTTCCCTTTTGAGATTTTGCACTTTTATCCAGTGAGAGGATCCTATGAGGCTCCATCTCTGGACAACAGAGAAGAAAGAAAAACCCTGGAAGTAGAAATCTGTAATTACTGTAGCTCAATTTGCAGACAGAAGGCCAGATTTTGGCGAAGTACTTCCCCTTACTGCCCTTTGCATGTGGCCCCGTCCCTCACACTTTCTAAGCACATTTACCTACACGCTGCAGTCTCTAGGACATGCTCGAGGAAAATGTTGGCACTCAGTTTGTCCGTGCACATTTTCAACCGCTGCACATATAGCTAGAGTCTGCAGAGGTGAGACACATTAATATCACGGTCATCAGGAGCTCAAATCAAACAGGACTACTCATGATAGTCAAAGCTATGCCCAGTAGTCGGTTTTTGTAGGATTGAACCCTTACGTACTAGCTTACGCTCGGAAACAGGATAAGGGCGCTTTGTGTTTGGAATGGTTTGATGAAAACTTTGCTCTCTCTTATGTTTAATAACTCATTTAAATGTAAAGTATTTTAAAAAACTTTTTAGTCTAGTACATTGTTCTGATTGTGTTTGCATTCGCCTGTAACTGCACACTCTTATTTCTCATACAGACAATGGTTGATGGTAGTTATGAACAGTTAGGTGTCAATGGAAATTACATGGTAGCTTGTGATGGGTGTGAAATTAACGTGTCACCAGTGTATATGTACTGTACATCTAAAGTCCTGTACTATGATCTCTCAAATGCCATGCTATTTTATGAAAGAATATTATGACCACACAACTCTTTAAGGCATTAAAAAGTCAGTCTTCAGCAATTGCTTGTTGAGCACACAGTGAGGTAGATATTTTCAGGACACACAGGTATTTTCAGTATGACAAATTTGAGCCTCTACTGAAGTTTGAAATAAGGTAGTTTTCTATGAAACACTGCAAACCTAACTGACCACTAAATTGCCAATGCAAAATAACATTAGGTTGTTTTTAAAAATTAAAATTTTCCATTGATTAATACGAACTCATTTGCACCGACAAAGGTTTGTAATGATATTTCTCTCTATTCAAAGGAACAATGGGCTCTGTAGTCAAAAAGAAAATTAGGAGTCTAGTTTAAAAACCCTTCCCTTTCATTTTTTAAAACACAAAGTATAAAGTAGCTGGAGAGAATAACAGAGGGTATATCTACACTTGCACCCTAGTTCGAACTAAGGATGCAAATGTAGGCATTCGACATAGTCAATGAAGCGGGGATTTAAATATCCCACGCTTCACTTGCATGATCTCGCCGGTGTAATGAGGAGTAACGGTAGTTCGAACCAAAGGGTTTGGTTCAAACTAACGCATCCCGGCGCGCACTTTCACTTCTGAAACAGGTGTTGATCGGAGTAACGCGCCAGTGAGATCATGCTAATGAAGCGTGGGATATTTAAATCCCCGCTTCATTGATTATTTTGAATGCATACATTTGCATCCCTAGTTTGAACTAGGGTGCAAGTGTCGACATACTCAGAGTGTGTTTGCTTTGGACTCTCGAGTCTCTAATGAAGAATAAATTATTTATCTCAACATCATGGCCAGATTTTGGAATGGAGGGTACGTGGGTTGATGCACAGAGATCAGGGAAGACTACATCACTCATCCCAGCATCAGGTTATGCTCCTTCCTACTGCCTCTCTTGGTGATGCAAAGCACCCCAATGGAAGGACAGAGAGAAAGCAAGATAGTTATACAGAGACAGAAGAAAGCAGTGGTAGCACAAGAAATGCTAAAGCATGCACATTCTCTCTCTGCAGCAGCATCCACAAGGACGATTCTTAGTTCTCCTGATGGAAACTATAGCTCTGTACTATGGGCCAAGTCTAAATGGCCCAATTTGGCCCTGTGTTTGTTATTGGGAGGAGTGGGGGAATCAGAAATAGATATGATGTTTCAAGTTCCGCTCCCAAGCACATCAGTTCAGTCCTACTGAACTTAAAGGGTTTGCAAAGAGGAGCAGAATTTGGTGCAATGGGCTACATTCTCCACCGTTCTTATTATACCACAACTATCTTTCTTTAGGGCTCAATAATAACCACCTATCACAACATTTACAATGTTCATCTTCTTTTGATTTTCTATATTTGTCATTGTAGTTGGCTTTTTGTCTTAAAAACTTTGTAGAATGAGCACATGAAGAATTTTTTAATTATTTCAAAATTAGATGCCACATATTACCCAAGAAAAAAGTTTGCTTTGTCTGGGGAGGCATAGAAAACAATCTCCAGAGGAAATTCTTATGACTAAATCATTTCTCCATGTACGCAAAATGTTACATATTCAAAGTCGGACAGAAACTGGCACATCCACAAAACAAAAACCTCGCCTGTGCACGAGCTAATGTGTGTACACAATACTGCATATACAGCTACAGGATGTATATACAAATGCCAATCTCCACATGCAAACCTGGGGTGTTCTGAGGTGCATCAGTTGCATCTGGAAAGTGTAAATGCCCAGTTGGAGGTCTTCTACATTGAAAATGCAGTTGCACACTTAAATAGATAAACATGCCCTTCCCTCACAATCCCTGGCCACTTATTTCTGCTACTCATTTAGGCACTCAGTATTTTTTTAATTGTCCTGAGTATGTGCCACCTGTATAGAATGTGAAAACATATTGCAAGTACAGTTGTGCATGCAGTCAGTGCTCAATCACAGATTTTTGGCTCTAGCCTGCCCTTGTTTATGTGCTGTGCATCCCCGATTTATATGCAATTTAAATGAGAGAGCTATGTGAGAACTTTCTCATTTATAGGATAGAAGGAAGCCAGCAGCCAGCTGCAGGAACACTTGCAGGTAATACCCTTTATTAAATAGGTGTTTTCCATAAGAACTTTAAATCCCACAGAAAACCTTGCCACAGTGGGAACCGGGGCCTTCTCCATCCTGGAGCCACAATGTAGGGACTTATTACTGGAGAAGATGAGAGTGACTACAAATGGCTCGCTGCCTTCAGTACGCAGTGTCGAGCTTACTTGTACTTTCCAAAAACTGCAACTAAATGCAGCCGTGAAGAAGAAAGTGGGACCTGAACATAAAAGGAAAAGAACGAGAGAGAGAGAGAGAGAGAGAGAGGGAAAGGGGAGAATGAGGCGGGAAACAAAGAAAAACCCCTTCTTTTTTTAAAAGGAGAATCTAACCAGCTCAGATGAAACAGGAAGAAAATGAGCCCAGTGGCCTTGTGTGACTATGGCCTGCCAGAGAAGTGCTCACACACACAAGCAATGAAAGGTAGTATAGAAACCAGAAATTCACTGTCAAAGCTGGTGTTGCAAAACAGAATTAAAGTTGGTTTAAGTGGCTAGCTGAGGAGGAGCACAGAAGAAAGTGCAGAACAGGAAAAAGCAAACAAAAGCAGAATAATATGATAGAGGAGCAAAGGGCCTAATCTCTCTTCCCCCATCATCGCTCCTACAGCACCTCTCCATGCAAAACCTGCTATGGTTCTCCTCCTTCCAGAAAAGTGTCCTGGGTTTGCACCTTGAAAACCTTGTTTATATTTAAATATAATGTACAGAAACAAAATATTAACTGACTGCAAATATTTGCAGTAATTCATACTTAGGCAGCTGAGTGTTTCAAAGGGATCCTTTGCATCATTCACACATGAATTAATCTATGGGACTAGCATAATTAAAACTTTTGCTAGTTCACATTCTAATGATACCATCACAATTCCTGAGAGTCTGTCTTAACTCAGTGAGGCCTTCAAGGAGTTCTTGATCACTGTTCAAGAGATTACTTTCAGCAGAAATTGCAGCAGTAGGCAGATTGATGAAAACACAGTACATAGGTGTATGCTGGGATAAACAAGCAGCCACTGGCTCTGTTCATATTAAGATTTTTTTTTCTAGTAGCAATGACAGTGTCAGTTGATAATTTCTATAAGTCACTGGAGTTCCTACTCCTCAGCATGATTATTTGTTCTTATGTTAATTTCTTTGAGTGCTTCACTGCACAGCCATTTTTCAGTGGGCTGCCAAACAACGGTTAGCCACTCCTCCTCAGGGTAACAGAACCCTGTCCACCATGATCACACTTCTCTGCTCAGGGCCAGCCTTGGACTAGAAGAGAAGGCAAATGATTCTTTTGCCCTCTCTGGCTATGTCTACACTGGTGGGTTCTTGTGCAAGAATGGCTGTTCTTGCACAAGAACCTGCAGAGCATCCACACTGCTTGCCTGCTCTTGCACAAGAAGAGTTACAGTAGTGCGTCAGAAGACAGGGCTTCTTGTACAAGTGCTATGCTGTTTTCTTACAAGCATAAGCTCTCTTGCGCAGGAGCTCTTGTGCAAGGTGGCAATGTGGATACGCAGCAGGGTTTTTTGTGCAGGAAAGCCTTATGGCTAAAATGGCTATCAGAGCTTCCTTGCACAAGAGAGCATCCACACTGCCATGGATGCTCATGCGCAAAAGCACATCTCTTGCTAAAAGCACATGGCAGTGTGGACATGTTCTTGTGCATGAGTTCTTGCACAAGAACCCGCCAGTGTAGACATAGCCTCTGACTACTTGCTCATTTATCAACCCAACATCTCCATACGTTCCAACACCGACACCAGCCTTGCCCTTCTGTTTCTTTACTTCTCTAACTAAAATCTCTGTACATTCTTCCGCGCCATGCCTCCAACAGGGACTGTCCTCCCTAAACTAATCTATAAGCATATAGATTAAAATATGCTAAGTAATTGGGGGATATTTGCTATCTATCAGAAACCCTTCCCCAAAATGTTGTTTGTAGGTTTTAACCCTCTGCTCCACCCTTTGTTTGTTCTTTAACATCCTAGAAAAGCTCTTCAGAGGAAGGCCTATGTACCATATAGTAGGGCCTGGGATATTGTGGGCATTACCACAATAGAAGTAATTTATAATAAAATATGTCTGCTGGGATCTGTACGGCCTGTGTCCCTTTGCCACCACTAGGTCTCAGCTGTTAATGTAGGGGACCACATCACAGTCGTCAACAATTACAAAAGTTTTGCAAGAGACATTATGCATATAAGATGGAGATCAAGGATCCAATGCCCTGGTCTTCCATTAAAGTTAATAACTAGTCTCGATCTCCAAAAAAAAGAGTGTGAAAAAGCATAGTCCTAGCCAGATTGCCCTGAGATACACATGTTCAATTCCAAGAGACATAAGTGATAGAAATGTAGCCGTGTTAGTCTGGTGTAGCTGAAACAAAAAACAGGACTATGTAGCACTTAAAAGACGAACAAGATGGTTTATTAGGTGATGAGCTTTCGTGGGCCAGACCCACTTCTTCAGATCAAATAGTGGAAGAAAATTGGCACAACCATATATACCAAGGAATACAATAAAAAAAATGAACACATATGAAAAGGACAAATCACATTTCAGAACAGAAGGGGGATGAAGGGGGAGGTAAATGTCTGTGAGCTAATGATATTAGAGGTGATAATTGGGGAAGCTATCTTTATAATGGGTAAGATAATTAATATCTTTGTTTAGACCTAGCCGTGAAGTGTCGAATTTAAGCATGAATGACAGTTCAGAGGATTCTCTTTCAAGTCTGGTGTGAAAAGGTCTTTGAAGCAGGATGCAGGTAATCAAGTCGTTGAGACAATGCTCTTTCTGGTTGAAATGGCAAGAAACTGTTTTTTCTTTGTGATCCTGCCTAATATCTGTTTTGTGGGCATTGATTCTTTGGTGAAGCGTCTGAGACATTTGTCCAATGTACATAGCAGACGGACACTTTCGGCACATGATAGCATAAATTATATTTCTGGATGAGCAGGAATGTGTTCTTGATCTTATAACTCAATTGGTTAGGTCCAATAATGGTATCAGCAGAGTGAATATGTGGACAAAGCTGGCAATGGGGTTTGTTGCAAGGGAAGGTTCCAGGGTTGGTATTAGTGTGGTATGTCCTGTGGTTGTTGGTAAGAATCATCTTGAGATTAGGTGGTTGTCTATAGGAGACTATGGGTCTGTCTCCCAGAGCCTCTCAGAGTTTAGTATCCTGTTCCAGTATAGGTTGTAGTTTATTGATAATGTGTTGGACAGGTTTAAGTTGGGGGCTATAGGTGATGACAAGTGGTGTTCTATTGTTGGTTTTCTTGGGTCTGTCTTGAAGTAGATGGTTTCTAGGTATTCGTCTGGCTCTTTCAATTTGTTTTTTTATTTCTCCAGGTGGGTAGTTGAGGTTTACAAATGCTTGGTAGAGATCCTGAAGTTTCTGGTCTCTGTCAGTGGGATTAGAGCAGATGCAATTGTATCGAAGGGCTTGGCTATAGACGATGGATCGTATGGTGTGTTCTGGATGGGAGCTGGAGGCATATAGGTAACTGTATGAGTTGGTGGGTTTTCTGTAGAGAGTGGTGTCTAATTTTCCATTGGTGATTTGTACTGTGGTGTCCAGGAAATGGATGTCTCGTGTAGAATGGTCCAGGCTGAGATTGATGGTGGGGTATAGGTTGTTAAAATCTCTGTGGAATGTCTCCAGTGTTTCTTGGCCATGCGTCCAGATCATAAAGATGTCATCGATGTAGCGTAAGTAGAGAAGGGGTAAAGGGGACGGGAACTGAGGAAACGTTGTTCTATGTCAGCCATAAAGATGTTAGCATACTGTGGGGCCATGCGTGTACCCATGGCTGTGCCGCTGATCTGGAGGTATAAGTTGTTCTCAAACTGGAAATAATTGTGGGTGAGAACAAAGTTACATAGGTCTGCTATCAGATTGGCAGTGGTGTCCTCTGGGATAGTGTTTCTAATTGCAATCCATCTTCATGTGGGATGTTGGTGTATAGAGCTTCTATGTCCATGGCGGCAAGGATGGTGTTATTGGGGAGGTTATCAATGTTTTGTAGTTTCCTTAGGAAGTCAGTAGTATCTCGGAGATAGCTGGGGGTGTTGGTTGCGTAAGGTTTGAGAAGAGAGTCTACATAGCTGGATAAACCAGTAGTGAGCGTGCCGATACCTGAGATGATGGGATGTCCAGGATGTCCAGGTTTATGGATTTTGGGAAGCAGATAGAACAATCCTGGTCAGGGTTCAGAAGGTGTTTCTGTGTGGATTTGTTCCCGAGTAGTTGTAGGGAGCCTTTTAAAGAGACAGTGTAGTTTCTGTTGGTATTCCGAGATGGGATCAGAAGAGAGAAGTTTGTAAAATGTGGTATTGGAGAATTGTCTGGTTGCCTCCAGGTTATCGTTGGCCTTATTCATAATGACCACAGCACCCCTTTTGTCAGCTGGTTTGATTATAATGTCCGGGTTGTTTTTGAGACTCAGGCTGGCATAGTGTTCAGCACGCCTGAGATTGTGTGTCGCTTGTTGTTCGACACTTTACGCCTAGGTCTAAACAAAGACATTAATTATCTTACCCATTTCAAAGATAGCTTCCCCAATTATCACTTCTAATATCATTAGCTCACAGACATTTATCTCTCCCCTCATCCCCCTTCTGTTCTGAAATTTGATTTGTCCTTTTCATGTGTTCATTTTTTTGATTGTATCCTTTGGTATATATGGTTGTGCCAATTTTCTTCCACTATTTGATCTGAGGAAGTGGGTCTGGCCCACGAAAGCTCATCATCTAATAAACCGTCTTGTTAGTCTTTTAAGTGCTACATAGTCGTTTTTTGTTTTAAGAGACATAAGGTATTTGAAGCCAAAATATTGGCCTAGTGACTAACTTAGCCTAACTAATTAAAGTTTGAAGCTTCAGTAATTACAAGATAAATGTTCTAATGCTACCAAGCTGCTAAGAGCATCCAGTTTTTTTAATGAAAAGATATGCAGTAGGGTAATTCAGCCAGATCTTTGGCTTCTACAAACATCTTTTTGTTTTTGTTTTCAAAATGCAGCTGTTAAGAACATAAGAACAGCTATATTGGATCAGATCAAAGGTCCATGAAGCCCAGTATCCTGTCTTCCAACAATGGCCAATGCCAGATGCCCCAAGGAGAGAGAACAGAACAGGTCATCAAGTGATCCTTCTCCTGTCACCCATTTCCAGCCCCTAACAAACAGAGGCTAGGGACACCATTCTGGCTAATAAGTATTGATGGAATTAACCTCCATGAATTTATCTAGTTCTTTTTTTAACCCTGTTAAAATCCTGGTCTTCACAATATCCTCTGGCAAGGAGTTCCACAGTTTGACTGTGTGCTGCCTGAAAAAAAACTTCCTTTTCTTTGTTTTAAACCTACTACCTATTAGTTTCATTTGGTGACCCCTAGTTTCTATGTTATGAAAACAAGTAAATAATGTTTCCATATTCACTTTCTCCCTACCTGTCATGATTTTATAGACCTCTATCATATCCCCCCTTAGTCTCCTCTTTTTTAAGATGAAAAGCCCCAGTTTTTTTAATCTCTTTTCATATGCGACCTGTTCCAAACCCCTAATCATTTCTTGCCCTTTTCTGAACTTCTTCCAGTGCCAATATATCTTTTTTTGAGATGAGGCGACTACATCAGTACACAGTATTCAAGATGTAGGTGTACCATGGATTTATATAGTGGCAATAAGATATTCTCTTTCTTATTCTCTATCCCTTTTTGAATGACTGCTAACATCCTGTTTGCTTTTTTGACTGCTGCTGCACACTGAATGGATGTTTTCAGAGAACTAGCCACAATGACTCGAGGATCTCTCTCATGAGTGGTAATAGCTAAATTAGTTGCCATCATTTTGTATGTATAGTTGGGTTGTATGCATATTGGTTTCCAATATGCATTACTTTGCATTTATCATCTTTAAAATTCATTTGTCATTTTGTTGCCTAATCACCTAATTTTATGAGATCTTGTTGAAGATCTTCAGTCTGCTTTGTTCTTAACTATCATGAGCAGTTTATCATCATCTGCTCTGTTCTAAGAAACATGTAGATGATGTAATGGAAAGAGTTTATAGATATAATTTAAAATACTAAAAGTATAATTGCAGGATTCTGAGTTTTCCTGCCTTATTAAAATGTTTTTTATTCATGATTGTTGGTCGATGGGATTCATTTTGTTTCTGAGGTACTGCGGAGAGCCAATCATGTTAATGGCACACAATATGACTAACAAATCAGAACGGCTCTTTCCAAAGCACCGTGAAATTAATAAATTAAATGTCTTATCACATTTCCATAGATTGTGTCTACTTCGTGCTTTGATATTGTGCTCTTGAATAGCAGGATCAAGTTCTCAAGTAGAGAGAGACGTATGGAGCCTGATTCACAATTATACTATAGTCCCTTTATGCCATTCTGGTATTGCAAAGGGAGCAGGAATGTGTGGGAAGGGGAAGAGCTAAAGCTAAGTGAGTTATTCTGTACCTTCCAGAATCCTACAGGGGGCCATGGGAGCAAAGCACAAATTACAGCAACCCTGTGGCTCCTCTGTATGCTAGATAAAACAGTGGCTTAAAGTAACTTTGCCCTCTCTTCATTTCTAACTTGAGTATGGGGGAAATGGAGAATTGCCCCCACCATACGAAAAATCAAAGTCTCATTATTCAGGTGAAAGAAAGAGGCTGGCCTAGTTCTTTCTGTTTACTTGGTACCTACTAAATTCACAATTTCCCCTTAAAAAGTATTTTCAGTAGAATCTTATACTCATTTATACCAAACACCCGGGGTAGTTAGATCCTCAGAGTGCAGAATATATTCTCATTTTTCTCTTTCTGGTCACAATAATTATTCCCTTCCCATTGTATTTTAAGGTAAAATTCCATTACTTTTTATTCTTTTTCTTTTTCTTTCCATTTAAGCTCAGTATGCACTGTATAGACAGTGGGTAGAATAAATGTGTTGTGAGACCACTTGCTTCAGTAAATGAAATTCTATTTAGGTTAAAATGATTTTATTGGTGGTAAATATGTCTCATGCCCATAAAACGCTACTTGGCATAAAATGAAGAGAAAGCTACTAAAAGCTATAGATGATGGTGGGATTGCATGCACTACAAACACCCCTTTCAATGGCTTCATTAAAACATTCAGAAAAAAAGAACTGGAACTGCACATGAAGCCAAAAAAAGAAAAAAGAAAAAAAGACATCAAAAGGCAGCAAATAAACAGGAGCCTTTTGTACCTACAATAACTTGTATTGATATATACAAGAAAGGACTCCCAACATATTTATATATGCTGGAACAGCTCTTACAAAAGATATAGAATTAATTTACAAAATACCTAAAGTATGGTCCTTCAGTGTTTTTATTCACATCTTCTACCCACTTAGCTACATTATATTCTCTTTTGAACCAGGTGTTTAAATACCTGCAGAAAGCAATGGAAGGAAGAGAGAAGGCAAAAGAAGAAGAGGAAGAAGAATAGAAAATCTGAGAACACACAGCACAAGCTCAGCAAGGATGTCATCATCCCCCAAATGCATGTGAGTATGGCACATAAATCAGTATGGATGTTGGGTGAGGAGTAGGCAATGTGTACAACTGCATGAGAAAATCTGAACTACAACAAGGCTCAAGTGCAGATAAGACAGGAACTGTTAGGGATGCCTCATTCATTGAACCTCCTAAGGGTGACATTCACCTCTATGCAGATGAGCAACAATTAGCACAAGGTCTATGCACCTCTGACATTGTCAAAATAGAGATGAGATTTTGCTCATCTCCTGCTATTTACTCTCTGCTGGGGCAGGTGTCTGCCCAGCTGAAGTGAATTAGAGGATGGAGGCTTTAAGTGCAGAAGAGCCTTGAGCTATCCCTCTGTACAGGGATGAATTTCAACCTCACCATTTAAAATGCTCTCTTTTTGTCACTTCTGGTGGCAATTTCTGTATACCTATATTGCGAAGGAAATTTGGTTTTAATAATTGTGTGTGATCTAGTGAAATTACAAAGAGTGCTGCATAATTGATTTGCTATTTTACAATGTAAAAACTTGATTAGCAAAAGAACCACTTAAAAACCATGTACGTATTAGTTGAAGTTAAATACAAACTATACAACATTATTAATTTATGTCATGGTTAGCAGTAATATTTCAACAGCTGAAAATTCTGTAACTAACTTCCCTTACCCACCAATAGAAAGTTCACTAAATTGTACTGAAACTTTTCCTCTTCTCCCTTTATAGTGTTAACAATAAAATGTGATATAGAAACTAATCAACTTGTTTGGTGCGATTTATATTCTGCATTTCTGATACAATAGTCTAACCTTTATTTTTATCAGTGTATTTATGTAAAAGGGATCAATACAATCTGAAATAGTAAATAAAATATAACAACAAAAAGCATTTTTTAAAAAAATATCTACTTTAGATATCTTTGGACCAAACCCCACAGCTCTTACTTATGTGAACAGCCTCCTGGATCTCATGTGTGTGAACTATTTCAACAAGGGATTGATTTTATGAGCATAAGTTAGGCCAGTTTTCTTTTTTCTTTTCTTTTTTTTTTTTTTTTTGAAAACACAAACAAATGTTCTACAATATTCCAAACCATTCAGTCTAAAATGCAGTGCAGTTTTTGTTTTTTTAACTCCTTAGAACTCCTTTTTTGTTCTGGAACTTCATCTCCCTGCCCCGCATAAGCACAGCCACAGCTTCTCAAAAAGTATATGCCCTTCAGCCACAATTGCCTCTAACTTGCCTTTCTTTATTACAAATCAGTAGTGCTTTATGCTTTCCAACCTGGCTTCTTAGTGAAAAGTAAAAGTTAAAAGCTATGGTGCAGCCACAGATGAAGTACTAGTAAATTAACAGGCCAATGACAGTACCATTTGGATCCGCTGATACAGTTTTAACTGCTGATGTGGCTACAGATTTTCTGGGGAGTCAGCCATAGCTGCAGTACTTTTAACCTGCACTTTTTATTTGAAGGGGTCTTTTGATAACCATGAAACACTCCTGATCTGTCTTTTTAAAATTGAAACTAAAATGTAAAATATGGCAACAAAACATGCAGTTGTTGTACAATAATGTTTGTGAGCTTCCTAGGCCCAGTTACATATCAATAACCTCTATTCCTTCCTGCATATAGAAAGGTTTATATTACATCACTGCAGATCACTGAATGAGAAAGCTTGTCATGGGAAAGCTTTTTGATTGATCCTTGTAGTCATTTGTGCATCAGTCGTCATTGAAATCCAAAATGACTTTGAATGATAAATTCTCATTTGGAATAAATTTGTTGTTAAATCTAAGACTAAAACTAGACAGTGGCTTGATTTGGCTTGTAGCGCAACATGCAATAATGCAAAAGACCCAGAGTGATCTCACACCTCAGGCTGGCAAAGAGGAGGGTCGAGCTAGCGCTGCATCAGCAGGAGCGCCTCCAAGCGGCCAAAAGTGTTTTGCCACAGTGAAATTACTGAATACTCAGGGGAAGGTACTTTTCATGGGATAAAAATGGCAGCCCAGAGAAGGAACAGGTGAAACTGACCTGTGATCCCGATTCCCTGTCTGGGGGTGGTGAGAACCCCCTTGGCTTATGCCTTGGGTCGGGATTTGGTGGGCGTGAGAAAGCCCAGGCTCAGATACATGGGTTACCCTGCTGCAAAAACACAATATATAATAGAAAAATCTAAGCCAAATCATATTTATATCAACTATAACAATGAGGAAGATGCACACTTAGAGGAACAGTAACATGAATTAACGAGAACCAGTACTACTGCTAAATGGAGAAACACATCTCATTAGGACATGTTTTAACATGCCTCCATTTTACTCTCAGACTAATCAGAAAGTCTGTATTACTTTTCTTGGAGAATACTCCTTGATTTTAACAGAAAACTATTACTTTATCAGACCACTTAATCAATCCCATTATAGAAGGTTTGGAAGAACATGCTACCCTGTTAGTTAACATTTCCTTTTATGGGGTGAACCACGTAACTTCATTAAATAAACATTCCCAAGGGTTTTTTGACTCATCTGGAAGCAATTTAAAACTGACCAAATAGTTTTAGAGCTATGACATTAATCAGCAGCCTTACATCAACCAAAAAAAACAATCTGTTAGATTTCAAGGCACACACAAAAAGAATGTCTGGTATGTTTTACAGGAATTACACAAGATGCTTGCTATATGCCTCCTATTAATTTTAATGAGAGTCATATAGTTGAAAAACTACCCAGTGCTTCAGAAATTCAAAGGAAACAAACAGTTTAGTCTGTGAGCCAAATTCCAATCAGGTGCACAGCCGTGCACACAAAATAATGTATCTAATTTGTGCATGCAAGAACTGCAAGTGCATGCAAAAATCAGATAGGTGTGAAAGGAAATGTACATCTGCCTGTGGAAAAACTTGAATTCTGCACACATTCAGAGTATGGCATAAATAAGGCTCATAATGATTTAACAGTTTACAATGGATCCTGTTAACTTATAGGAGAGAATAGTGAGGTGTTGTCTTGTTTTCTCGTCAGAGTGTGCATTATTCAGCTCTGAGATGTCACATGGAAAGTATTCGAAATGCTATCCATTGTCTCCGGATATATTTAATTAAGGTTCTTCCATGTTTACCTGAGAAGTTAATGAGGTAAATTTGCCTTGAAAATGTTGCATGATCCTGAAAACAGCTGGCATCTCATTTTGTTAAACAACAAGTTTTTTAGTCACAGTTAGTAACAGATCATTCCTGGTTAGTTCTTTTCAAAATGGGATTTCATATTCCTAATTATATTCTCCGTGGGCCCCCATACACTTCTCTCCTCTCCTCACTGCAGGAGTGTTGATTTGGAGGATATGGTTTTGTGAAACTTGCTCACCTCATGGCTGATCTTCTTGCAGAGCAGATTCTTGACAAGGCGCCTTTGCAATCACCAACCTCTTACCCATTCCCAAATGAGACACCTTCAGCAGAAAGGGTGTCTCCCTAGCCCACCCAGCCTGGAAGATACCTTTTAGGAATACAGATGCTCCATCCCCTCCCTACAGATTGCTGCTCTACCCTCCGTTGCAGCAGTCTGAGACTCTCTCTTCAGCATCAGGTGCTACCATTACAGGGGAAGGAGATGCCTTCTGCTCTTTAACCTTATTAGAAATAGGATTCTCTTCCCAGATGGAGGCTGAGTTAAAAAAAAAAAAGATCTGTTTTCTATAGGCCAAATGCAGCTTTGGTTAAGCAGACACATCACCATACTCTTATGGAGTTGTGGCAGGTCTGAATTCATGGGCTGACGGTATTGTAGGTGGGGAAGGCATTGCCTTCCCAAATGGCAGCCTGGCTGTGCCCACACTCCGCCCACAAAATGTCTACTGTAGGCATACTGGGGCAGTGTGTTGCTGGCCCTGAGTGCCATCCTCCCCGTGCTCCAAGGCTGGAGTCATGGGCCGCTCACTGTCCCCGGTGCTCTGGGGTCAGGGAGGCTGTGGCTGTGCCGCCCACCTGCCCCGTGCTCTGAGGCTGGGGAGGCTGAAGCCACTTACCGCCCACTCTCCTTAGTGCTCTGGGATCAGGGAGGCTGAAGCCTGTTCACTCCCCTTCCTGTGGTAGTGGGGGGGTGGGGCAGGGCAGGGAGGCAGCTTGGTTTCAGAAGGGGCTGGGCCTCAGCAGAAGGGGTAGGGCTGGACCAACCACCCATCCCTGAATTTGATGCTGTGTTTTTCTGCCTTATTTTAAGAAAGAGAGCACAAAGCGAGTTTCTAAAGAAGAACTTGCAACCTCATCTGCACTCTGCGCAGTTTAGTCAAATGGGCTATTCAATTGTCAAACCAAATAATCAACATTCCAGTAAGAGTATATCATCACTAAAGGCAGAGGGGTGCTGGAGTCAATGGACAGATAAACTCCTCAAAGGAATTTAGGAATAATGTTACTGATATTGTAGAGTCATTCTTGACCATGCAATGCTGTAGCTATTACAGGTCTCAAACTACTAATTTTTGTAATTTGTAACAAGGTTCACTATGTGAGGTTATTCCTCTTCAGCTCATCTGATGAAGTGGGTTTTGCCCACAATATATATATAGTATCAATTTGTTAGTCTCTAAGGGCATCAAGGAAATCATTTCGAAATACTATATTTGAAATAATAACTCCCAAAATACCTAACTATTCCCTGAGGAAAACAGCAGTATAGATTTCGAAATAACAGGCTTGGTAGTGGGGACGCTTCACTAATTATTTTGAAATAAGGGGAGTTATTTTGAAATAACTCCCTAGTGTAGACCAGGACTGTGGTGCCATAGAACTACATGTTGGTTTTAGAAACCTATGTATGCAATTGAACTTGAAACACTCACGTTTTGAAATAAACTCAAAAACTTTTAGCTGAAAAAGGCAGAGCCAACAGAAAACCTGTCAGTGTTAGCTTCTAGCAGGATTATTATCAAACCTTCTGCCAGCATGGGAGATGCATTGGTACTGATAACACGGGAAGAAGAAATAATCATTTCTGTCTCAGTCAGAGAACTATACATTCTTACGTGGCACAACAATAAGGGAATATTACTGGAAAATGTTTGATAACGTATGATAGGTTATGGTTCCAGATATTTACCATCCTTTCATATAAAAGGTATTTAATAAATTAAAATAAAGAAGGCAAGAAAGCAAATTAAATAATACTGTAACTATCTATGTGAAGCTTGCACACATAGGAGAGTTTTACAAATGGGCTCAATTACTAATATGTTTACATTATACCTACATGCCCATTTCTTTATTTTTCCCTGACTGGACCAGATCCCAAGCCCATTGAAGTCAATGAAAATGATGGCAAAGACTTCGCATGGACAGTTCTGATCCCAGTGGTTTGAGAAGATATTCTATGTCAGACATGATGGATTAATGCAATAAACTGTGTGTTCTCAAAGCACGGTGAGTTTCCTCAAACCTCTGGGATGGGAGTCAGAGATAGGAATGTATGCCCCTAGAAGGAGCTGTGTCCTCTACAGAGGTGCCATCTGGGGTGAGGGAAAAGAAAAGAAAATATGGTCTCGGAAATTCACTACTGAAACAGGACACTCAGCAATAGCAGTTTACTGTAGAAAGGAGCCTGTCGTGACGTTGCAGGCTGTCTCCAATGGTAGGGTTTGCTATAGGCCTGACTGTGAAGAAGAAAAGTAATAGTTAATTGTTTTAAAAGAAATTATATGAGGTTAAAAACACATTTGTTAGACATTTACCAGACTGCCAGTGAGTGCTTTGAGTGGGCTGCAGGAAATGCCTATAGTTTCTACTTTAAAAGACTCAATATAAATAAAAGTAGCATTAGTTTATAAACTGTTCTTTTCTGCTTTGCTGTTAAAAGGGTCAGTCAGACTTACTCAGTTGAATTAGACCGTGGCCTATATCTTTTGCCTCTGATTTTCTTTCTGTTTCCTCCTATATTACCTGAAAGAGATCAGAGGATAAAAGCAGACCAAATAATATCTTGAAACTTACATGTACTGCATGTCAAAAATGCTTATAATTCTTGTATGTTACTTCCCCACCAAACTAATGATATTGGCATCTTCAGATATTCAAAAAACATGAGTGAGGCCTCTTCAAAAAATCATGAGCATTTAAAAAATATAATACATTTTATTATGTTTATTTGAATTCTGGTTTCTGAGTCCATAGGATGCACCTGGGTCATATTTTCAAGCTTTTCTCTGCAACTGAGAGAGAGATGAATTTAAGTTTAAAAAAAGTAAAAGCTGAAATTCTCACCCGGTCAGCTCCTGCCAGGAGCTGGGGGTCTCAGATACACACTACATATTGTGAAACTCACAAGACAAACACCAGGGTTGGAAACACTGAGCTTATCTGCGGTGGATTTCTCCACATTTTTCATGTCCTTTATACCATCATATGCTTATGCTACCAGCACTCCTAGCTACCTTCGAGACACCACCAACTGAGGAAACTACAAACATCAGTAATATTCCTGAAAATGCCCTATCCTGGCCACCGTGTATGTAGATGCTCTTTATACCAACATTCTACACGATAATGGATTACTGGCTGTCAGAAACACTATCCCTGATGACGCCACTGCACACCTGGTGACTGAACTTTGTGATTTTATTCTCACCCACAATGATGTCCAATTCGGGGACAATTTATATCTTCAAGTCAATGGCACACCCATGGGCACTTGCATGGCCTCACAATATGCCAATATTGTAATGGCTGACCTCGAACAATGTTTCCTCAGATTCCTAGCACTCTTACTCTACTTATGCTACATTGATGACATCTTAATCATATAGACCCACGGGAAGGATACCCTTGAAGAATTCCACAGGGATTTCAACAACTTCCACACACCATCAACCTTAGCCTAGACCAGTCCACACAAGAGACCCACTTGCTTGACACTATAGTACAGTTAAATGATAGCCACATTTCTACCACCTTATACTGGAAGCCTATCAAGCATTATACATACCTACATGCCTCTAGCTTTCATCCAGGACACATTACCTGATCCATTGTTTACAGGCAGGCCTTAAGATGCAACCGGATTTGTTCCAATCCCACAGACATAGACAAACACTTACAGGATCTCTATCAGGCATTCTTAAAACTTAAATACCCACCTGGGAAAGTGAAAAAAAAACAGATTGACAGAGCCAGGTGAGTACCCCACATCAGCTGCTTCAAGATAGGCCCAACAAAATAAACAACAGAATACTACTCGTCATCGCCTACAGTCCCCAACTTAAACCCATCTAGAGAATTATTAACAATCTGCAACCTATGCTGGAAAACAATCCTTCACTCTCAGAGGCATTGGGGGACAGGCCAATCCTCACCTATAGATAACCCCCTAACCCAAAACAAATTATTTCCAGCAACCACGCATAACACCTCAGACACACTCATCCAAGAATCCACCCCAGCAATAAACTCCGGTGCCAGCTCTGTCCACACAGCTACACAAGCAACATCATCACAGGACCTAACCACATAAGCCACCACATCAGAGGCTCATACAACTGCACATTCACTAATGTGATCTCTCATCTCTGCCATCAAGTGTCAGCAATGCCCCTCTGCCATGTATACTGGCCAAACTGTACAGTCTCTACAACAAAGGATTAATGGACACAGATCAGATATTCATAATGGTAACACATATAGAAATCTTTTAACTTGCCTGGACACTCATTAATGGATTTAAAGGTGGCTATTCCCTTGCAAAACAATTTCAGGAGTCAACTAGAGAGAGAATCTGTGGAACTAGCCTTTGCATGCAAATTTGATACTATCTTGTATGGCATGAACAAAGACATGAACTGAATGGGCCGTTATATTCAACACCCAAATGACATCAAAAGCTAAGAATCAAGTACTTACAGCCTAGTCTATTAGCTTTATTTAGCATGGATATTTTAATTGACAGGGTTTCCCCCCACCCCCCCTCTTTCTTTCTCTCTCATCCCCCTTTCCCCTCTTTTTTCTGATTTATATTTCAAACTCGGGGCCCCTTAGTCTACATTTGTCATCTAAAAAATGGGGTTCTGCCCATGAAATCTCATGATACTATTTATATATTTTTGTTAGTCCCTAATGTGCTACTGGACAATTGTTTTTTAAGTTGTTTTAGTTACAGACCAACACATCTATCCCTCTCAGACTTTTAAACAATGCAGGAAAGTCAGAGATGTTTCTATCCTCCCCCCTGCAAGAGAAATTAAGACAATCCACAATTTGGATTTTTAGTAATAATCTCGTATTAGAACTTGTCCTTGGTGATCAGTGACACTTAGGGGAAGGTTTTCAAGGTAGTTAGCACATAAAGATGCATATTGCTGCCTAGTGGGCATTTTAAAAAACATTTAAGCATTAAAGTTAATGGGAGTTAGGTACCTAACCTGCTTAGGCACTTTTTGAAAATCCCACTTAGGGTGTGTCTACACATCAGAGCTTAACTCGAAATAAGCTATGCAAATTGAGCTACGTCAATTGTGCAGCTTATTTCAAAATAGCTTATTTCAAACAGGAGAGCATCTACACAGCACTTATTTTGAAATAAAGCACGCTTCCTCTAACTTCCGTTACTCCCTTACAATGAGGGTTACAGGAGTTGGAGTAAGAAGTCCTCCAGCTTGACAGTATTTCGACATTATGTAGAAGTAACTGCCTGCTGTGTAGACGTGAACTAAGTTATTTTGAAATAACGATAGTTATTTCAAAATAATGTCACTGTGTAGACATAACCTAAGTGTCTGCCTGCATCTTTAGGTGCCTATATAGCTTTAAAAATTTGGTCCTCAGAATTGTATTTCCAGAATATAGTATTTCCTCTTTTGATATATTTAACCTGTTTACCATGATTAGCTGATTTCAAGCCACAGGAATAAATCCCAAAGGAATTTACTTCATTGTTAAGATCTTAAATATACATCCTAGTCTCTCTCTTTAAAAAGCTGCAGTAGGACCACTCTGATGCTCTTGTGTGCAATTCAATTTGAGGGCTCAAAATCTTAATTTTTCATACAAAAATAAAACTAGGAGGTATTTTGCTCTGATTTTTTTTCATCTGATGTATCACCTCCCTGTATTCTCACAGGTATTCCTTTCCAAGGCAAACTGACTACAATCAATGGTGTGGCATGTTTAGGCCTCACCCATTCTGGTCAAAGGCACAAAGAAAACGGAATTAGCTATATCGCCCTAGTGGACACAGATCCAGTGTATCTACATCCCAGGCCGACTCCATCCCCACAGACTTTGAATGTAGGCTAGTATAGATGGGTAGGAGAAGTGATTGAAGGATGTTCAGATAATCACTTGCTTGTGGACAAGTTCTTGGGGAACATTTCCAGCTACAAGAGCTTAAATTGCTTTAAACTCTGCATGAGCTGTGGCCAGCATAAAACCAGTCAGGGTATGTCTACACTACCCCGCTAGTTCGAACTAGCGGGGTAATGTAGGCATACCGCACTTGCAAATGAAGCCCGGGATTTGAATTTCCCGGGCTTCATTTGCATAAGCGGGGCACCGCCATTTTTAAATCCCCACTCGTTCGAACCCCGTGCCGCACGGCTACACGCGGCACGAACTAGGTAGTTCGAACTAAGCTTCCTAGTTCGAACTACCGTTACTCCTCGTGGAATGAGGAGTAACGGTAGTTCGAACTAGGAAGCCTAATTCGAACTACCTAGTTCGTGCCGCGTGTAGCCGTGCGGCACGGGGTTCGAACGAGTGGGGATTTAAAAATGGCGGTGCCCCGCTTATGCAAATGAAGCCCGGGAAATTCAAATCCCGGGCTTCATTTGCAAGTGCGGTATGCCTACATTACCCCGCTAGTTCGAACTAGCAGGATAGTGTAGACATACCCTCAGAGACTCGGGAAGCTGTAAATGGCTCACTTGTGGTTTCCTCCCTATAAGCCAGGGCTGGACAAGAGGCCTGTCAGCAGGCCAGATCCAGCCCACCTAGCACTTTCATCTGACCTGCAGCAGCTCCTGATCCTGCCACTAACGAGTTGCCTGGGATTTGCCAGGGAGGCGCAGGCCCTTTCAACTCCTACTGTTTAAAGGGCTTGCACCTTCCCCATGTCTCCCAGGCAACGTGTTAGTGGCGGAAGCCCTTTCAACTGCTTCTGTTTGAAGAGCTTGCATCTTCCCTGCAGCCACTGCAAGCCCTTTAAATAGAAGCAACTGAAAGGGCTCGCAACTCCCAGCTCCACCGCTAACGCGTTTCCTGGAAACCACTGGGGAGGCATGAGCCCTTTCAACTCCTGCTATTTAAAGGCCCTACCCCTTCTGTCCTACACCTCACCCCCTCCAGGGTGGCCCACGACCACTTTGGAAATCTGTAAAGTGATCCCCCCCCTTAAAAAATTGTTACCCACCCCTGCTATAAGCACAGCAGAGAATTTGGGCCATTATATCTGGATAAGGGTACCTCTTACTTGAATATATGCTGCATACAAGTTTCAGGTTTACACTCAAATGACTGATTTTAAATTGCAGTTTGCCCATTGCCACAGATGTAGAATAATTCACCTCAGAGTTGGAGGATTCAAAATCTGCTTTGAGTGATACTGCAAAATGTAGAAGTGTGTTGAGCTGTTAAATCCGAACTCCCAGGTTAATAACCAAATGTGCACAATTTTAGGAGTTTTGTTCCTTTCCAAAGAACAGTTAAATTGTCAGCATAGCGATGGTGACTTTCAGGCAGATTCTGACTGTAATCAGTACAAAGGTTCTCTCTTACCTTGCCAGGAGTTACTTCTAGGTCTCCCATTTTCACAGATGTCCGAAATATGCTTTGTGTCTGGAATCCTTTCACTCCATGAATGAGATAATCCATTTGACCTGGAATAGGAAGGCTCGTATGTGATTATTGTTGAGTTAACTGTTAATAATTAAATATTGGTTTGAAGAGTTAGAAACATTTACATTTCTAGTGCTGGGTCACAACACAAAGCCTAAAGGTCTGTCTGCACTAGCAGAGTGCCTATTTTATGGGTAAGCATGGCCACTAAGCTTTGCTAGTACTGTCCATTCTCACAGTGATTCAGTGTGTCCACTTTCACTAGCTTAGCTTCTGTAAAGTGTCCACTTATAGCACTTCATTCTGCTGTTACTATCTTAATGCACTGCAAGTTTTGCAAAGCATCTTTCCTTCTACCTGCTCCTAGCTGTAGCATGCCCTTCATATTTAACTGTGCTAATTTCCTGATTTAGTCCAGTCATTGGTTTCATCCTGACTGAGAAATAAATGCTAAGTTCTCACACAACTAGAGAGAAACATGATGATGGATGGTGGCGAGGAAGCGTCCCCATCACATTTGCTCTACTGCCTGTAGTCCAGGATGATCACAGGAGCACCAACACACCTAGGCAGGGAGTTCTAGAGCTCATTCTCAGCTGAATACAAGGATATGGATCTTTTTCTTTCTGTTAGCTGGAGACTGCAGTGTGCACTGGCAGGCCAAAGTTATGACTGAGCGTGGTCTGCATACTCAAGTTCTATAAGACGAAATAATGTTTTTCTTTCCCCTCCTGTCTTTCTCCACAATTGAGAGGTGTTGAGAACCAGTATCCAGGGGGAGCAGGTGCTTGTGGAAGACTTCCTGCACCACAGCTACTTCTGCTCTCCACCCTCTTTGCTAAATGTGGCAGTGGCAAGCCAGGGCATTCATTAGGTCTACAAGAGGTGTTTTCCAGCATAGAACAAATGAGTAACATCTCTATTGCTCTGGGCCTGCCCAGTGATGTGGGTATTTTTGGACAGAGTTTCCTGAAGATAATTTGTCTAATAGGTGGGTATAACATCACAGAAACTGAACTGAAAGCATCAGTTTACAATGGGATGGTTTCAATGTTCTGTTTTCTGTCCACATTAATCCTAATGTAATAAGAGGCATTACCCAAACTTGCTCAACAGTGCTGCAACACTACCTGAACTGGTCAAATGGCAACATTCAATTTGTCTAGCATAAACAGACCTTAGTATTGTTTGTGTAGTAAATAATAAACAAGTGAAAGCAACATGAAAGAAATGGAAGTCTGAGGAGAAAGAAAGACATATAACAAAGAGAAGAGTTACATAATGTTCGTTTTTTAAAAAAATAAACAAATTGTTTCTTAATTGCTCCACTGCTGAATACAAAACCTATGGAAATTTGTTATCCCAAGATTTGATTAGAACTTAGTCAACTGAGAAATAATTTTGCAACTGAAGACACAGCATCATTTTAAGATTAAGTAAATTAATTATCCCTCCCTGTAAGTAAATTATTTATCCCTCCGCAAATATAAACATCGTAGCTAAAAAAGGTGTCATTAGTTAATTACATTTTAGCTGTTTTTCCCTTCAAAGATACATTTGTCTTAGTCTCAGATGTAAATGTGAAACTTTAAAGCAGGGGCGGGGATCCTTTTTTGAGTCAAGGGCCACTGACCCACAGAAAAATCAGTTGGGGGCCACACATAAGTGAGAAGCCAGAAAAAAACCCAAACTCTCATTGATGTGGCCCCTGACTGTGAAGAAAGAAAGACACTCCCCACAATCTCCCCGCAAACCAGAGCCTAGTGGGGCACAGGCTAGTAGATTTTGTGTGCTCCAGTCCCTCAGTAAGTGCGGGCTCCCCAATGAGAGAAGGGGAACCCTGAGCCTCAGGGGCTGGATTCATGCAAGTCAGGGGGCCACATTCAGCCTCTGGGGCTTGAGGTTCCCCTCCCCTGCTTTAAAGTAAGTGGAATATGATGCCTACACAGTATATAGCTTCATATATTTGCTACAACCAGCAACTTTAAATGGGCTAAAAATTGTGCGGTTTTGTCAACTGCTCATTTAAAAAATTTTTAACGAGCCTAGAAATAAGAAGTTTACAAAATCAGTTCTCCTATGAAAAGGACTATATTGCTGTTACACACTGCTCTTTGCAAATTATTTTGAAGTGCCAGTGAAAAAAAAGTTTCATAATTAAACTATCTCTGAGTGAGCATAAAACACCAATGAACTATTAACATTTTGCAATGAACTTATTCTTTTAAAATGACACTGATATCTTTTCTAAGCAATTTGAGCAACAATATATTAACAAACTCAGCTGATAAAGTAGGTTTTACCCACAAAAGCTCATGATTTTATATATATTTTTGTTAGTCTCTAAAGCTACATCTACATTGAAACCCTCTTGCGCAAAAGCCTATGCAAATGAAACACGGATTATCATATTGCAGTGCTTTTTTGCATAATTAATTAGGGGGTGGTTTTGCGCAAGAGGCTTTTGCCCAAAAAGGAGCCATCTACATAGAAATAATTTTGGTGTTTGGTGGAGCCATCTACATAGCTCCTTTCTGTGCAAAAAACCCCTCTTGCACATGAACCATTCTTCCTGAAAAAATGAGGAAGAACTGTTCTTTTGCAAGAGGGGATTTTTGCACAAAAAGGAGCTGTGTAGATGGCTCCTTTTTGCGGAAAAGCATTTTGTGCAAAAAAGCCCCCTAATTAATTATGCAAATGAAGCACAGCAATATGCTAATCCACACTTCATTTGCATAGGTTTTTGTGCAAGAGGGATGCAATGTAGATGTAGCCTAAAGGTACGTCTACACAGCAGCATTATTTCGGAATAACTGATATTATTTCGAAATAACACAGTGCATGCCTACACAACAAGCAGTTAGTTCGAAATAATGTTACGATGGAGAACTTACTCCGACTCCTGTAACCTTCATTTCTCAAAGACTAAGGGAAGTTAAAGAAAGAATGTTCTTCCTTTGACTTCCTGCTGGGGAGACAGCACCAAAAGCTGAATTAAACTATTTCAACTTCAGCTGCGCAATTGGCGTATCTTAATTCGACTTTTGCCCTGCAGTGTAGACATGCCCTAAGGTGCCACAGGACTATTTGTTTTTTCAAATGAAAAAGTTATTTTTATAAATTAGTGGTTAACAATCTAATACTCTGAGGGACTTCTCACAACAGTAAGAACAAGTGTTTTCAGGATCAAGTCCTATATTAAAATTTGGTTGATAGTTTAGTATATTAGTCTAGAAATAACATCTATATAAGCTATGAACACCATGCTCATTTCTGCAAGTCAGCAAGAATTATAATATTCACTATGTCTACTTTGACTATAAATAAAATCAATTAACAATGACATTTACAAATAAAGTTACAAAATAACATTCACATTCACACACTTATTTTTATAACTTTATTGAAGCATGACAGCATCTATTTTCTTTGATTACAAGAATATGATATAAAATTCACAGAGCTTTTTATTTATTGTTTTCTTCTGCTTTTGAATCAGCCAAGAACATTAGTCTTCTTCGAAAGCAATTTTCAAATAGAGAAACTCTTAAAATTAGATTATGCAAATCTTGGACAGCAATGCAAATTATACTTATTCTGCTCTTATTTTTAATATTAGGGCCCTTTATGTAGTGGTGAAAACAATCAGTAATCAAAGAATGAGAGATGCTATTTTTAACATTCCACAAAGAAGGAAGAAGGACTCAAACCTGCTGCAAAACAATGAAATGTTCTGACTAATGGAATAATGGGTGATGGAACAGGTAGAAATCTGAAAATGCGACAGAAAAGCAGACCTCTTCTTAGAACTAGATGCAGAGTTTGTGCTGACTCCAGGAGGCATGTCGCTATAAAAAGAGTCGGCCTCTCCAGGCTTTTTTACATAATCTCCCTGTGGTATTTGTCTAAAGCATAATAAACATTTTAAGGTTAGAAAACAAGACATGCACACACAAATATTAGTATAGGAAGAAGAGGCAGGTATAATACTCTACATGAGGAAACTTAAATTACACACAAGAAGAATATTAATAAAAACCTCAGACTTGAAAGATAAGTCCTTTATATTTTTAATGCAATGCCAAAGGTTTAATTCTGCAACACCTGCCTTTTAACTGGAAAACTCTGGCGAAGATTTTCAAAAGTGACTAGTTTTCAGAACTTAGTTTAGTTTTGAGCTTGTCAGTTTTTGGATGATCCATTTCAGATGAAGAATAGTTACCAACCAGTCATCTGGTTTTGCAGGGCAGAGACTGAAAGAAGTAGAAGTTGGGTAAAACAGGAGCGAAGTGAAAGAGTTGTGTGTTCCCCCTTCCTGGTTGGCTAATTCAGGGAAAGACTCTGGGTAATTATTGTCAAATGTTTTTCAGTTGATTTGTGGGTTTTTTGTTGGTGGTGGTTTTTTGTCTTGTTTTGTTTTTGTTTCAAAGCAAATGAATGAATAAATCCTGAAGACAAAATCTTAAAAGGACTTGGAACTTTATTTCCATTCCCTAGCTGATGAAACTGCCCATCAGTCTGTATAGCCATTCTCTTAAACTCAGGCTCCAATAAGGACACCCAAAGTTGCTGTTCAGTTTGAAAATCTTGGCTTTCATCTCCAACAAATGGTTCACTTTAAAGCCTTCTAGTACTCTAGAAGCATAAACTGCAAGTCCAGAATTTTACATTTTTCCAAGTAAATATAATGCTTGTGAAAGGACTAGGTTGTTTGGTAACTTAGACTTGGTTTTAGTTGGATCTACCACTGGATTTCAAAGTGGGTTTAAAATGAACATTTTTGCCCTGAGAAACACAACATGCTACTGACTTCCTTTAATTTGCATCAATTCTCACTTTGCTAAAGGCACAGGTTTTAAAGATTTCATCATCTGCTTGCTTGAATGATGGTTTCTAGTTTCAAGGTATCATCTGGCACTGCTGCATCTTTAGAGTTCACTTCATCAGAAGTTTACATAAGAGTAATTTTAGATTCCAGCAGGAACTTTTTTCTTGTGCTACTGTGTACAGATTAAGATTTATTTAAATATAGTGTTTCTTGGCTACAGTCTAGTCATTATCTTAAAATAGTCATCTGCGCACCTAATTTAAAATGTAAATCATTGCTTCCTTTAACTTCAATTTTTAACTTTTAATTCTTATCCATTTTGTCAACAAGTAGTCTCTGAGTAGGTATTACTCATGTGATTGCTTGAAGCAAAAGAGAGACAGGAAAGACAATGACAAGCTGCTAGTCCAGAAGTATTATGGGATTTATGATCTGGTCATCCTTTTAAATCCCACCTTCTGTTCTGTTCCCTCCTTTACTCATCCAAAATTTATTTCCGTTCTGATTAAACAACCTTTTTAATGTATGTAATTAGAAGCAAATTCTTTGTGAAGAGATGAAAATGGTCCATGTTTCTGAAATAAATCAAAACTATCAAAATATGGAATCCATTTCTTGCTCAACCCTTTAGCCTGAGTTTCAGGAAAAACCTCCAGTTTATTACCAACATATCCCACTTTTCCTCTGATAGAGTATTTCTAGACAGCGGGGCTATTTTGGGATACTGGAGGTATCCCAAAATATCTACCTGATGTGTCTTTTAAATATGCCCATTATTTCAAAATATTTTTCAAAGTAATGGGTATGCTATTCTGGCAACCCTGTACGCCTCGATCCATGAGGGATAAGGACTGTCTCAAAATAGCACATCATTTTGAAATTTGACACTGTGTAGATGTGCCAAATTTCAAAATAAACTATTTTGAAATATAATCGAAATAAGATACGCAATTTGCATTGCACAAATTGCGTATCTTAGTTCGAGGTAAGGGTGCTGTGTAGATGCACCCCTAGTGAATTGATAGCTATCAGACCTTTGGAGGTAATTCTAGCAGGTCAGAAATGTCTGCCTAATTCAAATGAATAACTTGACTGTTGATTTAATCATTAAAAGAAAATGTTCCATTATCTATTCAACATTGTACTTCCAAGGTGTTTGTTTCTGTTTGTCACCATTAATAAAAATGGTCATTAACCAGAAAGCGGGCCCACTTTCACTTGACTTTCAGAAATACAGAAACTCCTAAAAATGTGACTCCTCAATTAAGATTTCCTTCACTTCTTTCACTTCCAGATTCAAATTTCAAAAGCTTCTCACGTGTTTAAAATATATAATCGTATACCAAAAGGCTCTCATACTAATTCTGCCTTGGTATAGGCTGAGTTTCATTTGATATTTTCAAGATTTAAGTTGCCCTGTCCTCTGCCAAAGTAGTTGTAATTTCAGTCAAAAGGCTTTAAGGCCAACTCATTCTGTACATACTAGACTTGTAGGGAAAGAGTCAACATGGCTTTTGTACAGGGAAATCATGCCTTGCCAGCTTATTAGAATTATTTAAGGGAGTCAACAAGAATGTGGATAAGAGTCAATATTGAGTATTCTGACTTTCAGAAAGCCATTGACAAGTTCTCTCACCAAAGGCTCTTAAGCAAAGTAAACTGTCATGGAATAAGAGGGAAAGTCATCATACTTGGTTAAAACAAAGGGTAGAAATAAATAGTCAGTTTTCACAATGGAAATAAATAGTTGGGTCCCTCAAAGAGCTGAACTAAGACATGTGCTGTTCAACATACTCAAAATGATCTGAAAAAGGGGGTGTACTATGAGACAGCAAAATATGCAGACAATATGAAATCACTCAAGATTGTTAAGTCCCAAACTGATTGCAGTTACAAAGCGCTCTCACAAAACTATTTGACTGGGTACCAAAATGGCAGACAAAAGTCAGCATTAATAAATGCAAAGTAATGCACATTAGGAACATAATGCCAAAATACATAAAAATGATGAAGTCTACATGCAGTCTCTGTGAAATTCACATTATCACAAAAATGGAAAAAACATAGAAATAATCATCATTTCTAGCCTTTCTAGAGGATGTATTCACCTTACATTTATCACATACCTCTGTCTCCGATAGTTTCTTTTCATAGAAAAGAAGAGACATAAGAATGAGTTACCAAGATGTATAGGCTAAGGAGAATGTGGCAGTATACAACATCATAAATAACAAGTAAATATAAAAAGCAGCATAGACAGAAGTGACATGATGATTTTCAATGATTCTTAAATAAATCACTTTTTGAAAAGAGAATAGACATCAGTTCATAACATATCTGTAGAAATATATTTATATTGGATTGTTACTTGTCTCTCGGATATGCACTACAAAGTTTTACCAGTATTTGAAACATTCTTATTAAGTTTGGGAACCTTGCTTCTATTTTTCAATACATATTTCTGTACTACAAGGAAAATCAATAAATTACTGTCCAATCATACTGCAAAACATGCATTAAGTTTTAAAACTGTATTTCAAATAGAGGTTTAGATCTCCAGTACAACCACAATCAGTGGATGGTAAGCACAGTTGGGTTTACAACGAGCCTTTTATTAATCTAATCCTCACAGTATCCTGTACACACTTTTGTCCTTGCACTATAAAAGAGCAGTGCTCAACCTGTTCTAATTTATACCTACTTTGAATGGTCACTGGGAGCCAAAATTACAATAATGGCTGGAGCACGTGTGTTTCATTGTAGCCAGGTTCTCATCCAAAAAAGGAGATACATGTCAGAAGGCTTCTTGCATTTAGATATTGAGCTTTGCAAATACTTAAATAGCAGGGAGCCAGCTGGGAATGGGGATGGACAGAATCAGGACACAGCCCCAGCTGGCGGCAGTGGGGCCAGCAGGCCAGAAGTGCAACCTGGGCCTGTGGCTGGGAGCACAGCATTGGCTGGGGCAGGTGGCAGCAACAGGGCCCACAGTTGGGGCTGGCATACAGGAGCAGAGCAGATGGCCAGAAGAGGAGTCTTGACCTTCCCTGATCCAGAATACTCCCTGATTTTGGACCACATATGTCTTGAGGATACCAGACCAGGGATGTCCAACCTGCAATGTTATTTGGAATAGCCGAGCTTGTTTTGCTTTGCCAATACTCCACATAGAGGGGGTTGCAGCCATTCCATTGAAATGCTACAGACGTTTTTCTAAAAACACACACATTACCATCTTTTAGCAAATATACCCCGCACCCGAGTATACCCTGCACCCGAATATACCCTGCAGTTTTTGCAGTTTGAGTAAAAAAAAATCTTGTATACCCCACGCACGAGTATAACCTGCAGGGTAAACAATACTTTTTTTCAAACTGTGCATGGGGGGAAGGCTTCTACGGGTTGGGGTGGGGAATTAGCCACCCTTCAGACGGGGGAGCACTCACTCCAACTGGTTCCCGCACAGCCGCACAACCTCCAGGCGGGGGAATGAGAGCGCACCTCTGCCCCATCCTGCGGCTGTGCAGATGCCAGCCTCCAGCCTCCGGGCCGGGGAGCGCTCATCTCCCAGTTCCTACACAGGAGCATTCCCCCTGCCCCTTCCTGCGGCTGCTCAGGAACCAGGAAATGAGCGCTCCCCCCTGCCCCTTCCTGTGGCTGCGCAGCCTTCTAGCCTCTGGGCGGGGGAGCACTCATCTCCTGGTTCCTGCGCAGCCACAGGAAGGGGCGGGGGAGCGCTCCTGCGCAAGAACCAGGAGATGAGCGCTCCCCCGCCCGGAGGCTGGAGGCCAGGTGAGTAAAAACATTTTTGTATACCCAGCACCCTAGTATACCCCGCAGAAGGGGTGCGGGGTTTGTAAAAATGAATATAACCCACGGGTTATATTCGCTAAAATACGGTACATATTCATTTAATATCTGCAAATTACTAAGAACTTCAGCAGAGAATCAAAACTGAAAAAACAAAAGAATGTTAATATGGAAAGAAATGGACTTGGCCATTTTGGCTCTGATTCAGTAAAACACTTAGGACCAGATCCCCAGCTAACAAACTTAATACCAGATGAGAATCTGAACCATAATTGTATGCTTCAAGCCCATTCAACAAACCACTTAAGCATATGCTTACATACATTGGTATTAAGTTAATGGAAATTAAGCACATACTTTACTACTTTGCTTACTTAGGGGCTATCATGCTAAATTCCCTTGACTATTAATAGAGATAAGATTTCTTTCTTGTATTTCTTTTTACCAACCATTACAGTAAAATCTTAATTCTGTCTCCAAAACAGTGGATAAACTAGTACCTGAAAAATGTACACTATAACTGGACCAAGGTTTATGAAAACAAAAATATTTATCCAAATAAGAACCATTCGGAAAACATTTTTGCAAGCAAAAATTTACCTAAATGACATAATTCAGTTTCTGTTTGATCAGTTATCCTAAATTTGTATAATTTTCAATATTCTTCCTTAATTACTTCATATTGTAAACAGTTATCCACTGAACATATATGCATATTTTCAAATGTATTAAAAATTGCACATTATACTTACTTGTAACCCCATCCAGTTATTCCTAAAACGAGAGCCAACACTAAAATGGTGCCAGCAATAGCTCCTATTATTATATTTGTACTAACAACACCTGGGAAAAAGTGAAAGACAAAAAAATATATATATACAGAAATTTAAAAATAAAAATATACAAAGCAGCAAAAGAACTGTGTTCTACAGATTTGTTTAGGCATCTAGATCTTTGCTGAATTATATAAAACAATTCTAGATTCCTATTAATGGCATTAATTTATTTAACAAAGGACTCTTTCAAATGAGGAGCCACTGTTGTTTGAACATGTAACAGAAAATTAATTGAATTAATTGCTTTCAAAATTAAGTTATAGCTACAGGAAGTAAATTAGCTATTCAGAAATATCCAATTGTAAATATAATACAACACCACCAGAAAGACCTATGGAACTATGAATCTATGCAACTATATTAGCATTAAATCTATGATTTAAATACTGATGTTAAATCAAATTAGATCACTGAAGGGACTGCACATTCTTAGACTTCTAAATTTTAATGGGGAGATGCCTCATAAAATGAAATAGCATATGTAATAAGAGACATTGTCTTTGTACCTGTGTAGGATGGGCAGGAGAAGAGGACAAAAAGAGTCAGCAATTAATTTATACAACATTTATACAATACTTTGAGGCTCTCTTTATTTGGGACGGGAGGAGGCCCTGGGACCATTCTACTAATCTTAATCAAGAATAGTTCCATTTATCTTAATAGGTTCATTCACATGAATGAGGCAAGCAAGAGACACCTTATTTCACTTTTACAATCCACTTGGCACCCTTATGAATTCTATAGGAATCAAGTAGTGCAGATACAGTTATAGGATCGAGGCATTTTTAGAATTTTTTTTAATATATATTTTTTTAAAAGGAAGAGGTCAGACTGTCTAGGATACTGCTATCGGCTAAGAGAGGGAGTAACTGATCTAGCTTTGCTTACTGAACCTTCCCCAAACCAAAAACTGGCCTACAATTTTACATGTATTTCATATATTACCACAAATATATGTGTTACACACCTTTGCCCATCACTTCTTCATCAAAAATTGAAGCATCTTTGTAAGGAATGCTGCAGTCATCTCCTGCCCAGAACCAATCACAGACACACTTGATTTCATTGCTGCAAACCTGCAGTTCAAAACATGACCCAGAATAAAATTACAAAATGAACTTTTTTCACTATTTAGAATATGAATTATACAGAGTTGTGTGGAAAATTGCCTGTAAAATTCTGTACAACATTTTTGTTGTTTCATTTTGGGACATTGGGTCCCTTAGATTTCAGGGTTTTTTTAAATAGCTTAAATTGATAATTTCACCTCAAAAAGTGAGTTTCAGCAGAAGATAAATAGGGGCTACCAAGGAGTATATTGTGGCTTCCTTAGTGCAGTGTAGATATGAGCAGTCTGGGGCACACTTTATATTATGACAGGGACTAGCCACACAATAGGACACTTCAGCAGCCCCAATCTCCAGCACAACATAGGACCAAATACAGGTTGGACCTCCCTCGTCTGGCACCCTGGGGACTTGACTGGTCCCGAATGAGGGGTTTGCTGGACCAGGAGAGGTCCCTCCCAATGTGACCTGTGCTGAATTGCTGCCCCTGGCTAGGACTACAGTCTGGCACTACTGCTGGCTCCCCAGACTGGAGCTCCCTAGCTACTGCCGGAGCCAGAGCTCTGAGGCCACTGCTGCTACTCCTCCTCCGCCCCTCCCCGCCGGCTACCTCCCAGCCTCAGGGGGCAGAACTCCCTGCTCTGCCCCCTGCCCATCCATACTCCCACCCCAACATGGGGCTCCCGGCTGAGTCACCATCCCCCCTCCAGCGCTCCCTCCCGCTGCACTCCTGCCCTGGGGCCTGACCTCCCTATACATGGGCTCTGTGGTCCAGGAACATCTCTGTCTTGCCAGATCAGAGAGTCCCAGTTAAGGGAGGAGCAACCTGTACTGTAGCTGTGAATTGGCCAACAACTGCCCACACTGGGGGAATTTCTCATCTATCAAGATCCAGCTGCTTGATGATTGAACCTTTTGTTCTGCTGGTACAATACAAAAGGTCCAGAATATGATAGGGAACTGAATCTGGACCTTTATACTTTAGAGATTCCTAAATTTAAGTCCTTTAAATTCATATATGATTTATCTGAGAAAAGATGAAGCAAGTTGGAGGAAGTGATGAAAATGACATACATTACATAATTATTGGAAGCTTCACAGGGGTAGCCGCGTTAACTGGAAAAACTTAAAAAAACAACAAATAGTCTAGCAGCACCTTAAAGACTAACAAAACATGTAGATGAATGATAGAAATGTAGCCGTGTTAGTCTGGTGTAGCTGAAACAAAATACAGGTCTATGTAGCACTTTAAAGACTAACAAGATGGTTTATTAGATGATGAGCTTTCGTGGGCCAGACCCACTTCCTCAGATCAAATAGTGGAAGAAAATAGTCACAGCCATATATACCAAAGGATACAATTTAAAAAAATGAACACATATGAAAAGGACACACAGGCATTCACCTTCCTTCCCCCCTCCCCCCCCCCGCATCCCCCTACTGTTCTGAAATGTGATTTGTCCTTTTCATATGTGTTCATTTTTTTTAATTGTATCCTTTGGTATATACGGCTGTGACTATTTTCTTCCACTATTTGATCTGAGGAAGTGGGTCTGGCCCACGAAAGCAAAACATGTAGATGGTATCATGAGCTTTCGTGGGCACGACCCACTTCTTCAGATGATTGGAGTATTAAAAATCCAGATCCAAAAATCCAAAGCTGGATCTGGACTTTTAATTCTCCATTAATCTGAAGAAGTGGGTTCTGCCCACGAAAGCTCATGATACCATCTACATGTTTTGTTAGACTTTAAGCTGCTGCTAGACTATTAATAATTTTTGTAATAATAGTTTGTACCATTATTGTAATACATAACTCAGACTGCCTAGACTCTGATGTATTCACTACCTATATATTTGACACACAATCTTTACAAGCATGTCTAAAGAATGAACCTGTACCACCAATTCAGATTACCTTTAGTAAAATATGATCTACCTAGTAAAATAAAGATATAAACTTGAATGCATTCAGTAAAAGTAACAGAAATATGAAAGTCAAGGCTAAAAAACATGAAAACATACTCCATGCCCTGAACAAATGTTGTCATCTATCGTGCCTGGGCAGATGCTGAAGTTGAAAGAATCAGTGGGGAGACATCTGTGCTCAAAACACATCATGTTTGGGCCACATGGTGTTCCATCCTCAACATAGCCCAGATCCGTCTCTTCATCTAGCTTGACATGGCCACCACTGCAAAACAAACAAACAAAGATTCAAGATATATTTGTGCAGTGCGTTTCAACATATGACTGTTCAGTAAACTGGGTTCTCAGGGGTCACAGTCATTTTTGCCGGTGTCATTTTAATATGAGGAAACCTTGCAAGATCCATTAAAAATATTGGGGAGGGTAGGAGGCTTTTTGTTAGTGAATATAATAAAAATCAAAGATACTTATATTTCTACCCAAGCTATGCTGTCTGCATGCTACCCTTTAAAATACTCAGATTAAACGTACATAACTCCTGGAGGCTGATGTTCACTATCTAGGTACAGAATGAACACAGGTCACAGCAGGGCAAACTTCCCCAAAATGGCATTGTAAGTGTCTCAAACCTAATCTGGAAGGCGCACCAGAGGAGTCAGACTGAAGTTCAATGTACATGAGTTTTTGGTGCGGTTTATGTTTTTGAAGGGATTTTATTCATGGCAGCAGTCTCTCTCACTAAAGAAGGAACTAGCTAACATTTCTCTAGTGGATTAATTTGGAAGGCAATATCATCTCTGATCCACTTTATAGGCTTTAAAAAATGACCTGCAGTTGTAGGATTTCCCCAGCTGTACGACTGAAGAAGTGATTTCACCATCAAGTTCTCCAAGTCTTGGGACATTAGAGATATTAGAACACAGAAGATATCCACAAAGCACATCCCTGTATTGAGAGGTTAAATAGACATTCATTCAGAACAAAAAACATCAAATAAAAATTGTTTACACTTATTAAAAAATTAAAGCAGTTGTCAAGTCTTTTGTTTTTTCACATGTGCTAGTAACTGACACATAGCCTACCAGTATGGCAGACCACTACATATTTCTTCTTTGCATATGTAAGGGTATGTCTACACTACCACCCTAGTTTGAACTAGGGTGGTAATGTAGGCAACCGGAGTTGCAAATGAAGGCCAGGATTTGAATTTCCTGGGCTTCATTTGCATAAAGCCGGGCGCTGCCATTTTTAAATGTCTGCTAGTGCGGACTCTGTGCCGCACGGCTACACACGGCACGGACTAGGTAGTTCGGACTAAGCTTCCTATTCCGAACTACCGTTACTCCTCGTGAAGCCTAGTCCGAACTACCTAGTCCGTGCCGTGTGTAGCCGCGCGGCACGGAGTCCAAAGTGGGTACAATCAGAATGGTGGCATTTTACACCAATTTTTCCCAGATGTAAATTACGTTTCAGAGTTCCAGAATGTCTACACTGCAGCTGGGTGATGTAATTTCCATTGTGGGTACACAGATTGTGCTAGCTCAGTTCCAGATAACACATTAAACTAACAGCACAGGCAGCAGCTTGGGCTGGCCACCCCAGCTCAGACCGAGGTGGGTGGGTGGGCTTAGATTCATGTATCTACCTCAAGCTGCCACTGGAGTTGCTATGGCCACAGTGCTGTTTTCAGTGCACTAGCTTGAGCTGAACAGGTGTGAGTGTGTCGATCTATGATGGGAATTAAGGCCCAGCTGTAGTACAGACACACTCTTAGAGCAAAGTGTATGAGTGATATTACATGATGCATGTCAGAGCCTCCAAGCAGTGAGGGAGGCAGAGAACGAATGGCTATAACAGACCCTAAAACTTCCCGGATTCTGTGCTGGTGTGACGGCCAAAATGGCCCTGGCATAAATTTGGCTGATCTGAGAGCTGTTCTGGTACAGCCCCTCCCACCCGCCTCCCCCAGACTTCTAATGGGCAGCTGCTCCACAGTCTGTTGCAATTGAGAATCCATGAAGTTGATGCAGACTATAGGGACTCTCCTTCCATCCCTGTCCCCATTCCTGGGGCTTGAGTTGTAGTGATCCTTAGAAAACAGTTGTCTTCTTCAGTTCCTGTGCCAGGGTGAATCCTCCTCCAGCCAGATCCAGGGCTTTTAGAGCCTGTTCATGACAGGGGAGGGATGGACCAAGGGCAACAATCTCACATAAGCTGCTTTCCAGAGTACATGAACTTACTGTTTGTTGCACTGTATCCAAGTGTCCTTGCCCCTTCCACAGTTACCTTTCTCAGTCCCTTCAATATTCAGTTTCTCATAGCAGTATCTGTCAGCAGCTGTCACTTCTAAAAACAGAAACGATTTTCTTCAAATAAGATTATGCAACATGTTAAAAGCCTGGTGCACATTTAATGTTAGACATTAGATCACAGATTAAATAAATCAAAAAATATCTTCTATTTTATTTCAGGGATTTGGCTCTAATGATCTCTCCAAATATTTCTATATTCCAGACCTTGTTTATAAGTGAAGACCAGTTTTCAAGAAAAAACAATGTTTTTTTATTATGGACGGATTGAGATTGTAACGTGTGTATGGATAAATCTTGAGTTATAACAGCATTAGATTATAAAGCCAAATACTTGCCAGGAATCCTGGATCTCTTCACTTATAAATTAATAAATAAAGGAAGAACCAGTTCAGACAATAACTCCTCCAAAACTTTGGCCTAATACTCAAACCTAGTTTTTTTAAAAAATACAGCTAATTTCTCATCTTTTCCTGTATTATTTTTCCTTTTAATGTACCTAAATATTTTCAGCTTCTATCAGGCACCAGTAGTTTAAGTGCCTGAGATACAAGGCAAGCTGTTCTCTTTCGTTCTGTCCCAAGCAGCAGGAGGTACTAGATACTTTATGACATAGCTGCTCTCAGAAGACTACCAGCCCAATTATTCAAGACCCAACACGTTCTTTGGATAAGCTTTATAAAAGCATCTGAACTTTCTGAGTAGAAAGCAAAACCAAACTTAATCTCTCAACTCAGAGTTGCTGATTAGAATTTGTATTGTTTTGCTTCATCTCCAAAGAAAGCTGAAGTTTCTGGCTGAAATCAGTTAGCTTCTTCCAGCACCAAGAGATATTCAAGGCTAAAGCACCCTTCATTTGTACTAGAACAGCACAGAGCAGTGAATATACTTGTCCACGACATAGCAGGCACTGTGAATGACCTGTTGCTGAAGACATTTCCCACCACATTAGTATCAGCAGTAATGGTTGTGCACGAGTGCCTAGGGCTACGTCTAGACTGCATCCCTCTGTCGACAGAGGGATGCAAATGAAGCACATCAAAATTGCTAACGAAGCAGGGATTTAAATATCCCGCACCTCATTAGCATAAACATGGCTGCCGCTTTTTTCTGAAACGGAGTTTATTCGAAAAAAATAACAGCAGTCTAGACGTGGATCTGTCGAATATAAAGCCTTTTCTGACAGATCCTATATTCCTCAAAAAATGAGGTTTACAAGATCTGTCAAAAAATGCTTTATTTTCAACAGATCCACGTCTAGACTGCTGTTTTTTCAAAAAAACTGTGTTTCGAAAAAAGTGGCGGCCATGTTTATGCTAATGAGGCACAGGATATTTAAATCCCTGCATCATTAGCTATTTCGATGTGCCTAATCTACATCTCTCTGTCGAAAGAAAGGTATAATCTAGACACACCCTAGGAATCTTAGTCATGCACCAGGACCTCACTGTGTTAGGTGCTGTACAAACAAATAACAGATAGAGCTGCTGCCCCAAAAGCCAACAATCTAAGGTTATGTCTTCACTACCACTTATGCTGGCAAAACATATGTTGCTCAGGGGGTTGAAAAAACACACCCCAAGTGGAAATGGTTTAATTATGGTGATGGAGAGCTCTCCCTCATCGGCATAGAGAGACTCCACAATGGATCTCACAGCAGTGCAGCTGCATTGGTATCGCTAGGCTATTGTAAGCTCTCTAGGGTCGATATAGCCTAAATTGAATCTATTTTTCTACATGTTGTCATGTTCAACACACACAGTTTCATTTCTAACTGGATGTGTGATTTTAAACAAGTTTCATTAAACTGGTGGGTACAGTTCTATGTCAGGTCTAAGTTAAATGAATATAAACCAGGTGAAAACAGGCAAAGGAGTGTTCATACAAAATTCCGCAGCTTTAACTATATTGATAAGCTCTACATCAGACATGAACCGGACCTCTGGCTATCATCTTTTTTTTGAGCCATAGTTTCAAACACTTTCCTAACTGCTAACTAAAGAGAGGTAAACCAGTCAGTGTGAAGAAACTGACCACCATGACAGTCTAGTGGCAGCATAATAGAGAGGTTCTGGACTTGCCCTAGCCTCCCAGGGCTAGCTAGGGCCAGGAACATAGCAGAAGCAATATGTTCAATCCCTTGAGCGAAGAAACTCTTAAGTGATTTGCTCTATTAATGCAGAGATCAACAACAGTGGTCACAGCAAAGCATCAAGCCAAGAATTCATTGGCTGGAGACGTTGTTATGTAGAAGGCCAGGGACAGAAGTAAAGTGGGGGAAGGAAGATAGAGAATTGCACAGCAACTGTCCACAATCTTTCACAAAAAAGAGAAGAATCATCCCAAAAGTGGATTCAGACAAAAACCAAAAACCACAGGGAAAAGTTCAGAAGGGGATTCCTCTTTTACATATGGAACCCAGTCTCACAATAAGTACATAGCTGCAGCTAAATTTTGACCGATTTTAATTATTCCAGGTAGGTGTCTATAAGAGATTTGAATCTTTAGAGCTATATCAATGAAAATCTATTTAGAAACAATAATATTTTCTTACTTTCACCCCAGATGTATTTACACTGCCGATCCCTGGTTTTACATCTTCCTCCAAAACAAATACCCTAAAGAGACAGAAGACAGACAAAACAATTTTTTTCTTCACATTTTCACAACTGGGTCAAAGATTCCCCCTGACTTCAAAGGATCTCAGATCAGAACCTATAGGAATATGTTTTCCCAGCTATAAAAAATAAATCCAAATTATAATTACCTGTTTGTTATCACATGAATACCCATCCATTTTGTGAATATTGGGAGAACACTATAAAAAGAGAAAATAACCACTTGATAATCCAAATAATGAGGAGGCTATACAAACAATTTCTAAATCTAAAGCTATCAGTAGCATTTCAAAATTTCTTCCAGTATGATTTTTTCATAAACAAAGTAATTTTATACAACTTTTAAACACTTACAATACTAGTACAATAATTTTCATACTGACTGAGATTGTACATGCATTTACTTGTTCCCTTTTTGTCAACCTATTTTAAAATGTTACCTGGCTAGAGTTTCCTGTGCAGTTTTCTTGAATATCACAATCATTTACTGCATCTCGGCACACAACTCCTTTAGATTCAAACTGAAATAAGTTTGGAAAATTGCTTTATTAGTATTTCTATACCCAGCTTTTTCATCCAATAATCATTTCAAAAATTTTAACCAGACTCAAACTTTGCAACTGTTTTGGAGAAGCAGTTTTGATAAACATTTCTGCATCATTGCCAAAAAGCCTCAAGACATGAAGAAATGGTGAAATATGCCACAAGAGGGGCCTGTTAGTGCTGTATATTCTGCTTGCCAATCAAGCACCACTATTTCTGATTCAGTTGCATCACCCATTAAGGACATGCCTCACGTCCACCTCAGAGGCCTCAGTTTTTCCCAGCTGGTCTACTACTCTGTGCACCCCAGTTCACTTTTTTAATTTGTGCTCTCTTTCTGCAAAATTGTATATAAGATTTGCTGTGCTACTGTGTTCTAGATCCTCATATGGTGTAATCAGTGTAGCTTCATTGACTTCAGTGTAGCTAAATTCATTAACATGAATGGAAATTTTTTTCTGACACCTGGTTTTTCCAGCTGTGGACAAAACTGATATGATAGATAAATAGGGCGACATTTTTAAGATGCCTAAGTGATGTAGGTGCCTAAAGGTTTGTGTACAGCACAAACTATGCAATTCGATTATTTTGAAATAATTTCAAAATAACCAACAACGTATTCCAACTTCTGTAAACCTAATTCTATGAAGAATAATGCCTATTCTGAAATAGCCATTTCAAAATAAGGCATGTGTAGACGCTCCACTTCTGCTATTTTGAAATAACACCTCATCAGGACCATTCTAAGTTATTCCTCCTGGGGCGCTAAATCGAGATAGCATAGCTACATTGGGGAAGCCTGCCTCGGACTAATTTTACACTTCCCTGTAGTGTAGATGTGCTTTTTTGGAATAAGCCAGGGTGACTGACCCTTTCAGAGGAGTGAGGACCAATGGATTGGTGGTTACCTGCTACTCACTTAGCCTTAAGGGAAAGCAACTGGGCCTTATAATTGGCAGCTATGACAGGAAACAGGGAGGAGAGAAGAAAGTTGTTGAGCCTAGGAAGAGATATCAAGGTCCTGGCTAGACAAGACGTTGGTCTTCAGAAAAGATCCCTGAAGAAGTACTATCTGGGGAAGGGTGCCAGGGTACATAATATCCTTAGGGAATCCACCTTCCTGAGAGGCGGTAATTAGTTTGATGGAAGAAACCTGAGCACTGTCTACATCAGGGCATAGGCCAGCTTAGCTACATAGCACATGTGTGTGGATTTTTCAGAGCCCTAAGCGACATAACTGGGTTGTCCTGACTCTTTAGTCCAGACAGAGCTTATGGAAGTTTAAGCTTGTTTAATTTGTAAATCCTCCTGGCTTCTTAATATGGGACTTGCCCCAGAGCCAATTTAATACAATGCAAGTCTTTTTAATTAATTAATTCACTGGGCTTTGGACCAGACCGGTGTAAGTTAAAGTAACAGCAGGCCTCCTTTAACCTACATATCCTAACACCTTACAGCTAGTTGCTTTTTTCATTACATTCTTCTGTGACCCTCTGTTCTAAAATGTTTCCCAACAGAAACTCCCTCTGATTCAGAAAGGCAAATTCAGAAGTGATGTGTAAGTTACATGGTGCATGCATCTGAACATGTAAATGTAAATGAGTTCAGAGGGAGTCCAAACTGATTTGGACTGGTTTGGGATTGAAATAAGATTTAAATTAGGCTAGACTTAGATTCACCTCTGACTCTGGCCCACAATCCCTGCCCCAAATATCTTACAATCTAAAAGACAAAGATCAGAGCTAGATTAACCAATTGTTGATGAGTTTCAAGGGTCAGAGTTTCAGAAAGGGAGATCCAAGGTCTGAGAGCAAAAATGCATGTGCAATTGTGCCTATAAACACCTGACCTCATTAACTCTCCAGAAATGACAGCGCAAGTGGTTTTAAATAATCATACTTACCTGACACTTCCTACAGCAAAGCCCATTGCTGCACTGTGAGCCTGCAGTCAGGGTGCATGCATGACAGCAATCTCCACCTTCAATGGCACATTCCTGGAGAGCAGACACGTGTGAAATGTTACAGAAAAAAGCCCATGTCTCCAAAAGCTCCATTATTGTCACCAGGTGCTTTTAAACTCGAGTAGATTTCAACCAGGCTCTGTGAGAAGCTGAATATATACTATACGCATGCCAATAAAACCTCAGAATTTTCACATAGTGAAGTGTGAGATAACATAACTTAACCTGTATATAAAATAGGACATAACTGTAATAACTGTGTGGTATCTGTTGCGGTGACAACTGTTTAATGGTGACAACTGTAAATCTTGATATATTAATACCCATTTCCCAAATATTAAAAATAATCCTTCAGGGCCCCAGAGATTTTAGTCTGGACCGCTCTCATTAATATCAATGGGAATTGTGGGTGTCAATGATTCCTGGACCAATACCTGAGGCTGTAGTTACTGATCCAAAACACATTGCACTTACTGCAGTAGTACCACAGTCACACTCTTCTCCATCTTCAACAAAACCATTGCCACATTCTGGAGGATCTAGAAGCTGTAGTGCAAAAAATTAAGAAAAACAAGATGCTACAAATTTTTCCCAAGATCCCAAGTGAATTTCTCAATTGTTAACCAAGTGAATTTCTCAATTGTTAACTATGTACAATTTGTTCAATGTGACTTTAAATATATTTAATTTAATTTACTCACAAGATAACATTTGCATTGTTTAGAGAGAGGGGATCTTAATAGGCTGATCTTGATCTTAATATCAACCTTCAAATGGAGTGCTGAAGGATAATGTACCCTGAAATATGTGGTTTTATTTCCCACATGTTTCTTGCAGAGGGGACTGTATTCCCCCTTCCTTGCTAAAAGAAAGCATGCACCTCTGAAAGATTTGTGAATTAATAAACATTACTTTAAAAAAAACTGTTTTATTTTAAAAGATTTTGGATACAATATTTTTATCACAACTTGATCACTCTAGCTTCTACTTCTTTCTTTCACATTTTCATATTGTATAAAAGAAAAATCTAAATGCTGCTAATCTATTGTGCTAAGGGATACAAAAATTTCTACTAAAGTATTTTGTGAATTAGCATAATTAGTAAACAAAACCATGGTGAGTAAAATCGCTTTGTTGCAAAAAAGAATCCACCTAATGAAGGGATTTAATAATCAAAATTTCTCATAATCTGTGGTGAAATATGAAAAAGCAGATATGGAAAAGGAAGGATACAGGTGTACAAAAACAAAAAATCATTACATCGTATCAAAAAACTAAACAGCTCTGACTCTCCTTTGCTTTAATAAGAATATCTGTTTAAAAAAAACACATAACATTTTGCAGAGGTATTCTCTTTTATTATCATCCAAATGAGAAAATAGCATTTAATGTGTGAGCCTCATGAGATGATTTTCACTCGGTGATGAGAGAAAAAGCAAATTCATTCTTGTTTACTCAATAAAAGCAGTTCTCTCATAATGAGAAATCTACAAACCTGCAACCATAAACCATCCAAGTGAAGAGCGATGCCTCCCTCTAGTGCTTACTGCAATTCAGCAGCTGTGCAATTGGTCACAACATTTACTCTCTTCCTCCAGCTACTGCAGAAATAAAAATCCCACTTGGAAATTGCTATTTCCTTTTACATTTTTGTGACAATCGAAGCTGCCAATTTAGCCTGTCTGCATGGTTCCCCACTAGTCCAAGAATTAGCATTGTAGGTGACAGCATCTGTTATAAACCAAAGATTCAAGATTCCCATCCTGACTATCTTGAAATTTGGCTGCTGCTGCTACACACAAAGCCGGTGTTCACCAACCAACCTATTGCAGAAGCCACCGTCCTAAATGTACTGACTCTTTTGCTAGTTGTTTCTTTAGCTCTAACTTATATTGATTTCCCTTTAAATTGTTAACAGCACTATTGTTTCCATGTTATATCATTTGTATTTTTCACCTGGATTTAAGTGTTTAGTGCCATAATGTTCCCACTGCTGCATCTGTTGATAGAGGGATAAATACAGACACAGAAAGGAAGGATGCCATTTCCAGGTAATGTACATCACCTCTCTCCCAGCTGTGCAAACATCCCTTTGTGGGGATCTCAAAGTTCCTGGTCTCAATTTGGGAGCGGTAGGCTAGGTACAGGATTGCTCCCTGTCCTGCTATCCTTTTTCTCCTCCTTCTAGTTTAAGGAGCCTTAGTTTAGCAAGGTATTTTAAGCATGTGTGCAACTTAAAGCAAGTAAGCCTTGACTACATACTTACTTAAAGCTATACAAATGCTTGCATATTAAATCAGAGCCAGTGTAGTTATGCCAATGCAGAACGTCTCACTGAGAATTTACCATCTTTCCTTCTTTGTAGTCTGATGTCTCCAGTGGCGGGAACCTGTGTGGCCAGCGGCAGGCCTGACAACTCAATTCCCACAGAACATTCAAGTTACACCCAGAGATTAATTTGATCCACTGAATACTATCCCTCTCCATCCTCTTGGCCCACCTTATGCTCTGTCTCTAAATTTTCAAGCAGTATTTTAAAAGGTATAGTTGCAAAACAACTTGTTGCCAAATAGCAGGAGGTCAGAGAAGTAGTCTCTTCGAGAATTGATGGCAAAGACATAATTATTTCAGAAGTGGTTGGTTTATTAATCTTCCCCTAGGGTCCAAATATATTATCTTTTCTTTTTCCAGTAATAAGAATATACCATAGACACTACTAGTCCCTGGAGTTTGCAGGGTAGCTTGCTGCCGTTGTACCAAGCCATCAGACTAGCTCTGCAAGCTAAATCTTAAAAGCAGATGTAAAGGTGAAACAAAAGCAGGTGTAAAGGTGAAACAAAATCCACACTGACAGATATTACACCAAAGTGATGAAGAACTACAGCTATATTGAATGTTTGCAAAGAAATCCAAAGCCTCATTAAATTAATTTGGTCTCATGTTCCATTTCAAATGCCAACCTTAGTTCATGCAAATCTTCAGAGCAGAACTGAGTGACTGGTGTTTTTTCCTCAAAACCTGGTGAAACTTTGTGCTTTTACAATGGGTTTTGTGGTCTGCACCTCTCAAGCAAATGTTAGGGGACGCTGGGGAACATGAAGCCACATGCATAACATTTTTGCCAAGCTGTAATTGGAAAATCTGGAAAGGGTATAGGGCTGGAAATCTAAAGTCACAAGTATTTTCTTGATATGACTCAGCTCTTCCAGTTTCAGCTGGATCATAAATATCACAGCAACAACTTTCCTTGGAGTATTTTCTTTATCATCATTTTGTGTCCTGCCCGAATACAGGGAGAGTAAAAAGATAATTTGTTTGAATGTATCCTGAACCTTTACAAAACTTTAGCAGTGTAATAGTTAAATTCAATAAAAACAGAATCTCTTGAGGATTACTTTATTGAACTGCAGAACACATCTCTATCCTCAGTAGATGTTTACTATATGAACAAGACACCATCTTCTCCTGACTGTCCTGCACAGTAACCCCGAAGTGGATTGAAGAATAGTCTTAGGGTACGTCTACACTAGCCCCCTAGATCGATCTAGGGAGGCTAATGAGGGCAACCAGAATTGCAAATCAAGCCCAGGATTTAAATATCCCGCGCTTGATTTGCATGTTCCCGGCGGTCACCATTTTAGAAATTGACTAGCCTAAAGTAACTGCCCGCGTCCACCGGCGGCTCGTGATCCTAGGCGAGCTAGGCAGCTGCCTAGGGCGCCATTGGCCCGGGCACCTGATGATGATATCACAGCCATTGACGGCTGTGCAGGCAGGGGCGCCGATTGCACCGCCCCGCCTAGGGTGCCAGCTGCTGCAGCCAGCCTCAGGCTGCACCTGCTCGAGTCTACATGCGGCAGTGAAACGGGCTTCCGATTTAAAGCCCTAAATCGAATTAGGTGGTATTCCTCCTGCAATGAGGCAGTTACTTCGGGCTAGTCAATTTCTAAAATGGCGACTGGCTGGGAACATGCAAATCAAGCGTGGGCTTGATTTAAATCCTGGGCTTGATTTGCAATTCCGGTCGCCCTCATTAGCCTCCCTAGATCGATCTAGAGGGCTAGTGTAGACATACCCTTAGTTAGATTGATTCCAGGATGGTCTTAACAAAGTGAGTGATCAGTATTGAATCAAACCAATAATGCTGATGTAGTGTTCCCTTATCTTGCATGACCACTCAACAACTGCCAGCTTCTTCAACAGGACAAAAAGAACAAAACAACCACCAAAATCCCCACACCATTAGTTATAAAAATACAGGATCTAATGTTATTATTCAGTGCTATACTAAAGATTTATTCTGCTGTATGTGAGGAAGAACTTTGCTCTTTAAAAAAAATGCTGGAAGAATCTGTACAAGATATTGAAAACATAAAGATTACATGATGTGTGTATCTTGTGCTGACCCCTTTGCACAAGATGAATTTCACCCTCTGAGCCTTGGCCAGAAAGGGTAGCTTCCTTCTTCCAAGAGTTCTAGCAGCAAAAAAATGTATTTATAAGATTGTGGACAGGTGAGAAGTATGATATACCTTGACCAATCTTCCCTTTCTTAATATTAAGTTAATTACCTTGGATGGCTTATTGAAGAGGCAAGCACCACCTCCGTTGTTTAAAAATTCATGATACTCCTCAATATCACACTTGGAAAACTTGCTTGGAAGATAATAACTACAAAGAAATAGAGCAGTTGGTTATTTATTTCTCAACTCACTTTTAACCATTACACAATATTCTATCTGCTTCCAAAATATGGGAGGAACATATTCTGGGAAAGAAATCGCTAGGGTACTTAGTTGAGATCCATGCGATCTGTTTGCAAACTAATTTGTAAATCAATGATTCCATTTTAACTTGTAAGCCTTTTTGGCAATATTAAGCTGTCTTTTAACAGTGAGAAGAGAAACATATTCAAGAGATGAGACCAAATGCTGCAAACACTTGCTACAAAGCATAGAGCTTATTAATATGCAGGTTCCATTTGAAGTTTTTGTGGGATCAGATTTTTATTTGAAGGCCTATATACTTTAAGCCATCAATCAACAGGGTCGTCAGAAAATTATTCATAGATGGAAATAGAGTTTTTTTGGCCTATATGATGTGATACATTATACTACCATCTTATCACGTACTTTTAACAAAAATTTAAAATGACATGTAGTCCTGTGGCATCTTAGATACTAACAAAAATATATATAGTATCATGAGCTTTCATGGGCAAAACCTATTCCTTCAGATGAGCATGAGTGGACACTAGTTTATGGGAAAGGGATAGCTCAGTGGTTTGAGCATTGGCCTGCTAAACCCAGGTTTATGAGTTCACTCCTTGAAGGGGCCATTTAGGGATCTGGGGCAAATCTGTTAAGGATGGCACTTGGTCCTGCCATAATCACAGAGGACTGGACTCAATGACCTCCCAAGGTCCCTTCCAGCTCTATGAGATAGGTATATCCCCATAGAGAGAGAGAGCAGATAAAATTCACCCCAGTACAGAGAGGATCTATGTGAAGTCTTATGCACCAATCAAGATACATAGCTACACATATTCCAAGTGCAAAAGGGGAGCATACTGTGATCATCTTGTCTTACCTCCTGCATAACACAGGCTGTGGGTAAGCATGGTTAAGTTGTGCAGAAGATCTTACACAGAGGTATGAATTCTCCCTAAGGTGACTTAAGAGATCGCTTTATTTAGGCCCAATTTCACAAAAGTGCTGTGCAATTCATTGTGACATTGGCACATGCTTTCCTGATTCGGGGCAAATATTTACACAGCAGTGGATAAAAACACTAACAAAAGTACTATTAAAAACAAGCCTGCATTGACTTTAGGTTTCCAGCCCACTATCCTTTCCAGATGTCCTTGCAGTTTATGTATTCTTTGGCAAGGTGGTCTGGTGCCAAGATAAGGAAACATGTTCCATCTATCGCCTCGCCCCAGTTAGGGAACCCTATCACAGCAAAACTATCCACTATGTCCTGCATATTGTCCAGATTCACTACTTTTCTAAGCAGAACTTTGATTGCCCTGGCTATCTCAATCATAGCAGCCTCCATAAAAGATTTACTCCATATTGGTTCCCTATGGATTGGTAGTAGTCTGGCTTTTCAAGTGTCCATGGGGCAATCAGTACTTGTTTCTCAACTGTCAGAGCTGGTCTCACTCTGGTATCACTGTGCTTCAGGGATGGGGAAAGCTTGGTGCACAGTTCCAAAAATGTGCCCTTACACACGCAAAAGTAATGCACCCTTACTCATCATCCAGGAGCTACATAACTATAAACTCCCACCACTCAGGTCTAGTTTCTTTGGCTCAGAAGCAGCGTTCAGCTGTGTCAAAATGTATGAATTGCTCCATTCCATGGCTTCCAGCAAGCTTATATTTGTGTGTGTGGCATCACATTGCTCCATGCAGTGATTAGCTTAGGCTCTGTAAATACCACAGGATAATGTGATATGTTTGCAATATACACAACAGCATGCAGCTGTGTGGGATCCATTCTTGCCATTCTTTGTTGTGAGCACAGGCCACCCAAGCTTAGGAAAAAAAGGCACAAAAAGGCTTGTTTGCTGTTGACTTCAGGAAGGGGTGGGGAAGCAAGTGCCTCTTGGGAGGCTGATGACAGTCACCCATAACCACCTGCAGCAATGTTTTTTATCCCATAAGGCATTAGAACCCTAGCCCATAATTAAAATCAGCTGCAGGTGATTACCCACAATGCATCACTCCTTATGAAGCTGCAAGGCTGGCAGTGAGGATGTGCTCTGTTTACCACTGCCACCTACTGGGGAGAGGCAGCATTGCATTTGTTAAATTGGATGCTCAAAGTCAAATAAAATAAAATAAAACTGATTTTGTAGTGTAGATCCATCCTAATTTTATGTAAATCAGAAATGTGTCTATTTTTCTCTAGCAGTACTATCAACATGTGCAGCTAGAGTTGCTGCCCCTAAATCATGTACAACTTTTTCAGATGCTCAGGCTCAACCATGAAAGATATAATATTTGCTGATTCATTTGCTTTATGTCATTACATGGAAATTCCTATAAAAATGTCTTACCCAGTGTCTCCCATTATACATCCAGACCACGTGTCCTCACATTTACACTCACCTAAGAACAAAAAAAGTAAAATTCACTGAGTCTGACAATGTTAAAATCTCTGCAGAACATACACTATGTTTATCATCTTAAAAAGAACAGTGAAAACACTACATCCCTAATTTCTTCAAAATAACATACATGGCAAGAAACATTTACTTTTTTCACTATGCACAGGACTCAAAGCTACATGTAGTAAATCAATTAAGGAATTCATCTGCAAACAAACACCTGGAAGATGATAGGTGACAGCCAGCATGGATTTGTAAAGAACAAATCATGTCAAACCAATCTGATAGCTTTCTTTGATAGGATAACAAGTTTTGTAGATAAGGGAGAAGCAGTGGACATGGTATTCCTAGACTTTATTAAGGCATTTGATACGGTCTCTCATGATCTTCTTATCAATAAATTAGGCAAATACAATTTAGATAGGGCTACTATAACTGGCTGGATAACCGTTCTCAGTGAGTAGTTATTAATGGTTCACAATCCTGCTGGAAGGGCATAACAAGTGGGGTTCCACAGGGGTCTGTTTTGGGACCGGCTCTGTTCAATATTTTCATCAATGATTTGGATATTGGCATAGAGAGTATGCTTATTAAATCTGCAGATGATACCAAGCTGGGAGAGGGTTACAACTGCCTTGGAGGATAGAGTCATAATTCAAAATGATCTAGACAAATTGGAGGTATGGTCTGAGGTAAATAGGATGAAGTTTAATAAGGACAAATGCAAAGTACTCCACTTAGGAAGGAACAAACAGAATGGGAAGCGACTATCTAGGAAGGAGTACTACAGAAAGGGATCTAGAGTCATAGTGGACCACAAGCTAAATATGCGTCAACAGGGTGACACTTGAAAAAAAAGCAAACATGATTCTGGGATGCATTAACAGGAGTGCTGTGAGCAAGACACAAGAAGTCATTCTTCTGCTCTTCTCTGTGCTGATAAGGCCTCAATTGAAGTATTGTGTCCAGTTTTGGGCACCATATTTCAAGAAAGATGTGGAGAAATTGGAGAAGGTCCAGAGAAGAGCAACAAGAATGATTAAAGGTCTAGAGAACATGACCTATGAAGGAAGACTGAAAGTATTGGGCTCAATTAGTTTGGAAAGGAGAACACTAAGAGGGGACATGATAGTGGTTTTCAGGTATCTAAAAGGGTGTCATAAGGAGGAGGGAGAAAAATTGTTCTCCTTGGCTTCTGAGGATAAGACAAGAAGCAATGGACTTAAACCGCAGCAAGGGAGGTTTAGGCTGGACATTAGGAAAAACTTCGTAACTGTCAGGGTGGTTAAAAACTGGAATAAGTTGCCTAGGGAGATTGTGGAATCCCTATCTTTGGAAATATTTAAGAGCAGGTTAGACAGACATCTATCAGGTATGGTCTAAATGGTAATGGGTCCTGCCATGAGGGCAGGGGACTGGACTCAATGACCTCTCAAAGTCCCTTCCAATTCTAGTGTTCTGTGATTCTACACATTGGATAAACTTTCTTCCATAAAAACACGTTACTCTGTAATCTTGACAATCGTAGAAAAAAAATTATTGCTTTCCATTTCATGTTTTCCAGTGAAATCAAGAGGAAAGTCCTCCACTATATAAAGAGCTTCACTTGAAAGAAGGAAAAGCAAAGAAAAAATATATATATACACACAAACTTACCAGTTAGCAGTTTTCTTTTATCTGAGAAAATGCCAAGATTGTGGCCTAATGACTGTGCCAATGTCACTGAAAGTAAGTCTGCCTTTCCAAACTGAAATAAACAAATCAGGATGCAAACAATCATCATTTTGACACAAGAATCTTAAAATATAAACACACCTTTTATACCTTTTAAAATAAGATTTTTAAGGCAAAAGCAGATCAATGGATTTATGGCTCTTACTTCAGTGAAGACCTATTAAATGCAGCTGGATAATGGACCAGCATTCAGTGAGACTAAACTCACACTTAAGAATAGGCTAGGTAAGATTTTGTGTGAAGAGAAAATTTCAGATTCTAGTTTGGAAATTTGGCTGAACCGAAACTCAAAATTTTTCCATTTGCCTTTTAACATTATCCTTTGTTTGAACATTCTTTCATGGGTCTTCATTAATATTCTGTATCGATCATGCAACAGGAAGACATTTTGACAAAAAGGTGTGTGAGACACAAACACTATGTCTACACATCAATTTTCGCTGGTATGAATATTCACACTTACTTCATTCACACCTCCACCTTTCAGTAGTGAACAAATTCCACCAATGTAGGCTGCTCCGCTTCGACTGCTTTGAAATTGACTTCCCCTTTAAAAAACAAAACAAAATGAAAAAGTTTACTTATTATGTTAAGCAATCCTTCTATTTACATCTCTTATTTCCAAATGCCAGATGCAGTTACTGTGTTGCTCACTGCTCACAAACAGAATACAGGGCTGTGAAAACCAAAGAATCTTTCACAATTCTTTCAAGGAAATCTTTCCCTAAACAGGGAAGGAGAAATAACATCTGTTTTCATGCACTGGCAAATTCTTTGAGGATGAAACTCTCCTATAGTTTCATAAAGTTGAAGGCCAGAAGGAGTCATAACATTATCTACTTTGACGAAGTGGGTCTTTGCCCACGAAAGCTTATGCTCCAATAAATCTGTCAGTCTATAAGGTACCATCGGACTCCTCATCACTTTTGCAGATCTAGACTAACACGGCTACCCCTCTGATACTTATTATCTACTCTGACCTACTATATTAAATTTCAACCAAATACCCCTATATTGAGCCTAATCACTTTAGACCAAAGCATTTCATTCCTCAGAAGATCAAGCTGCCATGAGCCACAGGCAGAGATCAAGGTGCCACCCATGTCCAAAGTCCCTGCAATGGCATTCGCATTTGAAATTGATTAGATGAGACATGTCCAAATGATCCTAGCAGGTGAATCAAGCCCCACGCTATAGAGAAAGGCAACTGTCCACAAGGTCTCTACTACTCCCTGGAGAAAAATTCCTTTATGACTCCTGATCTGGGACTCAAGATAACCCTGAGCATGTAAGCAAGACACATCAGCCAGGCATCATTAGCAAAGGGAATTCTTTGCACCCTCTCAGAGCACTGATCCACCCTGTCTGATGTCCTGTATTCAGTTGTGGCTGACCACACATTCTGCAGGGTAAGATGGAAAAAAACCAAAACCAACCCACAATATATTGGGTCAATTAGGCCTCAGGAGAAAAAAAATCTATCCCGGCTCCTGCAGGTGACTGGCCGAAGCCTTGAGGCATGGTATTTCCCCAAATGAGAGCATGCTGAGGGCTATACAGGCAAAGGCATGTTTCCCTGAACTATGACAGAAGGGAAGGAACAGGAGATTCAAAGATTCACAGGTTCCAAGGCCAGGTGGGGTCAGCACACAACCATCAAGCTCATTCCCTTAATTCCACTATTTGTATCCCTGGTAAAAAGGTGTAATTGTAGGATATGCTATTTCTAGATGATCTAAGAATGTAATGTTCTCACACTATTTTATTATTATTTGTAATTATAGTAACGGCTAGACTCAAGAGGCTCCAATCAAGATTGTGGCTGCACCAAATAAAGTGTCCTACAGCAACAAGAGATCATGCCCCAAAGAGCTTACAATCTGAACAGAGAAGGCAAAGGCTGGAAAAAAATATAGTATTTTATCCAATTACATAGATGGTGAACAGAGGCACAGGAGTAATAAAATCTGGGCCCACTAATATTTATGCACCATGCTTAACTTTACTCATGTAAAGTCAATAGAACTAATTTAGCACATGCCTAACTGTCTATGGGATTGGGCCCTAAGTGACCTGATCAAGGTCACACAAAAAGCTTATGGCGAAGCAGGGAACTGAACCCCAATCCAGTTGCTCACCAAGAGATTGCTCTTTTATCTTAGATTTTATTACATGAATCACACTACCAAAACAATTCAGGGAATTAGAGAAGAGCAGAAAAGCTCCTCCCAGGAATGATATTCAACTTTCAATCCTTGTGGTGCACTTGTCTCTGGACAAGTTTGAGGGAACAGAGAACCTCAGCAGGGCACCCAGGATGTATTGCATCATTGGCTTTTAAGAAGTTCTCCACACTAGTTTCAATGTTCTGCTATAAATGAATAATGTGAGTGGCCCACTGGTAGTGTTCTACTGCAATATAGTGCCATGCAGTATCCATCAGAGCAGCTGTGTTGGTGTGGTAGGTAGTTACACAATACAACAGGAGTTCACAGCACATGCAGTTTGTGCTTAGTATATTGAAACTAGCATGAAAGTTATCTCTAATGATATGATTAGTTACACTGTTCTGCCCTCCCACCTCCCTGTTCCGACACATTAGTGTCAGGTTTACTGTATGCTGCATAACACAATAGAGAGGAGACATGCCAGCCACTAATAATAAAGTGCTCCCCATGGAATGAAAAAATAGTAATAAAATGGCATACAAAGTTACGTACGAAAAAAGGTGAACTGCATCACTTTTCTCTCTGATAAAATCTCTCCTATATTTCATAAACTCACGTAGGGTCACCAATGGGTTTTCAGATATGGTGAACTTGTTATCAGTAGCCCAGGTTTCCATGGCAACCAATACTATCCTGGTGTTAAGTTGTTCTTTATAAATCTAGTAGATTAACAAAATGAACAAATATATTATATCAAATGAAATAGAGGTGCTTCTTTTCCTTTTTTTTTTTGGTAACAGCTTACATTTTGAGGTAATACAATATTTAGTCTGTAATAATGAACATTTTGTTCTGTGAAGCTCACTAACTTTCTTTTTTTAAACAGGAAATAGTACTAGAGATGAAATCCAAAATTTTAGGCCCCATCCTAGTAAGCATTTCTGCATGACCAAAGAGTCTACCAGCAAAGAGCTCCTGGCAGAAGCTGAGCCTGGTTAAGATCTCTCAGTCTCTAAAATCTTTGTTAGAATGAATTGAGAGATTTCATACAAATCTCTAAAGGACCACACAAGAATCCTGGATAGCTCAAAGATTTATATTTGGAAAAATCATGGTTTATCTTTATTTTATAGTATTCAGCATTCCCTACTTACACAAAAGGGCTCTATATGCCTTAACAGATATATGTAACAGGAATTATAACTATTTCCATTATTACAGAATTCTTCAGCAGTGCTGTGAGCAGTGCCTGAGTGGCTTATCAGAAATCATGATGTCACAGATCAAAGGATTTCAATAGTGGGAATACTATTTTTCATTTGCAAATACTGGAAATGTTTCTGGGTAGACTAGCCATCTACTATCAATTTTTAGTCTCAAACAACTACCTATATTTCCCTGCTCCATATAAAATAGTATGAACTCAAATTTCTCAAAGGCTGAACAAAGCATATAATTTCTCTAAAAATTTTAGTGCAAAATTCACATAAATTAAAATCATGTCTAGGTGTGAAAAAACATTTCCTACAATTATCAGCACCATGATCATGTGAATAACAGCATTAGAAAAGCATTTAGTTGAGTGATACTTACTAAATCTGCCATGTTCACCACTGATTTAGCATAGCTGTTTGTGTGGCCAACTGATAATCTATGTTTCTTACACTGAAAAACAAGCACAGACCAGTTACAAATTTATTTCTGCAAATAATTTTGACTGAAAAACATAAAGCAAAAGATGGATCTATTAACAGAAGCTGTATTCAAGCTACTTATCTTTTGTAGTGACTAGAATGTTAAAAAAATCTGTCCAGCAAATTCTTTAGATATGCATATTACCTACTCGCCTTACAATGGTGTGGTGACGATTCGTTAATGAATGTTTAGAAAGTTCTTTAAGATCCTTGGTGATACGTGCTACAGAAATGCAAAGTGTTGTTATTAATTGCTATTATTATTAAACAGTTAACATTTAGATACCAATACAGGTCTTGACAACATAACTGCAGTAGAATTACCTGAAATTGCTTCACAGAAGTTATTCCATTAACACACATAACCACAGCTTCACTTATCTAAATATATTTTCTTGCAGTTATTCTATGCCTTTATTCATACATTTTTATGCATGTAAAGGGCTCTGGAGCCCCAAAAGTTTGAGAACCGCTGATCTATAGCAATAGTCTCATACACTTTGTAAAGATACACAACTGGGTCCCTTACTGCAAAGTACTGTAGTATTACTCTACAAAGTTAAAACAAAAGACAGGACTATGTAGCACTTTAAAGACTAACAAGATGGTTTATTAGGTGATGAGCTTTTGTGGGCCAGACCCACTTTCTCAGATCAAATTGTTGAAGAAAATTGGCATGACCATATATACCAAAGGGCCAAATGATATCCCTTTGGTATATATAGTCATGCCAATTTTCTTCCACAATTTGATCTGAGGAAGTGGGTCTGATCCATGAAAGCTCATCACCTAATAAACCATCTTGTTACTCTTTAAAGTGCTGCATAGTCCTGTCTTTTGTTTCAGCTAGACCAGACTAACAGGGCTACATCTCTATTACTATTCTACAAAGTTAGTATTTCCTACTCAGCACAGCAATCTTCCCAAGTTTTTCCACCTTCTATAAACAAGCCCTTCTATAAACAAGCACTTTATATGTTATGGCACTTAGCTAACACAATGACAAGGATCCTAGAAAAACCTAACGCATATAGCCAAATTTTTCAAAAGAATCTAATGATCTTGGGCCCAATTCTGGATGGCTTAAAAGGACCTCATTTTCAAAAGTCAGGCCCATATATACTGTGTTAATTTGGACATTCAAAATTAGTAGTTACATTTGAAAATAGTGCTGCCAGACATAATATCAAGAACTAGTAGACTGAGGCTTTAAAAACATTGTCCACGTAGCCCATTCAACAACTCTGAAATATCAGAATGTGTCTGGTAGAAGCAATCACTGAAAGGCTCCCATATGTTCCTGTTGACTGCCAAAGCTCTAGCCCTGCCACTTGTCTGGCCCCAGAATACCAAGGAATGGTCTTGATTGAATGGTACTCAGTTTTTATTTTCTTCTTGTCCACAGCAGTAATTAGATCAGCCAAAATTGTATCTCCCTGTTATGTCTTGGAAAAATACATGCAGCTGGCTTCAAAGAGTTCCTGAAGATTTCAGGAAGCTACAAGCCTTCAAGGCCTATTAGAAATTATCCACATTCCTACCCCTCCATCATGCAAAACTGGGAGCCTCCAGACTGCTCATATTTTCAGAATCCTGCTGTGCTATTCTTTGAAGTAGCAGCAGCTGGCATAAGAGGGTGTGGGGAGCAATTGCAATTGGAAGGTTCTAACATTCATATGTCTGCCAGAAACAAGCCAAGACTGTTTCTATGAACAGGAGGCAGAAAAGGAGACTAGAGTCTGAACAAGAGTATTCAGAGCTGGGCTGGTGGAAAAGGAGACCAGAATATTACTGTAAAAATCTGAGTCAGAGAGATGAAAAAGAAGGGCACTCTTAGGAAGGGATGAGAGACAAAGGTGAACATTGGGAAGCTGAAGATCACTATTAATGAAGGCAATGACAGGAAAGAGGAGGTAGATAGGCACAAAGAGAATACAGAAAATAAGGTAAAACCCAGTGGGATAAGACAGTCTCTTCCTATACGGGTAGTGTTGCCTAGGAGTCAGCCTTCAACATCACATGATGTGGTCCTGTAAGATTTTGGAAAGTCTGATATATATACACACCAGGACTTAGGTAAAGAGGAAGTAGCCCCAGATATAAGTAGCATTTGGAAGGAAATCCCATCATGTTTTTTTTTTAAGGGCATGAGTCCAGGAGCCTTGAAGAGTGGACAAGACAAGGCTCTTGTCTCCCCCAGCCAGTCTGGATGAGTTTTAGGAAGGGGACCAGCATATATGCTACTGTCCCCGTTGGAGCCTTAGGACTAACTGGGGAAAGGAGGAGCTAGCTAAGGCCCTGTAACTGGCTTCAACCCAACTCCAAGGAGGAGACCTGGGAAGACTCCTATTTTAAGGAGAAAGAGAATCTAAAAACTCCACGACTTCTTCTCTAGTTGATGTCTGTATTGACTGTCTTGTTCTAATGGCTGGCAGTTTTTCAACTTTGTCATTGACATTTTCCATTTGTTTTTAATTCATTACTGTTTATAATATCTTCTCAGAGAAGCAATGAGGGTGACTGTCAAAAGTTCCGGTCTCAGCTCTGCCATCGATTTACAGTGTGACCTTGGGCAAATCACATGCAGCTTCATTATCAAGGGGTGCTGAGCCTCCACAAGCCCAAGAGAAATAAGAGGCTCTGATGGAGCGTAGTCCCCTCTGAAAATCAGGCTCTTCCTATAATCCCATTTACCTATCTTTGAAACTAAAATAATGATGCTTGCTCACGTTTGCAATGGCCTAGGTCTAGGTAGGAGATCTACACATGAAATGTTTTAGATACATAATAATGACTGATAATTTTTATTAAAGGATTGGAAATAAAATGTATTTTCAGTCCATTTTTGTCCTTTTCAGCAAACACTGATATCGCCCCACAAAAATTTCTCATGGAGATATTTGGTTCATTTCCTTCTTTGTGATCTAGTTATGGGAGCACATCTCTATAAGTGACTGCCGCTAGCAGTTCATCTCAGGTCACTTATTCTTTGTTTTTAGATAAACATCTAACAGGGAAAATTTTATTGGGGTTTGTTTTGGTTTTTAAATTAAATCCATCTCTCCATCACTAATAAATCACTGTAAATTTGTGTGCATTATCAGGCAATAGAAAATTTACGGTAAGTCAACATTACAGCAAGTCAAAAACAAAAAAACAGATGTAAAGCATGTTGTACATGGCTGTTTATTTCCAGCTACCATAAAATACCCTTGGTGTGTTACATCCACCACAGATTATAGAGTCAGAGCAAGGAAACTATCTGTGAATAAAGTTCTATCCATTTATAATTCTCCAGTATTTTGAAGGTTCTCTCCCAGTTCCATGGTCACTGTTTCTACTCTATAGGTATAAATGAGAATATTAAGCAAGGACTACTGCAGAGTCAGTGAGCTCTGGGAACAGCTTGCTTACCCCGGACAGATTTCAACACTGATTTATGATGGCTGAGATATCACTAAGGTGTGGTCTATGCTTCAAAGTCAGATCAACATAACAGCATCATTCAAGCATGCGAAAAAGCCATAGCTATGCTGACCTAAAACCAAGTGTAGCTGTGGCCTAGTCGACAGACAAATGCTTCCGGTGGCGTATGTGCGGCTGCTCGGCAAGATGGACTTCCTATAGTGACACAATGTTCCTATAGTGACACAATATTCCTTTCCATTATTATAGGGAGCACCAATACTACAGCCTACTGCAGCATAGATAAAGCACACAACCTGTGCTGCTGCTGCATAGACATGGCTTAACATAGTATGTACTCAGCTGGCCAGGAATTCAGCAATTATAAGGCACTGCTCTTTGAGGATGGCAAAAACAGGAAAAAGATAAGTTAAAGAGACATATTTGCAATAATCTCCTCTAATTCTAATTGTTTAGATATGCAGCAACATAATTTGTGACCCTTAAAAAGATGCTATGTGCTCAGGGTTAACATAAAATTCATTCTGGGTGCAGGGTGGGGGGGCAAGGCTGGGGCAGGGCCTTGGGGAGAAGGATGCAGGCTCTGGGAAGGAGTTTGTATGGGGGAAGGAGCTCAGGGATGGGGCTGGAGCAGGTGGAAGCTGTGGTGTAGGGTGGAGGGGTTTGGAGTATGTGAAAGGGCTCAGAGCTGGGGCAGGGAGTTGGAGTGTAGGAGGGGTTGGGGATTGTGTGCTCTAGCCAGACAGTGCTTAACTCAGACAGCTCCCAGAGTTGATCACATGTCCAGCTCTTAGGCTCACAGTGGCTCTGTGCACTGCCCCTGACTGCAGGCAAAGATCCTGCAGCTCCCATTGGCCATAGTTCCTGGCCTATGGGAGCCTGGAGCCAGCAGTCAGGATGAGGGTAGTGCAAAGAGATCCTCTAACAACCCCAGTGCCTGGCCAGACATGCCAGTAGCTTCTTGGACCTGCTATATAACATATTCCATAGAATTTCATCTAGTTACTCCTCTATTGACCTGGATCATTTGCATTTGGCTAATCAATAACTTCCAGAAATTGATTCAGTCTTGATTTGAAGACTTTAAAGCATACTCTATACTATGCCTCCTCCCCGTCAATCTAAGCTATGCAATTTCAGCTATACAAATAACATAGCTGAAGTCAATGTAGTGTCTTTCATGTGGTAAGGTTGGTGGGAGCTGATCTCCCATCAACTTCAGCTACTCTTCTCATCCTGGTGGAGTACCAGAGTCAATGGGAGAGTGTTCAGAGCTTGAATTATCACATCTAAGAAGACACAATAAATGGATCACTGATGGATCAATCTCTGGAGCATCAATCCACCATGTAGTAGAAGACAAGCCCTAAGAGACAGAGAATCCACAACTCCCCTAATATTTTTTTCCCAATGGCTAATGATTATCATTGTTAAATTTTTTTTGCCTTAGGCTACCTCTACACTGGCAGCTTCTTGCGCAAGAACTCTTTTGTGGAGGAGTTCTTGTGCAAAAACTCTTCCACAAGAGAGTGTCTACGCTGGCATGTGCTTTTGCACAAGAGCATCCATGCCAGTGTAGATGCTCTCTTGTGCAAGAAAACTCTGATGGCCATTTTAACCATAGGGCTTTCTTGCGCAAGAAATTCATGTTGCCTGTCTACACTGGCCTCTTGCACAAGAACAGTTCCGCAAGACATCTTATTCCTGAGCGGGAGCATCATAGTTCTTGCGCAAGAAGCCCTGATTTTATACAGTAGAATGTCAGTTTACTTGTGCAAGAACATACAGCCAGTGTAGACAGGCAGCAAGTTTTTGCGCAAGAGCGGCCACTTTGGCGCAAGATCGCGCCAGTGTAGACACAGCATTATTTTCTATTTGAACTTGTCTGGCTTTAACATCCAGCTTTTGATTCTTTTTATGTCTCTCTCTGTTAAGATACGAAAGGGCTCTTTAACCTAACAAAGAAAGTGACATGCGTTCTCTTAAAAAAATAAAAAAAAAACACTAGCAAACTGCAGGCTTACAGTACAGGTTGTTTAGTTATTATAGTAAACATAATGTTCAAGAGAGTAAGGAACAAAAATCAGCATGAAGTCAGATATACAGCTGTTCATTCTGTGTCAAAATCTTGTTTTGTACATATTTTAGGTCTAATTATGTTCTCAGTTATGCTGCTGAAAATTAGAAGTAACTTTGCTGGAGTCACACAGTGATAGAAGTGAGATCAGAATCAACCACCCTATCTTTAGGACATAAACTACATTATTGTTTAAGCCTTGAAAGCACATAAGGCAATCATAAATTATCAATGTTTTTCAAATAGTGAAATACACAAGTCTTACCATTAGATGATCATTCACTATCATTAACTCAATATATTTTGTTTCCTTCTCAACTTTACGTGAAATCTGATGAACCTGCAGAAAGATTAATGTACAATAGCTGTTTAAATGGCAACTGGAAATAAATCCTAATTTCTCACATCAGCAAGGATACATCATTTCCCTGTGTTCTTGTCTATTATAAAACCTGCCATTGTGCCACCATTTTTTTTTATTTATAAAACTGACAGCAGTACTACTAAAAATAATTTGTAGGTATGTCAGATCAGCCTGTGTTTCCAAGCTATAAACAGGGACACATCTTTTAGCTACACATATAATCAGGAGATTTTTTGGAGGGTCAATAGGAAAATTATATTTTAAAATGTAGTGTGTTCTCTGCTCCCCATTCCTTCCAAAATACCTGTAAGTCCTACAAAATAAACTTAGACTTTTCTAAAAGAACTCTAGATTTTTTGAGAGTCTAAACAGTGTCTACATCTTTAAAAACTTGCTTAGTACCAGTTGCAAACTCACAGAATTGCTACAAACTCTCAGAATGGCAAATACAAAAAAGCCTTTTTATAAGGTCTTTACAACTTATTCAAATTCTAAATCAACTAGCACTAATACACAGTCAATTAAGTGTCACATTTCCTTCTGGTTTACAAATATTGACAGCCATGTTTCTAAGTGATGCCATTATTTTCCCTGGTCTTGCCATCTTATGTTATTCTTGTTGCTGTAAAACTAGAGCAACTGTTCCTTGTTTACGTAAAGGCAGATAATCCCTCTAGTGCTATTTGATATAAAGTGAATTTCACAAAAGTTATTTACGTGACCCATTTTTTTCATTTGCCTGTTTTCTTTTATGTCAGTGAATATGTGCTTATTATCTCTTTGAGACATTTACTCGTTTTTCATTCAATCCTTGCTTCTTTTCTGGGATGTGATTATGTAAGTATCATGCTCTTGGAGATAAACATGATAGCAGCAGAGTATCACTGCAAGTATATATTTCTCAGTGAATTTAGTGCTCATAAAAGGTCATTTAATACCACCTTCTTCTCACTGGTCTCCTCACTTCTCATCTACCTCCAAATAGCTGCTGCCACTCTCACCTTCTCACTATAAGATAGAATGTACCCATGTCCACACCATACACATTTGTTGCAATAACCTTTGTATATTGCATATATGGTAACCTTCATAAACCAATAATTTAGTAGTCAATATTATCATGATGACGTAGATATGACAACATTGTACACAAAGTTATAAAATTCCACTGTATGGTATTGTTAACACATGTTCCAAACTGAAGTTGGCAAACAGGTCTGTCTCAAAGGAATGTGCTCTGCTTAATTTGCATTTAATCAGTAAACAGAGTCACCAAGCAGGGAGGGGAGACAAAGTCAGCTCAATCAGGTGAGAAAAAGCAATAGGAAATCTCCTTCCCCATAGACCTTTGGCTTCCTGGTTCTCACCTGGAAATGTTTTTAAAAGACATGCTGAAACGATAAAAAGGAGGGGCAAACACATGTCTCTCTCCCTTCCCATTGCTTTCTGAACACCTGAAGCAACAAAGGAAGCCTTCATTGGATTTTGGGAGAAGGGTCCCTGACCTGAGGGTTTAGTCAGTAGATCTGCTGAAAGCATATGTTGAGAAATATTGCTTGAGTCTGACATAGTTTGTTAAGTTAGGCACTAGTAGCATTTTACCTCCATTTTCTTATAACCATTTCTGATTTTTATGCCTTATTACTTGTACTTACTTAAAATCTCTCTCTTTGTAGTGAATAAACTTGTTTTGTTGTTTTATCTAATCCAGTGTGTTTACATTGAAATGTCTGGCTGCAAGTTGTGTGATGATTATTTCTAATAAAGAAATAATGGAGTTCATATAAATTTGTATTGTCCATGAGAGGACAGTACAGGACATACATTTCTGCTGGAAAATCTAAGACTACGAGCAAGCTGGGGACACCCTGAAATATAAGCAAGGCCAGTAAGAGCCAAAGTATGGCTGGCAAGCAGCACACACAGCGATGTGGCTGGGAGTGACTTGCATACTGGAAGTTGTTAGTGAACAATTAAGACTGGAGACTGCAGAAGCAAAACATTGTAAAGGGCATTCCTGGTTAGAAGGCAGTGATGCCACAGCTCCTCATTAATCTGGATTGTATCCTGGTGCATCAAACACTTCCCCTCTTTAAATCCTGCTTTTGAAGTATTTTAATGTTGATGGGTAAAATTTTCAAAAGTACTTCAGTGTCTTAGGGTCCTGAGTCGTATTGACTTTCAGTGAGGCTTGACTGTGAAGTCACCTAGGCACTTTTGAAAATGTGCTTGATGTGTCCTAAATATCTCCACCACTCCAAGCTTTTATCATCACATACTATACTGGTGCACAGTAGTTTGTACATAAGGTGAGTAGTATGTGACTAATTTAGATTCAAGCTTTTTTATACAGGGATCGTGCTCTTTGTATGTCAATCCACAATGAATATTTGAATTACAAAAAGCAGGAATGTTCCCCTCCCCCATCCCCACCCACTCGATAAAGCAAGTATTTCTACAGCTATTCCCTCTGGCTATTCTCCTAGTCCACCATCATCACCTGAGATTTATCCAGAATGATCCTTGGTACACCTCTAATTTTGTTCAAAATCTAGGAAATTAAATGAATGAGCCATCTGGGTCCAACAGAGAAAAGTATATTGATTTCACTGTAACAAACATCAGTAGCTCATGGTTGCTTAGTGTGTAAGAAGAGATTTCTCAGCACTTTCTAGCAATGTTACCGAGATGTTACATACATAACTAAATAAAAACAGTTGCAAAGGCAGTAAGTCTCATGCTAAAACAGCAAGAGTAATAGGATTTTATGTGGCAAGATTCCTTCATTAGTGGCAAACCAACTCTCTTGATATAGCCTTTAGAAATTGTGTGGGCACATACCTGCCTTTTACTCCTTTTGTGTCTTGGCTTTACAACAAACTTCTGTGATGTGGTATTCATTTGCCAGAATTCTAAGTGGAAAACAAAGCCAAATAAATCTAACGTTAAAAAAAGTGCAGTGCTTTGCTTCATAACTTTGGGGCAGCATGAACACAATATGGAAATTTTCGTTCTATCAATCATATCTGATTATGATTTCATTTTTCAGTTTTTCTAGAAAAGGAAACAACATAACACCTACTTTTCCTAACAGAGAAATTATAAAAATTGAGCTATTAATAATGTTGGTCTGTTAATATAGTCATTCTGTGGACTTCATCTTCAGAAGGTGTTACAGGTTGAACCTCTCTGATCTGACACCCGTGGGACCTGACCAGTCCCGAAGGAGGGAATTTGCCTGACCAGAAGAAGTCCCTGGCTACTGGCCCCCCAGACAACTTTCCCTCCCTGCTGCTAGCCCCAGCTGTCCCCCCTGCTGGGCTGCCAGGCTACTGTGACCCCAGAAGCCTGAATTTCCCCAGTCCTAGCCCTGCTATCGGAACTGACGTATCCCTGGCTCGGCCCCACTATCAGGGCTGCCACATCTGCCATGTCTCCAGCCCTGGCCCCGCCATTGGGGCTACCACGTCTCAGGCCCTGCCACTGGGGTTGCCGTAGCCCCTGCTGTCCTACTGAGGCTCCAGCGCTGGTCCCAATCCCAGCCTCTCCGGGCTCCAAGCCACCAGCCCTCTTACCACTGGGGCTTCCAGCCAGGACTCCCTGGTCCAAGAACACCCATGGTCCTGGCCAGACCATGAATGTTGCTGGATGAGGGAGTCCCAGTTTTGAGAGGTCCAACCTGTACTAGTGTCCTAAGACTATATTTCACCAAATACACATAGTGATTTCTATTAATATGGTGCTACCATGAACTGAATCATATGTTCTGGAATGCAGGAAACAGCCACTCTTGCAATGTGGATTCGATTTGATTGCTCTTTGCATTAATCTATGCTTAAGGTGACTATAGTCATAGAGTGATAATCAGGGTCAACAGCCACCATGGGCCCTGAGGCAAGGTGCAAAGGGGGCCCGACACTGCGTCCCTGAAAGGGGTGGAGCCAAGGGCAGAAGGGGCAGGGCTTAGGGCAACCAGCCCTTAGTGCCACCTGGACTGAAGCACTGACCCCTCTCCGCCCCCCCCCCCAGGGTCCAGCCCTCAAAGCTGCACAAAGTAGAAGTTCAAAAGGGCCCAGTGCTCCAGCCACCAATGCTACCGAAGTAACAATGGTGGCAGCCAGGAGTTCTGGGCCCCTTTGAAATGCCAAGCCCTTGTGCAGTTGCCCCCTTTACTCTGCCCCACGCCCATCGGCAGGCCTAGTGATACACATTAGAGTTGAGGGAAATCTTTTGCGATGTTTAGATTCTCCACAGTAAGTATGATATGACCCCCACACTAATCCCACAAAATCTTATTTTTTTTTAAACTTCTAATCATGAGCAGTTTATTCTTTTGCCAAATCCCATTTTGCCAGGTGTTCATAAATCACAGTTATGGGTACAACTAAGCCAAATAAATCACTAGTGTTCACTATTTTTAATATTAACCAGAACTTTACCCTTTTTAATTTTAGATTCGTATGCATTGTTTCAATTGAGTCTGTTACACACAGAAGTCCCTTTCTTTCTCTTGTATCAACAACTGTCACATTCTGGCAGTTTTTGTGTATCCCCTTAATCATTTTTCAGAGAGATATACAGAAGTTCCAGCAATCTCTCTCATATTATATCCTATCCTCTTTAATATCCTTGTTTCCCTTCTCTGTTCTTTCTTTAACTTTTGGAGGCACTAATCATGAAGGGTTGAGAGCTGCTTTCTGTATTCTAAAGTCATTTCAGCAAGGCTGTTAAAGAGGCATATGGGGCTGTGCAAAATTAGGCCCTTCCAACGCACATTCCTTGGCACTCAAGTTTTAGTTAATGAAAATCCCAAACCATCTGCTTTCACATTTGGCCATAAAAATTTTCCAATATTTCCACTTCTACTCATCCTGCATACATTTTCTACCAACTACTGCATTTGTACATGTAATCCAAGCACTAGGATAAAATAAGTGAATGGTAACGACAAGGACATGCACAGTGCTTTCCCATCCCAAAGTATCTCAGGAACAATACAGCACTAATTGAAATCACACAGGAAATACTCAGGTTGGAACAAAGTCAGATGGAAATTGACATCTCCTATTTTGAAAAAGCGCTACAAAACTTTTAAAGACCACTGAAGATCAGGACATCTACTTTGTCTCATCCGAAAAACAGCATCTAATAGCAAAGTGTCCCCTATAATCATGCCAGAACACTGATTGATTTAGCATCAGCCCTGAGAGTACCAGGAAAGAGTATCACCTAGTAAATCACCACTCTTTTGAAGAACCTTGGATTTTGTCTCTTCAAAATCCTAATTCTTCACAATCAGTGGTATTGGGCAGATGCATATCATAAGATGGTATATCTGTTGGACATTATACAGCAAAGTATAATTTATTTTCTAATAATAATTTTGTAATTCCCATGGAACAAAAGAACATAAAAATCCATGTTGCAACTGATGTGATATCATACCATTTGCTTCTTTTACTACTGATATGAAGTCACCCCGATCTGTTAATTTTGCCTTTTCATCATCAATATAAAAGGAGTGTGATACATCAACATACATTGTAATGCAGCACTGACATCTTATGCACAGAGCCTACTAAGGTTAAGAACAAATTATCCTGGTATCAAATTAGAAGGTCCTTAGGGCATGTAAGTTCATAAAAAAGGTGAGGAAATAGAGAAGAGAAATATTGGCAATAATAAAGTACACAGCAAAGCACTTTTGTTATAAAAGAGTCTTATAGGACAGGATTAGCGAAATAGTCCTGCTGTAGTAAATAAAAATAAAAATACTACAAGCTCACAATTGCAAATGTATCATATCCATTAAAGGAAACAGAGACAGAAAAGTGTTGGTTCTGTAAAGCCATTACTCCCAGTTATGCTACTATATAAATCAGTGAAGAATTGGAGTGAAGTCTTTGTCTCATTCAAGTCAATGGGAATTTTGCCATTGACTTCAGAGGAACCAGGATTTCTTTTTAAGTGGTTTATCTCTCCCCTCAGCATATGTCTGTTGTGCAATGGGAACTACACATTTGCATACAATAAAACTGAAGACTAAAGGGAAGACAAATCTAAATAAACAAATAATGGAAATATTGGAAAATTAATTTTCATAATTACAAAAATTGCTGCAGATGCTAAAACTTTCATTATAAACCTGAAACTGAAGACAAGTTTATAACAATATATGTGAACATGGGAAGGAGCGAAGGGATGAGTGAAGTCAATAACATGTTGTTAAAAACTTGCTAAGTATAATTAACCTGTTAAAATATGGGACCCTACCAAACAGCCAAACAGGATTTGTGCCCTATGCAGCTTCTCCACTTCATTAATAGTCATATACCTGTTATTTTCATTAGTATTCCATAATTTGATCAACTAGCAACATTTCTCCATCTCAGCCAACACAGTGTTTTCATGACAAAACCGGATTTTTTTGAAACTTCTCCAAGTAGAAAGTCTCAGTTTTTGCAAAGAAAGTTTGACTTACTTTGAAGGTCAAAGGGCATTTGGGAAAATGAAATGCCAGTTTCCTACTGCTACACTCAGACTAATTGACCATTCCTATATCTCATAATGGAGAAAATCACTGATGTTCATCAATCCTTAGTAACTAGGGGATTATCTTCATCAATCTTTAGGTCACCATGACTTTTTATGTAAAGTACATATTGCAGCTGTAATGGCATATAAAACATTCAAATCTTCAAAGTTTATTAAATATGTTAAAAATATGAAGATTGAGTTGAGGTTCGAGCTAATTATTAGGTTTATTCCCCTCCTTCAATATATATTTTTTTACCTAAACAGAAAAAGAGAGACTCAGGTAAACAAAAGAGTAAAACCCTAAAGAAAATTAGCAACCAAATATGATAAACAAGTTTTGGCACCATAAGACACAAGTTAAAATAAGAGAGCATTAAAAACAATCATACCAGATGGCAGGTCATCTAACGGAAATTCAAATAACCTGGATTTGTAAACAGAGTGCAAATGGAAATCCTCCTGAAATAGTAAACAGTGGAATGAATTAAGATAAGATAAAATGTACTATCTGGTGAATACTAGGGAGATGAGATATCTTTTGCATTAGGTACCAAACCAACATGTTGGGAAAACAAAGGAACACTTGCAGGTAGGTCCTTCAATGTCAATGGGCCTAATCACATGCTTAAATGCTTCCCTGGATTGGGGTCTACATTTTTTGAAGTTGAATAATATGAAATGCAAATGGATATGCTATATATATTGCTTTAAATGATTCCAGCACTGGCAAATGACCAAGATACTTTTAAAGATGCTGCCAAAGGGTAGTTAAGCTATGACATGTATTATTGGAGGAAAACTTCAGCAAACCTCCTCCCATTTTTCTAATACTATATTAGGATACTGGGAACTCAAATACCATACAATATTCTTTCTTTGCTTTGTACGTTTAGAGAAATATATGGATTAGATGCTGAGAGTGGGAAGACAAGGACCGGTGTATACAGTCCCAAAGATAGAGGTGCAAGGCTGAAGATAAAGCTGCTTGTGTTCTCTGCCTCCCTTGTGTATTTGAATACTGGGTTAATTGAAGTTCTACTTACATGTGAAGTATAGTTTTCTTCTGGCTCAATAAGATAAGTATGATTTCCATCATAGAACATCCCACTGTTAAAGGCAGGAAAAGTGGTAACGTTCACTAATGATTTACAAAACATTTATAAAAAGGTTAAAACAAATGTAAACAAAAAGGAAAGGCTGTTACCTTGAATTATAGCATTTAAAAATAAGAGAAAAGCAACTTCAGGCACTATCCCTGTTTCTGAGTCCTTGTGCCAATTTTTGTGATTTTATAACCAACTTTAAAATAAATGTTTTTCCTCTCCCTTGTTGTAGTGATGAAGAGCTAGACACAAAGAGCAGCAGAAACTAACTGACCCAGTTCCCTAGTGTGAAGCTCCCTGCATGGAGCAGATTGTTCCTACAGCTGATAGATACTTAAGAGTAGATACTTTTTACACTCTGGGAACTCATGTATGACTTGTCATGACAAAATAAAGTATTGAATTGAGCTCACTCTTAGATTTTAAGCTTTTGGGTGCCATAAATCTGCCTGCCTGCATGCTCCTACATGTCCCCGCATTATGGGGACAGTTTGGAGGCAAACATAACAAGGCAAACAAACAGACAAAAATCAAGAACAACATTCTTTTCCCCTCACACACCAACGTAAGCCCTTCGTTTGTTTTTAAAAGACATAAACAGGTTTTCTATGAAACATCTATAGAAATATTCCACGAACTGCCAGAGCTAATCTCTCACACTATGTTGTCTTTTCATACAGTATGTATTCTAGCATATGGAAAGCTTTCACTAGTTCTTGTGGTATTCCTCATTATATGTACAGGAAATAGCTCTCAGGTAATATCTTTCAAATGGCAGAGGAAGTTTAAGGGCACCATCTACAGGCATTCTCATTGTATATGCTATAAAGTCTGCTGCTGTACTTGGGCACATATGAACAATCACCAATTTTCCAAGCTAACAAGGTGACACACGGTTCAGTTCTAATCATAGGATAGTCTCAAGCGTTAAGGGAGCCTACGTGAATGTAGATAGCCTATAGTAATTAAATCACATGACTGTGCACCACTGTTTACAAGTAAATACACAGCTGGAGGTGACATTTACCACTGTGCAGAAGCCTCACACAAGGCCCATACATCACTTAAATCCAATTTAAAATCCTATTTTGAGTTGAAATGTGATTTAAGATTAAGACTGGCACTGGAATTCTACACAAAGGTGAATGATACACTAAAATAAAATAGATGTGATATATAAAATGTTAATTGACAGTATACTAAAGAGATACATTTCCTATCCCCACCTCTCTTTTCTCATCTTAAACTGAGTCATCCTTTTCTTGCAATTTTTTTTATTACATCAGCATGTGTGTTGTTGAAATTAAGTTGTGTCAGCATTTCCTCTCTCAAGTGCTTCTTTCTGATTTTAAAGACACTCTATATATATGAGTTGCAGGCTCAGACTTGACATATAGTATCCAATCTCAATAAGGGAGAATTTTTTTTTTTTTGTAAAATCTGAGTATGCAAAAAACCAAAAGAACACTACTTTTCATTCTTTAAGTGACTGAAATGGATACTTGCTTTTGGCTTATGAAAGTAAAAATTGACATTAATTCTTAAAACATTTTATAATTAATTTTGCATTTTTGGTCACTTGAATCACATCTGACCTTGACTGTACCCTGGGAGCAACTGTGATAAGTAAGATGATGTCATTTTACTCTGTTGGGCTTCGGGGACCATAACCACACATTAAATTTTTAAACATAACATCTTTACATAAACTTATTTAATATGTGCCAATTTACAGAATAAGACAAAAGACTCCATCAAAGTAATTCTGGATTACCAAGAATATAGCTTATATTAGCAGTGGTTATAAATACATATTTAATTCAAAGAAATGTCATCCCTTTGCAGAGAATCTAGATGGTGCTTCATGCTGCCTTGACTTAATGACTTCTCAAGGTCCCTTCCAGTTCTATGATTCTATAACCCATACCTATGTTGTAGACATTAACTTGTTCTACGGCGTTTTAAAATAAAAATCCGGAGTTTGATGAAGGCCTTCATTCTAAGAATAAAATGAGATTTTGGACCCATCCTGCAGATTTTAATTATGCAAAATTTTATATGAGTTAGCTGTATGACAATATGACATGAGTTAGAGCTGCATGATTGATCCGTGTGTCAGTGTTTGAGGACATAATTCACATTTATCACAATAAAGGGCCCCCTGTTTGATCATTTCACCCAACAGTATTGATCTTGGATCAAACCACTCTTTAAAGTTCATAAATGGCAATAACATATTTACAGTCAAACAATGAATCTGATCTTTCTTAAGTCAGTGGATGTTTTATAATAGAATTCAAAGGCAACAGTTTGTATACTTGAATCATTCACTAACAAAAAAAGTTAAATCCAAAGGAGTAGTAGCATACAGACCACTTTTGAAATTGGAATCTTTACCATGTCAAAACCCTAAACAAAAATATTGAAACAAACATATCTTCAATCAATTTATTCTTAAAATAGCAGATTTTTAATTTCACCACCAGTGGGCAGTAAATTCTTAGTCCAACAAGAAATTGTATTTAGAATCTGTTAGAGTCCTTTAAACTGTTATTTGAAATTAAGCTATATTATTGCAGATCTCTACCTATACTGATAAGGCCCTTCATTTCCCAAATTATTTATATACTTCTCAAACTGACACCACAATCCTATAAACTGCTACGTGTGAGGTACCCTGTACCATATACTAATTTCAGTTGGGGCAAGGAAGGAGTCTCCCTGTGTGAAGAAGCTTGTAAGATCATGGCCTAAGAATATACTTGAATGTTTAAAATGTTGTAATATTACAAGAAATAATCTATCATAATCTATCATCCATTATTAAGATGATAGATTATGATTTATGGTATACAATGCACAAAGGAAGACATGGCTCTCTACCAAGGAGCTTGTATTGTAATAAAAATGCATTAATACAGATTAATATGAATAATTTATTTGAAAGACATTCAATATGAACATTCAAAATGAAAATTGCAAGTAATTTTGCACTTATTTCTATACTCTTCTGCAGGAAAAATGAACTAAAGCTAAATTTAAGAAGGCATGTGCACATAAGAAATCTTAATAATTAGGGTGGGCTTTTCATAATGTTCTATTTTTCATTTGAGGCTTTGCATTAACCCACAGTAGACTGTGACTATTGGACTGTTTCTTCAATGTGACTACCAAAAAGAAAGGAAATTAAGAGTTATGAAAATTACACATTCAATCCTACTGCCTTCTTAATTTACTGAACGAGAGATGGACATCACTAAAAAGAATGCAGACCTCAATAGCTAAAGAAATTGCAAGATACATTTAAATAAACCATTGTGACAACAACCTTAGCACCTGATCTATACCCACTAACGAATCATATAGCTGTTACAGGTTGAGACCTGGAGAGTGTATTAAATAGAGGAAAGAGCTTGAACAGGATGTGGAGAATATGAAACTTATTGCTCCTTTAGAGGCATATTTGTTGGGAATTACCCTACAATATTCTTTAGCTAGTGTATTTCATAATGTTCACCAAAGAACCAGCCTTACAGACCTTATTAGATGATTATAGCCCCCAGTTTCCTCTGCTCCAGAAAAATACTCCCAATCCTGGCTTGAGCTAATGCAATCTAAATACCAGCATGAATCAGTTGTATTTGAGATCTCCTGATGAAAAGTAAGTATTTGAGATCTAATAAGTATTTGAGATCTACTGATGAAAAGTTCTGCATAAAAGCGGATAACGCACATTATGACACAGTGTTACAGCACCTGATCTTAACAGGACGTGAAAGACACACTGCAGTCTTGTGCAGGTTCCTGGGATGCACCAATCTATTATATTGTTTCAAAATTGTCCCTGCCTATTGTGAAAGAGGCACCTATTAATCTCTGTTGCTGATATCTGTATATAGATACTTTAAGATTCCTTCCTAAAAGGAAAAAAGAGATGTATCTAAGAGGGCTGAAATAAAAAGGAAAAGATAACAACTCTTCATCACCATAGTTGTGTAGCTGCTTTAGAAGGTATTAGTCTTGATAATTAAGCTCTGAGGGTATGTCTACACTTGCACACTAGTTTGAACTAGGGATGCAAATGTAGGCATTTGAAATAGTCAATGAAGCCAGGATTTAAATATCCCGTGCTTCACTAGCATAATCTCGGCCACGTGCTATTCCGAACGCCCGCTAATTCGAAAGTGAAAGTGCGCTCCGGGCAGCGTTAGTTTGAATCAAATCCCTTGTTGCGAACTAACGTTACTCCTCATTTAGTTCGAGCTAGGGTGCAAGTGTAGACACACCCTGAGAGAATACAGAACAGTGAGTTTCATGAAGAACAAAGACCAAAGAAAAACCAGCAAGGAATGTTTTCAGTCTCTTTTCCCCTTCCTATCTTACCTCGGAGAGTTAACAGGAGCCTGGACTACAAACCAAGACCTAATGGATCACAACTAATGGAACTCATGCAGTTAAATCTCTGCTGAATGCACTGAAATGCTACTATTTTTAGATTCACCTTCAGCACGGAACCTGAAGTCAGATTTCCTGGGTTAGTCCTCACTACTAAATCTTGATTAAAAGGAGACAAAAGCATTACGGTATGAACAATCAGATAGAAAACTGCAATGTAAAATAAAAACCAAAGCCAACAAATTTAACTGAAAGAAACTAAATGAAAGTATAAAAGTCTGACAGAAAATTTACAGAACTATTGGAGAAGGAAAAGGATTGAATCAATGAAAATCCCCATCGGATAAGTTCCTGCCTTTTAGTGAAGCAGGAAGGAAAAAGAGAAGCATAAGGTAATTGTTGAGTGAGTGCTCCTATTTATAGACTATCTTTTTGCCATTCATCACATGATCCTTCAAGCAATGCCTGACCTCAATATCAGAGGTGCTGAGATCCTGTAACTCCCAATTAAGTTCACTGAAGTTGCAGTTTCTTAGTGCCTTTGAAAATCAGGCCAAGAATTTTTCTGAACCAGTCCAAACTATAATACAAGTTAGGCTTGAGATAGGCTACATGGGATTTTGTACAGTTGTTGAGAGCCACAAATGGAAGGTGCTATTACGTACTACACAGTGTTAAAATAATGCAAAATTTTCAATTTGCCATCTAAGATCCCCCTCCTTTTCTTCAGATTTACAAATATATTGACATATATGTTAAATACTGATCAGCTGGTAAATATCTAAGATCAGCACCTCTGTAAAAGAAAAAAAAATATTAGAAAATCCCCACATCATTGTCTCAGTTTTGTTTTGTTAGTCAAAATAGAAGAGAAATGTGCCACCTACTTATTGTCATGATTAGGAAAGAGCAAAGCATATTCTGAAACACTTAAGAGTAACATTTAGAAAGTTAAAAAACAACGAATAATCTAGCAGCACCTTAAAGACTAACAACTAATCAGCCTCTTGTAACTTGAACAATCTCATTCACTATTTTTTTCCTCTTTCTCTCCGCCCCCCGCCTTCCCTTATTTATTCTTGGATCTGGACTTTTAATACTCCAGTCATCTGAAGAAGTGGGTAGTGCCACAAAAGCTCATGATACCATCTACATGTTTTGATAGTCTTTAAAGTGCTGCTAGACTATTTGTTGTTTTTTAAGTTTTTCCAGTTACAGACTAACTCGGCTACCCCTCTGAAGATTTAGAAAGTTATTTTTCCCTTAGGAAATGAATATTTTGGATTACTGTTAACCTTGGTTATTTATTTGTAAGTAAGCTTTAATTTAAACAAATGTGACTGTTACACAATGCTAGTGTGTTCATGTGCTTGGTGGAAAAATCCAAAATTTCTTTATAGATCCAAATTCTTCCCATAATTTAAGAGGCAGTGTGAAATGTTTAACATTTTGCCGCAATCTAGTAAGAAAACAATTATTAATTCTTTTACTATAAAACTTGTACTTATTTTATGAAATTATATGTGGCCCATGACAAATAACCTGTGGAAACTTACTGAAGTCCATGGCATGTTGACAAGGCAACAAATGATTCTAGGTTTCCTCGAATTTGGCCCTGGTAATAGCAATGTTCTCCTCCCTGCAATTGAAAATAGAGACTGTCAATCAATTATGTACCACAGTATCATACTCCTGTCCTCACAAACCATGTTTGATAAATGACAGTGTTGCCAAGCTTACCAGCCAATAACTCAGAGTCATTCATAAATTGAGAGAAAATATACTACCATAGAGGACATTCTTATCAAAAAGATTACAGAGAATTAGTCACAAGTGTCCCAAGCGTTCTGAACTAAAGAAAACATGGTATATAACAATATGGTAAAAAGTGTAATGAATATTAACACTTGCCTTTTCTTTTCTATAAGCAGTGCCCATACCATACGTGTCAAATCCTGCAGTCTGTTACTTGACAAAACTGACACTGAAGTTAGGAAAAGGATTGGACTGTATATCTGTCTAGCTATATGTCCATGTCCAATGCCCCCATCACTGTACAATCTGAGCATTGTCTATAAAATATGACTAACCTCATTTCTATTTGAAAAAGTATTCTATATCTAATTACTTATATGAAATTAAATACTCTCAGATACTACCTATCATGAGAACATTTCTAACAACTGTTTTGCCAACATTAAATTAACTGAAATTAAAAAATGAAACAGAGTATGTTAGTAGCTTTGGGGAGGTGACAAAGAAAAATCCCCTTTTGTTTTCTATGGCATCATACAGACTAAGAATTTCAAAAGGGACTAGTGATTTTTGGTACCTAACCTGAGACACCATGAAGAGTCCTGATTTTCAGAGGGTATATGCACTGCACTTTCTGAAAATGAGGCCCTGGTGTTTGAGCACCAAAAATCATTAGTCCCTTTTGAAATTCTTCTTACACAGGGACATTGTTGCCATTGAGTATAACTAGAAATGTACTGCATCAAGAATTGGAGGGTCATGCTCAGATACTATGATGCTGACTGCCACAGAAAAAGCATAATATATGATTAGAGAGATGAAAGGCTAACTAATACGTGGCTTGTTTTTTGCTTTGTTTTAGAAAGAGTATCCTTCCGACAGATTTTCAGTTAGAGTAATAGAACCACAATGCAAGAAGGGACCGCAAGGGTTATCTAGTCTAACTGCCTGACAAAATACAGGGATTTGTCGTCTCTAAATCACCCAAGACAAAGATGTCTAACCAGCCTTCTTTTGAAAGACTCCAGTGAAAGAGTTTCCATGATATCGCTAGGCAGTTTTTTCCATTGTCCTACTATTTTACAGTTAGGAAGTTTTTCTTGAGATGTAATCTAAATCTGCTATGCTGTAATTGGAACCCATTGCCTCTTGTTCAGCTCTCTAAACAACTTTTCTCCATTTTTATGGCTGTCTTTCAAGTATTTGAAGACCATTATCATGTCCCCTCTTAATCCCCTCTTTTCCAACTTAAATATACCCAGTTCCTTCAGCTTTTGCTCATGCAGCTTGCATTCCATTCTTTTGATCAACTTTGTTGCTTGCTTTAGGATCCTTTCCAGTTTCTTGTCATCCTTTATATACATTGGTGACAAAAACTGGACACAGTACACCAACTGAGGCCTAACCAGTGCTTAGTAGACCAATACTATCACCTTCTGTGACTCGCGTGCTGTGCCGATGTTAACAACAGTCTAAAATTATGTTTGTTTGTTTTTGCAACAGCATCACACTGCTGGTTCATGCTAAGGCTATAATCCACCACAACTCGCAGATCCCTTTTAGCAGTGCTGCTGCCAAGTCAGTTATCCTCCATTTTGTATTTATGCATTTGGTTTTTCCTCCCTAAGTAGCACCTTAGATTCATCATTATGTTGTGTATAGGCCAGGCCTCCGTTATATCAAGATTCCTTTGAATTTTAGCTCTAGCCTCCGAAGTGTTGGCAACCCCCAAACTTTGTGACATCTGCAAATGTTATTAGTATACACTCTATTCATACATCCAAGTCATGAATAATAAATAATATACTTATAATATGCTTACATATACTTATAACAATTTATAATATATTTTAAATTGTATCAACATTTTATTTCCTGACTATTTATCTCCTCTTATATTGTATTGTGTCATCTCTCTCTTGCCACTCCACTGACGGAGGCAGCCTCCACTCCTTGTCCAAGCCTCTCACTACAATCTCTATGTTTTCCTCTGAGCTCCCCTTTCATATTAATCTGTAAAGCCACTTATCTGTCCCCAACAAATACCTCCCCAGGATTCACATTTACCAAGATGTCTACAGGAAACTGTCATCTGACTAGATCTAAATATATGGTCAGGAGGAACTGCTGCTATTATTTTACTTAAATCTGATAGTTAAGGGATAATTTGCTTAATTTAATTAAATTAAATCAGTTAATTTTGCAGTTTATCCATGATCACACAAATTTTAGCAGAATCAAAAATAAAACCCAAAAATAAATCTCTTCACTCCATGACCACATTTTTTTTTACCACTATGGAACATTCTGGGTTATATGTTGATACATGGAGTGCAACTTCACTATGCACTCACTTCTCTCTCTCTCTCTCTCTCCACACACACACACACACACACACACACACACACACACACACAGCTACGTCTACACTGGCATGAATTTCCGGAAATGCTTAAAACGGAATACTATTCCGTTTTCAGCTTTTCCGGAAAAGGAGCATCTACATTGGCCGCGGAGTTTCCGTGATAACGATGCGCTTTTCCAGAAAAGCGCGTCTACATTGGCGGCGCGCTTTTCCGGAAAGGCAAAAGCCCGGAACCATTTTGAAAAGGGCAAAGGCCACCAGACCTTTCTGGGGGCGGGGCCGGAGCTCCGTCCAGACGTGTGGTTAAAGGGGTCTCGCCGGGCAGCCGTTGGTCTCGTGCTCCCGTGCCTTGTGACCTCTGCCAGGGACTGGCACCCTTCACAGGGTCGGTGGTTGCTCTGTGAGTTTTGGGATCACCACCCTTTGGCCCCCAACCGCTTTTCCCAGCATCTTCTTTTTTCTGCCCTGCTCTATCTGCCATGGAGCCGTGGGTGGCCATGTATCTGCTCGGGCCCCTGTTGGACCTGTACAGGTGCCTGGAGCTCGTGCTGCAGGCTGGTGCCCTGGCATTCATATACCAGGAGGCAGAGATTGCCTTGGACTCCCTCACCAGGGAGGTCCTGGCAACCGCGTGGCATCAGCACCCGACCATAGACCGGCCCATCTGGACTTTGGAGACGAGCACCGACTGGTGGGACCGTGTGGTCCTCGGACAATGGGACGACCACCAGTGGATCTGGAATTTTCGGATGAGGAAGCGGACCTTCATGACGCTGTGCACCTGGCTCACCCCCACGCTGCAGAGAACCGCCACCCGGCTGCGGGCACCCATCCCCGTCAACAAGAGGGTTGCCATTGTGCTGTGGAAGCTGGCCACACCGGACAGCTACCGCTCGGTGGCACACCAGTTCGGGGTGGGAAGATCCACCGTTGGAGTGATCGTCATCCAGGTAAGTCCCAGGGGGAGTGGGATGCGGGGAGGGTGCTCCACTCCAGGCCCAGGGACACCCAAGACTCCAGGCTGGGTCGCCCAGGGGTTTTGCCCGTCCCTCCCTTGCACAGGCCCGCTGGTGGGGAGGGGGGCGTGGGGCGAGGGGGGCCCTAGGGTGTGTGTGTCTGTGTGTGTGTGTGTGTGTGTGTGTGTGGACAGAGGGAATCAAGGGGGGGAACCCAAGGGAGTGCACACTCACCCCTGGCTGTATGTAATGTGTTCCCTTGTGTTTCTCTGCACCCTTCTGCAGGTTGTCCACGCCATCAATGACGTCCTGCTCCCGAGAATTATCCGCCTGCGCGACGTCGATGAGACCATGGCCGGCTTCGCTGCCCTCGGGTTCCCCAACTGCGGGGGAGACCTGGACACCACCCACATCGCCATCCGGGCCCCGGAGCATCGAGCAGCCCACTTTATGAACAGAAAGGGGTACTGCTCCATCGTCCTGCAGGCCCTCGTGGATCACCGGGACCGCTTCCTGGACATCTACGGCGGCTGGTCTGGCCGGGCACACGACGCCCGCATCCTCCGGAACTCAGGACTGTTTCAGAGGTTGGAGGCGGACACCTACTTCCCCCGGCAGGACTTGACTGTCGGGGATGTGCTGATGCCCATCTGCATCGTCGGGGACGTGGCCTACCCCTGATGCCCTGGCTCATGCGGCCCTACACAGGGCAGCCGGATCAGAACCGGGCCCGGCTCAGCGACCGCCTCAACCAGGCCCGAAACCCAGTGGAGCTGGCGTTTGGACACTTAAAAGCCCGCTTCCGTTGTTTGCTCACCCGTCTCGACATGGGTGAGCAGAATGCAACGGAGGTGCTGGCCGCGTGCTCCACAATATTGTGGAGCGCAGTGGGGAGGCCTTCTTCCCTGCATGGGTGGCAGCTGAGGCACAGACCTTGGACCAGCCCGCCACAGCTGCCATCCGCCAGGCGCGCCAGGAGGCGGTGCGCATTAGAGAGGCCCTGGTGGACATGTTTGCCCAAGCCCCGTAGCAGGGTCGCTTGGGTCACCCCAGAGTACTCCGTCCCAGCTCCTACCCTTCCCCCCCCCAATAGTATAGTAAAGCGTCGGGTCACAGCACATCGGCCATCATCGAGTCTGTTCGTCGGGTGCGTTGGGCATAGTTAGGGTTTTTCTTTTAAGTTAGGCTAGGGTTTAGGCCACCATCGCCGTCCTGAAGAACGGCCAACAGGATTTGGGACTTGTGCGGAAGGCTCACATCAGTGCCATCTTCGATGGATCTCCTGGCTCTTCCTCTCCTGAGGCCCGGAAGGACCAAAGGATTGACATGGCCAGCTTCGCTGTCATCATCCGTCGAGGGATCTCCTGGCTCTTCCTTTCCTGAGGCCCGGAAGGACCAAAGGATTGAGGTGGCCAGCAACACCACAATTGTCCTCCCTGTGCCTAGACTTTGTTTTAGAATCTGTACTGTACTGCATCTTTTAACCATTTCTGCTTGTTTGTTGCTATGTAAATATAGTTTGTGGTTTACATCTTTACTGAAAAGTCTCAGTATTTCTTTTTGTGCCGCAAACCAATGACCACTGAAAAAGGGCCCCCCCCCGGTGATAGAGTCATGAATTTGTTGTCCACAGTTTGTAACCCTGTTACATTGAAGTGTCTAATTGGCATCTCACATAATTTCTGTACAGTTACTAGAGGAACACAATAACCACACAAGATTCAAATGAAAACAGAACTTTTTATTTACAAAGGAGGGGGGGGGAGCTTTAACTGGGAGAAGGAGGGAGGGGACCTTTAACTGGGAGAAGGAAGGGGGGCAGTTACTGGGACGGGTGGCCCCTGCGAGCGCCCCTCTGTGGGCGGATCTGCCCACGCTGGGCAGACCGCGTCGGGGCAGCCTGCACACTGAGGTGCCCACGAGTAGGAGCACGAGTAGGAGCAAGGTCAGGGTCAGGAGCAGGAGCACGGTCAGGGTCAGGGTCAGGAGCAGGAGCACGGTCAGGGTCAGGAGCAGGAGCACGGTCAGGGTCAGGAGCAGGGAGAGGAGCAGGAGCTGGGAGAGGAGCAGGGATAGGAGGGGGCATGGGCTGTGCTCCGGGAGGGATGGCAGGGGCATGCGGTCCGGCCATGCCGTAGTGGATGGCATGTATTAAACGTACCGTCAGGGTGCCCATTGTGGCGCGCATCTCGCGGCATTCCTCCAGGAACGCAGCCCATCCCTCCTGCCGCCACTCCTGGTCCCCCTGCACACACTCCGCAATGGAGGTCTGGATCCCCTCCACTGCGGTGACATGATGCCGAAGCAGCTGGTCCCGGTGTCGGAGCCTGGGCCTCCGGGCTTGGGCAGCTGGGGGTGCCGCTGCTGCTGGAGTCGCGGGTCTGGTGCTGGGTCCTGCTGCAGGGAAGAGAAGAAAGGACGGGTCAGTCAGGCAGGCCGTCCACTGTCCCCACACCTCCATGCCCTCCACCCTGGAGCCCAGGTGACCGCACAGTTGTGGCTTGGGCCCACTCGGTTCCCCTCCTGCTCCCGTGTTGTATGTTGGCAAGGAGGACCGCCCCTGGGAGTAGGGTCCTCCCTCCAGTATTGTAAGCACCGGTCTGTATCCTGGCCCCATGCAGGGTGGGAGGTTGCTTGTGCTGCGTTCACCTGTGGAACTCCCTGCCGGTGGACACTGTGAAAAGCTTAGGGCTAATCAGTGGTGTTTGACAGGGAGCGAGATGCATCCCCACGGCAGTGCCTGGGAGCACACCTGTCAGTGGCGGTCTGGGCTCTCAGATCCCCTCGCGTGGGATATCTCCTGGACAGAACCAGAAGGGTGACTGGGTGGGGGGATGTCCCATCCTTGCAGCAAAACTCAGGGGCCCTTCTTCCTCCCACTATCCCTCCCGCAAGCCTGGTAGCCCAGGGACAGGTGTGGCCACAGTGGGGACTTCCCTCGGGGAACCTGCCAAGGCACTGGGAGCAGGTGAGGGGCTCGGTGGGGGTCCACGGTCACAGGACTGTGATGCTGTGCTTATCCCAGGAGCAGCTGGCTGTGCCTCACAGCCAGGCATGGGACAGTGTGCCGTTCCCTGGGCTGCACCCCTTGGTGGAGCTGCGGGCTCTGGGCTGAGTCCAGCCGGCATACACCCTTCCCCCTGGTCCCGCCGAATGTGTGCGAGGAGCATGGTCCCAGGCGTGCCCTGCAGCTGCCTGCCACGGCCACCTGCCGCTCGGTCACCAGGCTGCACGTGGTTGCACGTGCTGCTAACTGCCTCATGCTACGCAGCGTGCAGCTCACGTGGCCTGAGTGACATGCTCTCCCCCTTCCCCTCTCCGGGCACCTGGCTCTCCCTCCCCCCCGCCCTCCGCCTCCCGCCCTTTGGGAGTGTAACCTGCAAAGACTCACCAATGGGTTCCTCCCTGGCCACAGAGGAGCTGCTGGAGGGGGCCTGCTGGGTGGCAACGTTGGCCTCCTCTCCCGACGCGCCGCCACTGTCGTCTCCCTCCTCCAGCTCGGTGGGACGGTTGATTGGGGGGGTGCTGGCAGGTGTCCACAGGGACAGCTGGGGCTTGCGGGGCTGGCTCGCCCAGAAAAGACTGCATCCTCTCAAAATAGGGGCAGGCATCGGGTCCTGCTCCCCTCCCCTTCATGGCCCACACGTACCCCAGCCGCAGCTCCTTCACCTTGGAGCGCACCTGCTCGCAGTTGCGGCTGGGGTGGCCTTGCTGGGCCAGGTTCTGTGCCAGACGGGTGTACAAGTCTGCGTTCCGGCGGCGGGACTGCAGGTCATGGAGACCCTCCTCCTCCTCCCACAAGTCCAGGAGGGTCTCCATCTCCCTGGGGGTCCAGGATGGGGCCCTGCGTTTCCGGCCCCTGGGGGCTTCCTCCCCTGCCCCGGTGACGGTGGCTGACGACCACCTGGAGCTGCCATGCCTGCGCTGAGGTGGCTGGGCAGCACAGTTGCCACGTGGCAGAGCTGGGAAGGGTGGTCTCCAGGGGGCTCCTGCCACGTGCGGCCAGTAGCGTGCGGGCTCTTTAAGCGCTCAGGTAACGCGGAAGTCCGCGGCTTCTACGGGGTCTCCCGCCGTCCAAACCGCTTTTTTACGTTTCTTCTGCTTTTCCAGAAAAGCTGTCTACACTGGCCCTTTTCCGGAAAAGCTTTTCCGGAAAAAGGACTTATGCCCGAGCGGGAGCAGCGTACGGTTTCCAGAATAGTGGCTGATTTTGTACAGTACAGCGTCGATGCTTTTCCGGAAATTCGAGCGGCCAGCGTACACAGCTCGCAGCTTATTCCGGAAAAGCGGCTGCTTTTCCGGAATAAGTGGCCCAGTGTAGACACACCTACACAGTGTATTGTAAGAATAAAATTTATCTGACTCACAAACATCTAGCTGTGTACATCTGTCATATATAAAAATATACTCTTCTTATTGCTTACCTCATTCTCTCTGCCCTACATCTTTCAATGAGTTATTACAGCCACTCACTACTGTATCTTTTCTTAATTAGGTGCAGTAATTAGGGGCAGGAATAATCTTTTCCTTTGTCTGCTGTAGTGCTTAGTACAGTGGGGTCCCCAACATCATCTTGGTTTGGGCCTCTGGGTACTACCGTAATAGAGGTAATATAAATTACAGTTAGGAATTAATGTCAAAAGAAATGATCAACTAGATGGATTTTCTAAAGACCGTATGCACATTTAAAACATTTTTACCATATAACTTTTGTAAAAAAGTATTACAGGAACATGTACGTGGGTGTGAGAATAATACTGCAAAAATGATTGATGGAGTCAAATGTATTCTAACTACTTCTGGAAGGAACTTTGGGTAATTAGTCAAGACGTGCTTATCCTCATACAACGTGTGTATCTGCACTGGTGCCCAAGGCTCACATGTGCTACAAAATGAAATCTGTGTAACCAGGAAGAATGCTTTTCATATATAAACTCTGAGCTGGCATGAATCACGTGGCTCAAAAAGAATTTTTGATCTCCTTAATGAAAATTAAATAAATGTCCCATGATAATACTCCCAGCTTTTTCATAGCTTTTTTCTTAAATTATCCCATAATAAATCTGTAAAAGAAATAATTTTTCTATCTACAATGCTGGAAAAGACAGAATTAAACAGATTTAAACATGTTGTCTGGAAAGAACATCCTTGGATACTCTAGTCTATTTAATTAAATCAAATCTGTTAATTTTGCAATTTACCCATGAAAACACAGATTCTGTCAGAACCAAGAATAAAATCCAAATCTCTTCACTCCGTGACCATATCATTTTACCACTATCGAACATTCTGGCTTACATGTTGACATACAGAGTGTAACTTTACTACAGGCTCACTTCTTCCTCTGGTCTATATATGTGTCTGAAAATATGCTGTTTGTGTGTCTCCAGTGTATTAAAAAAATAATGTTTGTGAACCACACATCTTGCCTTAAGGACTCTTAAACCCAGGTCTTGGAGCTTGTCACAGTCTCAGCTAGTCTGACAGACAGAAAAGAAGAAATGAAAGAAAGAAAAGAAAGAGAGAAAAATGGAACCTCTGAATCTGAAAGCCACAGGGACCAAATACCTGCTGAGGAAATTCCTGAAGTTCCAATGCCGTTTGATCATTAACCTTTTTCTAAAAGGAAAAATTAACATCTTTGGCAATTACAGTTCAGTATGCAGTGGCAAGAGATCATTTTTCTTAATCAAAAGTACATCTGCTCTATATTTAAAGGCAGCAACGATACCACCCTCAAAGGGAAATGTTCAAAGGGAAAAATTAATAACCCTCATCAATAAATCAAACTTCCCCACTGATCTTTATCAACCAGGTTGGAGAAGGGTCTACGTCAGCGCTCTCCCAATGTATTAAGAACACCACCTGGTAAATCAGAATGGAATTTAGCAGCATTTCTCACCTCCTGCAGAACATTATGATTTTAGTCAGATCAGTCTGGAGCCAGTAAATCTTATTTGAAAATTAAGTTGAAAATTCTTCACAATGAGAAAATGTAATTTCTGTAACAGTGTCCATTACACCCTCCCTCTTTTTCTTAAAATTTTTGCTAGAAGAGTTTTGTCTAATGCTATTATGAAGAAAAAAATGAAACTTATTTTTTGCCTTCTCCACATGAAAGTTACCACTTCCCATGTTGTAATCAATATAGTTCAGTACAAGCTCTCTGCTAGTAGCCTTTGTTATTCTCCTTTGCTGCTTCAGCCAGATTCAAGTCCGCTGTGCTGACATGCCATGGGGACCTCTATGGACAATGCAGCAGGAGTGGCGGTGGCAGTCAATTATTACTGGTAACTAAAGGCTGCCATAATTCTTTGCAAAAGCCATAGAACGATACAATGTCAGGAGCCAATCAGATAGGTCAGCCGCCTGTAAAAGAGCGAGGATATGCTCAAACATCAGCCTTTATGCATAATCTGCTATTATCTTTAGTCAGGTAGGGCTCACAGCATTCTGAACAACAGCTAGCTGGGCTCCTGGCATGCCCACTTGCTACAGCCATCTCTTAGCTTTGCCAACCTCTTAGCTTCATACTGTATTCTGTTTTTTAGAGAGGCCAGGTGGATGAGATATCATCTTTTATTTGATCAACTTCTGTTGGTGAGAGAGACAAGTGTTCAAGCTTACACAGAGCTCTTCTTCAGGTCTCTGTTTTCTGGCAGTCACAGATCTGAGGTAGGAGTGCCACTTACAACCCTGAAAGTCCATTAAGTAGAGAGGGTGTAACATATAGCATGACTGAGCTACATTAATCCCCTGTGTCCCACAGAGAAGTGTACCTAAAGTCAGAATAAACTATCTCTGTAATGTAAACTAAATTAAAACTGGAAACCTGAGTTCTTCTGCAAATTGTATTGATTGTTAGATGGAAGAAAAACATGTCTGAACAAAATATTTTAAAAGAAACTGAAAGTGTGCAGAACTTTTAAAGCTCTTTCAGCACCTATGACATAACTCAGTTCTATAGTTCAGTGAGATTCAGATAAAATACAACTACAGAAAGTTCTGTGAAGAGTACTTGTATATTATATGTATATGTGAGAGTTCTAGGACTGTATCAAGCCTGGAGAAGGGGCTTTGGTGAAACTTGCAAGAATCCAATTTTTAAATCCTTCCATCAAATAGAAGAGAGGTGTGTCATGGTGCTCAGAGAACCAGGCAACCTAGTGGTTGGGTTGCCTGACTTCCAGCCCCTTGCTTCCACGACGGAAATGCCACAGTCCCTAACGAGGTATGGTAGAGGGACTTGATCCACTGTTCCTTGTAAGCTCAGTGGTTGGGTGGCCACCCAGGAGAGATTTAAATGCCACCCAGCTGATTAGCAGACAGCACACAGACAGCTGGCCGCATGTTTTTTCACCTAGTGGTGCACATCTGTATATAACAAAATTTATTCCACACACAGATGGAAAAAATTAGAGGGAACATTGATCTAGGCCCTTCCACTTTATTGGGTCCCAGCCCAGGACCCTCTGTGAGACAAGTGTTCAAGCTTACACAGAGCTCTTCTTCAGGTCTCTGTTTTCTGGCAGTCACAGATCTGAGGTAGGAGTGCCAACCTGCTAATCAAACAAAACTGAATACCCTCGCCCTGCCCTTTCCCCAAGGCCCCACCCCCTACTCATTACATTCCCCCTCCCTTGATTGTTCCCTCTCCTCCACCCTCACTCCTTTTCACTGGAGCAGACGGTTGCAGGAAGGGGTGAAGGCTCCACCTGGTGGTGCAGGCTCTGTGGTGGTGTGGCATATGAAAGGTTTAGGGTGCAGAAGGGGGCTTCAGGGAGGGGGTAGGGCAGAGAGATTCAGTGTGGGAGGGGGATGTGAATTGGAGGTCAGGAGGGGGTGAGGGCTCTTGAGTAGGGCCAGAAATGAGGGGTTCAGAGTGCGGGAGAGACTCTGAGGTAGGGCAGGGGGTTGAGATGCAGGAGGAGATGAGGGCTCCAGCTGGGAGTGCAGGCACTAGGATGGAGCTGGGGATGAGGGGTTGGGAGTGGAGGAGGGGGCTCTGGGTTGAGGGGGAACTCAGGGCTGGAGCAAGGGGCATGCTGCCTGGACTTTTAATGGCCTGATCAATGACCACCGAGATCCCTTTTCAACAGATGTTCTGGTCAAAAACTCGACTCCTGCAACCAACAGATACCGTGGCAATGGCTGCTGGAGAAATTGGAGAGGGTCCAGAGAAGAGCAACAAGAATGATTAAGGGTCTAGAGAACATGACCTATGAAGGAAGGCTGAAAAAATTGGGTTTGTTTAGTTTAGAAAAGAGAAGACTGAGGGGGGACATGATAGCTGTTTTCAGGTATCTAAAAGGGTGTCATAAGGAGGAGGGAGAAAACTTGTTCATCTTGGCCTCTGAGGATAGAACAAGAAGCAATGGGCTTAAACTGCAGCAAGGGAGGTTTAGGTTGGACATTAGGAAAAAGTTCCTAACTGTCAGGGTAGTGAAACACTGGAATAAATTGCCCAGGGAGGTTATAGACTCTCCATCTCTGGAGATATTTAAGAGTAGGTTAGATAAATGTGTATCAGGGATGGTCTAGACAGTATTTGGTCCTGTCATGAGGGCAGGGGACTGGACTCGATGACCTCTCGAGGTCCCTTCCAGTCCTAGTATTCTATGATTCTATGAAAACAAATAAGGCATAGCACTAGCAATGAAAGTAAATTGGAAAAAAAATCTATCCCCAGTCCTTGGAGTAAAAACAAACATAAAAAGGAACATGAGAAGAACATTAATTAATATTCACAAAGGAAAAAAGGAGGCATAAAAAATAAAAATTGGACAGCCAAACTGTACTCAAGAGGCTAATCCTTAGTAATCAACTTAAATTTCCTCCACAGCTTCAACAGAAAGAGAGCATTTACAGTGGTTCTCTGCTTTTTTTAAAGCTCCTCAGAAATACTAGGAAGCTAAGGTCTCCTAGTCATCTGTTTTCAACAGGTCTCATTTCCAGGATGCTCCAGTAAGTAGTTCCAAAAAGCTTTCCCTTCAATCAGGAGAGGTACAACCATTAAAACACAGCAGTACTGGCCCAAAGACGTATTGTATACATTTCCCGTGTGCTAAGATTTTAACAACAGTCAGAGAACAGGAGAGGGTTCCTGACCGCTACTCCTAGGAGCAGAGTGGCCCTTTCTATATAGAGGAGAACACTTAAAGGTCACCCTAATAACCAACCTATTATCTGTCAACAGCTAGCTAAAGATTAGCCTTTTTAAAATGCTAGTCATTGCATGGTCATTGGGTTTACAGTTCTTGCCCTCCAGTAAGTATCTAGTTCTACTTATAAATTCTTGAGTTCTCCAATTCCAAAGTTTAATCCAACACCAGCTGCAAGATAACACACCTTTTTAAATATCTCCACAGTTTCCAATTGTTTAAAATTTTACAAAGGGAAATCAAAATTGGCCATTGGTTCAGACTAGAATTTCATAAGCCTGAAAAACAATTCCAGGAAACTTTATTTTTTCTTAAAATAGGTTATGCACTTTTCAAAGGAGGCTTGTGGAAGCTAGGCATTTATCATAGGTATTAACATAATTTGAAGTCAAAGTGCAGCAATGACTGACTTTAGGACAGAGTTTTATAACCATTAAAGATAAAGCACCATTATCAACACTGAAGCTCTCCCTGTAAAAGCATTTCAAAGCTGTTGGCAGCATTCTTTTAAAAGGTAAGTATATTATTTCAAAAGGACATAAAAACGTATGGTGGCACCTCCTGCCATATTGTACATGGCTTATCACGGATGCTTTCAACAAGAGGCATCTGCAACTAGATCTCTGAGTTCAAATCAGGTCTTGTGTTCACTGGCCAAAAGCTACAGCTAGGATGCTCTGTGCATTCAGCTTGAGGGTGTGGCAGGCTATCTTATTTGTCAGCACTCTGCCATCTGGCCAGGGAGCAGCACTAGCATCTGGCAGGGAAGCAGCATTTTGAATCTCTGTCATTCAATCTCAGAGAATATGGTTTCAAGTAGCACCTGCCAAAAACAGACTGGACAGAGAACAGGGCTATTTTCAGCTTCTTCCACCCTATCATCTGTGACATGATTGGTCTCTGAAGCTAAACCATCACAAGGACCATCACACTCGGTCACACTTGGAGGTGCCTCGTTCCGGTGCCCCAGAATGCAGGAAGAAAGGAATGAGTGCTTCATGACAATATGAGAGGATCTTTATGCCTCCTTTTAAGGTTTTTTGGTACCCCCGCACAACAGCCAGGCACAACCTAATGCTAAGTGTATGCCTACCCTGCACACTTCCTTCCACAGTGTATAGGACATATGTACAGATAGCATTCCTAGCACGGGTACAAACAACAATGTAGGTGGTGAGGCATGGCCTACGAGAGTAAAAGGATCCACTTAAAGGATGTGGGTATGTGCCCTACTATGTAGCTCTCATGACTTTCCACTCACCTAAGCTGTGTCTCCTCAACTACCCTGCTATTTTTACCAGAGCAAGGTTCCACTGCCTTCCTGCAGCTGCTGGAGCCCTTCCCCACCACACAGAAAGACTCTGGCTGTGGAGGAAGGATTCTAGAAGTCAGGAGGCCTTAGCATAGTGAACACTTCAGCAGCAAGATGATGTCTCCTGCCTCCACATCCTGCCTGAGCCTTTCATTGTCATGTGCACACACTGCTGTATGGACACAGCTTGCTTTTCTCTGCGGCATGTAGCTACATGTGCCCTACTCATCACCAATCGTGGTGTGTGGTGCAGATGTAGCTGAAGCCTTCAGCAACTAGCTTTTTCCTCTTTGCATGCAGGGACATACATAATACGCAAACCCACTCAGAAGACAATCTGTAGGCATGCACTTATGCAGACATTTACCATTCCGAAGAGGGAAAAGTCCTGTGTACAATGAATGTGGGAGGCAGAAAAATACAAGCAAAATTTACTTACTGATTCTTCATTACTTCTTAGTGATGGAAAATCCCCTTTGGCTAACTCCAGATGAATACCCCAGTGCTTACAAACTGCATCTAGAAATTGCAAGTCCCCACATAAAATAATGATGTGCTGATTTAATGGCTCTAGGAAACCGAGATAACAAATTATGAAGTGTTTTGAGCCATTTTACTACAACTATGGATAACACCTATTTCATAGTAATATCATTGGAATGCTCCCACTGCTTCAGGGGGTGGAGGGTGGGGATGGTGGAAAGGGCGAGTGTGAAGTGGCTAACACTGAAAGTAAAACCCTGAGGCCGTGTCTAGACTGCATCCCTTTTCTGTAAAAGGGATGCAAATTAGACACATCGCAATTGCAAATGAAGCGCGGATTTAAATCCCCCCCGCTTCATTTGCATAAACATGGCTGCCGCTTTTTTCCGGCTCGGAGCTTTGCCGGAAAAAAGCGCCAGTCTAGACGGGGATCTTTCGGAAAATAAAGCCTTTTCCGAAAGATCCCTTATTCCTCTTAAAATAAGGAATAAGGGATCTTTCGAAAAAAGGCTTTATTTTCCGAAAGATCCCCGTCTAGACTGGTGCTTTTTTCCGGCAAAGCTCCGAGCCGGAAAAAAGCGGCAGCCATGTTTATGCAAATGAAGCGGGGGGGGATTTAAATCCCCGCTTCATTTGCAATTGCGATGTGTCTAATTTGCATCCCTTTTACGGAAAAGGAATGCAGTCTAGACACACCATGACTGTATGGAGGTTACTGGCAAAAATCCCATTGACTTCCGTTGGGCCAGGTTTCCACCCTCAATGTATGAGAATACATTTTAAACTCTTCACTTCCATGTGCTTTGCCCCACTCCTCTTCCTTTCCCCACTTCTTCCTTTTTCAGGCCTTACTTTATAAGCACTGAAAAAATGTCTCCAGAAGGAGTCTCAGAGAAAAGGACAGGAATCCATGAAGAAGGGTCTCTTAGCCGGTCTCTAGAGAGGTGTCCTACTAGGAAGGCTGATGATGCAGGAGAACCTTAAAGAATCAGATAGGAAGTAGACCAAGAAGGATAGCACTAGGGATGTTGAAGACCCAGACCCAGCTCCCTACAGGATCCAGGAATAGAACCCAGAGTAGAGGGCAGGACTGGGTTCCCCTACCATCCACCACAGAGTAGTACTTCTTGGGGCAGTGAATGGCAAGACTGCCTAAGTCACTGCACGTGTGACAGAGCATGAGGACTGCCTGACGCTGTTGGGCAGAGACCTTGAAAATCTTCTCCAGAAGAGGAATCACTGTGTGATATGTCTGGAGGGCTGAGGCACAAAGCAGCTGAGACTGTGAGTAAGAAGAGAGCTGCAATGGTGGGACAGAAGAAAGGAGACACTGAGGGCATGTCTAGACAACTCTCAGCTTCCAAAATAAGATATTCAAATTAGATGTGAATTTGCATATCTTCTCCCAATCCCTTTTTCAGAAGAGGTTTAAAAAAAAGCAGTCTAGACGGGGGTTTTCATGCAAAAACCCCCCTTGTTCAAAAGAACCCTTATTCCTCAAAAACATGAGATTTAAAGGGTTCTTTCAAAAAAGGGGGTTTTTGCACGAAAAACCCTGTCTAGACTGCTTAAAAAACAACAACACACAACTCTTCCGAAAAAGGGATCAGGAGAAGACATGCAAATTCGTGCCTAATTTGCATATCTTCTTTCTGAAGCCAAGGGTAGTCTAGATGTGCCCTGAGTCTGGTGGAGCTAATCCTCAGAATTGCCAGAAGAGTTTCTCACCCAAAGTAGGTAGAGCACCCCATGATACTGGGTTTTGGTAAAAGAACAATAATTAAGAGAGGGAGGACAAGGTACTCAAACCCACATGATACTACCAGAGTCATGATCCAAGAGTCTTTCTAGTCGGATAAGTTTAAAATGCAGCTCAAAACAAGACTACAGCTGACAACTGCTGCTATTCTTAATATGTAGGGTTGCCAGGTGTCCAGTATTCTACCGGACAGTCCGGTTTTTCCACCCTATGTCCGGTAAAAAAATTCAGAAAATACCGGACATGTGCAATGTCAGGTATTTTCTGTTTTTCCGGCTGGGCACTGAATGGAAGCCTGGCGGGGGCAGGGAGAGTGGCTGGGAGGCAGAGCTGTGATCGGCGCTGGGAGCCTGTGGTAGTGTGCAAAAGCCTGGCTGGGAGGCGGGGTGCAATCAGCGCTGGGAGCCCTCAGCTGATTGCGTCTGAGGTGGAGTGATGCGTTGGGGAGGAGGAGGGGCCCTGTCCCTGCTCCTGAGCGCTGGTCAAGCACGTTGTGGCGCTGTAGTAGGAGCCGTAGGTGCTTTGTAGTTGAGTTTAGGCGCCTTCCTTGAGTTCTCAGCCAAAACTGACTGGGGTAGAATTTCTGCTTCTTCCCACTGGGATACCCAAAGACCTGGCTATGGGGGAGTCACCTTCCTACTCATGGTTGCTCCCCTCCCTCCCGCCACTGTGTTGTCCCGGGGTCTGCCTCTCTCTGCTTTGAGTAGCAGGTGGCTTTTTTTTTTTTTGTTCGACAAATTTTTAGCCCGTGTGTTCAGTATTTTTTGGGAGACCATCTGGCAACCATATTAATATGTTATATTCCCATATCAGGATGAACATAGATCATAAACTAGAAATAATTCATCAGCTTTTTTTCCACCAAAGTCCTAGGTTTAAGACCACTTACAACCCTGAAGGACCATTAAGTAGAGAAGGTGTAACATATAGCATGACTGAGCTACATTAATCCCCTGTGTCCCACAGAGAAGTGTACTTAAAGTCAGAAGAAACCTTCTCTATATTGTAAACTAAATTAAAACTGGAAACCCGAGTTGTTCTGCAAAGATTGTATTGATTATTAGATGGCAGAATAACATGTCTGTACAAAATATTTTAAAAGAAACTGAAATTGTGCAGTATCAGAGGGGTAGCCGTGTTAGTCTGAATCTGCAAAAGCGGCAAGGAGTCCTGTGGCACCTTATAGACCTTATGCATGCATCTGACGAAGTGGGTCTTTGCCCATGAAAGCTTATGCTCCTACACTTCAGTTAGTCTATAAGGTGCCACAGGACTCCTCGCTGCTTTTGAAAGTGTGCAGAAATTTTAAAGCTCTGTCAACACCTGTAACATACTCAGTTCTATAGTTCAGTGATCTTCAGATAAAATGCAACTACAGAAAGTACTGTAAAAAGCACTTGTACATTACGATTATGTCTACACTGCACTGTTTTGCGCAAGAAATATGCAAATGAGGTGAAGCATGGAATATCGCTGCACCTCATTTGCATAATTAATGAATGGCTCCTTTTTTCACAAAAACCCTGTCTTGCGCAAAAGCCGTTCTTCTGCTTTTTTTCATGAAGAATGGCTCTTGTGCAAAGGGGTTTTTTGCACAAAAAGGAGCTGTGTAGATGGCTCCTTTTTGTGCAAAAGCCTCTTGTGCAAAAAATGGCCACTCAATTGTGCAAATAAGGCACAGTGATATGTCACACTTTGCCTCATTTGCATATTTCTTGCGCAAAACATCGCTGTGTAGATGTAGCCTATATGTATAGGTGAGAGCTCTGGGACTGTATCAAGCCTGGAGAAGGGGTTCGCGGGAAGTTTGCAAGAATCCAATTTTTAAATCCTTCCATCAAATAAAAGAGAGGCGTGTCATGGTGCTCAGAGGACCAGGCATCCTAGTGCTTGGGTTGCCTGACTTCCAGCCCCTTGCTTCCCTGATGGAGATGCCTCAGTCCCTAACAGCAGGGCCGGACTAAAGGGTGGGCGAGCCGGGCAGCTGCCCGGGGTGCCAACCGATGGGGGCGCCTGATGGCAGCTGTAAGGGGCACGCGGCATCCCTTATAGTTGCCATCAGGTGCTGCCCACCTGGCTCCTGCAGCGCCGCTCTGCCCCCCCCCCCCCATCCCCGCAGTGCCGGCCATCAGCGCCCTTCCCCCCATGGCTGCGGGGCCCTGTATGGCCAGCCGCGACTTGCCCCGGGCTGTGTGCCAGGAGCGGTGGCAGGCTGGGCCAGGTAGCGCATGCGCCGTGCGCCCAGCAGTGGCACCACGTGCCCGGGGCACCAAAATGGCTTGGACCGGCCCTGGCTAACAGCTTGTGGTAGAGGGACCTGAGCCACTGTTCCTTGTAAGCTGAGTGCTTGGATGGCCACCCAGGAGAGATTTAAATGACACCCAGCTGATTAGCAGAGTCCACACAGACCCCACAGCTGGCAGCATGTTTTTCACCTAGTGGTGCACATCTGCATGTGCCTCACTGAATATAACAAAATGTATTCCACACGTGGATGGAAAAAATTAGAGGAAACATTGACCTGGGCCCACTGTATTGGGTCCCAGCCCAAGGCCCTCCTTGAGGCTATGCCAGAAGGATCCTCTTGGAGTAGGCTGTAAGTCCACTGCCCTGGGCTATGTTCTCTCTCAGTTTGGGACATGGTCCCTATTATTCAAACAGTCTGTGGTGTCTATACTAAAGCAGCATCCCTTGCAGCCGTAATGACATCCTGTTGCAGCGTGAAGCCCCACTGGGTGGAGGAGACAGAAGATTGCTGGGAACTTTATCTATAGTTCAGTCATGCCATTCACTCACTGCTTGGTGCACCTGGGTCTCCTCAGCAGTCTCTGTCAGGGATGCAGTGCCTCTTCCTCAGTCCCAGAGGCTGTCCCAGCTATCAGGCTCCTAGTAATTCTCACTGCAGCTATGGAGGCAGTGGGAATAGGCTGCAGCAAGCCCACTGATGGGGAGGGGCAAAGTGGGCAACTGTGACAGAGCTCAGCAATTCAAAAGAGAATGGGGGCCCCCAGCTGAAGCCATTGCTACTAGGGCAGCGGTGGTGCCCAGAGCTGTAAACCCTTTAAATCACCGCCCAGAGCCCTGCACTGTGCTCTCCAAGCAGCCCTGAGGAAGGGGGAGGAGAGCTGTGGTCCTGGTAGCATGAGGGCTGGCTGCTCCCAGCCTTACCCCTTCTGCCTGCGGCCTTGCCCCTTCCAGGAGCTTGGAGCCAGCCCCACTCCGTACCTTGCTCATGGGCCCAGCAAGGCTGTTGGTTTCCCTGGGATGCAGATACAGTGAGGTAGGTTTAGCAGTGCCCAAAGGCTCTTTTTAACCCAGTGAATCTCAACCTTTTAGGGCTTAGGACCCTTTTTAAAACATGTTTATGGCCTCTCGTGACCCAGTAAATAGACTGACAGTGGAGGCCCTGGGGTGATTTCAGTTGGGGCCTACCCAGCACTCACCCCACAGTGGCAGTTTTTGTACTGTGGGCTGGCTGGGTTTGACTCTCCACTCAGGCACTGCAACCTCAGGGGCCTGTCCCCTGACAGGACCAAATTTGCAAGAGCAAAGTTGTAACCTTGCTCAGTGTTGTAAATTTGGCCTACACAAGCGCCTATCATCATAACAGCTGGGTCAAATCTGAGTGGTGCTGGAAGCCCAGAAGTGAGCCAAGCCAGCCCAATGAGATTGAAGCCATGCCAGCTGCCATGCAACCCTCTGAAACTTTCTGCTGAGCCAATTTTGGGTCCCAACCCACACATTGAGAAACACTGATTTAATCACGTTCATGCTGCTGTGAGGTTTCTCTCAGACTCATCACAGGAGGCTTGTTGTGATTCCCTGGTTCTAGCACAGTAACTTCCTCTCTGGATACTGCAAAGACTGTCCTTGCCAGAAAAGACTTACCACTAGAGCTAACATTACTTATCATGAGCACACTTTTTTTAATCTATGGAACGCACCATCAGATGGTGTTAGTGTCAGATCTTTTCAAAAAACAATTACCCAAGGGAAGATAACCTGAACGCTTTTCATCTCTCAATGCTTACTTCCTTTCCTTCTCCCCTCTCATGTAACTCAAGCTGAATGCTATGATTCTATCAATGCCTTAAATGTATTTTTCAGGAACCGAAGTATAAACAGTTCCAGCAAAGTGTACTTACTATAGGGTTGTGTGCCAAGACATATGGCTTGCCTACTAGTTATGAGTAAGTGCTTTTATTGAAATGGGAAGAGACAAGACTGCATTCTCCTCTCCTACATTCTTCCTAGTAATCAGATACACCTCAGGTAGAGTACAATAACCCTGTCTGTATGGAAGACTGCGAGAGTCCCTTGCTAAATATTGGCAGGACATCACTTGATCTGTTTTAAAGGAGGATTGATACAATCTGTGAAACATTCTTTTTCCAGTTATGTCTTGAATTATTATAAAGCTGTGATCAGTCAATACCTGACAGATGGAAATATGCTACTTTGACATGTTTGAACACTAATCAGGTTGTTGGGGAGGCTTAATAAAACAATAAGATATAATTGATACTGCACTTGATTTCAGCACTGAGTTGTAATGACTTTTAGTCACTGCTAATCCAGGCCAGATTTGTAAGAGTGATCTTGGGAGGACATATGTCACTCTCAGTCCTCTCATCCATCTTGTCTCCACATCTTTTTGTTTGTTTGTTTTGACTGGGTTTTTTAGTTTTTTTGGTTTTTAACATTTTATGTTCACTTCTGAATTGTCTTTCTATAAAAGAGAATATTTTATTTATTTTATTTATTGTATTTTATTTAAACCCTCAGTCCCAAAAACTACATACTGGTATATTAATGAGAGATTTCAATCATACAAAAAGGAAAGACCCAGGGTTAAAGCTCTTTCAGCCCGATACCTTTATCCTTGCCCATAGGCGTTAAAACAGTCTTAAATTATGACTGATGAGGCAGAAACGAGTCACACGGGATAAGTTCCCTTCATACAACTTTCTCCATCACCAAATGCCATCTCTAGCCCATAATTTTCACACCTATTGGAAAATCACTCACACTGACATGAGACGTGTTGCCATCTGCCATCTCTGACAGAAGCACGGAACGTGCCCAACTCTGCACTATGGTCATGAACATTTATGATCCTCCAGTATTTTCAGAGCCAAAAGAAAAGCTGTGGAGAACATGATAAGTTTCTAAAGGGAAAACTGCTGTGAGATGTAGCAAGAACCAGTTCAAGATTATTGGTGGCATTCATGGAGCAGCTGTGAATGGCGGAGCACTGCTTCTGGACCAAAGAACAAACACTGATTGGCAAGATCACATTATTATGCACACGTGGATGATGCGCAGTGATTGCAGAACTTTTGGATGCCCAAGGCCACCTTTTTGGATCTGTCTGCAGAGCTCAACCAACCTTCCGGCGCAGTGACACCAGAATGAGAGCTGTACTGACAATGGAGAAGGAAGTGGTGATCACACTGTGAACACTTGCATCACCTGATTACTATTGGTCAGTGGGAAATTAATTTGGAGTTGGAAAAACTTCTGTGGGAACTGTTACCATGAAGCATGCAGGTCTAATCAATCATCTACTGCTACACAGGACTGTGACTTTTGACAACATGCGGAATATAGTGGATAGATTTGCAGCAACAGGGTTTCTGAACTGTGGTGGCACAAGAGATGGCATGCATATCCCTATTTTAGCACTAGACCACCTTGCTACAGAGTATGTCAACAGAAAGGGCTACTTTTCTATGGTTATGCAAATGTTGGTGAATCACCAGGGACATTTCATCCACATCAAGGTTGGCTGGTCAGAGAAGGAACATGATGCTTGCATCTTTAATAACACTTGGCTTTCAAAAAGTTGGAAGCAGGGATTTTCTTTCCCAATTGGTGGATTTCCATTAGTTATGTTGCAACACCAATAATGAGCTGGGGGAATCAGCCTACCCTCTCGTCCTCTGGCTTATGGAACTGTAAGCCACCTAAAAAGCACCAGGAAAGAGTCAACTTCCAGATCAGCAGGTGCTTTTGGTAGATTGAAGGATTGTTGGCATCGTTTAATCACAGGACTAGCCCTCAATGTGAAAAATATCCCAGTGGTTTAGCTGTCTGCAGTGTCCTGCATAATATTTCAGAAGCAAAGTGGAAAAAAATTTCTGCCATTGTGGAGTAGAGGGGCTGTCTGCAGACTTTGACCAGCCAGATACAGATGCTATTAGAAGAGCACAACACAAAGCTATACAGCTCAGGGAGGCTTGGGCCATTGTGGTGCACTGTGCTCTACCTTGCCCTGCAATTTAGGGGCCTGCTAGCAATTGTATGGTGCTCAGGGCACATCTATGAATATCACTGACAAAGCACCTATTAATTTTGTGGTACTTGCTGTACATTTATGATTATTACACTATGTTTGTCACTAATTCTATGGGTTGTCACTCTGTACAATAACAAGTGAGTGCTTTCACTCCCACTATGTATTCTGCAGCACAAGGTGGGAACTAATAAAGATGAATTATTTTCCAAACAAGAGAGTTTCACGGAGTAACAAACACTTCAAAAAATTCTGGGCAAGTCAAAATCAAATACATTAAAATCTTAATGAAGTTATGAAACAGAGTTTAAAAGCAGAAGGAATATTCATGTTCATTTTAGCTACACATACATCAACTGTGACTATCGCAGGGACATGTATATAAATCCCCTAACATGCCCCAGTGTAGAAAAGTAAGGTAGAGAATGAATACCGGCTCCATTTTCCACAAGCTGTGGTGATTTTAGCTGATAACTCACTCCTGAGGGTAACAAAGGCATACAGAGCAGAAGCCAGAGTCCTGAAGCATCTGGGCCCATCTGCTGCTCAGGCCTACTAGTAAGGGGCAGCAAAGAGGGCAGCTGTCCCAGGGACCAACTATTTGAAAGGGCCCAGTGCTCCTGAGCACCACCACTACTGTCACTGTGGAAATGGCAGCACCCAGAGCTCCAGGCCCTTTAAATGTCCATTGGAGTGGTTGGCTAATCGGTTAGCTGCCTCACTAACAGGCTGCGTCTAGACTGGCAAGATCTTGCCGCCTGTCTACACTGGCCGCGAGTATTTACGCAAAAGCACTGACTTTGTACTGTACAAAATCAGTGGTTCTTGAGCAAATACTCCGACGCTCCCACTCAGGGATAAGCCCTCTTGCGCAAGTATTGAGGGCTAAAATGGCCATCGGAGCTTTCTTGCGCATTAGAGCGTCTACACTGGCGCAGATGCTTTTGAGCAAAAGATGTCTTTTGCGCAAAAGCATCTGTGCCAGTGTAGACGCTCTTTTGTGCAAATACTTTTAACAGAAAAACTTTTCCGTTAAAAGTATTTGTGCAAAATCTTGCCAGTCTAGACACAGTCACAATGTTTTCAGCAGAGGAAGAAGCTGCATGGGTTCCAAATGAACATTTCTACCAGCAAGTGAAAAGAATATGTTGCTTTTGACTCAATAGAATTCATAGATTTGATGATTTGAGATTGCAACAGACTCAGATGAACTCTACCTAAGCTTTTGGGAACTCTGAGTTTCTTCTCACTTGTCTTTGTGTTTGGCTTTGTTTATTAATGTTTAACTATGAAGGTAATGAAGGTTACTTATAAAATAGCCATGCTATGTTGTAAAAATCAAATTATTTGTTTCTTTATCACAAGATTTTAAGAATTAGGTTCATCCCTTTTGTTCTTTCTCAACTTGAATGTAGTGAGGCTGACCTTGTGCAATCTTTGCTGAAAATCCTGAGACTGAATTCTGGGCCTGCAGGCACTTTTCTATGGGAGTTGGGGTTTTAGACACTGGAAAACAGCAGTGAAATGAACTGTAACCAGCCTACAAGTTATACTACCTCTTGTAGTGCAAGTAAATTAATTAGAAGTCAATAACTGTGTCCTGGTTAGTTAGGGTGCCATCACTGTAATGAGAAATAAATGTATCCTGGCTCATGGCATAGCTCCAGTCACATACTCCCCATCCTCTTCCTCCACCCCATCGTCACTGTTTGTAGCAGGGGCCTGTGACATTGGTCCTCTGAGGTATCTATGGTGATAGTGTGTTCTCTGCCGCATAAGGCATGCAGCACTTTTTAGAATGGCAGATCTGCGAATCACCATCAGTTCAACTGTTGGCCTTCCTCATTTTCTGACATGCCTACTGTAGTTCCTTTGCTTTCATGCAGCATTGCTGCTGACCTGCCAAATCCCTTCTCTTGCAGCCTCCATACAATCTACTCACAAATGTCCACTTTTCTGGGGCTGGCCTGTAGCTGTGTCTGCACAGCCTTCTCTGTCACCAGGCCCAGGAGATCAGATCTCTCTTATTTCCTACAAACCAGTGCATGTCTGGAGCATGTAGCCAGCTGGCATGGTCAGCTGAACAGATGCACAAAACAATGAGAGCTGCTAGGTGTGTTCCCATGCTGAAGAGGCATTTCAAAAACTCACAGGCTTCAAATGGAAGATGGGGCCTTCTGGTCTCTATAACCCCCAGGCTCTGTTCACTCAATTGTGAACAGAGCCATCAATGCTGAGGTTATGGGACAGCTGCTGGAGGATTACTGGGGTCAAGATAATTAATGTGATGTCTACATTCACACGGCATCAACTCAAGACATCAACCTTAATTCAACTCAATACATCAACCTTAACATTACTGTGTTGGCTTAATACAGAACTTACAGGAGTAGGAGACAAATTTAAGATCAGACACATGCCTGACTAGGACCACGCAAGGTAGCTTATGTCAACCCAACTACATAGTATAGAACAGGTGTAAGTTGCTTGATTTTGGGGACATGCTGACTGCCCACTGATCCCCACTGAAGTCAATGGGAGCTACAGGTAGTTAGTACCTATGCAATTCAAGCCATTAAGAGTCTGAATATGCTCCTGAACAATTAAGGATATGTCTACAGAGACAAACCCACAGATGGCCAGTGGCAGCTGATTCAGGTTCCTGGTGCTTTGACTGTGGGGCTGTGCAAATATCTGGGACTGGGCTCCAGGGCCTATGAGGTGAGAACTCTAGCTCCAGCACAAGCCCAGAAATCAACACAACAACAAATCAGCCATTCAGCACAAGACTCTGAAGACCGAGTCAGCTGGCACCCTGCAGGTTTTCCTTTGTGTGTGGACATACCCAGAGTGGCAAAGCTCACACTTGCCTTCAATGGTGTAGGATCAAGCACTTATTTAAGTGCCTAAATATGGATTTACTTCCATTCAATCATTTTGACCATAGAGCGGTTTATTTGTTTTGCATACAATAGGTATAGTGTGTTTGCAACTTGCATACATTGTCTTTTTCTCAAATAATCCAATGTCACAATCTGCCTCGTGGTTACAATTAATCATTCTGTCTAAAAATATACATATAAATCCACCTGTACAGTATCTCCAATCGGGACACTGTATTTGTGCTTAACTGTGTCAAAACTATTATCTAGGAACCTTTGTAGGTCTAGTTCTGTTTGGATATTGAACAGAAAGTATATTGCTCTAATGTGAAAAAAACCCTATTTTATAAGAGATAGAAGTTATTCAGTCTAAGGAACTAAAATCCCATGGTGTAGATTACTTGGCACTGTAAGATGTATTTTGCCTTTCATCTTAGTGACAGCCTCACTGACAGGATGATAACCTAAAAAGAGATAAAAGGAGATACTGCAGTGATAAAAAGTGTATGAAGTTTAGCATTTATGTGAGTAGAGTTTGGAAGGATCTGTACTGACACAATCAGGAAAAGATAATAAATGAGGGGGTTTCTACTTCTTGTTAATTGATTGATTATTCTCTTTGCCTCCGATGGAGTTCAGAGACCAGGATGATAGTGAAATTTTGCTACCGGCAAGGAAATCTGATCCAACATGCGGACAAAAATCCTGTCATATATTAGGTGGTCTGGGGCACCACTGTGAGGGTCAAATCAGAGCAAATTGCTTAGAACCAGGACTACTTACAGTCCAAAACTGGGGTCCCCCTCTATAAGGCACCAAGCCAATCACAACGAACACAACAGCTGCCAATATGGCCAGCATGAAGTTACACAAAGCAATCCACTTAGACACTCCAATTTACCTGTGCCACAACCCGCGCCACACCTGACACAGACGAGTGGTTATGAAAACCAATCTTATTTCCAAACAGATTATCCTGATCCCAAAGGACCAGCCACATTCCCAGGTCAATTTATACCTTAGATCTTACTCAAAAGAGCACATTGTGCCAATCCTTTAGAACATAAAGGTTTATTAATAAAAGGAAAGAAAAGATTAAGAGTAGGATTGTTAAAGAAAGCACATTACATACATCAGTCACCAAGTTCTTGATGCAGGCTCTTAGCAGAGATGCAATAAACTGCTATCTTAAAAGTCTCTGGAGTACCTCCTATATTAGCATGGGTCAACAGATCTTTCCAGGATCTCTGTCCTTAGCAAAGGTGGTTCTGGAAGGGAAAGCAGGAGTGAAGACAAAGATGGAGGAACTCTCAAAATCCTTTTATAATCTTGTCCATGTGGAGGGAAATCCATTGTTCTCCTGAGTGATGGAATCATAGAATACTAGCACTGGAAAGGACCTTGAGAACTCATCAAGTCCACTCTCCTGCCCTCATGGCAGGACCAAGCATGGTCTATATTATCCCTGATAGATGTCTGTCTAACCTGCTCTTAAATATCTCCTGCGATGGAAATTCCACAACCTCCCTAGGCAATTTATTCCAGTGTTTAACCACCCAACAGTTAGGAAATTTTCCCTAATGTCTAAACTAAACCTCCCTTGTTGCAGTTTAAACCCATTGCTTCTTGTCATCAGAGGCCAGAGAGAACAATTTTGCGCCTCCTCTGTGTAACACCCTTTGAGATACCTGAAAACCACTATCGCATCCCCCCTCAGTCTTCTTTCCAAACTAAACAAGCCCAATTCCTTTAGCCTTCCCTCATAGCTCATATTTTCTAGACCTTTAATCACTTTTGTTTCTCTTCTGTGGACCTTCTCCAATTTCTACACATCTTTCTTGAAACGTAGTGCCCAGAACTGGACACAATACTCCAATTGAAGCGTAATCAGCACAAAGTAGAGTGGAAGAATGACTTCTCATGTCTTGCTCACAATACTCCTTTTAATGCATCCCAGAATCATGTTTGCTTTTTTTTAAAAAACAGTGTCACAGTGTCGACTCATATTTAGCTTGTGGTCCAATATGACCCCTAGATCCCTTTCTGCCGTACTCCTTCCTAGACAGTCACTTTTCATTCTGTATGTGTGAAACTGATTGTTCCTTCCTAAGTGGAGTACTTTGCATTTGTCCTTATTAAACTTCATCCTATTTACTTCAGACCATTTCTCCAGTTTGTCCAGATCATTTTGAATTATGACCCTATCCTCCAAAGCAGTTGCAACCCCTCCTAGCTTGGTATCATCTGCACTCTTAGTAAGTGTACTCTCTATGCCATCATCTAAATGGTTGATGAAGATATTGAACAAAACTGGTCCCATAACAGACCCCTGCGGAACCCCACGTTTATGCCCTTCCAGCATGACTGTGAACTGTTAATAATTACTCTCTGAGAATAGTTATTCAGCAAGTTATGCACTCACCTTATAGCAATACCATCTAAGTTGTATTTGCCTAGTTTATTGATAAGAAGGTCATGGAAGACCATATCAAATGCCTTACTAAAGTTCAGGTATAGCTTATCCACAAGACTTGTTATCTTATCAAAGAAAACTCTCAGATTGGTTTGACATGAATTGTTCTTTACAAATCCATGTTGACTATTACCTATCACCCTATTTTCCTCCAGATGTTAGCAGAAGAATTCCTTAACCTGTTCCATTATCTTTCCTGGCGCAGAAGTTAAACTGACTGATCTGTAGTTTCCTGGGTTGCTCATATTTCCCTTGTTATAGATGGGCACTATATTTTCCCTTTTCCAATCTTCTGGAATCTCTCCAACTTTCATGATTTTTCAAAGATGATAGCTAAAGATTCAGATGCCTCCTCTATCAGCTCCTTGAGTATTCTAGGATGCATTTGATCAGGCCCTGGTGACTTGAAGACATTTAACTTTTACAAGTAATTTTTAACTTGTTCTTTTTTTACTTTATCTTCTAAACTTACCCCATTTCCACTAGCATTCACTATGTTAGGCCTCCCTTCATCATCAAACTTCTTGGTGAAGACTAAAACAAAGAAGTAATTAAGCACCACTGCCATTTCCAAGTTTCCTGTTATCATTTCTGCCTCCTCACTGAGCAATGGGCCTACCCTGTCCTTGGTCTTCCTCTTGTTTCTAATATATTTATAGAATGTCTTCTTGTTACCTTTTATATCTCTGTTAGATTTAGCTTGTTTTGTGCCTTTGCCTTTCTAATCTTGCCCCTGCATAGGAAGTTGATCACATGATCGACTAACCTGTCCATGTCCTTTTTTATGCAAACAGCCATGGGTTCCCAGCAGAATTCCTCAGTTGTTTATTGGCAACATATAAGGCCCATTGTCCATGCAGAATAGCTATTCACTGAGTAATCACCCCACAAAGTAGGTAGTTGATGCCTTGTGTCAGTGGTCCCCAACCTGTGGAGGTTGCCGGGCACCAGGGGGCGTGGCCATTCGCCCGCCGGGCGCCAGGGGGCGGGGATGGAGGCGGGGCCCCCCATAGCCACGCGCCCCCCCCCCATAGCCGCGCCCGGGGCTGGCGCCCCCCGCCCCTCCTCCAAGTGCCCGGGGCCACCTCCAAGGGCCGCGTGCCTGGGGCTGGCGCCCCCCCCTCCAAGCGCCGCGTGCCCGGGGCCAGCGCCCCCTCCCCCCCCAAGCTCCGTGCGCCCGGGGCCGGCGCCCCCCGCCCCTCCTCCAAGTGCCCGGGGCCACCTCCAAGGGCCGCGCGCCCGGGGCCGGCGCCCCCCCCTCCAAGCGCCGTGCGCCCGGGGCCAGCGCCCCCTCCCCCCCCAAGCTCCGTGCGCCCGGGGCCAGCGCCCCCCCTCCTCCAAGCGCTAGGGGCCGGGGCTGGCCCCCCCCCCTCCAAGAGCCAAAGGCCGGCGGCCCCCCCCAAGCGCCGTGCGCCCGGGGCCGGCGCCCCTTCCCCCCCAAGCTCCGTGCGCCCGGGGTCGGCGCCCCCTCCCCCCCCAAGCGCCGCGCACTCGGGGTCAGCGCCCCCCCTCCCCCAAGCGCCCGGGGCCGGCGCTCACCATGCGCCTGGAGCCGGCTCCGGCACTGTTCATGCGCCACGTGCCCAGAGCCAGGCCAGCCCCGAGCACGTGGCGGGCGCACACGTGCCACGTGTTGGGGACCACGGGCTTGTGTTATCTCCCAGACACAAAACATTTAAAATACAAGTGCAGAGCACATATTCATAAATTTACATACAAAAATCATACAAGCATATGAGTAGAATAAATGGAATCAGAATAGCATATGCTTTCATTAGACACCTCACTTGGCCCACTTTGCACAGCATTTGGTGCAAACACACAACAGTGGGTGCAACGATGATCTGCACTTTCCTATTGAAATCCAATAATGTGATCCTCCCACATACAACAAAACCCAAAAACAAGCTAAAAACTTTAACCCTTTGCTTCATTTTTTAAAAATATTCTACATTGATGACCAACATTACAGCAACACTAAAGGTCCTGTATCCATACCACTTATTAGAGCAGCAGGAGCATCCAACAAGGAGGTGTGCTTTCCTCCCTCATTCTACAGCATTCTGACACTTAACTATCACAGAGTATAACATATTTCATCTTCAAAGTGTTCCACACTTACTAATTCATTGTGCATCAATTAAATTAGAATTTACCCTCTTATTACATAGGGATATGTTAAACTGAAGTGCCTGTCTCTAAACATCCTTTCACTCCTTGGCAGCTGGATCCTTGAAATATAGATATTCTACACACACCTCCAAAACACTGTAAGCAATGACAGAAAAATAGAATATTTTCTTCAGAAAAGGAAATTGTGGTGGGAGAGGGGTCATAGTTGTTCTAATTCTACAAAGAGAATGCACTACAGCAAGCATCTGGCATGTTTCTGTTTGTAACTTTGTTAAACAATGACTGCATATATAGCTGCATACCCATAGTGCATTAGCATGTCCATCTGTTTCCCATATTGCTGATGACAGCAGTGGCATATCTGCTACTTACGCCATGCTACGTGATATAGAGGAAAGAAAATTCTAAAGAAAGTGCTTCAATGTTAATAAAAAAAACCATTTTAGAACAGGCCGATCCTCACCACTCTGTTGAGTGCCAGATAGGGAGAGGGAGCTGACAGGTCCATTTTGTTGCCATTGCAATCTGACTAGAGCTACTTTTTCTCACTTAACTACCCCAGAAATGAGAGGGAGTTGACACTGGAGAATGAACTTTTTCACTTATCCTCCTCCTTTGAGTCGGAAGAGAGGTGTTGGGTCTCCTCTATCCTGACCTATCATGGGGGGAAGGTTTTGGTAGTGGGTGGAACCTCTCAGACCAAAGTCCTGAGCCAAACCCCACCCGAAGAAGCCCCAAATCCCCTTCAACTACAGTATTCACCCACACACTGCAGCCAGAGGGGCCCAGGGCCAGCCAGAGCCATGAGCCTCACACAAACACCCAGAGGAGACCCTGGCTGGCCAAAGCCAACCCAACTCCACCGCACCTCCCCATCTGATACCTCCATCCACTACCACCAATGAGAAAACTCGTCTCTTCCCAAAGAACCTGAGGTTTTGGTATGCACCACACACGTTCTGGGGTGGCTGAGAGGCTGTATGTGCTACTTATCTTCCACTCTTACTGAGAGTTCATCAGTAATCTCCCTGGACTCCCTTGGCCTGTAATACTTGTTGCCTATAAGGATGGGAGAACCAATGAAGGAGGTGCTTCTTTCTTTCCCCTTCCTGAAATTCTTCTCCCTCCTGGTACTGCTACTGGCTCCACCAATTAGTAGTGATTTTCCCAAGAGGAGTAGGAGTTCCACAGTGTTCCCCCAACTCTCACAATTGGATCATAACAGCTTTAATAAGGGTTGTCAGGCATCCAGTTTGAAAAGGAACCCTAATGGTTCCACTCAGCATCACTGTCTGGGACATTAAAATCCATTTGGCCTTTCTGAGCTGTGCAAGCAGGGTACCTACCCACCTACAGGCAGCTCCTGGGAACTGCTGACATCTCCCTCTGGCTTCCTAGGGGCCACTCTGGCCCTGAATACCACCTCCGTACTTCTCATTGGCCAGGAACCTAAGTCAATGAGAGATGCAGGAGCGACACTTGCAGTCAGGGGCAGTATGTGAACCTACCTGGCCTTACCTCCACCTAGGAGTCAGAAGGACATACTAACTGCTTCCAGGAGATGCCTGAGATGAACGTAAGAACATAAGAAAGGTCATACTGGCTCAGACTAAAGTTCCATCTAATCCAGTATCTTGTCTTCTGACAGTGGCCAATGCCAGATGCCCTAGAGCATGGGTTCCCAAATTCAGGGGCGTGAAGAAATTCCAGGGGCAGCGCGAGGCAACCCAGCCCAACAGTCCCCCATCAATTCTACTCCAAGTTTTGCTGCTAATTTTTGGGAGGGAGAGTGTGAGGGTTTTCCAAAAATCAAAAAGGGGGCGTGATGCTGAAAAGTTTGAGAACTACTGCCCTAGAGGGAGTGGACAGAACAGGTAATCATCAAGTGATCCCTCTCCTGTCATCCATTTCCAGGCTCTGGCAAACAGAAGCTAAGGACACCATCCCCACCAATCCTGACTAATAGTTATTGATGGACCTGACCTTCATGAACGTATCTAGTTCTTTTTTGAACCCTGTTAAAGTCCTGGTCTTCACAACATCCTCTGGCAAGAAGTTCCACAGGTTGACTGCGCGCTCCATGAAGAAAAACTTCCTTTCATTTGTTTTAAACCTGCTACCTATTTATGAGCACCATCAGGAGCCCACAGCCCTGTCCCAGCCTGAAGCTCCCATTCTGGGCCTCCAAATCCTTCATCCCTGGCCCTAGCTGGAGCCTCCTCCTACACTCCCAACCCCTTCCCCTAAACTCCTCATTTATGGCCCCACTCCTGAACCTGCATCCCCAGCCCAGAATCCATGTCCTATCCCATGCACCAACCCTCAGCCCCAGACCCCAACCCAGAGCCCCAGACTCCTCATATGCAGCTCCATCCCAGAGCCCACACCTCCATCTGTAGCTTTCAGCTCCACTTACACCCCCAACCTCCCACCCCAGCCCTGTGAAAATGAGCAAGTGAGGGAGGATGTTGAAAATGAGTGACAGACGGAGGGAGGATGGATTGAGTGGGGGTGGGACAGAGATGGAGCAGGGAAGATGTATGTCATCAGGAAATGGGCAGATCAGGGAAAAAAGCAAGAATGTTTGGTTTTCTGCAAATTGAAAGTTGGTAAACCTAGCTTTAATGTGTTCAGAGCCTTCCATGTTTGCGGTATAAAAAAAGCAAGATTTGGCCTTTAACATATGCCAGACTCAGTCTCCTAATTATGTAATGTACAGCTCTCAGATATTGAGCTGGATAGTTTAGGCACATAGCAATGTGGTCCTTATTATGCAATTTATTTTTGTTGCAAGTCTGGCCTTTTCAGTAACTTTTTCTTTCTTCACAAACATTTAAGTAGTCTGCGGGATCCCTGTATGTTTGTTGTTGTCTGTATTTTGGCTGGATTATTCTTAGAACAAGCACTCATGTAAAAGGATTTTATGACGCAGTAACACAATCACACAATTTTAAGATATTGAATCATAATCCTGTAAGGAGTCTACGCCTGTATATGTATTTTGAGAACAGACTGAACTACAAAGTCGAGATTTCAATATAAATAAAACATTTCTGAACTTTTCTGATTCTGTCTCTTTCAATATTTTAAGGAAATGGTTCTCAGACTGATCTATGGACCAACAGCTTACTGGTCATGTGGGGCCAGATTTTTACAAGTACCAACAGTTGGATTTTCTAGTGCTCAGTGCACAAAATTGGGGCCATATTTTCCCCCAAAAAGAGCTCTTCTCTTATTGAGGCACTGAAACCATGGCCTGCTGTTGGAGTGTGCTCAGCACCTAGAGGAGAGAGCTCTCCTGAAAATGTAACCACTTATTTTGATGCCTAAAAAGAAGCAGAGGGGTTTTTTGAGAATCTGGCACTAACTGTGGCTGATGAACTCTTTTGAAACGTGTGGCCATCAGACTGGTTCTCTCCCTTGATAGAAGATATTAAATGGCAGTGAAAGAAACTAAAACTTCATTTTAAATATTCCAGTTACTTATCATTGGTTGCCAGTGTGAGCCATACTACAGGTTGCAATACAGAATGAAGAGCAGTTTCCCCAAAGCAATTACAGTGAAACCTCTGTTATCCAGTTAACCAGGAAACTTTGTTAACAGGCATTGCCCCAGCCACAATACTGTCACATCTTCAGGCGCACAGGCCTGGCTTGGTTTACCATGATTGGCTTAACAATTTTTTATTTAAGAAGTACTAATCATCTTTAACTCAAAATAGAAATGAGAGGCCAACTGCCTCACACTACAAAATTACCAATATTAAAAACTTGAGTTTTACTATTATTGTCTATTGGTTTTTCCTAGGTTGATGGGATCCTCAGACAACTGGAATTTTTAGATAACCGGCACACCCTGATCCCCGAGTGTGCAGCATAACAAGTTTTACTGTACTTCCCTTGCAGGGTGGAGGATAGGAAGGAAGAAAATTAAGAATCCTGTCTTCAAGGCACAATCCTGCTGCCTCTTGCTCATGCAAATAGTCCTCATTTGCCTGAGTAGTCCCATTGACTTTAAAGATATTACTCACTTGAGTAAGGATTACTCATGAGATGGGGATGAAAAACTAGTCCCTAAATTAGGAAAGCCGGCCTTACTGGTGGCCAAAAAAGTTTGTCAATATGTATACATTTCCTAACATAGAGGCCTGGATTAACATTTTTATTTATTAACAACAGCTGTTATCTGGTATTTCTGCTTTGAGTCAAATTTTGGATTTGAGTCAGATTTCTTGACTGTATAATATATCACAGGCTCACTGTGAAAACAATCTTTACAATAAATGAACGTGAAAACCATCTTTACAATACATGAACGTGTGCTTCTCCATGTTCAATTTGTAGAAATATACTATGGAACCAAGAGACTATTATACATTGAAAATTCTAGGGAAGGGCAAGCTGATTATTAAATAATTGAAGTGAACAAATATTTGTGTGTGTTCAGTTGACCAAATTTTTGCTTTGCCCATTCTGCTATTGCTATCATGTTTTAAGGGAACATTTAATTGATTAGCGATTTAGGCAGTCTTCCATTTGGGAAGATTTTTTTTTCCAAACCTAAATTTTGAGCCACATTTGACCTGACAGTGTCCTTTGAACAGAGTTGCTACTATGACATACACATGTTGTATATAGTCTAAATTTATTTTACTGCCAATCTTCCATGAAATATTGTTTAAACCCTGGAAACCTTTTTCATATAAACTCTGAGGAGATATATCTAAAAACTGATTTAATTTTATTCTCTCTGAAATTACTGATGGTTTTGTAACATCTCACATTAAGAACATAGTATCCATCTATATGAATAGTTTGAAAAAACAGCTGGCATAATCAGAGAGACAGAGAAGATCATCAGCCGAGCTTTCATTGAATTAGTGTAAACACTGAGAGAGAGAACAGAAACTAACATCCTGCACAAAGGACCCATACTGATATATTTCTTAGGAGACAACTATAACAATAACATATCACAGGCATCTCAACAAACCTTCTACAAAAGGAACGTGCTATTTCAAGATGGCTAAATATTTGGTACAGGCCCATGTGCAGGAATTTCTGTGGGGGAGGTGGGTTTTTTTGTAAATGTGGACTGCAATTTTTTAAAATATAATGGAGTTCAAAATAGCGTGCAATGAGTGTGCATAAGAGAGATTGAAGAAAAATCTGAGTAGAAATAGTGACTTATAAAAAGATTTTGTTATAACATACTAACATATAACATACTACAAATTTACACAGTAATAAAGGTTTTATAGAAATGACCTTCTGGGATCAAGGCAGGCAGTGAGGCCACCACAGCCCCCTGCTCCCTCAGCTGTCCTGGCCTGCTGCTGCTCTACCTGCTTGGCGAGGCCAGCACCGGTTGAGTAGAGCCGGGCCCACGCTACTTCTTGTGGGTGGCAGGTGCCATTCCCCCTTGTCATGCTGCACTGCCAACAGCCCCACCTGCCCACCCCCAGCAACACGCTTCCCTCCCATCCCCCTAACACAGGGGTTCTCAAACTTTTTGGCCGATGGCCCACCTCGCTCAATGAAAACCTTTCCATGGATGACCAGCTGTAATGGAAACTCAATGTTAATTTCATAATTATGCCTGAGACATTGTGCTAGTGCTGCAGCTAGGGAGAATGGTTTAAATTTAACCAATAAGAAAGAAAATATTCATTTAAATTCTTAATCATACTAAGCACTTTAACTGTATCATGTTAGTTTATCTAACGTCATTTTAAATAAAGTAAATATTAATTTAGGTCCAACACAAAAGGTTCCCATGTTTTCTTTACTTATGGTGGAGGTGGGAACCTTTTTGGGTCAGGGACCACTGACCCACAGAAAAATTAGTGTGGACCATACAAGTGAGAAGCAAAAAACAAACAAAACCTCCAACCCCGCCCCCCCCCCCCCCCCCGCCCCGCCATTGATGTTTCCCCCAAATGAGACATCTCATTCCCCTGGCACTCCAGCTCCACTGGGGGAGAAGAGATAGGGAGGACTGAGGTTTAGGGCTTCCTATAGGCCAGATTTACTCTTCTGGGGTTCCAGGGTGAGTGGATTTAGGGAACCCCCTAGGCTCTGGGGTTGGGACTAAAATGGGGGGGGGGGGGTTCTGTGTGCGGGACAGGGCTGCCAGAAAGAGGAATGAGGGTGCAAGGTCTGGGCAGGGGGTGGGGTTCTGGAAAGGGTTGAGGGTACAAGGTCTGGATGAGAGGTAGGGTGCAGGAGCAGGCTGGGAGTAGGGTGAAGGACAGGAGAAGGGAGCAAGAGCAAGGGAAGGTGCAGTGTGTGGTCAGGAGGAAGGCTTCAGGAGAAAGGGTGGGTGCAGGAGCAGGCTGGGAATAGGGTGTCTGGCCAGGGGAGAAGAGGCAGGAGCAGGCTGTGGGTGTGGGGTCTCGACGGGGAGTGTGTGAGGGAGCTAAGGTGTAGAGGTCTGGGCATGAGGGGATGGGGGAACTTACTTGTATTCGGGCCCCTCACTTGTCCTGGGCACTGCCTCCTGCTGCTCCCATTGGCTTGATTCTGGCCAATGGGAGTAGCAGGAAAAGCCTCCAGGCAGCGCGTCCAGGCAAAGCTTGGATGGCACCACTAGGTGTGTGGTGCAGGCAGCAACACTTTAAAGCAGTGTGTAAACTGAGATTCTGGTATTCGACTGCCCTGGAACACCTGCTCTCCTCCACAATGGTGGTGGACTTTCAGGAGCGTCTCCCAGATACTTGATCAGCTGGAGGTGTTGCAGCCAGCCGCAAGGGGCCAGGCCACAACCCAGATCTGAGCCTGGGGCCCTGCATGGCTGGGGCAGGGCCAGAACTGAGTATGGAGGATGGAAGTGCTTTTAAAAGGAGCAGGAGGTCAAAGGCAAAACAGGGGCTGTGGGATGAAGTCCTGCCAGCGTCCAGCTACACATGCCATCTGTTTCAGGTCCACACTGGGCACCCACCCTGCTGCAGGGAACTCAGCCAGCCTTGGCCTGGCCCTGATGGGGGCATATGCCCTGAGCCCCAGCGTGCCCACTGCCAGGAACATCTTCCCCTGGGTTTGATGCCCTGTTCTAAAGCTCTGCTTGGCTGGGGAGGCAGAAGGGGTGAGCACTTCACCTGCCTCCAGCAGTTACAGCATCAGCATTTCCTTGGCCCTGGGGAGGGATGCTGCCTTCTTCCCCTTAGCCACAGCCAGGGGGTGTCCCCTGGGTCTATTGCTGGGTTCTATGCTGCCCCCCTGGCTCACAGCGGCTACTGATGCCTTCTTGGGCAGCCTGTTCCTCACCTCCTGCTGAAAGGGAGGTGGGCTCAGCCTGTGGCCCCCTCTACATGGGGTCAGTCTGGGTTTTCTGTCCAATGTGTGTGGAGAGAAAAAAAATGCTCCTGCAGAGCGCCTGCCACTGCTCAGGCTCCAGCAACTCACACTCCACAGGCCGGCTCTGTCGGCAAGAGCAGCAGCAGCAACAACTCCCCATGAGGGGAGGAAAAGGGAACACTTCTTTCCCCATGAGCCCAATCATGCAGTGCGGTTCAGGGGAAGCCGGTGCTGGTGCTCCAACCTCACAAAGAGGGTGAGACTGCACTGCCACCACAGGCTCCTCACTGTGGGAGAAAGGAGAGGTGGGCTGAGCTCTAGCCACCGACCACCTGCAAGGCACCCACAGAGTCCTCCTCGCTGACTTGGAGAACCATGGGAGTTGCATTCACATCCTTCGCACCTGCCCTGTGTACAGACCAGGGCTACGTCTACACTGGCCCCTAAAAAGGGAAAATCCATGCAAAGCAGGTAAGTCAGAATAGGGAAATCTGCGGGGGATTTAAATATCCCCCGCGGGATTTAGATAAACATGTCCGCCGCTTTTTTCCGGCTTGGGGAAAAGCCGGAAAAAAGCGTCTAGACTGGCGCGATCCTCCGGAATAAAGCCCTTCACAGCTCTGAAAGTAGGAATAAGAGATCCTCCGGAAAAGGGCTTTATTCCGGAGGATCGCGCCAGTCTAGACGCTTTTTTCCGGCTTTTCCCCAAGCCGGAAAAAAGCAGCGGACATGTTTATTTAAATCCCGCGGGGGATATTTAAATCCCCCGCGGATTTCCCTATTCTGACTTACCTGCTTTGCATGGATTTTCCGTTTTTAGGGGCCAGTGTAGACGTAGCCCAGGAGTATATAACTTCACATCTTCCCAGTGTAAGAGGAAACCCATAAAAACAGGAAGCCTAGCCTTGTAATTAGTTTATATTATACCATAAGAGTCATTGTTACACTTTTTGTCAGCACATACATATTTAGAACAAAGAAAAAGTAGAAAAATAACTATGGTGTATACATTTCTTGTGCACGTAATTTTGTCATGAATATTTAAGCTATGCACAATAAAGCTTAAAAATTACGTGAAACAAAACTTGTCTGACTCATGGGGGGGATTTACCTTAAAATCAGAATTCACTGGTTATAGGGCAATTAAGAAATATCTGTTAAACATAATAACCCCATGCAAACTCTTACTTTTACTTCCACTGTCTTTCCTCCGTGCTCGATATGCCTCTCGAGGTATTCTGAAGACAACAGATCACTGCAACAAGAGAAAAGGAACCATGAGCATTAAGCACATGCACTTTTGCACTATATCTCAGCTAGGGTTGACTCAACATTTACATATGAAAAGCACAAAAACAGCAGGATTCCTTCCCAAAATTAACTGAAACAATTAGCTACAGCTGAGGTGCATTTTGTGCATAATAGATTTATTTTTCAAACACTAAAAGGTCAGACAGACTCCACCAAGATTTTTTTGATCCAATGCTTCAAAAATCAGTTGCCAATCATTGAAAGACTAAGTAGGTTGTTGATGTCTGACATGTACAGATTATTACATTTTTCCATAGATAAGGGCAATCATATACTTTTAATATTGATTTTTCTGGTTTACATTATGAACAAACAACAATTGAACTGAAGAACAAAAAAGGCAGCTACCTTTAGCAGACCCCTAGAAAAATAATGGTGCAGTATCAAAAAAAAATCATAATACCCATGTGCACCATGAAAGGGAACTCAGGGAGTCAGCCGCAAGCAGTTGGTAAGATAATAATGCACAGTTATATCATGATATAAATCAGGTTTTGTACTGGGGTGTTCACTAGCTGACAGTGTCATTCTCAGACTCCTGCAGTGGATCTGTCTCCAAGCCATTTATCTGAACTCTAAGATTTTTATTCCATATTATTAACAATGTCCCTAAAACCATTATCCAATCAAAACTTCAGGGGTGAAATGCTGGCCCAGTAAGTGGGAACTGTGTCCCTGACTTCTGTGGGAATGAAGATTTCACCCTGATATCGCACAGTTCTAAGTATATTATGGAACATTAACAAAATACAAAGCAGATATTGGACGCAGAGCAAGATAGTTCACTCAGTACCTCATGAGTGATTTAGATCCTGGATCTCCTCCTTCCCTCATGGTGTTCCCTCTTTATAATGTCATTTGCTTTCTTTCCCTCTGCCGCCTTATGCTTTTATGCAGGCAAATCAACCACTTGTGGGAAGCTCTAAAGTTTAAATCAGTGGTTCCCAAACTTTTTGGCATCACGCCCCCTTTTTGATTTTTGAGAAACCCTCACACCTCCCCCCCAAAAAAATAGCTGACCAGGAGCCAAAAAACAGTCGCAGCCCCATTAGTTCCTGGGACCAGTGTAAAAAAGAAGGTGCCGGTACTCCAAGGGAAAAGTTGTTGACCAAAAAAAAAAAAAAAGAAGAGCAGAGCAAGCATTGTCCTTTTAAGGCGGCCATTTTGAAGTCTGCCTGGGACGCTCCATCCTCCCCCTGACCCAGCCAGCCCGAGCTGTGCATTTTCCGGCTGATGCCCGAGACAGGAAAAACAGAAAATACCGGACATTTCACATGGTATTTTCTTAATTTTTTTTACCAGATGGACTGGGCTCTTCTGACCACATCACTTCGTGGTTTAAACCTTTTAGGAAAAATGGTATCTTAAGTAATTAATCCATGCCTTTTAAGGTAATACAGTATATGGTATTTCTCATCACTCGCAGCCTGTTCTCTTTCGTAACAATTTATCCTTTCACTGAGTTACTGAAAGCATCACTATAATCAAGAGCATAAATTCTACCTTCAATTATTCCTGTGCAATGCCACTGAAGTTTCTGTTGTAACATAATTCCTGATATACACAGGGAGCTCAGTGTTTTATTCTGAATATTCTTATACAATACAGTTCTTTCCCGACAGAGTGTATAGTATAAATAGGAATTCAGCAAAAAAACACAGTGAGATCAAATGATGTCATAAATTGGAGGGTGTGTGGGAAGTTTTTGGGGAGGAACAGAGGGATTGACAATATTACTATTAATATTTTTAAATTAACATGGGTATTGTGGCCTTCACAGAAGAAGTCAACATGACCTATCTGCCCCCTAATTTTACCACTACAGTAAATATCTTAATTATGCACAGGAGTGTTTTGTTTATAAGCATAATACCCACAAAGAATGCCTTATGATAATAACTTTATGTTAATTATAGCACAGTGCATGAAAATATCATAAAACACCAATATATGCAGTTCTATCTTCATTTTCAATAATAATGAATCAGATAGTGATAGAAATGTAGCCGTGTTAGTCTGGTGTAGCTGAAACAAAAAACAGGACTATGTAGCACTTTAAAGACTAACAAGACGGTTTATTAGGTGAAATCAACATACTATACTGACTACAATGAAAGACTCTGCCCCTCAAAAGCTTATCACCTAATAAACCATCTTGTTAGTCTTTAAAGTGCTACATAGTCCTGTTTAATGAATCAGATAGTGTTGGCTAAAATAAAATTGTTGTTTAAAAACAACATACTACGTAAATCCTAGCCAATACCAATGGAGTTAATACTTGCAGTATAAATCAATGAGTAATCAGTCAGCAATAAAATAATTTGTACGTGGTGTCCAACACGCTAGCCACTAGCCATATGTGGCTATTTGGCTGGTTGAGTGTAGCTAATTCAGAACAGATTGGATACCACGACTTTATACAGTAGTGTTGCAAAGGAAACAGCTTAGTTGACAGCCACCACATCCTTATAATCAATTTCTCCTGGCTTAAATGTACTTTTTAACCATACAGCTGTTATAAATGAAAATCTGTATCTGAAATATAACATCAGACAATCTAAAAAAAATCTCTCAAGTGCTAAGGACATAAAAAATCATAATGACAAAACATCTATGGGTGAACAAGTTATGATACCATATTTTCAGAACTATAAGCTCAATCAGAAAAATAAATTAGTTGAAAAGGAATGAGAAAAAAACCCAAACCCCATATGTTTAATTTTAAAAAAAAACATTTCACAAGAAACACATGTGAACTATGACTTTGACAATGAGAAAGTAATTATGATAATGCCAACCATCCGTTTTTGGAGTTCTTGTTTCTTATTAAAAAAAACTACTATAAAGGAGGAAATGGTTATTTTAAAAATGTACACAACAGGCTAATCACCATCTGTTTACAATACCACCCTCTTTTAGCACTATTTCAACTCCAAATCATATCAGTGATTCCACATGGACAAAGAAATAAGTAAAATACAGGACTATGTAGCACTTTAAAGACTAACAAGATGATTTATTAGATGATGAGCTTTCGTGGGCCAGACCCACTTCCTCAGATCAAATAGTGGAAGAAAATAGTTACAACCATATATGCCAAAGGATACAATTTTAAAAAATGAACACATATGAAAAGGACAAATCAAATTTCAGAACAGAAGGCGGATGCGGGGGGGCGGGAGGGAAGGTAAATGTCTGTGAGCTAATGATATTAGAGGTGATAATTGGGGAAGCTGTCTTTGTAATGGGTAAGATAACTAGAGTGTTTGTTGAGACCCGTAAAGTGTCGAATTTTAGCATGAATGACAGTTCAGAGGATTCCCTTTCAGTTCAGAGGATTGTACTTGATTTGGGCACAGAGAAGAAGGCAAGGAATATTTCTGATGATGGAAGAGATGTGCTCCCTTTTCTAGGTGCAAAGGTGGAGGAAACCAGATTTCGAACAAACTGAAGCCTCTGCATGGAGTGGAGATTTAGGAGGAGCATAAAAATGGAATTACAGCATTCCAGACGACTAGACCAGAATGCATGTGTAGAACCTGAGAGAGCAAAGATAGTTGTCTTGTGTAGAAGCGGTAGACAGAATTCCTAATCTGGGAAATGTGGGACGCACAATACAGCTCAGAAACATAATTCTAAAATGCAGTCTTGTGTCTGCATATGGTAAATCAATGTTACAGGTGAGAAGAGTGATTGATTTCCTGTATTTGATATTGTTGCCCTTTTCCATTGTACTTTGTGGAACATTTTTGTTAATGTTTTTCCTCTGTCTCATCATTTTTCTTCTGTTTCTTCTCTGCCTTTTGTAAAGTTCATCCATTTCTACAGTCCTTCATTACGTGTACCTACAAATTCAGGAAAAGACTTTAATGAGAACTTGGCTTCAAGTCAAACACTGTTCCCAACAACAGGATCAAATATGAGATTTGAGTTGAGAAGCTTTACTAAAAGGAAGGTGATGGAGTTTGCACTGAAACACTCTTTCTAAGAAATTACCAAACACTCTTTCTGCCAAAGGGGGGATGTAAAACAAAGGGCTTCCACCTTGAGGAAAAGACTATTTAATCAATAGGAAGCTATTAGCCCTTTTGTCTTTGGCTGGCCTGACACGCTCCAAAAGGGGGCAGGAGACATGTTAGGGAGAAGGAGTTTCTCTCTAACTTGAAGACTATGCCTGAAATAAGAATAGCCCTTTAGGGTAAGGAATCTGCTTCCAATAAATTTGTTAGTGGATTAGAACTAACTACGCATTTCCTTTTAATTTTAATCTAGTAATTTACATTGATCTGTTTTCACTTGCAACCACTTACATCCTACTGTTTGCAAACAAAATTGTTTTTATTAAGTACAATCAGGCCAGTATAAATAATTGTTACCTGGGGGGACGACTGGTGTGCATCTCTCTATCTCATTGATACAGAGGGCAAACATCATCATGAGCTTCCCTGTGTAATACTTTTACACAGAGAAAGATGGATCTATTGGGGGGGAGGGTGGCTGGTCCCATGTATGGGTTGGTTTCCTGTGTGCTGTGCCCTAGAACTGCATCCTATCAGAGCTTAAGTGGTTCAGTGTCCTCACTGCTCTGCAGGGGAAGTGGTTATCCACTTGTCTTCTTGGGGAGAGACCATAGGATCTGGTCCAGCAGGACAGGGTGGTGTGGAGCCCCACAGAGCAAAAAAGGCAGGTGTCTGTGGCATGAACAGCACACTGGGAAACAATCCCAAGGGGATGTAGAAAGCTCTATGCAAGAGGAGTGCATATTGCCTGTCTCAAAAAGTAGCTGATGGAAAAGAAAACATAAGTAAGTGAACAAAATGGTTGAGAGTCCACCTAACTGAAGAAGGCCACAATCATAATCAACTGTATCAAAGACAACTGTATCTATGAGTTCAAGAAAAATGAGCACAAGAGAGTCTGTTTCCAGCAAAAGATTATTATAAAACTGAGGTCTTAGCACTATGAAATAGGCAGTATACCAGCTGCTAGCAAGCAGAGGTTTGCTCTGGGAAAGGTGATGAAATAATAATTTTCCTATGGAGGGCTAATAACTAAGAAGAAGTGAGTATAGGATGTGATTTTTGAAAAGGGATCATAGTAAGGAAGGTCAGGGAAGATAATAGTGGAAAGGTGGGTTGATTATTGCGTTGACTCAAGGGCCAAGAATGGAGTGACAAGGCAAGAGTGAACAGAAAATGAGGTTTTTCTGTACAATTAATCTGAAATTAAACTGTTCCGGACAATCAGAGCACAGGGATGATACAGTTACTGATTTGCAGAGCTACTGTGGTTTCAGTATCAGCCATGGAAAAATAAAAAACACTGATTTACAGTATGATTGCATCTCAAGCGCCACTTAGACAACACATTCCTTCATCTGACTGGCTGGGGCATTCAGAATCTCTCATCCTTATGCCTATTACCCAGTCTTCTGCTTTCCTTGGATCCCCTCATTCTGATTAGCTACTCCAAACTCCTTTGAGAACAGCTTTATACATATAATGTGATAAAAAGATTTCACCCCATTCCGTATCCCCTCTTCACAATTACAACATTTCTTTTTTTCAGTAGATACTTAATTTAATACCCATCTGGCTAAATTAATAGCTATATCTATCTAGGGAGTATTAGCCTGAAAGAAGAAACCGTTCTTGTTCCCTGAAGAAGTAGCAGGAAGCGCAGGACAGGGCTGTAAGGGAAGCACTACTGTTTTGAGGTGTCTTTTGAAGATGTTCACTGTGGCCATTTTGAGGAGCATGAAACGGCTATTTGAAAAGTAAAGGTATGTTCTTACCTCTGCAACTCAAGCTGCTCTTCACTTTCCAAACACTTTGGCCCTGTTATTTTCTGCTACTAAAAGCAAAACTTTTTGAATTGAGGAAAAGGGAAGGTGATCACACATACTTTCTTTCCTCTTCCATTTTGATATTAAAAAAACAAACAATTACTCCATAAAGAAATTAGAAATGTTTGAATAGGTTGAGTCCCCAACATATCATACGCAGATCTTGGCCAAACTCAGCACCTTGCTAGGATTTGACTTTCTTGTTTAACTAAAAACAGTAGCACAATATGAACCTCAGCAAAAGCTTCTGACACATGCTGTTATATGCCTGGAATTTCCCTCTCTAGTATCTTTTCTGTTCTAGCTCTTAACTCACTCTTACCTAACAATGCACTTTCACTCCATTGATAGCCTGGTGGGAACTAATTGGTCTCACCTGCCAACATGATGCAATAGTAATTACCCTGAATCTTAATGAAAAATTTCAGTATCTGATCTTAAAGTGGCTCAAGAGAGGATCTCCCCAGTACTGAACAGGACTATAATGTGGGAGGAGGATATAACTTACAACTAAATATAATGTTTTGATTTGTTAATAGCAAAGGTTTGGACTCCTGCAGAGGCTTAATTTCTTGGTGGGAATGAGCATCAGCTGACTCAAAAGTTATTCTGGCTTATTTTCAGTTTCTTTTCCTTCTGTCCATTGTTCCTCTGATTGCTTTGAAAGAAAGAGAGACAGAACAGCAAAAGCAGCAAAGAAAACTTACAAAGAAGTAGCAGCATTTTCAATGCTCCATCACAAACAGCTCTGGATTCAAACTCCTGTCTGACTGTTGACATGCTGTGCCCAGCTGTTATGTAATTTTGACATCTTGGGTTCATCCAGTCAATTTGTAGCTGCTTTACAGATTCATGCTCTGGCTGGCCACACTACCTTACTACTTAAACAAGCTCTAGAAAGCATCATGGGTAGAATACAGGTCCTCCCTCATTGCCTTATCCCTAGTTCACAGAACAGTAGCAAAGGCAACACAAGCATCAATACAACTTCATGCTGTTTTTGTTTATGAATAATTTATACAAGTATATCTTCATGCATTTTCATTTTTTACTGAAATTTCTGAAAAAAAACTATTAAAATGAACAGATATTTTTAGATTGTGTTGGTACCTCTACTACAAAGTGAAGAAAGCTTTATCAATGCCATTCTGTCCATGCCTCAATGTTGTAGGATTTTCCTTTAAAGCTTGAGTGAATATAATTAATGTTTGTGTCTAAGAAAATGGCAAATTAATAATATTGGTAGGAAGGAAGCTCAGAGCAAGCAAATACTAGACATATTTCCCAGACAGTTTCCTAACATAGCTCCATCCTAGCCTTTCATATGCATTTTCTAGCAATAATAGAAACTACTTCCCTTGTTGTGGTTTTATGATGAGGAAAACATTTTCCTGAGTCAAATTTATTTCAGTTGTAACCTAAGGCACCTTTGAATCCAATCTCCATTACCTAAATAGTTGTCTGTTAATTTACGTTAGTACAGTAGCACATTTCAATATTTGGTACCAAATGCCCTCTTATGAATCAAACTAATTTAAGAACAAAGCGTTGTACTAAGCTGCTATCTATTAAATTAAATTAAATCCAAAAATACTATGTTAAAAGATCATTAATGTTGCAGAATCAAACTTACAAGAGTTAGGAAATTCCAAGCTTAAGGTTGTACAGGCAACCTTCATTTGGCACCGCTGCACATATCCATTATGATACAAGCTTTAATTGCATGATCACATACTCTGTTTACCACAGAATTCCTGCCTCACTCAGTAAATGGACAGTTAGTCAATATTTCTTTTTATCCCCCTCACACAATGTGTAGCCACAGACCTTTTTTAAATACACACTGTAAACACCCAAAACTGAATACAAAATTATTCATTTCCCCCTGGGCATTTTGATGGTGGTCTCACATCAGACCTCACAAATATTAATGCCAGAACACTCCTGTAAGAGCAAATGGTATCATCATCATTAGCACCAATTCTGTGGATGCACTTGGGCTGAAGCACCCATGGCAGAAAATAGTGGGTATTAAGTGCCCACTTACAGTCTCACTGATCAGTTCCTCCCTCTCCTCTGCAGTAGCTCCCACCCACTATGATCAGCACTTCAGCGCTGGGGAAAGAGGAGGATTGGGGAAGGAAGAAGCGAAGGAAGGGAGGGCGGAGTGGACTTTAGGGGACAGAATGGGACAGGAAGAGGCAGGGAAAGGGGGAAGAGTGGGTGTGGGAAAAGGCAGAGTGGGGGTGAGGCTTGAGGGATGAGGTGGAATGGGGCTTAGGACAGAACAGGTGTCAAGCACACCTTCGAACTCAGAAAGTCAGCACTTCTGATTAACATCATGCTCACTGGCTCTGGAGGATGGTGAATGAGCTATCCAGTCAATGTGTAGAAACTCTGAGGGAATGCAGTATGGTCTATGCAGATGGAAGCTATGGAGAATCTAGCCGCCAGACTTTAGCAAGTCTCTCCTGAGCGTGTGCAAACTGACGAATCTTATAATTTGGCTTAGTTTTGGCTAAATTTCACTGGAGTAGCAAAAGGCATATGGATGACATCAGGGCAACCCATTTGCCAAATGTCAAGATTCTGCTCCACAGAATGGAGTTTATAGACCTTACAGTCTAGGGACACCACAAAATTACAGAAAAGTTGAAAGAAAAAAAAAGGTCAAAGCTGATCTTAAAAATGAATGAGCAAGCACAAGGATATAAGTTGATTAACCATATAATCTAATGGAGATAAAAAGGGAGTACAACGCTAATTAATATAACAACTGAATCTAGACTATAACCACAGTACCCTGAAGATAAAGCCATTAAACTTGATTTAACACATAGTATATATACCAGAATAGCAAGCATCCAAAAAGACAAATGCCAGTCAATTATGACTCCTTAGTCTTACTTTGTGTTCTCTGGAATCTGGATGAATTACTGAATGGGCAAATAGTTGACACTCTAGAGGACAATCATATTTGCCAGTCTCCATATGGATTGATGGCTGGCAAATAGGTATTAATGACTGTCATGTTTTGTTAGGGTACCATGAATATATTTATTTGATATTTTAAAAGCTCTCATTCTATCCTAAAGTTTCAGGGGGTAGCCGAGTTAGTCTATAACAGGAAAAATTTAAAAAACAACAAATACTCTGGTAGCACTAGACCATAGGTTACCAAACTGGGGGGCATGCCCCCGGGGGGGGTGAAGAAATTCCAGGGGGGCGCAATGTGACCCAGTCCCCCCCCCCCCGCAAATGAAACCCCCCCCCCAAGAAAGAGCCCAGTCTCTCCGGTAAAAAAAAATCAGAAAATGCCATGTGAAATGTCCGGTATCTTCTGTTTTTCCTGGCTTGGGCATCTGCCGGAACATGCACAGCTTGGGCTGGCTGGGGTGGAGAGAAGATGGAACGTCCCGGGCAGACTTCAAAATGGCTGCCTTAAAAGGGCAATGTCTGCTCTGCTCTAAGGGCAAACCTTTTTTTTTGGGGGGGGGGGGGTCAGCAGTGTTTCCCCTGGATTACACTGGTCCCGGGAATTAAAGGGGCCACAACTGTTTTTTGGCCCCGGTCAGTTTCTTTTTTTTTCTCAACATGTTTTGCTGCTATTTTTGGGGGGAGGAGGGGCATGAGGGTTTCTCAAAAATTAAAAAGGGGACGTGATGCTGAAAAGTTTGGGAACCACTACACTAGCCTAACAATTTTTTTTAGTCTTTAAAGTGCTATCCGACTATTTGTTATTCTATCTTATGTCAGTCACTGAACTCCAAAGAAAACAATTATCTTTTACTGGGGCATGTATTTAAAAAACAACATGGCATATTAACCAAATCACATGCCTAACAGTAATCTCCACAACAGCAGTGAAAACAAGACTGCATAGGTAGCCTATATACCATGAGGATCTTTCAGTATAAGTACAGTGTTTATTAATTATTCTCCATTGCCACATGGGTTAAAGTAAGAGCTGATTCATGCTCAGAGGGTTCAATTGTAAGGTATCAGGATGTTCATTCCTCCTTTTATCCTGGTTATAGCTCGAGAACAATACAGATTTTCTTCCACCCTCCCCTTCAAAAACTGTAGTTTGAAGGGACATCTATGTCCATTGACCTCATGATTCTTCAGTCTCAAAATAACACTTGATGCAGAGCCAGATTCTGCATGTTTACATTGGTATACATAATACTACAACTGACTTCCCTGGGGTTACTTATGGTTTAGAGCAGATTAAAAAATGCAGAATTTAATCCCTGATCTGGGCATATTAGAGCTTTTCAGGCACCCAGTTAACACGACACAGAGTTTGGACAGAGAAGATAGCACTGAAAATCTCAGGTCTTGTAGCTGGCCCATTCAAATAGCTCAGCTTGGGGCAACAGTATGACTGAAGCCATGGTATCGGCATCCACTCTACACACACATTGCTGAGGGGCATTTGCCTGAGAAATACTCTATAGACATGCAAATGTGAATAAGTAAAAACAAAATTGTATGTCTTTTCTGGTTTCTGCTATTCATCTTTAGACTCTTTTATTGCTGACTTCCATTGTCTTCATCATTCGTGTATTTCCCCCACGCTGTTCCATATTTCCTTCATCTCATTTGTGCATTTCTTGGCACATACTGAATGTAGTCCTAAATTGGGACTAGTCCCATTGTTTTGTTTGAAGAACTCGATTTTGTAGTTCTCAAGATTAAAAAATAGGGGCCTATTTCCAGTATATGTTGCACACATTTCCTAGACTCAGAAAGGCATACCAAGTTGCACTTTCCTGAATGTTACATATGTGTTTACTTTAATGTTCACTTATTCACATACATATTTACAGAATTTAGTACATTTTATTCAGCCCCACTGAAAAATAAGCAGCTGTAATTTTCCAATTTATCATATGATCAGTAGTTTCAATTTTAAAACGGAAGGAATTACAAACTTAAATACTGATATAGCCAAAGCACTGACTTTGAAAAATTATGGGAGTCAAACTAGATTGCAATTTGGACTGCAAAGTACATTATTCTTTATATGATACTTAGTTTTTACATTCCATAGGATCTGAATGGCTTCCTCCATTTTTCTCTCCTCTCTTTGAGGGTGAAATAATGCCTTTTGCTGGTACCTGTTGGCCCACTTCTGTAATAGATCAAGATTCTCCTTTCATTATACAATTCATCATGATTAGCATTTCTCCATTGTCAATCCTTATAGTTCCCTGTCTACATTCAAACTTGGTTTCTAAGGCACTATCCAGTATTCCTCTTCAAAATGTAAAATGATCTTCCTCAATGTGTCAGCACACTACTTCTGGTCATCATTTTTTAAATAATATATTGCATTTTCACCCAAAATGTATTACCCATAACATTTCCTACTAGCCTGTCATATTTCTGTAGCCAGACAGGAACCCCCTTGTAACATCCATTTTTGCTTGCCTAGAGCATACAGGGCACACAGAGCAGAAAGCTCAGGCTGTGTGACCGTGAATGGCTGTAAACAGAGATACGCCAATTGCTGACCAAGAGGCTGCCAAGGAGTGTCCTTGACTGAAACCCATATTGATACGAACACACATCCATCCGCGGGGGGAGGAATCTCTCACCCAGTAAAAAATGTCTAGTGCTCACAATTTAGTTATCTCTCTTGCAAGTGTAAATTAACTTGAAACTTGCTTGTAAGAACTGGCGCCACAAAACGGACCAGTACAATTCGGCATCTTAGATAAGAAAGAGAATACGGGCCCCCAGGGGTATAAAGATAGGTCCAGCAGCGCATTTTCTCTAAGTGTCAATCTACCATCTATCTGCTGGTCGGGTTTGGTGTTTGATCTCCCGAGGTTCCAAGGGGAAGCCCACCTCGTATTTGTCTTTCCTAGGAATTGAGAGACCGGCCCTAGCCTGACACGCTGGAGTCGAGAGGCACAGAAAGGGGTAAAAATTGTACCTGGATGTGGTCCTTTGTTTAAGTATATATATATACATAGACTTAGAGCTCTTTAAAGATTAAGCTGTCACTTGGTACCATTATTTCTATTTTCTATCTTTATTTTCTTTGTAACCATTTTTAAAATCTGTATTTGTTAGCATTTAAGAAATAGAGCAATAGCCATTGTAACCATATGCTTTTATAAGTCTTTTAATAAACCTGTAACTGTTTAAGCTTTAACCTGACTCCTTCAGTTGCTGTAACAGAACCAAGAACAATTTAAAAGAACTTCAGCCGGTCATAAAGGGACAGACATAAGGAGAGCTTGGGCGTTTGGATCTGTGTCACTCCCAAGTGACAAGATCCGTTAGGGCACCTTTCCAGCCTTTCCCAGGCTGCCCGCTGCGAAGGAACTTTGTGTTCTAGCAGTTAAAATCTAAGGTGTAATAAGCTCTTCCTATATAACGGGGCGTCTGTTGGCCTGCTGGCCACCCTCTGCGACGGGACCCCAGTCCTAGCAGTAAAGACACGGACGTTAAACCTTTTCTCGGAAGCATACACACACACACTGCCCTGACCGTCGGCTGACAGAATTGGCGTAGTCGGCAGGATTGTGCTATTAGTTCAAATACAGCAGCATGAAGCCAGTCACGATTGACATGGATTTTAGCTGTATAGAAAAGGAGTTTGCCCAAGAGGGATGGGACAACCCTAAGTGGGATAAAGAGATGTTAGGGAAAGACGCTTGCATCTGGCTGTTAAAGGGTGTGTGGCAAGCAGCCTGCATTAGCTACTGGAACTTAGAAGCAGAACTGATAAAGGTGCAGAGAGAGAGAGATACGAACTCTGGGAGCAATGCCAGAACCTGGATACCCGAGTGCGAACCCTAAATAAGGACATGGAGCACCTTCAAAAACGGCTCCTCCTAAGGCTAGAGAGGGGAAGGAGAAAGTAATTAATAGAGAAAAATGAGCTTTTGGAGCTGGCTTTAAAACTTTGCTGGCTCAAACCCCCGCTCTCCCGCCTTCCACTGTAACCAAGATAAAACAGTACAGCATTCCAGCCAAAGCTATAGCTCCAGTCTGTGAACTAATTAAAGATCTGGAAAAATGGGGAATCTTAATTCGTACCTACTCCCCCTATAATTTGCTCAAGAAGCATGCTCGATGGGAATGAGCCCCCTCCCATGAAGAAGCTCTGAGACAGCTGATAAACAAGATACGCACTTATCAGTCTATAGGTTCAATTTACCCTAATAGGTCCCATTTCATTTGTACCTTACTGTGAGAAACACAGAGATGTCCTATGCCTTATGGCAAGAAGGAGAAACTGTACCCCGCCGCCCCATACAGTTTGGCTCGAAGTTATAGCAAAGGTCACAGTTAAATTAAACGCTTTATGAAAAGTGCTTCTGGCAGCCTACACAGCACTAAAAGAAACAGAAGAGCTAACCCAAGCTCAAGCCATAACACTTCACACTCCTCTCCCAATCATTAAGCCCATATTGGAAGGAAAGGAGTTGCCACCGGGAATAGCCCAAAAGAAAATGACTGTCCAAAAAAAATGAGCTCTATATATTGTAACTTTATTATGTAGGTTTCAAATGAACTAGTTTTATTTTGTTTTAGATAATGTCCTCTTGCTTAAAATTGCAAACAGACAAAGCACAAATTAGTTAGTGCTTGTGTTAGGCATTCAACTTTTAAGGTTAAATTTGCTCTCTAAGAAAACCAAGTTATTGTTTTAAGAATCCAAACTCTGAAACTTCACTGTGTCTATGTTCAAGGCTGAGTTGATAACACTTTTAGCTTGCTCTCAGATCCAAGGTTGTAAGTGGGTGCAGACTGCCTGTCTGTTCTGACGAGGTTTGAAACCAACTGTCCCTCATAAGTAAGCCTGTAACATTGTACATATAATTCTTTTTAGGAAAATAAAAGCTTTTTGCTTGCAGGAACAGTAACTGGCCAACCAACACCTTGTGCTAAGAAGAAGCATTATAGCTTCACACATTAAGCCTGATCTGTGGTACAAGAGGGAAACTGAGGCATGCCACTGTTGAGGAGGGCTAGCAACTCTAGAAGTAATTCGAGAGAGTGGAAGGTCACGAGTACCGATGAAGCGCCCTTGTTCTCGTAAAGTTATAGCTCACTCGCCCATGGAAGTGGTAAGGAACTAGCTGTAACCGATTCCCCTAGCAGATCTTAGGCAGTATTTTAAGTTATAATGGACCACCCCGATGGGGGTAGAAATGTTTTCTTGTCTTTCAGATCATCAGAAAGCGCTGGTGCCAGCTGAAGAAAAACAACAAACAACAACGACAAAAAACCATAGTTCTGTGTCATGACACAATAAGTTTGTGTTCTGTCCAAGTTCGTCTTGTGTGTCTTAATTGTAATACGTATTGCAAATATTGTTGTGTGTAAGATAGTGTTTTAATGAAAAGATAATTTGAGTAAAGCAGAAGCATTAATTTAAACCATCAAAATTAATAATTGGGCCCAATCAATTGGCAACTTTAAAATTCAGTGAAAGGATAATAGTTTAGAAATTGTTTAGGCTAGGAGAATGTTAACAATGTTTCCACAGGTGAATAAAGAAGAAACTGGAAAGAAGCAAGGAGTGCATCACGTAAACAGAAAGACTGGGAGTGGGGTAACAGCCCTCTCCCCCACCAGATTAGTTTTGCTTTAATAGCTCTAGAGCGCCAGAGATAATAAGAAATCTATAAGAAACAACACAGGCAAGTGGGACATCAGCATATTTAAGTAAAGATGCCCACAACAATAAAGAAACTAGTAACCTCACCATTGCAATAACAGCTACTTGCCCTGCTACTCACTGGTGCCTGATGCCTTAAAAGGCCTCAAGAATTATAGAATTGCATAAGTTAACAATTAAACATCTGTGAACCATGCTTAGTCCTATAAGAGAAACAGTGACTCTAGTAAACGTAACCTCCTTCAAGTTACATACACGCTAATAGCAATGAGAATACACGGCCTTAGGCCGCCCCTCATTCACACAGAATCATTTTGTTTATTGTAACAACATGAACACTACGAGGACAAAGAATACACAGTCCTCTGAGTTAAAGTTTGTATGGAATATTGTGGGAAAGAAGCTAAACACTAACATCAGGCCACTGAAGTTAGACCTACTGACTCCCACTGGGGCTTACCACTTAAAGCCCAGACAAAGTAACCCCTGAGGCATGGCTGTCATTTGTTAAACAATGGCCATTGCTAACTTGCTTATATTTAGATATTATTAACCAGGACCTTGAGGACAAAATAAAGCCTCGCAATTGTGCATTGTGCCCTGAACAGACCCCTGTCCCAGAACCAGGACAATTGTCACTGGTCCTTACCTTGGTAATGTTCCACACTGGTATAGACCAGCTGTGTGCTAGACTGGCTAATCAAATTAGCAAGTGCCTAATTAGGCAATGACAGGGCTTAGCAGATACCATTGCAGATTGGTTTAGGCCTAGAAACTCTGTCAGCAACACTTACGTCATAGGCCAGAAATTGTATAGAATCCAGGCTGGTAAATGCAGTAATATCCAGTGCCTGTAAAGGCCTAGACACCAGCCAAGCTAACCGAGTGATCCTGGATAGTTTGAAAGATCTGTCCAGCTCTGTGTCCACTTCACTAGATCTAACCAGATATTTAGACCAGAGATTAATTAGATTGTTAATTAATGAAACTAAATTAAAGAATTAAAAAGCCAGTATTAAAGAATAGGATAGCTTTGACCACCCAGCCCTTATAGTGGTAAGTCCCCATCTCCCCCGTGCCTACGCATGGGAGTGGGGAAGTAGAGAATCCATGAGGACCCAAAGGCCCACAAATGGCAAATAGGAAAACAGATTAAATACTGTGATGCAAAGATTAAATAATCGGCAGACCCCTACGGGAAGTCCGATCAGTAAAGAATTTTTCCCTACAGAGAGAACCTCTCCTAGCCACACTGTGCCACTCAAAGATTCTAAATATGCACCTGAAGACACTGTGGTAATCAAACACCCCAGTTTAAGAATGCAAACCTACGTACTGCACTCCTACAAAAGAAAAAGAGTCTAGACCACTGCAGACGTTGGGCTAACACCAATAACCATTACTGAGGCTTGGATTGTATCCAAGACCAGCGAACTTTTTGTTTTATTACAGGAAACTGAGGCAATAGCCCTGAACAGTGCTCCAGTGGGATGTATCCCTCCCAGCGCTGGTGTGGATCCAGGAAACCATCATAAACTTTTTGTATATATACCGCTTGCTATTGCAGCGCTTGTAATCGCTGTTGTTATAGACTGAACTATAAGGAAAAAAAAAACCTAAGCTGAAGCAAGACATGGTACTCCAACTTGCCATGGTCTTCTTCCTCATCCCAACTGCTACTGCTGTACCAGAACACCTTACTTAACTCCTCTACTAGACTAAGAATCGAGTTTGTCCCTCTCAGCCCAAAACAACTGATGGAACAAAAGTAACATCTTCCAATAGAGACCGGTATGGTTCGATAACAGCGACCACCGCAATCCTCAAAATAACTTTAGGGGGAGGCAAAGGAAGTGGCAATAGATAGTATGGGGTAAGACATGCTGTAACTAAGAATGTAAATATCTCATGGCTAAATTAGTTAGCCCAACAGCTGAGATTTTCCCTAACTCCTTTTTTACACTCTGTTATAACCACTGCTCTAACCACTGTAATTTTTGTAATTATTTTTTGCATAGCTTTATGTATTGTGCAATGCCTAGTTAAAGCAGCTACCTTTTTTGTGCACATTCGATATACAGCACTAGGAAAGGACCCTCGCCAATTCCTAGATCCTGAACCTTCTATTCCGGCCATCGGGCACTTCTAGATTCCCCCAAAGTGGGCAAGAAGTGCTGGTATCACCGCCATCTTGTATCCTGGGATGTGGTGTGTCGTATCAAAGGGTGGAATGTAGCCAGACAGGAACCCCCTTGTAACATCCATTTTTGCTTGCCTAGAGCATACAGGGCACACAGAGCAGAAAGCCCAGGCTGTGTGACCGTGAATGGCTGTAAACAGAGATACGCCAATTGCTGACCAAGAGGCTGCCAAGGAGTGTCCTTGACTGAAACCCATATTGATACGAACACACATCCATCCGCGGGGGGAGGAATCTCTCGCCCAGTAAAAAATGTCTAGTGCTCACAATTTAGTTATCTCTCTTGCAAGTGTAAATTAACTTGAAACTTGCTTGTAAGAACTGGCGCCACAAAACAGACCAGTACAATTCGGCATCTTAGATAAGAAAGAGAATACGGGCCCCCAGGGGTATAAAGATAGGTCCAGCAGCGCATTTTCTCTAAGTGTCAATCTACCATCTATCTGCTGGTCGGGTTTGGTGTTTGATCTCCCGAGGTTCCAAGGGGACGCCCACCTCGTATTCGTCTTTCCTAGGAATTGAGAGACCGGCCCTAGCCTGACACGCTGGAGTCGAGAGGCACAGAAAGGGGTAAAAATTGTACCTGGATGTGGTCCTTTGTTTATGTATATATATATATACATAGACTTAGAGCTCTTTAAAGATTAAGCTGTCACTTGGTACCATTATTTCTATTTTCTATCTTTATTTTCTTTGTAACCATTTTTAAAATCTGTATTTGTTAGCATTTAAGAAATAGAGCAATAGCCATTGTAACCATATGCTTTTATAAGTCTTTTAATAAACCTGTAACTGTTTAAGCTTTAACCTGACTCCTTCAGTTGCTGTAACAGAACCAAGAACAATTTAAAAGAACTTCAGCCGGTCATAAAGGGACAGACATAAGGAGAGCTTGGGCGTTTGGATCTGTGTCACTCCCAGGTGACAAGATCCGTTAGGGCACCTTTCCAGCCTTTCCCAGGCTGCCCGCTGCGAAGGAACTTTGTGTTCTAGCAGTTAAAATCTAAGGTGTAATAAGCTCTTCCTATATAACGGGGCGTCTGTTGGCCTGCTGGCCACCCTCTGCGACGGGACCCCAGTCCTAGCAGTAAAGACACGGACGTTAAACCTTTTCTCGGAAGCATACACACACACACTGCCCTGACCGTCGGCTGACAATTTCCAATGACATCACAAAATGTATCTTGTAAGAAAAGAGTTAAAAGACACAATTACCTCAAACTGAATATGTCTTTTGGTTTGATTCTTAATGTGTCCTATTATCCTCTGTCAACAAACCCTGTAGTTTGACAGCATGCTTTGTTTTCCTCTCAGAAGGCACAACTGTGTATTTCATCTAAGTAACTGAGGACTAAATTTTCCTCTTAGATAACTACTCAGAGCTATTTTTTCCCACAATAGCCTTATAGCTGCCTCCTTGTTCATAAACACTACAACAGAGATTTCATTATATGATCATTCATACAACGTATATCCATTAATAAAAATCCTATGCACATCAAATGGTGGGGAAAGTAGGTAGCTGCTTTATGTATTATATATTGTACTGTTGTATTGGTCTGTAGAGGAAATGACAGTACGACAGACAGCATCGAATATTGCTCCTCACGGTCCTCACCTTTTAAATTCTGTTTAGCTCAATCTATGCAGCACCTCCACACAAAGACGTCTATCTAGGTTCAAAGTGCCACTGTGACTAGATGAAACTGCAAATCTGTAGGGGGCACCATCATGTCTGGCAACATTCTCTGCATTTGATGTGCTGCCAGTGTTTTAACAAGGGACTCCCATAAATTCCTTACCCTGCCTTTGCTCTGTGGTGAACCCTGTGTCCCAGGGGTACATGTGAGGCAAAACAGATGGGATGTCAATGTGTAAAAAGTAAGGAAATAAGTCCAGCTCTTCCCTCATTTGGGTGACAATTTAAACTAGGAGCACTCCTGGGAATCCTTAAGAACTTCCTCTACCCTATCACTGCTAATCCCTTCTAAGGGTGGTTCAGAGTTATTCATGGAACCATTAATTCCATCACTGCAATTTACACCCTAACAATTTACAACTTGACAAGAGCACAAGTTCTTGCACGTTTTATGATCCTCTACATTATGTAATTGTATCATGCATATCCATATTACTGCACATATTTGGAATCTCCCTCAATATTTCAAAATGATATATGCTTCTAAAAAATTCTCTTCTAAGGTACCTGTGCTATTTATAAACAAAACATTGCACTAAGTTGAATTCAGTTCACAATGTAACACAGTTGACAGTCAAGCACAGGGGAGATGACTGTGGCTTGCAGAACAAGAAATGAACTTCAGAAAGCTTCACATTATTGATAAGAATTTAACACTACCTTGAACTGTAAATTAAAATTAAGCAACCTCTGGTGATGCTAATGATTTTGATTTACTTTTTTGAAAAATGAAAGGAGGGAGAATGAAGATGATAGTTTCCTCCTTAGATTAGATACATGTTTAATAAAAGTATCCATTTTATTTTCATCCAAACAAAATCAAATACAATTAATTAAAAAAAATCAAAATAAAATAAAGAGAACCATATTTAAAGATTTGTTTCTAATAGCTCACACCTCGCATCGCAATAACTGGATGTGCTCCTATGGGTAAGGTTTGCCCATGTGACTAAAGCTTTCTGAAATTCACCTTAGCACTGGGTGGTCAGAACCAATTTGAAAATGAATGTAGCTGTGTCTTAATGCATAAATAAACGTGTACATTGGCAAATTAGCCCAGCCGTCTACTGATTTCTCCCCCACCCATCACCTGCACATAGTTAACAATGTTTGCCATGGGGAAGAGTCATCTAAAACTGCCACTTACCATACTCTGTTTACAGCAAATAGAGGTTTGAATGGGGAAAGTTTAATCGCTGGGCAAATCTGAGGAAAATCTTAATAGGAATAAACAACATTTCCTTTTTACAGCTCTGTGGGCTGCGGATCAATGCTGCGATGCAATGGAGATGACAGTATGCCAAAGCAGCTAGGGAAGTAGAGCATAAGAATAGATAACGTGATGCCTGGGACACCTCAGATGCCCTAAGAATGTGGTCCGAAGGATGTTCTCTTGAGATTCCCAACTGGTATCCTCCCATCTTCTCCCAAGAGACCCAGGCTAATGTTTTCAAACTCAAGTGCTTGAAAATATGAATGAAGATGACAACTTTAGCACCTGAGTAAGACTTGAGATGTCCAGAGGTGCTGAACACTCATTGAATCCATTGACATGAATAGGAGTTATTTGTGCTCAGCAGCTCTGAACATCAGGTTTATTTAGGAACCTAAATATAGATGTAGGGCACCTAACAATGCATTGGAGTTTGAATTGTTTGATCAAATTGCATTATGGGAAAGATTCAAAATATCAGAGCTCAAAACTGGATCATAAATCTAGTTTTGGAGAGGGACCCATCAGAGACATGTGAGCTTCACAGGAGCCCATTTGGTAGGAGTACATGAGACACACCAACTGACTATACAGATGGTATGCACATTGCAGGATGGAAAGATTTAGTGTCTTACTATATCCCATGCTGTTCCCCTCCAAAACTCAGGCTCTGTGTGGTAGCTGAAATTTTCACTTTATAGCAGTAGAGCAAAGTTCTGCTATTTTCCTGCTAAAAGGGCTCTGCAGTTATCCCTGTCCTCATCAAACATACTGAACTACCTTGCACTTTTAAAAATATTTTAAAGCAGTGGCTCTCACCCTTTCCAGACTACTGTACCCCTTTCAGGCAGCTGATTTGTTTTGCATATTCCAAGTTTCATCTCACTTAAAAAACTAAAAGCTTACAAAATCAGGGTATGTCTAAACTACATCCCTCTGTCGAAAAAGGCAAATCAAAAGTGGAAATGAAGCAAGGATTTAAATATCCCGCACTTCATTTGCATAATGGTGTCTGAGCGCTTTTTCGAAAAATGTTTTTTTTTTAAAGTGAAAGCGCTGTCTAGATGCGGTTCTTTAAAAAAAAAGAAAAACCCTTTTTTGAAAGATCTCGTACTCCTCATTTTTTGATTATATGGTAAAATGAGAAAGTACGGGATTTTTTGAAAAAGGGGATTTTTCTAGATGGCGCTTTCACTTTCGAAAAACCCTTTTTTGAAAAAGCGCTTGGATGCCATTATGCAAATGAAGGGTGGGATATTTAAATCCTCGCTTCATTTGCACTTTCGATTTGCCTAATTTACATCTTTTGACAGAGGGATGTAGTTTAGACATACCCTCAGATACAAAAATACAAAAGAATCATAGTACACTATTACTAAAAAAAATCCTTACTTTCTCATTTTACCATATAATCATAATATAAATCATGACACCCTCCACTCACACACCCCGCCCATTGAGAAACACTAATATAGTATACAGAGCAGTACGGTTATTGTTCATATAAAATTCTGGTTTGTACTGAATTGGCTAGTGCTTTTCATGTAGCCTATTATAAAATTAGGCAAGTAATTAGATGTGCTGATTTATACCTTGGAAGACCTCTGCTTACCCCTGGTTGAGAACCACTGTTTTAAAAAGCTATGATTAAGAGAACCTTTTTTTTAAAAAAAAGCACATCTGGCTTTATCCTTATTTAAGGGCACAGTCTCTCTGACAGATAAAAATGTCTCTCATACCCACATGATCAAAGTAATGCACTTAAATTTTTAAAGCAAATTTCACTTTGAAACAAGACATACTGCAATCTTCCTTGGTGAAGTAATGGGAAATGACATAGAAATAGTCCAAACATTTTTTCTATTTTGTATCGAAGAATTTGCCTTAAATTTTCCCTTACACAGAGACTAATTTAACTGCAGGAATATTTGCGAATTGCTTAGATGTGGCAGTGCATTTGCTTCAAAAGATATTGTTCCAGATGCCCAAGTGATAGAATTTTTTTGTTTTATTTTTTAAGAATAAAAATACATCTCTCAGGCTGATCCTGCTCTCTCTGACGTCAAAGTTCCCCACTGGTTTGTACTGCTTCTTTCTTACAACTTACAACCAGAAGTGCTTTATAGAGTTAAATAATACATTTGCAGTGCTAAATAATATATAATAGCACCAGGGAGGAGGCATTAAGGACAACAGGAAACATGCCGTCAACCTGAGATGACCGGAGCATAGGATGAATAAAGGCTGCTCCAGGAGTAGGAGACTGTGTAGATGTAGAAGAACAGAATTTATATTTTAATCCTCAGCTTGGATTTGATCCTCCAAGATACTGACTGTCTTAATTCCCATGTACATCAATAACAGCTGAGGGTACTCAGCACCTTTTAGGATTAAGTCCTCTAAGATGAGCACAGGAACCACTCACATGAGTTCAAATTAAGATTATATGGATGGTACTAAAAACCGGTGTCCTTAAACATTCATGGGTATTTCTGCCTAATTCAGCCTATACTTTTTATTCTCATAAACAAAACTGAAGCAGACCAGGGATTCAGTTTCACTACTTGGGCACACTACTAGACAAGATGATGTCAGAATCCCTCATTCAGCAACAAGCAGGATTCCAGTTCAAAGTTCAACAGAACTGTAAACTGATGGACTTAGCATGCCTCATGAGGGCATGATATGCTGCCTTGACCGTATAGGCAGGCCCACCCGATATGCTGAAGGGTACAACAGTAGCAACGGACACACGCTGCTCCTTTCCAAAGGAGCACTCTACTCTGAGCTCCTCTTCTCAGAGCCTGCTTGTCCTGAAGCAGCAGGATGCACAGTCATTTCACTGGCACTCGCCACACAGCTCCGAGATATAAGGGGTTTTGCCCACAAACTATTTATATAACTCTTTCAGACTATATTTCTAAGCATTAGTCTGTATCATAAGTCTGGTAGTCGATAATTCCCTTACTAGCAAGTCCATTTGATTTAGCAGCATACTCCTTTAATATGCAGTTGAGACTCAAATCATTGTATTTCATAAACATTGTTGTCATGTAAGAAATGGGCCATTTGTACACATGCTTTATATGTACCTTTCTACAGTTTTAATTCACTAATTTTACTCTAAACCAGCGTACAACTACCAGTCCTCTTATTCAAACTAGAGCGTATTGACATTTCTTCTGAAATGGGTTCCTGCCCCTCAAGCAATTCTTTTTTTTTCCTTCAAAGCCACACAAATACGAGAGACTCATCAAAATAGTGCCATCGTCATCTTTCCCGAACAAGTAACTTGTTGAAAAGCATCAGGAGACAATTCAAAATAGGCTATCCTTGTTTACTACTCAACTACTTGAGCCCTAGCAATAAGATATGTTTTAGCCAGGATATAAATTCACATTTTATCTGTACTACTAAAATGTATTGCTGAAAGAATATGGAAAAATTCTGTTTTACTACCATAAATCAGTAAATAATTACTCCTTTCTGACATGATACAATAAAGTCCTTATGTCAAATTCAAGACATCCACAGCTTTGGAACTTCTTTGCAATGAGCAAGCCTGCAAAGTAACTGAAGAGAATCCAGCATGTAAATATCAAACAGACGTTAATGGGTACAGCTAAGAGTATGTAACATACAGAGAACAAAAAATATAGTACAGTATATAGAAAAAATAGCATACTAATAATGAAAAGTTCATGAATATATGATGGTATATCCACATCCGACGAGGCATATAAGGGAAGGGCAAATTGGGAAACTTGCAAAACTTCCCAAACCTTTTTTGACTCAAAGTTTTTGCAATGAACATATTTCAAAAGTTTTTGCACCATTTTTTATCTAATGTTTTTGTCATTACAAAAGTTGCTCCTATAGTTCCTATCTCAGAACTTCTTATCCTAGCTATTTAGATCCTCTCTCCTCAAAGAATCACTATCTTTTCATTTATACCCAGGTTGGATGATGAGACACTTGTCTCAGCAAGACTGAGGCAGAAATTCTATTCCCTTTCATTCACAGAAATACACACACACATAACCCCTACAAACAACAAAACTCAAGTTTGCATGGAAGCTGTGCATTCCCCTCTGCTACACAACTGCTCTAATAAGAAACAGGTGGGATGCCCACATTCAGCAGCAAAACAGAATTCTAATCTAATGCTCAAGAGAGTTTTATCCTCATTACCTCAGACCATTTCTCCAGCTGGTCCAGATCATTTTGCATGATAATACTTTCCTCCCACTTGCAACCCCTTCCAGCAGTATCATCTGAAAATGTTATAAGCATACTTTCTGTGCCACTATCTGAAGTGTTGATGAAGATATTGAACAAAACTGATTCCAGAACTGATCCGTGCAGAACTTCATTTTTTATGCCCTTCTAGCATGACTGTGAACCATTGATAACTACTCTCTGGGGACGATTATCAAACTAGTCATGCACCCACTTTGTAGTAGCCATGTCTAGGTGGTATTTCTCTAGTTTTTTTTACAAGAAGGTCATGCAAGACTGCATCAAATGCTTTACTAAAGTTTAGGTATACCACATCTACTGCTTCTTCCTTATCCATAAGGATTGGTATCCTAACAAAGAGAGCTATCAGATTGGTTTGACATGATTTTTTCTTTACAGATCCATGCTGACTTTAATTTATTACCTTATTACTTCATTATCTTTCCTGGCACAGAAGTTAAGCTTACTGATCTGTAGTTTTCTGGGTTGCTCATATTTCCCTTGTTATAGATGGGCACTAGATTTGCCCTTTTCCAGTCTTCTGGAATCTCTCTCATATTCCATGACTTTTCAGAGATGATGGCTAATGACTCAGATACCTCTTTAAACAGCTACTTGAGTATTCTAAAGTGCATTTCATCAGGCCCCAGTGATTTGAAGACATCTAACTTTTCTAAGCAATTTTTCATAGAATCATAGAACACTAGAACTGGAAGGGACCACGAGAGGTCATCGAGCCCAGTACCATCTAGACCATCCCTGATAGATGTCTATCTAGCCTGCTCTTAATTATCTCCAGAGATGGAGACTCCACAACCTCCCTAGGCAACTTATTCCAGTGGTTAACCACCCTGACAGTTAGGAAGTTTTTCCTAATGTCCAGCCTAAATCTCCCTTGCTGCAGTCTAAGCCCATTGCTTTTTGTCCTATCCTCAGAGGCCAAGGAGAACAATTTTTGTTGCTCTTTTCTGGAATTTCTCCATTTTCTCACATCTTTCTTGAAATGTGTCCAGAACAGGATGCAATACTCCACTTGAGACCTAATCAGTGTGGAGTAGAGCAGAGAAATTACTTCTCATGTCTTGCTTACAACAGTCCTACTAATAAATCCCATAATTTGTTTTTCAACTTGTTATACTCTTGACTTATATTTAGCTTGTGAATCGCTATGACTCTCAGATCCTTCTCCTTACTAGGCAGCTATTTTCCAATTTGTATATGCGCAACTGACTGTTCCATCCTAAGTGAAGTACTTTGCAATTGTCTTGTTGAATTTCATCCTATTTACTTAAGACCATTTCTCCAGTTTGTCATTTTGAATTTTAAAACTATCCTCCAAAGTATTTGCAACATCAGACAAACCAGCCTGGTCTTCAACAGGATCACAATGTACTCAAAGCATCACTGATTCCTAAGATCTTTACACTATATATTATCATAAGCAAATAAGGAAATGTGGTCTAGATGAAACAGCTATTAAAGTGGGTGCACAACCATACTCAAAGAGTAATTACCAATAATTCGCTGTCGAACTGGGAAGATGCATCTAGAGAGTCCTATTGGGGACTGTTCTGGGTCCAGTATTATTCAACATTTTATTTCATGACTTGGATAATGAAGTGGAAAGTATGCTTATGAAATGTGAAGATGACACCAGGCCAGAAGGGGTTGAAATCACTTTGGAGGATGGGTCTGAAATTTAAAAAATGAAATTCAGTAAAGACAAGTACACTTAGGAAGAAAAAAATCAAATGAACAGCTACAAAATGAGAACCCATGGTAATAGTACAGTTGAAAACGATCTGAACATCATACATTGAATATAAGCCAACAAGATAATGCAATTGTAGAAAAAGGCAAATATAATTCTGGTGCATGTTAACAATCATGTTGAGCTGAACAAATGGGAGTTATCCTGCTCAGGTGAGGTGAGACCTCAGCTGGAGTATTATGTCCAATTTGGGGCACCATAGTTTAAGAAATATATGTATAAGTTGGAAAGAGTCCATAGGACTGCAACCAAAAAGTATACAAAGTTTAGAAAACCTGACCTATCAGGAAAAGTTAAAAAGCTGGGCATGTTTAGTCCTGAGAAAAGAAGACAGAGGAGAGACCAGATTCATAGACCAGAAAGGATCATTGTTATCATTTAGTTTGACCTCCTAACATCGGCATTAGAACTTTCCCAAAATGATTCCTAGAGCAGATGCAAATAATATAGGTACCGGTGAAGGCTCGCTCGTTTCCCCATAATAATCAGGCATAAACAATTATTCTGAAAAAGTTTAATATGTGCTATAAAGGTTAGCTTTCATTACTATGATTTAACCAGAATTCAAGGAATTTCACTGGGGGAAATACATCAGCTACTTAAAAAGCAAATCTTGCAGCCAACAGTTTGACACCATGAAACAAGATGTACTACAAATATTGTTCCTCTCTGGTGTTGTGTCAAATTGATGGTAAGCTTTTTCTGCTCATTAGTATCAACTACAGATCTATGAAGAATTTATTGGTATATATTTTACTTTGTTCCCTATAGTTAATGACATACAATTATCATTATTAAGTATTACTATTCAAAGAATTGTTAGAGTAAATATTTTCCCTTTTGAGGATTCTTGGAAATCTAGAGAGGGAAAATCATCCTTACCGGAACAATTAAAATTTTTCGTACATGTTCAATTAGCCAAATATCACAGAAACTATGAAAATAAATGTGAGAAAAATAAACAAAGAACTATAATTAGTCACAAAACCAGCACAGAATTGTTTTTATATGTTCTGGTAAAACAAAACAGAATGTGCTAACTATCTTTCAGTCTGCATTAATATTTAATATTACTATCTGGAAAACAGTATAAAAGCTCTTGGCAAAAGGAAGAAGATTGTATGATTGATTATTATATTTCTAAAAACTGTGCAATTGTACTTCTTCTTTCACCCCATTCTACTGCCTACAGGTGTACTCTTTAGTGACCGATGGTTAGTAATGACAACTGAAAATAATAGCTTTGGCATTCTGTTGGTTGGGATGTTTCAATAGAATATTACATCCATTTACCATGAGAAATGGGTCATAACCAAAATCTCTGCCAACAGACTTCTGAACTTTCCAACTCTGCTTCATCTCAGAATCGAAGTGTGAGAGGTACATAGCATCCAAGTCAGAGACTGGACACGCTGAAACTCACTTGTGTTCAGAACTAAAATCACATTAGTAATTTTTGCCTCCAATAGCCCCCACACAGAGAAAGGTTCCTTTAATCCAGGCTGTGTTCTCTCAGCATATATTGTACACAAGGTCAGATACGTCTCTGACCATTGTATTTAGTCAGTGGTTTTCATGGATTTTGTTTAGGAAGGCACATTACAAATGAAAATGCTGTTTTTAAAATAAAGAGTCAGCTATAAAAGATAAGCCTTGGAACAAAAGCCTGGAAACTGTATAAATAGACAAATCCTGCTTCCCTCAAAGCCCCTCCCTGAAACACTTTAGATAGGATTTTCTATTTCTTAGGCTGCTGCATGTTTTTCCAGTACTATGAGCAACTACTGCTAACTTATGCATTATTAAAACGATAGAGGCTAAAAATAGCTTTATTTTGCAATGGGAAATGAAAAGAGTACTGAGCCCAAAGCCACTGAGATTTTTTTAAAGACTACTGCAGCATGTGAGACTTCACCAATGTCTTCCATTTCCTCTTCAGTGGAGTATCTCTGTTAAATAGATGAGTAGTTACGTAGATGGCCCCATTACCACCGAATATGAACACCTTAGCATCTTTAAAATATTTTTTTCCACAACACTCCTATGAAATAGGAAAGTGTTGTTATTCCTATTTACCTCTGGGTAAAGAAAGGTGAAGATACAATTGCATGATAAATGCACAATTAACATATAACTAAATGTTGTCGGAGCACAGAAGCTTCCTTGGAAGCATGAGATAAAACTGACACAAGAATGGAAAATGACAAATCTTTCAGAGGAATAAAAAAAATAACAGGCTTCTGTGGATAATCTGGAATCTGGAAGTTGAGTCAGTTGATTTTGTTGGTAAATTGAAACTTAAAACCTGTTGAACCTAGATGTAGTTAATAATCTTATGTGTAATGAACAGGGCCCCTGAAATTTGGCTCTAAAATGGAAACAAAGAGGCAAGAACTTTTCTAATAGATGGGTTAGCTAGACTCTGCTTTTCCCTATAAGAGTAAGAGCTAGCTCCATCAGGCTGAGTTTACAGATTCTAAATTCATCCCAGTGCATTTGTGAGGTGTTGTATTGTTTTATTGTATTGTTTTGAGTTTTTGTAAATTATATTAAATGTGCCTAAGTGTATTTGTTGTAAGGAAGGGGAGAAACTGTGAAATGATAGCCTGAGACAAGTGGCTCACACTGGGCTAAAGATTATGGGCTTTAGGTACAGACCCCAAATTCAGTGCAAGACAGGAAGGATTTGAATCATCTGCAGACTTCACTCTATAGGGCCTGGCTAGTAATGGCAGAGTAGATTCTGCAGAGTGGGACTGGAAGTAGCACACATTTGGAGCAGACCAGAGCAGTGCAGTGGACTTGATTTTATGGAACCAGACCAGTGTGGGGCAAAGCAGAGTAAAAACAAGATTTTCTGTTACTAGATTTGCTGGACTGAAATCGACAGGAAAGAACTAAATTCTAATAACCATTTGAAAACTTGATCTAATAACATTCAAGTTAGGTTTATGTGGGTGGGAACTGAATTCTTGGCCTTCATCTAGAGGGGCAAATAAATTGGGATTGTGGGATAGGCCACACCCCCACAGATATTTAGATTTCACTAATTTTCTTTTTTTGTGAATATTTAAATGTGCTTTCCCAACCAAAAAGTTTTGAAGTTTCAAATTACAGAGGACTTGTGCGTGGGAAGCAAATACCTGGAAAGATGACCATTTTACATTTTAGTTTCCTGCTGCTATGAGTGGGAGTACAGCTCTGGCTACAGTCTTGAGTCATACACCTCATTATTTCAGATATGATCCCTCAGATTTATTGAGCCCAGCCCTCGTTTCTGCCATCAATACCTAGCAGATGATCACCCCTATTTCTCATTTATGAGACTGTTTTCTCAAATGCAGCACGAGATTCAGCAGAGGACAAGTTTCTGTTTGTTCTGAGTCTGGATCACTAACTAAAGCAAAGAAGAAAGAAGATTTTCAAAAGTGACTAGTGGGCTCCTGATGCCTTGTTTTTTTGGCTGCCTGAGACAGTTCCAGGACATCTGAATTACAGAAAGTGTTGAGAAACTACCCTCTGGAAATCAGGTCTGTTTAAGATGTCTCAAGCTGGGCACCCAAAATTGAGATTCCCCAATTACTAGTCACTTTCTGTAAAGCTTGTAGTAAGAAAGAGCTTACTCCACAAAGCAAAGTAGAACAAATGTCTACATTTGTTTTCCTTTGAAAGTCAACTTAAAGGGCCTTTTCATTCCTGATGCCCCAATTAAGCATTGCCCTTTCTGCACTGAACCAGCTTCATTTCTCTACAATAGCTTGAGGCTCAGAGATAATGAAAGATCCCTGTTATGACATTTCTTCAATTTTAGTTCATCCAAACTCTCCATTCAAGGACAAAACAGTAATTGCCCTATTTTTCTTTAGTGCATGATTATTTCTATCCCATAGGAAATATTAGTGGTTCTCAAAAATTATTTGCATGATAAAGCAGAATGCAGATTGAGCAGAAACAAACACTCCTGAAAATTCCTTATTAAAAGTCTCTTTCTCTGTTAAGAAAAACAATTGCATTCCAGGAACATCCCATTGCCCTGACACAGCCAAACTCTACTTCATTTTTAAGTTATGGTAATTGGAAGCTGCATACAAAATTGGTGGTCTGAGCTCTTACTGTTTCGGAGGAGTTCTTGGACAGACAGACAGATACATTTACTCACTCAAACTCTCTCAAATATATAGTAGATGTGCAATAAATAACCTATAAAATGCAGAAAAACAACAGGCCACTCTCTCCAGTTTCTGATGTGTATGAAAAACATTTTTTGAAATATATCCCAGGCCAGATTAAGTTCTTTTTCCATGGTTAACAAGGAGGTCATACCTATGTATATATTACTAGCTATGTTCACAGAAAATCCATATATGGTCAAATAAATGCATAGGTGTGTACTTAAGACCATGCTGCCATTAGTCCTATTAAATGTAAGGTGCCTTTGTGCTACATGCTGTACATATCCATACTAAGGGCTTACCTGTGGTCAATTAGGGTGCATCTACACAGCACAGTTATTTCAAAATAACGGCCGTTATTTCAAAATAACAATGCGAGCTTCTACATAGCAATTCCATTACTTCAAAATTATTTTGAAATAACAGATGGCTTATTTTAAAATCTGTAAATCTCACTCCATGTGTAATACCACTTATTCCGAAATAGCTAATTCAGAATAGCAGTAGTGTAGATGCTCCACTGATGCTATTTCGAAGTAGCTCCTCTCCAGGACTATTCAAAGTAATTACTCCCCAGTGCCTCCTGAGGCTCTAAATCAAGATAGCACATTCACATTAGGGAAGCCTGCCTCGGACTAATTTTGCGGCTTCCCTGTAGTGTAGATGTGCTATTTCAAAATAAGCTATTTCAGAAAAAAAAATCCAAATTGCTTATTTTGAAATAAGTGTGCCGTGTGGACGTACCCTTAGTGTGCAAAAAGCCGGGATGTAAATCTGCAGTGCTCTAACCCAGTGTTTCTCAACCTTTTTTTTTTTTATAAAGTACTCCTTTTTAATATATAAGTATCCCCAGTACCTACAGTTTTCAAACACACAATTTTTTGTCTACCATTACAACACATTTGCTTAAACAACTTAATTGTAGCCGGACAGGCGATGAAATTTTGGGGTGTAAAAAGTACTAAAATAATAAAGCACTGTAAAACTTAAAACAAAAATTCAATTTTCTCCAAATTTCAGTTGTGGTGAGGGTTCTCGTACCACTGATTGAGAAACACTGCTCTAACCTACCAAACGAGGAGTGGGCAAGAGAGCTTGCATGGGCCAGATCCAGCCTGCCAAGCAGGTTGATCCAGCCCATGGCTGCCCTGCCACTCCCCCGCCCCCAGGACAATGAGACCCGGGGACAGAGGAGTGTGTGAGATCTCCTCCCCCCACAAGGGGCACATGGCTCCAGAGGGATCCACCAGCTGTTCTAAACAGCTGGCGGCTCATTCTGTGCACAGCATGCCCGTTGCAGGGCGGGAGCAGGGGGTGAGAGACTTCACACGTTACCACACCCCAAGCGAAGTCTCCTCCCACTGCAGGGGTGCACGATGTCTAGAGGGAACCACCAGTTGTTTAAAACAGCTAGCAGTTCTCTCTAGGTGCTAGATGGCAGGAGGCAAAGACTTTACGCATTCCCCCTCCCCCAGGCCAATCAGGGTCTGTGGGCGGAGGAGCACAGAAAGTGCCCTGGCCCCACCCCTTCCAACCAAGGCCCAACCCCTTCTGGGGCAGCCCAGGGCCACTTCAGAAATTTGTGAAGTGGTCCCCCCTTCAAAAATTATTGCCCACCCCTATATCAGACACTAACAGGCCATGCTGACCCTGATCCAGCTCTGCTGCTCCCTCGCCCCCAGGCCAATGAGACCTGGGGACAGTGGAGCATGTGAGGTCTCCTCCTCCCACAAGGAGCGTGCAGCACCAGAGGGAACTGCGAGCTCTCATGCATGATATGAATTCCACAGTGTGCTTTGACATACTGCTCTTTGAAGCAGAGGCGATAGCGCAAAGAGAACTTTTAGTGGTAGTGGGGTCCACACAGCAATTTAGTATGTGGCAGGCTAGAACACAATAGATTCCCTCTCTGGCTTGTCCACATTATCTCTTCCTATGGACAATCCCATAGAGAGCCCTCATTTAGGGCGCTTACAATCTGAATAGGAGGAATTATTACTTCTGTATTTACATTAGGGGAAGTGAGGCACAGAGATAAAGACAGCTGCATGAGACTATAAAGGAAGTAAGTATGTGGTAGAACCAGAAAATGGACCTATAGTCCCCTATTCCCTGTTCAGTAAGACCATCCTTCTCTGGTACCCATAAATCTCTATATCTGATTTGCATGACCAAATGTGGGGGTTTTCAGAATATCTTGAAACCAATTGAAATTTTGCTATGGTCAGTTCTTTTATCCTATGTAATATAAACAAGTTTATCTTGGTCAGAAATGTAGGGGGAAGATTTGATAGTACTGTATTAGAGAGAAATGAACAAACATCTAGCAAGGACCTTTGACAGATTTTATCTGTTATGTTTCCAGAATAGGAAAGTGCTCATCCAGTTAATTTTTATATTTCAGTATATCTATTTCCAAGAGCCATAGTTTGTCACTTGTCCTTATCAATCCATCATTATGACAGTTGGTAGGAAACAATACTGTCCTATTTACTAAAGAAGCTTTTCCATAGCTTCCTCAGACGCTTACAATATTCTAGATTTTACACTCAATGCACAAAATAAAACTGTAAATTGACACAGAATTTGCATTTAATTTCATGGTGAATGCTGATTGGAAAAAAAACACAAAATAGGCTTTTCAGAATTATAATGGAAGAGCAAATGCTGAACAACTACTACAATATCATGAAAAGAATAAAATATAGAAATTTAAGGCCTAGGGCATCTTGGAAACTTCAAGGTTTCTTGAAACCATCTCTGAAGAAGTAAAACAGCTGAAAAAGAAAAACCTGTCCAGAAGAGCCACATAATCCTAGAATAAAAGGCGGAGGGAGAGACCAGCTCTAGGCATTTATATGGTTTCTGTCTCTTCCATTTCCTCAATATGTTATCTTCTTTATTTTCAAACAACCTCCTTCAGCCTCACCGTTTCTTTTGTGTCCCTTTCCTTGAAACCTGGAGTCCATAATCATATCTATGTTTAGTAATTTATTGTGGGATAATATTATTGAAGTAATATATTTAAAGAATTAGGTTTTTATATACAATACAGCTCGTATGGTCCATCCTGAGCTAATGTGTTCCCATATTTAAGCAGCAGATTCTCCAAGAGATGCCTGATTCTTCCTGGCTTGGGGAAAAGGAGCAAACCCACAGGTTTCATGTTTCATTTCTCATATTAGTGCAGCAATTGGGTATGAACAGTTCTAGTGATAAAGAGACTAAATATTATTACTGACAAAGCAGCCTACTATGTGAAATACAACACCCAATATCAGAGACTGAGAGGGCATCGATGAAATAAATCTAAATCCTCACTGGCCAGCTGAAATCAGACTTTCATGGGAAGGTTAGAAGTACCACCAGATAGCGTACCTGGGAATTTGGATACAAAATACTTCATCTTTATTACTCTTAGTTACAGCAAGACCTAAAAGGACATGCAATCAATCATCTGACCTTCACTCAGGTGTAAGGCTAAATGAAACTATTTAACCACTTGATCATTACCTATATGATCATTCTTGATCATTATCATATAAAAAAAAAACAGCAAAGGAAAGAGCAGACCATGATTAAAAGTGTCAAGCTGAAGTGGCAAACCTATCCATATACAGGCAGTCCCCGGGTTATGTACAAGATAGGGACTGTAGGTTTGTTCTTAAGTTGAATTTGTATGTAAGTCGGAACTGGTACATATTATAGGGGAAACTCTAGCCAAACATTTCTCCAGAGCTCAGTTTTATTCTCCCACACCTCACTTCCCTCAGTCCTTTATTCTCAAGCTGAGGTGTCTGCTGAGAAAAGCCGCTCTGCGTCTCCCTGGTCTGCTGGGGGGGGCGCTAGCTTCGCGTCTCCCTGGTCTGCTGGGGGGAAGCAGCTAGTGCGGGGTTGCCTCACCCCGTTTGTAAGTTTGGATCCGATGTAAGTCGGATCGATGTAACCCCGGGACTGCCTGTACCTACTTAGCATTTGAACATAACTGCATCTATTCCAAATGTAAAAATCACAAGCATGCCAGAAATCCATTAACAATGATTTTCTGGCAATCCATTCAACCAGAGTACATTATCTTATACAATAAAAGAACTGAAGATCAAAGAATGATTATGGATATGCACAGGCATAAGATCAGTCAACTCTCTCAGGAAATGTGCTATAATATAAGGTTTATCAAACAATTGCAAAAAAAGAAAAGAAAAAGAAAGAAAAATGAATCTTTTACTGTGCCACAGCAAAAACAGTGGAAAGATTAATAAATATCTCTAGCCACATTTTCTTATTTTCACATTTTAAACAGTGGGAGCTATTTATATTACTCTCTTTTACTAAATTTTGCTAGATTGTATCTCAAATAATTCTCTACAAGATGTTTATTTTGTGATTTCTGTTTATTATTAATTGGTTGAAGTGAAGCCTAAAGAAGTTAGGGGACTAGCCTAGAACTGCTCTGTCATTGACTTCCTGTATGATCTTGGGCTAGTCACTTAGCCTCAGTTCCTCATCTGAAAAATGGGAACTACAGCACTTCCCTACGGTTGATATGAAGATAACTATACCAGATTGTGAAGTGCTCAGAAACTGCTGTGATGGACCAACCCTCCCCATGCTTTATGAAATAGACTTATGGATACAAATATACATAACTCAAAGCTGCTTTGAGCAAAATATCTCATGTAACCTTTCAATCTTCATATCATAATCTCTTTATCTTATTATGGTGTATGTATCATTCTTGTGTAAAATTAGACATATAGAGTGTGAAGTGCTTTATGGTTTTTAAATGTGTGCATGAATACCATCACAGGGCGTTACTCTCAATGTCTTGATGACCAATTGTAAAATAATCACTTTTGTCCTTTAAGTCTTAGCAGTGGTTGTTCTAGAAAAGTCACATGTCCGTCCCAACTGGCCAGGTGACTTCCCATGCAAAAAGGGAATCTTTAAAAACAATAGGAAAGTAGGAGTCTTTTGTCTTTGGCTGGCACACCCCAGAGAGTGAACTGGAGACCTTAGTGGAAGAGATTTCCCTGGTTAGAAGGCTTATCCGGTAAAGGAACAGTTTTAGGGTGAGTTTGAAATACATTTGTACTCAGGAGCGGCCTGAGGACGGCTGCAGCAGCTGGCGCCCCAGGTGGAAGGTGCAATCGGCGCCCCTGCCTGCATGGCCGTCAACGACTGTGACGTCATAATCGGGTGCCCGGGCCTGTGGCGCCCTAGTTTGCCTAGCTCATGGGCTGCCCCTGTTTGTACTAAGGATTTAATGTTAGAATTAGCTAAGCATTTTCTGGGGTTGTTTTTTTTGTTTTGTTTATAATCTACTTGGCTCTGCCTTTTCCCACTTATTACCACTTAAATCCTACTGCTTGTACCTAATAAAATCACTTTTACTTACTATCAAGCCCAGTGTAAATAATTGTTACCTGGGGGAGCGATCAGTGTGTACATTCCCTCTTTCATTATTAAAGGAGTCTTACCTAAATAATTCATTTGGGGTTCTGATCCCATTTGGGGAGTGGTATCCCAGGAAGCTGGGCCCTAAACTGCATTTTCCTTAGATCTGAAGAGAGTCTGTGTCTGTTCTGCTTCTCGGGGAGAGGGGAGCAGTGATCTCAGCTTGGTGCCTTGGCTGGGGGAGACCAGGGAGCTGGCCCAACAGGACTCAGTGGTGAGACACTATAGAGAGCAGGAAGGCGAGTGTCAGTGGCCTTGTCATCACTCCAGAAAGCACTCCAAAGGGGTGCTCAGACCTCACCCTGTCACAACTGCATTAACAGAAACTATATAAACAGCCAAGATAAATAGGCCAAATTTATCCCTGCGTTAACTTCAGTGAAATGTCCTCAAGGACAAAAGTGACACTCTTTACCTAGGCAGAGTTGCACTGGTATTCTAAAGGTTTTTGGTTCAGTCTTGGCCCCCTTGAAGTTAATGGGATTGTTCTCATTCTGTGGGACTAGGATTTCACTCCATGTGTAGCACAGAAGACTAAAGGACAGAATAAAATTAATATTTTTTCTCACTGATGGTTAGAAATTGCTAGTCTGTTAGCAATTGCCTTTTATGTAATCTGGAATTTCTTGTCTCCAAACATGAGCAAGGGCAGTTCAACAAATCTAAAACCAAGCTTATGGTTCCCTGTCACAGTTTCATCAATCATTATCATCCACAAGTAGTCTTTCCAGACAGACACACTGAAAAGTAAGAGACATGAGTATATGCAGAGTGGCAATAAGGATTTTATTGCCACCACACATGCGATCATTGAGATAAGTTATTTGAGTGGGTAGTATATAAGCAACTGCAGCTACATTTTTAATGGGACTCTGAAGTGAGCCTATGAATTTGCATATGCAGTTTTGCTTCAAAAGACAACCCTAAGAATTATATATATATATTTTTTTTTGGCTGGATAGCCTCACCAGGGTACTGATTACCACAGATACACATTATTCATAGAAAAGATCAAAAGTGAATTTTTTAGACACTTTTAAATTATCTGGCCCCAAGTTTTTAAATGAACCCTTGACTTCTTTAATACACTAAACCAGGATCTTAGGATCCACACCACAGAATATTCAGTGCCCCTTCATGAAAGGTTTAAAATCTGTTTGCACTTGAAACTCTGTCCCTGGTTTACCTTAAATATTTTCTTATTCACCTCAATAGAAGTTTTGGATTGGGGTGGTGGACTAGTATGGATTGTAAAAGCAACTTCAAAAGTATAAAGGCTATTATTTAGAAGATTATATTGTATCACCACAGAAGATTACAATGTCATTACAGGAGAGGTGGGAACAGTATGGCTGAGTTCACTTGGACTTTGTGTCCTTTTTACAATGAATAGAGTGTTCACAATACACAAACTCTAAGACATATACTCACACAGTCCCCCAATAAATCATAGTGCAAATTCAGGAAAGATTAGACTTGGCATTGTTTTACATTGCTGTGGTTTCTAAGGGAAAGAAAAAAGGGGGGGGGGACTTTTTGGAGGAGAACAGAGGGGGGAAATGCAACTTTTCAGATCCTCATCATAAACAGGAACTACAGACCAGTCAGCCTTACCTCAGTCCCCAGAAAAATCATGGAAGGGATCCTCAAGGAATCCATTTTGAAGCACTTAGAAGAGAGGAAAGTGATCAGGAATAGTCAGCATGGGTTCATCAAGAGCAAGTCATGCCTGACCAATCTGATTAGCTTCTATGACAAGGTAACTGGCTCTGTGGACATGGGGAAGTAGGTGGTTGTGATAAACCTTGACTTTAACAAAGTTTTGATATGGTCTCCCACACAATTCTCGTCAGCAAGTTAAGGAAGTATGGATTAGATAAATGGACTGTAAGGTGAACTGAAAACTGGCTAGATTGTCGACTCAATACGAAGTGATCAACAGCTCAATGTCTGATTGGTGGTTGATTTCATGTGGAGTGCCCCAAGGATCAGGTCTAGGGCTGGTTTTGTTCAACATCCTTATAAATGACCTGGATGAGGGGATGGATTGCACCCTCAGCAAGTTTGCAGATGACACTAAGCTAGGGGGAGAGGTAGATATATTGGAGGGTAGCGATAGGGTCCAGAGTGAACTAGACTAGTTGGAAGAAATCTGATGAGATTCAACAAGGACAAGTGCAGAGTCCTGCACTTGGGATGGAAGAATCCTAAGCACTGTTACAGGCTGGAGATCGACAGACTAAACAGCAGTTCAGCAGAAAAGGACCTGGGGATTACAGTGGATGAGAAACTGAATATGCGTCAACAGAGTGTCCCCATAGCCAAGAAGGCTAATGGCATATTAGGGTCCATTAGGAGGAACAGATCTAGAAAAGTGATTATTCCCCTTTATACAGCACTGGTGAGGCTACATCTGGAGTATTGCATCAAGTTCTGGGGCCCCACTACAGAAAGGATGTGGACATATTGGAAATGGTCCAGCGGAGGGCAACCAAAATGATTAGGGGGCTGGAGCACATGACCTACGAGGAGAGACTGAGGGATTTGGCTTGTTTAGTCTGCAGAAGAAAGGAGTGAGGAGGGATTTGATAGCCACCTTTAACTACCCGAAGAGTGGTTCCAAAGAAAATGGTGAGAAATTGATCTCAAGTAGTGACAGATGGCAGAACAAGGAGCAATGGTCTCAAGTTGTAGTGGGGAGGATCAAAGTTAGATATTAGGAAAAACTATTTCACTAGGTGGGTGGCGAAGCACTGGAATGGGTTACATAGGGAAGTGGTGGAATCTCCATCCCTAGAAGTTTTTAAGTCCTGGCTTGACAAAGCCCTGGCTGGGATGATTTAGTTGGAATTGGTCCTGCTTTGTGCAGGGTGCTGGACTCAATGACGTCCTGAAGTCTCTTCCAGCCCTAAGATTCTATGATTCTACGAAAAGAGGTTTAGGTTGGTCATGGAAATACTTTGTAATTGTCAAGGTGGTTTATGCACTTGGATGAATTGCCTAGGGAGTATATGGAATCTACATCATTGGAGAGTTTTGAAAGCAAGTTAGACAAATGGCTGTCAGGGATGGCCTAGCTGGTGCTTGGTCCTGCCATGAGTGAAGGGGGATTGACTTAATGACCTTTCAAGGTTCCTTCCAGCTCTATGATAAACAGGAGCACAAAGTCCAATTTAAAAACAAAACAAATCCTTTAGTAGGTCATCTTTTCTAAAAGCACAAAATGAACCTCTTCTCTCATCACACTATCACACCAAATGACAGTAGTCTGCTTTCTTTGGGATGGAAGATATAAAATAAATGGAACAGAATGAGGGCACAAGATAAATATCTTCTAACTTTCTGACACTTTTCTAAACAATACAGAGCTATTAGAATGTGACAATATTTTATTCAACTGATATGAGGCTCTTTTCTCCCCATAGGAAGTTACTTGTGTGCTGGAGTAGAATAGGACATTAATATATAGTTCTGTTCAATAATGTATCTAAAATATTTTGCTATTAAGGATTAATATGATGACATATTTCATTGAACAACTAAGATTTTGATGTGTTTATATGATGCAATTTCTTTAATATTTCACTGTTAGAAGTCAGCCTTGTGATTTAATGTCTTATTTGAAATGCAGTATAAATATACCATTGTGTGTTCAATGCTTGATTCTTTGGTTCATTTACCATCATTTAATAAGAGCACAGAAAATAGGCAAATGAAACAAAATAAAAAAAGAAAGATATCTGAAATAATTTAGAGAAAGAAATAGTGTAGCAAATCAGAAAAGTATATAAAAATGACAACTTCAGTGTTAATTTTTTTCAGGAGGCCAACAGTTTACATGGGATATATAGCAGTCCATCGCAAGAATGCAACCATCTTCCAAACAAGTGCATTCGTAACTTACAAAAGTAACCCTAGTGTGTGCCTAAATTCTAGTCAAAACTAATATTTATACTTATGGAACACTTCCTATGAAGAGGAGGAATAATCTACATAGGAATATTGTGTATAGCAGCCATAGGGCACAAATACACACTTATATGTGAGCAACCGTCTCAGATCCTTTGTCAACATCTTTCCTGTGAAGCATGAAGTTTGTCTACACTGAAAAGAAAACCCATAGCAGTGGGTCTCAAAACACAGGTCTACTACCTCCAGGCTGAATATAGCAGTGTACATTCCTATCTGGGCTCTGAAGAAACCAAGCAAGAGGGATGGGTAGATACAGACGACAAATGAAGTTGCCCCCTTCAGCCCAATGTTCTCACCCCTGGCTAAGAGTCTACTGGTGTGTGCCTTTGTGCATGCACCATCACCTAGCGTTTGATCTTGTTTCTGCGATTGAGAGTGAGGGAAGGGTATTCCAGCAAACACTGGGTAGAATGATGTCATGTTGAAGAGACTTACGTTGCTGATATAAGTAGAAAGTGATCCAGTCATTTATGTGCAAAGACGTTCATGCTCACAGTTTTGTTTTTTTAATATGTCTAGTACCATTTACTACAAAATTTAAAGTAAGATCCAGGTTTCATTTGCAAGCTGATCCTAACCAACGGAAGCAATTACAAATACAAATATTTTATGTAGTTTATACATAAAAAGTCAAATGGGAAAATATACACAAAGAAAATATGTCAAATTCTGAAGTAATTGGTACTGAACATAAATGGCAAAATAAAAAAGAAACTAAACCAAATGTCTGTATAATTTATGAATAGCCCTTTATCTTTGTCATAGAAATTGTGATGAAAGCTACAGAATCTATTGTTCTGATAAGACAATAGAATGCATGTGCAACACAGTCCAGTATTGATATATGCCATCTGCAATGTATTATATGCTATCAAATAAGATTTTAATACTGTATGTTGATTCTCAGTCTTGCAGAATAAAAATGCAGTTCATATTATTCTTGCTTACGTCCTTATTAAAACAGATTTTAATTATTTTTGCAGCACAAATAACTTTGTATAATTTACATATATAAATTCCCACAGTTTTCAAAAAGAAAATTAACTGTGATTCTTAAACACACATACATATGCACATGCACACTTGTTCATCTTTAACCAAGATGATTGTAAGTCACCCATTCCTTCATGAAGCCTCCCTACTAGAGACCTTGCTTTTCAGTGATTCTCCTCCAACAGACAGGGCTCAACAAGAGTCCATTCAAATCAATATCCGTCCCACTGCTCATCTGACAACATTATTTAGTGGAAAATTGGGGCTTGAATTGCAGAGGACTCCTCTCCCATTTAAATTAACTGATTAAATATCCCCCTCATGTTTGTCACCTTTCCTATCTTTTCTCAAATGGAGTGATTAGAACCCTACACAGCATTCCAAAGGACCCTTGATTTATAAAAGAGCATGATCTTATATTCATTTTTATATTCTATCCTATGCCTTGAATATTTTGTTGACTATTTTGACTACTGCTACATGGCAAGAACAGAGGTTTTGACTGACCATCCAGGTCTTTTTCCTGAGTGGTGACATTTATTTTAGAAATCAATCATGTGTGTATATAATTTAAATTATGCCTTTTAATAGATACTAGCTTACTTTTTTCATCACTGATTTTCATTTGCCAATGTGCTGTCTATTCAGTTAAGCTTTGTTAGGTCCCCTTGAAATTCCTCTCAGTTTTCATTAATCTGGGATAAACTAAATAATTTTGTGCCATGTGCAGATTTTGCCATCTGACTGTTTTCCTTTTATTCTGGGTCATTAAACATTATGTTAATCATCACCAATATTAGTCCAAGATTTGGAGCTCCCACCTGTTTACCATTTGCCATGATAAAAACTGACCACTTATTTCTATTTTTTTTCTGTCCCTGAGCCAGATTCTCATCCATGACATTATTTCGCCTCTTAGCACTACTAAGTTTGTCAGTGACTTTTTAAAAATCTAAATAAAATGTTAACTGTTTCTCTTTTCCCCACTATTTTGTTGACTCATTTGCATGTATTTGCGAAACTAATTATATAATTGACCTACTTTGCATATTTGACCATCTATTGTGTTCCCATGTGCAGATTTTGCACACATAAATTGATGTATGTACCATTTGTGTACATCTAGATAGATTTAGGGATGATTTTAAAAAACAGTTCATAATATCCAATAAATGCCAATTGGCTATGTTTTTTAAAAACACTCACCATGATGGATATTAATACTTATTTCATATTATTAATGTTCATTTAAGATTTTGATGCTTTGGATCAAGCTATTTTAAATAAAAATTAAATGGTGAAAGCCACTAAGCTTCAGTGAATACTTTTGCTATTTTAATGGATGACCATATGCAATCAGTGAAAGAAAAATGTTTACTACATAAAAGGGTTTCAATACTCACTGGATTCAATGGCATTCTGTGACAGCAACCTTTCACTTTTATATACAAAGCTGTATGTATTTTTCATAATTTCTGGTTACATTTGTAAATAAAAAATACATATTTAATGATATTAAAATAACAGTGGTTTCCTCTGTTTTTGGGATTCCTACTTCAGAAACCAGAAATTTTTGCATTATTACAGCTACACCAGTTAAAATGTCCAGTGTATATGGATAGCACTGGTGTGACCTACCTCAGTGAAAATGGGGCTTTATACAGGTACAAACATCTCAAATGGAAACAAACCCCTGGGATTCAGCACCTCAGAAAAAAAAAATCTCAGGTTTCTTAAATTAGGCAGCCAAAATTAAAAGCCATGGGTGAAATTTTTGAGAAAATTGCTCCAATTTACAGTCAGCAGCAATACCCAGGGAGAACAATTTCAGAGTTGTAAAAAGACAGCAATCTTTAAAAGAGAAGAAACTGAGGAAGTGGAGCAGAAAAGGTTTTAAAGAAACAGAGGAGCTTCAGGAAAGACTGGAGGCACGAGAGAAAAAAAAGTAATGATGCCAGAGCAGGGAAGAGATAACACCAGAGGGTGTCTGGGTAACAGAGAAGCAGTAGAATAGGCTATCAAGAGAACAATTATGTCAGCAGGAAAGGAGACCTGCTGATCCATGGAAGAAGAGCTCTGTAAATTACAGTACACAAAATACCAGTTAGGAACTGTGAATAAAGGGCAGCATTCCGACTTCATCTCATGTGGCTTTAATGGTGTTTTCAAATTTCCACACTATACATTGTATACAGCCAACAAGTCACAACACAGTATTTATGGAATTATCTATAGCTCAAAAGTGTTATGAGCAGGGACTCTTGTGTCCGAAATTCAATATCAGTATAAGTGGGTAGAAACTAAATATTTATGGGTAAAGCTGCATATAAAATCCACATATCCATACAATAGTTAAATCTTTTTAAAAAAATTAAAAATCCCACACTACCCATGAGCTTTTGCTATTACAGTAGTCAATGGAATTTAACAACACTCACAACTTTGCGGGACTGGACAAAAATATACATTAATTAACTGCACTAGTCCCTTAGTCCAAAACCATTTTTAAAGGATATTATAAATGTAATACATTATTTATCTGTGTGGATTTACAATACATTTACAGCTAAGTGACAGGATAAGTCTGGGAACTGTCACCAGTAAATAATGAAAATGATTGCAGTAGTAAAATGCCCAACTTGACTTCAGAGTGATTATGAACTTTTTGTGAAGAAATTCTTCAAATGATAATATTAATTTCCTTTAACTATTTTTCTCATTGAAATGATTTAGCATCTAGGAGATGTAATTTACTTGGTGCTGATAATCCCATCTCCAAACTCACCGCACTAATAACCAACACACACTGCTCACAATCTATGCAAAAAGCAGTAAAGTCTACAATATGGTTCATTATTTAATGATTTGACCTTTCCAGTAAACACAATTTTTGTTCATAGTTTAGTAAATTATCATGAGAAAGAGAGGACATATAAATTTTGTATATCCATATAAATGCTGTTAAATCTTTTATATGGGAAGTCAAGGACTACTGAGTAGTCTTTCAGAAATCTATGGGGAATTCCCATCCAGGTACTTAAAACGGTCTTACTGATATGCAGTTTGACACACTAAATAATATAGGATACATTATAAAATTAAATAAAATTGCTTCCTTTTTCAGTTCAATGAGTATGTAGGGTTGCCATTCCTCCAAGATTGTCCTGGAGACTCCAGGAATTAATTAATCTTCAATTAAATATTATATCATGTGATGAAACCTCCTGGAATACATTCAACCTTATGAGTATCCCAAATAAGCACTTGCAAATGTTGATGTAGACACTGGTTAAACTTTCCTGTGCTATCAAACAAATAACAATATAGGACAAATCCTGGTCCCAGTGAAGTCCAAGGCAGTAGCATCAGGAGACCTCGGGTCAGCAACTGCTTAAAAAATGCAAGATTTGAGGCTATGGCTACGCTATGGCTTAAATCAACAGAAGTTATATCACTCAGAGGTATGAATTAGCCAACCCCGTGGGAAATATAACTTATGCTGACTTAAGTACTAATGTGGATAGAGTTACATCAGAGGGAGAACGTCATCTGCCAACATAGCTGCTGCTGCTCAAAAGCGACTGGAATAGTTAAGACAACTGAAAGGCTCTCTCCAATTGGCATAAAGTGGCTACACAGGGAGCTGACACCAGTGCAGCTGTGCCACTGGCAGTTCTCTAGCCATAACCTGTTTAAAATCAAATTGGACAACATGCTGGTAAGACTCCTATCAGTCTCAAGGAAGCCAAGATTTCACCCCTAGAATCTACTTTTTATAGAATAAATAGGGCTGTTATTCACTGCCCATCAAGGTCAATTGAGAGATTCCTATTCATTTCAGTGTATTCAGGTATTAATGTAATATTATAATATGGTCATATTGAGAGCAATAAGAATTTTTATAAATGGGCCTTCATTTGGGATTAACAAACAGAAGGCTTCACCCTTCAACCAATGTTCACTCTACGGGTACAATCTACACAGTAACATTATTTTGAAATAATTAGTGTTAGTTCGAAATAACTTAGTCCACATCTACACAGCAGGCAGTTATTTCAAAATAATGTCAAAATATTGTCAAACTGGAAGATTTCCAACTCCTGTAACTCTCATTGTACGAGGAGTAAGGAAAGTCAGGAGAAGAGTGCTCTATTTAGAAATAAGTGCTGTGTGGATGATCCCAATTTCGAAATAAGCTATGCAATTGACATAGCTCAATTTGTGTAGCTTATTTTGAGTTAAGCCCTGCTGTGTAGACGCACCCTAAGATTTTCCAACCACGAGCAGAGTGAGTTTTGGCTTGTACACCAATATTGAGGTCATGTGCACTGGTTTGGATATGTGCCACTGTGGCACCCAATTTATTAACACGCACAAGTTCCCAGCTGCTAGAGCAGACATTTCCTCACTCCTGCTATTCAGCAGGTCCCGTTCTCAGCCCCAGCCACCAGAACAGGCCCCAGACACCCTGCCACATGGCAGCCCCGGCCACCGGAGGAGGCCTCCCCACACTGCCACACAGCGACTGCAGGTCCCAGACTCCGCCCTGGAGGCTACCTCACAATGCCATTTCAGCTGGCCCTGCCAGGAAGAGCAGCTGCCTGTCGCACGAGTGCTGCTGTGTGGCTCTCCAGAGGAGGTGGGTGGGGGAAAAAAATTGTGTGTGCAGTTACACAGGCGCGCACCTTAGCGGGAACAATGGTCCTAGCTCAAAATTCAGGAGGAATTTTTGAACAACAGACAGACTTACTCGCTCACAAACTCTCAAATGTATAGTAGATTAGAGACTGGGAAATGGCTTTTGGCCTTTAAATTGTCTTTTGTTCTGTTTTGTTTTAAAATAAACTTATGAGCTGACATAGGATTGCAAAACCTTGGTTCAAATATGTTCCCATAAAAATATTCCCAATAAGAATATGGAATATTTTTTTCTATCACGGACTATAAAAATTTGTTTGGTGGCTTGGATGGGTATTTAGAAGGTAAATAGCACAATAGCAACTAAGTACCATTGACAACAACTGACGCTAAACATTAAAGATTCCAAATGTCATTTTAATGAATATTTAGTGAATGCTGCTATGACTTTGCATGCTTGACAACAAATTAAAAGACAATGACATTTGGTGGCAATATATTTGTTCAGAGCTCCACATACCATATGTAACCCCCTTTTTTCTCCAGGCATTACTCGAGAGCAGGTCACACTCACAGGTATACCTGGGTGTCTGATGGTTTTAACATAAAAGGAGATTCTGAGTACCGCAGTGGTGATGTTTTTAGTTGGGGATTCCCTATCCACCCTCTTGCTGCAGTCCTTTGCTCATGAAGAATATACAATGATGGTGCCTTCTCCTGGCTGGCCCTGTATACACTTAATGGAGTATCTTGGGAGCCTCCAGGAATAAAATTATTCCAGCAATAATCTGGCTGTAACTCCAGAACAACAATTATAAATAATATACATATAATTGATTACATTAGAATTAACACAACTTTACTTAACATCTTAAAAAAATAGGGTTTAACAAAATAAAAGTGAATAACTTCAATTAAAGTACACAGAAATAAAAGGAACTTATCTATCTGGCATTTGCACTGTCACCATTTATCCCACCCCAGAGTGTGCATTCCTCTGAATTCAGAGTCCCAGACACTTGCTTGCATAGGCACGCTTGAAGGTCTGCATCTGGAGTTGAGACAGCGCTGTGCAGGTCTTGTGTGTGTTAGTCCAAGCTGAACAGCCAGCTGGAAAAATCCCTCTGCCACTGGAGCAGGCTCAACCAAATGCCAGCAGCTCTGGTTCACTGGGCTGGACACTGCTTCTCTTTGGACCCAGAGTTAGTCTATATCTCTAAGGTCTATCCCATGCAGCAATTTCCCAAACAGCCCATTTACTCACAGCCTCTTCCTGTGTGTCAATTTCTGTAGTCCTTCTCAGCCAGGCACAGTCAGCGTCTCTCCCATCTAGGACAATCAACAGCCCCTGAAGTAGCCAGCTACAGCCAAGCCCTGCAGGCTCTCTGTCCCTGGCTGCAGCTGCAACACAACGGTTCCTGGACTGGATAAGGCTCCTCCATAGCAGCCTGGCTCCTCTATCCCAAAATAGAGAGACCCCTTTCTCAACATGCCTGGACAATCCCCGCTTCCTCTGTTTTCCTCAAGGGCTCAATGGCCTGTTACAACTGCAGTCCCTGTGCTCATGGGAATGCAGGGACTGGTCCTTGATGTCCCCCTGGGAGAAAACACAATGTCCCAAAGAAGAGGAAATGGCATATATAAGGCACACATTCCTTCACTGTAAATAATCCTCACACTAGTAAATAGTAATAACACACATACTACTGTAACTCCCAATTTGTTCAAAACATAGCACATTTCTGCATTTAAGCTATCGTAACCATATCATAGCACCAAAATCCTGGAAAGGATCTCTAAAGGTCATCTAATCCAATCCCCTGCTCTCATGGCAGGACTATATTTTTAATCTAGATCATTCCTGATAGGTGCTTGTCTAATCTGTTCTTAAAAATCTCCAGTAATGGAGATAAACTCTTCATCTTTATACAGCCTGCCAATAAAGTGATGACTTGCTTCTGAGGTAGGCTTTTAAAGCCTCTAACAGAGACGGTGCTGGCTAAAATAGAGATCTGTGCCCCAAGTCTTGTGCCGACTGGTACATTCACACATCCACTGTGGAGATTTTCCACCATTACATTTCAAGTCACCAAGCAACTATGTTTTCATTAGGCCCTGGTCTACACTATAGTTGTACACGACCTACATCACACCACGTCAGTCACATAACACTTAGAGCGGTGTTGTCCTGCCGACTTACTCTTCTCAGGAAGATGGAAAACAACAGTCAAGTGCTCTGCCATTGACCTTGTGTGTTTGCACCAAACCTACTAAAGCAACAGCAGTGCCAATTTAGCCAGTAGTATAGACATGGCCTACGATGGATTGGCGGTGTAAAGTTCACTCAGGGCTTATCTAGATTAGGTGGAACAGCTGAAAGAGGATATGCAAATTCCCCGGAGAATTTGCATATCTTCTTCCATCTCACTTTCGAAAGCAGAGCTTTCGAAAGTGAAAGTAGTTTAGACACAGCTTTTTCGGTGAACCCTCCCCCTTTGTTGAAAAGCTGCATAAACCAAAAATGAGGTTTACGCAGCTTTTCGACAAGGGGGGGGAGTTTGCTCTGATTTCTAAAGTGCAATCAGAAGAAGATATGCAAATTCCCCCGGAATCTGCATATCCTCTTTCAACTGTACTGCATAGTCTAGATAAATGCTTTGCAATCCACCTCCTTTAGGCCTTTTCCAGGTAGGCCAACACCTCTGCCTTTTTTTTGTTTTTTTCTGAGTATTAAATGTAAAGAAAATTCTTCCCTGGAAGTTATATGAATACAGAAGAAAATGTAATGAATGGTATGCCTCCACCCTCCTTTTCTAAGCTTTCTGTGTACTTCCCCAGGAGAATCCCTTCAGATTTTCAGTTCTCAATCATTAATCTTGCTAAAGATAATCCTATTTACTGGATAATTTTTCTGTAGAACAGTCTTAAAGCTGCCCTCTCCCATCCAGTTAATGAGCTTTTTTTAAACCATTCTTTGATGGGACCTTAGCTCCCCATAAGCAGATGGTTACACTCTGGCCCTATTCTCATAAGGCAAATGTATGTGTTTCACAGCAAGGAGTCATTTCATAAAAATTCTAGAAAGGGGACAGCAAAGTTGTGGCAGTAACCCTCCCACTGCTGCATCTCTGCCATGGCTGTGGCTGGTCCCCTCCGATACAGAGGCAGGCAGGTGGATGGCATTTGGGGAGTGAGTATCTCACCAATGGCCAGCCCAGGGCAGGGATCAGGGCTTTGTCACTACACTGTCAGCTGCAACCCAGGCCACTGCTGCTGCTTCCTGATCAGCTGCACAGAGAGCAGGGGTAGTGCCAAAGGAAACTCAAGACAATCTGCTGCCTCTTCCTAAAAGTCCTGCCATGGCAGACTGTGTTGGGCCCAAAAGTTGGTTGAGGGAGAGAAGGAAAAAATCAAGGTCGGGATGGCTGCCGCCGATAGCACATGACACCCTGCTTCACAAGACTACAAATACTTCAGACTCAAACATGGGATTTTCCCATCCAATTTCTTACTTAATGATATAACTACAAACCAACTTGAAAGTATAAATGGTCACTTTGATCATTTTAACAGAAATATTTAGCATAAATTAAGAACTACCCATTTCACTAGATGCCAATGGAGCTTCACAAACTTGAAGGAAAAAGGAATCAGAAAGGAAGCACACTTAATTGTTATGCATCTCACACATGATTCTGGGTTGATCGCCAGATTCAGATGTGCTCTGAAACAGGGAATCCTAGAGCTGCACGTTCGTACCAAAGCTAAGAGTGATTTCTGAGATTTGATAACACTGAAAAAAAAACCCAGTAATGATGACAACCATGGAATGAATGTACAGGAGGCAACAGTATCATAACACCAACACCACTACTGAATTTCTAACTCTCGCCTGAGGGATTGAGCCTTTTAAAAACACAGCTAGCTCAGCCTGAAAGCTTCTTCCTAAATGCTTTAGCCAGTTAAACAAACTGGAAACAGACACTGTATTTTCAGCCCTAAACCCCCCTATTCATAACATTCAATTTATTTCATATATGAAGGCACATGTATTACATACGAACAAAAATGCATTTTAAAACTGCTTCTGATTAACAAATAAATGCCATGTGCACACAGATTTAAATTCCGAAGTAAATCAACATGTTATAATAAAACAAAGAGGAAGCAATTTCCTCTTTCACTTTCCTGGTCAAAGGACTGACCCACACTCACATTCAGGACCCTCAATTTTTAGCAATCCTTCGCCCGTTTTTTATGTATTTTTTAAAGTCTATTTCTAGCTTTTTTGTTGTTGCAGAGATTACCTTCAAAATATAAAGAATTGGTTTATATATGGTTGACAGTTGCTTGTGTAATTTTTTTCTAAAAAAAAAAAAAAATCAATGATAGCCATGCTTTTGAATCCCAGAGCCATCAGTTCCTTTTCTTCTTTTTGGGGTGAGAAGATTTTCACCAGTGGTACAAAGAATTCCACAGAATCCTTCCCAGCTGTTCACACCTCATTCGGTTTTTCTGAGCTACCAAAGTGGCCTTCAGCCCCAAGGGCTGGGACAGCTAAGCAGAGGAGCCAGCTCAGCCTGTAGTTACTGGCAAATGAAGTGGGTGATCGGTGGCAAAGGACTAGGAGGAAGCCCTGCTTCCTCTTACTCCCAGATTCAATGGTAGCAGCCACTCTGGAAGTGATGAGGAGGCAATGCAAAAAATAAGGGGAAATGTGGTGGGGACAAGGGAGGGAAAATAAACTTCAGATTCTTGGTAGCATTAGACTCTCCGTTGGTGAAAATGGTGAGAGAAAGGTTGTCAAGAGGCATCATATGCAGAGGCCACAAGGGTAGAGAATATTTAGTGTGAAAACATTGGGGGTGGAGAGGAAGAGGCTGGGCTGTCCTGGATGGACTGTCATTGTGGGAAGGGGACAGAGATTGAAATATGGGAGACTTCAAGGAACTGAGGTGGGAAAGGAGACAAGACATTGGAATACAGATGAGAGCAAAAGGGCGACAGAATAATAGAAGGGAGGATATCAGGGGATGGATGAGAAGGAATTGGGAAAATATAAACAGACAAAACAGAGAAGAGGGAATGGAGATTTTCAAATGAACAGACAAACAAGGGAGAAATGAAAGATAGCAATAAAAAAACAGAAAACACTAGTCAGAAATGAGAAAATTATATGAAAATGTACATAATGAATATGGAAAGGGACAAAGAAAAAGCAGGGGATGAAAAAAAGGGAAAGGGGAACAAATGCAAGAAAAAAATCACAAAATGTTAAATTAGCAAATTTTATTGAATCAATTTATGTTCCTTTTTTTTATTTTATCTCTAATTCCCTCATATCTGCTGGGGAACATAATGGAGTCAAAACTGTGAACACACATTTCTACTGCTGGCTACTATATATTATCAAAAGTTATTTAACTAGAGAAGAAAATATAATATAACCCCTAAAATCACCAAAATACGTATTAGGCCCCTTGAGTAACAAGGGAGAAGTAGCTTCTAGACTTCCAGCTTAAATGGAGAACTGTCTACTGAAACAATTTTGTTGTGACGCACAGATCTATCCAGGGTTTTTTATACTACTACCAACCTCAAGGCATCCAAGCAAGATAAGATCCATGTTTTCTGAAATAGAGGAGATGGAAGGAGACTTGAAGAATTGCCCCCTTCCTACTCTGTACTAATTTAAATTAATGGAACACCAAAAGTTTGTAGGGGCTTGGAGGAGTCACAGAATCCTCTCCCTGACATTCCCCGAAAAATTAGGCCCACTAAGCGCTGATGGCGCCACCACCATGTGCCTGATTCAGCATTGTTTTAGTGCTAACATCAATATTTGCAGCATACAGAGTATCTCTAATGTTGGTCTTGGCAAGTAACTAACTGATTTTCAAATATATTGCTATAGAGAGCCAAGTTTGCAAACTGGCTTCCAAAATTCCATTCACAAATTTTTGCATACACTTCTGTTTGTGCATTTACAAAATTGGCATTCCACTTCCAAACCCCTCAGAAAAAGCTTTTATTTTTCATAAATAAAGGACTGACACTCCTCAGAAATGTAGTATATAAGTTTGGGGAAAAATGCAAGAACTCACTCTAATTATAGTAAAGACAAAATATAACAGATCTGATCCTAGCCATATATATTAAAAATACATTTGCCATGTTCTGACATCCTTATTAGACAAGATCTGTGCATAAGCAAATGAAATTTCAGAAGCCCTTTTGAAAACCTGGCATAAAAAGTCATATTACAGGTCAAACAGCACCTTTCAATTTCATCACTTCATGGGGGAAACTGGAGACAGAATTTAGTTTACTTTATATTACTGGTTTGAGAGCTAACAGATATTTAGATTTTGAAAAATATTGCAGGTCATCTCTTAGGGATAGATTCTGGCAGCATTACTATTACATTGGGCTAGTTCCAATGCTCACTCAAAAATGTCATTTAAATAAAAAAAAGTCGCATAATTTGACCTCTTTAGGGAAAAAATGGATTGTATCCTCAGATTAGCTTAATTTTAAATAATTTAAATATTTAAATGTTCAGCATACTTCCATGAAGAGTAAAAATGTATCTTTCATAGAAAAAGCTATTGAAGAAGTTCAGAGAAAAATAATGTCCTTTGCTTGTCTTTCCAAATACCATTAATATTTGATTTATTCTTATTAGACCATCCTCAGGCTGACCCAACAGCTGAAATCCTGAGCCTACTGCAGTCAAAAGAAATTTTGACACTGGGTTCAATGGAGTCAAAATATCACCCTGTTATAAAAGTTATACTATCTGTACCTATAGATGTACATACATATGCACACGTTATATGCCATTTCTTTTCAGTAGAAGGGTGATCTTTATGCATTGTAAAATGTTTTTAAAACAACATGAATTTTCCACAAACCCTTCTTTGGATGATAAAACAAGAGAATCTAAATGAAGTACTTCAGCCTTATCAAAATTAAATGCATCAATTTTTGTCAAATGTCTCCCAATTTGATATGCTCACATGAAATGTTTCAAATTTGTCAGATAAGAATTATCCAAAAGAAATCTGTTGCATCCGAATTAAGAATTAATTATCAGATTTCATTTATAAGTTTGCTATTATTCAATTACTCTCTTGGTCTTAAATTCACTATTCTTATGTCTTGTAATGCTTCTCTTTTCTCAAAAGATAAGGAACTTATCTGCAGAAATGTCACTCACAACACTCACCTTAGGCTTTCAACATCTAGCTGTATGTATTATTAGTGGATCTCTGGCACGATATATACAGAGATTAAAAAGCAAGTAGCTGCCAATTTTCAGAAGCTTCTTGTTCAATGTGGCACAGCACTTTGCCCACACAATTTCAGTTGCAGAATTGTGGACTACATAATAACATTTATATCTTACAAAACATCTTAAAGTAAGGTTCTTAGTAAGTAGCCATATTTAAAAATATATCCAAATACATACTTGGCATATAATATGTCTTTGGAGCAACTACAAATAACTGCCATTTTAAAAAACGTAAACAATATGCTAGAGAAGTCTTTCCCTCCCTCTTGTCCAAATGTATCCTTCTATCACTAACAAATTTATACTACTCCTATTTACTCCTATTCAATGACATATATATTTGACAAATAAAAAATAGTATTTCAAATCCACTAAATACATAAAAATATTTATTATTGGTATTATTGGTATTTTGGTAGCAAATGGAAACTTCAACCAAAATAGGCATCCCATTGTGCTAGGCACTTTACAAATTCAGAATAAAAGACAGTCAATACTTACTGGTTTAGCATTACATCTAGAATGAATGATGACCCAAATGCATCAACCTGGAAGCTGGCTCGGGCAACATGAGTGGACTGCAATGTTAAAAAGATTGAAATAAATTAGCAGTCTGCAACATCAAAATGCACCTCATAGATTTGTGAACATAATACAGAAAAAAATGAAATAGAAGTAGTAAGCCTCAATATGCCATTAAATAGGAAAAATTCTGTTTACAAATATGTTGAAAAATGGAATAGGATTTGTTTTATTCAAGCTATAGAAGTAGCAGGATCATAAACCCAAACAAATAAAAAGAAGCAATATTTCCTTTCATAAACGTCTATCTTTGCAACCCTTTGTCAAATTCAGCATCTCTGTTGGTACGAGTTTTCTATTCAGCATCTACAATTGGGGTGTTATCTCTCTCATGTCACATCACTGTTGATCCACAGAAACTGCAACATTTAGTACCTTTCTTTAGAATTCATATTCTCAACAGAAAAGTAAAACAACCGCAAGCCAGCCTTCCCTGAGTAAATTTAGATTGCACCTGGATTAGGAAGACAAAGCTCTGGAGAATTGCTTGACAGTTGCTAATGTAAAGCATGCTAACTTGATTAGACTGCTTCATCATGGTCTTATCTAAACACTTTCAACTCCCCTTGAAATTATATGGAGGTGGAAGGTACTCAGCACCTTACAGAATCAAACTCTTGATCTTCTGGATCCTTGGAATTTTCTTTCTTGTAAACACATATACAGGAGTGACAGCAGTGTGAAAAATTGCTAAACCATACGGTCAGCTGCATTTATCATGAGACTTTTGGCAGCCTCTCTTACATTCTACCCACTAATCTATGTCTGCCAGAGCAACTTCCAACATTCCAAACCTTTGAGCAACTCCAAAGAGCTGCCATTTTAAAAAAATCTAAACAAACAATGTACTAGAGAACTCTCTTTCCCTCTCTCCTATCCAAATGTATCCTTCCATCATTAGCAAACAGTACTCCCTATTCGGTCCTATCATAGGACATGTACATGGTCTGATGTCTCTGAACTTGGAGGGCTAGAAATGGGAGACTTTGCCTTACCTATACAAAAGGAAATTTCCCAGATTCTAGCCCTGGAAAGTCCCAAGAAAATTAAACTGCAAAACTGATTTATATTTTAATGAAAAAGCCTTTTCAGGTCACTTTGGAGATGTAAATTGCAATTCCTCTTTCCCTCTGAACCCTGTACAGTTGGACTTGTAGTAATGAAAGCAGAGGTATTCAAAGGCCATATAGGCAGAGGATTTAAAATCTTCCTTATATATTTCTGCAAATAAATGCAACATAGAATAGTGCAGAGGTTCGCAAGGATTTACTGGCAGTCAGTTGGGATGGCCTACACAAGTCATTCCAGAGGTGTGGAAGCAAAGACTATCTCAATACTAGAGATGATCCTGTCCAAGGAGAAATTTACAGAAGCTTGAAGTTCAGCCTAATTTATGGCCATCTGGCCATTGATCAAAGGACCCTTTCAGCACCTGGAGATTGCTGCCCTTTCAGCACCTGGATGTTCCAGCCACAACCCCTTTCCCCTTGGGAACATTCCTATAAGGGGTGCTGTGGCCTAGGAACCTATGCCATACCTGTTCCTCCCAGGTATTCCACGTATACAAGTGGAATTGTCACAGAGGTAAGTAAGCCAGCTTTGTAGCTACATTTCAGGAAAACAAAATACTCAGAGCAGACCCAAGAATTAGGCCCAACAGACATTTACATTCCATAAATGGAAATTTAGCCTGTAACATATATCGCTCCATTCTGCAAATCACGTCACTTCCACAAAGGGGTCAACGAGAATAGCACCAAAACAGAAAAGCCCAGGCAGCGACAGTGCATATTGTGTGTACACCAGAAGGTCAAGTGGGAAGGAAAATAGTGAAATACAGTAGAACATGATTTGAAATCCAACTGTCACGTTTGTATAATAAGCTACTGCAACCAGCTCCCAGGCTAGTAAAAGGTTTGAAAAGGAAAAAACATGGAAGGTGGCCCAAATAAAAACAGAGAAAATTCTGGAAAGGCTTTCTAGGGGATGCTCATTATTTCAAGCCATGGAGAGGAAGAAGCCAATCTTCCTGGGGCTTAAGAGCAAGGAAGCTAGGTTAGTCTGTTCAGCTGGGTCGCCAACAGCCACTGTGGCCCCTGGGTAAAGTGTGGGAGGGAGGGCACACCACCAGAAGGGTGGGGCTTTTGGCAGAAGTGGCAGGGCCTGTGCAGTCAGCCCTGAATGCCACCAAGAATACACTGTGCCAACCCCAAGGCAGACCTCAGTGCTGCCCGGACCATGGCATTCCCTCCTTTAACCCCACCCCTCAGCCGCCCTTAGCGCTGCCTGGAGTGTACAGCATGGGGCTCCAGCAGTGATTTAAAGGGCCCAGGGCTGCGGTCATTTCTGCTGCCACAACAGCAGCCAGAATCCCAGACCCCTTTGAATCGCTAGGCCCCAGGGCAAATGCCCTCTTTTCTCCTTCTTCACCCTCCCCTCCCCCATCAGTGGTCGTGCTATTTAGGAGCTCCCAAGGCCCAGCCTCTTTTGTAGAGAAAAGCTCTCCTCACTGCTGTGAGTTGCTAATGATACCATCAGCACTGAGAACAAAAACTCACGCTGGCTGTTGTCCTCAGAAGAGAAGAAACAGGAGCTCCTCCAGTGGTAGTATGGGAACAACAGAAAGGGAAGCTAGCTGCAGGAAGAGGAGAGGACCAGAAAAGATTCCTGAAGGATTAAGGAGGGATGCAGGCTCTGTAGCCTTGTCTGTTCCTTGACTTTGGAACACAGGGAGACATTACATCTGGTAGAGCTCACAGAACTAGGACTTTTTTCCTGTCTTTTCTTGTCTACTTCTCTTGAAGCACTGAACTACTCCCAAGTTTCTTGTGCTACTTGCAGCCACCATGAGCTACCAGAGTCAAGTTCTCACAGGCAACCCCTTATCCTTTCCATGTTTGGAAATTTATAGCGAAGATACACAGACCATCAGTTTCCCTGGTGGAATAGGAAAACAATAGTAAGTACAGGGAATTACATCCTTTTTGTTAGCAGTGTTATTTTTTAAAGTACACTGCATGCTTATTTTGTTGAAGTAACTGGGGTTCCCCAATGATATAGACCACAAATATAATGTTTTTAGGGTTAGCAGATAAGAAGTATTGCTGAATCCACTGGAAGTTTGAGAGAATTCAGATTGCACCTTCTCTTCAAAATGGTCCAGTTTTGGTAATGGAGCTGCAAAGGTGCCTCTTTTTATACATACAATTCACATCCAGGTCAAAAGACACAGATCATTATGATCATAACACAGGGAACAGAATTTCATGAGGTGATTCCTATAACAAGCTTATTATTTCTCATAGAGCTAGAGTGGATATTTTAGAAAGACATGTAATCTTGATGTAAAGACTTCAAATGACAGAGGATCCATCCCACCCCCGGATAAATTGTTCCAATGGTTAATTACCCTGAGTGTTAAAAACGTATAGCTTATTTTGAGTCTGAAATTTGTCTAGTTATGAGAATCTAAGCATTGATGCATAATTTTTACATGCACATACACTTCTATACATTACGTACAAATGTATAATATATAAGGTACATACTTTTCATATTATGACTTATTTATCACGTTGCAACCTTAAAAAAGAAACTGTGATGTACTATATTTTTATAATAATCTTTTTCATGTAAAATGAGTCAATATCAGGAGCGTGGGAGCTCTTCTGAAACTTTAAAATTATAGGGTTTTCAGGATATTTGGAATTATTTTGAAGCATTCACTGACTCTTCCTACAGCAAAATTGTTCTACCCCCCCTTAATTATGCAATAGAACAGAAGTGGTGATATCATTTTGAGGTAAATTTCATGTGCACATACGCTCCATTTTCCAGTGCCATGCACTAGAGATACTACTGATGCCTTGCTGTAGTCCCCAGTTTGCATGTTATGTTCAACCCAAGATTTCATCAAGAATTAGTCCTCAAGAATTATACGATTGAAGCACATGAAGTTTAGAGAAGACTAGATTTGGAACCATGTCCATTGCTTGTTTGCCACAGCAGTTACTAGCAGCCCCCAGATTATAAAATTTGTCTTTATCAAATCAACACGTTTGCATTCCTTTCTTCAGTTCTCAGGCATTAGTGCATGCTTCTGATTTAGGTTTCAAATACTTTCTTCTGTAATTGGATTTTGTGACTTTTTTTCCTTAGTTCCTCCATCAGAAAATGGTGGTCCAAGAACCTCCTATTTATATGCTAGAAGCCAAAAAATGTTCATTTTCTGTTGATCACCTTTCACTTCAGCAAATCAGCCAGTCTTTTTTACCAGCTTACACACATGTAACTGCTGTGCAAAGATCTTTCTTTACTATATTATTAAATTCAAAGAGAATTTTAGAACATTTTAAATTCTTAATAATGGGCAGACTTTCACAATCATTAGGATCTGTGCATGTGACATAACTTGTTATTCCATATGTCACTAGACAATAACTTCACCTGTGGCTAATTTCATAGTAATGGAAGTGAAACTATAAGTGTGTCAGGACTTTTTTCTTTTGTAACTATTAGATACTAAAAGACTTACTTGGTATTGCCCAGGGCCGAAGGCAGCCCGGGGCAGCAGGGGTGGGGGCAGCATAGGTCACCTGGTGGCTTCTCCCCAGGGCTGAGCCTGCCAAATGGCTTCTCCTGGCCTGGGGGCAGAGAAGGGAAGCACTAACTGCCTGGCAGCACTCTCCGAGGCCGGCCCAGTGGCATCAGCAGGGGCTGCGAAGGCCACCCAGTGGTGCTCTCTGGTGCTGGCTCAGGGCAGCAGGGCCACATGGTTGCTGGCAGCTGCTCCCCAGGGTAGGCCAGGATGGCAGGGGATGTTCTGTTTGGCTAGCGGCTGCTCTGCAGATGCGGGGCACTAGCTGCCTCCCTGTGGTCATTTGTGAGTATAACTGTCCCCCATGCTTGCTGCCCCCCTGTGGTCATTTGTGAGTACCACTGTCCCTGCTATCACACCGCTCCCTTTCCATTTGATAGAAACAATCACATTCCACCCAGGTCCCATTGTCCTGGCACAACCAAACCCTGGCCTTGCCTTATGATAAGAAGAAGCTGCATACCACCTTTGGTGGTCCTAGCTCTTTCTGTTTAGGAGGAGAACAAACAGACACATGGGTGGACAGACAGATGTAAATTTCTAAAATATATATTATGCCATATTGATCTGGTCTGGAAAATTTCCTCCCCCAAACTTGTATCTGAGATGTGCAATTACTATCCTATTGGACCTCTTACCACTATTATTCCCAGACAAAACCTGTTAAAATGATGTCAAGGTCAGAATAAGTATCAGTAATTTAAAGTAAGACATAACACAGACATTGCAATTATCCAAAATTCAAAGCTAAGACTAAACTTAAAAAAAACTAAACATACTGAGACATGGAAATGCAGAGTTTCAATAGCTATTTTGATTATGTTTTAGATCAGGGGTGGGGAACCTAAGGCCTGGGGGTTGGATGTAGCCCCTGGTTTGCCTGGATCTGGCCCCTGAGGCTTGGGGTTTCCCTCTGCACTGGGGAGCCCACGCTGGTGAGAGGTGTTTTGTTTTGCTTTTTTTGTTTCTCACTTGTGTGCAGCCCCTGGCTAATTTTTCTGTGTGTTGGTGGCCCCTGACCCAAAAAAGGTTCCCACCCCCACTTTAGATAACATTTTTGTTACCATTACTGTGCATTTTTTTTAAAATAGCCTTTTTAGCAAACATTTGTTGTTGCTTTTTTTTTAAAATTACATTTTGGATCAAAAACTTGTTTGCAGAAGAAATGTTAATGAATAATAACAGACCCAATAAGGAAAATAATATTTCATCCTAACTGACATAGTGGACATAGCTCTACTCAGAGTCTGGTTTCTGTAAATTGGTCAAACGCAAGATTCAGGGAGGAGTCCTACTTCCTATAAACTGGAAGTAAAGAGGGATCCTTTACAAGGGCCCTTCCTTCAGTGGCATTTTGCTGTAATAAAACATAGATAAGCAACATCCCAGGGGCAGCCCGTGACTATATGCGGACTCGGCTGCTGCCTAGGGAGCCGCCTTCAACGGTGTCCGATGATGATGTCATGGGGTGCCCGATGATGTCGTCAGTCCATTGACAGCCCTGCAAGTGGGGGCGGCGATCGCACATTCCACCTAGGGCGCCAGCTGCTGCAGCTGGCCTCGGGCTGCTCCCAACATCCCAAATAATCAATGAGGAAAAATAGGCAAAGAAAAGTCTGTAGTCCATCATCTGATTGTATGGAATAAAATCAATTCAGTACTAGATCTGGTCAGGAATTTTTCATCAAAAAAATCGATTTGTCTTAAGGTAAACATTTTGCAGAACTGTATTGGGTTTGACAAAACATGAAAAGTTTCTCAGGTTCAGGATGGTTTTTTGAGTCAAAATCAGAAAGACAGGCCCACCGAGAAGAGCCAATACTTCCGTTGTTAAGGCATTTAGCTAAGAGTCCCTTCTCTACCCATTTTCAATAAGGACTTAAACTAGGATCTTCCATATCCCAGCTAAGTGACCTAACCATTAAACTATTTGGCTATTCTGGGGTACTGCAGGCATACTTAGTCACTCATTGTGCATGTGTGCATGTGTCTCTTGGCTTGCCACCCACCAGTTGTATCAAAAAACTGTGAAAGTCTCTGTTCCTGAGGCACAATGAGAAATTTTCAAAATCTCAAATTTTCATGGGACAGGACAACCATTTCTCACCCAACTCTATTCAGTGTGTTTCCAGGAACAGAATCATTTCACAGAAATATTTCTGCAAGATGCATGAAAAAAAAAAAACTTGTTCTACATTATTTTAAAACAGGACTACTAATAATCATATCATGACAATTGGAAGTGCTTAGAGAAGAAGTGAATCAACTAACACAGAATGAATGTCAGATTCCCAGACACATGACAACACAAGAACTAAAGGGAAGTAAATCAATGGAGTCTTTTATGCCATCTAACTCTGGAAACAGTTATAAGAAAAGCACCTGCAAGGGCTCTTCTCAACCACAGAAGCAAGATAATCAATTATGTTATTCTGTTCTCAAACAAAGCAACTTCCCCAGAAAACCAAAATATTTTTTAACAATCATAGATTTGACATATCAATATATGACAACTAAATCACAGAAATGGAGTTCCACTGACACAAGGATGAAGCACATATATTAACATACGTAGTGTATGAGCATAATTCAGAAATAGGAAATGCCATTGTAATGAACTTCCAGCACTAGAACTATCTAGAAGTCCCAGAACCACCATGCTAACAGCTTGCCTACAATTAAATAAAGTATTACTAATCTATCTCTAAATTAGGATGATTACAATCTTACTATGTATTTTAGAAATGTGTCTGTCTGTCTGTCCATCCATCTGTGAGTCCATTTGTTCAAGAGCTCCTCCTAAATGGTAAGAGTTAGGAATACCAAATCTGAGCTTCCTCTGATACTAACATAAAAGCCAAGTAAAAGTTTGGTTGTGCCAGGACAACAGGATGAGCCTGGAATCCGACTGTTTCCCATAACACAGGAAGAAAGGGGGTTGACAGGAGGGACAGTTATGCTCTGCAATGTCCACAGGGGGGCAGTTATACTGCAGAATGACCTCAAGAAGGCATTGGCCCCAGAAAGAGTGGCCAGTTGAGGTGAGGCTCTGAACATTGCAGGCCACCAGCTCAAGTAAGTGGGGATGTTTATAACTCTGCGGGCCACCAGCTCAAGTAAGTGGGGATGTTCATAACTCCGGAGCAGGGAACTTGCCACACACATTGCAGAAAAACTAGAAATTAGAAAGATGATTTAAAAGGGTTTTTCGTTTGTTTGCTTTGTTAAAACTGGACCACAGTTTTGTATCTCTAACCATGGCTTTTCTCAGAGGGAGAGAGAATCATTATCAGCCAGATCCTCAGCTAGTGGCAAATTGACATCGCTCCATTGGCTTCAGCAGAACTTTGCCAATTTACAAAAGCTGAAGATCTGGTCCTGAGTTCTAAAATCGCTTTTTTCCATACAGACATCACGCAATCAATGGCTTTCCGGAGCTAGGAGCAAGGAAAGCATTGGAAAAACTATTTTTTCTAGTGGTAGAAAAGTGTTTTTTAAATTGTTTTGGGTTATTAAATTAGAGGCTGCTTAAACTTGTTCAGTGGGTTGAAATAATGAGTCCTAGGGGAGACAAAAGAGACAAAAGAGTGGAAGCAGTGACAAAAGAGTGATGAAGCAGCCAAAATTACATGATCGATACTATTCATCACACGGATGTCACTACCGTATGGGCAGCATTTAAGTGGTGCTGGTGGTGACAGATTTTAAGCAGCCATACACCATTTCACTTAAACTAGCTTTCCAGACCACTGAGTAGATTCGGTCACTATTTATAATAAATAAACTCAGAAAACTATTTCTCCCTCCCCAAAAAATGTAAGATCCTTCCCACAACTACCCTAAATAAATGTGCCCCAAGAGCTAGGGTGAGGCAATATTCACTCTTCCACTACTGACAGGTTTAATTTCAGACTTCTCATGACCCTCCAGAGTTAAAAAGGCAGCTTTATATAACTTAAATGGGCAATTCTCCACTTCCTAAGCACTTGTTTCTAGCTTTGGTAAATCCTGAGATATTGAACTTTACATTCATGACAACTTTATGTCTAGAAAAGTGATTTTAGTTCATTTATAGAGGTTGTATTAATTTAATTATAAAATTTTCACATCCCTCTGAGACCAATTAGAGTAACTTTTGTTGTGGAAAAGCTCTTCAAGGGATTTGCCTGGAGACCTTCTGGAAAAGCAAACTCTAATCGGGGGGGCAGGCAATGATTCAGGTATGAGAGCGATGGCGCTTATCTAATCTGCTAGATGTCTTTGAATATATCACTGCCATGACAGGGAAATTCAGTGGATGTTGTACCCTTAAGTTTTTCAAAGTGCATTTGACAAGGTTCCACATCACAGATAAAACACAAGAGCAAAAAAAAAATCATGAAATAAAGCATAATATGGTAGGGATGGGTAATAAAACAGTGGTAGTTTGCCATGGTTAGCCCCTGGTAGGCCACCACCACTGTATTTACCTGCATCTCCAATTACTGATTCTGTTGACTGGCTCCATTCCCAGCCAATGGGGGCTGTGAGAAGCGGTGCAGACAAGGACACTGCTTCCTGCTAAGAACGGTGATCCACACCCAACAGGAGCTTCAAGCACCTGTACCTGCATAGGTGCAGATAAATACAGCTGTGGCAGCCCACCAGGGGCTAACCCTGGCAAACCACATCCAATTATTGCCCACCGCTGTAATATGATGTGATGAATGAAGTACTAGATTCAGAATAGGGAACAAAGAAAAGCCCTGGATGAAAAATTTTCAAGATAGAAATATGTTACAAGAAGATTAACCCAGGGTCAGTTTGAGAGCTTCTAGTTTTTGTCATAATTATATAATACAAAATGATTTTGAATACTATTGAAGATAAAACTTCTAAGACAGTAGAAGGAGAGGCACAGCAAACAAAGCCTGATCTTTAGGACTTTAAGGCAAAAGGGGGCATCATGATCATCTAGTTTGACTTCCTGCACATCACTGGCCACGGAACCTCACACAAGCACTTCTGTAATAGACCCCTAATCTCTGGCGGGGTTACTGAAGTCTTCAAGTCTTCATTTTAAGATTTCAAATTAAAGAAAATTCACCATTTACTCTAGTTCAGCTCAAGTGCCCTATGCTACATTGGAAGATGAAAAATGCTCGGTGCCTCTGCCAATCTGACATGGAGGAAAATTCCTTCCCAACCCAAAACATGGCAATCAGTCAGACCTTGAACATATGGAGACCTACCAGCCTGAGAAACATTTCTATATAGTAATTCAGCCATTTGCATCTAGTGTCCCATTATCAGTCATCAGAGATATTTGCTAATAGCAGGCCCAGATGGGCTATATGCCTTTGTAAGCAACTTTGTAAGCATCCCTTCCATAAACTTATCAAGCTCTGTCTTTAAACAAATTAGGTTTGTTTGTCCTCACTACTCCCATTGGAAAGTTGTTTCAAAGAGTTTTATTCCTCTGATGGTTAGAAATCTTCATCTAATTTCAAGCCTAAACTTGTTGATTTCCAATTTACGTTATTTGTTCTTGTTCTTAATTAATCAAAGTTAAAAGAAAAAGTTAAGGGACTTGTGCTTATTTTCACTGTAGAATGTCACTTTAAGGTAACAGAGACTGCCAAAGTACCTTCCGAGTGAATGTGTTGTCAGCTCTTGGGCTAGATCCTGATTAAGTAATGCTGAGCAATGCCTTACTCTGCAAACAAACAGTCTCACTGAAATAAGGCCCAACTCAGCATGAATAAGGGTGGCATAATAAGGTCCATCTTCAGAGCCAAAGCACACATTGAAGGTGAATAGGAAAATATAGCCAGTAAAGTTTTTGTAAAGGTCACCAAAAGGCATTCTCTGTTGGCTCATTCCCAGCAGCTATGCCTAATATGCTGACTTTCCTTGACTGGATCCAATTTTCAAGCTGCTCCTTTGTTTTGCTCTATTAGTAAAATTGTTCTATCACTAATTTCCTGTTTTCCTTGCTGTCTGCTTACCTTCCTTTTGTCACATACTTTTACTTATCATTAATTTTAGCAGACACGGTTTTAACTTCAATTTCCAGCACAAGTGTCACTTTTTCAGAACTTCTGTTCTAGCAATTATTCCAGAATACATTTCAGAAGGTGACAATGAATGCATATTATACAAACATACAACATGGTTTGAAAAGTTCCAGTCTGGTCTGTTTGCTTGGACATAATGCCACTAAGCTTCCTTCTCTTTTGTTTGACTGTAAAGTTTCTGCAGAAAATTAAGTTTCCCTTCAGATGAGTCCTCCCACTAATGGACCAAGAAGATTGTGCAGGACTCAGTATTCCTGCTGCAAAAATCCTCACTTCAGTGAGCTTGGTCTCAAAAGAGGCAGCCAATTCTAGTCTCCTTTGGGCTCATGGTACTGTCATTGCTCTCTCCCTTCCTTGAAAAAATTCTCCCCACAGTCATCAATGAGTCTCTTGCCTTAAACACACAAAGATGGTTTCACTAGTGCCCAGCAAGGAGCAGCTGTGACCATAAAAACCAAAGGCTCATACTCCCTCTGCCTTTGGGTCACATGCTCCAAACAGTCTTCCGGTAGTTCTACAAGCCATCCCAGAAGACAATGAGAAAACAAAAGGAAAAAACAAACAGAATTGCTTCCCTGTCTGGAAGTTTTGCCTCTGCATAACTGGCAAACTGATGTGATGTTTGAAGCACAGAAAAATGTTGAGATTGAAAATAGAAGAGATCATACCCAATGGAGAGGGGTCCAGAGAAGGTCACTGTAATCTCTCTATGGATAAAATGAGGATTTGCTAGCTCATGGTTTCGCAAGTTTTTGATATCACACCCATTACATGCAAACTTGTTAGATTTCCTTTGTGTTCTTTTTATTGAGAGGATACACACACACATGCACAATCTCAGTTGGCCTAGTGTTTGCAATTTGCAGGAAGTAGAACGAAGGAAGATAGGAAATATCATCTATAGCCCATTGTCACAGGATAGGCTGGCCCTTTTAGGTAGTTAAGTTATCCATCTTCAGATATGGATTTGGGTTTAGACCAGTGGCTGGATGAGGTGTCAGAAATTATCTGAAAGTAGCCCACGGTGGAACTTCCTATAAGCAGAAGCATGCTGTGTCCATGAGGAAAAGGAGAGAGACCTGTAGCCTCCTGCTTCTGATCCATAGGGGAACCAGATTCAGAGAGGACTGGAGGCATCCCAGGAGGCATACCTGGAGGCATACCTGGGAGGTCGACAAATGCCTTTGATGTCGACCGCGGAACGTCCAGACTACCGCGCTGAGCCGACAAACAGCTGATCGGCTCAGCGCGGCAGCCATGTAAATTTAAATGAAGCGGCGATTATTTAAATCGCCGCTTCATTTTCCTATGCCGGGTAGTCTAATCTATATGCCTCTGTCACCAGAGGCATGTAGTCTAGACGTACCCAAAGGAAGGTAGGCCAAGAACAGTCATGAATATGGATCCCAGGAAACTCTTTGAGTAGCTGCTAGATTATCAATGGCAGCAGGCAGCCCAAGCACAGGAGCAACAGAGCAAATTACTACAACTGACTGCCCAACAGGCAAACCAGCAGCGGGAATGGCTGCTCAGGGAATTGGCCGCTCAGCAGCGGGCTCAACAGGACTGGTGGCTCCGGCAGCTGATGATGTAGGAGCCGGCAGCTCCTTCCCCAGATACTAGCATGGCCAGGGAGGGGATTCTGAGGGACCCCAAGTGCCTGCCCATCAGCCTGAGCAAGATGTGATTGGGCAAAGATCCAGAAGCCTTTTTAGTCACTTTCAAGTGGGTTGCCATGGCCATCAAGTGGCCAGCAGAACACTCGGCAACGAAACTGGCTCCCTATTTGATAGGACCGGTGCAGCTGGTTAATCAGAACTTAGACCCCCCCCACACAACACTCTAGATTATCCCCAGGTAAAGGCGGCTATTCTAGACCAGGCAGGTGACAGTCTGGAGATGTACCACCAGCGGTTCCGCCAGGAGTGATACCCACCAGGGGCCAGGCCATGGGCCGTGGCTCAGAAGCTCCGGGACCTTTGTTGGCAGTGGGTTGAACTGGAACAATGATGGAACAATTTGTGGAATTGTGGAACAATTCATCCAAATCCTCCCCACCAGGGGACAAAGGTGGGTGAGGCAATACCCCCTAGGATCCTGAGTGAGGCCATGTCCCTGATGGAGGACAACTTGGTGGCCGAGGATCCCAAGGAGGGAGGCAAGAGTACCAGGGGCTCACCAACTCAGAAGGCTAAGGGGGGGACCTTCCCCCAAACTGAAGGAACCACGAGTCCCCAAGGGTAATACCCAGCAACCACGGCCTAGAGAGGGGCTAAGGAAGCCACCAACTGCTGGCCTCCAGCAAGGTAGGGGACCAACGCCCCATCTGCAGGAGGAGGAAGGAGAACTGTCGGGGGCAGCAAGGGAAGCTAGACCGGGCAGATGCTATGAGTGCAGACAGGAGGGATACTTCTGTCACAAATGCCCCTTTATGCACTGTAGCTATGGACAGTTGTTGACAGAGGGGGAGGGGCCCCCAAGGTACTAGCTGAATTGAGGATGGAGGGGACCCTGGTCACTGCCTTAGTGGACTCTGGAAGAAGCCAAACATTGGGTCGGGCAGACCTGGTAGAAGCCCCTGAATCAGCAGGAGGTCCCATCCAATTGCAGTGCGTGCATGGGGGCATGCAGTTTTAACTGACAGCCTGGGTGCGGCTAGCTGACCCCCATGAGGAAGGGGTTTGTTGTGTGGGGCTAGCCCTGAGGTTGGTCTACCCAGTGATACTGGGCCAAGATTGGTGAGGTTTCCACAGGTTACTCCAGGAATGGACCCAGCAAGAACCCCAGGAAACAGGTCAATGCCTGAAAAGTTGGGATATGGTGGCCCAAGGGAACTGCCCTGAGCTGGAAGAGGAACCCACCCTGGAAGCAGGGACATCCCACCAGTGGGAGCCCACAGACAAATCCACCAAAGAGAGTGGAATAGAATGGCTGGATACCAGTGTGGACTTCATGAGAGAGCTAAGAGAGGGCGCGATGCTGACCTGGGCCTGGGAGCAAGTGAGAAAGTCGGAGGAAGAGAGGAAAGGATACCCACCTAGAATCCAAGAGCCACAGTTTCAGGTATGTGCCAATCACCTCTAACAAAGGGGGAGTTATGGCAGCTCCTAGTCCCTACCAAATATAGGAGAGGTGTGCTGCAACTGGGCTATGCAAACCCTTAGGCCGGACACCTGGGGCGGGAGAAGAACCAGCAACAGGTGGTCCAGAGATTCCTTTGGCTGGGTAACCACCGCGAGGTACGTGACTTCTGTGAGTCATGCCCCAAATGCCAGAGGACCAACCCGAAGGGAGTACCAAAGGCCCCATTGATGGTGTTGTCCATGGATGGGTTTCCTTTGAACAGACTGACCTAGACCTGGTGGGGCCCTTAGAGAAAGTGAGCTTGGGATGCCAATACATCCTCATCGTGGTGAACTATGCAACCAGGTACCCCAAAGCTGTGCCGTTACGGAATACCACCGCCCCCACCATAGCGTCAGAGCTTCTAAAGTTGTTTTCCCAGGTTGGGATACCGAAAGAGATCTTGACTGACCCAGGAATAAACATATCTTCCAGGCTGATGGCCAAGCTGTGTCGGCTACTGAATATCCATGCCCTCAGAACCACAGTGTACCATCCCAGACAGATAGCTTGGTGGAACATTTTAACCAAACGTTAAAATCAATGCTCTGGAAGTTTGTGGAGGACCCCTGCAACTGGTATACGAGGTACCCCAGGCATCCACAGGCTTTTCACCATTTGAGTTCCATGATGGACAACAACCTCGGGGGGGATATTCAACCTCTTGAAAGAGAACTGGGAAGATCAGGAGTCCTGGGTCATGGGCACCATCCCCTATGTATTGCAGCTCAGGAAGCGCCTGCAGAAGTCAGAGGAGTTCACCCGAGCCAATCTCTTACAGGCACAAGAGGTACAAGTCTGGCATTATAATCGAGGGGTGAAGCTCTGGACTTTTGAGCCACGGGACCATGTCCTCCTCCTGCTGCCCTCGAAAAGTTCAAACTCCTAGTGAAGTGGCAGGGTCTGTTTGAGGTGGTATGACGCATGGTACTGGTGGACTACAAAGTGGGACTGATGGGGAGGAAGAGGGAAGTATGGACATATCATGTGAATCTCTTGAAGAAGTGGAAGACGCAAGAAGGCCTGTTGATCTCCCCATACCTGCCAGACTTGGAGTTGGGACCTTTAATCGAGGATTCCCCTACTCCACCCCAAGTCATCATGGGAGAGTAGTTGGGCCAGGAACAATGGGAAGAATTACAACACTTGGTCCAGACCTACTCCCATGTCCTATCTCCTCAAACTGGGTGAACCAGCGTAGTCAGCCACCACATCACCACCCTACTGGGCCACAAAGTCTGGGACCAACATCGGCTGCTACCCAAGAAGACGTGGGGGACAGTCCAGAAGGAACTTCAAGTGATGATAGGGAGGGGAGTGGGAGAGGAGTCCGCAGTGAATGAAGAAGTCCCATCATGCTTGTCCCAAAATCGGATGGGACAATTCGGTTTGTATCAGTTTTCACAAAGTAAATGCTATATCGTGGTTTGATGCCTACCCAATGCCACGGGTCGACAAGTTATTAGAGAGACTGGGCAACGTGAGATACATCTCTACTTTGGATTTGACAAAGGGATACTGGCAGATCCTCCTAACATCGAACTCTAAGCAGAAGACAGCCTTCCCACTTCCTTTGGACTATACCAGTTTGTTACTATGCCCTTTGGGTTACACAGGGCTGTGGCTACATTCCAGCAGTTGACAGACCTGCTGTTACGCCCTCACCACCTATATGCAGCCGCATATATAGATGATATAGTGGTCTATAGCTGGACATGGCGTAAACACCCCCAACACCTGGAAGCTGTGCTAAAGATCCTGAGAGAAGTAGGTCTCACAGCAAACCCAGGGAAATGTCATTTGGGGAGCTGAGAGATTACCTACCCGGGGTACACAGACGGCCGGGGAACCCTGCGCCCACGAGTAGACAAAGTACAAGTCCTGAAGGAATGGAAAACTCCTACAACTAAGAAGCAGGTATGCCAATTTTTGGGACTACGGGATAATACTGATGCTTCGTGCTTGACTTCGCAATGCTAGTGGCACCCTTGTCCGATCTAACTAAAGGTTCAGAACCTAGGAAGATACGGTGGTCTCAAGAATGCGAGAGAGCTTTCCAGACCTTGAAGGACCATCTAAGGCCCCAGTCCTGTGACACCCAGATTTCTCAAAACACTTTATTCTGCACACTGACACATCCAAGAGGGCAAATCCCAGACCCCAGGAGGTCGATGGAGAAGAACACCCTGTACTTTATATGAATAGAAAGCTGTTTCCGCATGAACAGAAGTACTTAACCATAGAAAAGGAAGTGCTGGAGGTGAAATGGACAGCCGACATGTTGAGGTACTATCTACTAGGGAACTCTTTCCAATTAGTGACCAACCACACTCCTTTGAGATGGTTGCACAGCATGAAAGAGACCGACCCCAGGATCATGAGATGGTACTTGTCCTTGCGGCCCATATGACTTCAGTTTGGCCCACCGGCCGGGAAAAGACCACGTAAATGCAGATTTCAGCCAGAGCAGGGGACTGCCACCCATTTAAAGGGGAGGGTGTGTGACGGGGTGTCTCTACCCTGCACTGAGGAGCAGGAAGTTGCCCTGGCCCAGCTAGCCAAAAAAGCCCCACCCCCACAGTCCTGCTGGGCATGCTCATAGGAGAGGCAGGGTATAAAAGCCCAGGGAGCCACTCAGTTGGGGCTGGCTGCCAGAGGGAAGAGCTCTGACCCGAGCTCCAGAGCAGCCGCCTCAGCCCCAGCCCTGGCCAGGGAGGCCATCCAGGAGGGCCCAACCCGCTCAGTGACACCCTGAGAGGTGAGCAGCATGCCGGGAGCGGTAGGAAGTGGCCCAGTGCTGAGGATTGTCCTCCGTGAGCTCAGCACCTTTCGGTAGGAGTCCCTGCTGAGCAGGCAGCTGCATCCTCCACTGCCAATGGGGCCCTGGGGTCCCCCTCCCTCTCCACCCCACAACAGGCCAGCTCCCTAGCAGCTTGGGATGCTTACCTGTGGACTAAGCCTCTAGGCCGTATTTACCCTGATAGAGGGGACTTCTCCATGAACCAGTCTGTCAGGCCATATTTAACCTGATAGAAGGGACTTTTCTATGAACTGGGCCTCCAGGTCATGTTTACTCCTGTTGAGGGGAGAATACTCTGGGGCCAGGTCTGTAGGCTGCCTGTGCCCTGGTAGAGAGAGCGGTGACAAACTTTGAGACTGTCGAGGGGGGGCTGCCCCTCAACAGCAACAAATAAGGCAGGTACATTTTAATAGCGCATGTCATATCAATGACAATATTTGCAATGCAAGACACCTCTAAGCAGCATGAGCATAGTTTAATAAGAAAATATCTGCAGTATGAACCATGTAGGTACGTTATATGAAATAAGAAGTGGAAGAGAATTGGCAGATTTGATTCTGAACTCACCAATACCAGTGTAAATCACCAGTAATTCTATTAGTCAGATGTGGGCTTACTTCTATCAAGCTTAGATCTGATAATGCATCTGATTGTTATGATGCACATGGTAAAACAAGCGAAGACTGGAAAAAGATTCACCACTTCCTATAAAGTGTATTGATCTCTAATCCTCTTAAGGCCTTACATGCTGTAAGTGTATGGATGCTTTATGAAATTAAGGGATGGTTTCTAGGATCTGTTCTTTTTTTCCTCCACTGGCAGTATCATAAAAACCTCACACTGCAAGATTTCATTGAGTTTGGGATATTTAAATCCCTTTGATGCCTTGGAAAATCCCAAGCCTAATATGCAGCATGTAATAGGAAGAGTTGAAACGTAAGTCCTTATATTGAAGGCTAAGTATGAGGCAGGACCTGCTTACAGAATTTTGCAATCACTGGGCTGATATTGAAAAAGTACATATTTGTAATATCAAATACACATCAGTGCTAGTCACAGAATTAGAGTACTTTATGCAAACACATGTTGATATTAAGTGCTACCAACACATTCTGATATCAAGAATGGTACAAAAACATTCCCCAAGGATAACAGGAACATACTGATCTCTCCTAAAAGATAAGGTCAGGATTACAGTATGTAGTAAAATACTTTAATCAAACCAGCATGCACCAGGTAATAACTAGTCACATCAGAGGGCAGTAAACACAGTAAATGTGTTAAGGGGCAGTACTAACTTGTTTGTAACAGGGTATAAAATCTAGTTTTAAAAAAGTATACTTGTCTAGCCCAGTGAGGAACAGAAAATTCCACCATTCACTGGCATGTATAAGTGGTCCAATAGAGTCTACAAAATAGTAGTACAGTATTGTGCTTTCTTGACAACAAACCTGGCCAGATGCCTTTGTCTCTTAGTAGATCTTATGGTCATTTGGTGGCTTGCTTGAGGTCTGCTGCCGCGATAGGGCAGCAGAGGATAAACATGCATTGCCAACCACACAACATTACAGGAATGCATGTTCTAGGATAGTAATTTTCACAATATGGAATATGGAATAGACTTGGTTTTTAGGATACTGTTTTTAGGTAAATTCCTCTGTTCTTGATAGAGAATCTGATCAGTGAGGAGGGAATTCTCTGGAAAGGGGTTTGCATAGAAAGAGTATTTATATAGAGATGGCCAGAGTTAAAATTTAAAATAAAAATATGCTACATTGATAAAATTCCAAACATACTCCTTGTAAGTCAATTTAAATTGGCAAACGTGCACATCTAGCAGCCCTGACCACATCAGAACATTAGCTTTCAAAGGGTAGAATCCTGCTGAAATTGTGCTGTCCTTGCTGTAGGCTAAGATCTATAGAAATTTTTGTTTTCAGCACTTTTTTACTCCTTCCTCAGGGCAGAACTTGCACCTAAAACATGCTATTGCTATTTTAATTAAATAAGTGTGGTTCATATATTTTCATGAAAAAAGAAAGTTGCTATTCATATATGTATGTTAAGAGGAACCATCGAAGTCTAGAAACAGTAAAGCAGTGCATATGATTTGCCAAAACACACTCAACTTTGTTTTGTCATGGGGAAAGCAGACAATCTGGCAGCAAACTGAATGGACACATTTCCTAGCTGCTATAGTCTCAGTCCAGACTTAGCTTTTGTTTTGCCTTAAGTGTCATGATGGATTTATTGCAAACTCTGTCTGCATACCTACCAGAGCCATCAATTACTGGCCAGTACACTGAAGGGGACAAAAAGAGAGTGGAGAAATTAGACTATTTTTCACTCTGTGTCTATTTCCAGTAGTCACTGCCTTGTCACTCCTAGAATCTTGCATTTCTTCCTTAGCCTATGCTACAGTCAGAGAGCTCCCTTAATTACTATTAGTTACTAATTATTTGGACATGAAAAATGACAAAACAAACCAATTGGCCAACATCAGGATAGAAAACAGACAGGAAGACAGATACATTCTTTGTTGTGAATTCTTTACTCGACTCCAATTATATGCCTTTAGTATTATTTATTACATGTATTACAGCAGTATCTAAAGATCCCAATCAATAGCCAGGGCCCCACTGTGCTTGGCTCTCTAAAAACAAGTCAAAAGATGACATGCCATGTCCTAGATATCTCCCAATCTAATGTTCTGATAAGATGCAGAAGATGGTGAAAGAGACAAACAAGGTTAGATAGAACAAGTTATCTAAAACTGGCACATTGTGTACAGTGGGCAGTAATCCACTAATGTGTTTCTATAATGAACAGGAAGTTCCCAGACAACAGTAGTACAAGATCAATACCTAAACAGGCACAGAACAATGTAGGAGATTTAGAATAGGTTTGAAATCTAGATAGTTTGTCATCTCTCATATTTTATTCTTGTAGAGCCACTATAATATCAAAACCACTGATTGGCTAAGAAACTGTTAGTATTATTTAACTAAATCTTCATCTTTGACCGATGTTAACTCTGAATGGTGAAAGTGAAATTCTCCCATGGTTTTGGAGCTAGTACGTGGCCCTTTACATGACAAAAGACACAGGAAGGGAGTGCACTGAAGGAGCTGCAAAAGTACTTGACACACAAAGTATTCTGTGTACTCCCATAAATGCCACAGAAAACCTCTGCTACACAGGTCAATGTGGAAGGCCACAATGATAATCAGGGCTTATAGAGATCCTATAGCCCCTAGGACTCCTGCAACTGGTGCACAGGTGCATTAGCCACCATCTCAGCCCATAAACACATTTAGTGGCTGTCACAGAAGAAACATAGCACCCCAGGCCAGGAAATAAAATTCACCTCTTTAACCACAGCACTCTTTTCCCACCCCAACGGAGGCCAAAAATTCAGGGTCTCTGTTAGTGGAGGGAATTTCAAATTTAACTGTTTATTTTATTTACAGCAGGACTGACTATTTCTCAAGCTACTGTTGCAGTTAACATGCAGTAAAACACCAACAGCATATTCTCTTTGTTGTTTTAATGCAAATGACCTTGGTGCAGATTAAAAGATTGCTAAGAGATGGTGTTTAACTGTCTTCTTGTAGGCTTTAGTAAATTATCATTCCTAAATGCACGCTTTTGTGTAATATGGTTCAAAAAAAGTGGGTAGGGGAATAGTTATGTCTTTGTTAACGCTGCATTTTTATATTGAACAGAATACAATGTTGACCAGAGAAATATATCAAGGGGGAATTCACAATTCCCTGGCACCTCCCAGTCCCATGAGATCAACAGGATGGTCGTGGCATAGGGAAAAACATGGTCATTTTGATTGTCTATTAGAAAATACTGTGTTAGCATTTTGTTTGGTGGGTTTATTTTACATAAAATATCTAGTGTTTCTGGCCTCATGCAGACTTTATTCACACCATGGAGCCCAGCTGCTTCAGGAAGACCAAAACTGTTAGCATACGTATTTAATTAATAATTTACTGTGTGCACATTGCTATGGCATCAGGGTACATAGATGATCATATGGGCACCCTATGTGGCACCTTTCATCCAAAGGTCCCAGAGTACCTTAGAGAGATAAATAAATAAAGGCTGATGGGGTACTTAGGTAGTATAGTTCCCATTTTGTAAATGGAGAAATTGAGATACAGATTGAACCTCACTAGTCTGACACTCTTGGGGCCTGACTAGTGCCAAACAAAAGAATTTACCAAACCACGGGTGGTCAATATTGTAGTGAGTGGGTCTCTTTATTTTTATTTCACTGAGGCGAATAACTGAAACAGCACTTGCAATGCTGCTTAACAATGTATGACTGTACGAACATACCCTATATATGCCTATGCCTAGTCAAAGCTTATCAGTTCTCTTCATAACAAAGTGTTAGTGTTGTTACACAATTGTATGGTACTGGCACAAGGAAACAAGTACATAAAGCGTAAAAAACATGCTTTTTACCAACACTTCCACTGCTGGTCACTTAGAAGATATTTAGGGTAATTTAGAGCTAAATAACAGCACAAACCACTGACTACCAGGATTAATGGCTGTTAAAGTTTACAGGACCCTGGGAAACTTGGCCACACGTACGATAAACAGACATCCAGCTAACTAAAATCATGCCAGACCATGGATATTGCCAGATCAGAGAGAGCCAACCTAGAGAGGGTCAACCTGTACAAAGAAGTGAATTCTTGCAATTATAGAATCAGAAATTGAACCCGAATTTCTTGGCCCCCTATCCAGAGCCCCTTTACATCTGATCCCATTCCATACTGTAGATCAAAATATTGCCAATATCAATCTACAGCCTAAGGTTGCTGGCCTTCAGAACATAGTGCCAGGCAAATATGTGTCAAAAAGTTTTCTTGATTCTGTGAAACCTATGGAGGTTTTATTCCAGATCATGGGCAGATAGCAAATAGCTGGATGCCAATTAGTACTGCCCAATCCTGAAAGCCAACAACCTTAGACATTGCAGTTAAAGTTATGTGGAACCATGCGCTAGATTGCTTTCACTACCACAGTGGCCCCTGACATTCAGGAATTATGTTGCAGGAGACTTTGCCTCTCGTGCTCCCTGTTGGTCACTGCTTCAGCCCTGTGATAGCCTGTCCGTCTCTGGGTCTTCCATGGCCTGGCCCTCCATCCAGTTTACCTCTTCAGTTCATCACTCTTCCAAATGATCATTGGTCTGCCTCTCTTGTAGTACACTGAAGTTTTCTGCTTCTCATCCCCTATTCCTAGACCTGCAGAATTTCTCCTATGCTGCTTCATCCTAGAAGGTTTTTCCACATGCCTGGAGACTCTAGAAGCTTATCTCAGGGCTCTCTCTGTTTCTTGTAGGCCCTAATTCAGGGCTTTCCCCTGGAATTCCTTTTCGCCTAACTTCCGCAGACTTCCCCCAGAATTCTCCTTGCTCCTACGTTTCTCTCCTCAACTGGGTTCACAGATCTATTTAAGAAATCCTGTCCTGATCCTCTGCAGCAGGAGTCGGTTATTAAGCTCCATTACAACCAGCTGCATCACAAGTTTCCAGATGACTAGAGAGCCTAAGGGACAGCCGCTAAGTCACAGGCAGGGCTGAGCCCAGCTTGCCTTAATGGCTAGCCAGACTTTGACAATCCTACACTGAAAACATCCTGTTTCCATGCCTGAAATGATCAAGTCCAGGGGTTTCCAATGAGTGGCTAGATGAGTCCAGTTATTTACTTTGTGCATATTACACCAAGGCACAGAGCCTAAAAACTGGTGAGCCAAACACAAATATGACCATTAGCAGCATAAATCAATGTAGTCAGAAACTTGGATAAAATTGAAACTGTAAATCCATCCCTCCTGGTGGCCTTTGCCCTCACTCATCCCCTTCTCTCTCCCTTCTTTTTGACCTCTCACTCTCCTCTGGCCCATCAGCACACAAACAAGCATACTTTGGTTCCCTCATCCTCAAAAGGCCATCTCTTTACTCCATCTGTCTCCTTTCTCTTCTTTGCTGTGACTCCCAAACTCTAGTTTAGATCCCATGGAGTGCTGCTTCTGTGGTCTTTTCCTCTGGACTGAAACTGCTGTAAGGTCAGTAAGGAACTCTTCAGGGCCCTAACTTAGAACATGAACTCCACCCTTACCCTCCTTAACATCTTGTCCTCCTTGGTCTTCTGTACCGGCATCCTCTCCTTGTTCTCCTAATGCCTTCAGCCTCTAAAAGAGGAGGACCCAATCTCTGTAGGAATCTCTATTTTCTTTGTATCTTCTTGTTGTTCTGTCCTATTCACAATTTCACTTACCAGGTTTATGCCAATGATTCAGAAATCTGCTTGCCTGGTCTTGACCTGTTTCCCTAAATCCAATCTCAAATCTCCACCAGATCTCTGATCTATCCTTGCATATTTCAATAACAGTTTAACAACATGGCCAAAACCACAGGTATTTCTGCTTATATCCTTTCCCTTTCTCCAGTCTGTTTCTGTCAATAATTCCACCAACCTCTCTGTTACTCAGACCCATTACGTAGGAGTCATTTTTCATTCTTCCCTATCTCTTAACCCACCCATCCAGGCTAGGTCCACATCTTGCAGCTTCCCATTCAGTTCTATGTTTAAGATCTAATCTATTCTTCCTTTTCACAGTTAAAACTCTCATTCGGGCAGTCATATCCCATGCTGATTAGTGTAAATTCCTCTTCTCTAGGTTCCCTGGCACCCATATCTCCCTGTCCCTCCTTTCTTTGATTTGACTAAACACAGCTGCTAAGATCATCTTCCTTCTCCACTGTTTTATGACGATTTCACTGCTGTCCATACCTCTTCTGGATCCCCATTTTCCTTTTTCCACTACAATCAGCACAAGATTTTTTTTGTCCCAACTTTCAAGGCCTTACACAACTCTGCTTTCCATACATATCTGTTCATCTCCTATCAAGTTGTCCTTATCACCATTACTTCTGCTTTGCCAATAATGGGAGACTTGACTGCTTCTCCTACAACCATTTGATGCCTTTCTGAACACCTATATATGGAACACCCTTCCTGACCTAATCCATAACTAATCCTCTCCTTCAATTCTCTGTTCAAAACTCATTCTCTTCCATAACTCCTAAAAGAAATTGGCCCACTCGTCATGGGTAGAATGAAGAACAGTCAGAAATAAGTAATATGTATCTAATAACAATTTTTAAAATCTATATACAAATTGCATTTATTTTGACTGTGTCCTTGTTCTGCAACCCTTTATACATCACTTGCCTTCTTATTTTGACTATGAATTCTTTCAGGCACATCTCTCATGTGGGTGAGAACTGTATCTAGCACACTGTAGGCACTAATAATTCAACATTAAACTTATTGTGTGATTTTATAAGTGTCATTTAACTTTTGCTGTGCCACTAGGTAGAAGCAATCCCCAAAATTAATTCTGTTCCCTGCAGAGGATGGATGGATGGATAATTGGCAGCAGTAATGTAAAGTTTTATTGTAGGGGTGTTGCACTAGAATACTCAGCATTGTGAATTATCCAACTGCAACAATGCACTTTTCAGACTTTGCACTGCTGTAAAAATACTCTCTAAAGAGGCAGCTCCTCAAAGCTTTCCTGAAGCAAATATAGCAGTGTGGTAGATCATATGTTGTCAAGCTGACTCAGAACTCCAGGAATGCCAATCCTTTTTTCAATTAAGTAGCACTCATCCTTCTATAAGAAAAATATATAAAACCAGTGCAGACTCATTGTTTTGGGTTTGTTGATATTCTACTCTACCCTTCCCATCACTACTAATTACCGATTCCTTCAATGTGCCAACAGCTACTATAACATGGGAGGGTCTATGAATGCATTAAGTAACAGAAAGTGGCTTATTTATAAAAGAGGAAAACTTCTAGTTGCATGCTGATATTTTAGTAACCAGCAATGGTGGAAACAAAATAGATCACTAAATATAATTTTGAAAAGCTTGTCTGGGTGTAAAAACTATGCTGAATATAACAACATAAAAGTTGAAATGTGAGTCAACCATTATTTCTCTTTTAAGCGAAAGGGATGAGATTAACATTGCATAATGACTTAGTTAAACATGGATGAAATGCGACATTTTTTCAAGAGCATCTGGATTGGTAAATAAAAGATTGGAAATGTATGGAAACTAGGGAGGCATGTCCAGTTTAGACAGAGACACAGGCCACAATTTTGAATTGTAGCATTGTACTTGATAGCAACTTTAAATATTTGTAATAGAAGTGGCATATGCTGTCAGTGTACGTGAATGGTTCAAAAACTTCAGGGGTCCTCAAGTGACTGAAAGGCTGACACAATACAGTATTTACAATAGTTTTAAATGCTTTCAAAATGTGTATAATTTGAAAAATCAAATAATGTTTGCATCACGACATATCAACAAGTCTCAAAAACATCAACTTCACATAGGATGAAAATAAATGATGTATAAGATAACTGAATATGCTATGTAAAAACAATGTACAATTGAATCATACAAAGAGAACACAAATTGCCAGAACTTTCTCTCATTTCTTCTCCTGACAAACTTTGGAGGATGTAAAAAATATATATTTGGATGTAATATTAAGCTCACTACTGATCTTGGATTGCTACAGTCACCAAGAATGGATCGCTATTTCAGGATCTCAGTCAACGACAACATGTTCTGAGAAACTTTTTGCAATATTAGGCAAAAAGATGTTTATATCAAAACACATAGTATATTTAACTGGATTTACATGGACTAAAATTTTTTACATGACTTTAAGTCTTGTAGTGATAGAAGAATGCTACGCTTATAACTTACCAAAAACTGTAGCGATGTATGTTTATATATAATTGGTTGCATATTAGTACCTAAACACTAAATGTTTGCAGTCAGTTCACTTTTTTAATTTAGGAATTACTGTATTTGTTTCAATTTTAATAAGTGTATCTTTGCTTATTAATCACAATCCTAATGCACAAATGTCATTCAAATCAGACATTGTACATTAATTTACTGCTGCGAGTATTTTTTCAGCACCAGTTGTTGCAAATAAATGTCATTCTTCCTCTTGGGGAATAACAATAAAAGCAGCTCTATCTTTAGGTAAATTCAAAAAGCTAGAAATCATTTCCAAAAAGTACCTATGGGCCATTGTAAATTAAAAGGAATAAAAAAAGTCAATGGAACTATCCCTTCAACTTCCTCATAATTTGAAATGAGGGGTGCATCCCAGTCAGAAAACATTTTAAAGTAATATTGCTTTAATTTGCTGTATTTGGTATCTTTGTGGTCCATTACTCTGTCTGGAAGACAACCACTTTTCCAAACACAATTTCTTACACAAGTAACTTTTTCTGCAAAAATGATTCTCCCTGTTCTGTTTGTACAAAGGTACTGAGCTGGCACTAATGGCATTGCAGAGTAAAACAAAGCTTTCCTATTTTAAAAATAGGAGTTAAATGCATCTATATTCTTAAAAGCACATGGATCTACCTAACGCCAGACTGTCTAAGAAGCCAGTGATGCAGGAAGTTGGAACACGCACGTCTTCCCGACAGCCATAGATCAGGAGAAACACTCAGGGAACCTGCAGCAAAGAAGCCTCTGGTCTGTTGCAATTGCTTTGAGCCCAGCCACGGGGTTACGTGAGACCGCCCCGCTCCTACAATCGCTTTGAAAAGAATAACCTGAGCTACCCCAGCGCCACCCCTTCTTGCTACTGCCTAAAGCCCAGGGGGTCGGTCTCGGCAGCGGGAGGGCTTAGCCAGGATCCGTGCAATGTTGATCCCGCATCCCGGGTACCTCATTGGTGGGCTGGCTGCAAAGCCCCCTCCCCCTTGGCTGTAATTTCTATGCATGGCGCAGCATCATACATGACTAGCATTTGGAAAGAGCCCGTTTCACCCAAGACACGTCTCCGGGGCAACAAGACACCAAAGCCTCGGCTCCCACCAGGGACCCACCCGCCTGACCTGCTTCCGATCCGAGCGGCTCCGGAGCCGAGTGGTCAGCACCCCGTGCCCCGTCTGGCTGCCGTCTTCCGGGCGGTGAATCAGGCGGAGGGGGACGATATTTTCCCTCTCCAGGAACCGGGTTTCATCCCTTCGCTCCATCTCCGTCAACAAGGCGGCCCCTGGGGGAGGGAGGAAAGCACAGGCTCACCCCGCTGGCCTCGCCAGGCGAGGCTGGGATTATAACCCACCCCCCCGCGTGGAGGGGGGAATAACACCTGAGCCGCGCTTCCTGCTCACGGGGCTCGGACAGCGACCTGGCGAGGGCAAAATCTCCATCTTCATGGGGCCTGTTTGTTAAATGCACCTTTCCACCCGCCCACCCCACATCCCCGACCTGAAATGTAGCTCGCGTCCGCAGCGGCTGCACCATGTGTTAATTGCACCTGCCAGGCCAGCCCCCGCTTGCCGCTGACAAGGGTAAGCCCCCCAGGAAAGGTCGCTCGCGTGCGGCAATCAGAAACGGTGGTAACTTACCTGCCTTCCTGGCACGACCCAGGCAGAAGGTCCCAAAGGCACAAAGCATCACGGAGAGCAGGTAAGCCGCTGGCTGCATGGCTTTGTCCTTCAGTGCCCCCCACCCACCCGCCTTGGAAATGATCAGAGACAGGTTTGCATGGTGCAATACTGAGCAGCTTAGCGCGCTCTCCCCCTCGGTCCTGTGCGCTCTATGGCCGGCCGTGCATTGCTGCTGCTGCTGCTCCCTCAGTGCTGCATTGTGTTTTACTGGCTTCCGTTAGCCTGCTGGATCTTTTACTGCATTGGGTGGTTTGCTGTAGCTTAAGTGAATTTATGCTCCTCCCATAGCTCCTCATCCACATTCAGTCCCTCTACTAGAGGGCTCTATATCAATAGCCAGCTAGACTTTCCTGAAAAATCGCTCTACACGGCTCTGGCGAGGGGAGATGAGTGAGTGAGGATAGCTGGGAAATGTAGTTATTAAAGCCCTGCACTAAGGACATTTAAAATTATACTGCTCAGAGAATTAGAGAAAAAAGTATAAAGTACAAACTTGCCCTAGCAGGGGTGCATTCAATAATCCAGTAGGTCTTTCCCCTACCACTTTCTTTTCCCTACTACTGGTATTATTACTGATAATGCCACTTTACATTTTGTTTAAAATGTGGCAATTCACGAGATTCCTCTGTCGGGGGAAACACTTGGTATAAACTGTGCTCATCCAATAGATAAAGAATGGGCAGCCCTTTTTGTGCAGAGATATGGACTTTAATGGACCTCTGTGGTCCCACCACTGGTTTACAGTCTCCATGCTGCTTCTCTCCCAGCCTTAAGAGTCTGTTAACTGTTTCCTGCATTTCCCCCCTTACAGTATGTCTGTTTCTGCTGTTCTGCCTTGTTCCCTCCTTTTTAATCTGTTCTCTCTTCCTCCCTGCTGACTCCCCTCCTGCAGAACACCCCTGGGGAATGTTTAAAACTCCATACAGAATACGGTTTGCATTAAAATATACTAACACGTACCTCAGGGTGAGACTGAAAGGTATAAAGAATTTCTCATACGTAATCCTGGTGTACCTAGGATAGCATCTGTCCTAATCAGAGCAGCCTCTACATGTGTGACTCATATTCACTCCCACCTACTAGGAATTATGTGGCAGTCTTCAATTATTGCAAAATGATTTGACAGTCTTTAATGGATCCCTTTTTCAGAGCTTGACAGGAATAGAAATTGCATCAGAAAAAGAAAACCAACACGTTTCAACTTGGCAAAAGGCTGACAGTAGGGCATCCTTAAAATAACCCAAAATCAAGATTTAGTGAAGAGAAGACGGTCAGGAACTTCAGAGGGGTCTAACTAAGCAATACAATGTAGGATGAAATTGCATTCACCAACTGTGATGCTTTGGGATTCCAGATTAATAAGGGCTTGTGTCATTGCCTGCCCCACAACTCTGGGTGCTTTCAGTGCTATGCTGCTGCAGCTCACAATCCTGATGCCAACATCCTGCACTTATGCCCAGGCTACTACTGTCCAGTTACTTTTTGAGAAATGACCCCAGCACTTTTCCAATCCTGAACTTCTCCAAAACTGGTACTGTGCAGTGTCCAGCCCTCTCACTGAACACTTTACAGAAGTGATTCAATGTGTTGCTCCCTTATAGAGAATACACTGCAGCTCATTAACTGAGGGTTGACAAAGCACTCTGTGGTGTTTCAGATGCTGCTTGTAATTATTAGAACTGGGAGCACTGGCTGTTGGGAGTCTGGACACAAGGAAGAGGGGGGAGGAGATTAGCCAGGGCTGAGTGAGAGCTACAGCGGGGTTCATCAGCTTTGTAAAGAGGTTTCACTTTTGGTAAATAAAGTCCTGTTGAAGTTTGTTAGTACTTTGCTTGCATGATACAACATTTTGGTGACAAGGATGGATCTTCTGCCTCTGAACCCACCTGCACTTTTTCTGCAAAGCCCAGGTGAGCCTGCAATTGCTTTTACTGCCTGGATACATATGTTTGAGATGTATCTGCTTGTAATCAGTGCTGCAGAGATTTCTGAAGTAAGAAAACGTGCTCTGTTAATTCACTGCCCTGGAGCAGAAGGGCAGCATATATATTACACTTTTCCCCTTGCAGATGATAAATATGAGACTTCACTCACTGCATTAAAGAACTATTTTGTGCTACATTCATAAGTGAATGTAGTAGCTAATCGCTACAGATTTCGCCAGTGTGAGCAGAAACCAGGAGAGACTATAATGAAGTATATTGCTTCTCTGCGGAGTCTGATTGTAACTTGTGACTTTGGGAATATGGCAGATGAGATGATTAGAGACCAGCTCATTGAGAAATCAACCATGCTTTGTGTAAGAGAACGCTTGCTTCTAGAACCACAACTTATACTGGAAAAAGCAATAGCCATTGCTACCCAGATTGAGTCATCTGTAGCAGTAGCCAAAATAATGAGCGTGGATACAGGAGGCCCAGTCCAGGCTGTGACTCCTTTGCAAAAAAGTCCACTATTACTGCAGACAAACAATTACAAGGAGAAAACTAATGAAAAACCACAGAATCAGCAAATTCAAAACACAGCAAAAGCATGTTTTCACTGTGGATCCCCAGAACACCTTGCAAGCTACACAAGATGTCCTGGAAAAGTAGCGCAGTGCAATCACTGCAAAAAGACTGTGAATTTTGCTAAGGTATGCCGCAGTAGTCAGTCCAATCAACAGGTGCATGCAGTTACAATACCGGATGTTACTGTGCTGAGTGTGGACAAAATCGCTACTGTACGTATTCCAGAACAGATAAGGTGCACCGTAAATGTTTCTGCCACATTTTCAGGTAAATCACATCCTATTCAGGTAATGCTGGACACAGGATCAGCAATATCTATACTACCTGATTCCATCTATTTGCGTTACTTTAAAGATGTGCCTCTTACTGAACCCAAACTTTACTTGGTATACTATTTGAAACACCAAATTCCAGTACATGGCTGCCTGCCAGCAACAGTGACTTTTAGTGATTGCTGTGTAACTGCAGAGTTCTACATTGTCCACAAAGGCACTCCTATCCTTGGCAGAAATTTATTGGCTGCTTTAAACCTCAGGGTAGTTAATGGACAAATTGATCTTCCTCAGCAAAGCACTTTTGCAGTACACACACCAGTTTCAGCTGGGACCCAAGACCATGTTGAGGAGAAACTTTGTTGTGCTTATGGGCTTGTGCACAAATTAAAATGAGACATAATGTGATGCCTGTACAACAGAAGTTATGGCAGTTATCATTTTCAGGCAGGGAAGCTGTTTCAGAGGAACTTAAAAAACTTGTAAAAAGGACATTATTGAAGAGATTGACTCCTCAGAATGGGTTTCATCTATAGTAGTGACACAGAAGGATGGAGGCATTCACCTTTGTGTGGACTTAAGGGAGCCAAATAAAACTATTGTGATTGACAGCCACCCTTTGCCTCACATAGAAGAAGTATTTGCAGAACTCGGTGGAGCAAAGATGTTTTCTACTCTTGATTTGCAGAGCACATACCACTAGGTTATGTTGCATGAAGATAGCAAAGACTTCACAGCATTTATTACATGAGGGACTATTTCGTTTTAAACACGTTCCATACAGTCTTGCATCTGCCCCAAGTACCTTCCAAAAATGTCATTAATTCTGAAGAATCAACATAGAGTTCAGTGCTATCAGGCTGATATTATTGTGTTTGGAAAAACTTCTGAGGAGCATGATAAGCACCTGTAGTCTGTACTAAACTGCATCAGCACAGCAGGCCTCAAGCTCAATTTGTATAAATGCAAATTTAGACAAACAGAACTCTCCTTTCTGGGGCATACAATTTCACCGGCTGGACTAAAATCTGATCCAGACCATATCCTAGCAATTTCCAATGCTCCGCCTCCAACAGATTTGCAAATGTTAAGTTCCTTCTTGGGTCTTACCTCCTGCTATGCAAAATTCATTCCCAATTATCCTTCTGTAATTGAACCGTTACGAGAATTACTACGGAGAAGTTCAACCTTGGTGTGGACAACCAATGCACAAGGTAGTTTGGAAACTGTGAAAGACTTGATTGTACATAGTCCAGTATTTGCACTATTCAGTCCTGCATTGCCCACAATTGTGACTACTGATGCTTCCGATTATGGACTTGGGGCTGTCCTCACACAACTTCATGAGGACATCACAGAGAGGGTTGTTGCATTTGCTTCAAGGACACTCAGTGATGCTGAGAGGAAATATTCTGCAGTTGAAAAAGAAGTACTTGCTTGTTTCTGGGCTACTGAAAAATGGAGAACTTACCTGTGGGGCCGCACATTCATTGCGCAAAGACCACAGCCCTTTGACAACATTGCTAACCACAAAAGGACTGGGAAGAGCAGGACATTGTATTGCTAGATGGTCTGCAAGACTACTCCCTTTCAATTATGAACTGGAATATAAGCGTGGGAACCAAAATGTGATAGCAGATTGCTTTTCTCACCTGCCTTTGTCTTCACCAGATGGTCCACTGGAGGATGAGGATGAAGTAGTTGCACTCTCTTACTGCAGTTACAAGAGAGCAATTCCAAGCTGCTTGCTCAGCATGTCCAATTCAACAAAAGCTATGGGAATTTCTGACAGAGATGACCCAGTAACCCTAAAAACCTTGACCCCATTTTACTGCCTTATTTTAGAGTTCAGGATGAACTTTCTTTGCTTGATGGCTGTGTGCTACGGGGTACACACCGGCTACTTGTGCCAGAAGAATTACAGTCAAAACTCATACACCTGGCACAAGTTACTCATCAAGGAATTGTCAGAACCAAACAACAACTACGGGATCTGTATTGGTGGCCAGGGATGGTCTCCCAAAGTGAAGCAATCATAAAATCCTGTGTCACTTGCCAAATGCATGATAAGACAGCAGTGACATATACCCCACCGTTACAGCCTGTTCCTCTTCCTGATTCTGCATGGGAAAAAGTTGCGATTGACATCGTAGGACCCTTTGATACTGCTCCAGTTGACTGTCATTATAATAGTCACTTTAATAGACTATTTCAGTAAATGGCCCAAAGTAGTGTTTACATTGCAAATCTCTTCTGCTACAGTAATTAAGTTCCTCTCTACAGTTTTTAGCAGGGAAGGTATCCCCAAAGAACTAGTTTCAGATAATGGTAGTCCATTTACTTCCCTGGAATTTGAAACTTTTCTAGAAGAGAGGAACATTTTACATAAATATTATCCCTGTATTACCCTCAAGCCAATAGGGAAATCAAAAGGTTTAATAGAAGCTCGAAAGAGAGTTTGCAAATGGCTAAACTAGAAGGGTGATCGTGGATAACCTTCACTACTGATTTCTTGCAAGCATTCAGGGCTACATGACATGCCACATTGCAAAGATCACCCACAGAGTTACAGCATGGAAAACAGATGAATACTAAACTGAACATTGCTAGATTGTTAAAGGCAAGACCTGATGCACCAAACGAGGATGATGTGAGAAAAATAGTTGAACAGAACCAAGAAAAGTATAAGGCTTCCACAGACAAACAGCAGGGTGCTAAGGAACCAAAGTTTGAGTGTGTTTCCTTTGTTAGAGTAAGAAAACCTGGAATTTTACGCAAAGGTGACCATAAATTCAGATCGCCTCTTAAAATCATTGAGAAGAAGGGACTTTACACCTATCTACTTTCTGATGGGCAGGTTTGGAATGCTTCTTATCTTGCACCTGCCTATGCACCAAGAGGAGATGATGCCAACACCCAGTCTGCATTGGATGACTTCACCGTAGTACCAACACAAGACATTGCACTAGAACCGGGGTTTGAGAGATGGTCTGTCAGACCCAGACAACCACCTGTCTGGACTAGAGACTATGTTATGTAGTATTTACAGTGTTTTCAGTGTAATATTTCTGCCAACAGTATAGTGGCTTGTTCCATATTTGTTGCTGTGGTTAGAACAACAATGTTTATATTATAATTGAGAAAGCTTCTTAAGAAAGGAGGGAATGTGGTGTTTTAGATGCTGCTTGTAATTATTAGAACTGGGAGCACTGGCTGTTGGGAGTCTGGACACACAGGAAACAGGAAGGAGGGAAGAGAAGATTAGTCATGGCTGAGAGAGAGCTACAGAGGGGTTCATCAGCTTTGTAAATATTTCACTTTTGGTAAATAAAGTCCTGTTGAAGTTTGTTAGTACTTTGCTTGCATGATACAACAAATTCATTTCAATCACAGAACTGTGTTGGTATATAGTAACAGTCAGACACATTTATTAAACAAAAATTCATACACTTATATGATGCTAAGGATAAGGAATGAAGATAGAAAGAACTTCAAGCAAACAAAAGTAAAAATAAATATGCTTCCAAGACTAATACTTAATGTCAGCAAATTACAAGCTTTGCCTAAGCAGGTTTCTTACCTATTCTAAGTCCGAAAGACTTAATCCCCTTGATTGAAGCACCCAACACTCTGTGATTTTAAGTGATAGACAGATTTTTTTAATAATATTCATCAGGAGATGGAGTTTCCATTCCCAGGAGGACTTCCTGTTTCTTGAAGGAGGATCAATGACCTTCGGGAAGACAGAATGTCCTCACTCCTGCAGAAGAAAAAAAAATTTTCTCCCATTCTCTAGGTTGATGACTTTGTTTACCGTTTATGTAAATGTACCTTCAGTATCTCTGCCTGATGACCAGACAGGCTGGACAAGCAAATACACATTCTTCTGTCCAGGACAAACTGAACTTACATATTGTGTGCCAAACACATTTTAAGAATATAATTCTATTAATATATTTTTATGGATGAGGACATACAGAGTTACAATAGAAAGAGTTTAAAAAGTTTGGAAATTGGAATGTTATAAAGCTTGACACCTCAAACTTATAGGGGCTGAGAAGAAACTTACTTAAAACATCCTTTTGAAGCACGTAGTACCGATTACCAGCAAAGACTGGGAGCAGAACTAGAAAGACCATTGGTCTGATCCAGTATAGTTTTTCTTCTTCAGCTACCATTACCATGATCCAGATCACATACCATCGTCAATCAAGTACCAGTATAAAACATGGGACATTTATAGCAACTACTATAAGCCCATTGGTTTCACACATCTGAGCAAACAGTAGTTGTTATATCTCGTAGTTGAACGATGATGTGAATTTCTCTCCCCGCCCTGTCTTTGGAGGGTGAGGGATGTCATTTCTCCATTCGGGCTAAAGGCTGCCTCACATAAAAACTATTTTAGCAAGCTTTGTTAGACAGATTCTTATACGTTATGCATTGTCCTGCCAAGCACACACAAAACTTGCAATTTTTCCCCCTTTCACTAGGTTAAAAAGTTGATCTTAATCCATTTGTATAAAATCATGTATTATTATATGCTTACCCAAGCTACAACATCTCCACAGCCTCTGAGACAGCATGAGAGATTTAAATTAAAAATGTCACTGGTTGATGGGGAAATCTATAATAGGTAAATAATGTGATTTTAGAAATAAAAGTGGCCACTGTTTTACTCCTGATATTGATTAGGTTGTTTTGAAATTAGAATTAATTTTTCAGATATAAAATGTTTAAGTTTTTTTACTTCTTTTCTTCCCACACAAAATATCGAAATTACATAGTCCAAACAACATAAGCAGACAAACAATAAACCCCTAAAATCAAGAAAGGTTATGACATTCTAAGATTCAAGTAAGATTCATGATAGAAACTTTTGTGGATACAGTTTAGAGACATTGGACTGAACAGCAAGCAATCTGAACTTTGACTCTAATCATCTGAATATCTGGGATTCAATGAGTTAATTGCATTATGTTTGACTAAGTGTTTTATGCCAGTAGTGTTGGTAATAAATAAATTCAAGCCCTTTTAACTAATGGATTATAGGGCCACAATCCTGCTCTCAGTGAAATCAATAGCAAAACTCCCAAAAGCAGAACATCTAAAATGAGATAAGTCACCATTTCTGGCTAGCAAAATAACTGACAACAGTAGAAAAGATTAAATATGCAACGTGCTAGAGCTCCTTAAAGAGGACCCAGAGAACACAATAGCAGACATTCTGGTTGGCTGAGAAAAAAAATGTAATGAGTGGGAAAATGACCATGTAAAGTCAGGAGACCTCAGTGCAAAACCAAGTAAAATACTTATATGCATGAGCCAGACAGACTAAATTAAGCAATAGATTAAAGGCTATGACAAGAACAGACAGAGTTCAGATAGAACTCATATATAGATAAATAGTAACTACACATCACAGACCTGTCAGTTGAATAGCAGTCACGCACTACATGAATTTCATAGATTTCCAAAAAGTCTTTGACACAGAAGCTAGAACAGCCTTACAGATGTTACTATACCACTATGGAATCCCCAAGAAATGTGCAAATATTATCCAGAATTTCTATGTAAATATGACATTCCAAGTAACACAACAGCCAACTATCAGAGGTACAGCTGGCACCCAGCCTGGTTACTAAGCAACCTAGAAAGCTCAGCTGGGCCCAATGAGACCCTTCCAAACTCCCTGATTGGGCAGAAGAGCCTATACTCTCTTCTACTTGAATCCTGCAGCAGCACAGCTGCCGTTTAATGTGTACCATGCCTGCTGTAATGCTTATCTTGCTCCAGCCTGCTTTAAACCCTTGTTTGCAGCTCAGTCCCACTCCTGTCTTGTTCCTAGCTCTGCCCAAGCCTGTACTTACTCCCTTCTAGCTGACTTCAACTTGACTATGTCTTTCTGACTCCAGCTTAGGCTTTGGCTTTTCACCTTAAGCCTGGCCTCTTAACCTTGATTCCAGCTTCTCCTTTGGACAGTACCTGGGTCTTTGTTGTCATTACCTGAACAGCCATCACACAAGGTAGTGCCAGCGTTTCCTGTAAGCTAAGTGCTTAAGCAGCCACCCAAGAGAGATTCAAATGCTGCCCAGCTGATTAGCAGAGCCACCACAGCTGGTAGCATGTGATACTACTGGTGGTGCACATCTGCACATGTCTTGGTGCACATATAATTTATTCTGCCCATGAATAGAAGAAATTAGAGAGAATACTGCAGGTGATCACAGAGTGGAAGGCACCATCAAATGTGTAAGGGGAAAAGTGATTCCTGGGCTTTGCGAATTTTTACAAATGATTCATTAAGGATTTTTCTACCGTGTCACTCATTTAACATCCCTCTTTAAGAAGGGGACCACATTTGCCTGGTCTGCTCACATGTTTGATAATCTAGAAGAGTCTTCACATCTGCCCCATCCTATGTCACCTAGACAATGTTTGGGTCTTCCTTACTGAAACTGATGCCTGGGATTTTACTGTAGGCAAAGCAATTTCTGAAATAAAAGGCCTAGTCAGTTATTCCACCATATGGTGGATTGGTCAAACTTGCATCTACAAAGGGAACGCCTTTACATCCCTGAAGGAGAAGCCAACACAAAGTATTGGGGTTGTACCATGATTCCCCCATGGCAGGATACTGGTCAGTTTAAGACTAGGAATCTGATTTTCAGGTATTTCTGGTGACCAACCTTATGAAAAGATGTTAAAGATGGCTAGGATATGGGCGCTCCATACTTGCAATAAAAGCCTATGAATGAGACCAGTGAGCTGTCTATAGCCCCTTTCCACAGCTCCACATTCTTGCTCCATCTTTGTGATAGATTTTATTGTGGACCTGCCCCACTCCACAATAAAATCCATTTTTATTGGATTTTAAAATAAATCCAATACAAAGGGGAAAGGGATAGCTCAGTGGTTTGAGCATTGGCCTGCTAAACCCAGCGTTGTGAGCTCAGTCTTTGAGGAGGCCATTTAGGGATCTGGGGCAAAATCTGTCAGGGATGGTACTTCATCCTGCTGTGAAGGAGGGGACTGGACTCAATAACCGTTCAAGGTCCCTTCCAGTTCTAGGAGATAGGCATCTCCAATCATTAAACTCCCGATGACACACAATGCTTGTAGGATGATGCATGTATTGATTTCCTTTATAACCTTGATAGTTCAAGAGATAAAGATATATGGACTGTTTGACAGGCTGGGTCACAGACATCCTGTTGAGACTGTCACTTGATGGACTGATCATACCATTACACCTGCTTATCTGCCCTCTAGGGAATGCCCCATTTAAAATAGCCGCCCAAACACCCCTAAAAGAAGACCTATGGCAGAGGCACAATTGGCTCCCAGTCTGGTCAGTAGGCAACACAGAAAGCTGAACTGGGCCCAGTAAGTCCTCTCAAAATGCTGCACTTCCTGATTAGGAAGAGCAGACAGCAGTCTGCTTTTTGCACCTTGCAGCACAGTGTCTGTTGAGTGTGTACCATGCCCAGAGGTATGCTTACCTTGCTCTCATTGTTGCTTCCTGTTTCCATTCCTTGCTCTAAGCCCCAGTCTCTCTGTGCTATTCTCATTTTTGACTTCTGGCTTTGACTCTTAACTATGTCCCCGACTGTGTTTTTGGCTTATTCTTTGACTTAGATTTTGACTCCTGCCTTTGACCACCCATGTATGATTCAGACTCTGTCTTATTCTTCTGCATAGGCTTTAGATTCTGACTCTAGTTCTGATATTCAACTTGGCCCTCTTGATCCTAACTTGAGATTCAGCCCTAGACCAGTGGATGACCCCTGGATCTTCCTTTGCCATTATCCAAACTTCCACGAGAGCCACCAGGCAAAGTTCTGCTCCATCTGCTAGGAAGGTCACTTCTGCCCCAGTAGCTTACTCTAACTAAGGTTACAAAGATGCGTTATGTCACCCATGATTCTGTTGGTAACTGAGTAATGAATGTGACCACAGAACAACCAACAACTGTTCGGTATTCAGATTTTGTCACAGAAAGTAGATTACATCCTGCTTTCCCATACCCAGAGATATGCAAGCTAAAAATGATCTCCAGACCCATACATAGTAAGGCTGAAAACCCAATGATGAGAAAGCTAATTTCATGATAAACAATGCACAACATTTTCTGGAATTAAAATAAGAGGTCCAACATTTCACTAAGTAGCACTGTAAGCAAAACAGGTGGAACAGATGAAGACGACAAAGCCAGAATAGTGAAAACCAGACACGTCTTCACAACCCTAAAGCTGATTTGAAGACACAGAAACTTGCTCTCTAAACTTTGAGTATTTAACACCTTTTTAGAATCTGTCTTACTGTATGGTAATGAAACTTGGAGACCTATCCAACTATGTAGCACTGGAATTGGAATTTTGTAACTAGCAAGTCAGTTATCATAAATATATGTTATAGCAAAAGGTTTAGATTAAACTTAAATACAAGATGTAGGCCTCAGACAGGCCAGGCAGCTTTGTTAACTTAGCTCCAGCTCTGTTTGATGTTAGCAGGTTAAAATGAAGGGATAGATTATTGTAATACATAGTGATGTTAGTGTTAGATAAGGCCTTGTAATAGATAGAAAGAAGTTTAATGTTGAAAGACTTTCTGACTTTGTTAAGGTGACTAGAAGTATCCCTTTGTTCCATGCTGCAATTCTGTAAATGTATTGTTTATATGAATGAGAGAGAGAATGTTTTAGGAGAGATAAGTGTGAAAGCCACTGCATGCTCAAATGGTCAGAGGAGGGGCTGGAGACTCAGAAGCACCAAATAATTATCAACTAAGTGAAAGCACACTGAAGGGGCTACCAGGGGCAGATTGACCAACACTGAAATTAGTGGCAAGCATCCCCTGATAGGGAACCAATCACAACTTTCACCGGAAAGACAACACCCAGGAGGGGTCATCAGCATACTGATATCAGATGACTGTGAGAACAACTTCTTCCCAATAAGCATATGTCATAGGAAGATTGGTTGTGATGCTGAATGACTAATTACAGCCTGACAAGGCAAAATGCATAGACTTGCATTGGAAGAAAATCCTATAAAAGAAGGGATGTCTTATATGGTTCTTTGGGTTCTGTCCTGCTAAGACCAAGAGGAGCATCAGTCCAGACTGACAAGTACCCGGCTCCCTCCCTAGCACCTGACCTATCTGGCTAATAGGTTGGGTGGAGCAACAGACTGGTGTGTGTAAATGCATATGTAACTTTGTTATATTATCAATAAACATGGCATGTTGCCTTATCCCCCTGAAAAAGGTCCCATATGCTTCTTTTAAGCATAACTATACTATCTAAATTCCTGTGTTTTGCTTTTCAGTGAACAGCTAGCCTTTCACAAATCCTCATCATGGCAAAAAAAAAAAAGTTACAAATTCATAACTCTGGAGGAGGATGAAATAAAGACTGATATACAGGAAATTATGGATGAGAATAAAGGAGATTAGGACACATGCAGAAAAAAATAAACAGCATAAGGAAACAGGTGCTGGACTGGAATCCCAACTTGGAAATTCACAACAAAAGCTGAATTGAAAGCTATTAAAATGACATGGGGGAAAAAGCAAAGATGCAGCAAGAGGTCACCAAAGATGGAATACAGCGGTGAAGGCCTTTACGTCTGCATGGAATAAAGAGGTGTAACTATATAATACCAGAAATAACCAAAGCTACAAATTTACATGTGATTTTCAAAAATCTAAGTCTTTCAACACAAGTCCCTTTAACTGTTAATAGTAACTGGGCTCTTAAATTACTTAGGCATTAGAAAATTCTATCCTTATTGGATGATTTTTTTAAAAAAATAGAATAATGGTTTCTGTTCCATTGCAATTTATAATTTTTAAATATCTAAGCTGGTTGAAGTTATTACTTTATAATGCTGATATAAAGAAGCACAACCTGCAGCTTGAATTACTAATACAAGTTTTTTAAATATAAAATAAATACAATTAATGAAAGGTATTTGTTTAGATTTTGTATAAAGTTTTAATTCAAGATTCCAGCTTTGCTGTATCTAAAGTTTCCTATGGTACTCTATTTAAGAACATTGTAGAAAATAAATTGGAATGTTTAATTAATTTACAGAACATTTATAGCAATGTATCCTATATAAATAGGAAAACTATTGACTATTTTATTTTAACCGATTATAATGCAAGTCTAATGCCCATTTAAAAAAAGACACATTTCAAGCAATCAATATTAGACTATGATTTTAAAAATATCCATTAAGGCTCTTTCCTGGTACAACATAATTTTAGCTGTATTGTTTTTCTGAATTTTTCACTGTGTTTTTCCTATTCATTTTGATAGCTAACAACACTACCAATACATCACTGCATATTTTTGATCAAATAAAACCAATTAAGACTAAATATAATGAAACATTCAAATTCTGGACACATGAAGCTTTATTTAGTGATCAGTAATCTCATAATAATATCACTCAACTTATAAATATAACTGCAGCATGGTTTTTGGCTAATATATATTCCAGACTTTGAGCTCAGCAGTTATCCAGCCCAGGATATGCATATTATCTCACACAGGATGCATCTTGAAACTCTCATCTAAATATAGAGCAAATTACGCAAAGAATCATTCTGTAGTTAAGTCAATGATGCATCTTCATCTAGAATGATGTTTGCACTAATGATCACCCCATCTCAAAAAAGGCAAAGATGAATTAGAGAGATTTCAGAAAAGGATGATGAGAATGATTCAGGACCTGAAAAAAAATTTCATATAAAGAGATACTGAAAGGGCTGGGATTGCTTACCATAGAAAGTAGATGAATAAGAAGAGACATGACATAACGAGCTGAAATAAATGGTACAGATAAGGTGGATTGAGAGAACAGTGAGAGAAAAGGTACAGTGACTAAAGTAAAATCCCTGCAAGCTGCATGGACACTTTTCAAAGACACCATAATAGAGGCCCATCTTAAATGTATACCCCAAATTAAAAAACACAGTAAAAGAACTAAAAAAGAGCCACCTTAGATTAACAACCATGTAAATCAAGCAGTGAGAGATAAAAAGGCATATTTTTAAAAGTGGAAGTGAAATCATAGTGAGGTAAATAGAAAGGAGCATAAACTGTTGAATTAAGTATAAAAATATAATAAGGAAAGCCACAAAGGAGTTCGAAGAACAGCTAGCCAAAAACTCAAAAGGTAATAAAATGTTTAAGTACATCAGAAGCAGGAAGCCTGCTAAATATCCAGTGGGGCCCCTGGACGATCGAGATGTAGAAGGAGCACTTAAAGATGATAAAGTCATTGTAGAGAAACTAAATGAATTCTTTGCGTCAGTCTTCACAGTTGAGGATGTTAGGGAGATTCCCAAACCTGACCCGTCCTTTGTATGTGACAAATCTGAGGAATTGTCACAGATTGAAGTGCCATTAGAGGTGGTTTTGGAATTAATTGATAAAATTAACAGTAACAAGTCCCTAGGACCAGATGGCATTCACCCAAGAGTTCTGAAAGAACTCAAATGTAAAATTGCAGAACTATTAACTATGGTTTGTAACCTATCCTTTAAATCAGCTTCTGTACCCAATGACTGGAAGATAGCTAATGTAATGCCAATATTTAAAAAGGGCTCCAGAGGCGATCCCAGCAATTAGAGACCAGTAAGTCTGACATCAGTACTGAGCAAATTAGTTGAAACAACAGTAAAGAATAAAATTGTAAGACACATAGAAGAACATAATTTGTTGGGCAAAAGTCAACATGGTATCTGTAAAGTGAAATCATGTCCTACTAATCTATTAGAGTTGTTTGAAGGGGGCAATAAACATGTGGACAAGGGAGATCCAGTGAATATAGTGTACTTAGATTTCCAGAAAGCCTTTGACAAGGTCCCTCACCAAAGGCTCTTATGTAAATTAAGTTGTCATGGGATAAGAGGAAAGATCCTTTCATGGACTGAGAACTGGTTAAAAGACAGGAAACAAAGGGTAGGAATAAATGGTAAATTTTCATAATGCTCAGTGGATGCATGGACAAGTGAACTGAGAGGGGGATGTGTGAATAGGAAGTCTGTACCCTTACACAGGCAAAGTAGTAGTATTCAATACACTTCAAAGGGAGGAAGCCACAGGATGTTCTAGGCTGTCTGGGACAGTTGGAGGAGGGCCTTGTGGATGCAATCCAGGATGGCTCTGACAGTTGTAAAATGTCCAAGAACTGGTTCTGGGACACAGAGAACTGCTGCCACTCATCTTAGCAAGTCATGGTATTTCCTATGGTTATCCAGAGGGAAGAAACAGGTTGAAATGAGCACATAATTCAGAGATGACAAGGTTCTAGTGGGGACTAGAGGTACAGAAATGTCCTATGGTGCCTCATTAATGGAAGTGGGTGCAGGATAGCTGATAGGGGAACAGCAATGGCATTATACAGTCCTGGTAAGGGTCCCAACCTGACCAGTGGAGCAGAGTAACAGGTGACAGGGCACCAGTGGCCTCCAAAGATGATGTACTCACACATCAGCAGCAGTTCTGTAAGGGAGTGGATATTGTGCTTTGTGCCAAGGATCCAAGCTGTATGAGCATGCCAGGGAAAAGGAGAAAACCCCATCAGACTTTGAGGATCTGTCTGGCAGAAGCAGGGCCACTGGCACCGGTGGTGCAAGGTGCAGTAGAGTAGGATGCTATTTAAAAAGCAGAAGAGGCTCAGATACCGGAAAGGGAAGCCTCAAGGTGTCTGTGGACGGGGCACAGACACCAGTGTACAGCAGCATCAGCCTGGCCATTGTCAGCCACAGGCAGCCCAGCATTCAGGGAACCACACAGGTGAGTCCTAAGGGCCCGATGGCATCAGTGGTGAAGGATGCAGACTGGTAGCTGCCATCACTGCAGCTAGGAACCAGGAAAAGAGGAAAGAGCACAAAGCCATAGGCTGCAATAGGCTAAAAGGGGGAACCTATAACATGTGACAGCACCAGATTCAAGTCCCACAGCAGGATGGAATCTCTGACATGAGGGTAGAGGTGCTGCAAGCCCTTAAGGAATCTGGCTGTGATATCCTGAGCAGAAACCCACCTGCCCTCAAGTGATGGGTGGAAGATGGAGATGGCCACCAGATGAATCCTGACTGATTAAAAGGACAAGCCAAGGAGCTTAAGATGCCGGAGGTAGTCAAGAATATAATGCAGAGGAGCCAGTTTAGGATGGACAACTCTCAATGATCCAGCTAGTAAACTCTTTCTGCTTTGTCAGGTAACAAGTATCAGAGGGGTAGTCGTGTTTGTCTGAATTTGCATAAACAACAAGAAGTCCCGTGGCACCTTATAGACTAACAGATTTATTGGAGCATCTGATGAAGTGGGTTTTTGCCCTTGAAAGCTTATGTTCCAATAAATCTGTTAGTCTATAAGGTGCCACAGTTGTTTGTCAGGTAAGTAGCTCTGGTGGAGGGCATCCTACTTCCCAACAGAACATCCTGAAATTCAGCCAATCACCGCTGCTCCTGTGTGAGCCATGCAACAGCCAGGCCTTCAGATGTAATGATACCAAGTTAGGGTGCAAATAAAACAGTCATGGTTCTGGGGCACTGGGTTCAAACTAAGAGGTAGCTGGAACAGTATTGCCATTAAGAGGTACAGCAGAATCTAAACCAGTGCTGGTGCAGCCATGCCAGTTTTATGAGAATGATCCTTGCCCTGTCCTGTTTGACCTTTTTGAGGACACTGGGTAGCAACAGTAGCGGAGGGAAAGCATACATCAAAGACCCTGCCCAGGAGAGCAGAAAAGCATCTGACAAGTGATCCTCTGTTCATGCCCCAACTGAGCAGAAGACATGACATTTCCTGTTCTGCCTGGACATGAACAGGTCCACTTGGGGTGCTCCCCACCTGCAGAACTACCTACCTCCAGATGGAGGGAACACTCGTGGCGAGGCAAAAATATCTTGCTAAGATGATCTGCCATATTGTACTTGGTCCCCGGAAGGTGGATGTTGTTCTGCAGACAGAAGTCCCAGAGTCAAAGGTTTTCCTGGCAGAGGGCAGATGACCTGACTCCACCTTGCCTGTTGATATAAAGAACTGTATTGTCTGCACTACTTTATCTTAAATATGAGATAGAAAGGGTTTGCAGGCCAGTTGAACTGCCCTGTATTCCACGACATTGATATGCAGGGAACAATCGCAACTGGACCAGCGGCCTTGAGTGCTAGCACTGAGAGCGCCCAGATGTACTCCTCAGGTGACCTGATTCATTGGAGACTGGCGTCATCAACGAGGCCGGGGCTGCAAAGAAAACTTCTTCCATCACTGACATATGAGCTTACTACCAGGTGGGGGATAAAGGCTCACCATACAGAATACTGACCACCTCATCCATGTTTTGTTGGTTGGGGACATAGGTCAATGCCAGCCATGCCTGAAGGGCTACGACATGGAGACGTGTCTGCTAGACCATGAACTAATATACTGCAATGTGGCCCAAAAGTCTCAAGTACCTGTGGGTAGTAGTGGGAGTTGGGTTGCAGGCTCGCAATGAGGTCCGTCATGGCTCAAGACCGAGTCTCAGAGAGGAAAGTCCTGGCTCGAGTGGAGTTGAGAACAGTTCCAATAAATTCTATGCATTGCATTAGGGTTAGGGTTTTTTTCTCATTTATTGATCAACCCTAGGTGGAACATACCTGATCAAGATCCCTCCCCCACCTGCTTTGGAGATTGATCAGTCATTGAGGTAGATATATCTGGACTCCTTGATGCTTCAGGTAAGTGGCCACTGGCATTATACACTTTGTCAAAACTCACAGGGCCAACAAAAGACCAAAGGGTATTGCCATGAACTAGAAATGTGACTGACCCAATATAAAGTGGAGGAAGTGCCAATGCCATGAAAGACTGAGATATCATAGAATCATAAAAGATTATGGTTGGAAGAGACCTCAGGAGGTCATCTAGTTCAACCCCCGGCCCAAAGCAAGACCAATCCTAACTAAATCATCCCATCTAGGACTTTTTCAAGTCAGAACTTAAAAATCTCTAGGGATGAAGATTCTACCATCTCCTAGGCAATCCATTCTAGGGCTTCAGCCTCTTAGTGAAGTAGTTTTTCCTAATTTCAAAACTAGGTTAGACCTCCCACACTGCACTTTGAGATCATTGCTTCTTATTCTGTCATCTGCTACTGAGAAATGGAAATAGGCAGCCTTCAAATGGTGGGCAGTGTACTAGTCTCCTGGATCCCAGGAAGGATTGATGGAGGCCAGGGAGATCATGTGAAACTTGAGCCTTTTGAGAGACTAGTTGAGGTGACACAGGTCTAAGATGGGACTGAGGCCCACCCCCCTTTTGCCTTTGGAATTAGGAAATAATGGAAGTAAGCTCCTCCTCCTTCCATGTTACGAGGAATTTTTACCACTGCCCCAGGCGCAGGAAGTTGTTAACCTCCTGAATGAGGAGGTGCTTGCCAGAAGAGTCCCTAAAATGGAGGGATTAGAAGGGAGCAAAGGATGTTTGGATGGACCTTTGGTCTGACCCAGTATGGCCATTCTTATGTTCTTATGGCTATAAACTGCAGGGTGTTGCCCAACAAAACTAACAAGTACCCAGTGGTCTGAAACAACACAGGACCAGGACAATTGGACCAGAAAGGGCAGAGACAAATTGAGGAAGGATAGGATTGGATCCAGTACACTGGCTGAGGCGCCATCCTCGAGCGCATCGGTAAGCATCTGTTAAGTCCCCAACATCTACATACGATTCAGAAAGAAGTAGAGATTGGAATGGCTTCCTGGACTTCTATGAGTGTACGATCCCAAAGTGGCTCAGGAGTCCTGGAGCCTGTGAAATTTGGAGTCAGCCAGCCAGTTCAGAGAACAGCCCTGAACTCTCCAATGAGAGGTCCTGTATTGTGGCCAGCATCACCTGGGACAGTCCAATGGCTGCAGCCAGGATTTCTCTCTCATAGCCACCACTGATGCAACTATCTAGCAGCTGAGTTTGTTGCATCCCATGCCATCTGAAGGACTCAGTGAGCCACAGCCATGCCTTTTCTTACCAAAATAACACATTCCTATGCACAGTCCTGTGGGAGGGCCTTTGTGGACTTATTTAGGGGTCTCAGAAGTTAAAATTATACCATCCTAGCAGGGCCTATTGGTTAGATATCCTAAATTGTAAGCTGTCTGTTACATATACTTTCCTGACAATCAGGTCTAGTCCCTTGGCTGCTTTATTCTTTGGCATCCCACTGGGGTAGCTCTGGTTGTGCTACTTCTTTACCATGGAAATGACCAGAGAAGCAATGAGGGGAATGAGCATATGATTACTCTTTGAAGGGTCATATTTCTTTTCCACTTTCTTTGACATTAGCAGAATAGAGGAGGGGCCTGCCATGCTGATTTGGCAATTTTTAGCACTCCCTGGATGAACAGGTAGTGTAATCTTAGCTGGTGCAGTGGCTGAGGAAGAGGTTATCCGCCTCCTTAGCAACCTGTTCAATCTGTAGGTCAAGGTTATCCACCATCCATTTAAGGAGGTTCTGGTGCTCCTTAAAATCGTCTGGAGGGGCTGCTGGTGTGTGACAGCCCAGCTACTGCCTTGCCTGGGGACAGTGACAATGACAGCACCACCTGCAGGACAGTGTTGCCCTTTTATTGGGGGAGGGCTTCCTTAGTGCTGGGGTTCTGTACACTGCCTCAGCCTCGGTACCGTGATCTGATAATGTTGCTGATGGTGCTGTGGCTGGCTTGTCCAATGCCAACAAGGGAGAATTTTGAAGTATAGTTCCCTCTGAACTGTGCGGCCACATAGCTGCACAGTTTCCCATTAAGCCCACCTTCATTCTCCCACCAGCCCAGAACATGTACACTCTTCTGCACTCCAAACCCCAGCTTAGAGCCCTTCCTCAACCTGAAGTCCCCCATATTCCCCTCCCCACCTGCACTCCCATTCAGAGCCCTTGAACCCCAAACTTCTGACCCATATCTGAGTTACTCAACCTCAGCCCCAGCCAAAGCCATCACACTCCTGAATCCCAAACCTCTGCCCCAGGCCTGAGCCACCTCCCACACTACAACCCTCTTGGCCCCACCCCACCTTTATTTTGTCATGTGCATCAATATGAAAGTGACTTGTCACACCTCATCTCCTCAAAAAATTCATTCAGCTCAGAGGTAGAAAAAAAGTACAGGGAACGCTGACTGGGAGCACTGAACCAGCATCCCTGGGAGAGGTAGTGGAGCATTTACAGGGGGACATCTCAAGAAATCAGTTTACGCATAAGGGGAGGAATCTTTTTTTCTTTGAGTAGAATTCATATCAGTATGTTATGTCAGGTGACTCCTGAGCAGATCCTTCTAAGAAGGAGGGAGTTTGGAATCAAGTCCAAGACTGAAGACAGTATAGAAAATCCAAATGCCAGGTCAGATCTGATGTCATGGACCATGGCATAGTGTTTAGAAAAGGAATTCACCAAAGTCCATGTAGCTGCATTGAATTCACCAAAGTCCATGTAGCTGCATTGAATATCTCAGACTCTGGAATGTCTTTGAAGTGGAAGTTGCTTGTGATCTGGTAGTGTGTGCTGAAAGACCAGCTGCATCATATCAAGTTGTAGTACTGTACATGCAGAAATCTCTCTCAAAATTCCCTGTGAAGAGATTGTGAAGTCTGTGAAGAGAATGTGGACACCTTTGATCTATCTGCGATAGAAACAGAGAGTCAAGGTGATTGCCCAAATGCCCCGCCTATGTCTAATATATGAAGGGAAGTCTCCCACTGGAATGTATAAGGAGTAGGAAAAAAATACTGTTCGATGAATAGACTGGTTAAGATGTAAATCTGACAGCATTTTAAGTAAAATTTGTTGTGTGTGGTCATAGGGCCAGTTTGTCCTCAAAAAATATCATAAATGACAGGGTTGGGGGCTGCCATCAAGGCTTGAATTTTTCCAAATCTATAGGCTAATGTGATAGGCTATCCAAGTGAAATTAAGGAGCAGGTTGCCAAAAGTTCAACCAAAAGTCCTATAAAGTATTCAAAATACCAGATTGAAATCCCAAATCAGAGTAGGACCCTTAACCCCGTGGTAAAAATTTCCCAGACCTTAATAAATCTTCATGGGTGAAGCCAGGTCCATCCATAAGGCAGCCAGTGTTGGCTATCCGGCTGCTCCCTAGGTGGGTGGACCTTGGGCTGCCGAGGGGGGGACTTGAGACACCACCCTTCTCACTTCACCCCACCACTCCACTCCATCCCAGGCACATGCCACATCCCCAGGCCACTCCAGAACCCAACCCACCCCACCCCACCTTCAGCAGGTCCCTTATCCTGCCTTCCTAATACCGGAGCCTAGTCCCATCCCTGGGGCAGCACAGGGTGATCAAAAATAGAAAACCTTCTAGAGGGGACTGAAGTGCTGCTATTTCAAAGAGATGAACCTTAGAGATAATTTATAAACTTGATCTTTTTAAATTCAGTAGATAATCCAAGATGGCTGAGAACAGAGAACATTCAGGCACAAGGTGGTGATGGTGAAACCAGCAGTTGTACCTTTTTCATTTCTGACAATAATTTGAGTTGAGTCCTTTTTACTGTTGTACTCCTGTTGAACAGGTGGGCAACAATCCTCTGAACCATCTAGGAGCTAAGCCTGGAGCCAGAAAACACCTAAGTTGGAGTAAAGAACATGACTCACATCCTGGAAGGGGAAATGAGGAACAGTCAGAAATTTGAGCACCAGTTAGAGGCCCGTGTGAATCAGGTGAGGGTACTGAGCTTGCCTTGGCCAGATCAGTACTATGAGGGTAACCCTGGTGTTGAGCTGCCTTATCTTGGTTAGTATTAATAGTGAGTTGGAGGAAATGTGTAGGACAGACCTTTTATCCAAGGAAGGAGAAAGGCATCTCCTGAAGAGAGGCAACCTAGACCTCCTCTTATGGAGAATAATGTGCACTTACTGTTGCTGGATATAGCAAATAAGTTTACCTGCAGAAGTCCCAGATAAAAGAGCTTTTGCTTCTAGCTGTACTGATCCTGTGTAATAGCCTGCAGCCCCCATGACAGAGACATGCAGAAAAAAACAGATAAAGAGGTATTTAAAACATTGTAAATATCATCTCTCCAAATTAGCATCAATAGTGGTAGGTAGTATCGATGTTTTAGCTCGCATAAAACAACACTTAGTTTTAGGATTAAGCTTTAGATAAACAATGATTAAAGTATATTTTAGGACTAAAAAATCCCAAAGGTGTCTGCAATGATTCTCTTTTGGAAAGCATCAAAATGAAGGACAAAGACTAAATAGACCAATAGCAGATACGAGAGAGGAGTAAAGGGAAGTTCAGCAGGTATGATGACTTGGATCACTCTCCAAAATACCAGAATGGTGGAGATAGGAGGTGAACTTTTGCTTATAGTTAGAAGAGGGCTCAGGAGGATGATCAACTGATCTCAGTGACAGATGATGCTGATTGGCAGAGATAGTCTCATTAGGCAGGGAGGAGCTATGTTAATTTCTGAAGTTGAAAAGCAATCATAGAAGGTCACGGACTAAATATAAAAAAGACTGGCAATCAGCAGGCTGAAGTGTGTAGGTGTGGTAATATCTGAGATGAAGAGCCAAGAACAAAGCTGAAGAAGATTCCAGAAGTAGTAAATATCAAGCTGAAGCAACAGCAGCTTGAAGCAGTAACTGAAGCAGTCACAACAGGACCAGTATCAAACAGAAGCAACAACGGCAGCCTGATTACCAATATTATCAGACAGAAGGATCCTAAATGAGTCAGAGGGATTATAGAAGAAATGCAAGTTTGATTTTAATCTATTAATTTTAAGAAATGACTGGGTATACCTGTAAATAAAGCTGGATGTTTATGTCTGAGTGAAATCCTTCCCACCAATTCTGTGATTGTCTGGCCAACACTCACAGGATGTTAATGTTTAACACTATATGCTTTCTTAATATGGAATGTTAGGTATTACATTGTAACTACATATAGTTTGGGTATGCTATGCATTTTATTCTTTTGCACCGCTTTTGTACGTGCTTCTAAAAGAAAAATAATTGTGTTCTATGTCTTATACATGATAGCATAAGAACACAAGAATTGCCATACTGGGTCATACCAAAGGTCCATCTAGCCCAGTATCCTGTCTGCCGACAGTGGCCAGTGCCAAATGTTGGAGAGGGGGTGAACCGAAGACAATGATCAAGCAATTTGTCTCCTGTCATCCTTCTCCAGCCTTTGACAAACAGAGGCCAGGGGCACCATTCCTTACCCCCTGGCTAAGGCCTTTTATGGACCTAACCTCCATGAATTTACCTAGCTCTTTTTTAAACTCTGTTATAGTCCTAGCCTTCACACCCTTCTCTGGCAAGGAGTGCCACAGGTTGACTATGCACTGTGTGAAAAACTTTCTTTTATTAGTTTTAAACCTGCTACCCATTAATTTCATTTGGTGTCCTCTAGTTCTTATATTATGGGAACAAGTAAATAACTTTTCTTTATTCACCCTCTCCACACCACTCATGATTTTATATACCTCTATTATATCCCCCCCATCAGCATTTTCTTGCTTGCTTCATTGAACGTCTTGTAACTGATTTCTTTTAAATACGAGATACATTGTTTTCCAAGAATTATTGCTTGACTGTCAGTCCCTTGAGTGGAGGTCTGTATCTATGGCCTCCCATGGGCTAGCAAAATTACTCTGCTCTGGGGAGTCCTCTGGGGTTAGAAACAACTCCTCTTGGTAAAAACTCTGGCAATTCCTCCAGGATAATTCCTCTTATTACCCATTTGGGTGAAGTAAATTAACGATCAATAATTATGTTCAGGGCTTGACAAACAGCGGCGAAAGCCACTCACCAGCCCCACACTGTGCATGCGCAAGAGCCGCATTGCACATGCACGTGCCGCTAGTAAACGGGGCGCGCGGCTGAAATCTACTCGCCACGGGCAAGTAGATTCTATAGTTTATCGAGCCCTGGTTATGTTTATAATCAAGCCAGCATTGTGGGTGCCTTGGGTCCAAATAGTGGGGTAACATCCACTTTTGAATATCCCTTTTGAATATCCTATGAAGGATTTGATAGTCCAATACTCATTTGTAGTCTTGGGAGGAGTGGCTGAGCACATCATTTGTGATATTCTGGACTCCCGAAAGGTAAACAGCTGAGATCTGAATCTGATGAACTATACACCAGTTTCATAACTGTATAACTTTGGCACACAGGAAAACAGATCTTGTTCTCCCATTTGTTGATACAATAAGCAAGCCACATTGTCCATTGTGATTCTAATTGATTTGCCTCTGATGAGTACCCCATCCTAACAGACAGATATGTCCATTGTCACAGTTATTGTTAGAACTGTGTGGATAGAGGGATGTTAGCACAGACATTGCTTTGATCTTTTCAAAGCCAGGGAGTTCTTCCCTGGAGGAGAATCATAACCTGTTTGTCCAAGGTGTTTCTTGTTGAGAGATAGCTCTTCCTGAACCAGCTCTGAAAGCAGCAGAGGCATAATCTTGCATGCTGAGTCACAAAAGGGGCAAACTGTCATGACACAGGAGCTGCAAACTGTTCCTTATTGCAGTACAGGGGCTTCCTTGAATAGTCCCAATCAAATCTGTCCAAGTTATGAATCTGTCTGTGGAAAGGAAGGCTCTGGCTACCAGTGAATCCAAATATACCTCCATGAACTATACACTCTGTAGAAGGGCTATCTTAGACTTCTATACATTTACCAAGATGCTCAACTTCTAGAAGAAAGAGAAAGTGATGTTTGAGTGGAAGTTAGTGAAAGCTTCAGGGATTAGCAGAGTTAGTCTGTACAGGATAAACTTAAAAAACAACAAATACTCTGGTAGCACTTTAAAGACTAACAAAACATGTAGATGGTATCATGAGCTTTTGCAGGCACAGCCCACTTAGTACTCTGTAAGATCAGCCCTTAATTTGCCAGGCATCGAGGTACTGGAAAGCTAAAATTGCTTCTTGCTGAAGATAAGCAGTCACTGCTGCTAAAACTTTCTATCAGCTTTGAGGTAAATCACAACAGTGAGCATGTGCAGTAATGGTCACTGAAACTTCAATTAGCTAAACAACTAGCTGATTAGAACCCACTCAAACCATCACACCTTGTTTTAAAGGTCAGAGCTGTGAATTGGAATTTTGAGGTAATGGTCAAGACTGTTTCATATAAAAGACTAGCTGCCAGGTAATTTTGGAGTTGAGAGGCTGCATCTGAAAAGAAAAGAGGTATGCGGGAAGAGCTGAGCAGCCAGCAACAGAAGCCAAAGGAAAAATGCTGAGAGAGAAGCTGGAGCGGAGCAGAGCTGACTGATTAGGAACTGAATAGCAGTATGTGACGGGGCGGTTCAGCCCCGCACTGGCCAAGGGGGGAGCCAGCTGGCCTGCTGGGCTGTGCAGGTCCCGGCCATGCAGCAGTGTTGGGCATGTTCCAACTGCAGGCCAGGTATAAAGGCCAGGGAGACAGCTTAGTTGGGGCTGGCCTCCAGGGAGGGAGGAACTCCTGCCCAACCTCCAGAGCCACAGCTGGACCGGCCGCCGGGCCTGCTGCTGTCGCCACTACAGTCCCCAGGCCGAGCACAACCGCAACGCAGACCCTGGTGGGCAGCCCGCCCTGCCGTAGTGGACAACCCCGTCGCTGCTGCCCCAGACGCTGGACCTGCCAACATCACAGCCGCCGCCAGCCCAGCACATGCAGGTGGGATCTCCGTTGGCCCCGGGGCTGGTGTAGGAAGCAACCCAGAGCAGGGAATCCCCGAGTGGGCTTGGTGCATTTTGGGGAGAATTCCCCGCTGAGCCAGCGGTGGGAAACACCCACCACTAATAGGGCCCTGGGTTGGGGTCTGGTGGAGAGGGAGGGCCCGGACCCCCCCATCCCATCCTCCCAGAGCGTGGACTAGGCCTCCGGGCCTGCGTTTACATTGGACTAGGCCTCCGGGCCTGTGTTTGCCGTGGACTAGGCCTCCGGGCCTGTGAGTATAACGGCTCGACCCCAGGGCCAAACAGTGCGGGGTGGGTTACCCCGCGACAACTGGTGGAGAATGTGGGTGGTGCTCAAGCAATCCCCCTCCCCCCCCCGGCGAAAAGGGGGAAGGTTTTGGAGGGGCTACCCAGAGAGGAAGAGAGAGAGGGGTGAAGAGACTGTCAATTTG